>NC_141159.1:7401265-8658765 GCF_053477565.2 Lygodium microphyllum | reverse complement strand
TCCTAGGTGATATTTGATTTTAAAATCAAACTCTTGCAATTTCCATATCCATCTTTTTTGCCTCATGTTTAGGTCAGCTTGGGTGAAGGTCCACTTAAGACTTTTATGATCTATCACTAAAGTGAATTCCCTTCCCAATAGATAGTATCTCCACAATTTCCAGGCATAGATTACTGTGAGTAACTCAAGGTCATGAGTGGCATGCTTGAGATGTGATTTGAAGCTTGAAACAACTCCAAAAAATCCATCTGATGTTGTATTCTCATGCTCCCACCAATAATAAATGTGTTATTCAAGCTAAGGCTCATCCTAAAGCTAAAGCATAATTTGAGAAGGCCTTGAAACCTACACAACTTGAAGTAGCAGTGATCACTTTTGCCGACCTAAAGCCACAATAGTTCAACGTAATGATGGGTGGCCAAAGGAAGATAAACAGGTTTAGATAAATTGTGATACATTAAATGTAATAAAAATATTCTTAAAAACTCTTGCTTTTTCTTGATTAAATTAAGAAGATGGTCATGTGCATGATATCAAGACTTAAATAAATAACCCATGATGAAGATAGCTTTATGGATTTTAAAGCTCATGTTGAAAAAGAGTGTAATTGTTATGTTTCATGCTTAAGATCTAATGGTGATGGCAAGTATGTTTCAAAGGAGTTTGACAAATACTTAGCAAAGCATGGGATTAGGACGCAATTCAGTTGCAACTACACTCCTCAACAGAATGCAATGGCTGAAAGGAAGAACGAGGTGATTATAGAGGTAGCCAAGGCCATGTTGAATGAGAAGGACATGCCTTTGTCTTATTGGGCTGAAACAATACTTATGACTATCTATGTTATGAATAGAACACCTATAGCATTAATTAACAATGAATAAGGAGAAAGACCCATAATATCTCTTCCAGTTAGCTTTCTAGACATTTTGAACTTGCCTCACAACTAGCATATCATCCCCCTTTTTCCACTACCTTTCTATATCCCAACTAACTACATTGTTTTAAACCAACATGTAAGCTTGCATACTCAACCTCATTTTTACTTTATATTTCATTACTTTCCCAAATTCGTAAAAAGAATTCTTGACTTTCAGTATTCAAAATGCCAAATCCCAAACCTCTTTCTTTGGCGTTCATTCTGTCTGAGTTTTGGGCATCGCCTTTAGATATGGCTAGGTTCGTTACAATAATAGCACATGAAAGTATCATTATTACCACTAGTAAAGTTCTCCACCACCGATGTCTTAGCCTTCTTGGTATTTGTAAATTGGAATTGACCTTGGGATTTTTTTGCATAGCTCCTAGTTATATTTCTATTTTGGAACTTATTATTCCAAGGCTTATTGTTTCTTGGTTCGGACCGGAGTTTCTGTACAATCGGTCTTGCTCTTATCAATGCGTCTTGGAGGTTGGATGGACGCATTGCTTCAAGCCGTGTGTTCAGGGAATCATCCAATCCATGGAAAAACTTGGATATTTGATGTGCAATGTCTATAGACATTGCATACTTGAGAAGTGTTGCAAACTTCGAGTAATAGGCTTCCAGTGTCATTCCAAGTTGCTTTAGACCAAACAACTCATATCTCAAGCTACAATTACCAAGTTTTTGATTTCTTTTCACTCTAATACCACTTGTAACGTACCCACCTTTGATTACGTGACAAATAATGTTTTAGTAATCGACCAGAGTTTACCTTTCAGCAGTCCCCATCCGTAATCTAACTAGAATGATCGGATTTTGTCCGCCGGCTAGTTAATCCTAGGTCTACCCCACATGGGAAGTGTCCTGCCATTACTCATAGAGGACCGACCACCTGAAGGTTCCTAATGGATCTAACAGTCATCAACAACTAACTCACATCTGGAGGTGTCCTTCAAGAGGCTTCTTGTCTAGAAGGAGCAATTGCCATTACCCTTGGTTCATGGAGTACAACACTTTTTTCCAGTAGCAGATTAAGGATTTATGAAATCTCTCATAGTGCTCTGGCAGAGCCGCCGTACCTTTCCCCTAAGATAATTTATAGTTTGGGTTCTGAGACCAAACCCTAGGTAAGTCAGTGAATTGGCCCTTCCTAGAGTTTCTTTCTAGTGTTTGTTTTTCGAGAAACCTCTCGGCTAACCGGGACCACCCTGCCATAGGACTGGATTCATCAAGAATCCATCCACCCGCTTTCCTCTATGGAAGTTCTTAGTTATCTAATTACCTACCACATTACATGAAACATATAAAAACAGTTTCATTAATTAAAATCCCTTTATGCACAGTTGTTTGTTTACATAATTTACTCATGGATATACAATTAAAATAAAACAAATTCATTGATTATATTCCATAATATGTGTTCTCCCGCCCATACAGGAGAAAAATTACAATTTCATGTGCTGCCTCATCCGATGCATCTGCACGTCACCAAGATCAAATCCACCTATAGCTAGTGTTTATAGGTGTCCCAAGTAGAACTCGGGCCATACAGGGGACCAAGTAGTTCCTAGGTACAAAAAAGGGATTTACTAGCCAGAGCCCCCCTGGCACCCTATCCACCTCCTACTTAATACGATCCATGTTGGGAGATCTCTCGCCATCGGAGCCTGTCCATGCTTCTGCGGCGGTAAAAACATCCCCTCTTGGTATGGGGATTCAACACCTATCCTTGGGGGAGGTACAGGGCTCCTCAATTCTTATATGTTCCAATACTTAATTCAATCAAGATCTAATCTAGAAGATCACAAACAAGATTGATGTCTGCAAGCAGTTGTGACTTCAATCAATCATGCAACTTTCAAGTGATGCTTAATTCTAGTAGCAATTGACACTTGAGTTTCTCATAATAAAATCTTCCCCTTGGAATTTAACTAGGGGTATCTAGATTTTGGAGTCTCTAAATTCCCAGTTCTTGTAACCAAGTTTTTGGGCCTTAAGTCAGTATTTCTCAAGAGACTTATCTTATTTTTATTGAATTTGGATAGAACTTTTTTAGAAAAACCTGTGGTATCACGGTTGGTAAAGGGTTGTTGTCCACTCCTATGACTCCATTAGTAACTCCCGTGCTTGCAACTCCAATTGTTGCTTCCACATTAGTAGGGTCATTCACGATTTCTGCTTTGAATTCTTTTTATTTGGGGCCATGAAGGAAATATGATTCGTAGAAGAAGAATAATAATATGGCAGTAATATCGATAAATGTGTAAGACTCTCGATGATGATGATGGATATTGCGGAATTCAATGGTGTAGGCCTCGTGGATGATTCTTCTTGCCTCATGAAGAGCAATACTTCACTCTCTCTAGTAGACTAAATAGAGATGAGAGTAGATATACGATAGAATAGGATAGAGTTCTTCAATGTCTTCTCTTCTCGGATCAGAGTAGAAAAGGATGAGAGACTTTTAGTGTATCTCCTTTCTTGGGTTGAACGGAATGACATCTCTTTGTCTCGTGAAATAGAGTCTCCTCCTTCTCGATCAGCATCTCATCCCGTCAGGATTACTCTTGTGTTCCCTTTGGTCATCCCCAAGCCCTCAATTTATAGTTTTGCAAAGGGGGAGGGGGTGGAAGAGAGGAGCTTACTATTTTAGTAATTTTTGATGACATCATCAATGACAAAGAGAAAACACTTTCTTTTAGCGCTTAGCTTTAAAGCTTATGTTATTTTTTCACTATTTTCATTTTTTTTCCTGCCCTACAACTTGTTTGGATCATAACTTTGTCCTATGAACTCCAAATATAGTTGTTCGGGTACTCAAAATGATCGAAACGCATCTGATAGACAAGCTTGTGTGGGCAGAATTACGAAAATCTATCAAAAATAGGCAAAAATAATTATTTTTGTAAATCGCATTATTTTTATTCATATTTTGTCTTAGACGACTTATTCCCTTCAAAATAAGTCATAGTATATATTTGGATCCATCTAAAGTGGGAATGAAGTAATCTAAACATGATACTAGAGATTTCAGACTATTCTAGTAAACTAGTCATGCTTCCCGTAAATCTTGTAGAGATTCTGCAGTTTTTTCATATGTGGACAAACCTTAAAATAAATAAGTAACGGGGACATTACAATTGCTATATAGGGAATGACATTGGTGAGGGACAATAGAATAATGTTTGATTGCCTTTGCCTTGATTTGTGAGTGGGTCTAGGAACTAGGTGAGCCACCATAGTTGACCTTCTTTAGAAGGTGTGCCTTTCATTGTAGATTTTCCATTTCTTGGAAGCATGGATCCAAAAACTTGTAAATTCCTATTCCAACACTTTAACAATGAAAGGCACATCTTCACATAGAATCTCAATAATAGGTTTAGCAAATTATGTACCTCCAAGAGCATCAAAATTAAAATACCATGAACCTAGAGAGAGTAGCTTGAGAAAGTTCCTCATCGCTATCTGAATTGCATAGTGGATCTAGCCTATAGTAAGCTTACTTGTCAAAATTGGACAAGGTGTGAGAGGTGTCTATCGGCCCCTCCCCCCACCCCCCAAATCATATTTCTAGAAGCATTCTACCATAGGTTGAATGATGATGAGTTACCCTTATCAAAAACTAGGAAAGTGGAGTTATGTGAAATGTGAAATGTAAGGACCTCCTTCCATCATACACAACATATGCACATGTGCCCCCAAACATGTTTTGATTGTTGCATTTGGTCTTTGGCAAAAAGTAGAATGATACAATGAGTAGCATTATAATTCTCTCTCTACTTTAGTTAAATTAGAATGACAAAAGTAATGAATGTCAATCCCTCCCGTAAAATTATTGATAATTATCATAAATCTTCCAAGTTGCTAAGCCTAGTGCCATTAATTAGAGATAGGACCCTTCATTAATAATGTTAATACAAAAATATTATCAATCAGATTGATATTTTGAATTTCCTCAGCACATTTTACCCGTATCAATTGACCAAGATCTCTACTTGTAGTACATTAACATTCTACTACTTAACCTATAAATCAATGGTAGAATAATTTGCACTTTTGCATACCTCAAATTGACCTATCACAAACATATTTACATTTAGTACTTTTGATGAGCTAAGGGCTACAAAAAGTTAACAAAATTTGAGCATAGATGTGCAAGTGTAGTTGGAGAAAAAATATGGCATATGCAGGGGGATGGGTGTGTACAAAGAGTGATTACTCCACATGTATCTAATCAATCATAATTAAGAGGGTAATAAAGGTATAGTACGTTCATGCATGGCCCCTCCTCATGCAACTCTCTACATGGGAATCGGTGAGGGCAATAGTGGATTGAGCCGATAGGGAAGAGGAAAATGAACTAATGAACAAAAGTGTCAAGGACAGCGAGGAGTTGATCAGTGATGGAAAGGATTTTCTCAAGAAGGATTTTGGATTGTAGAAGTCTCAGATCTACCTATGTATTAGAGGAATTTATTGTGTGACACCACAAACCATTATATATCCCTCCACTTGCTAGCCCCCATAAGAATAAAATATTCCTCTTGTGAGATACAAAAATAAAACTAAGCCATCTTTCTTAACATAGACATCCCTTATGTAGGGTAGCTTTCCTTGAAAGCAAACTTGTAGGTACTTGTTTTGATTGTAGCATCTAGGGACACTATTACAAAGACTGCCCAAATGAAGCCAAAGAGGAATAACTTGGAAAGCCTAGTCTAGTCAGGGTATCTTGGGCGGCAGAGGTTGTTGGAAGTAGGAGATGAGTGCAAGCCAATCAAGAAAAGAAAGGGAAGCCAAATGATGGAAGTAATTGGCAACTACTTAGAAATGCAAAAGGGAAGGAGAAACAAGATGCATTCATCCCCAAAAGTACCTATAAGAGATTACCCCCCTTTGGAGTAAGTTGGCCATACCTAAAGCTAGCAAATGTAGGACGAATGCCATCACCAATCTTAACAAGATTCCCATGGAGAAATTAGAGTAGGAATATCCAAGATTGGATGCCAAGCTTTGAATGGTACAAAACTATGATGAGGCTTAGCATAATAGTTTCTAGCTCAAGTCCACATGGAAAAAATTGGATTCCATGATAGCACGTAGAATAGTAATTGATTCAAAGATCAAGATAACATGAAAAATAGCAATAAGGGATTTGAGAATCTAGTCAATAATAAAAATACAATCTAATGATGTAGTAGCATGGCCTCAATACATATCAAAGGCCTCAATGGTGAGGTCAAGCTATCTCTATTTTGGATGTGGGTCTATCATAATAACTTTGATATGTGATTCTTGCACATGAGCACAAGCTCCATAGCTGGAGTGGCTCAATCTTCACATACATTGCATATGCATTATAACTAGGTCCTAAGGCAAAGAATCAAGGTGTGTAATGATAAATCAAAAGAAATAAGATTCCTAAATTGAAATTCAATGCGAAGGATGGGAGGTTACTTCAAGTGGCAATGAGTTGTGAAGGATACATCATTGATGTCATTAAAGTATATGGGTACAACCAAGCCAGGCTTAAAAAGAATTAGTGGGAGGTACTCACCTCACTTAGAATAGAGAATACATAACTAGGGGGCAATTTAAATGTGGTAACAAAAATGGAGGATGCTCCAATCGCAAATTTTTTGATTCAAAGGAGAGAACGAAATCTCTAGAGTGAGGCCATTGACAATTTAGGTTTGCTAGATCTCAAAGTTTAATATTCATGATTTGAACCCAATGATTACATTCAACTCACTCAATCATCGTGGAGTACTAGATAGGTCTTGGCTGCTAGTATTGAACACATAGTGGAGGCTCCCAACTCTTATCTCACTAAATGTCAACTTTAGATTCTTTTGATCATCTTCATGTACTAGTATGCATTAGTGCTTTTGAGATCCATAGGCTGGAAGGTTTTAATAAAATGCTAGTTGCTAATCCAAGGCATATAAAATAGTTAGAACTTAATTACATGGTGTAAGGAGCTTTAGAAGCCTTGAAGATGGGGATGAACTTGGGGGTGAAAGACCCTTGGGGAAAATTCTTGCAAATGGTCTACCAATGCATAAAACATTAAGGGGTATGGCTATGAAAAAGGGAAAACAAAGAATTAAAGTGGATAGATGAATCCCTCAAAAAGCTATTTGAAGTATCCCGGGGAAGGAAGTTGTTGGAAGCTAAGAACCAAGTAAGATTGAGATCCCAAGAGTTTTAGGGGGCTACTTGAAAAGATTAGCATGCTATCTAACAAGAGGCTAATCACTGATCCTAGCTATGCATCACCAAAGTTCATCTGGGGTTTGAAAAGGAAGAAGCTCAAATTTTTTTAGTAATCCTAAATATAAAAGATGGAAATTGTATCTCTATTCAGCAAAATATTTGGGAGATTTGTGCCAATTACTTCAATGCCCTACACAGCTAGGAAAGCAATTGTGATCAAGAGGCAATGGACAACTTGTTAAATCATGTTCAAAGGGACCTAGGAGAAGAATAAAACTCTTTAAAAAGAATTCTTGAAAGAGGAGCTAACAACATCACTAAAGAGAATGTCCTCATGGAACTTTCCAAGAATTGATGATATGACAATGGGAATGTTTAGGCATTTTTGGCTAGTCATGACAATTATTGCACTGGCACTAGTTAAAAAATGGTGGCTCACTAGGGTCCTTCCTTGGAACAAGAGTAGAATTACAATGATTCCTAAGCAAAGGTAGTGCACAAAATTGGGTCATTGGTAGCCTATCTCACTGATGAGCATGATCTACAAGCTATTTCCAAAAGCCTTGCAAAAACACATCAACAAATAACAATATGAGTTCATTAAGGTGAATAGCATGCTAGAGATTGTTTTAAATGTTGTCATGGTAGTAGAATGGGCTAATTTTTTGAACCAAAATGTGTGAAGAAGGCTTTTGACAAGGTGGATTGGATTTATGTGGGACTTGTGATGCTCAAAATGGGCTTTGATTAGAAGATTGCAAACTTTCCATGGATGGTACACTGGCTAAAGCTTTCGTTTCCATGAATGGCACCCCATTGAACCCATTTTCAATAAATCATATAAGAGTATGACAAGGTCTCAATCCATTGTTATTTGAAATAACAACACATCCTTTATTTTGAATGCTAGATAAGCTAACCAAAAATGGGAGTCTTGAAGAAATTAGATATAGGGCTAAACAATTGGCTAGCCAAGGATTTGCAAATCTCCTACTGCTAATGATGATCAATGCTAAGAAGGAAAATTTAGAGAAGGCAATGGAGATCTTGAGGTTGTTGTTGGGGTTGAAGGCACATGTGCATAACCACCCACATTTACTTACTATATATTGTACTTGTACACCTATATATTGCAGGTACTGGGTGCCCATCACTGTTTCTTTATTCTATATTCTTTCAATGACTATTGCATAAGTGAAGGACGAACACATATTGTGAATATTGGAGTTCTCATATAGTGTCTCTTTCTCTCTTACTCTCTTGCTCCATCCACCATATCTCTTGCTTTGCTCTTGCTTCTACTTGTGTGCTTCCACTTGGGCTCAAGGAGCTTCACCAATCATTTTCTTTAGCCCTTGAAGAAGCTTTAGCTCAAGATTTCATGGCAACTATTGTTTCTTCCTGTCAAGATATGCATTGAGTCTTCCCTTCTCTTGGCTTATTCTAGCTTGCTTTCATCTTGCTGAGAGCTTCCCAAGGATTAGTTAAGCTTTATTGAGTGCTTATTGAGCTGAGAAGCAACCATTCTATCCATTTGACAAGTTAATGAGATGAAGTACACTTTATGCGGTTGATTTTTTAGATCATGTATTCCACTACTTGCCAGTCAAACATGTTAGAATTAAGAGAAAACGTAATGGCTATCTTAGACTCGTCTATGGAGTTGTTTAAGATTACGAAGGGGCTACAACTAGAACCCACAACCTAGGGATGGGACGACCCTTACTTTTACTTAGACTCAAATTTTTATGAAGATGTGAAAGTCCATCTCAAGTTGTTGAAATGGCTCAAAGACCTCAAATTGATAGGACTTTATAAGTACGATACTCTTCAAAATGATAAGGCAAAATATATAGTTGGAAAAATTGTAATGAGAAATAAACAGGTGTATGACCAATATACAAAGGTTATTTCTCATGATAGGATCGCCCTTATTGTGTGTGTAAACTCAAAAAATTATGAGCTTCCAGAGTATCCTAATCTCCCAAAATCTTATCGATTCTAAGAGACAAAGGCCAAACCACCTCATTTTGTAACAAAGAAGTTATGAATATACATTGCTAAACACTTGTACTTCTTATGACAACAAAAATATCTCTCTTTTTCTTTTGATGAGTGTAATATGGTATTTCAGGATGATGAACAAGCTTATAATCAATTTATGGATATTTAAGATTGCGTACAATACTACATGCCAATCCTTGAACATTGAGTTTCAAGAATCCATGATGACAATTCTTGAGGATATGACAAAACCTCATTACACCTGAATCCAATGGGGTTGGTTTAGAGAAATGCCATGGAGAATAGCTCGCAACTTCTTCATGATCAATCCTGATCACACAAGGAACCTCAAGACCGATCTCAAGAGAATTAGGTGGCTTGAAGAACTAAAACTAGTTTTATATTTCTTATTTGAAGAAGGGCAGAGGGTTAATGATACTGCTACAATTAATGGGGAGACAATGACCCTACACTGTTGGGTGTATGAACAAGTCATCCAAATTATACCTCTTGACCGTATAGTAGTCCACATGAGACATGCCCGAAATGGCTACTCTATCACAAAGGATACCCTCCTTTACCCTTAGTTTATAGAACCATAGAGACAAATAATAAACCCCCTTACTTTGTAAATGTGCCATTACACGAAGTCCATGACTGATCTCCATTGTATTTCTTATTTTGATAAATAAAGATTACCTTATTTTCTAAAGTTGACTAAGAGAGAGTGCGAATTGATGAAACATACAAGGAACTCCAAGAGAAAAAGTTTCTTCTCAAGTAGACACCACCACCTAGGTTTAGCAGTGAACAACCCAAGGTGGAGCAAGATGCAAAAGCTTATATTGAGGCTATGGATGACTACTTCCTAGCCACTGAAACTACTGCTGCAAATCAAACCATGATTTCTCATCTTCATCTTATTGGCAAAACTAAGCTTTGGTGGAAACAGTTTTGTTGAGATAAAGGGTTAACAGAAGCTTCCCCAACTTGGGAGCAAATATCTTTCCCCATCTTTTGAATCAATCAAGATGAATGAATTATACAACTTACGACACTTAAACCTAACCTTGGAAGGAGACTATTCTAAGTTTGTGAGTCTACGCAAATATACACCCCCAATGATAGCGTCTCAACAGATTGCAAGGTTCTGCTAAGGACTAAATCCACCCTTGGACACTCACCTTGAATCAATGAGACCAATGACTCTTGAAGATGCTCTTATGCGAGCAAAGCCTACGGCCAAGGAAATCGCTCAAAATGGCCAAAGGAACCATCCAATAAACAAATATGGAAGGGGCTACCCAAACCGTGGTGTTGACATGGCAACGTGCAATGGGATAAGCAACCACCCAAGCCAAATGGGATAGGCAACGTGCAATGCTACCAGTGCGGAAGGATTGGCACCTAAGGGCAAATTGTCATAACCATCCTCAAAATCCTAACCCAAACCAGGTTGGTGGAAGAGGCTGAGGGAACAGCAACAACAACCCAGGCCGTGGACATGGAAGAGTAGCTGGTGCCCGGGTAAATACCATGATTGGATAGCCTAAGGAATGCACACACTAGGTGAAGAAATTGAAAGAGAATCCATTCATGCTACCGTGGAAAGGAAAGGAGCGGACCACCAATGTTCAATAATTCAATCTCAAGCTACTTACAAGGGTACATCATTTATAATCTTGATTGATTATGGTACGGCCACTTATTCCTTTCTTGCACCCAAAACAATTAAAAGATTGCATCTAGAATCCAGGGGGACAAGGAAAATGATAGTAGAATTGGCTAAGTGGGAGGAAATCGCCTCAACTAAAATTGTAGGAAAACTTCAATTTGAGTTAGACAGCCATACAATTGAAGCAGAATTCCAAATCCTACCACTAGGATCCTACAATTGTATTTTGGGAATGGGTTGGCTCAAGAAGAACAAAGCCCAGATTCTATGTGTTGAAGAGGAAATAATCTTTCAAGACTTGGAAGGAGAAACCGTAAAGGTATATGGGAAAGCTTGAAGAACTAGAGTTCAACTAGCCAAGGGAAGCCGACTCAGGAAGGAATTTGAAGAAAGGTCAACCAATCTACATGATCCAGGTGAATAAGGTCAAAAAGACTAAGGAAGACACTCTACCTTCCAAGATCAATGACTTCGAGGATGTCTTTCCAGAAGAACTGACTCAACTGCCTCCAAATCATGAGATTGATCATGAAATAGATTTGGTTCTTGGAGCCGAGTATCAAAACGACCATACAAAATGTCTATTCCTAAAGCTATTGAGCTTAAGGAGCAACTGAGGTAACTGATATAGCAAGGATTTATCGACCCAAGTAATTCACCTTGGGGAGTGCGTGTCCTCTTCTAGTAAAAGAAGGATGGAGCACTTAGACTCTGCATTGACTTCAAAGGACTAAACTAGGTTACAGTCAAGAACAAGTAACCCATATCCAAGATAGATTAACTTTTAGATCACCTACATAGAGCCAACAGTTTTTCCAAGATTGATCTAAGGTCCGGATACTATCAAATCCAAATCAAGGAACAAGATATCCCAAAGGCTACCTTCAGCACTAGGTATGGTCATTATGAATTTTTGGTCATGCCATTCGGATTGACTAATCCCCCAGCCACATTCAACCATCTAATGCAAGACATCTTTTGACCATTTCTAGATGATTTTGTTCTAGTATTCTTTGATGATATACTAGTGTACTCCAAATCAATAGAGGAACATGAAGGTCACTTAAAGATCTCCCTAGTAACACTCCATGAAAATCAGCTCTGTGCCAAGATGAGTAAATGCATATTTCTCATTGGCAATATTGAATATCTTGGATACATTGTTTCCACTAATGGAATTTGAGTAGACCCTACCAAAGTGAAAGATTTACTAGAATGTCCAATACCTAAGATTATATGTAATGAAAGCAATCAACCATGGAATGAAATCTAACTGAAATTGAAAATTAACTAAGCTACAACAAAGAATTAACAAATTTATTGCACCAAGACATCCTCATCATGTATTAATGGTTGGGGATTCAAGAATACATGACGGCCATGGCTGAGTGCTTCATAGGCTAGAAGAAGCTAACTCCAAGAAAATGGTAAAGCCAAGATTATTGAATGATCAAAAGATGTCTTGCCTTTGGCCTCTAGTCCCTTTTATTCTAACCCTCTTACAAACTTAAGGGCTGTTCACACATGTACACATAGGCTAAAGCTAAATTTACAAAGGCTGGAATTAATCCAAAGTGCAAATATTAATGTTGTATTTTTCCTTCATGACAAACCATCCCTTCCTGAAGATGGTTTTGTCCTCAAAACCAAGAAGTAATGGCCTATATCCAAGTCAAGAATGATAGTAATCATGCCCATTCATCTTCCAAATGATAAGAAAGCACTGTCCATGAAAAGAAGACCTTTTGCATGCCAAACTATGAGAAAACTGGTTGCTGTCCAAACAGGGCTGATTCACTAAAACTGCCATAACTTTTGATATATTGGTCCAAATAAGGTGTACGAGGTGTGGAAACGAAGTATACACTCCCAGCATCACCCCATAACATCAGAATCAAATTTTGATGAAGTCAGGACAGTTTTATTGTCTGCAGAAATTTCATACAGCAAGCTGTCTCTGCACAGTCACTGCATACTGCATCATATATCATCCTGTAATAGCCAAGGAAAGTTACTGACATAAGTGGATGGTTGCCAAGAAGACTCTTCAATGGGCAAATTCTTCCACTTAATAAGATACTCAATGAGAGTACGATTTCTGAGAACTTTCTCTCTCTTTCCAATAATGCTTTCAGGTTCATATATGATCAGTCCTGCCTCATCCAATGGTGTTAACTCTTCCAATACTTGTACATCGGGCCCAACATACTTCTTCAGCTGTGAAATATGGAATACATCATGTATTCTAGTGGAGGATGGTAGCTGAAGTTTATAAGCAAGCTCTCCAATTTTGTCCAGAATCAAATATGGTCCATAAAACCTATGAGCAAGCTTGTTATTCCCACCCTTTAGTGAAGCATAATGCGTCTTGGGCACTTTGAGAAATACCCAATCTCCAACCTTGAAGTCTAAATGTCTTCTTTTCTCATCAGCATAGACCTTCATTACGTCTTGTGCTTTCCTTATGCTGTCCTTGCATTGCCTCATGAGCAACTCCATTCTTTCCAACTCTTCCTTTGCTTGTGGGTTGATGTCTTCATGGAATAAAACTGATGGAAGTTGAACTTTATACCCATAAAGAGCTTCAAACGGAGACATCCCAATGCTCATGTGATGCGTGTTATTATAGCAAAATTCAGCAAGGTGGATCCAACGATCCCATGAAGCTTGTGTGTCATGACAATAATGCCTAAGGTACACTTCCACCCAATGATTGACTCTCTCCGTTTGCCCATCAGTCTGAGGGTGATAGGCCGTGCTAGGAGTGAGGAAAGTACCCATAGAGGAGAATAGACTTTTCCAAAAGTTGCCCATAAACTTCGAATCACGGTCTGATACTATTCTCATAGGCATACCATGTAGTTTGAACACACCTTCCATAAATTGCTCGGCGACTTGTCTTGCTGAATATTGGACTTTAGTTGGGATAAAGTGGGTTGATTTGGTCAATCTATCAACTACCACATAGATACTATTCCATCCATGACTGGTAGTAGGCAATCCCGTTATGAAATCCATGGAAATATCTGTCCATTTGCCCGTAGGTATAGGTAAAGGCTGAAGTAAGCCAGCTGGTAATAGAGTGGAATCCTTATTTTGCTGACACTCCAAGCATTGAGATACATACTCTTTAACATCTTTCCATAGACCTTTCCAATAAAAACTTTGATGAACTCTATCAAACGTCTTGAAAAGGCCCAAGTGACCAGCCATTGGCGATGAATGCATCTCTTGAAGCACCTTCAGCTTGAATTTACTGCTGGGAATCAAGTACACTTTACCCTTAAACCATAAGAGGCCATTATGCACTTTAAAATTAGGAAATTCAGCATCACACCCTTGCTGTAATTTCTGTAAAATATGGGCAGCATGCTCATCAAGCACATATTCCTCTTGAATGTCTTCAATCCACTCCTTATAGATGGTGGACACAGTAGATAGACTGCATGCCCACATTCTTGATAACGCATCAGCCACCACATTATCCTTGCCAGCCATGTATGATATTTCAAAATCATATGATTGCAAAGTAGCCAACCATCTCTTTTGCTTGGGAGAAAGATTGGGCTGCGAGAGAAAATATCTCAAGACCCTATGATCGCTTTTGACTTTGAAGTGTGTCCCATAGAGGTAGTGGTGCCATTTCTTGATTGCATGTAAAATAGCAAGCATCTCCTGCTCATAAACATGCATCTCTCTCTCTTTGTCATCAAATTTTCTGCTCTCAAATGCAATGACACCATGCTCCTGTACCAAAACTGCTCCCAAACCTCTACCACTGGGATCTGCATAAATGGTAAAAGTCTTGGAGAAGTCAGGGCAAACTAGTATGGGTGCTGAAACAAGCAATTCTTTCAGCTCATTAAAGCTCTTGTCAGCGATCTCATCCCAAAAGAAGGCCTCCTTTTTCAGCAGATCGGTAAGAGGAGCTGCAACATGAGCATAGTTCTTCATAAACCGTCGGTAAAAGGATGACAAACCAAGGAACCCTCTTAATGAAGTGGCATTGGTTGGTGTAGGCCATTCTTTGACGCACTGAATCTTCTTAGGATCCACTTTGATTCCATCTTCTCCCACTATATGACCCAAGTACTCCACTTCCTTTGTCATAAAAGAGCATTTAGTGGCCTTGGCAAACAGTTTGTGTATCCTCAATATGTCAAAGACCTCTTTTACATGCTACAAATGGTCTTCTTTATTCTTGCTATAGATCAAAATGTCATCAAAGAATACCAAAACTGTTTTAAAGAGCAATGGCTGAAGTATCTTATTCATGAGAGACTGGAATGTGGCTGGAGCATTTGATAACCCAAAAGGCATAACCATAAACTGATAAAGACCCCTCTCCGTCCTGAAGGCTGTTTTGAATTCATCCCCTTCCTTCATGCGTATTTGATGATATCCCGATCTCAAGTCAATTTTTGAAAACACCTTGGCATCCTTCAATTCATCTAAGAGATCATCTATTCTAGGTATGGGATACCTATTCTTGATAGTGATCTTGTTGAGATCGCGGTAATCAATGCACATTCGAAAGGAGCCATCTTTCTTCTTCACAAGAAGGACTGGAGAAGCAAAAGGTGATTGGCTTGCCTTAATGAGACCCATTTCCAAAAGCTCTTTGACTTGGCGTTCTACCTCTTCTCTTTCCACTTTGGAGAGGCGATATGGTGGTTTGTTGATGGGCTTTGTATTGGGCAGCAAGTCAATGGGATGATCCACTTCTCTTTTGGGAGGAAGAGAGGTAGGTGGCTGAAAAATATCATCATATTCTTTCAGCAATTTACAAAGACATGGGTCCATATTGTTGGTAGGAGAAGAGGGCTGATCCTCTTCAATCTTGGAAAGAAGAATGGTGAACATACATGCCTTTGCATTTATCTCTTTCTTAACCTTCTTGGGACTGATCATCTCCATTCTTTTCTTTTCAGCTCCATGTAGTGTTACTTGTTGTCCACACCATTTAAACTCCATTTCCATGTTGTTGAGATCCATGGTAAATCTGCCCAAAGATTTCAGCCAGTTGCAGCCAAGTATTATATCAATGGGACCCATTTCTAATGCAATTAGGCTCACTGATGTAGTGCACAATGGGGAAAGGGTGATAGGTACATTTGGACAGCATTGATTGCTCATCTCAAAATTTCCATTTGCCACTTGGATTTTGAGTAATGTAGGCATTTCATGCGTATTCAATTTCAGCCCATTGAGTGACTTAGCATTAATGAAGCTATGTGTACTTCCCGTATCTATGAGTATATGAGCGGTCCTTCCTTTGATTTGACCTTTAAGGCGTAGGGTATTATCCCCTCTTGAACCACTCCATGCATCACTTGATATGGCACATAGCGATGGATGTAAATCAGTCCATGAATCATCCAAATAATGACCACCCGGGTCGAAAGGAAACCCATCCATCGGATCATAGAACTCATCATGGCCATTCTCTTCATTTTCATGCGCCTCTTCTTGAGTTGTTGTGACATCAAGCTGAGCCAAGCTTCCTTCAATAGATTCAACATCGGAATCATCCTCGATGATCATGCTAATCTTCATATTTTTGGCCTTGCATTTGGACTTATGATCGGGTGACCATTTCTCTCCACATTTGTAGCATAGACCTTTAGCATACATATCTTTGAGCTTGTCATTCGATACATGTTTGCCTTGAGTAGGGACTGAAGTTTTGGCATTTATATCAGTCCTCTTTCCATCAAATCTATTTTCAGCATTAGGTCTGAAATTACTGCTTTGTTTTGACCCAAACACAGTAGGAAAAGTGGGTATCTTGCTGTAGATATTGCTGAAAGTATTTGATGGCTTCCCAATATGCTGAAAATCAGTTTTAGCATGCCCATAATGGCCTGATGTCCTTGAGAACTGCGTAGGCTGAAAAGAATGCCCTGTTTTTGGCTGAAAACCCTTGTATTTCTGCCCATAACGTTCAGCCAATTGAATGGCAGCTTGTAGGGATGTAGGATTCATGGCTCCAACTTCAGAAGAAAGAATAGGTTCCAAACCAAATATGTATTTATTCAACTTGGCACTATCGAAGACCCCATGAACATACATCGAGAGGTTCAAAAACTGATTTGAGTACTCTCTAACCGAGAGACCACGTTGCTCAAGTGCATACCACTTTTTCTCTAACCGCTCTTTTTCAATAGGGGAAACAAAGACTTCAATCATAGCATTTTTCAATGCATCCCAAGACAAGAAGTCATGTCCCATCCTCGCCATATATCTCCACCAAGTGTGAGCATAGCCTTCTAGATGAAGGGCTGCAAATTTTACTTTGGCATTCTCGGGCCTTGGGTAAAGGGAAAAATACATCTCTAACTTGTCAAACCACTCCTCCAACTCCGTGGGTGAAGGGTTCTCTCCCTTTAAGTTTGAGATAATTATTTTCTCCTTGTACTCTCTCTCGTATTGAGGAGGTTGTCCATTAGGGTGCTGCTGCCCACTATGGTTTTGTGGCCCAAAAGAATTGCCAAAAGGTCCTTGCCTAGGATATTCATTATTTCCATGCCCTTGTGCATAAGGAGTTTGCTGTCCATAATGCATACCATGACTTTGTGGCTGGAAACAATGTCCTTGAGGATGAAAGTATGTGTTGCTCACATTGGGAGGTTGTCCATGCATCGGTGAATTGAAAGGTGGTTGCTGCCCATTATTTTGCTGATTCCAACCATGATTTGACATGGGACTTGGCCTATTGGCCTGCACTTGAGAAGAGAAATTATGTTGTGGCTGTCCAAAAGCATTTGGGGCTGAATTCACATGTCCATGTGGCTGCCCATAAGAGTTTGGGGCTGAATTAACATGGACTTGCTCATAGCCACCAACATTTGCTTGAGGGTAAAATTGCTTGTAGAAAGAGTTGCACCCATGGATGTCTTCATCATGCTTTGAGTTTGTTTGCACTCTTTCTTGAAGATCCTGCCCATGTGGCTGAAAGTGACCCTTTTGTTGATGGAATTGTGGCTGAAGTGAAGTGGGATGAACAAAATCCTTAGCTTTAGATGATTCTCCAACTTCAAATTGACCTACCACCTTAGGAGTAAGTGGTTTAGGTGGTTCTTCAGCCCTATGCGGGTGTGGGATATTAAGACCAGCTGTAGGCAACATTTTCTCACCAAGAAGTGCTACAAGCTTGTCAATACCCAACCTCATACCCTCGAAACCTGATTTCATATCCTTTATGTCATTTGACAATTGTTGAAAACTGTTTGAATTCATTGAGATATGAGACGTCTCTATGGGTTGATTGGTAGGGGAGTGAGTGGAGCTTGCATCGACCTCATCGTTCTCATAATGCATTCGGTAAATGGCATCTTGAGAAGTGTCATGATGTTCACCCCTTTCCTGTTGATGTTCATCCCTTTCCTGCTGATATTCCTTCAATTCTTCATTGATAGTATCCAAAACAGGGTCTCTCTTCTTATTCCTGGCCATGGGTTGATAACTGTACTGAATTTCCTGCAATAGAAGAACTTGATTATCTTCACTTCTAGAGCTCCAAATTACGAGGTCTTTGGCTCTGTTCAAAGCTTGAAGAACCCTCTATCCAACGATCTATCAAGTGCAGAAAATGGATGAGTATAGAAATTTCTGTAAGGGATTTTCTGTTGCTGTCTGAAAATTCCTGCAGGCAGTGAATACCCTGTTCTAGTCAATTAATGGCTTGTACCATCAATACCAAGCATGTACCAACTTCATAACCTTGTAGGAGAGTCTCATACGTCTGCCCATACTGAAAATGACCTCAGTAAACAGTAAAATGGCTGTCTGACTCAAAGTAGACTGCAATCTTTAATGAGGGTATGTATACATACTCTGTTCCAATCTTTCAGGCTGAACCATAGTGTCTTTACCATAGGATGCATACATTTTACTGTAGCCATATGTCTTCATACATTTGCCATACCATACATTTGCCAATATCACAAGAACTCACTGTCCATAACTCATGCTGTAGGCTGATTTCAAGTGCCTTTGAGATTTGTACCTGCACCTAAACTTGAAAATACGTGGGATCCGAGACCCGAGGGGTTTGCAAAGTTCCCTCTCGGGCCGGGTTGCGCTCCCTTTCAGGGTCCTCGTCGGTAGGGGAGGGTCACCTCTCTTTTGTCCTACTGACTCGCCCGGCATCCACTTTTCCTCGTGGGCAAGTACATGGCAAGTGAATTCTAGCTCTAAAAATCAGTATGATATGCATGGAATAGGAAGGAAATACAATTGCCTTTCATTTGCCCTTTTCATGATATGCAAGATTGGAATTGAAAAGGCTGAAATGTAAATGAGAAATGGGGAGGTATTTACCTCAGCAGTGACTCACTGCTTACAAAGCTTTTCTCGCTTACCAATTGGGTAATGATTTTCTTATGATCAAGAGGCAAAATAGGCAATCAATTTCATAAAGATTGAGTAATGAAGCTCAAGAAATTACCGATTTCAGTGAATGGAAGTAGATGGGTAATGCTCATTCATTATGGAAGAGTTTGAGGCATTTAGAGATGGCCATTTCAGTAAATTGAAGAGGTTTAGTAAAGACAATGACTGACATAACCTATAGGCTTCATGTAATGCATTAGGCTATGAATGAAAGCTTCATTAATCCTCTTATTTCTCTTCAGCAATTGGAAATGAGATCAGCAACAATTGGATGTAAAGAGAAATTAAGAGTGATTAGAGTACCTCATTTAATTGATTGGAGAAGAGCATTGTTGATGGAATGACCTTCAATCCATAATGCTTGACATAGGTGAGCTGAGCTTGATAATCCATCTAAAATCAGTCCAAGAGATCTTCAATATTCAAGGATAATCCCTTCCTTGATAAGCTTCAGCTTCATTAATCCCATGAAAGCTCCATGACTCCATAAATGCTCCAAATGTGGGTTGATGAAGACCAATTACCTTCTCTACTTGAAGTAGGTTGCAATAGGTAATAGAGAGGGCTTCAATGTGTCCAAGAGATCCCAAAATTTGAGAGGAAATGCCAAAATTTAATGGCATAAAAGCTTCATGCTGTCCATTGAACACCTAGACCTCCATTGGCTTCAATCTCTTCAATGTCGGTCCAATGTTGATGGATTCTTGAGGGGGAATGGTTGAGGAAGCTTCAGAGATGCTTTGCCCACAAAAGCCCCATGAATTGCTTTAAAAATTTCAGGAATCTTTAATGCTGTCCCAGACTGTTACACATAGAGTTTGCAATCTCCATATCCAAGCTCCAACAAAGCTTCAAGCTTCAAGATCAATCAATGTTGGTACTAGGATGTATGTAGAAGCCTCAGGGAGTATAATAGAGCAAAAACCCTTTGATCTTGATGAAAAAATCTGAGAAATTTGAGTGCTGTCCAAAACTGTCATAAAACTCCATAACCAGGGTTTTGAAGAAGAGGGAAAACTCCAAACTAATAAGGATCTTGACGAAATTGGTGAGAGATCTCTTGCCCAAGGTTGGAAGATCAATAGCAATGCTCAAGAGGCATCATCACCCTGAAATTTCTCACGCAGTATAAGAGTATGTACTGGCGGCGCAAACAGCGTGAGTACATACTCACGTACCAGAAATCAACAATGGTGCTAAGTAGCTACATTAGCTACTCCACTTGAAGCTCTTGAGGCAGGGAAAGAGGTCATCCAACACATTCTCATGATAGAAGTGAGAAGGAGAAGATCTGATGTTGTCTTGGCCATGGATTCTTGTGGAAAGCTTGAAGAAATGAGGAAAGGGAAGAAGAAACCCTTCCTTCTCAAAAGTAACCACAGTTAAAATGTCCTGTAACCATTTGTTTGTACACTTACCCCAAATTTTGGCTCAATCTTGATCACGTCCTGCTATTTTGGCTGGAGCCTTCCATTTCTTCCATTGGTAATGCCAAGAATCACCATCTTCATCCTTGTTTGTAGCAGACCTTCACATGTAACTCCGGTTTAAAATCTTCATGTCCTGTCAAGTCCTGTCACTCAAATTCCTAACTATGGTTTGCTCTCTCTGGCCTAGGAAACTGAATCTAGTACTTGAAAATGACTTCTGCAAGGATCTAAGCTACAGCTCTGATACCAATGTAATGAAAGCAATCAACCATGGAATGAAATCTAACTGAAATTGAAAATTAACTAAGCTACAACAAAGAATTAACAAATCTATTGCACCAAGACATCCTCATCATGTATTAATGGTTGGGGATTCAAGAATACATGACGGCCATGGTTGAGTGCTTCATAGGCTAGAAGAAGCTAACTCCAAGAAAATGGTAAAGCCAAGATTATTGAATGATCAAAAGATGTCTTGCCTTTGGCCTCTAGTCCCTTTTATTCTAACCCTCTTCCAAACTTAAGGGCTGTTCACACATGTACACATAGGCTAAAGCTAAATTTACAAAGGCTGGAATTAATCCAAAGTGCAAATATTAATGTTGTATTTTTCCTTCATGACATTATAAAAGAAATCCGAGGATTTTTGGGACTAACATGATGGTACCGAATCTTCATCGAAGATCATTCCCTCATTTTTGTACCCTTGACAAAACTTTGAATAAAAATATAGTAATCATTTGGATCATTGAGCATCAAGAAATCTTTGATAAGCTTAAAGAAGTTGTAACCATTGCACATGTACTAAAACTCCCTGACTTCAATCAACCATTTGAGGTGATCACTGATGCAAGTGGACTTGCAATCGGTGGGGTGCTAGTACGAGAAGGAAGACCAGTGACCTATACTTCCAGAAAATTTAAGCCCTACGAGTCCAACTATGCCACTCATGACCTTGAGTTACTTGTAGTAATCCATGCCTTGAAACTATGTAGACACTATCTATTGGAAAGGAAATTCACTTTAGTGACGGATCATAAAAGTCTTAAGTGGATCTTCACCCAAGCTGACCTGAACATGAGGCAAAGAAGATGGATAGAGATACTGCAAGAGTTTGATTTTGAAATCAAATATCTTCCAGGGAAAGGCAACGCTATTGCAAATGCCTTAAGCCGAAAAGCCTTTCTTAACAACATTGCCGAAGTTCGAAGCTTAAGAACCGTATCCATACCTGATAACCTTGTACTTGAGCTTGTACGCCAAGTTATTTCTCAGGATAAGGAATATAAAGGACTCATGGCTAAGGTACTTCAAGGAGGAAGCTTTGACAAAGAAAGGTTTAAGATTAAGGATTATCGTGCCAGCAATGGTTGTCTATATTACCGTAATCGCCTTTGTGTCCCAAAAGGACCAGAAGCGAAGGCCAAGATCTTATGGAAAGCACATGACAGTCCCATTGCAGGACATCCAGGGTATGCCAAGACACTCAACGAAGTTTTTAAGAGCTATTAGTGGCCAAGATTGAAAAGGGATGCATTAAAGTATGTAACTCAATGCTTGACTCGTCAAAGAGTCAAGGCAAAAAGGATCAAGATGCCTAGAGAGTTACAACCCTTAGACATTCCACAAATGAAATGGGAGTCAATAAGTATGGACTTTGTTGTTGGATTACCTATTGCTGCTAGTGGATATGATTCCATCATGGTAGTGGTTGATAGATTGAAAAAAGTTGCACACTTGATCCCAATCAAAACAACCTATAAGTCATCTGACATTGCTCAATTTTTTATCAAAGAAGTACTTAGGTTACATGGATTGCCAAAGAGCATAATCAATGATCGAGATTCTAGGTTTACCTCTAAGTTTTGGACTTGCCTATTCCAAGCAATTGGAACGAAGGTATGCTTCAGTACTGCTTATCATCCTCAAACTGATGGCCAAACTGAGAGGGTGAACTAGACCATTGAAGATATTCTGAGGTCTTATTGTGGCAAAGAACCAAGATGATGGATTGAACATCTACCTTTGATGGAGTTTTCTTATAACACTTCCTTTTAACAAACAATCAAGATGTCACCATTTCAAGCCTTGTATGGGCAAGAATGTCGTACACCTCTAAACTTCTCAGATCATCCCACTCTCAAGGTAGAGGCTTCTAAGGCTACGCTTGAAGAGACGGACCAACAAATCCAATTGATCCAACATGACATTCGAGCTACTCAAGATCATGGAAAAAGTCCTATGCAGATCTTGAAAGATCCATAAGAACATTCAAGGAAGGTGACATGGTGTTTCTAAGGGTAAGGCCCAAAAAGAGCTCATTATCCTTGGGGAAATACAAAAAGCTTAGTCCAAGGTACTGTGGACCATATGAAGTAATCAAAGTAATGGGAAGGCAAGCCTGCAAACTTAAACTGCCACACCTCTCAAGATTTACAATGTATTTCATGTAAGTCTACTAAAATCTTATCTACCAAACCCCGATCATGTGCTTAATGACGAACAAATAGTCATGCCTGCCCAAGGAGTTGTGGAAATGCAACCCGCAAATATTATAGATACAAAGGATAAACCTCTAAGAAGCTAAATCCTAAGAGAACACCTAGTACAATGGAAGGATTATCCTGAAGAGGATGCCACTTGGATCAATGAGGCAACCCTTATGAAAGAATACCCCCAGTTTCTCTCGAGATGAGAACATCTTGATTTATCTAAGGAGGGAATAATGTAATGTCCCCATTACTTATTTAAATAATCAATGTGCATATACATTCCAAAAATTGATTTATGTTTTAAAAAAATAGTAAAGATTGCACATTTTAAAAACTAGCTCTAACTATGAAGATAATTGAAGGAAGGCGTGGGAAACCCTCCCAAGATAAGCATATTAAAACTAAGTTTGTAGTATAGAACAACAAAAAGAACTAGCTTAGTGGATAGTCACTTGGCAGTTAAGTGTACTTGGGTGATGACACTACTGGGATGGGTGACCTCCTGGGAAGCTTTTCCTACAAGCTAGTGGGAGCTTCTCGCACATCGCCAATGGCGCCAACGAAGCCTTTGTAGCCCATTGCCAAGTATGCCAAGGCCAAGATGCCAAGGTCTATGCCTTGGTTGTCACATTGATCATTGCCTGGAATGATATCTGCCCAAAGACGCGACGCATGGTGCTCGCCTTATCTTTATCTCCACGCTACGTTTTGAAAACGGAGCCCCTCTTTCTGACATCATCGATAATATCATCGAAAATGCTAAAAGCAAGCACTCACTCTTTATCCCTCCCCCTCCCGCCCCCCCCAATTACTATATAAACAGGGATAGAGCGTCACGTCAGAACAACAACCTATGCAGAAGTCTCTCTGCTATTGACACGACAAAGCTCTACTGCAATCAGCCGAACCTCTCTCTCTCCACACCTACACAGAAGCGCTGCTCAAATCCATCAAACTTCTTCCATGGCTCCCAACAGACGTCAAGATGCTGAGGGAGGTCATGCTCAAAAGAGCTCCCCAATGCGAGAAAGTAGTCGATGCTAAGGGAACTCAACATGCTGCTGAAGTGCAAGTGGGAGTTACCCCCGAATCCATTCAACCCAAAGGATCGATTATTCCACAACAAACTAAGGTTACGATTATACCCCATAATCACGATCGATGATCGAACGAAGATAATCAAGTTTAGTGCATAAGAAAAGGATTACTTTTAAGCTATTAACTCTACAACTTCCTAATTTTTTGATTTTATGTTATTGCTTTTTTGCATCTTACAATAAAATGAGGGATAAGTTAGTAATGTTAGAAAAGCCCATATGATAAGTCTGTTACATAGATTACGATTAGTTAGAACGTACTTAAACTTACAAAAACATGTTAGTATTATCAATTTCTTTTTAAGAAAGAACACAAGAATTGATGAGGGGGATAGATTCTATGCATTGCATACATTGACAAGTGTGTTAAAAGTATTTTATGGTTATGATTGCTTTTGGATTTGTGAAGGATGAATTATGTCTCTTATGATTCCGTGCTTGTAACAGCCGGATGAGTTGTGGATTATGGTGGTTCAGACATTGGGATCCCCAACCCAATGCTCCCTAACACTCTGCAGAGTGTGGTAAAACTCACCTACGGGTGGGGGTCCTATGCTCCAGAGGGAGGTAGGTGTTTTTGGTTTTTGATCACTCAAGCATCTGAGAGGGAAAAGGGCTGAGTAATAAGTGCCCCTACTATGTAGGATGGCTCATGAGACTTATGAAAGCTTAGGGGAGCTCTAAGCCAGTAAATTCCCTATTGACCACGAATAGAGTGCAATCACATACAGCCCAACCCCGAGGGATTGGAAGGTCCTATCCTAGGCTAGACAATGTCTTTTTGCAGAAAGATAGTTTTGTACCACTCTACGGAGTGATGCTTCTGCTAGTTTTTTATAAATAAAGGATTTGATTTTTGAATTGATCGTTATATGCTAAAGATTGAGTTTAACAAACCCAAATTAATTGAGTAATAAAAGGAATCTGTTTTTTATATATGTCCAAACAGCGTGGTAGTATGCTTTGCTAATTAGAAAACTAAAGCAAACCCAATGAAGAAAAGTGACCGGCCAATGACCAAGCCACTTTTAACCGAGTTGTCAAGCCAACTCCTAAAAGTTATTGCACTAGATAGGTGATTTTTACTACTAACTGCAATAACTCTACCTAACCTTCCAGATATTTATGATAACCCTTCACTATAGTAGTCCAACTAGTATTCTCTCAATGTCTACAAATTAAACAAGTTTACTTAGTTATTCTATTTTCCTTTTTAATAATTGCTCACAGATAGGTTTCTAACTTGGGCGCTAGAATTCTAAACCTAGGAAAAACTATGGTTTCCCCCCCCCCCCATCTTTTAGGGGCGGCTCCTCATAAAACCTGCCATACTAGTGGCGGTTTATCCAATGTTTGACTTTAGAAATATTATTTCACAACATAGATTCAATAGAACCTTTAAGTATATCTCCGTTTCAATTCCTTCTTAAATGTTTCCTTCTCCACCTTTTATAAAATTACTTCCTTTTATTTTTTTAATCAACAAACATTCAAAACAAATCAACTAACATGCCATAAACCCATAAACTTTAATTCCCCTTTTTAAACATTTCCCCTCTCCGTTTAGCACAATTCGTCGTTGCTATTAATGTTTAGACAATTAATTTATTTTTCTTTTCCAATGGCAACATCCTTTCTTTCCTCTTCTTTAACTAAACATCAATCATGACAAAAACAAATTCTTTCCACACTCTTATATGTCCACATACACAGTTCATTTTAAAACCCCAATGTATCTCCTTAATTATCAATTATCCTAGTGGCCTTCCACTCTTAACTCTTTTGATCGCTCAAATAATGTTTATAGAAAGTAAAATATAGAATTTCAACTTAAATGCTGCATGCCATCAGATGATTGTTTTATTATTTTTTCTGATATTCATAGTTTAAATTTAGGATTATAGTTTTCCTTGACATAAGCGATTATTATAAAAGACTATTACATTTCTTGTTTTTACCCCTCCCTATGTTATTGAACAGCGCACCACGTATCTTTTTATTTTCTCAAAATAAAAACATCATGTTTTTCAATGTAAACATCTTTTAAAGACAATATAATTAAATTGTTTCCCTTTTGTTTAAATTTTGCAAAAAACTCCATTGACACATCAAAAATTATCTTTTCAATTCTCCATGAATAGTTTAATTTTTTTAATTGATAGAAAATCCATTTTTTATATGGAAACTGTTACTTTTCTTTTAAAAATAACTATTTTTGAATTTTTAAATATACTAGTCTTTAAAAATTATGGAAAAAATTCAATAAATTTCCAAAATTATTGTCTTCATGGGAAAAATATCATAGCTTATAATTTTTCAATTAAAAATTTTATTTGTAACATTTTTAAGCTCTTTTCAAGCATTTTTGACTATTTTCTATTTTTAGAAAATAGAAACAAGTCTACATAAATACAAATAACCACTCAGCGTAGGAAAACATGTTTCAATACATTTTCTAAAAATAATAAACTGAAGATTTACTCATGCTATAACCTCTATTTTTGTTAAACGGTTTAGGCGCGTACTTGTAAAATCCGCGGGTTGTCGTCGCGTCTTTGGAAACCGTGTCCTCTTTCAGTCCAGTCACGGAAAGTCTAGCTTCTAGCCAGTCGTCCTGACCGTGAGTTCTTCATATCGCCCTTGCTCTCCTTCGACTTCTTACGCGCTATTGATTTTAACAATGGAAACTGTCCTTTAGGGGTTTAAAAGAATTAAACTCTTAATTAAGAGTTAATTGGTCATGGCTTTTGTGTTCTTCATGTCGAGGACTTTAGGGAAGATAATGTAATTATGGATCTTGGCCATCTGATCACGGATTTCTGTGCGACGCCAGGCGATTGAAAGAGGGGAATTTCTGCTCTAGACCTACAATCTCAGTCTGCCCAAGTGTATTGAGGCTCCATTTTGACCATTATGAAGAAAGACATGGAGATGGAGGAGAAGAACAATAATTGGTATCATTTTGGAGATCAACAATTAAATTGTATTCTTTTTACTTCCCTAGACTTCCCTCTACTCCTATTGCACCAGTCGTATGAGCGAAAGATGGCACCCTCCATCTCTCCTCTCTCTCTCTAAGATGTCATTCATTCTTTCTCTTGCCATATTATGGCGGTTCTTTCGAGAGCATCAATGCTGAAGGATAATGGCTCTCTCCCTCTTTGCTAGACGTCTTTGCGATAATGCATTCTCTCTCTCTTTGGTTGTGGCCAAGAAGATGGCAACAGTGAGGCAAGATGATCATGATGGAGATTGTGATGAAGATGGGGTCATGGTGTTGATTCTTTTCTTTTTCTCTCTGTCATGCAATAAGAAAAAATGGTGCTTTCTTTCTCTCCCAGTCTGCCACCAAGAATGGTGCCCCCTCACATCTTCTCGTCCCTCTTCTTCTCAATGATCTCTCTCTATCAAGCACACACATAATGATCTCTATCTCTCTCTCTCTCTCTCTCCTCACGACTAGAAGGCGCCCTTCAAGATCACGCTTCCTCTCTCCTTCTCGTTGCAACGACCTCCCTTTCTTTTTTCTTCTTTTTTTATTCACTCTAAAATCTTTCAATTAATTAACCTATATTCAAAATAACATCTCCAACTTGCAAACCTTGTGTAATTCTTTAGACTTTCAATTCTTCGCATGTTGTTCTCAGTCAAGTAAAGAATCCTCAAACATGGGCAATGATGAAGACCCTCAATGGAATAGATATTTTGCTATACTAATGATAGGGATACGAACCGAAAGTCCCCTAATACTCTTGGCCTTGACAATTTGACCGTCTCATTGAAAAATCCTATGTTGGTTGCGGAAAGGTTTAAGCTTTCCAATTACCTGATATTCAACACCTCCCCAAAGGGATCTCAATAATAATCAATGATCTAATGATCACTCCTTGATCATCACGTGTCACAACTCTATAGAAACAGAATTTGTATCCTTTTTCATTAATTTGTCTATATAATGATTTATTAAATTTATTTCCTTTGCACTAATTAGATATAAAGAAAAGTGCATTGGAGCTGGCCACTAATGAGTGGTCACAGGTTATGGTGGACCCACACGGTGGGTTAGAGAAAAGATAGTTCACACTTCCACCTATATGACCCGATTGGGCGCCTGTGACTAGAACTCACGCATATCAGGGTTAGACTCGCACACAGAAAGGATTGATGCCTTGAAGTGTGGGCTAGATCCACCAGAACAGACAGTTACAATCAACAAGATGGCATGATCATGAAATGCTTGTATAATGTGCATGTGTGGGCTGAAAGCTTGAAATGCACATTTCTTTGCATAGGAAAGTCACATGAAGATTCGGATACCATTTTTGCGATGTACACGGAAAAAGCTTTCATATGATACCCATATTGGGGGGGGGTCCCTAAATTTTAGGAGATCCCTAAATTTTAGGAGGTCCCTAAATTTTAGGAGCCTCGAATTAGCCTAAAAATGCTAGTCCTAAAAAATAGGGATGTCATTCTCAAAATAGTAAGTTCTGTACTCTGACTGTGCTTACTAAATTTGGTTGTTTCTATTCTTGACAGTATTCAACCCAAAAAGGAAGGCCATAGAGAAGAGACAAGTGTCAAGACACTTGTCACACAAGTTTCCAAGTGTCCCACCACTTGTCACATCTCATGACATGTGGCTGGACACTTGTCTTGTGCTACTCCACTTTCCCCTTTTGTACTAGCTCTCCCCTCTCCTATAAATAAGAGCTCGTTTTTCTTCATTCAACATCATTTTTCTTTGCTGTAAACTCATGTACAGCACCCACAGATAGCCAGAAACTGGCCCCATCCATCCCCATCATCATCCCCCACTTCTCCATTATCAAATTCCTCCATATGCCCTCTTCTATCACTGCTGTTTTACAAGACAGCAAGCCTGTAAATTCATTACAGCACCTCCTTCTTGAGCTCTTTCTTCCATTTTAGCTACAAGAAGCAAGCTCTATCCATGTACTGCTGATCAACGATGGAGAAAGGCTGAATTCCCCTTTTTCTTCTCTCATACTGTAAAGAAATCAGTTCTTATCATTGCATAATAGATAATGCATGTGTGTTTGTACATCTTTGCATGATCTTGTGAGAGTGAGAATTACTTCTTCTCACTCTCAGGTTGATTGTAACTGAGCTCTTCCCTAAGGGACTTGGGTTGAGCAGAAATACATTCCTTCGGGGGGTTGCCCATCTTCAACCCTCAATCTTGTCTCCATTACTTTTACATTTTCATGGCTGTAATTTTGTGAGTAATTTTCATTTTCAGCTTTAAGTGTTCATTCTCTTTTATATTAAATCTCGAAAACAAGCAAATATCATAATTGTTAAGCATACTACGTTGTTCGGGGCGTTTACAGTGGTATCAGAGCTTTGGCTCGGTCCTCACCCCCAACACTGGTAGTGCTTACAACTATAAGTTTGTTTGTTTTCAACCCTTGCATTGAGTGCTTGAGCATATTTTTTTTTCTTTAGTCTCAATGGATCAATCGAGTGCTATCCTTCAAGCCATTCAAAGTCTTAGAGAGGAGAATCAGCAAATTCGTGAGCAACTTCTCAAATTAGAAAAAGTTGAGAATCCCAAAGAATTCAAGGAAAGAAGCCCATCTACTTCAAGGAGACAAAGCCATACCAATGAAAGGAGCCGATCAAGAAGTCCAACTACTTCTAAGAGGCAGTCCCATTCTACTTCAAGACAAAGAAAGAGATCGCGTCGAAGCTCATCCTCTTCTTCAAAGTCATCTGGCGCCTATTCTGATGGATCCTCTTCTAGTAATGAAGAGTCACACCCTTCTCGTGGAAGACCTCATCATCGTCAAAGACATCGACATTCTTCACCCTCGTCTCCATCTTCATCCCCATCAAGCACTTCATCATCTTCAACCTCAAGATCCGAGCATGGACGAAGGCATAAGAAGAAGAAGAAGACTAAGTCACTATCTCAACTTGAAAAGAAGATCAAGTTCAGTATGTATGATGGTTCCCAAAATCCTGATCTTCTTCTGAAGTTTATTCGTCAATTTCAAATTTTGTATGGTCGTGACAAGTATAAAGAAAAAGAAAAGATTAAGTTTGCAGCTTTACATTTAACCGATTTAGCCCATACTTGGTGGACGGGGTTGGAATATGATCATGCTACCCCAAAATCATGGCGGTCCTTTGTTCGCCTGATACAAAGCCAATTTCTTCCTGTTCATTTCAAAAGAGATGTAAAAATGGAATGGGATCGGCTTTGGCAAAAGAAAAATGAGTCACTTGGTGACTATACCAAGAGATTTTGGGAGCTACTTTTGAAGGTCCAACATTTCAAGAAGATCAGCAGTTCGGAAAAGCTTAGGAAGTTTCAAGGAGGTTTGCATTTTAAACTTCTTACTGCTCTTAATCATTATCATTGTTCTAGTCTCATGGAACTCATTGACCATGCTGAGACATGGGAAATGGAGCACAATGGCAACAAATCATTCCAAAAGAATGATAAGAAGAGAGTAGCTGATGATGAGGAGTATTCAGCCCCAAATGAAGGACAAAAACAGTGGCAAAAGCAGCCATCAAATCAAAAGAAGATGAAGCCCTATGCACCTCCTAATGCTCCTCAATTTTGCTCCAATCTATACCCACAAGCAAAGCAACTTTCCGAAGAAGAAAAGCAACGCTTCATGAAAGAAGGGAAGTGCTTTAAATGTGGACAAACAAGCCACATAGCGAAGCAATGTCCAAACAAGGGACAAAGCAAGGTTTCTGACAACAAGCCTAAGTCGCCAGTGAAAATCAATGCTATCAGTGATGTAGTTGCAAACACAACTCACACTCCAGAGACGCGCAAATTATTAAAAGCTTGGGGACAGTTGCAAGGTAAGCAAGCACTATTCTTGATAGATCTTGGGGCGAATGAAAATATTATTTCCTTGCAATTAGCTAAAGAGCTTGGATTAAAGAATGAAGAGATGGACACTCCGGCAAAAGTTCGCCAAGCTTTAAATGCTGATGAAGGTGACACAGTGAAGACTGTGATACCCTACATTGGCAAGCTCAAGTTTCAAATTCAAGGCTACAGTGACGAAGATACCTTCTGTATCGGAGACCTTGATGGTTGCGATGTGATTCTTGGCATGCCCTGGAATCATAGAGTAGATTCAACTATCTTCTCTCAGAAAAAGAAGGTAGAACTCACCAACAAAGGCAAGAAGTACGAGATCCAAGCTGGAGTTTCTGGAGACACCATACCCATGGTAAGCCATATGCAAGTCTCTAGAGCAATTAAGGATTGTGTTCAATGTTGTCTGCTTTATGTCACTGATGTAAAAGATAATATGAATGCTGAAAACCAAGAGCAACTTCAGCTCTTGGAAAAGTATAAAGATTGTTTTTCGGAAGATCTTCCTTATCAGCTTCCCCCAGAAAGGCCAGAAGACCATCATATTGATATTATCCCGGGCAGTTCTCCTCCTAATATAGCACCATACCGTGTGAGCCGTCCTCAACAAGAAGAAATCAGAAAGCAAGTCGAAGACCTACTCAACCATGGGCTAATTAGGCCAAGTAGCTCACCATTTTGTTCACCGGTTCTTCTTGTTCAAAAGAAAGATGGCACATTTAGGATGTGCATTGATTATCGAGCCCTCAACAAAATCACTGTGAAGAATCGGTTTCCTATTCCCAGAATTGACGACATTTTGGATCGTCTAGGAGGCTCAAAGATTTTCAGCCGCATTGATCTAAAGAGTGGTTATCATCAAATTAGGGTAATACCACAAGATGTACACAAAACTGCTTTCCGCACTTCATACGGTCTTTATGAATTCTTGGTGGTTCCTTTCGGATTAACCAATGCACCAGCCACCTTTAATCGAATGATGGAGCGCGTCTTTAGAGAGCATCAACAATATGTCGGTACTTTCTTTGATGATATTCTTGTCTTTAGCAAGAATGAAGAGGAGCATCATCAACACTTGGAAATTGTTCTACAATTACTACAACAAAATCAACTCTTGGTAAATGGTAAAAAGAGTGAATTTTTCATGCATAAAATAAATTACCTTGGGCATGTCATCTCTTCTGAAGGGATTCAGATGGATCCTGAAAAGATCAGGATAATCCAAGAATGGCCTCCTCTTCGTGATGTACATGAGGTGCGATCGTTTCTTGGCTTATGTTCTTATTACCGCCGCTTCATCAAGCATTTTGCACATATGGCTTCTCCACTTCATGACCTTACAAAGAAGAAAATCTCTTTCCAATGGAAGGAAAAAGAGAAGGCAGCCTTCACAAGGCTAAAAACAGCTCTTACTTCTGGACCTGTTCTTATCATTCCAGATCTGGTAAAACCATTTGTGGTGGAAGCAGATGCTTGCGGTGATTGTATTGGTGCAGTGCTAAATCAAGAAGGCCATGCCGTAGCCTTTGAAAGCCGCCGTCTAAATGATGTGGAGAAAAGGTATGACATTTATGAAAAGGAGCTCTTAGCAGTGGTTCATGCTTTAAAGATATGGAAACATTATCTTTTAGGCAATGAATTCCTTATTAAAACCGATCATCAAAGCTTGAAGTATTTCAAGACTCAAAAGCATTTGCAGGAGAAACATGCAAGATGGGAAAATTTCTTGTCTATGTTTCATTTTCAAATTATGTACACTCCAGGGAAACAAAATGTAGTTGCTGATGCACTTTCTAGAGTGCCTCGCATTGCAACTATTACAGTGGCTCATCATGAAGATTTTCAAACGATGAAGAATACTTATGATGAAGATACTGATTTTGCAGCAATTTGGTCAAATTTACAGCAAGGAGGTTCTCATCCAGATTATTCCATCAAAGACGATTACCTTCTCATGAACAATCGCCTTTGTGTCACTCTTCCTGTTTGACAAAAGGTGCTTAAAGAAAGTCATGAACCCCCTTATGCAGGGCATAGAGGGAGGGCAGCCACTCTAAGTGCAATTGAGCGCTACTTTTATTGGCCAACATTACGAAAAGATACACATAACTTCATTGAGGCTTGTCTGGTATGCCAAAAATCCAAATATGATAGGCAGAAGATTCCAGGATTGTTACAACCTCTTCCAGTGCCCAAAGATCTATGGGAATCTATCACAATGGATTTCATCTCAGGTATTCCAAGAACACCTCAAGGTCATGATATGATTTGGGTTATAATTGATAGATTCAGCAAACAATCACATTTTATTCCATGTCATAAAACATTGAAATCCGCACAAGCTGCAAGACTTTTCATTCAACATATCTTCAGATTACATGGTATGCCTTCTGAGATCATTTCAGATAGAGACTCCAAATTCACAAGTAACTTTTGGCGTGCTTTATTTGAGAATTTGGGAACCACTTTAAAGTTCTCCTCAGCTTTTCATCCTCAAACTGACGGCCAAACAGAGGTGATGAATCTCACTCTTTTGGATATGTTGAAAGCTTATGTTAGTGAACATAAGTCACAATGGGAGAAATATCTTCCATTATTGGAGTTTGCTTACAACAATACAGTGCACTCATCCACAGGAAAAGCTCCAAATGAAATAGTACAGGGTAAAGTGATTCCTCCTCCAATTATTCGCACTAAAGATAAGATTTTTGCTGCTGATGAGTTTACTTCAGATTTAAAAACCGCAATGGATCAAGTTCGAGCCACTATCAAAGTTGCCCAAGAGCGACAAAAGAAGCAAGCAGATAAACGAAGAAGACCTTTGGCTTTTGAAAAAGGTCAATATGTCTTGCTAAAGTTTGATAAAAGCAGGCTCAAACAAGGTTCTGGTCAAAATTCATCTTTTCCAAAGCTCTCCAGTAGATACTTTGGACCCTTCAAAGTGATTGAGAAAATAAATGAAGTTTCTTATCGACTTGAGCTTCCTACTCATTGGAAAATACACAATGCTTTTCATGTAAGTTTGCTAAAACCTTACATAGGACCAGAACCAAAGGAACCCATTACTGAAGATCCCCCAGAAGTTGAAGAAACAGAGCAACTCTTGGAACCTGAAAAGATTTTGTTTCTCAAGGATCGAACCACGAGAAGTGGCCTTGTGACACAAAAATTCTTACTAAAATTCAAGAATCTACCCACAACAGATGCACAGTGGGTAGATGAAAAATTCATGAAGGATTACCCAAATATTCTACAGCAATATCAAGAAGCTTTTCAGCTGAGGACAGCTGAATAAAAGCCAGAGGGTTGTCACAACTCTATAGAAACAGAATTTGTATCCTTTTTCATTAATTTGTCTATATAATGATTTATTAAATTTATTTCCTTTGCACTAATTAGATATAAAGAAAAGTGCATTGGAGCTGGCCATTGATGAGTGGTCACAGGTTATGGTGGACCCACACGGTGGGTTAGAGAAAAGATAGTTCACACTTCCACCTATATGACCCGATTGGGCACCTGTGACTAGAACTCACGCATATCAGGGTTAGACTCGCACACAGAAAGGATTGATGCCTTGAAGTGTGGGCTAGATCCACCAGAACAGACAATTACAATCAACAAGATGGCATGATCATGAAATGCTTGTATAATGTGCATGTGTGGGCTGAAAGCTTGAAATGCACATTTCTTTGCATAGGAAAGTCACATGAAGATTCAGATACCATTTTTGCGATGTACACGGAAAAAGCTTTCATATGATACCCATATTGGGGGGGGGTCCCTAAATTTTAGGAGATCCCTAAATTTTAGGAGGTCCCTAAATTTTAGGAGCCTCGAATTAGCCTAAAAATGCTAGTCCTAAAAATAGGGATGTCATTCTCAAAATAGTAAGTTCTGTACTCTGACTGTGCTTACTAAATTTGGTTGTTTCTATTCTTGACAGTATTCAACCCAAAAAGGAAGGCCATAGAGAAGAGACAAGTGTCAAGACACTTGTCACACAAGTTTCCAAGTGTCCCACCACTTGTCACATCTCATGACATGTGGCTGGACACTTGTCTTGTGCTACTCCACTTTCCCCTTTTATACTAGCTCTCCCCTCTCCTATAAATAAGAGCTCATTTTTCTTCATTCAACATCATTTTTCTTTGCTGTAAACTCATGTACAGCACCCACAGATAGCCAGAAACTGGCCCCATCCATCCCCATCATCATCCCCCACTTCTCCATTATCAAATTCCTCCATATGCCCTCTTCTATCACTGCTGTTTTACAAGACAGCAAGCCTGTAAATTCATTACAGCACCTCCTTCTTGAGCTCTTTCTTCCATTTTAGCTACAAGAAGCAAGCTCTATCCATGTACTGCTGATCAACGATGGAGAAAGGCTGAATTCCCCTTTTTCTTCTCTCATACTGTAAAGAAATCAGTTCTTATCATTGCATAATAGATAATGCATGTGTGTTTGTACATCTTTGCATGATCTTGTGAGAGTGAGAATTACTTCTTCTCACTCTCAGGTTGATTGTAACTGAGCTCTTCCCTAAGGGACTTGGGTTGAGCAGAAATACATTCCTTCGGGGGGGGGGGGTTGCCCATCTTCAACCCTCAATCTTGTCTCCATTACTTTTACATTTTCATGGCTGTAATTTTGTGAGTAATTTTCATTTTCAGCTTTAAGTGTTCATTCTCTTTTATATTAAATCTCGAAAACAAGCAAATATCATAATTGTTAAGCATACTACGTTGTTCGGGGCGTTTACATCACGACAGTATTGTTGTAGACAATAATCACAATCATGATGCTATGTGTTCTTCATAAGTAATTTAATCCTTGGGAGGTAGGAGGTAGCATAACTTGTGAAATCCCCCATCCTTAGATTAATACTAAGATATTCTATCAACCTGTCAAGGCCTTGCCAAGTCTTAAAATCCCCCAAAAACCCCTAATTTATAACAAGGTCTTATCTTCTGTAAGTGATAATAATCCCTACGGGAAAATTTTAAACAGTCATAGTTGAGATTCACTAAGTAAATCTATCATATTTTGTCTAAAACTCCACCTTCCTCTCATACAAGAACTTTCTTGTACCAACATCTCCTGGCTAGACTGCAAGGACACGGCCTCCAAAGACAACAACCACAAACACCGCATCTGCATTAAATTAATGTAAAAAGATGGTAATAGTGTATCAGATGTATACAATGTTGTTGAAAATTTTTGCAATGTGTGACATGCTTCTAGGTGTTGTCATTTCTCCCCCACTTAATTGCGAAGCGTCCTCGCGAGCATAGCTACAAGATCTGCAAAACCGCACATAGAAGACTAGTAGACACTAAAAAGATATAAAAATACTAACTTGTGTCTTATTATAAATCCAACAAGACAAATATTCCAATTAAGTTATATAAAAACTTGTACATACTAACAACCCCTTTACTCACTCTTCCCACTAAAGTGCATAACAGAGCTTCATCCAGTGCATAGAATATACCAACTAGGAAGCTTTCTAGAGCCGCTAAACAACAATAATCTCTCTAGGCAATGAAATGCCACACTACTATCCTACTAGAAATATTGCTTCTGAAATAACGTCACTAATAAGGTCCATGCCTATCAAAGAACCCAAACAAGGCAATCCAATACTACAATACCAAATAGGACTCCTATGGTTTAACTGCTAACCCTCCATGTTCTATTAGAACAACCAGTCAATGGTCCCTAACTCCAAACTTTCTTGAGGGTTTTTTTTTAAAGTCAAAAGAATATATATATATATTCTCCTTCCCAAAAGGTCCCACCCCAAGAGATGCAAGGCATCGGACACAGGGCACCCGTCAAGGAAATCCCTACAGCCTACCAGGACCTCAGAGGCGATGGTTATCTTCTTTTGGTTTTTTTTTCAACCCTGCAGTCGCAGGGCTTTTTTTAAATTTTATTTCTTTTCTTTTTCGTATTCTTTTTAGAAGAATAAATAGATAGACTCTCCCAAACTTAATTTATTATTATTACTTTAGTTTTCAGTCTCGTGACTTATAGGAATGGCTAGAAGGCTAGGAATTCATCACTAAATTGGACTTTCAAACATTTTAGCTCAACAGTGTCGCGCGAGGAATCTAATCTAGCACATAATATCAGTCACCTTGCCTAGGCAAATGACAAGCAAAGAGACTCACCAGCTCAACATCTCTCTTCCACACTACTCCTAGTCAAAATTTCGTGGAGAGAACCTTGTTATTCAGCTACCCCACATCACTAAAAAAGCGACAAAAAGTCAAGGGAAAACTCTATTAGATTCCTAATTAGACTTCCATACCATGAGATTCATTATATCATGCACACACATCACCCCCTTTTAAGCACTCCCTGGTGTTAAGTCCCATCCCATGAGAGTGGACTCTCATATAGACTAAATTGTTTATGTATCTTTCAATGTATTTGTGTTTTAAATGTTTTGTGATGTGTTCCTTCTGTAATTACTTGGGTTTTGAAACCTCCCGAGTTATATATATTGTTACTATCCTTTATTTCAAACGAATATAAATAGATAGATTAGGTATGAAACAACCTATTAAGTACGTTGATGTTGCATCTCCAAAATAATGCGAGGATAAACACGTAGTGGTTCTCAAATATATATACAAAATTTTTAAAACTACACAAAACTCAACCACTAACCACTAAACCATTAATAGGTTAGCTCAATAAAGAATGAAACTCCTTTCAAAACTGGCCACCTAGTCAAACTCCCTCCATCAGATATAGGATGCTCATGAATAGCCTCTAACGTAGGCACATCAGATGTCATAGACCTGCTATCAGGTGCGTCACTAGAAACCTCCATCACATCATGGAGTGGAGCCGTAGATGCATCGTCATAATAGGGCATAGGTGCGACTGGTAAACATCCTAAAGAGTAGCCCTCGGTCCTATCCATATACCAAGAGATATAATCCCAACAAGGACAACTGATAGTTACTTGATCATCGGGATATGATGGAGTAAGACAGTAAACAGTAGCTTGATATCGGGAAAATTTGTGATGCTCTCTACCCACCCTATATTGAGCAACGCCATGCTTAGGCGAGAATACACTATCATAATCATGGCACTAGTATGTATAACCTATCATATCCTGCATGACAGTGGTAGCATAACGTCAAAAGTATGTGCGACACTGCCAACACAGGAGCTGCGCATGCACATAAAGATGCCACTGACACTGCCTACAACCAAATGGTGGATGATACTGTAAACACAAAATGATCACAAAAGAAGAACCACAACAGGCCTCTCCCCTCGGTGCATACAAAAACCTGTTACGCATCTGAAAACATGGAATACTATACGGGCTGACATGAATAGGATCAGAACTATCAGCATCAAGACGAGGGTAAAGTGCATCCATCCACAGAAAAGCCATACCTGCATCCCATTAAAATCCCTCCAAAAAGAAAAGAAATCCAAATGTAGATTAGTCAGGGATTATTTTAACCATAACCTAACTATACCTAGCTATCCTAAGTCACAAAATGTTTAAGGCGGAGGCCATTGACTCTTAATATCTCATTTTCAACATTAATATCTTGTACATCTAGAGAACCATTATCGTAAACTTTAATAACCTTAAAAGGTCCTAACCAACGAATTTTGAGCTTTCCAGGAAATTTGTAATATCGACTGTCATAAAGCAAAACTACATCACCTTCTTTAAACTCTCGTACTTTAATGTTTTGATCATGCCATGCTTTATGACATTTTTGCATGGCTTCTAAGCTTTGTAAAGCTAATAGTCTTTCCTCATCTAACTTCACCAATTGTAAAATCCTTTGCTTCAATGATTCAGCCGCACCTAATCGTAATGATAGGGCTACTCACAAAGTGGGCAACTCTTGCTCAATAGGAAAAATAGCATTAGTTCCATAAACTAAATTGAAAGGTGTATTTTGCACTATCACCTTATAAGTGGTTCTATAGGCCCATAATGCCTCATATAAACGTTCATCCCAATCTCGCCTATGAGAAGCAACCATTTTAGTTAAAATTCCACAAATAATTCTATTAGTTACTTCGACTTGGCCATTAGCCCTTGGATAATAAGGCGTTGATTTGCGATGCTTAATTTGATATAGTTCTATTAACTCACTAATTAGACCATTCAAGAAATGGGAACCTCTATCACTTACTAATTCCAATGGGCACCCAAAATGGGTAATGATATTATCATACATAAACTTAGCCACCTCAATGGCTTTATCCGTCTTAACGCTTTCGCTTCCACCCACTTGGTAATATAATCAGTTTACAGAACAAGATATCTGGTAGGTGGATCAATTGGGCCCACAAAATCAATCCCCCACTTCTCAAAAGGTGCTAATGCCAAGATGGGTATCAAAGGTGTAGCAAAACTCTTAGAAGGACGACCAGTCCTTTGAGATACATCACATTTCCAACAATAATAATAAGCATCCTTAAATAAAGTAGGCCACCAATACCCAGCTAATAAAACCTTTCTTGCGGTTAATTCACCGGCAAAATGGCCACCACACGGCTCATCATGCAATGCCTTAAGAACCACAGGGACTTCATCTTCCCTTGCACATCGCCGATAGATACCTTCCCCTAGAAAAAATCTATAAAGAGAGCCCCCTAATAATCCATAGGAGCGTGCTTGCATTAGAATTTGTTACTTTCGTCGTTTATCAGCACCAAGTGGATACTGAGCTATGCTAAGAAAATTTGCAATATTAGCATACCATGGAACTTGCATCTCTATCGTAAAAAGTGATGCATCTTGCAAATCATCCTCCACACCTTCCTCCTTATTTGATGTTAATAATCGAGAAAGATGATCTGCTAGAACATGAGCTCTACCAGGACGAGTAACTATTTGAAAATCAAACTCTTGAAATAATAGCATCCAACGAATTACACGTCTTAAAAGTTTTGCTTTATTAAGCAAGTACTTTAATGCTTCATGATCAACATAAATAGTAAATTTATTTCCTAATAAATAATGACGAAAATTCTCCACTGCAAAAACCATTGATAAGCATTCTTTCTCAGTGGTGGTATAATTTCTTTCCGCACCACTTAGGTTACGGCTTGCATAATAGATCGGATAATCCACCTTATTGTCATCTGCTTGACATAAAACTGCTCCCACGGCATTTATGGATGCATTTGCATGAATATGGAATTCCTTCGTCCAATCCGGGGGTGCCAATACCAATCCTTCTATTAACTTCTGCTTAAGAAATTCAAATGCTTTCTTGCAAGTATCATCCCAATTAAAAGGAGTATCCTTTCGTAGCAAATTTGTTAAAGGTGAGGCCACCTTTGGAAAATCAGAAATGAATCGTCGATAATAATTTAGATGTCCTAAAAAACCTCGAAGTTGTTTAAGAGTTGTTGGTGGAGGAAGTGCAAAAATCTTGGCAATTTTAGCTGGGTCCATAGCAATGCCTTCTTTAGAAACGATATGCCCTAACAATGTTCCTTTTGGAACTCCAAAAACACATTTATCAGGATTTAACGATATATCTACTTCATCACTACGTTCAAATACTTGCGCCAATTGATCAGGCATTTCTTTTACTATTCCATAGACACAAAAGTCATCTAGAAAAACTTCCATCCACTGTCGAAGAAAATCTTGATAAGCTGCAATCATAACTCTTTGAAACGTTGCGGGTGCATTACATAAGCCAAAAGGCATTACTTTATAAGTGAATGTACCCCATTCAGTAGTAAAAGTAGTTTTGGATTGATCTTCAGGATGAATTAACACTTGGTTGTAACCACTAAACCCATCCATGAAAGAATATAGCTCATGGCCTACAACCTTATCAAGTACTTGATCTGTAAATGGCAAAGGAAAATGATCTTTCCTTGTCTTACTATTAAGTTTCCTATAATCAACACAAATACAGATTTTCTTGCTATTCTTCTTGGGTACTACCACAATTGGAGATACCCATTCACTATATGCAACAGGATATATAAATCCCGCATCAAGAAGCTTAGTAATCTCAACTTTAACCAGTTCTGCATACACAGGATTTGTTCGTCGTTGGCGTTGACAGACGGGTTTTGTGCCTAGTTCTAGATCAATATAATGTTGACAAAGTTCAGCTTTAATACCTTTAAGGTCCGTATAAGACCAAGCAAATTCCCCAACATGTGCTCGTAATACTTCTTCAAACCTCTGTCGATCTTGGAATTTCAATTGAGCTCCTAGATTTAAATATTTCCCTTCTGCCATTCCTATTTTAACTACTTCCACTTCGGGCTCTTCAATAAACAAAGAGGCTATTTTTCAAGGCTTGACCGTAGGCACATCTTCCGAAATTTCCATTGATACATTTTCAAGCAGACTATGCCTTGTACTAGATTCTGGTTCTTCTTCCCTTGCATTCACAGAGTGTACCAAGGGTAAAGCCCTATAAGGGACAATAGCTAAATTATCCCAAGTATCCTCGGTCATTTCTATCATATGGACATCCAAGATATCGGGAAATAGCTTACCGGTATAACTTCCTTGTCTTTTACTCAAGCCATGCAAGATGGAATTCAAATTTCCATTATTCTTTATTGTGAACATGGTATTTATAGAACCTATTATCTATGAAACCTGCTCTTGATCACATGGAAATTGAGCATGTAATGTTCGACGATAACGCCATAAAATTCCATTTTGCTTCTCCAAACATTCTTGGTCATTCAAATCCCAAGACCATTGAGTATTGCTAAGCTTAAGAATTAATGAGTGTAAATCCTCATCTTCCTCACCTTGGATCCAACACCCTAAATAGTGTATAACCCGTTTTAGCTCTAGAAAATTCTTAGGCGCCAGAGGTTCAAACCATCGAATCTCTGGTTCAACTCCATCCCCATAGACAGTAAAATCCACAATCTTTGAATCTCAAATCTTTGCTTGGTCAAAATTACCCTTATAGCCTTATTGTTGAGCTTCCTCTCAATGTTGTCCCAAACCATCACCAACTTTAGCATTTGGCACTTCTTGTTTAGCAACATTGGCTATTGAAAACCCACCACACTTGCATGCGACAATTCTCAAATAAAATATGGCAGACTTTTTAAGTAAAATAAAAGCAATAGTGGGATATGAGGTATACGCTATATATATATATATATATATATATATATATATATATATATATATATATATATATATATATATATATATATATATATATAGAGAGAGAGAGAGAGAGAGAGAGAGAGAGAGAGAGAGAGAGAGGAACAAAAGAGAGTTATGTGAGTATAAAATGAATGGCACCCTTATTCTTTGTTATATTCACTTATATATGATCATTTGTATAGTGTGCACATATACAAGAGTACCTACCCAACTATAAGCCATCGGTCTTTACCTCAAAACCTCCCACTAAAAGGCCAATGTGCTTTTAAGGAAGCATAAAAAGAAAGTGAAGATATTATCCAATGCCCATCAATACTCTAGAATGTGCAAAGCATTTAGACGGTAAACTCTTTGTGAGAAGATTTGTTGGGTTATCATTTTTATGGATCTTAACAAGCTCAATGCGCTTGTCCTTAAGAACCTCCCTAGTGAAGTGATCCTTCACCTCAAATTGCTTTGTCTTTGCATGAAAGATAGGGCCCCATGCCAATTAAATGACACTCTGACCATCGTAGTGCAATGGAGGCACCTCTCCTACAATGTCCAAATCTCCCACTAGACGAGTAAGCCATATAGTTTCCTTAAAGGCCTCTAGCTATAACACACTCTCCCTCAATGATAGGTAAAGTCATACATGGATGCAATTAAGAGATCCAAGAGACTACACCACTTGTGAAAGTGAAGAGAAGACCTCCTAGAGTCCACACTCTGTGAAAAATCACCATCTACATATGGAAGAATATATGCATCCTTCCTTTCGAAGCATGTACATATAGACCTAGTACCATTCAAGTATCTCATGTTACTCATCACTACCTCTCAATGCTTCTTGCCACGATTTGCTATATGTCTATTAACCACTTCCACTACATAGGGAGTGTTTGGATGTGTAGCAACCATGATGTACATCAAGCTACAACCTGCAAATGCATATGGAACCTTGGCCATTTCAACTTTCTACTCATCTGAGTTGGGGCTATCCTCTTAGCTAAGTTTCAAATATGGAGGCAATGGAATCCTAATAGCCTTTCCCCTCTCTATATTGAAATGTTCCAATACATTCCTACATAAATGCACTGAACTTATGATATCATTTCCTAGGGACCTATTTCAAACCATATAAGCTCATATATAGCTTGCATGCCAACTGCTCCTTGCCTTTCATAATGAACCTCTCAAGCTGTTCCATGTAAATATCCTCATGCAAGAAAGTGGTCTTTACATTTAACTGAACCAACTTCATATCCTCTCTAGCAACCAAACCAAGAATCATACGAAGGGTAGTCATCTTAACTACATTAGATGGAGATACCTTTAGCTTGTAGACCCATTTACATGGCAATGCATGTATACCCTTAGGAACATGCATGTTTGCCCTTAGGCGAAGGAACTAACTCCCATGTAGTATTCTTTACCATAGATTCCATATTTGATTGCATAGCCCTCTTCCACTTACGATTGTCATCCCTAGTCATAGCATTAACATAACAAGAAGACTCACCACAATTTTGAATCATGACATAGTCTAGAGATGAAGTATATCTACTAGATGGCCTAGAAACCCTTGTAAACCCATATAAAATTGGCTCAACAGGAGCCTCTAGCTATCCCATCTGTCTATCCTATAAGATGTGAGACTATCCATGATTGTGTGGCACTCCCACCTCAACATTTGTTGGATGTCCAAGCTCTGCATCATGTGGAACAGATCGTACAATCAACTCATGTGTTATCTATCCATCCTCCTAAAATACCGCTATGTGGATCTCTACCATTTTGATATGCTGCTTATGTATTTTATCCTCATTAAAGATGACATCATGGCTATGTGCTACCTTCTTTGATTTAGAATCCCACAAGTGATAGCCCATTTTAATTGACTCTCCATAGCCAAGAAAATTACATTCCTCAAGTGATAGCCCATTTTACCTAACACTCCATAGCCAAGTGGGTATTGACCCATACAAATCACTATGAACCAAATCAAGACATTACAATGTTCTACTTTGACTACCTCTCTTATATGACATTTTCATTTTCTTTCCAAAGAGACAATGCTAACAAAAACTAAAATTAAAAATTTTTTAGACAAGGAAGATATTTCATATGGCACAAAGCATTCATTCTAGTGACTAACATATGCCTCAAACAATAATGCCATAAAGAAACAAATGGCTATTTACTGATAGCTGCAACATGATATTTAACACTAGAAACATGCAAATGATACAAAGTACTGGATTTCGACCCTTTGGCCACAACAAGAGATCCCTTGCAAATCTTCCACACATGATCACGAAGGATTAGTCTATCACCACAATCAATGAGTTATTCTATACTTATGGAGATGTATATATATTTATTTTTTCTATCATTATAAGTGGATAATCACTCCCTATGTGGAGTAACATGAAGTGATGCTCCAAAATCCATAAGCCAATTCTGAGATATGCCATTATCCATTGCAATCAAGAATGCATCACCAAAAGAGGATACAAACAAGATATTATTGTCATCACCACCATAAGTATTAATCTCCTCAATTGTTACATTTCTTTTCTCTTTGCTATCATCCTCATTTGCATTCTTGGACTTTTTATTGTTCCTCCACTTATTTCAATCATTTTCTATGTATTCATTCTTGTTATAGAAGTAGCATTCTACATTCTTTTTGTTGCATGACTTGTTTCTTGATTTACCTCTTCCATGAGAGTTTCCCTTGGCATTTAACCTTCCTCTCACCACAAGTGCATATGAGGTCTTTGATCCTACGCCCTTCTTTCTGTTCACCTTCTCAATGAGCAAGTTGCTCTTAACATTAGCACTCATAAGATCACCTGCGGGTATGGGGTTAGTAATTGTAGTCTTGAAAGTATCCCAACTCTCAAGCAAGATAACTAACAAGAACATGGCCTTCGCTGAATCATGAAAGACAATCTTTTGAGATGTTAATTGGGTGAAAGTAGTGTTGAATTCATTGAGGTGATTAGACATTGAAGCCCAGGAGGGCTCCGTGCATAGAATAATGAGTTTTTCAGCCAATAAACTTGTGAGACTTCACTTTCGTTTTCATATAGGTCACTAGCTTTTTCCATACACTATATGCACCTGTCATGTCTTTCATGCTAAAATATCGGGACTTTGAGAGTGTCAATATAATAGTAGTGTGGTAGCTCATCCAATTGCTCCCATACATCTACATCCATGTTCTTAAGCTTAATACTAGTCATTATTGCTGCTAACTAATATTCAAAGCTTACAGAAAGGTCTTTATGATAAAGTGGATGCCCTATAGCTTCCAAATAATGAAAAAATGTGTGAAAATGTTACGAGCCCCCAAATTTTCCTCCCTTTATCAAAGGGGAATAATGTTGTTATTGTGATTGAACCTGTAGTTTGCTTTGGTCACACCACCTTTGGTTAGTGCTTTACTTGTTCTTACAAATACTTTAACAATAGAATGTAAAAAGGCCTAGGTCTAGAACACATTATCTTGGGGCTCAAGATTTTTACACCTTGGACTCCAACACATTTTATTAGAAGAGCTCTCCACGATTCTTTTATGCTTCCAACGATTCCATTTGTGTTGACCCTCATGATTAGTTGCACGGTCAATATGTCTTTTTTTGGTGATGGTTTACATAGCTTTAAATTGTTATAGTTAATTATTTCTTCCATCATTTGAGACCATGGATTTTCTGGTTGCCAACACCTAAGGAAGAGTTGTTTTCTAAGAACAACACTTTCATCCTACGAATTTAGAAGTTTAAAGACCTCCACAATCTATTCTTTTTTTAATGATATTCATGGATATGGGTGCAATATTCTTTGTTTTCTTGGGCTTGTCACAAATGATTTTTTCTCTAATTTATTAATTCTAGCAAATCAGTGGGATATAAAATCTAATGGCTAAATATGGAAAGCATTTTAGAGTCTTGAGTCTAGTGTGAAGTGGCCATGTATTTTGGGACCAAGTGCTTATTTTCTTTGTTAGCTTTTGTAGTCTACTAATAAGAAATCTCCAAGCTAAATGCCTTGTAGATTTAAGTCCAATAGGAAATCTTTGATGCTAATTGTCGTGATAAGGTGAGACACCACATTTCTAAAGTTGACTAAGGGAAGGACATGGTATACTTTTTATGGGTGGAAACAAGAAAAAAATTTATTAGAAAAAGAGAAAAGTTGGTATTTACATATGCTTTTTACTAGGAAGCATAACCTAGACCTTATAGTTTTTATATCATAGTGATTGCCTTCTAGCCTAGAAGTTACATGCATGAGATAGAACTTAATTTTTGGATTGGTCGCTCACAATGTGACAAAGTACCCGACGGCCTCTTCCTTTCACTCTATCTTTGTGCAAAGAACGTCATATTGGGCAATATGGGAATTTTCCATAAGTTTGGGACACGTCAAATCTTTGGATTTGTCATAACTTAAACACTATAACTCCAAATCAAGCACTCTATAGCTCAATGGATTCCAATTTACAAGCAATTTCTAATGATAGGTCACATCATATGGATTTAAGAAACTTATGGATATGTTATCCGGGTACCACATTTTTAGTATTCAAAAAATGGAAATTGAAAAATTTTCAAACTCACTAATATTGTGTTAAAGGGCCTAAGGCTGAGTTCACATTATAGTGCTGGAGGTTTTAACAATCTAGAGGTAGATCTACCATACATGTTCACGCTAGTGCTGGAATTTTTTTTTAACTCTTTAAAAGCAATCAATTAAAAAAATCTATAGACACTTTTTATTGAATCAAATTTTGCCACACGCAAAGTAGGACATTTTCCAGCAGCCAAAATTTACATGTGGGGGTGTGAGGCCGACAGAAGTTGTGGTGGTTCTTAAAGAAATCCACCTTCTGCTTTGGAATCAAAGCTGTTCCTTCAGCCGCTGAGTGAACGGGAGACGATCCCCCAGCCCAATGAAACTCTCGTCACGGGCTGACGTGTGGCGGAGTGACGTGCCATTTTACGATTTGCGTCAGCTACCCCTATATATATATGTGTGTGTGTGTGTGTGTGTGTGTGTATCGAGAGAGAGAGAGAGAGGTGTTAACTGGCCATCGCGCTATATTGTTGAACTCGCACGGAAGCGTTTGCACAGACTCATACACAGAGGCAGGCAGGCAGGCAGGCAGAAAGAAAAGCCAGGGTTTTTGCTATGGCGCTTGAGAAGGCCAAGGATCTTGTTGCCAACAATACGGTGGTGGCTTTCAGGTAAGCCAGGGAGAGAGAAAGAGAGCGTGTGTGTGTCCATCCGCCTACAAATCAGAGTCTTCGCAGAGAAAGCTACTGGAGGCAAAGTAAGGTAGAAAGGCTAGCAATGTTTTGCCAGATGTTTTGTTGTTATACCCTGCATTTGCCCCCCACGCATGCAGGCACAGGCACAGGCACAGGCGCACAGAGAGAGAGAGAGAGAGAGAGAGAGAGAGAGAGAGAGAGAGATGACCTGGTTGCATGATGCAGCAAGACATATTGCCCGTACTGCAAGCGTGTGAAGGACCTCTTGGCATCCCTCGGTGCAAAGACCAAGGTTGTTGAGCTTGATCAGGAAAGTAAGTCTTGCCTGTTGATCCTTGCCTCTCACATATTCTCAGGATTCTGATGCCTGCTCGTGTGGGAAGTATGTAGAAGTTGTGTTGGCTCCCCTTACATTCATGAACTCTGTACTATCATGCAGGTGATGGGGCTGACATACAGGCTGCCTTAGCTGAATGGACTCACCAGAGAACAGTTCCCAACGTGTTTATTGGTGGGAAGCATATTGGCGGCTGTGATGGTAGGTTCCTAGTTCCGACTTTATTTCGATCAGATACATTAGCCAATTTCAATTTGCATTCTAATTGAACGCAAATTACGTACTTAGATAGAAGGGTCTTGCATGTTATTTGATTGCGCAGATCGGGTATCCAAAGTATAGACCTATACAGGGGGTTCTTCATGTAAATCTTACTGCTTGGATGGTGTATCCAGAATCACGTTAGTGAAAGTGGTGGTTATAGAAAGAGCCAATATTAATGTGTTTAGGCCAGTAATGTATTTACATAGATGCAGAACGAACAGAAATATTGCTTACGAGGCTCAGTATTGTGTTTAGAAAGATCCCACATGTTGATGGTGGTGGTGCTTATCTAGCATGGGCCTTGAGGTACACACGTCATCTGACTATGTGGTTTGTTCTGCTGTTTTTGAACAGACACAGTGGCCCTGCATTCTCAGAACAAGCTTGTTCCCCTCTTGAAAGAGGCACATGCCTTATGAGTTTCTACTTTGTATGACAAATCAATTGTAGGGAATAATTCCATATTACACAACAGGTGATCGATTAGCAAGGGATATATTTACTGTATGCGCACAGCTAAACCCCTATTATCTCTACCATCCGTTTTGCAGAGTTTTGCTTTTGATCTTGTTGTTGATCTGTCTGAGCGGGTGTCATCCTTAATGCATAATGGGCATCCCGGGCTTTGTTGGTTGATCTCACTTCAGTGATCATGGTTTTACTTTAATAGGTGTTACTGTTTGTGATGTTCTAATTGTGGATAAATTGAGATTTCAAGGATGGCTAGGGGTTTGGGGCACGGTGTAGGTTGCTTTTGTTGCCATACTATTACTCATGGTAAGATTTCTTCGAGGATGGCCAGACTTTTGTGTACAGTTGCAGTTTTAACTATTTTTATCCAATGGTTTATCAATGTAGATCGCAAACTCTTGTTAATGTTGGCCTTAAATAAGGTGTTGAAAGCTTTGAAAATATACTAGATGGACAATGAAACTTATATTAGATGAAGGACAACGAAAATTCTTTAATGTGTTATTAGATGGAATTTTATTCGATTATGCACCTGGAATTTGTTTAAAGTTGGTAAATGTGAGGTGGATCATGAGAACTCTAAAGTATTAACAGGTGTAAGATGGATCATGGAAGTACAACTTAGATGGATCATGGAAGTACAGCTTCAAAGTATTGAAGTTGGTAAATGTGAGGTGGATCATGAGAACTCCAAAGTATTACCAGGTGTAAGATGGATCATGGAAGTTGTACTTTGGAGTTGTACTTTGGATCATGAGAACTCCAAAGTATCTTACACCTCCAAAATAATAAGATGGATCATGTTATTTCATGGTTAGTGTGTTGTGGGAAAGCATTCATTGGGATCCAATTTATTGGATAGCTCATTAGGAATATATACATAAATAATATATATTCAAATCGTTTTGCCCTTATATGTGCATCATCAAATATGTGGATCTTAGTGTGGTGTGGGAAAGCATTCTTTGGGATCCAATTTATTGGATAGGAAATTAGGAATATATACATAAATAATATATTCAAATTGTTTCAAATGAGAGATTTGAGCTTTTATATTCTCCATTAACATAAATGTGCCAGTAATTGTTGGTGGGTTTATTGCTAATGTATAATATAATCAAATTGTTTCAAATGAGAGATTTGAACTTTTATATTTTTCTCACTATCATGAAATGTACTAGTAATTGTTGGTGGGTTTATTGCTAATGTATAATACTAACGAGGCAAAAGTCTTGCAAATATCAATGCTTGAGTTACATTTGTAAGTTGTTCCTTTTTCATGTAAACTTTATTTTGCTAATGTATAATGCTAACGAGGCAAGAGTCTTGCAAACATCAATGCTTGAGTTACCTTTGCAAGTTGTTTCTTTTTCACGGAAAAACTTCATTTTGGTGTGGTGAGTGCTATCTTGTTGAGCTTCATAAGCAACTTGGTCTTTGTTAAGTGTTATTTTCCTTGGTAAGAGGAAGTTTTGCTAGGGAGCATTTCAAGGTCACACTTTTTTTGACTTTGGAGGCCTCATCATCCACTCGACATACCCTTGGTCTCCACCACCTCAATCATTCGATAAGTTTCTCTTCCATGACTAATTCCTACAAGGCTCCATCATCGACTCACATGACAACCCTTCAACTCATCGAGCTCTCACTAACAAAAGACTCGCAATAGGTGCCATGGGATTGACACTCAACTAGGAGGGGGGTAATGTTAATCCCAATGCGAGATAAGAAAAATAACAAAAAAAATAAATTAACAAAATGTTGAAATGTGAAATTGATGAAGTTAACAAGAAGGAGAAAAGCCAAAAGGCACAAAAGCAACCTTAGAAAAATGCAAAAGAGGGAATGCATATTTTTAAATGCAAGATGTCTCAAAAATTTGGTAAAAGAGCATCACGCATCCTCTTATGCAAATTGTAAAACCTAGATGGGCATAGGTGAAGGAATAAGATAGATAAACTCAAAGTGAATGAGAAGCTTATACTTGGTGTGGCAAAAGTAGCTGTTTTCTTTTTTTTCTTCTCTTCCTTTTGCTTGTGCTTGAGAGAGGGAGTGTGAGTATAAAGAAGTGTGTGAGGGTGAGGGATCATGGTGGATAAGCTCTCTATCTTCTCCTATCTTCTCTTATCTTCTCTTCTTTCGTCTCATGTGCATAGTTATGGTGGATGGAGCTTGAAGGTAGAGGGTTGAGCTTGCTTGAGCTTACATTATGGATCGTGGAGCTACCGGAGTGCTCGAGGGAGGAGGCTACTTATTCGGGTATTAAGGTGAACTTACTACATTGCTAAGATTAGAAGCACGTCGGTTAGGTGTGAGAGAGCCATTAGAGGTTGCTTGAAACGATTGAAACAATAAGTGGTATATGGATCTTGGTGGTCGAGCGTGAAATCCTACTTTAAGTAATATAAAAAGCTTTAGGTTAGAACTATTTTGGCAAATTATTTTTTTAGTCATCAATGTCCATGCAACTTCTACAATATGCCATGAGGTTGTAATTTTTCTTTTTTGTAATTCCAGTTTACTATGGGGTATAACTATAAGTAAACTATCTCTTTATCCCATGAGATGTCATTAGAGAGATTCTCCTCCTTCATTTAACCTCAAGCACTTAATAACTTTCAAGCTTGTTTTTGTTTCAACAGAAGCCTTGAAAGTTTTGAACTGTTCAAATACATCACTCTTTTCTTTCATAAAATATATCCATAGCTTTGTTGAGCAATCATTAATAAACATGAGAAAATATTTATTGCCACCAAGAGATATGTATTGTATAGGTCTCTAAATATCTACATGCATAATATTAAATGTATTTTTGCTTACATTTTTATCATGTGAAAAAGCTTATCTTGGTCGCTTATCAAACTAATATGTTTTACGTACTTATGAAATTTTATAACTCTAAAAGTAAGCAGCCTTCTAACCAATCCTTTTGATTGCATTAATTTCAATCTTTGCACATTTACATGTCTAATATGTTTATGCTATATTTCAATATCTGTAACCACTCATTTGCCTTTAACATACATAGTAAGAATATCAACATGTAAAGTAAATATGTGGCCAGCTTTACTTTTCTTTGTGATCAACTTGCACTTATCACTAAAGTCTTTCACAAAGCAATCTTTTTCATTAAATCAAACTTGTAACCCTTTATCATTTAACCCAGAGGTACTAAATTCTTTGTAATGGATGGCACATGTAATAGATCTGACAATGAAACTTTTTTAATGTGTAAAATTAGATGGCAAGAATCATTACCCATCTATTATATAACTTAGATTTTATAAATTCTACATCCCTCCAAACCATTTAACATAGTTGAATATATAATTATATGTACTTAAATTAACATATCATACATTATCATGTGTCCCTTTTCTTATAACATCATTCATCATATGTTGCATTTTTCACTGACTATTCAATAACACATGTAATTTGCAACCTATCAGCAGATAGAACTTTTGTTTGCTTTCTAGAAAACCCCTCAAAACTTATAGATTTGAAATCTGTAACTTGTGTATTTATAATCGAAATTGTAGATGCCTTTAAATTGTTGTATGTAACCTTGTGGATCTAAAACAAGGCCCAAAACAACCTCAAATGACCAAAAAGGTAGTGTGGGCAAGCCCTAAAAGTCTTGTCTATAGAATATATAATGCTTTGCTTGCACACAAAATCTCACAACGATCTGAGATTTTTGCTTTGCCCTACTTTCGATGCCTCCACAAGTGCATTTTCTTTTTCATATAGGTCACCAAGCTTTTTTCATATAGCATATACATGTTCCATGTTTTTCATATTAAAATACATAAAACTTTAAGAGTGTTAGAATAATAGTGGAGCATATTAGCTCATCTAATTGTCCCATACATTTGAATCCATATCCTCAAGTGGTTTAATTTTATTATATTTAATTGGCTTCACCTACTTATGGCCCAATACATTGTATATTTATTCTTTTCAATATGAAAAGTCGATTCCATCAAGCTTTTTAATATTGAACAATTGCATTTTTTGAACTCGATGAAGAAGCTAAGAAGTACTACCCTTTAGCACATCCGTTGCACGAGCCTCTCATGTTGGAATTATTTGTGGATGTGAGAGTCACCATCATCAGTGAAATAAGAGGATGAGGATGAGAAAGCAGTAGCACCTGTCTACTTGTGTTTTTCATTCGCTACCTACAAGATGCATGCCTTTGATGCGCTCATTGATGAGGGAGGAGACTTTAATATCTTTACACATGATCATTGGACTCATTAATGTTGCCAAAGAATAAAAGTAGAGCATGTGAATATACCAAGAAAGCTTCAACCATTTGACATATCTTTAATAAAGTGGGAATCATTTCATGGAGTTCATTATAGGATTGCCCTCAATCTAGGGAGGATACAACCCTATCATGGCCATCGTGGATATACTAACAAGCTATAAAGCTTCAAACATTACAAGACCATTTGCCAAGGAGATATTCAAGCTTCATAGGTTACCAAGAAGGATCATTGGTGGATTGAGATTCCCTATTTACTTCTTGATTCTCAAAGATCTTATTTGAGACTATTGGAATGCCTCCTCTCCCTCGCGCTCCCCCTTTTACTCTTCACACACATCAAACTCAGTGGATATTTTCATATGCACTTCTGTGTCACCCTAGTCATAGTTGGGTTTAGAGTCCCCCAAACCTCTTCCTTGACATTACCAGAGTTATGTCTTAAGACCCTTTGGGTCAATGATTCCAAGTTGATGGAGCACATGCTTCAATGCATTCAAATGAGCCTTTGTTTCATTTAGCTCTTCAACATCAAGCAAACCTTGCTAGTGTAGCTACTCCAAGTATTGCTCAAATATGGTAATGTTGTCCTTAATTCTCTTAACCATGGCATTGGAGTCCTCGACCCTCAATAAGCTCTCCTTTCGTTGGAGAGATGTCGTTAGCTCATGTAACTTAGTCTTTCTAGTTTTTAATGGTCCATCAAGTGCAATTTTTATTCCTTCTTAGGAAAGCTCTCGGCTTACTGAGACCACTAGCCATAGGTCTGGATCCGTCAAGGTCCATCCTCCCACTTCCCTTGAGAGAGTAGTTTTAGTTATCTAATTACTCATTACTTTAGGTTCAACATATAAAAATAGCTTCTTTGAATTATCTCCTGATACAAATTCATTACATGCCTTTTATTCACGACACAAAAATAGAGTAAAGCAATTCCTTCTTAATAGTTCCTTTTAGAAAAAAATTACCCCATGCAATATTATATATAGAAGGGTCTTTCTTTGTCGCATTACACCTCTCAAATATGCTAGCACATGGCAAACTTTGTCGTGATCTCCCCACGTGATGGGGGGGTTGATAAACCTTGTAGAAGAGTAATTTGCAATTCTCAAAAAATTTAGGATGTATATGATTTAGATATATCTTGGCATTCTTTCAATGCTGCGGCTTAAACATTGTGAGCCATTGTTTGTCGAGGAGATCAGTATTGGGAGTGACCTTCCCCTCATGGCTCAGGCCATACTCCTCACGTAGTTCCTGTGTTTTAAAGCAAAATTTGCTAACTATTAGGTACTCATCCCTTTTGTTTTTCCTTACAATGTAAATCTATTTAATTAGTAGTTGTTGCATGGCACCAAAAATTCATCCTATAACTAATTATATATGATCATACAAGTGATGATGTGATTGCTTTTCCCTCATCCTCTTTGTTGACCTATTTCGCTACTAAGATGAAGTGTTTTCTATGGTCTCACCAAAGATATTGTCTATCCTCTTTGGCATTGGGGCATTGGCTATGGGGCTCACCCTCAATGTGTGTTTGCATAATACTGGCGATCTCTTAGCAGCTGAGAAAAATGAAACCCTAAATGCTTGAAGCTTCACACCTTCAACTGACACAAAACATGCTAGGAAGCAAAACCATGACACAACAATCCTCATTAAGTAGGGAGAACAAACCATCAAGTAGGAAGAACAGATCTAAAAGAATAAGAACTCTAGGAAGCCCAATCATCGCATGGACATTCGACAATCTAATCACGTGGATAGCTATGTCTTTGTGTGAGCTTTGAAGCCCTATCATTGCATGGGCATTCAACAATCTAATCGCGTGGATTCTATGCAAGTGTCAAGAAGAGGACAAGAGAGAGAGAAGAAGAGAAGAGAGAGAGTGTAGAAGAGAGCGACGAGGAGAGAGAAAGATTAGAAATGGAGAGAGAAAGACAGGAAGAGAGAGAAGATAGCCATGAAAGTTGGAGATAGGGAGAAGATGAAGGAGACTTGTATTATTATAATCTGATGCTAAAAAATCCAGTCCCTTATACCTTTTATACCAACTAGTGTAGCTGGTATTTTATCCTTATTATTTTATTTTCCCTCTCTTACATTCTATCCCCACCCGAAGGTTTTTGCCCTCAAAAACAAGTTGGGCACTTATTACAAAAAGACAGCGTAGAAGTTGACCAGAGTACTACTCTGCTCTACAGACATTACAAGGATTATCTGATGGAATGACGGGTAATTGTTGATGTATAAAGGGTCATTGATCAAGTACGATATATAGTTATGATTGGGAAATGATAAAATTTGAATCTTGATCCATATTCTCTAAGAAGATGAAGCTTGCAGGGAGTGGACAGCATGATGTTTACTACATGACCTTGCTGTAGTAAATCCGAGATAACTTTCTGTAGAGAACTCCAATCAAGGCATGCTACACATCAAAATGGAGGTCTTGGTAAGTGCTTACATCCCATGTAGGTTGGGTTTGGCTATTTAGAGTTTAGAGTAAAATCTAGTATAAAACAGTGAGTTGTCTGCAATCTTCCTTGCACTAAAATATGGCCATAGATAACCAATCTTCAGTCAATAGAGTCTACCAAAAAAGATGGATGCTAGTCTAAATGAGATCCCAAGCAATCCATTAACCTCCTAGATCAAAAGGTGTTCCGTCATAATGATTGTCCAAGACAAGAGAATGCCCATCAACCACATACTCCAATCCACTCAGGTCAAATGGATACAATGAAGTATCTCCATAATCAAGTCCATAATCACATCCATAATCTCCTGGATCATAGGGAAGCACAATGCCATCTTCATATTCATGTATGCCCAAATCACGTATTACATCATCATCGCACATATGCCAGTCATCATAACCATGATCAAGATACTCATTATCAAATGTGTTCAATGGTTGTTGTAAACCTTGATTAAGTGTAAACTGATGCTCAAGAATATCATCATGAGGTTTCTTCAAGAGTCTAAAACCTTCAGCATAACCATCTACATCTGTGAGTGCCTCATGTGATTCATCAGTTAAGACGTCATGAGCTTGTATATCTTGCTCTTCACGGTGCCCTTCTTGTACATCTTCTTGGTCTTCTTGCTCATCTTCTTGTTGATCATGTTGCTCATTATCCCAGTCTTGTAGTTCAGCTTGCTCATTGCTCTCTTCATCTCAGCACTTTTAAAGGAACTCATCATTACATTTGGGTAATCAGGAGGTATGAACTGATTGGGATATAGGATACCATGTAGTGACACTGAAAAGACAACTCCTAGAATTGCAAGTCGCCCTTTAGGCATGAGACTTTGCACACGAGTTGCATTTTTGATGCATATGTTTATGAACCAAGCCTTCCAACCATGGTCACTCTTGAGTTTCGTGTGCTACAAATGTTGTTGCATGAGTCCAAAGGCGAGCCTAGCCACAAAAAGATAAGAATGCTAAGCATGTCCAGAGAAAGAGTGCATTGAGAGAGAGAGAGAGAGAGAGAGAGAGAGAGAGAGAGAGAGAGAGAGAGAGGACATATCCTTCTTGCATAGCTTGTCGCCTTCTGCATTCTCGATTCTGCATTATCGATCGACATGGCTTCGAATCCCGCGCCCGAGACCACGCTCGCTTCTGTAGCGGAGCTTGCCGCTGTAGCAGAGGTGCAGTCTGCTCCCAAGACCGAGAGGGAGAAGAAGTCTAAGACTTCCAAGGAGAAGAAGCCTCGCCCTGCTAAGGCCTCCTCTTCCCACCCTACCTACCTCCAGATGATAGGGGAGGCAATCTTGCACCTTAAGGAAAGGATCGGGTCAAGCCAGCCGGCCATTGCCAAATACATTGAGGAGAAATACAAGACCGGATTGCCTCTAAATTTCAAGAAGCAATTGGCAGCGCAATGTAAGCAGTTCGTTTTGAAGGGGAAGCTTGTGCAGGTGAAGCACTCATACAAGTTGTAGAAAGTTGCGAAGAAGAAGACGACTTTTCCAAGGGAGAAGCCAAAGGCAGGCATAGCGGCGAAGAAGGCAGAGAAGCGGAAGAAGGTTGTGGTAGCCAAGTTGCCAAAGATGAAGGTGCAGAAGAAGCCTAAAATTGCAGTAAAGGCCGGGGTGAAGAAGCCGAAGAAGGCAGCTGCAGTAGCCACAAAGGCTATGAAGCCGAAGCCGAAGGCAAAGGATACAAAGCCAAAAACTAATATTTCTACATCACAGAAGAATAAATGTCGACGATGCTTGGATAAAGCCTGCTGTTCAACACTTTTGCCTACGCCTTACATGGACGCCTTGAGCTCCTATATTTGATCTTTTTTCTAGTCTGTTGAAGAAATCATGAGGAGGCCCTTTTAGGATCTGTGAAGGAACCATGATGATGATAATTCCACCACCACTAAAATGGCATACGAAATGGAGTAGAGTGGAGATAATGGGGTGATCTCCTCCATGGAAGCTTGAGAGAAGCTTGAAAAGAAAGAGAGAGAAAGACTCCCTTTTAAAAAAAACAATAACTATTCCCTCTTCTACTCCTGTTATCACTGTTTTTAGGAAAATACCTTTAAAAAATGGCCTAAAATGACCAATGAGTTACTAACTCTAGCCTTTCTACCACCAAACTTGGTCCAAGACTCCGTTAATGTACTAGACCTGCAGTCCTGGTGGTCCAAAATTCCTTGATAACTGCAATGCTGCTCCATGTCATGTCTGTACCTATGTACCTGTGGCTCTTAAATCTGTGTGACTAAAAGAAAAAGATAACTGAATGGAATGTTGGCCAACTAGATCAACAACCTATGGTTCTGATATCAGTTGTCAAGAAGAGGACAAGAGAGAGAGAGAAGAGAGAGAGAGTGTGTGTGTGTGCAAAAGAGAGAGAAAGAGAGTGACGAGGAGAGAGAAAGACAAGAAGAGAGAGAAGATAGCCATGAAAGCTCGAGAGGGAGAAGATGGAGACTTGTATTATTATAATCTGATCCTAAAAAATGCAATCCCTTACACCTTTTATACCTGCTAGTGTAGCTGGTATTTTATTCTCATTATTTTATTTCCCCTCTTACAGTAAGCTTTTCTTCTTTTGATTTTTAATATGCCATTTTAATTCCAACTTTGTGTTATGTAGGTTTCTTTAGTGTTAGGATATGTATATATATGTATATGTATATACATATACATATGTCATGTAGACCTACTTTTCACGGAACACTTTCATTTGGACCTTGCCATTCCCACTGGCATTGCAAATTCAAACCTTGCCAATCCATAGACAATCATTGTAAATTTACGCTTTCACGCTATTATGATTATAGACATAAATATATAACCAAAAGATGCAAATCACAATTAAAATTGTAAGCACTAAGCATATATGTCTTATACTGATGCAAACTAAATATATATAACTTGAAAAGACCAAAGCATTTCTACCCAACCAAATATGCTAGAGGTATACTCCCCTAATGCACATCCATTGTTATTCACATTTTGGAGCAGCATACCTTTGAATGTTTATGCCTCTTTGATGCTTATTCATTGAAGATTTAATGTTGGGATAATGTATGATGCTTGGGGATGCTCCACTAATCAATTAGAGCTCACTTTGCTTAGCCATTGGAAGGCTTATTACTATCTTTTAAATGCTCAAATATAGAGGAAGCTTTACTCATTGAGGAAGTTAATACGAAGAATGTTGATGCCTTCCGCGTCTCTCATGCTCTTATAGGTAGATGTAGGAATGCTGCTAGAGGCAATTATGACTATTGGGTAGAGACCCACAATAGAATAGGTCTAAGTCTAAACCTCATGGGCAAGGTCACGAAAAATCTCGCAGTCCTAAGTCTTCTCTTACATGTCATTATTGTGGGCAATAGGGATATATATTGTCAAAGTGCCATAATATAAATTAGGATAAATGTGATAGGATATCTTATGAAGGAAAAGTGTATGATAATGCTAAGTCGTCGGATGATCAATGCAACATTAAATCCATTGTCAAGATTGAGGAGATTTATGTATTGGAGAATAGTTCAGATGATTGTATGTTGGTTGCTTCTTTACTTAGTGTGACATAGCTGATTGATGGCTAGTCTTCATTCTCTCAGTGTTGATTACTTAGTTCGGGGGGCTTCCTTTCATGTGACTACACATCACATTTGGTTCCATACTTACCGAACCATAACTTTTACGCCTAAGGAGAGCCTCCTTCACTTGGTAGTGACCCATATTGCATTCAATGCACACGAGAGTTGACATCAATGATGTGGGGACCCATAAGCCTAGGGAGAAGCCTCCCTTACTCTGTGGTATCCCATACTGCATTTAGTGCACACAAGGGTCAAAATCAAGTGATGTGGGAGCTCTTAAGCCTAAGGAGAAGTTTCCTTCACTCGGTGGTGACCCCATTGCATTCAAGGGCATATGAGGGTCAACACCAAGCAATGTGACAGCTTTTAAGCCTAAGGATAAGACTCCTTTGCTTGATGGTGACCCATACTGCATTCAAGTGCGTATGATGGTCGACACTTTGGTATCCCATACTGCATCATATGGTATTGCATTTAGTGCATACAAGGATCAAAACCAAGTGATGTGGGAGCTCTTAAGTCTACGAAGAAGCCTCCTTCACTTAGTGGTGATCCATACTGTGTTTGAGTGTACGTGAGGGTCAACACCAAGCAATGCTCTTTTCCCATTGCTCCATTGAGGGGCCTCCCTCACTCGATGGTGATCCATACTGCATTCAAGTGGATACAACATCAAAACCAAGCAATGTGGGAGCTCTTTAGCCTAGGCAGAATCCTCCTTCACTTAGTGGTGACTCATACTGTGTTTGAGTGCACATGATTTCTATTTTCCTTTTTCCTAGTGGTGACGGTTGGCCACAACACTATCTCCCACGAGGATCAACGACCTAAATTGATCAATGGAGAGTGAGGATCAATGGTCGAATAATGTACACAGATATTCTCATCCTACAATACTTTATTGTTACTTTTTTTTGAACCCCTAGAAATAAGCACGTGTCTCGACGGCGCCTTGCATCATGTTCCAATGGAAACCCATCCAAAACACAAAACTAAAAATTCTCTTGTTAATGCAAAAGCACTCAGTATATGCGATGCCCACACCCTTAACATATTAGTGCTAAATACTCGATCCTCACGTTGTAAACCAATTACTGCAATAACTCCTCCAAACTAGACTATGCACACATTTTGTAGATTTCTTACTCTCACATTCACCTGGTCCTTTGCACTACCTCTCACCCACAACTAACCGTTTGTTGAGCCCTCATATTGAGCATGCCCCAAAAGGAGCATATCCTTGATCCATCTACACCAAGAATTTGCTGCCAAACAAAGAGATTCTACCACCACAGCACTAACTCCATCGTGACATTTTCATCTCAATAAGGTTGTGTTTTATACCATGCATGCACTTCCAAACATTAATTTGCAAAATCTGTGACCCGAATTGTGCATTGACATGAGATGGAGCATGTCTGCAATTCTATCTCTTCACAATATTGTAGAGGACTTCCTCGTGGATTTTTAAAGGATGCATATTTTCTTGCAACCCATGATCACAAGGTGATGGTTAGGCCCAAATATTTCCATAACTTGTGCCACTTGCAACTACGGTATAATAAACTATTGAATCCTATTGATATCTCAAACTGGTGCGTGCGGGAAATTCTTGCCATCCCACCTCTTCATTGTTGATGAACCAGGCTAAGATCCCCATCCCACATAAGAGAGATACACACTCACAAAAATAATGAGAAGTGGCCCAACAGGTGGCCAAGATCCGGATGCAACCCCACTAGCCCAAGTGCCTCCAGGCCTTGCCCCACTACCCCAATTCCCATCATGTTGAGTCTGTCCAAGACCAGCAGCCCCTCCATGCCCTCAAGAAGACAAGCCCCACCACCCCAACCCCTTTAGGTCTTGCCCCTAAGGCCCTCCAGGATGAACCCCACCACTCCAAGCCTCTTTGAGTCCCAGCCCTCTAGGACGAGCCCCTCAAGAACCCCTTCAAGCCAAGGCCATAGCCCTCCAAGCCAAGCCCCTCCAAACAAAGCCCCATCAAATTGAGCTCCTTTAGGACAAGCCCCTCCAAGCCCACAAGTCCTAGCCCCACCACCCTGAGTCCCTCGACGCCCTCTAGGACGAGCCCTCCAAGAGGAGTCCGTCAAGGACGAGTCCCTCCACATTGAGCTTCCTAAGCATAAGCCCCTTCAAGCTGAGCCCCCCCCCTAAGGGCGAGCCCCCCAAGGGGAAGCCCCTTCAAGTCAAGACCCCAAGGCCAAGACCCTCTAGGACAAGCCTCTACAAGAGAAGCCCCTCCAAGACAAGACAAGTCTCTATAAGAGAAGCCCCTCTAGGACAAGCCCCTCTAGACAGAGCCCCTCAAGGATGAGCCCCTTGAGGCCGAGCCCCATCACCTGTAATCGTACTCCACAAGTGCATAGCCCCCTTCTCTTCCTCACTTTCTTGCACTTCTACCTCCACCTCAGCCCCCCCAGATCCACTAGTTCTGAGGAGGACAAGCTCGCCCTCGATAACAAGTTTAATCTCATCCTCAATGAGTGTGTGGTGGGGATGGGCAAGGCAGTGGCCCCCTCTCGAGCAAGTATACCCTTGAGAGGGAAGTAGGAGGTTGTGGAGCTGGATGATGTTGACATTGGAGTGATTGCTTATCCTAATGATGAGGAATTGACCAACTCCATCCTTATTACCCTCCAATAGTAAGTTTTCACTGTTTGTTTTCCAAGCATCTCAATCCTTTATCTTGTTGGCATGTTGTCTTAATAATCTTTTTTCATGCCCCTTGGTTTTGATAGCTATGTAATATCATTGCTGCCACCAGAGATCCAAAGATCAATATGTTGTCTTGCCTTGCTATTGTCAGGTCCTCTACAGGACGATGATGTATCATGGGCAGATGCTTTGAAGCAATGGAGTTACATGTCAATCAATGATATACAAGTTGTTTTCCTTTGTACCATCAAAAAAGTAAGTGCTTGATTAAATAGTATGTACACCTGGTTCTTTTATCTTTGTTTTGGTGATTTATATTATTTGATGATTGAATAGGTTTCATTAGAGTCTGATATTGTATGATGTGCATCAAAACATTTGTTATTTGACAAATACTCCTAACAAGGGCTACCATGCAAGAGCTTGATAGAAAGTATCTGCATCTCTCCTTTGAGATTTAGCTTTTGGTCTTTGAAGGTGTCATCCCTAAACTAACTTCACATGTGTCTCTAGGACTGGGTGCAAACTTGTGGCGTGCATGGAGAGCATTTTTTTGGTAACAACCCTTTTATGTAACCTAACTACAAAGATTGTACATGTCCCACAACAAGGCCCTTGAGACATCAGTTGTGGATGGAGGGCGTGCCTCAACACATTTCTCCTTCTGTAGGTCATGTATGATCTTCCAAATTGTGAATGGTTTTTATGATGCAAGCTTGTTTTGCCAATCGAAGCTCATAGTTTGTAATTTATTCTTTGGCACAAGATATTGATATAGAGAGGAGAGACTCAGAGTTTGAATTCTACAAATTCAAAGTGATCACCATTCAAGTTTTTGCAGATGCAATTATCAAGTGCCACATAGAGGAGGTGTTGCAGAGAGATGAGTCTGAGAGAGAGAATGTAGAGTAGACACGAGCAAGAACAAGAACAAATAAGGACTCTACAAGAGAAAAGATACCATACGAGGTCATGAGGCCACCCACGAAAGACGATTATTAATGGCTGAATTAAGAGAAGCTATAGAGAATAGGCTGCAAGTGGTGGAGAGGGGATCACAAAGATTGAAAGCTCTTTGACATGATATAGCGGAGGCACCTCAAACCTCCCAACCCCAGCCACAACCTCATCACCCACCCCAATGACAACCCCAAGGACTACCTCGCCACCCATTCCAATGACAACCTCATCACCCACCCCAATGACAACCCCAAGGACTACCTCGCCACCCATTCCAATGACAACCTTGAGGACCTCACCGCCCTTGCAGGTGACCCAACTCTTGAACATTAGGTCCCTATTCTCAAGGAGACCCTTGAACTTAGCCTTCAAGGCCTTCACATTGTAATTTTTCAATACTCATTCCCCACTTTATAAATGAAATGGAAATACAAAAAGAGGCACCTCAAACCTCCCAACCCCAGCCACAACCTCATCACCCACCCCAATGACAACCCCGAGGACTACCTCACCACCCATTCCAATGACAACCTTGAGGACCTCACTGCCCTTGCAGGTGACCCAACTCTTGAACATTAGGTCCCTATTCTCGAGGAGACCCTTGAACTTAGCCTTCAAGGCCTTCGCATTGTAATTTTTCAATACTCATTTCCCACTTTATAAATGAAATGGAAATACAAAAAGAAAGCCTTATGAAATGTTTACCTTTCTTTTGTGGAAAATGGATGTGTAGTGAACCCCACAAGGATCACCACCAAGTGAAAAAGGCCTCTCTCTAGGCTAAAAGACCCCCACTTCACTTGGGATTGACCCTTTGTGCATTGAACGCCATATGGGTCACCACCAAGCAAGAGAGACACTTCCCTGAAATGATGGTCCTTGTATCACTTGGTCATGACATTCCAAGTGTAGACTACTCAAATTTGATGCCATTCTTAACAACAGTTAGCTCTAACGTGATTTGCTCATAGCCCAAAGTAGGCACACTAATATGAGGGATTACTCAAATGAGGCACAAGAAACCTACATTTATGAAGCTATTTATCATGTACACAAAGTATCCAAATACCACAAAAAGGTATAGTGGGACTATCAAATTTGGTACTCAAAAGTACCAAGACTACCAATAATAATACAATGAGACTAATAATAATGATATTAAAAACTACCAATTTTGGTACCTTGGGACAAAGAAAACCACGTAAAGATAGTGTTGGATAGAAGTATAGAATAATACAAGAATACAAAATAAGTGTTGAGAGCTAGAAAATATGCTATCCAAATGTTAATTGTGTTACTTAAATTTCAATCTATTCTATTTTATGTCTATACAACTTCCGTTCTATTTCTATGTTTTCACTCTTTGCTTTTGTCTATCTCAAATCATTGTCATTGCAACAACTATATCTCTTTATAAGAGTGAGGCTAACTTCATTTTGTGATTACTGAGTATAGATAAGCTTCTTAGGTGATGATAACATGTATCTTTCTTTCACAATCCAAGCCTTGATTTTAGGTGCATCTCCTTGAATTTTGTAAGTAGATGCATGTGGTCCTGTGGCTGTGCAATCCTCAGGCGTAGCTCTAACAAGTTGTTAATGGGAATGTAGATGAATATCATCATTTGTTCTCTCTTTACATGTAAAGCATTTTTCTTTTCTTATTGGGTCCTCGCAAACATTGAGAAAGTAATTAGAGATGATATGATCCAAACAAATCCTTTGATCATGTGAATGTAAAGCAAGATAAACAATACAAATAGCAATGTACCTTTTTATCATCAATATAAAAGCTAAATGAAGTAGAAAGTTTGATGTATTCATTATGCAAGTCTATCCTCAATTATCGTAATGTGCACAAACCCTATCTTCATAATGATCAAAAGTTCACAATCCAACCAAATATCAATATCTTGTAAGGAAATTTTAGAAAACTCCATCATGTCTTGGTCTAATGGTACCAATTTTTCACAAATATGGTGCCATCTTCTATATAAAAGTGACATGATGAAGTTTTGAGTGACAATATACTTACAAACAATAAAATCTAGTTGCAACTTGCAAGTGATTCCATCTTGTGCCTTTGTATCTCAACCTACATTCACAAACTCTAGGATATTATCTACATCTGGACGCTTCACTATGAATATGGTTCTTAAAGTCCGAACTTTAGTGTTGAAAAAATCCACAAAAATGGCAATATACAAAAGTGGATATTTTGCTTTGACTACTTGAAATGTTGGGATCTAGGTATTTTTGCACCTCGTGAAAAACTTCGCACTTGTAACTCACTTATTCTAGAATCTAGTAATGACCACTCTCTCCTCTTGAAATTTGGAAGAAGACTAGACAAGACTTCCCATTATCCACTCGAGGGAGGTGGTATGTAAAAATGGTCATAAAAGAATAAACCCCTCTCAACCTTAGTGCCGCTTTAGTCATCCCCTTGTAAAGCTCTTCACCAATATAGTCGTGGATGATATCCAAAACATCTATCACACATTCTATTATCTGCCACTCCTAGATGCTTGATGAATACAAGTCTGTTAACATCAAATGGTCTTGTCAATTACAAGGTGAATAAAAAACACGGATCTTTATTTATACCAAAAAGTACATACAATCAAAATGCACCAACAATTTGATCTATGGAGAGAGAGATTATAAGCAATGGGCTCAAGGTGAAGCTCCTTATGCATGAAAACATGCAGCACACTTTTTTTTATTTTCTTGGAGCCACAAAGCCTAAAAATCCATTACTATGCCCTTTCAACATGATAAAAAAGAGTTTACTCTCGAAGATCTCTTCCACTTTCTTCATTGCATGATTATCCAACTTCCCTTCATTATGGTTGAGGGAATCCACCTATCCTGCTCATCGAGTGTATTGAAAGTAACTATGGACTCCATGGAAGCACTAGGTCTTCTACACCAAGAAGACACCTCCATGGAGCATAAAGATGGAGGGCAAAATCATGCGATTGAGTGGAGAGAAAATAAACAAAACTTCCAAAGGATGCAAAATGGAGGCAACAAAGCTGGCTGAAATACGACAACAAAACATTACTATTAAAATCTGACAATCACTCTACTTTACTATCAAAAATTGACAATTACTCTACTCATTTCAATAAAACTAACAATATAAAAAATGCCAAACTTATTTGATTTTCAAAAAAAAAAAAAACACCACAACCTTTTCCTCATTGGTGGAGCACACTCTCTACATGCTAAAAGACTGAAAAATGTCCTCAAACTCTTGCTAACGTTTGATGAGCAAGAGGGCAAAGGCAAAGGTGCATCTAATGCGTGAATGGGTTCTTACAAATCTCTTCAGTGATAGCTCCAAGACGAGCTTGCCCAACACTACTTCATTCCTGGCACTAACGCACGATCCACATGCCAAAGGAGATCGCATCAAATCAAGCAAGCATAGTTTGCAAAGCGCAACACTATGAGCATTCAACCACTGTTTTCAACCTCTGACGAATTTGAGCCATCGTAACTAACAGCGAGAAATATCCTTTCAATGAATGCACTGTCTACGACCACCACATGGCAGATATCCTTACCTTCATCAATACATCATTTCTGGTGATTTTCTTTGATCAACTTGGATCCTACATGTCAAAATCATTGAGAGATCATTTTGCATAGGATAGTAGCATATGCCTACAATCCCTATGATTGTAAGCATAAGCATATGTTTTCGTTTATTGTTCCCAAGTACCCAAACATGTTCCTCTTTCCCCCTCCCCCCCCCCCTCTCTCTCTCTCTCTCTCTCTCGGAGGGTAATACTAGATTGCACTGTAGAGATCCAAAGGGACAACAAGGCTATGGCTATGATAGTGATGCCATAGCAAAATCCAAGCCATTATCACCCACCATAAGGGCCATCCGCCACGCTCCTTTAATTCAAATAGCTTATTTTCTAGTTTACCATGAGGCGTGATTGGGCATCCATCCATTCGCCAAAAGAACATTTTGCCTCCCTTTTGTTGAATTCCCTAGAAAGTCAATAGGCAAATTGCTTCCATTTACATTTTCATTTCCATTTTGTAAGTATTGTTCATGAACATGTATGTGATGTTTTGAGCATAGGTCCATTTTGGGCTTTTGAAGACGTTAATATCTGGCTGTGGAATCCTGACCCTTGCCGCTTCCCCTTGTTTGAGTATATGGATGAGCCCTTTGCCTCCATATATAGCATCTCAACTTCAGTCATGTTTATATGAAATAATCTCCCACCCAGTAAGTAACTCTATACCGCAATTTTTATCACTAGTCATTTTCATGTGGATCCTGCAAAAATAAAATACGACAATAACACATGTAAAAAATCATCAATGTCAATTACACAGCAGCAATAAGTAGCTGCAGCCAAAATAGTGAGCCTGTCAGCTGAAATTCATTTCGACTGAACGATTAGCACTAAGATAATGGCACATTGTGTATATTGTTGCTCAGAATCACACAGATTACTGTACACCAAGACCTCTGCTGTTTTTGTGATGTCGTTTAAACTGTAGCTGCAGCTTCTGCAACCTGCAGGCAAGTCAATGCCTCTGATCCCCCCGCTATGCTTAGCATTGGAAAATGCAAGTCCTCTGCTGTTGGTTTAGCACTCCGAAATGCAAATCCTCTTCTGTTCGCTCTTTTCCTAACAACTTGCAAATTCTTGTGGAGCTTGCTATCTCCTGTTGTGTAACCTTTGTTGATTTAGGCCTTTAACTACTCGCACACCCTCCTGTTCACTATTTCCAACTGCTTTATTTTAGAGGTGTCTTAGCATTCCTTCAAACCTTTTAAAATACCTAGCACAATAGATGTCTTAATATAGGCACGATGACAACAAAGGTGGTATGCGAACCGACAAATGATTAGAATCCTGACAATCTAGAGAAGCTTATCGAGAGTTGTCACTACAAAATTCCAGGCTCCTGCTCCGAGTATCCAATAATCTTAGAATGCCTTGAGACTTACAGAATGACCAGATGGGTGCTTTGTTATGAAAGAGAAGAGCAGATTAGAATGCCTTGAGACTTACAGCATCAGCATCCTCAATAAGCCCAACATTGACAGCTTCCTTTAATGATTTTTCCTTGTCAGATTTCTTCTTGCTCCGCCATAGCAGCCTTATAGGGGTTCCACGATAGCCTACATTGGCTCGGATCTGTTTCTCCATGTAGCAACGGTAGACATCTGGAAACAGTTTGGATTCATTTACAAAAAATACAAATGTGGGAGGTCGTACTGCTGCCTGCATGCAACATTGTGGGTTATGTTCAGAGTTTTCATGTTGAAACTTGAAGAGAACAAGATACTAAGATGCCTTATTGCCATCCAGCTCCAATTACAATTTCTTTATTTGGGCACTTAGCTGAATGAGTACTATTTCAAGACTTTGCATAAAGACCTGGGTGCAGTAGTATAAGCGGCCCTTCTTGCCTCCTCTTGTTCTCGGTGGTGGATTCAGAGCCATGGCATCCTGAACCACTTGATTCAATACAGCAGTGCTCAATCTTCTTGACCTCTCTTTTTCCACCTCAATTGCTGCATCTAGTATTCTAAATGGCCAACACAACCAACAAAACCAGATGGAACAGAGTAGTTAGCTTTAAAGCTACATAGATCAACAAGATTCCACCAAAAGTTGTGGTAAGCTTATGGGCATCATGAAAGGAAAGCTTTATCAGGACATTAACAAATACATTCAACATTACTTGCTGACTCTTTGATTGGTAGTTATGGATGTGTACACAATTGGGGCCCAGTCTAAAGCCCGCAGCTTCTTGCGCACATCTTGTTCATAGTAGATGGTCGACTTGTTGTCTTTGTTCGGAACAGTATCCCATTTGTTTACTACGATTACACAACCCTTCCCTTCTTGTTCAATTCTCTCACCAAGCTTGCAATCCTAGGATAAGCAAGACCAAACATCAGAAATATTCAGCTTGAACAAGAGAAAATCACTTTGTTATGGAGCACACATGCCATTTGGAGTTCAGGAACAGATTGAGTGCTATGCCATTTGGAGTTTAGAAAAAGAGAATCAATTCGAGCACGGCAGAAAGGCAAGTCACCAAAATTCGTTGGTTAGAAAAAACAAGTTGTAATTAACTACCTTTCTAGCAACTTCCAACAGTAGTTCAGCTGAGGTCTGAGAACTGTGGAAGGTACCCCTTTTATGTTCCTCCCCCTATCATTATCAATCTGTTCTATGATGACAGGTAGAGGCAGAGTAACCCAACCAATACATCTATTACCAGAAGTAGCACATAATGTCTGTCGTTTCCCTTGGTTTGGCAAGGCTCCCCAGTTCTGCAAGCATTCAAAACTAGATACACGTGCAAGAACTTCTTAATGCAAAGCAGGTGGAGGAGTTGCTGCTGCTTATGGATGCAAGGCAGGTTAAGCAGTAGCTTGTGTAGTTCTGATCAGACTTTCTTTCAATGGTTGGCAAAGGTGCAACCATGCAAAACAGGCCTAGCAACCATTAGAGACTGTTCTGGATCTTCCATCCACAACCCCTCAAGCAGGAGCACCAATCACGCAGCTGGTAAACAGCACACAGACCAGTTAAATGGGTTGACAAGTAGCATTGAACATGCAATAGCCACAAATACAGGCCCTAGAACAAGAATGGAGTGTGTGTGTGTGTGTAAAGAATTCGCAAATTCAACTAAATAATAGCTGTGGACAGAATGGGCTCATGTAATAATTCCAAGGCATAAGAACTTGGTGATGCTCTGTTGAGAACCCAGATAGGAATGATGTAGCTAATGATTTGCTATTTTTTGGGTTCTACAAATGGCAAGTATTCCACTGTAAGGCTTATTTGAAATTACAATCACATGTCAGCTGAAAAATATTGGCAAATCTATGGTTTCCTGAGATTGAGATTTTGGGCTTAAAAACTCATTGGCTTCAAAGTTCCAGATGCCTAATTGTTGCTTTTTCCAGGTGAATAGGGAGCTTTGATTTTGGAACACAGGAAAGCTGGGAGAGAACAATGTCAGAGGGTGAAAGCCCAATATAGTGTTAGTCTCTTTATAATTGTAACCTTCTCTAATATCCACAAGCAACAGTAAAAATTGTGTTGTCTAAAACTTGATGCTTCTATAAAGATTCTACAAAGAGTTGCAAGTGCTTGATCAATTGAGCAACTGCCAATAGTTATTGCAAGAACACTGGAAGGGCAAGATCCCTCTTCAAGAACGTTTACATGCTGCATGAGTAAAAAGGAAATGTTTACATCACTGGCGTTTGTTGAGGAAAAGAAGACTGCATGTACAAGGAAATCAGTTCGCCACCACGTGATAGAAAGGTTCACTAATACATTTCTTTTAGAGGGCAATGTGTAGCACCTGAAACAGTCATGAACCTTTAAATAAGTTAAAATAGGTGATAAGTAAAACCTTAAGATCACTTACCTGTTCAGTAACACAGGCCATGGCATCAATCACCAATGCCACTACATCTGATCGCCGTACTGCACGAAATGCCCGATTTACAGACAGTTCTTCTGTCTTGCTGCCAGTAGAAGCCACAGCTGCTTTGCGCCGTATTCCAGCGGTATCTATCAAGCGATAAACCTGAAATGATAGACATTGCAGAAACCCCAAATGAGAACTCAGAGCTTGCACTAAGCTGGAGTCTTTATCAGCTAAAACAATTCACAAGAGGACAAGTGGAAGGAAAAAGCAGAGGACAACAATAAACATGACCCACTTGTGATAAAGCCCCTCTCTCTTACGCTTGAATAAGTTTCATGACAATTGGTAGATCTCAATGGCATGTATTGCCAGTTCAGATCTACAGCCAGTTGAACTGTATATGACTTGAGGGTGTTCATATGTTGCTCTAAGAACTTATCATTTTCTCAAAATTTATGCGGAAAATTTTATATACCAAACAACAGCAGTTAATTGAGCTATCTAAAAATAGCATACATGACTTTTCTGCAACGTTGACCTCTGTTACCTTCATCCTGATTCACACATGGCAAATGCTTCATTCCTTGGCTGCCCTTCCCAAGTTCCTCTGTTCAATTCCCTTTTTCCTCTTCTATCTATCCTCCATAATGTGTCTCCTTTTCTCAGGCCTCTTCCCTACTTATTGTATGCAGAGTTAAGCAAGACTAATAAACTTTTGCTGGTTATTTGATCAGTTTGGCACCGTGGAAAATGAAAGGAAGGAACAGTGAGGAGACACAGAAGCTGGATACAGCATAGGTGCAGGTGCTATGATGGAGTACCAAGACAAAACGTATGCACAGGAAGGTACAATGCACATTGTGTTAAAACACCTAAAAGTTGCCGGATTATTAATCATATTTTTCTAGCATTTTTTTGACTCTTAAGACAATCCCAATAAGAATTAAATCAATTAAAACAACATTCTAAAAAAAAATTACAGTAGAAAAGTGACTCAAGAACTTCTATAAAAGTGAATCATTGTGTACTAACACTTTGGTCCCATGCATCCTACCTTGCCGTGCTGCCCCAAACATCATCGCCAACTTTCCTTCTCCATCTCCTAATCATTCTCTCATTTTTTTGATTGCTGTTGTCATGAGGATATGTATTTTTGAAAACTCACTTAACATGTGGATTAATTTTAATCACATGGTTAAGTAAATGTTGCACATGTGAGATGTAACTAGGGTTACAGTAAATTTATGAGCCCGGGACCCGAGGAAATCACAAGATGTCAAAGGCAAAAGTTGTTGTAAGTTATGCCGCATAGGTACTTGGTGGTATCTGGTGCTAGTTCTTGGCCTAGGTCATTCATTTGGGCGCAAGTGTCAACTGGTGACACTAGAGAAGTGGTGTTTAATGGTACCTAACGCCAAACTAATGGTCAAAGATAGCACAAAGACACTTGGGAATGGAAGTTGCCTAGCCAATTTAATTATTGGCCAATCATATTATTTTTCAGGACACCGAAATAATTATTAGATTAATTTTAGTATTTAAAGACTGAAAATTAATATTTAATTATGGATAATGCTGAAAAAACCATTTGGGAAAGCTGCCACTTGTCAAAAATGCCCATGCAAGACTAAAAAACGTCTTTAAAGGCTCGAGAGGCATTTTTAGTGTATTCAGTCTGCAAGAGATGCTACTCGTTTGATTTGCAGCCATTGGAGGACCTTCTGAGGTAGCTAGGGGTAGGAGAAGACCAATCAACAGCAGCATCTATAGGCTGTTGAGATAGGACAGTAATAGTAAATGACTGATTTTCTTCAATTCTTTGCATCTACAAGCTGTTGAGACAGGGCAGCAGCAATAAATGACAGATTTTCTTCAATTCTTCACGAAGAAAGTCTGATTTTTCTCTCTCCTCAACATTCTCTTTCATCTCCCAACCTTTCTACAGCATTGAGATCACCAGAGGCTGAGAAATTTCAGATTTCTTTGCTATAATCTGCAGTTGAAACTAGGGTTTAGCAGCAACCTCGAGAAGTGCGCCAAATATGGGAAGCTCCAAGACTTGGATCCAACAGGGTTGAAGCTCTTTTTAGCCTATTCAAGTGAAGGGACCATCAAATAATTGAACTTGGGGCATTTTCCATCTCCATCAAAGCAGGTGAAGGCCAATTGATTGCCCAAATCAAGAGGCAAATAAGATAAGACTTGCTGGTCATTTTGAACAGCAAGGGGAGTTGGAATACCGAGAGGGATTGGGAGAATCCCATTGTACATCAACTTCTTCTTCAACAAAGTGTCCAATGTCCAAGATTATATGCTAAAGTGTGCATTTTAGTTTTGTAAATTTGTTAATTGCTATAAATAGTGCTTAATCATGTTATTTACCACCCTATCCGAGGTTGGAAGGGGAGTTGGAATACTGAGAGGGATTGGGAGAATCCCATTGTACATCAACTTCTTCTTCAACAAAGTGTCCAATGTCCAAGATTATATGCTAAAGTGTGCATTTCAGTTTTGTAAATTTGTTAATTGCTATAAATAGTGCTTAATCGTGTTATTTACCACCCTATCCGAGGTTGGTTACATGGTTCCATTGCCGGGATTCCACTCAATCCCTTAATTTGGTGGGCCCAAGGCACCTGATTGCAAGCCAAAGCTTTGTGCTAGTGCTGATTTTTACTCTTAATTGAGAAATTACAACAATATATCTTCATACAGTGAGATGGACTTAAGCAATGATGATGCCTCTTAGTATGAACATTCACATGGGAATGAAGGAAATGCAATGCCAAACCTTGGATAAGGCTCAAACCATGGACAGCAAGCTGAAAATGTTGTTGTTGGGCAAGATGCATGGCCTTCAGGGCATAAGAAGGCCGATGACCAACAAAGTGAAGAGGAATTTGATGACCAGTTCAAGAATTGGATGAGGATAGCAACAAATCTCTTTTCTGAATTGGCAAAGGATCTTGGTAAATTTTGAATGCTCCAAAGAAGGACAGCAAAGGCAAGAAGAAAAAGACGTCTTCTACATCTTCAGGGCAGCAAGATGCATAAGACGTCTTCTACATCTTCAGGGCAGCAAGATGCATCGAAGATAATGCCAAACCCTTCATTTGAAGCTCCCAAAGATGCTAATGAAATAAAACAATGGATACCTACATTTTGGACACCCGGGCATGCATGCTATGATGAGGCAGTCATGATATTTTGCTAGAAGCGCGATTTTTCATACTATGGTTAAACAAGGACCGCATACGAGGATGTATGGCACAAATCTCTATGGTATGCAGCAACCAATGCATGGTGTGCAAGGCCCAATGTATTTGGGTATGGCTGAAAATATGCAAAACTATGCATGGCAGCATTGGCTTGATGCTTGGGGCATAAAGTAGCATGTTTGGTACTGCATCTGCACCCCCAAATGCTTATGGGACTCAAGGAATGAATGCTGGTCATGCAAATGCTCCGTTTGGCGTTGGTTTTGATGTAAATTCAGCAAATGCGCCCTTTTTGCAGCAGTCACTATATGACAACTTGACACCCAAAGGGGCAACAAAAGACTGATGAGGGTGGAAAAGCAGTGAAGTTTGAGTCCTTCAGCGGTGTACAAGATAGACTGAAAGCTTTGACTTTCATTCAGCAATTTGATGCAACCTATTCAAGGGGGAACTTCACGGAGTCCTCGAAGATTCAAAAGGCAACTACCTTCTTGAAAGGAAATGCATTACAGTGGTGGTCCACTCTTTTGATGCAAGGTAGAGCACCGTCAACATGGATACAATTCAAGCAAATGTTTGCATTGAATTGGTTGTTACATACCTTTGAGGTGGGCATCATGATAGCTTGGTATTCGCATGGACCTTGCAAAGGTTAAAGCAATACGATCATGGCCACCTTTGAGGAATATGCATGACATCCGCAGCTTCTTGGGTTTATGTTCTTACTACAGGAAGTATGTACGTGGTTTGTTGAAATTGCATCTCCATTGCATGCCTTGCAGAAGAAGGATGTGCCATTTAGATGGACAGCAATGGAAATTTCAACATTTGAAAAGCTGAAGGAAAAGATGACTTCAGATCCTGTGCTTGTGTTGCCCGATCTAAGGAAGTCATTCATAGTTCAATGTGATGCATGTGGTAACACCATTGGAGCTGTTCTTACGCAGGACACCCGAGTTGTGGCTTATAAGAGCCGAATTCTCCACGCTGCAGAAAAGAGTTTGCAGGTCTATGAGAAAGAGCTCTTGGTTGTAATTCATGCACTGCCTACGTGGAAACATTATTTGTTGGGGGTTGATTTTACAGTGCAGACAGACCATCAAACTTTGAGGTACTTTCTAACATAAACAAAGTTGTCAAAGAAGCATATGAGATGGGCAAATTTTCTCTCTATGTTTCATTTTCAGATTGTACATATTGATGGTAAAAAGAATGTTGTGCTAATGCACTGTCACATAAGCCACAAATTTCAACCGTTAGCATGGTTTATCACACTGAGTTAGATGCCATGAAAAAGCAATATGTTGCTGATTCAGACTTTGCTAATGTTTATGATTAGCTTTGCAATGGCCGAAGACATGAACACTTTGTGCTAAGAGATGGATTTTTTATGATGCATGGGCGACTATGTGTCACAAAGCAGTTAAGGCCTAGAGTTATCACTGAAAGTCATGTTCCTCCGTATGTAGAACATAGAGGTATTGATGCCACGGTCAAGGTAGTGGAATATTTCTTTTATTGGCCAGCTTTGTGGCATGATGTAGAACAGTTTGTTAAGACATGCATCGTATGCCAAAAGGTAAAGCATGATAGGCAAAAGATGCTGGGTTTATTACAGCCCTTGCCTATTTCAGATAGGCCTTGGCAAAGCATTGCAATGGACTTTATTTTTTAGCTTCCTAAGACACCTACACGGAATGATGGAATATGGACCATCATTTGCAGGTTTAGCAAACAAGCCCATTTCATTCCGGTGAGGAAGAAAATAAAGGCTGTTCATATGGCATGATTGTTTTTACAACACATCTTTCAGTATCATGGTATGCCAGAGTCGATCATTAGTGATCGAGACCCTCAAATGACCAGTTTATTTTGGAAGGGCTTGTTTGAGAATATGGGTACCACGCTGAGATTCTCATCATCCTTCCATCTGCAGACAGATGGTCAATCTGAGGAAGCAAATTCCACAGTTTTAGATCTTTTGAGGTGCTATATTTCAGACCGCAAGACACAGTGGAAGCAGTATTTGCCCTTGGTTGTGTTTGCTTACAACAACACAGTGCATAGTTCTACGGGAAAAGCTCCATTTGAGGTGGTTGAGGGTGACAAGAAGGTACCACCTATTCTGCAAACAAAGGATAAGATCTTTGAGGTTGATCGTTATGTGGAAAAATTGGATGTAGCCTATGAAAAGATAAAATATGCACTTCACAGATCGCAAGAAAAGTAAAAGAGGGCAGCTGATCGCCACAAACGTGCTTTGCAGTTTGCAAAGGGTGATTATGTATTGCTGCGTTTTGAAAAGGCAAGGCTGAAAAAGATGAAAGGAAGAGAAAGATTATATCTGAAGTTGAGTATGAGATACTATGGGCCCTTCCAGGTGTTGGAGAAGATCAGCGATGTGGCATATCGGTTGAAATTACCTCCACATTGGCAGATACACAATGCCTTTCATGTCAGTCTGTTGAGGCCTTTTCATCATGATGTGCCAGAGAATATGTCTGCTGAAATTCAGCCTAAGGTTGAGGAGCTAGATGAGATTTTGGTACTTGAGTAGATTTTGACACATAAGGAAAGAAAGATCAAAGGTAAAGTTTCCAAGAGACACTTGGTGAAATTTCAGAATTATTCACCAATGGATGCCAAATGGATGGAAGAGGTTGACTTGGCAGACCATCCTCAGTTGTTGCAGCTTTACCTAGACGCCTTTTAGTTAGAGCCGACTTTAGTTCGGGCTCCGTCAGGTTCAGCAGAGCAAGGTTCCAAAGTATTGCCTGATACTCAAAGGGGAGGTAGCACTTCCCCTCCAGTTATGGACAGCTATCGTATGTACTGGATCTCGAATGTATTCAGCATGTATCCAAGGTACTGCGTTGACAGTATGTTTGCCATGAGATCACTATTTAGTGTACTAGTCACTGTGAGATGTATATAGATGAGTATGAGTTTCACCTAAGCACTAGAACTATACTTTTACATCAGCTTATGACCAATTTAGCATGAATTTTGCCTCAATTTTGAGATAAAATTCTGATCCGTTTTAGCTTAGATTTTGATCAGCTTGAGAACATTTTATGGTCACTTTTTGGATCAGTTGTGCATCAGTTTTTGCACTGATTGCTAGTCAGTTTTTGCAATAAGTTCATGATCGGTTTGGAATTACATTTGCAGCAGTTTGTGATCAGTTCTCGAATCAGCAGGTGATCAGTTTATTATTAGATTATGCTCAGTTTTCAATGGTTTACATCTAGTTCCATGGACAGCACCATATGTTGGGCATAGGAATGATTGAACAGCATTGCGCAATGTTGTGTTGACTATGATGCCCTATCGAAATTCCAGTTTAGTACTTTGCTTTTGATGCATTTGGCAGTGCAATTGAGGACGATTGCAAGGATTTCAAGGGGGAGGGCTGTCATGAGGACGTGTATTTTTGAAACCTCACTAAACATGTGGATTAATTTCTAATCCCATGATTAAGTAAATGTTGCCCAAGTGAGGTGCAACTGGGGTTAAAGTAAATTTATGAACCCAGGACCCGAAGAAATCACAAGATGTCAAAGGCAAAAGTTGCTATAGGTTATGCCGCACAAGTACTTGGTGGTATCTGGTGCCCGTTGTTGGACTAGGTTATTCATTTGGCTATAAGTGTTAGTTGGTGACACTAGAGAAGTGGTGTTTAATGGTACCTAACGCCAATTTGATGGTCAAAGATGGCGCAAAGACACTCGGGAATGGAAGTTGCCTAGCCAATTTAATTATTGGCCAATCGTATTATTTTTTGGAACACCGAAATAATTATTAGATTGATTTTCGGTATTTTAAGGCTGAAAATTAATATTTATTATGAAAAATGCTGGAAAAACCATTTCGGAAGGCTGCCACTTCTAAAAAAATGCCCATGTAAGACTGAAAAACGTCTTTAGAGGCTGGAGAGAAGCATTTTTATAAATTCAGCCTACAAGAGAGAGAGGGGGGACCTTCTGAGGCAGCCATTGGAGGACCTTCTGAGGTAGCCAAGGGCAGAAGAAGACCAATCAACAGCAAGAGATAGCATCTACAAGCTGTCGAAACACGGCAGCAGCAGTAAATGACCGATTTTCTTCAGTTCTTTGCATCTACATGCTGTTGAAGCAAGGCAACAACTGCACTTGACTGATTTTCAACCATTCTTCGCAACAAAACTCTGAATTTTCTCTCTCTACAGCTTTCCCTCTCTTCTCCTAGTCATTTCACAACCTTGCTCCGAAGATCTCAGCATTTGGACCCTTGGAGGCTGAGAAATTTCAGATTTCTCTGCTATAAACCCTAATTTACAGAGAAATTAGGGTTTAGCAACAGCCTCGAGAAGCGTGCTTGAAATTGGAAGCTCCCAGACTTGGATTCATCAGGGCTGAAGCTGTTCAAGTGGAGAGGCCAGCAAATAATTGAATTTGGGACATTTTTCCATCTCCATGAAAGGAGGTGAAGGCCAATTGATTGCCCGAATCAAGGGGCAAATCAAATTAAAGACTTGCTGGTGATTCATCACAACAAGGGGAGTTGGAATACAGAAAGGGATTGGGAGAATCCCATTGTAAATCAACTTTCTTCTTCAATAAAGCTAAAGAAATACTGAAAGGGGTGCCAATTTCAGGGCCAATTGAGTGTGCATTGTCCAAGATCAGTAGGTAAATTTGTATTTTCAGATTTGCATTAATTGTTTGCTGCTGAAATTAAGTTGGAATCAGGAATTTACCACCCATCCATGGAAGGAAGACTGGTTGCACGGACCATGGGGGTGATAGATGCTCCAGGCGGTACCACCAAGGCGTCTATTAGCTAGGCCGAGAGACATGACTCTGTACACTGGTAGAAGCGGGCAGCCTGTGTGAGGGGCCACTCGATCACATTCATTGGTGAATTCCACTGCGGAGGCACTCGAAAAATAATGCTCGAATGTAGGACCTCGACTCCAGCCCACCAGTTAATGTCCATCACTGGCCACTGCTGGGAAAAGAGTGCTAGTCCTCCTCCTCCCATCCACTAGGAGATGTGGCCTGCAACCTGGCCCCTCACCTCCTCCTCTATCTGTGTCATCGTCCAGTCTCTTGAATGAGAGGTCTGAAAGAAGAAAGCATAGTTTGGTCCATCCGGTGGTGTAAGTAAATGGACCTTACCTCTCCTTGACTTGAGAACCACAAAGATCCCCACCTCCAGAGGTAGTGGAAACTGTCCGCGCTCCGCAACTCTCAAATAAGACCATGGACCACTGCGAAAAAACTCCTGGGGGAGCAATTGCGCTAGTCAAGGGAAGGTGTGACGGGCGGCTGGACCAAATGAGCTAGTGGCTGTGTAGGGAGGAAGGGAGGGGGGCTGGGCTGCTGGTAAGGAGAGGATGTGGGCATGTGAGGCTCGTCACCCCCTGTGGGAAGGGGGCAAATGGATTGGGGGGGGGGGGGAGGGGAGGGTGTAAGGGCTTTGTAGCTATACCATGCCGTTGCTACCGAATGCACCTATATAGGGAGTAGTAGTGACTCAAAGCCCTGCCTTGTTTCCACTCTACGTGTGATTCCCTATACCCAGTGGTGAACCCTCTTATGTGCGGCGTCACGAGGGTGTAGTCCTAGGATGTGTCTATGTTGTCCCGCTTTTTGGATTGAATAATACAAGAGTATACCTTGAGCTCATATATCATGTTACCTTTCTGTGCCGTGTTGAGTGCGTAACGAGTGTAGGTTTATCACACTTGGTATTAGAGCGACTCTTGCTCGGAGTGAAGGAGTGCTCACGGAAGCAGGAGGAAAGATCCAGTGCCCTGAAGAGATTGAAGTCATAACGACCCACAGCGAGACACCCCACGTCGTGTCGACCCCCATCGTATCGCCCCACGTCGCAACGCCCCTCGACACATCGGCCCCCGGCGTGACACCCCAACCTCGACACCCCACCGTCTGAAGACGTGACGCGGCTTCCCCGCGGCACGACCCACACCACCACAGGCAAAACGCGGCTTCCCCACATCGACACCACCACCAACCACATGGAGGACGAAAGGGAGAACGTCACCCTCCAAACAATGGAGGAGAGGAAGAAGAGTAGAGGACAAGAATGGAGAGTGGCCCAAGAGGAGAAGGTGGCCGGACTGGAAAGACAATTAGATGGTATGTCAGGCATGCTGGAGTTAATATGGAGGAACATGCAGATGAAGGAAGAGGAGGAGGAAAGGAATAAAAAACTAGAAGTGGAGCAAGGCTATAGAGAATGGGTGATACAACAACAAGAAGAGGAGAAAAGACACAGAATGCAAGAGGAGATGGATAGAATGGGTAGAGAGGAGACATCTAGGAGGGCGCAAGATACAAGGAAAGAGAAGGAGAAAGTAGTAGAATTAGGAAGTAAAAAGAAAGACAAGAAGAAGGAGAAGAAGCACCACCGTAAAGAGGAGAAAGATAGTGAAAGTTCAAAAGATGATTATGGAAAATTCAAGATGCCCCAACCAGCCAAGTACAAGGGAGAGAGAGATGGGCTGGTTTTGAAGAAATGGATCGCAGAGGTGGATAGGTACTTGAAGTATTCACGAATAACTGAAGACAGGAAGGCGGAGGTGGCAGCCATTTACTTGGAGGAGGACGCTGCCAGTTGGTACCTGCTGGAACAAGAGCAGGGCCACACCATCTTTTCGTGGGAAGAACTCCAGGAAGAATTGAAGGACTACTTCATTCCAAAGATGGAAAAATTCAAAGTGAGAGATGAATGGAGGAACCTCAAGCAAACATAGGGGAAGATGAAAGAACACATTAGCAAATATAGGCAGATCATGCTACAGCTACCAAACATGGATACAGACACTAAATTACATGGATTTTTGTTTGGGATGCAAGAATGGGCTAGAAGAGATGTGGAGAGACAGGAGCCAACAAGCTTAGCAGAAGCCATGAGAATGGCCGAAAGACTAGTGGACCTGGAAGGCAGAAGAACAGCACAGGGAAACCAAAGCAGGTTCAACAACAACTTCAACAACACCTTCAACAACAACTCCTCATGGAACCAAAGGCCCAATGCCCCTAGAGGGGCATTCACAGATACAAGGAGCTAAAACACCACCACCACCACAGCCGTGTCACAAACCGCTTTAGTACCAAGAGGAGCAGCAGGAAGATGGGGAAACAATCACTACAGGCCAACCCCTAGCACATCGTATGGACCCGCAGGATCGAATACATCATGATGGAGACCCCCAAGCCCGTCCATTGGAATCAGATGCTTCAGATGCAGGGGTCCACACTGCCAAAACAGATGCCCGATAGAAGATACAGCTTCATCAAGTGGATCAAGGGTGAATACGACTAGCGCATATAGAGGAGAAGAACCACAACCACCGCACATCCAAGAAATCCCAAATGGAAGTGAGGAAAGCATGGACCACCCAAGGGTAGGGACAGTTAGCGCCCGACCCCAATGCATGGCAGCCAGAGTAGCGGCAGTTCACCATCTATACATCAAAGGCCAAGTGGGAGAAGGAAACCAACCTATCATGGTGGACACAGGAGCAACACACAACTTTATGACACCAGGGTGTGCAGCAAAACATGGATTAAAACTATCGAAGGCCCCAGAAGGATTATCAGTAACATTCGCACAAGGAGAAGCCAAGGAAGTGAAACAAGTCTTTGCAGTCCAAGTAGAAGCCAACAAGTGGAAAGCAAAAGTCAACTTCTTAGTAATCCCCATGGATGATTTTGAAGTGATATTGGGCTTGGAATTCTATGACAAGTATGTCATTGCAATGTTTGGTAAAGGTGTAAATGAAATGATGCCAGATATGCAAGAAGGCGTCAGAGTACCATGTGAAAGAATGAAACTGCTTGGCAGGACCCCAATCAAGGTGCAAATGAAGGAGAATAAGCCAGGAGTATCATGCCAAACAGTGAAGCCAACCACAACCCAACCAAAGTGCCAGACCCAAAATGCACTGGTCCAAGGGACCGTTATCAGGCCATGTATCATGACATGCAGTGCCAAGCAGGTCGAAAAATCAGTCAAACAAGGAGATATGGTCTACCTATGTATGATCCGACCAATTGAAGAAGAAGAAAATGGCAAGAAACCCAGACAACAAAGCAGGAACACAGAGGTGGCAGAAATACTTGAAGAATTCAAAGATGTAATGCCAGCCGAGCTACCCAAGGGTCTACCACCCATGCGAGATGTGGATCACAAGATTGAGCTGATCCCAGGGTCTGCCCCACCGGCCCGAGCTCCCTATCGCATGAACCACACCGAGCTCATGGAATTGAAGAAGCAACTACATGAACTAGAAGAACAAGGGTTCATTCGCCCTAGCAAATCCCCCTTTGGTGCCCTAGTGTTATTTGTAAAGAAGAAGGATGGGGGACTTAGACTCTGTGTAGATTATAGGGCCCTTAACAAAATCACCATAAAAAACAAATACTCCATGCCCCTAGTGGAAGACCTGTTAGATAGACTGCACATGGCCAAGTACTTTAGCCGTATTGATCTTAGATCAGGATACTACCAAATCCACATAGCCGAAGAAGATATCCCAAAAACAGCCTTCCGCACTCGATATGGTAGTTTTAAATGGTTAGTATTAGGATTCGGCCTAAGCAATGGGCCATGCACATTTTGTGGCCTCATGGATGGAGTCTTTAGACCGGAGATAGATATCTTTGTCGTTATCTACATAGATGACCTCCTAGTCTACAGCAAAACCTTAGAAGAGCACAAGCAACACTTACGCCGAGTTTTTGAGAAACTGCGGCAGCATCGGTTATATGCCAAGCCTAAAAAATGTGAGATCGCAGTGAAAGAGTTGGAGTTCTTAGGCTTTATTGTAGGAGCAGATGGAATCAAAGTGGATCCTAAGAAAGTGGAAGCTGTCCAAAGATGGCCTGTACTGAAAACTGTAAGAGAAGTGCGGGAGTTCCTTGGCTTCATAGTATTTTGTCGGAGATTCATCAAAGATTACAGCCTCATCACTGCCCCCCTCTCCCACCTCACCAAAGAAGATCACTCTTTTATATGGGGGAACGCGCAACAGGAAGCCTTTCAGCAAATGAAGAAGTACATGAGCCAAACTCCCGTCCTAAGGGTGCCGAATTTCACCAAACCCTTTGAAATCTCTACAGATGCATCCGACTACGGCATAGGAGGTGTACTGGTACAAGAAGGTCACCCCATTGCTTATGAGTCAAAGAAATTTACCGATGCTGAAACAAGGTGGAGCACACATGAGAAGGAAATATTAGCAGTCATCCACTGCCTTAGAAAACGGAAGCACTATGTTCAAGACAAGCATATAATAGTCTTCACCGACAATATCTCCCTCAAATACTTCCAATCTCAACCCAAGTTATCGGCAAAGCAAGCCCGCTAGCTAGACTTCCTAGCAGAATTCGACCTGGAGATTAAGCACAAGCCCGGCTCCACTAACAAGATAGCAGATGCCTTGAGCCGGAAAGCTGACTTGAAAGCTGTCAGTGTGATCAGCAGCAACTTCATAGAACTAGTCAAAGAGGCCCTAGAGCAAGACCAAAAAATGCACAAGATAATTAGAGATGTGGAAGCAGAGAAGACCCCACATGGAATGTACACCTTAGAGGAGGGTATTCTATTTTTAGGCAAGAGATTGTATATCCCCAACAATTTGGAGTTGAAGAAACTCATCTTGCATGAGATACATGATGGCAAAATTGGAGGCCACAAAGGGCAAAGCAAAACCTTGGAGGCCCTTAGAAAGCAGTTCTTTTGGCCGAATATGAAGGAAGAAGTAATAGACTACATCAAAACTTGCCCCACTTGCCAACTGGTCAAAGCACCACGATCAAGACCAGCAGGACTACTACAACCATTACCGGTACCCAACCGCCCATGGTACGTCATCAGTATGGACTTCATTGTGGAACTACATGAGTCCCATGGGTACACAATCATCTTTGTAGTGGTGGACTATTTTTCCAAACAGGCCCACTTCATCCCGGCCAAACCACCACTAAATGCCAAGGAGGTAGCACGCCTCTTCTTCACACATGTATTCAAACTTCATGGCTTACCACTGGCCATTGTATCAAATAGAGATGGAAGATGCATGAGCGACATGTGGAAGGAACTTTTCAAAACCCTAGAAACACAATTGAGATTCTCATCATCCTTCCACCCGGAGGCAGATGAACAGACAGAACGAGTCAACCAAGGCATCGAAGACTATCTCCGGAGCTATGCCCGAGTGGACCAAAAAGATTGGGCCTTGTACCTTGATGTCTTGGAATTCCACTATAATAGCTCCATCCACTCGGCAACGGGGTATTCCCCCTTTGAGTTAGCCACAGGAAAAGAAGTCATTACCCCACTGGCCTTAGCATCCGGAGCGGCCAAAGCGGAAGATCAAGATGCAGAAGAGTTCCTGAAGAAATGGAGAGACCGAAATGCAGCAGCTAAGCAAAGCCTCGAGCAGAGCAAGATCACCATGACCGAGCAAGCAAACAAGAAGAGAAAGGCTGTACTATTCGCCAAAGGAGACATGGTCCTAGTTAGCTCTAAGAATATGTCACTTCCCAAAAACATGACCCCCAAGTTCAATCACCGCTACTATGGACCCTACAGAATCACTCAAGTACTGAACGAAGTCACCTACAAACTGGACCTGCCAGACAGTGTTTGTGTTCATAATGCGTTTCATGCTCGTCTTCTGCGCAGGTTCTATCCCGACAACCAATGGGGACGACGCGTACCAATGCTCCATTCCAACGGTCCCTTCGAAATAGAAGCATTCCTCCGACGCCGGGAACAAAGAGGCTTTCCCGAATACCTCACCAAGTGGCACGGGCATCCACTCAAGGAGGCCACTTGGATCTCAGAAGCGGAGGCTCGCGAACGCGGAAAGGATGCCTTCGCCCTTTGGCTCAAGGAGAACCCCCCTGCCCCTTCCAACAACCCTTGAGCCTCTCCAGAAAACCAAAAACAATGCGGTTCTCAATCATAGACCCCAACGTGCCTCCACTCCTCAAATGTAATCGAGTCGAGGGTGGACCCGCATGGTAACAATCATCAAATAACTCAAAAAACAAAGCCCCAATCGTCCAGTCTAGATGGGCAGACACTGACCAGCTTGCTAGAAAAGGTTGTGTTAAGACCCCCAAAGTCCTAGTGCGGCAGACACTGGCCAGTCTGATAGTATAGACTGTGTTAAGACCCTATGGTTCCCTTAGACCGACAGACACTGATCAGCTTGCTAGGAAAAGCTGTATTAAGACCCCGGATGAGTCAAATAACAAACACTACCCTTAGATTGCTGAGGACAGCAATCCACTAAGCGGGGGTGAGTGTAAGGGCTTTGTAGCTATACCATGCCATTGCTACCGAATACACCTATATAGGGAGTAGTAGTGACTCAAAGCCCTGCCTTGTTTCCACTCTACGTGTGATTCCCTATACCCAGTGGTGAACCCTCTTATGTGCGGCGTCACGAGGGTGTAGTCCTGGGATGTGTCTATGTTGTCCCGCTTTTTGGATTGAATAATACAAGAGTATACCTTGAGCTCATATATCGTGTTACCTTTCTGTGCCGTGTTGAGTGTGTAACGAGTGCAGGTTTATCACGGGGGGGGGGAGGGACACATGTACTGGTTGAGAATCGAGGGGGCTGATCGGCTGGGAAGAGGACCAATAAGGGATGGTGGGGTGATCGGACGTATAAGACGGGTGTGGGGGGGGGGGGGGGGGGGGGGCGAGTGGCCTTGAAAGGGGAAGGCTGTGGGATAGGGTCAGGGGGATCCATGAGGGGAGGGGGAGGGGCATGGGGGCTAAGGGACCTCGGGTGGGTGGGGGGGGCTGAGACACCTGTGGTCAGCATCCACCTATGGTTTTGCCGACTGAGCTGTCTTGGCTCTGAAATGCATGCAGTCTATTGCCTGATGCCCAAAGTCATAGCATCGCAGGCATTGGCCAGGCTGCCCTATCACAATAACTTACTGCCTGAAAGAGTGTCTGCTTGCCTCAATCTCAAGAAACTTGGATATGTTCTTTGTGTCTTTTACAGCCACCTGTACCTTTGCGACTCTTGCGATTGTCACTGCATCCGCGAAGGAGGGAGGAAGAACTGTGCCGAAAATCCATCCAAAGTCCTCCACTAAACTGACGATACTCTACCGTCAGTCTGGGGAATAGAAGGGTGGCGGGTGTCTAGGAAACCTGTTGTGGAGCGCGAACTCCTCTACTCTGAAGCCACTATACCAGGGAACCATGTAAATGACCCCCTTCGTGGAGGCATAAGGTGAGCTATCCACTAGCTCGTGGGCTACATCCCGCGAGCTAGTGGATATGCTCAATCTCAAGAAACTTGGGTATTTTCTTTGTGTCTTTTACAGCCACCCGTACCTTCGGGACTCCTGCGACTGTCACTGCATCCACGGAGGAGGGAGGAAGAACTGTGCCGAAAAGCCGTCCAAAGTCCTCCACTAATTGACGGTACTCTACTGCCAGTCTGGGGAATAGAAGGATGACCGGGTGTCTAGAAAACCTGTTGTGGAGCGCAAACTTCTCCATTCTAAAGCCACTATACCAGGGAACCATGTAAATGACCCCCTTCGTGGAGACATAAGGTGATCTATCCACTAGCTCACGGGCTGCATCCTTGGAGGTGAGTCGAACCATGAAGATCCCCTGACCCATGAGAATTGCCTCTACAATCTACCCTGTGCCAATGTGTAGCGTGGAGTGAAGCCAATCCCGAAGCTAGGCCCTGGATGAAGTGTCCTACGACATGTCCATAGATTACTGTTTCTTTCAGTTCCAGCTCTATGGCACGAACGGAAAGGAGTTGTGTCTCAGAGAGGACGACGTGCAAGGTGTTTGACTGGGGGGCACTCGTAGAATGCTCCAGCGTTTGACCAGAGGTTTCCATTGCGTGTCACTGCTGGGGGATACAAATCTAGCTACTGTGATACCGGGGGGGATGTTGCTACAGACGGAGGGAGCAATGAATGCTAGTGGTATGAATGTGTAGCATAGAATGGAGGCACCAGAGCAGGTCGACTGGGGAGGTCTTTCGTGCGTGAGGCAGAGGGCAGAACCACCACAGCAGGTCAATAGCTACTTAGAATGGTCCCTTCCACAGGCCCAATCAGGACTACCAATGTGTTACAAGGTCATCGATTCACAGATCAATAGGAACTAGCAAACCTACCGAAATGTGTACACCCCTGCCATGATAATTGCAACGAGAACGAGCAAAAGAAAGTAACTGGCCGGGTCGCGGCCCCCTCTGTCAGGCAATGGCTGTCTTCTTCATGTGATTCTTGCAAAAAGTAAGAGTAAAGGCTACAACTGATGGAGATGCAACCAAGAGGCGGCATCCACGTGTCACAATAGTAGGAGCAATCAGGAAGGCAGTTCGTTATGGTTTGCGAGCTAGCGGAGCTGATCATAACAAGCACAAGGGTGGTGGAGCTACTATGGTTTGCACTAGTGGTGCTGGATGCCAAACGAGTGCCACAATGTGATGGCTCCTAGCGGCAGATCTTTAGACTTGGCGGTGGCCCTAGAGAACTAGGCAATGTGTTGTAAGCCACAAAGGCGGCGTCCTCGGCTAGCAACGGCTGTCGCAAAGGCGGCATTCACAACAAATACCAACAACGTGTTGCAAGCCGCAGAAGCGGTGTTCACGACAAGGAGAATCCATGAATATAAGGCACAGGGAGCTGCATCCACACGCACAAAGTGAATATACTAAGTGATTTCATGTAAACTGATCCTCGACCAAGGAAGAAATAGCGAATAATATGAAATCACGTTAGTCTTATATTATATTATGATTAATTGGTAATTTTCAACATGTGCTGGGCATATGAAATGGTTGAGCAACAATGTGCAATGTTGTGTTAACTATGATGCCTTGTGGAAATTCCAATCCACTATTTTGCTTTTGATGCATTTAGTAGTGCAATCGAGAACGATTGCAAGGATTTTAAGGGAAAGGGCTTTCATGAGGACATGTCTTTTTGAAACCTCACTTAACATGTGGATTAATTTTTAATCACATGGTTAAGTAAATATTGTAAATGTGAGATGTAACTGGGATTAAAGTAAATTTACGAGTCCAAGACCCGAGAAAATCACAAGATATCAAAGGCAAAAGTTGCTATAAGTTATGTCGCACAGGTACTTGGTGGCATCTGGTGTCAGTTCTTGGCCTAGGTCATTCATTTGGCCATAAGTGTCAGTTAGTGATACTAGAGAAGTGGCGTTTAATGGTATCTAATGCCAATATGATGGCCAAAGATGGCACAGAGACACTGAGGAATGGAAGTTGTCCAACCAATTTAATTATTGAACAATCAGATTATTTTTCAAGGCATTGAAATAATTATTAGACTAATTTTCAGTATTTAAAGACTGAAATTTAATATTTAATTATTAATGGTATCTAACGTCAATCTGGTGGCCAAAGATGGCACACAAACACTGGGGAATGGAAGTTGCCCAGCCAATTTTAATTATTGGCCAATCATATTATTTTTTAGAGCACTGGAATAATTATTTGATTAATTTTCAGTATTTAATGACTGAAAATTAATATTTAATTATGGATAATGCTGGAAAAACCATTTGGGAAAGCTACCACTTGTCAAAAATGCCCATGCAAGTCTAAAAAAACGTCTTTAGAGTTTGGAGAGAGGCATTTTTAGTGTATTCATTCTACAAGAGAGAGGAAGGAGATACTATTGGTTTGAATTGCAGCCATTGGAGAACCTTCTGAGGTAGCTAGGGGTCGAAGAAGACCAATCAACAACAGGTGACAACATCTACAGGCTGTTGAGACAAGACAGCAGCAGTAAATGACTGATTTTCTTCAGTTCTTTGCATCTACAAGCTGTTGAGACAAGGCAACAACAGTGGCAGCAGCAGTAAATGACAGATTTTCTTCAGTTCTTCACGAAGAAAGTCTGACTTTTCTCTCTTCTCAACATTCTCTCTCATCTCCCAACCTTTCCACAGCCTTGCTCCGAAGATTACAGCATTGAGATCTCCAGAGGCTAAGAAATTTCAAATTTCTATGTTGTAAACCCTAATCTGCAGTAGAAATTAGGGTTTAGCAGCAGCCTCAGGAAGCGTGCCAAAAATTGGAAGCTCCAAGACTTGGATTCAACAAGGCTGAAGCTGTTTTTAGCCTATTCAAGTGGAGGGACCAAGAAATAATTGAATTTGGGGCATTTTCCATCTCCATCAAAGCGAGTGAAGGCCAATTGATTGCCCGAATTAAGCAGCAAATCAGATTAAAGGCTTGCTGATCATTTTGAACAACAAGGGAAGTTGGAATACCAAAAAGTACATTTCAATTTTGTGAATTTGTTAATTGCTGTAAATAGTGCTTAATCAGGTTATTTACCACCCTATCCGAGGAGGAAGGCTAGTTATGTCATTGCTCCTGCCAGAGTGGTCTACACCCTATTTTAGCATCAAGCAATGGTGGTTTGCTGCACTCAGGATCGGTCACAAAGGATGACTCTCTCCCTCAGCCCACTCCTGCACAGGATAATGACTGTTAGATAGCCCTCCACTCCTTGACCATCTATTGTATCACACCCTGCATATTCAAGTCTGTTCATTGAGTTTTCATCATTCATTCATTCTCTCCTTCATTTATTGTTGAAGTTACATTGCCTTAATCCTACTCATACACTCTCTGGGTTTTCCCTGCAAACTAAATCATGGAAGGACATGCTGATCTAAAGAGTACCCTGCACAACTATCATGATAGCCATATTTGCACAGTGACGTGTACTAATCTATGATGTCTCAGTCATCTCATCCTGGAAGCTTCTTATCCACACTTCCTCTCCTCCTTTGGAGACTCTAAGGCAGCACTATTCCCTCAACATGGAGGACAATGCTTCCTCTTCTTCTTCTTCCTTCTCTCCTTCTTCAGCAGACTTTGAGGAGATGATTGAGGTGGAGTTTTGGGACCACATCCAAAGAAGATACCTTCCTCAACCAACCCTCTACCTATTTCCCCTTCTACTTGGGCACAAGCTACCATCAACTTACCAAATGACACGCCGAAGGGAGGCATGTATTAGTCATGGCAACCAACTAGTGAGGCTGTGGCCACCTCTTAACTTGGGAGGGACAAAAAACTTTGGGATGATTCACGATCCAATGCCTTCATCTCAACGAGGCCTGGTAGAAGGTTCATATAATCCTATAAATCTTGAGCCAAAAACCCCCTTTGTTGGTCCTTCTATTATGCAAGGACCCACTCTAAGTTACCCAGGAGGCCTTGACTAGTACCATTACAACCTAATGAAGGAGGTTTTAGACACAAAGAAACACAAACATGTATACCTGCAACTTCTCAAAGCCTACCTTCTGTTTCATATGAGCATGGTTTTGGTGCTATTCAATCTCCAATCTTGCCCATCCCTCCCTCATCAAGTTTGCATTTACTCTCTCTTCTTCATACCTTTAACAATTTATGCTTAAGTCTTACTTTTACATCATCCTCTCCACATCATATTCCCTCCCTCCCTAGTGGTCTAATTTTTGGTCCCTCAGCTTTTCTAGCCTGGTTCTCTTTTCCTCAGAATAGCTTAAATGTTCTTTTGTACTATGTAGGTGTTAGGCCTTCTTCAGGTTTTCCCACTTATCCTCAAGTGAGTACCACCTTGCACCTTAATAAATATTGTCACATCCGATAGTCTTTGATTAGTTCTATCCAAAAGTAGTACAATACTAATAGGACTAAAAAAAACTACTTTTTTTCTTGCAGATAAAATATGGCTAATTATATTACTCAAAAGGCTGATTACAATGGAGTGCTCATGCTCAACAGACTAGTTGGAGCTGATGCAAAGTCACAAATACATCATGTATACAAGCCTCTCAAAGCGGTCTGGGGGGATGGGGGCAAGAAGCCATGCATCATGAAGAACAGGTCCTGGCCGCCCTAGGTGCGCAGAAAGTGAAAACGGAGCTCCTGATGAGCTCGAGACTCGCCTTGCACCTGGTCCCACTGGCCACGGAGGGAGTGGATGATGGAAGTCCAAAGCTCAAGCAAAGTCGCATGTACTAAAGGCACTCCCCGCCAAAAACCTCTTGACAGCGTGCCCTCCAAAAATGCCATCCTGTAAGACTCCCTACGATCTCCCATACCTCAGAGTGGTCTACTGTGGGCTCCAATACTTGGCGACTGGATAAAGCCTCCAAGTCGACCACTACACAAGACCTAGCCTCAATGATGAAAATCGTGTCCTGCATCCCGGCCTTATACAAAAGGTGGCGGCCCTAGCTGACTACCTGCCAGCAGAAAGCTCCCCACGAGATACATCCAAGGCTGGGTGCCAAACGGCGGAGAATGCGGCTAGCTCCTCTCCACACGAGTTGTGCCGCCTCGCAAGACCAAAGGCGATGCTTTGGAGTTTCCAAAATCTGTTGTGGGCAGCGTTTACACCCTCCATCCTGCTGCATATGGGCTAGCCAACTCCCAACCGCCAAACCTCCATGTGCCAAAACCCATAGAAAATACGATATCCTCCTTGGCCTCCAGCTGTCCCTTGGGCGGCACCAGAAAGTCCAATGGAAGGGCATTCGTGATGCTATGCTCAGCCCAGTATCTGCTATGCGAAGGCACCCAGTCTATGTCCTCTTGCATCAATACATGTCTGCCAATCCTAGCTGTGTACTCCAAGAACCTCAGTGGCTTCTTGGCGACTGTAGTGGCCAGCCATAGCCACTCTCTAGGGTCCCATTCCAGCTCACCAAGTGGCTTGCTTTCCCATATCTAGAGGCGCCACTCCCGAAACTCCTCCAAGAACACATAGGGATCCAGACGCCAAGTCTTCCCCTTGAGACCAACCACGTGAATCCTCCTCCAAGGAAGGCCAATGATCTCCTCATCCTGCTGCCCTTTGTTAAGGACCAAATGCCCCCCATCCTGCGCATGGTGAAGAAAATCCCATAGGGGGCACCGCCCACTCTACCTGACACCTATAGGGGGAAACCTGCCAGTGAGAATCTACCCACACCTCGCCAAGCTCCGCCGACTCTCGGATCAGGGGTCAAGCCACTCCTAAGGGATCGCTGCATCAATCTCCCTTCTCCTCAACTCAACTCCTCGCCGACAGCCTGATGCCTGCTGCAGTACCTCGTAATCCACCATCCTGTACACCTCCCGCCACATCCTGATAGTGCGAGCAGGGCTAGCCTCCCATCCATAGCCTCCCATCCAACCCACTAGATGTGGGGGCGCTTGCCAATTTGTATCCCGTGCCAATCTTTGACCTGGGGATTCCAGACCATCGACTGGAGGTCTATCTTCTCCTGGCATCCTGGGGGGCTTTGAACCAGGGTCTTGCGGAGGCCTTGCCACACACGAAGTAGGCTGCGAAGAAAGGAAGATCTGGGAGGCGTGATCTAGGCCATCGTGAAGATCCATCTTAAAGATGGCCTCCAATCACCACCAAGCCTTGATCTACACTCCTGGAGACCCTCCTACAGAAGGACCTTTCAGGTCTACCTCCTACTGTGAGCCTGCGGACTACTAGTTTGCCTAAAAGGGCTAGGCTCTGGAACTCTCGGTCTATGATCCCAAGCCCTCCCTCAAACCAATGCCGGATGATGGTCACCCATACCACCTTGGCCTCAGAATCCCTGGAACCGTTTGAGCTGGCCTAGAGAAAATTCCACACTAGGCGGCGAAGCTGAACTACAGAAGACAAGGAGAAGCACCAACACGAGGCAATGTACCAAGTTGCCACTGTAGGAGGACCTAGTTGACCACCAAGGCTTGGCCCACTAAGGAGAGGCTGGCAGTACTCCAGTAGGTCAGCTTCCGCCTGATAGAGTCAAGAACTGGAAGAAACTGCTGGGTAGGAGTGATATCGAGTCCCTCCTAGAACCCTAGGTATCGGACGGTCTGCCCTCTGCACACCCATCTAAATCCCAAGTAGACACCCCACTCTGTGTGCCAAAGTCCGGATCCATAAGAAAACCAACCGACTTTTGCCAGTTGATTTTCGCTCCAGCTACAATGCAAAACACCTCTAGGGTTAGTCTCACTCTCTCCAGCATCAACTCATCATCCTCTATACGAACGGCAGTATCATCTGCATACTCTGAATCTAACAGCTCTGTCTCCTCCCGAAAGTCGAAGGCCATATAGCCCGCTCACACGTGCCCGAAGGAAGTAGGACATCGCCTCTGCAAAGAGTAGAAACAGATATGAGAAAAGAAGACAGCCCTAGACCGCAATCTCTCCAACCGAAACTCCTACCACCTATGAGAACCGTGCTAGTAGCCGATCTGTAAAGTGCAGAAACCCCAAGAACCATGCCTAGGGGAAGCCCAACCTCACCATGTTGCCCTCTAAGAAGTCCCAATCAACCCTGTCATAGGCTTTCTCAAAGTCCAGTAGAAGTACAGCCAATCCCTGGCCACTGTGCTAGGCCCACTCAGTCGCCTCGAAGAAGGTGAAGACATTTTCTAGGATGCTCCTATCCTGGACAAAACCTGTCTGTGTGTCATGAATGATGTCTCGGAGTACGGGGCGGAGTTGCCTACTGATCATCTTGGCCAATGCCTTATAGGCCACTGACAACAGGGTGATCGGTCTCTACTAGGATAGCTCCAACCGGTCTATCCCTTTGGGGAGGAGACTAATCAACCTTGCTGATAGACTCCTTGGCATCCGTCCTGAGCTGAAGATCTCCTGAAAGGCCAGCAGTAGGGGGTCCTTCACCACCTCCTAGTAGGTAGTGAAGAAGGCCTTAGAAAGGCCATCCTCTCTCGAGCATTTATGCCAGTCCTGTGCATGAAAAGCTTCCTCTAATTCCTTCTCTGAGAAGGGGTCTAGGAGGGAGCATCCCATCTCCTTTGTGACAAGGGACGGAATGTGGTCCCAGACCTGCTGTCTACAGTGCTGTCCCCTAGCTGAGAGTGCCTCCTACTGAAAAAGGTTTCTGTAGTAGTTAGTGGCAATCTCCATCACCTCATCTAGGCTAGAGCAAATCCTCCCATACTGATCACGGAGGCTGCGAATCTTATCTCCTGAGGTGCAAGGTTGATGCACCTGGAAAAACTCCCTACACATCATGTCCCCCTTTCGCGCCCAAAAGGCTGCTGAGATACGGAAGGAAAACTCCAAGCGCCTATCCTCGAGACCGGCGAGGGCTGCCCATGCGCGCACCTCCTCTACGTGGAGAGCGGGATCCCCTAGTGCCTCCTAGAGTAGTCTCTACGTGGCTGCCATGTCTCTCCAGAATGCTCTCTCCTCCTCCCAGATCTGCTCCCTGGCCTATAGGGCTGCCTCCTAGCAGACCATGCTCGACTCAGCTAGGACCTCTGCAACCTCCTCTACGCTCCAGTCCGTCATGTCCCACTCCCTAGTCAAGAGCTGCTCACTCTGTCTCCTCACCAGGTCCCTCTTGTATATCAAGTCAGGGATCCGGCAAGATCACGTGTCCAAGGCTGAAGCTAGAGCATCAAGTGTAAGGAGGATCATGCAATGATCAAATAAAGTGGTGCTAGCCAACTGCCCTACCTGGCCACAGTGAGAGCACCCCCACTCTCCCACATAGAACCTGTCTAGCCGCTCCATAAGAGCTCTGCCCAACCGCTTCTATCCCCAAGAGAAATCCAGCGACCTCTCCCTCCTGTGGAAAGCTGGGTCCCGCCAAGCATCACATGCTCCTATTGCGAGGAGGAAAACCTCCCATGCCTCCTGCTCCTCCCCTGCCATACCCTGGTAATCTTCGCCTCTACCCTGCTGGTCCTTTAAGGCCTCCAAGTTGATGAAGTCTTCCCTCAACAATCCAAGATTCCACCTCTAGGAGTCCTGCTATGATCTCCACCCAGAATCTGCTACGTGCCCTGACCTTCCCCAATACCCAATCCGATCCATAGGACCCTCCCTACCACAATCGTCCCGTGGTCACGTACACAAGCGATAAAGCTCAGACCAATAGAGGTGCATACGCCTCAACTCCTACCGTGGCCAGCGATGGAATACTCCCAATAGTTGTGCGAACTGCCTTGGAGTACCTTCCCTACCCGATGGGCCTGGGCAGGGGTGAGCTTGTGCTCCTGCAGGAGTAAGATGTTGATCCGTCCGGCAAGGGCAGCTTCCTGGAATCACATGCCCCACTATAGTGGAGGCTATTCACATTCCAAGATGCTAGATGTAGACTCATAAGGACACCTTTGACTGACTGAACAAGCATTGTTCGGTGTGGAAGCTACTAATGAAGAAGAGCTATGGGGCATGCGAATATGCTTTGCCGCAGTCTGAAAGGTGAGCTTCATTCCCCCATGGTGGCCCTCGGGCGGCGGACCATGGGGGTAATAGATACTCCACGCAGTACCACCAGGGCATCTATCAGCCACGCTAAGAGGCATGACTCTATGCACTGGTGGGGAACTAGTAGAAATGGACAACCTATGCTAGGGGCCACTCAATCACATCCATCGGTGCTCTCCACTATGGAGGGGCTCGAAAAATAATGCTCAGATGTGGGACCTCAGCTCCAGCCCACCAGTTAATGTCCATCATGTAACCTGGCCACTACTAGGAAAAGAGTACTAGTCCTCCTCCTCCCATCCACTGGGAGATGTGATCTGCCACCTGGCCCTTCACCTCCTCCTCAATTTGTGTCATCATCCAATCTCCTGAATGAGAGATCTGAAGGAAGAAGGCATAGTTTAGTCCATTCGGTGGTGCTAGTAAATGGACCTTGCCGCTCCGTGACTTGCGGACCACGAAGAGGTAGTGGAAACTCTCTACGCTCCGCAAGTCTCAAGTAGGACCACGGACCACTGCAGAAGAACTCCTGTAATAGCAAGTGCGCCTGTCTTGGGAAAGTGTGACGGGAGGGAAGCACAGATAAGCTGATGGCTGTGTGTGTGTTGGAGGGAAGAGAGGGGTGGGAGAGGGGTGGGAGAGGGGGGGCCGCCAGGGGGGGTCACCTGTACTAGGTGAGGATCAAGGGGACAGATCGGCGGGGGAGATTGTGGGGAGGAGGAAGATCGAGGGATGGTGGGATGATGGAAGGTATGAGGCGGGTGTGGGCAGGGGCCGGTGGCCTTGGAAGGGGGAGGCTGTGGGCTAGGGTCAGGGAGGGATCCATGGGGAGAGGGGAGGGGGGCATTGGGATCTCGAGTGAGGTAGCCTACGACGCCTCCGTGGATGGTGGATGTGGGGATTTGTGCTTCTGTTAGGTGGGACGAGCTGGGGGGGCTGCGGGGTGCTCTGTCGGGGGGTCCACCGCTTGCTCTCTTGTTCTCTGCTGCCATGGCTGTGTCTGAGGGGTTAACTGAGGCCCCCCCTGCCGTCTCCCCCTCTATCGTCACTACACCCGTGTAAAGCTGGTAGAGTCCACCTACGGGCCTGTCGGCGGAGCCGCTTTGGATCCAAAGCGCGTGCAATCTGCTGTCTAATGCCCAAAGTCATAGCATCGCAGGCACTGCCTTGGCTGCCCAATCACTATAACCTGTTGCTTGAAGGAGTATCTGTCTACCTCAATCTCCAGAAACTTTGGTATGTTCTTTGTATCTTTCACAGGCACCCGTACCTTTGGGACTCCTATGGTTGTTACTCCATCCGCGAAGGAGGCAGGAAGAATTGTGCCGAAGAGCCGTCCAAAGTCCTCCACTAACTGATGATACTCCACCACCAGTCCGGGGAATAGTAAAGTGACCGGATATCTAAGAAACATGTTGTGGAGGGCGAATTCCCCCATTGTGAAGCCACTTTACCAGGGAACCATGTAGATGACCCCCTTCGTGGAGGCATAAGGTGAGCTATCCACTAGCGCACGGGCTATGTCCGCCGAGGTGAGTCGGACCATGAAGATCCCTTGAACCATGAGAACTGCCTCCGTGATCTGCATTGTGCCAATGTGCAGTATGGAGTGAAGCCAATCCCGAAGCTGGGCCCTAGATGGAGAGTGTCCTACAACCATTGTTTCTTATAGCTCCAGCTCTGTGGCACGGATAGCTAAGAGTTGTTTCTCAGAGAGGACGATGCACAAGGTGTTTGATTGGGGGGCACTAGCAAAATGCACCGGCGTCTAACTAGAGGTTTCCATTGCACATCCCTGCTGACAACCTACCAACCACATTGTTGTGCTACCGGAGGGGGGGAGTGTTGGGTGGAGGAAGCAACTTGGGGGGAGGGGCAAATGCTATTTTCTAGCGGTGGGGGAGGCGCTGGACTCCACGGATGGCCGGCTCCCGATGGGAACACGCGGGTGGGGGTCTGCTGGATGGGGGCCACAGGGCGAAGGAGGTTGAGGTGGGGGGGGGGGATAATGAGGGGGCTAGCACAGGGGGGAGGGGAGCTGACAGGAGGGGAAGGCGTAGGGCGATGGAGGATGGGCGACGGGAGGAGGGGAGGAGGTGCAATGTGATGGGAGGAGGGGAGGGGAAAGCTGGGTGCGACGGTAAGCAGCAGCGCGACGGGCAGGAGCGTGTTTCTCAGTTAGGACTAAAAAAATCTTAAATGTACATGTCTGAAGTTAAAATAGTGTACACATAATTTAAGGCATACACTTAACGTCGAGACTTAAAACAACAGACTTCAAACAATTAGATTCTTTACTTCAGAGGCACAAAAGAGAGTTTAAGTGACATACAACAAATAGAGAGCTTGAGGATGGAAAGGATGGAGAGCTTGAAAACTTGAGGATAGATAGGGTGAAGAGCAAGGGATAGAGAGCTTGAGAGTAGAGAGCAGGAAGAGTTTGAGGGGTATAGAGCTTGAGGGTAGAAAGGACAAAGAGCTTGAGGAGTGCTACCGGCTCTTCCACACGATTAAAAGCTACAAGGAGAGAACTACCACATCTGGTAAATAACCATGCTAGCCATCTTGGAGTCTTATGATTTGGCGGAGTTTGAGAAAGCAGAGTTGGCGAATATACATGTTATCAAGAAATGGTTGTTGTAAAAGCAAAAGAGAGTATGGTTTGCAGGGAGAAACAAAGAGTGTGTATGGCAAGCATTCAGAGAGGAGAAATTCAAAAAGCACAGAAGAAGAAGATGAAGCACTAAATCATGCTAAGTAAACCAAGCTGATATAGTGGGGCCAAAGCTCAAAAGATGACTACACTATCATGTCTAATTAGGCGGTAGCACCTGAAGTGAACCTGCAAAGTGAAGGGAACGAAATGCAATCCTCCAAGCAAATGGGATGTCGAAGAAATCTAAAGATGATGGATAACTGTCGAGGGACCAAAATGCTATCCTCATATGCTGTCGGAGTCGAAGAGGAAGATCACCAGCTACAAGCGCATACTCCGGAAGATGAGGATCTAAAATATGAGGATCAACAAGACAGCTTGCCAAATGAGGAAATCCAACCCTTGATGGAGCAAGAACAACAAAAAATTGGGTATCTGAGGTAGCAGGTGCCTACCAATGCGAGTGCCAATGCCAGGGAGATGTCATATTGTGAAACACAGCCTGAGAGCTGACGCAAGTGGAGAGCACTATTGCTAGGTAGAGAGAGGTGATCTAGTAGCAAAAACGAAAGTGCCTACTAATGCCAAATTGGGATGATGGTTGCTAGGTGGAGGAAGAGAATCTATAGCCAAAAACGTAGATACAATCTGATACCAGATGGTGGAGATGGTCATCAGGTGGAGGAAGAGAATCTATAGCCCAAAACTTAGCATGGAAGGTGAAGGAGACAGGGCACGCACTTGGTGCAAGGAGAGATGAGGACCACGAACTACAATATCCTTTGGATGGGGTGTAAGAAGCAATGGAGAGGAAGAGAGTGACAAAACATCGAAAGGAATGAATGTGGGATAGATAAATGGGTCAAGCCGTATATATAGGCATAGACTATCTAGAGTGTCACCCACTGAAGTCTCTCGAGTGGTGACTCTCTCAAAAGGTGCACACAAAGCCTTTTTGGGGTTGTAAATGAAAACCAAAACATGAATGAAGGGAGGGGAAAATGTATTGAATGACTTGGTTTCTCAACACCCTCTCTCAAGCCCAAAATGTACTGATCCTATCAGCTTCCACGTGTAAGGTAACTTGTAGTGAAGAACAGTAAACATGACGAGCTGATAGGACCCAAAACTCAACCTGGAAAGAGAAGCCAAAAGCTCTCTTACTCCATGCTAGATGGTATATGCAGGCCTAGACACCAAGCCATGGCTAAAACATCCAAAGCCTCCAACTAGGAAGAACCTATAGATCCTTGGTATAAAGGGGAATCAATGGGTTAAATGGCATGGAGATGTCAACCACCCCAAGAAGATAAAGGGTGGGTGAAGAATCGCATGATGAGTAGGGACCCCCTCTGAAGCTAAAGGAATGGGATCCCTCTCTGAAGAAGAAGAAAGATGAGTCCCCCCCTCTAAATCACCCATTGAATCCCCCTAGAATCCCTCTAGCAGAGAGGGGAGCAATCAAGAAACTCATGGATCACGGCCTCCAAAACATCAAAAGACAAAGGAAATGGCGCTAGCGGTGCCAAAGAAGGTATCTGGAGCTCCAATGGAATAGAAGTTAGGTAGCTCTTAGAGGTGGCCTCTTGAACCTGAGGAGAAGAGGGAGTGGAGAGAGGGGTATCACACAGAATCTCCTCGATGACTACATTGGAGGTGCTATCTATGGAGTAATCAAAGGGAGGGGAGATAAGAGATAGCTGCTATGAAGCCAAATATGGACAACAATCACCGTCTTTCAGTGGAGCCGACTGCAGAGCCGAAGAAGAGTAAGGAGTTGAGAATAGCCTCTGTCTCTCGAAGGAGTGGATTAACGAGACCATACCCAACAGCCACTGTCTCTCAGTGGAGCAAACTACAAATTTGGTGGCCGAGAAAGCCATCGCACCCAAAAATGGGTGGGGAAAACCTCTGTAGCAGATTGCGGCCCTCTCCAGGAGGTTGTGGCACATGATGATCCTCCTTTTGCTCATAAGGACCTAGTGCACAACCTCTATGGCCCAAAAAAGAGATGTGGCACAAGGAGTGCTGGGTGGTAGACGCACCAACTTGTAAAATAGGGAGGGTAGGAGGGAGAAGAGAAGGGTATCTCCCAATGATGCCGCGAAAATAAGAGGGGATATCTAAAGATGATGCCGAACCTGCAACCTATCTTTGCCTTCTCCGATGGAGAGCATCTTTGCGGCCCTCTAAGCACCTTTGGCTCTAATACCATGTCAAGAAATGACTCCTATGAAAGCAAACTAGAGAGACAGTAGGGTTTGTGGAGGGAAGAAACACAAAGTGTGTACAATAAACACTGAGAAAGAGCAGAAACTCAAAAAACGCAAAAGAAGAAGATGATAAAGCATTGAATCATGCTAAGTGAACCACACTGATACAATGGAGCCGAAGCTCAAAAGATAACTGTAGTATCCTGTCTGATCAGGCAACAGCACCTCAAGAAAACCTGCATAGAGAGAGAGCAAAATGCAATCCTCTGGGAGTCATGGGTTACACAGGCCCACATTATGTAGGACATGCAAGCAATAGAAAGTCCACCTCTAGGTATGTCTTTACCTATGCCGGAGATGATGTCTCTTGGATGTCTAGGATGTAGAAATGCATAGCCCTGTCTACTACCATGGTTGAGTATATTGCAACCAGTGAGACTTGCAAGGAGGCCCTATGGTTATGCTGCCTGGTTGTAGATCTTGGTATGACTATGACTCCTACACTGTTGACACCGAACAGAGATAATGGTCACCAGGTGGAGAAAGATAATATACAACCAAAAATGCACGTACAATCTGACGCCAGATGATGGAGATTGTCATCGGGTGGAGAAAGAGAATCTGCAATGCAAAACTCAACTTAGAAGGTGAAGGAGACAAGGCGCCTGGTGCAAGGAGAGATGAAGACCACGAACAGCAATATCCTTTGGATGGGATGTGAGTGGCAGTGGAGAGGAAGAGAGAGAGAAAACATCGGAAGCAATAGCCTTTTTGGGGAAGGAATGAATGTGGGATAAAACATCCAGGGAATGAAACTCTCTTGGAAGGCGCCCAGAAAGCCTTCTTGGGGCTGTAAATAAAAACCAAAATAGAAATGGAGGAGGGAAAAATGTATTGAATGACTTGGTTTCTCAACACCCCCTCTCAAGCCCAAAAAGGAGCACAAATCAAGAGAGAGAGAGAGAGAGAGAGAGAGAGAGAGAGAGAGAGTAAGATCAACCCAAAAATCCCAAGCTTCCACACGTAAGGTAACCTGTAGTGGAGAACAGTAGACATGATGAGTTGATAGGACCCGAAACTCAACCTCAAGAGAGAAGCCACAAGCTCTCTTACTCCATGCTGAAAGGTATTGGCAGGCTTAGCCACCAAGCCATGGTTGAAACATCCAAAGCCTTGAGCTAGGAAAAAACCTATAGATCCTCGGTATAAAGGGGAATCAATGGGTAAAATGGCATGGAGATATCAACCACCCCAAGAACATAAAGGGTAGATGAAGAACAACAAGATGAGTAGAGACCCCCTTGAAGCTAAAGGAATGAGATCCTCCTTTGAAGAAGAAGAAAGATGAGCCTCCTCTCAATCCTTGTTGACTCCCCCTCCAAGAGAGATAGGGAATCAAAAAACTCATGGATTACATATCAAGAAATGACTAAGCAACTAGAGAGACAGTAGGATTTGCAAGGAGGAACACAAAGAGTGTACAACAAACACTGAGAAGAGAAGAGAAACTATGATGAATGAAACGAAATAATGAGGTGAATTTGATACAAGGGTGCCGTAGCACAAAGAATCCCTTGGAGAAGGGAGACTGCTAAAGAAGCCTCTGAGTCTATAAACGCAAGGATGATCAGGTGTCGCTTGGATTAGGGAGACTACTGACGAAGAGGAGCATTTGAATCCGCAACGCACGGATGAAGACTAGTGATGCCTGGAGCAAAGAGACTGCCATCAGAGGATGAGGAGCCTCTGAATTTGCAAACGCAAGCCAAAAAGACTGACGCCAGTCGCTGCTGAGGAGTGATGCTGAAGAAGCCGGAAGAACCAGAAATTGAAAACACAAAGATTTTATTCTTTGTATGGAAAATGGGTGGGACTTTCTTCCCCCCTTCCACAATCTCAAATGGTGCCTTACTAGTGGAATTGTGCACTTTGTTGTTATAAACATATCCCACAAAAGGCAAAAAACTATTCCCATCTAGTTTTATACTCAACCACAGCATTTCAAAAGATCTAAGACAACAGCATTTGCTACTTTAGACGACCCATTTGTTTGTGGATAAAAAGAAGATGAGAACTTTAGGGTTGCACGCATATTCTCAAAAATGTCTCTCCAAAAGAGACTCATCATGCAAAGATCCTTGTCATTCACAATAGACTGGCATGCCATGATAAAGATGTTCTACATGAACAATCTTGCGATGTGATCTTTAGTTATCTTTTCCCTCATCAAAATGAAATGCTCTTGTTTGCTAAACCTGCAAATAATGGTCCATATACCATCATTCCCTATAGGTGTCCTAGGAAGATCAAAGATAAAATCCATGGCTATGTTGTCTCATAGTCTATTAGGAATAGACAAGGGCTGCAACAAACCTTGTGCCTTTTGTCGGTCAAACTTGATCCTTTGACATACAATGCATTTCCGCACAAAGTGATCCACACCACGTTTCAAAGCTAGCCAATAAAAGAAGGTCTCAACTGTTTCTACTGTAGCATCAATGCCATGATGCCTTGCATACAGAGATGCATAACTTTCAACCATAACCTTGGCCCTTAACTACTCTGTAACACATAATAGACCATGCATAATAAGAAAGCCCTCTCTAAGAGTATAATGCCCATGGTGTTGACCATTTGATAAAAGATCATAAACTCTAGCAAGTCCTCATTCTCTTCCTAAACAATACATTAGCCACAACATTATTTTACCCTCCACTTGCACTATTTGAAAGTGAAACATGGATAAAAAGTTGGCCCATCGCATATGCTTCTTAGACAACTTAGTTTGAGTAAGAAAATATCGCAGAGTTTGACAATTTGTCTGTACAACAAATCAGCCCCCAGTAGGTACCATTTCCAAGTGGAAAAAGCTTGAATTACGGTAAGCAACTCTTTCTCAACCTACAAAGTTTTCTTAGCACCTTCTAAAATTCTCCTCTTGTATGCCACAACATGGCTTTTTTGCACTGGAAATGCACCAATGTTGTTTCCACATGCATCACACTAAACAACGAAAGCTTTTCAAAGATTTGACAAGATTATTGGATCCAAAGTAGGCTTGAAGGGCCTAAGTAATTTCCGCAAAGTGGCCTATGAACCTTCTATAGTATGAACACAACCCCAAATCATGCAAGGTTCTTAAATGAGGCCAGTTGCGTATAACTTCCACTTTTGCAGGATCTATTCTAACACCATCTTTCGAGACCATGTGCCCTAAGAAGCGAATCTTTGACATGAAGAATTCACTCTTTTTTCCATTAATAACCAGCTTGTGTTTTTTGAGTTCCTTAAAGAAAGTAATCAAATGCATCCGATGTTCTGCCTCATTCTTTGAGTAGACTATCATTGTCATAACACGAGAGAAGATGTCAGAGATTTACTTCTTTTTTGCATTAATAACTAGCTTGTGTTTTTGGAGTTTCTTAAACAAAGTAGTCAAATACATCTGATGTTTTGCCTCATCCTTTGAGTAGACTGTCATTGTCATAACACAATAGAAAAAGTTTGTATCCTTTTTATTATTTTGTATATTTAATTGTTTATTAAACTTGTTTCCTTTGTACTTGCTAGATATAAAGAGGAGTGCATTAGAATTGGCCATTGATGATGGGTTATAGGTTATGGTGGACCTAGTTGAGAAACCAAGTCATTCACTACGTTTCCCCTACTCCATTCCTATTTTGGTTTCCATTTACAGCCCCAAAAAGGCTTTATTTGGATCATAATTTAGTGTTAGAGTGCCACTTGAGAGAGCCAGGGTGCCACCCGAGAGACTTCAGCAGGCACCACTCAAGAGAATTAGGGCACCACTCGAGACAGTTTGTGCCTATAAGTATGGCAATAACTTCCCTCATTCTTCATCCCATTTGACACTATGTCACTCTCTTCCATATTCTTCTCTCCTTTCTCCATCTTCTCCATTGTTGTACACACCTTGCGAGGAGAACATTACGGTTTGTGGTTTTTGCATCCATCTCCATTTGGCATTTTGCAGCCTACATCATCTAGCGTCAGCTCTCCTCACCTACTGTTATCATCAGGCTTTGTTTGTAGCAAATTCAAGCTATTTTCAACAGCTTATACCCTCTTTATCAGCTCTACATCAGATACATCCGTTTTTGTGTTTTCTTTCACTTCTGAAGGGCTGCCAAGCAATCTGCCTATCTGCAGTCACTTACGCAGAGAGATCATAAGATATTCTTGTGTTTTCTTCTCTAGTTGGTTGGCTAGTAGTCGCCTTGTATAGTAGTCATCATCTCGGTGAGATTTCAGCGTATCCTTCATCTTTGACACTTCTTGAGGATTGTGTTTCGCTCCCTCTATAGCTAGCTGTACTTTCTTCACCTTTCAGCATTTACCTTCGATATTCTACTGCCAAAGGATTGTGTTTCACTCCCTTCACTATGAAGATTCCTTACAAGTGTTGCCACCTGATTCAGACAGGACAATGCACTTATCTTCAAAGCTTTGGCTCCAAAGGATTGCATTTCGCTCCCTTCACTATGAAGATCCCTTACAGGTGTTGCCACCTGATTCAGACAGGACAATGCACTTATCTTCAAAGCTTTGGCTCCCCTGTATTAACTTGATCCACTCAACATGATTTAGTGATTCATCATTCATCATCTTCTTCTTCTGTGTTTTTTGAGTTTCTCTTCTTTCTCAATGCTTACTGTATACACTGTGTTTCTCCTCACAAAACCTACAGCCTCTATGGTTTGCTTTCACAAGTCATGCTTTGACATGGTATTAGAGCCAAAGGCTTTGGATGTTCCCGCCATGGCTTGGTGGCTAGGCCTGAATAGGTAGCTCATTCTAGAGCAGCCATTTCATTGTCTTTTTGTGCATTTTCTTCTCTAGTCTGGTTTCCCTATGCATTCCTAGGGCAGTTTCTGCATTTCCAGTCTATCTCCACTTGCTGGTGGTGCTTATGTCACAATGACAGTTACAATGACAGTTTAGGCGAGATTGACAATTTTATGCTACAATCACATTTTATGGTGCACTCACATTGACAGTTTATGCTATAGTGACAATTTATGTTATTGGTTTACTGCTCTAGTTAGACTGTAAACAGTTTATGCTACAGCATATTCTATAATCATGACGGAAGAAACTGACAATGAAGGAATCACAAAACCAACCATGGAAACAATGTTTCATACACCACCAAAGAACCTGAGATACAAAACCTATGGGCGTAAAACCCGATATCAGAATCTCTCTTCAAGGTGAAGTAGATATGGAAAGACATCCCGCAAAATCAATGAAACACTATATGAAGAGATGTTGACCAGCTCCATGCTAGAATGTGTATCATGAGGAAGGAAATGGAAAGTGATATACAAGAGCGGGTTCGAGCTGAAATGATGGAGAAACTAAGAAAAGAGATACAACAAACACTGGATGTACACATGGCAGAGAAAGACTCAATGATCTCTAACCTAAAAGAAGAACTAGAGGAATGCAAAAAGAAATTGGATGCACAAAATGAATCACAAATCACACCAGAGCTACAAAAAAAAATGGATGTTTTAAAAAAGGATATAGACACATATGCAAGTGTGGTGGAAGGAACCCAAAAGAAAATGGAGAATGTTGAGAATGTTGTCAAAGAAAGTGAAGAATGGATAGATGTGGCAAAAAAGAACAAAGGAATGCATGGCAACAAAGTGGAAGTTATGTATGCTACCTTGGAAGAAGAGGCAAAAAGATGGGCATGTGCACTCCACATAAGAGTGGTTGGACTAGATGAGAAAAGCTCCCCAATTGAAAATGCTACAGCTCTTGCCACCAAAATTGGGGCTATAGATGTACCCATCATTGGGGCCTGGCGAGTCTAGAAAGACGACACAAAAACAAAAGTCCTCATCCTGAAGTTTGGAGACTTGGAATAGAAGAGAGCCTTCCTCTCCAAGAGGATCGCTCTCAAAGGAGAAAAGATCTACCTAGATGAAGACATTATCCTAGCCCAAATAGCTTGTAGGAGGGAAAACATGCCACGTGTTCTAGAGGCATGAAACGCAGGTGAATAGGCTGTCTATAGAGATGGAAGAGTCAGCATCAAAGAGAAAAGGACAGCATGAGGGTGCGTGACCTATGAGACCCTGAAGTTCACACTACGAAATTGCCATGGCTCCCTTAAGACAGATGCGGGTTATTTTGAGGATACTTTAAAAGGGATAGACATTGCTATGGAAAAGGGGGAGGGGGGCGCGTCGCATCACGTCACGTTGTGTCATATCGTGTTGTGTTGGGGAGGAGGGATGTCACATTATGTTGGGGAAAGGGGGAGGGGGGCGCGTCGCGTCACGTCGTATCGTGTCATGCTATGTTGGGGGGAAGGATGTCACGTTATGTTGGGAAAAGGGAGAGGGGGGCACGTCGCGTCACATCACATCATGTCGTGTCGTGTTGTGTTGGGGGGGGGGGGGGGGGGAAATGATGTCACGTTATGTTGGGTAAAGGGGGAGGGGGGCGTGTCGCATCATGTGGTGCCGTGTCGTGCTATGTTGGGGAGGAGGATATCACATTATGTTGGGAAAAGTGGGAGGGGGATGCGTTGCGTCGCGTCCATCATGTCGTGTCGTGCTATGTTGGGGGCGGGGGAATGATGTCACGTTATGTTGGGGAAAGGGGGAGGGGATCGCGTCGTGCTATGTTTGGGGGAGGGGAGGGGAGGGTGATGTCACGTCAGCCTAGGAGGCTTGGAGGAACAAGGGGATCACGAGGTGTGGCATTCCATTTAGAGAAGAGCTCCGAGATACAGTCCAAGTTGTACATAGAGATGCAAAGGCAAGATACATGTGGATCAGGTTACGTACAAATAGAACTTGAATCATATATATTGCCATATGCTACTTTCCCCTTGCATACGTAAGTTTGCCCCTAAAGAGGCATCCCCATGCACACCACTATATGAGAACATAATGAGATTTATGAGCATTGGGGATGTTTTACTAGCAAGAGACTTTTAATGCACACATAGGAAGCAACCAATCTGTTTCTTTGACACTAGCAATGAGATGTACAGAGATATTGCATTAGATAAATCAAGAAATTTAACAAAGATAGAAACAATATGCAAAAGACATGAAACAAAAGAAGCTCTCAAGAAGCTTTAAACTACCTACAAGAAAAATAAAAACCCTAGGGTGCCCACAGGGTAATCTTAGTTAAAAAAATAATGGCCAATCAAACTAGCCAGGGTCTAATCTTAGGAAAAAAAATAGTGACCAATCAAACTAGCCAGGAGCCAAAATGTGCAAGTCCATGTGGTGGCACAATAGACTAGAGATTTCAACTCTAAAGTTAAGTAGGACTCCTAGCCCCAAATGCACTCTAGAGGAGCCATAGATTGAAAACACTCCTATTCCCTCATTGATCAAAAAGATCATTGAACTTGTAAACCTAGAGAGTTGCAAACATAAAGCAACCACCATGGAGGATTGCAAACATAAAGCAACCGTCAACATGTTGAAATAACAAGAAAGGGTCAAGCATAGTGGACTACATGATTGGATCACCCAACTTGCTACCTGGCATAAAAAGCATGGAAATCTCAGACACGCCGATTGGATTAGCAGCAGACAATGCTATTCTCGCTTTCACATGCAATATGGGCATATACATGAGGCACAATCACACATACCAAAATTACCACACTATGATTTTATGGAAGCGACCTCATACATATACAACATTGTTGTGTGAGATGCATTGAGGGAGCTAGACACACAAGCCTCTCTGGATGAGTTTACAGGACAGCACGCTGAGATAATACATACTTTAGCAGCCCATGCTTTCCCACACACTACACCATTAGATAAGCCTCCACGAGGTAATGCCCCACAAAATGGCTGGTATGAGGATGAGTGCAGAGAGACGTGAGCATGTTTTAAGCGAGAGGTGGCACTTAGCATATGTAGTATGTACACACAAGCATGCTCAGACACTCATCAGATGATTGGTATGCAAAAAGAAGCAGAAATATCATATCAGACTAGAAACAGAAATGTATTCCATGTTCTTGGGACAGGACAACAAGAGAGCATGGAAAAGGATGCATGAGAGTGAGCCACCTATATAGATTACCAAAACGGATGATTGGCATGAATATTCTTACACGCTTTATGATGTTCCTGGCCAAGAGCCCATGCCACTCCCCTCAACCTCGACCAACAAATTGCAGATTTTCATAGAAAAAAGTGAGGAATGCCATATGGAACTGAAAAATGGAAAAGCCTAAGATCATGATGGTTTGGTAGCAAAACACTTCACACATGCTTGTGATATCTTAGCACCAGTGCTAACTCACATCTTTAATAGGGCAGTTTGTGAGGGATTTCCAACCAGTTGGTCGGACCATACTATTGCGCCGCTCTTTAAGAGTGGAGAACCCAGCTACTTGGTAACTATCAAACCATTCATGATTGGACACATGCTGACCAAAATACATGGCTCTATTGTGGAACAAGCATTGAGTGAATGGGCTGAGATGCATGGCTTCAGATCAAAAGGCTAGGCTGGCTTCAGGAGGGGATATACAACTCTAGACTATAGGAGGAAGATGAGCCTAATGTCGATCTTCGTGTGGTGCCGAGGACCAAGCTAAAAGATGAAGATGAGGATGATGATAAAGCATCCCGACCGAAGAGCAAGGTAGAAGTCACTACCATGCTAACATCAAGAGAAATGCTACACAATCTACCTCGAGAGGGAAAGCCTCCGTACTAGTAGAAGAGCAAATCTCCTAGGAAAATGAAACCACGAAGGAACCATGCACATCCCATGTCTCCCATCCAAGAAGGACCAATATAAACCTACATATTAGCTCTATACTGAAATACACAACCTTGCAAGACAGATCAAAATCTGCAAAACAAAGGTCAGTGGTAAGATACTTCAAAGCAAAACAAAACAAAAAGTAAAGTTAAATGAAAGAGATGCAATGAGTGTGTGTATGTGTGTGTGTGTAAGTGAATGAGTGAATGCAGTGGAAGACTAAAGAAGGAAAACCTAAGGATGTAGCCATCATCACATTCTTCCATCAATAGGCCTCTACCGATGAAACGTATGATGAGGTGAAAAAGGGATCCTAAATGGGTGTGCAAGGAAAGACCCCAAAATGGATGCAAAGAGTGCTATGGAAGAGAAGCCAACAGACCAATCAACTAATCCTTCAGGGGTAGTGAATGATATGAGCTGCTAAGGCTATCCATGTGCCACATGTCCAATGGCAACTATACCAAAAGGAGCAAATGGAGCAGCAGTGGGAGGCGTACCTGTCAGAGTGCAACAATGCGGAAGTGCAGGACAAAGACTGACAGAGAGTGAACACAAAGAGAAGGGAGAGAGAGAGAGAGAGAGAAAAGGAGACAGTGTAAATGCAGAAAATCTGCGGTGTACTATGCTGTATAAGAGTGCAGAAATACACAAGGGGGCAGAGGAAATATCTGCGTATATCTCCGACTTGATGACCTCGATCTCCGTCAGCCCGAGCACAGTCTGTCTCAGCCAACAGATCTCAAGATCAGAATCTGAAATCACTGAATAATGTACCAACAATGTGCTGGAGGACTGTTATATAAAGCAGAAATAAAAGGCATAAAATAAACAGGTCGGCTGCATTAAATGCAGTCGACTGCAATAAAATAATGCCTAAAAACACTGTCCGACTGCACTGCAGGCTGCCAGGTGGCACCTGCGCAGTCTGCTAACGTGGCTGTACTCTGTTTGTTGTCCAACTGCTGACATGTCCTCTGTAATCTGTCTGCTGTACCAAACCCTAACTGTGCAAAAACCCTAACACAGCCTGTCCAGGGGATGACTCAAATGCTAACACCCCCTCTCAGATCCTGGACGAGGCATCAGACAGAGGGATCTGGAATGCTGCCAAAGAAGAGCCTGGGGAAGCGCCTTCGTAAACAAATCTGCAAGATTATCCTCCGTCTTGCAATACTCCACATCAATGGTCCTATCCAGAAGCTTCTCCCAAATGAAGTGATACTGGATCTCAATGTGCTTCGTCCGAGCATGGAATTCTGGATTCCATACCAAGGCAAATGCAACTCTCATTGTCGCACCGCAGAAGAGTAGGACGAGTCTGGGGGCAGCCAAGCTCCTCCAACAATCTCCAAAGCCACACAACCTCACATGTGGTGGAAGACGCAGCCCGATACTCCGCCTCAGTAGAAGAAAGGGCTACCGTGGGCTGCTTCTTGCTACTCCAAGAGATAACACCTGTACCCAAGATAAAACAGTAGCTTGTAGTAGACCGTCAGTGGTCCACATCGCCAACCCAATCTGAGTCACTCCAACCTGCAAGAACCAGATCTGAAGCATCTGTACGTGCGGGATAAGAAATCCCTAAGTCAGAGGTCCCATCAAATACCGAAGAATCCTTAGGGCAGCCTGCCAATGCACCTGTTTGGGTTCCGTCATCAACCCTGCCAAAAGACCCACAGCAAAACAAAGATCAACACGAGTGTTGAGAAGCCAAATCAAGGATCCAAAAGTCACCAAGAGCTCCTAAATGTACCTCTGTTGAGAGATGAAAACCCCCCTCTGAGACTGATAGATCTCGTGACCCAAGAAGAAATGAAGAAGCCCCAAATCCGTCATCTCGAATGCCTGATGTAAAGCTGTCTTGGTCTCTCGGACCTTCTGTGCATGATCCCCTGTCAAAATCAAATCATCAACATACAACACAAACAACACACGACCAACCTCGAAAGTGTGCACATAAAGCTGCGGATCAGCCTTGGAGTGCCGATATCCCAAGTTCAACTGAAGAAACAAGTCAATCTTCTCGTTCCATGCACGCGGAGCCTGCTTGAGGCCATACAAGGCCTTCTGCAACTTGTAAACTTTCCCATCCGAGGAGCCAAAGCCAGGAGGCTGCTCAACATAGATCTCCTCCTGCAAGTCACCATCAGAAAGGCCGACTTCACATCCAACTGATAAACAGGCCAGCCAAGGCAAGAACAGCTCGAATAGTCGCCATACGAGCAATGGGGGCAAAAGTATCATGGAAATCAATGCCTGGGCGCTGAGCAAAACCTTTAGCAACAAGGCGAGCCTTGTGCTTGTCCAAAGAACCATCGCTAAGGTACTTGGTCTTGAAGACCCACTTGACACCAATCATCTTCTTGTGAGAGGGACGAGGCACAAGAGACCAAATGCCATTTCTCTCAATAGCCTCCAACTCGGCTTCCATGGCCTTCCGCCAATGATCAGACTACAAAGACTCCTTCACTGAAGTAGACTCTTGATCCTGCATAACACGGGTCAATAAACAATAGTTGGAGCAGACAAGCTCCGAAGAATGTGTCTGATTCCTCCGTGACCTCCGCAGTCCATCCTGCGGTTCCCACTCCTCAAGGACCCCCTCGATCCCTTAATCTCGGAGGGTGTCACGGGCCCAACGAGGAGGAGGACGAACCTCTCCCCGTCGCTCTCCATCTGCTGAAGACTCGTGAACATCCACCGGCAGAAGCTCCTCGGGGGTGGCTGGTGGAAGAGAAGACTCTAAATCCGAAGAAGAATCTCCATCAAGAGGCTCTGGCTCCAAAGAAACTGTCTCGGGAGCCCAACTCTCCCTTGGATCTCCAAGGACGGGGTGCTCTTCACTCCCCTTTGTGGCCAGTACTTCCACGAACCACACATCTTGGCTCGTGTAGACATCTTGCTTAACGGGATCAAACAAACGATAAACTTGGAACTGGGAGCTATAAACAACAAAAACCTATCGTCGGGAAGCTGCCTCGAACTTATCACGTTGCATCTTCAAAATGTGCACATAAACGTCACACCCAAAGATCCTGAAATAAGAGACATCAGGCGTAGTCCCAAAGTAAGCCTCAAAAGGTGTCATCCTGTCAATGATCGAAGTGGGAGATCGATTAAGGATGTGAACTATGGTAGCCACTGCCTCGGCCCACAAAAACTGAGGTGTCTATCGGTGCTCCATTATGGTGTGTGCCATCTCGATCACACTTTGGTTCTTCCGCTCCAAAATGCCATTCTCTTGGGGAGTGTCGGTGTTAGCAAACTCCTGGTGAATGCCCCTATCTGCACAAAAACGAGCAAACTCATTAGACATAAATTCACCTCCCTTGTCTGAACGCAAGGTCTTCAGTCGCCGGCCAGAATGGTTCTCCTCAAAGAGAAGCCAATTCTTGAAATGAGAGAAAGTCTCTGACTTCAAAGTCAAGAAATAGGCCCATGTCATCCTGCTGTAGTCATCTACGATCAACATGAAGTACAAGCTCCCCTTCAGGGACTCGATCCTCATTGGGCCACAAAGATCCATAGATACATACTCCATGGGTGAAGTAGACCTCCTAGAAGCTTTATTGGGAATCGCATCTCGATGCAGTTTCCAACGAATGCAAGAGACACATGGCTGATGGCTCACCACTATGTCCGGCAAGCCTCAGACAAACGACCCTCGCAACGCCTTTCGAAGGTAGATACTCGTAGTTCAGGTGGCCAAACCGAGCATGCCATAGCTCGGACTGTGTCTGAGAAGTAAGAAGAAAATAAGTAAGAGCTGAAGAAGACTTCAATTTGTAGACTCCATTCTCCTCATACCCTGCAAACAGAACCTTCATCGATCCACGATCAAGGACTCGAACAGTATCACTGTCAAACTCCACCAAGAGGCTAAGAGCACAAATCTTATGAACCGAAAGTAAATGATACCCCAATCCTGGCACATGTAACACCTCAGAGGTGTAGGTATTATCACATTCATCTGGAATAAGCTGCATCTCACCCCGTGCAGCAATAGACACAGAAGAGCTGTCTCCAATGAGAATTTGCCCACGCGAAGGTCGCAAATGGGAAACACCAACGGAGGGAGGAGTCATGTGCCGTGAGGCACCACTGTCCACAACCCACTCTCGAGCCTAGGAAGCTGTCATCGCAGCATCAGAAGTTGTCGGTGTAGAGTCCTCAATGACTACTAAGTGTAGAAAAGCAAGTGATGAGGATGCAGCCACCGCTCCAGAGTCCTTCGTGTCCTTTTTCTTGGTATCCTTCTCGTCTTTGTCGGGGCAATTCTTCTTCCAGTGACCGATCTTTCCACAAATATGGCAAGTCGATTCCTTCTCCTTATCCTTCTTGGATTTGTTCTTCTTCTTCTTCTTTTGGTCCGTCCTCTTCTTCTGAGAGACTTGACTAACCAATGCCTCCGATTTGGAAGCATTCTATCCCTTCAATTGTTCCTCCTGGTCCAAGACCATAGGAACCAACTCTTCCCACCGAAGAGTCGACTCCCACCCTGAAGCAATAAGAGCGGAATAAAAAGTACCGAATCGTGGCGGCAACTGAGATAGTAAAGTGATCGCCATATCTTCAGAGGAAATAGGCTTCCCCGCATTTTAAACCTACATCTGAAGCTGCCGAAGCTTGTTGATGTGTTCCCGAAGCGAAGAAGACTTATTCACCGACAAAGTCCGCATCTGCACCTCCAAAGAAACCCTCTTCATCAGGGTCATCCGTTTGTACATCTGGTTGAGCTCCAGCCATATCTCACGAGCCACCGTCAAGTACTCGATGTGCGCTATCATGGCTGTGATGCAAGACAAAAACAGAAAAGATTGAATCCTAGCATTCAGTTTGTCCCAATGAGACTAGGCCTTGGTCAACTCTGCACGAGCATTGGAAGAGAGTTTGGACTCATCCCTCACCGAGGGCCTGTTAATCTCCTCCATCACCAGTTCCGCCAAATCATAAGACTCTAAAATGGCCAACATCATCACCTGCCAGATGCGGTAATTATCACCATCAAGCTTTTGATCCGTTGGAAGAGCCGGTAGGACAGGCACTGTCCATGATCGCCTGGAACTCCAAATCAGTCTCTGTAGACATGTTAGCCTGCAATACCTGCACAAACACAAAAGCAGCCCCCTCTAACTGTGAAAACGCAGCCTTCTAGGACTGATTCCTCCGCTGCCCAAACCTTCTTCACCCGCCAAAGGCCATGAAAAGGTAAAATCTGCAATGGAAGGCCTCAAACGCAGCCTTCCTCCCCTTCGAACAGCAATAACCTGCAGCAAATTCACCGATTAAACTCCTTTCCAGCACGCCCATGCTCGCTTCAGCCTTGATCCGATGTGCAGCCCTCCCGCTCACCCTCGAATCCTGGAAACGCAGCCTTGTGTTGCGCTGAAATCTCCTCTTCAAATAGGTTGACCCCTCAATCAGTCCATCTTCACCGCTCTGATACCATGTCAAAGTGCAGCGATGTGGAAGCGTAGGACAAAGACTGAGAGAGAGTGAACACAGAGAGAAGAGAGAGAGAGAGAAAAGGAGACAGTGTAAACGCAGAAAATCTGCGGCGTAGTATGCTGTATAAGAGTGCAGAAATACACAATGGGGCTGAGAAAATATCTGCGTATGTCTCCGACTTGATGACCTCGATCTCCGTTAGCCCGAGCACAGTCTGTCTCAGCCAACAAATCTCGAGATCAGAATCTGAAATCACTAAATAATGTACCAACAATGTGCTGGAGGACTGCTATATAAAGCAGAAATAAAAGGCATAAAATAAACATGTCGGCTGCATTAAATGCATTAATGCAACCGACTGCAATAAAATAATGCCTAAAAAAACTGTCCGACTGCACTGCAGGCTGCCACGTGGCACCTGCCCAGTCTGCTGACGTGGTCGTACTCTATATGTTGTCCGACTGCTGACGTGTCCTCTGTAATCTGTCTCCTGTACCAAACCCTAACTGTGCAAAAACCCTAACACAGCCTGTCCAAGGGATGACTCAAATGCTAACAATAGCCCCACTGGACTGTCCAGCAAGAGTGGCTGCAAACACAACGGTTTGTTGTGGTTTCTTAGGTGGGAGACCCTTGGCCTTAGTACAACACTCCTCATCCACATGACCCAATCTATGGTAGTGTGTACAAAACCTATTCTTTTTAGTTTGTTGCTCCCAGATGGGTTTAGTTTCTATGGTTATGTCTAAGAAAGTTGTAACACCCTTGTTTTGAGTTGCCTTCGCATCTTGAGAGTTCTTGCCACCTATGGTTTTTCCTTGCAAAGAAAAGGCAACTAAACCCCTTTCTGAATAAGAATGTGGGAGGACTTCTTGTGAACTTAATCATGTAGCCTCACATAACGCAAGAACTGACATTCAAACTCATAGAAGAATAGCAATTGAGGCATAGAAACAGGGAACGCCCGTTCCAGGCCTTAGGAACGGATTAACGCGTTCCGGCATGTGTCTATGAGCGAAATGCCCATGGAACATTCCTGCCCATTCCCAGCCCCGTTCCTGCCCGTTCCGAGCCGTTCCAGCAGTCGTTCCCTATTTGGAACGGCCATTCCCTGGAACCCGCCTGCTCCCACCTCTGTCACCTGCTCCCCCTGCCTCACCCGCTTGCTCCTCCCTGCCTCGCCTGGGCCCTACCTGCTCCCACCTCTTCCTGCCCGCCTGAGTGACTGAATGGGTGAGACACGCACACACAAGATAGATACACATACACACACATATATACAAACATGTGTGCATGTGTGGGTGTGTGTGACATATGATTACTAATCATGTTGCTACTAATTGTGTTGTTGTTCCCCCCCCTAAAAAGCATAATCCATTAGGTCACTAAATTGGCACGTCGAACATGACCTTTTCAATGCCTACCATACTACTATCCATAATCTAGTTGTCCCGTATTGTACCTAGCATATCATGCCACCCTTCTCACTTCCACCATGCTACTAGATAAACCAATTTGCAATCTTCTAACTAACTTAATCTCTCTCTCTCTCTCTCTCTCTCTCTCTCTCTCTCTCTCTCTCTCTCTCTCTCTCTCTCTCTCTCTCTCTCTCTCTCTCTCTCTCTCTCTCTCTCTCTCTATATATATATATATATATATATATATATATATATATATGCCGTTCCCGTTCCCTAAGTTTAGGCGTTCCCCGTCCCATTCCCGTTCCTGTTCCCCGTTCCTGGTAACTATGAATTGAGGCAACGGGATGATGTGCTGGATGAAGTGGAAATACTTTTCATGAAGCTTGTTCAAAAATAATGTAACTTGATCATCATCTAACTTCAAAAATAATGTAACTTGATCATCATCTAACTTCAATGAGCCAGTAGTGGCAAACTCAGCAAGTAACCGCCTATATTTGGCCACCTTGACTTTCAAATCATCCCCTTCCTTAATGCAAAACTCATGAATCTTAAAGTTGAGACTAATATGTCGAGTGTAGAAATGTGCCACATAAGGATCAAAGAGATGACTCCCACACTTAGACACGAGGGGAGAATAATGTAACTATGAGTGGAACTCAAAAGCAACCCTTGTATTAGTTCAATATTGGCTGTGGCATTACGAGCTCTCCAATGACAAATGTGATCAAGGTGAGCCAGCCAGGGCCGGCATAAGCTCTAGACCAACAACTAGATCCCAAAGACCCTCAGATTCAAGAACTTGTTGCATGAAGTTCAACCAAGTGGCGAAATTCAACCTTAAAATGAGTCTTATTCATGAAGGCATTCTTGGCCATAGCAATAAGAGTAGTGGTGCTATAGGATGGGAAAGGTGGGTAGGGTGGAGAAGTAGAGTAACTTGGAAATTGATCCTAGAGTGCCTACCATGCATGCATAAAGTGTACACAATGGTTCCAAAAGTGAAAAAGGATTAACTAGACATCGGCATGGGCATGGTGATCATATGAGTAGCCCATGGAGAAGAGATAGGGACATGTGGGGCAAAGTATGAAAATCCCTTTGTGGAAGTGACCTATGGACTGTGTAACAATGCACCATAAGCAGAGGTAAATCCCTGCATCTGAGAGGCTAAGAGATGAGGAGGTGAGCATGTGAGGAAAGTGAGGGAAAATCCAGCCATTTTCGTTAATCAGTCACCCATAATCCAAATTGCATCATAGGCTCAATTCGTGAAGGATAATCAACTACAAAATCCTTAGAAATGCTACTCCACTTTCTATCAAGATTTTGTAAAGGATGCAATATCCCCACTTGTTTTTTGTGCCATTCAGCTTTATCAAGCTAACATTGCGGGCACATGCACATAAGACTCAACCATAGCCTTAATGTGCGGCCAATAAAAGAAGCAAGTAACATAAGGCCAAATTCTATTGTATGCAAAAGTATCAAACGCTTGACATGTCATGACACACATACAAAGTTTTCTTACAGATATCCTGATCATCAAGCACCTAGACTTTGCCTTGTTTTGAAAGTAATCCATTCAGAATGGAAATACTTTTCTGCCATCTTTCTCTAAGTAGCTAGCTTTTGGGCATTCAGACTGCCAAAGCTTCTTGGGCTACTAATTCCCTCTTGAACTAGTTGCCAAATCTTACCAAAGTGAAGATCATTCTAGGAATGCCCTTTGAGAGAAAGATAGAAATTAATCGAAATTTTGAATAAGGACAAGGTATTAACTTTGGAAATCCAAATAAGGGCATTCACAGTCTTATTAGTTGCATCCTTGCGATAACAAATCTCAAAGTTGAATTTCTACATAAGCTCCATCCATCTCACCTTGTGACCATGGAGATCCAGCTAATCACAAAGGTATTTGAAGAAATGGTAGCCAATCCAAATCATAAACAGACGTCATACAAATAATGACACCATAGTTTAAGCGCATGGATGACGGCCAACAATTCCTTCTCTTAGGTGGTATAATGTGTTTGGGCATCGGTGAGCTTACGACTCTCAAATCTGATGGGTTGGCTATCCTAACAAAGAACAGCATCCATAGCATAGTCACTCATATCCATATGAACCTCCAAAAGTTTTATTCGAATCAATAATCTACAATATTGGTGCAATGATAACCAATTGTTTCAATGTTTAAAAACATTGATTGAGCTCGCTAGTCCAAACAACTGGCAGACCAATGTGTTTTTTCTTGCTCTGAATGCCCTTAAGTAAACGTGTTAAGGGTTTCAACAATGTGAGCATAGTCCTTAATGAACTTCCGAAAAATCCACTAACCCAAAAAAAACTTTACTTGCCTTATGTTCCTTGGAATGGGCCAATTGAGCAATACTTGAATCTTTTCAAGTTTAATCAAAATGCCATTAATCGGGATGACATATCCAAGATACAACATTACTTTACATTGTAAATCAAATGATTGAACTTTTTCAATGAAACAAACATAAGAAAAACTATCTCGATCACAAAAACATCTACTAAATCCCAAAACCGACATCGTATATATATTAGTTTCGGTGATACCTAAGGGTGCACAACCCTCAATCACATGATAGCAACCACCAAGTTCAAAAGACTATACATCAGTTTTATAGCCGATGTACAAAGAGGAATATATATCAAAAAACATAGCATGCCAAGAATAGCATCAACATGGTCAAGGCTCATTAATCAGAAGTCCAAGAGCTCATGGTACTCCTAGATCAAAAGATCCAAGCTCGACACCATCTAATCCCAACAATCCACAATGGAGCCCTCCGCATAATGGACAATGGACATGACAAGCTTAGTCAATAGATTCTGTATGGTCCTGTAATTTTAACACCAATTGAGAAGAAAGAAAAAGGTGAGTAGAGCCATTATCGAACAAAACTATTAACTTCTATGCCATTAATACACTTAGTGACCTTTAAAAGGTCGTATGGGTTAAATATACTTTTACTTATGAAGCAACTACTCACATTAACAAAACAATCTTCCAATAAAATTTCAAAAGAAATATCTGGAGCCTATATAGTATTTACCAAAGCCCTTGAAGTAAACTCCACCTTATTCTGAAACTACTCTCTATCACCGCAAAAGTGCCCCATATGATGGCAAGTAAAGCAACAACCCTCTAGAGTGATTCTCACAACGAGTTACTTCATGCTTACCGTCTTTTTTCTTGCACAACTCCGAAGGCGACTAATAAGTTACTACCAAGGTAGAATGTTTCTTTGCTTAAAGGTGGAGATAGCTCGATGGGAACCACCCCTCAACCGGCTACCCCTACTTGCAGCCAAAGTCTTTGGCATACCCGTAGTTGTCGGATTGTGAATCACCTCATGCTAGTAGTCCAACGGCAATCCAAAAAGATAAATGCATGTAGAGTAACAGCTAAGGATCATTCAAAGCCTTTGTTTTGTGAAGAAGATCTTGAAATTCCTATGAATATGTATCCAAGAACTTCTTCCCCATGTTGATCTCAAACAATTTACAAATATTTCCAATCCAATCATTGGTTACGAAATGCTTCCAAAAAACGGATTAAAAATCTACTCATGCTTCCACCTTGGGATGTAACCCTGCCCACCAAGCATACGCCTTCCGTTGTAACATGATTTATATCTCTCCAATACGTTGAGTATTAATGACTTGTCCATTTGGCCAGCCATGAGTCGATGTTAGTCTCGTCACATTCCTTCTTCTTTCCTTTAAAGGGATCAAGCTAGAATCAAAGACACAACGTCCACATGACTAAGGGCACGAATGGAAAATAAGGAATATGCATCTTAGTCAATTGCTATTGCATGTCTTTGATTTGAGCTTGGAGAATCACCACTGGCAACAAATTTCATAGAAGAAGACCCTTGAGATGCTACCCATGCATGTGTTCGGATTTGGGAGAAGCAGGACAGGCATCCTCCACGTATTGAGATTCAATATGAGTGGGTCTATCAAAAGGAGATACTCCATACGAAGTCATGGTGTCGATAAGAAAAACAAGCATAGAGAACGAAGAAACTTTGGAGAGATAGAGAGAAATAAGAATTTAGAGGTTACGGAGTGCGAGAGAGGAGAGTAAAGTATAACAAAGGCAATCTCCATTTCAGGCAGAACTATGCCCTTTTTTTCAAACGAGCAAGGGGGCAATTTCTTTACTACAAAGGTTTGGAAAAGGCATATCAAAAGAAACGAGTATGCCATCTCAATCTTCCAAACAGCCCCTTCTCTCCTTTGACCACATGGATCCTACAAGTCAGCCCAAAAAAAAGACATGAGAAAAAGAGGGGATGAGAAGCAACCGTCGAGCCACATAGCAGTCTGGACCATCTCCAACTCGATAGCCGTGCCACACAGCAAGCACATGGCAATCAGCTCATCGTTTCCTCTACGGCCGTCTCAACTATCACACACACACCATGCTGGGGACCTTGAGGCGCATGGGGGACGGTCAACTAGTGAGAAGACAATCATGGGGGACAGTAACGAGAAGCTGGGGACCTTGAGGCGCATGCGCGGCACCCGCAGCACCGAAAAAGGAAGACGGAGGGCGAGAGCGAAGGGATCCATGGCCTCTACCTCTCTCTTTCTCTACCTTGCTTTGTGTTTCTCTCTAAGAAATAGGGTTCCAAGCTTGCAACACAGAGACACTAATTCCCGGCCTCTGTGTGTGTGTGTGTGTGTGTGTGTGTGTGTGTGTGTGTACAGAGAGAGATTTTTTATGTCTCCCCGATATCAGCTTATCTGATGTATTCAAACTTGGCATTAAATCAACATTAACAACGATATTAACATAAAATTAACAACATTATCATAAACATTAAATGCTAAGAACAATATAACATTTGGTGTTAAATTAACATTAAAATTAATAATAATGTTAACATCAAGTCTTAAATCAACTGTCAAGAGAGAAACTCAGATGTCCCTACCAGTCGAGGTTTTAGCTACTAATGACGATCTGTCATAGCCTTGGAGTGGCAACTCCTCACCCTCCCTCATCAATACTACAAAAAACCCCTATACACATACATAACCCCACCACAAAAACCTGAACACAAGTACCAAACAGGAACCATAGCTTATCATACCCACCACCCGTAGCAATGCATGCTCCTCCCACTCTAGCAATGTCCCATACCACTCTAAATGAGATAAAAGTGTACTTGTCAAGTATGAACCATCACAATTCCATGAGCAAAAGTGGTTTTGTGCATGTCATTGGATCTCGTACCAAATTGCAGGTTGGCACTCTAATGCCAACGAAACACGTCCCAAGGATCCCAACCTACATACGAGATACAATGCAAGCCATGTTCACAAATATAAGGGACTCAACATTAGACTCACCTCCCTATCATAGGGCCAAAGGGGCCAAGCTTGGAAACTAGCAACACTCCAAGTCACGACTACATCCCAAGGACTAACTTCTAATACCACCAATCCACAACATCCTAGTATACGGACCCATTGGCCAACATACCTAGAGTCCAAGAGTGGTGATCACACAATAATGTGCACAATAGGGCCTTGAGTCCTATAAATAGTACTCCACTACCCGAGGTATCCTTACTGCATTTGCACTAAGTCACTTCATGACCAATGTGACCAATGCTACTAGCACCCATCCAAATGTCCAAGGATATAACACTCAACCGACCCCCCAAAACCTTTCCCCTAGCTTGCATAGGAAAGTTTGTCACTCTACACCCTTCTAATTGAATTTTCAGCCATTTTAATTATGCACATCCCATCTACCAACAAGTACCCTTGTGCTGCCTGGTGGTGTTGTGTTAGACTTTCCTCTCATGCACTTTACACCTCTATCCTCAACCACTAAGATGTAGGGTATCCATCCCATGCTTCTAATGCACCTATTTCTCCTCCTTGGGATACTAAGATAGTAACAATGCCTATCTCCAATCAGCCTCTTTACACTATTGAACCACATGGTGAGCACTTCTAAGCAAATCCCCAAGTATACTTCTCTCCCTACCTCTACTCCACTCCCTACCCCTACCATCCCTAATCAATTGCAACAGCCAAGAATGCTTGGAGTGATAAGACTCATTTTAACATGACGATCTTCAAGACCTCATTGAAGCTCATGTGTTAAGTGATTGAGCCCCAAGGCCTTTGCGAACTAGTCTTAGGTCTAAAGGCTATGCCCAATCCTCACCTTGATCTCGCCCGTCAATGGAAGGCTTGAAATATTATGACTAATGCCGAGATAATGCAAGGGTTCTAACATTATCTCAATTATAACATTGTCTCCTTGCATCAGATCATTGGAGACATCTTATCAACCACTATATAAGGAGGGATTGAACGCAATGTTTCAATTTCGACCATGTGCTCCAAGGTTCTCCATCAAGGAATGGAATGATTTGAAAGTCAAGTTGGCTAAATATGGCAACTACTTGCCGAGTTTGGCACCATTGCTTTATGAAGTCAAAAGATGATCATGACATCTTATTTTGAAACAAGTCGTTCCTAGTTTATTTTAATTTCATTCAATAAGTCATCTCATTGACCACTTTGCCCACCTTCTATAAGTTTGAATATCAACTACTACATTCCGCAAGGCTACATGACCAAGTCCACAAGAAGACATCTTTTCCTTTCTTGCGACTTTGGAAGGGAGACTTGTGAGACTGCACAATGGAACTGGAAGCATAAAACACAAACACATTAACATTGAATACAATGAGCGATAAAAGTAAAAAATAGAGAACTTAGAGATGATCGAGGATGGGCAATGGAATATGAAACCAGCCTTCCTTCCGTGGATGGGTAGTAAATCCTTAATTACAGCTTAATTACAGCAGCAAACAATAAATGCAAATCTGAAAATACAAATTACCTACTGATCTTGGACAATGCACACTCGATTGGCCCCAAAATTGGCACTCCTTTCGGTATTTCTTTAGCTTTATTGAAGAAGAAGTTGATTTACAATGGGATTCTCCCGATCCCCTTTGCAATCCAAACTCCCCTTGCTGTCCAAAGTGACGAGCAAGTCTTCAATCTATTTTGCCCCTTGATTCAAGCATTTAATTGGCCTTCACCCACTTCATAGACGATGGAAATGCCCCAAATTCAATGGCTGGGTAGTCCTCCACCTGAATTTAGCTGAAATTCACCTTCAGCCCCGAAAAATCCAAGTCTTGAAGCTTCCAATTTCTGACACGCTTCCCGAGGCTACTGCTAAACCCTAATTTCTACTGTAAATTAGGATCTATAGCAGAGAAATTTGCAATTTCTCAGCCTTGAAGGGTCCAAATGCTGAGATCATCGGAGCAAGGCTGTGAAATGGCTGGGAGATGAGGCAGAAAGCTGTAGAGAAAGAAATTTCAGAGTTTTGTCGCAAAGAATGACTAAAAATGAGTCAAATGCAACTGTTGCCCTACCACAATAGCATTAAATGCACTAAGACATCCAAATCAGCTGTCACCTTGTACCTAGTTGCAATCGTCCAGCTGTGGAGAATCCGAATCTGCAATTGCCTCCTCAAAACTCACTCGTGGCTAGCTGCAATGGCTGAAATATACTGGCCATGGCTGCTCACAACTCTCCCATATTTGTTATAGCAAAAATCATCTCGTTTTTCCTCTTCTTCAACCTTTTACCAACCTATATGGGGAATTTTGCCAAGTGGCAGCCTTCCCAAATGGTTTTTCCAACATTATCTATCATTGAATATTAATTTTCAGTCTTTATTACTAAAAATTAATCTAATAATTATTTCGGTGCCCAGAGAAATAATCTGGCTGGCCAATAATTAAATTGGCTAGGCATCTTCCACTGCCCAGTCTCTCTATGCCATCTTTGACCATTAGATCGGCGTTAGATACCATTAAACGCCACATCTCTAGTGTCACCAAAACTGACACTTATGGCCAACAATTGACACCAAATACAACCAAGTACCTATGCAACATAACTTATAGCAACTTTTGCCTTTGACATCCCGTGATTTTCTCCGGTCCCGTCCCGGGCTCGTAAATTTACTTTAACCCCAATTGCACCTCATATGTACAACATTTACTTAATCATGTGATTAAAAATTAATCCACATGTTAAGTGAGGTTTCAAAAATACATGTCCTCATGACAGAATACATCACATAAAGCATGAGAACAAAGTACAATACCAACGTGTACACAGTCTCAATGTGACCGACAACAATACTCAATTGTCTCCCTCTCTCCACAATAAGATAATAAATGCTAAGAAGGGAGGGTAGGCTATATATATTGCACTAACAATGCCCCTATGAAGCAAGCTGGCCAGCCTATAGGTCTGACCTGCTAAATCAGGTTAGACAACCTAAAATCTGTCACCAAGCCTATCATTGTGCTGCCCAACCTACCATCCATCAAATGCAATGTGCGGCCCAACCACGAAGCATTGCATCACACCCATGATATATACATAGCTAGTACACTCTCTCAAATCATGGGTGATCAATAAACAAAATATGGAATGATGACAAGACCATAGTACATACAACGACAACAATAGATAAATCATGGATACCCAGCCTTCATTGACCATGCTAGTATTGTAGGTGACTTGGAAAAGTCACTAAAGCCAATGTTAATCATGCTCAAACCATGATCAAAGAAAGTAGGAATAGTAAAATCCGTTTGCATGTCATCAATAGCCCTACAAAAACACATCATGACCATGGATTCCCTTCCTTGCACCATCCGACTATGTAGTTGATATGGACCATATACTATGGGCTAGAGGCTTATCCCTTTGGGACCATTGCAACGTTTACCAAGTTCACTTCCAGTGCCTCATTATAGGCTTCACAGTTACAAGGCTACCCATTGTAGGAAGCCTTCCTTAGCACATTAAAGGAGATTTGATATACAGTCATCAACTATTGTTATGTGATTTGATGTCTATCGGCTCTTGTCCTCGAGAGATGAAAAGTAGTGGTGAGTTATGATGTCCTCTCATCGACCTATTCAACCTCACTCTTTTCTAGAGGCTCCTATAAATAGAGATTATTCAGTTGGAGTCCCACCTCTTGCCATAAAGGTTACACTTTTATTTGCACTGTTACCTTCTTTTCTTCCCGTTACCTCTTCATTGACAATATTTACCATCAGTTGGAATGGGGGTGTTGTCAAGATGATGTGATTGTGTAGAAGGGGCTTTCATCTTCTTCAAGTATTCTATCCTTTGGAGGCCCATGAGAAGACATTTTTGGATGGTTTAAGTTTCTAGAGACCTCTAGACTCATGTGAGAGTTTTAGGTATTGTGCCTTCTAGGCTCTATCTATGATGGTGCTTCTTGATCTCAAAGGATCACACAAGAACTATGCTTGTTTCTAGGAGAAGTATGAGCCTTGTTGCATTCACTCTACCACAAGACAATTGGAGGTATTTATTGCAAGATGATCTTGATTCCCTTGCAAGAGGTGATTAACTACTTGTTTTGAAGTTATACTTGGGTTTTTTTCCCAGACCTCATTTTCCTAAGATCTTCTGTCTTGAGGGTTCCAAACATAGAAATTGGAAATTACACTTCTTTCTTGACTTTGGTTCCTTTGAAGCTCTTGGTGCAAAGGAGGTTAGTCATTGCCTTTGACTATCGGAAGCTTTGCGGCCTACTCTCATGGCTTAGTAACACCTAACCAAGCTATTCACCACCCTCGTATGGAGATTATTTCTCTTGCTATGCATGGAGATTTGGAGGGGGTACCAGAGACAAGTTTACATCTTGAGGACTTACAATAAGTTGCTTTGGAGCTTCTTTATAGAGTTTCCTTCATGCTAGTTATCTTTCAGAGATAAGAGTGCAGGTGATCACGTCTTCTCGAGCCCGGTTTCTATACTTCTGCATTCAGGTGTATCAGATTGGCCATACTCAGTGCCACAAACTTCAATGTGAGGTTCAAGAGTGTTGACAAACTGTTCATATCGATTAATGCTATGATTCCAAATTGTTCGTTTTTCATTTCAGGTATAGCACAACAGATGAAACTATGTATTACCTTTCCATCCGGTCCGGTAATATCAGTATCGATGGCGTCCCGAGTAGTTCCACTGATGGGACTCACAATTGCTCTCTCCTTTCCTACCAATGCATTCAAGATACTGCTCTTTCCAACATTGGGCTTCCCGACAATGGCTATAGCAGGTATTCTGTCTGCATCTTCACTTGTGACTTGTTCAGCCTAATCTTGACAAAAGATGCATGCCAGTCAATGTAGGCACCTTCCTCCTTAAAATGCAGCAGTTTCAACTATGTTAACAGTGCAACAACAGCAATAAAACTGTCACATTCAATTTCACAGCTTTATGAAGCAAAGAAAATTATGTAATACCTCAGCTGATGATAACCTGGAGCAAACAAGGTCAAGCAAGTCCCCTGTACCCGTTCCAGAAATTGCAGATACAGCTATTGGTTCAAATCTAAACAAGAAGATACCAAAGACGAAAAATTAGGTTTCTGAGCTGCTTCCTTAGCTATTTTAAACTGCTTAGTTTCATGAAGTGCCCTGGCTGTTTATGCCTGATTTCAACTTCATCTATAGATAAGAATCCACTTTTGCTAGCTGTTCAAAGTGTTCAATTTGAATAGTATAGAGGAAATGCAATTTACAGTGTTTTCTTCCTTCTCACAAAACTAAATTTTTAAGATGATGATAGTGATTATGTAACACAATGAGCTTGTGTTTCAGTGAATCTACATAAAAAATTACAATGAAAGAAATAAAGCATATAACTTGTTTAGATCTCAAGTGCCAAAATCTAGAGTTTTCATCACTCACTTTACTTGTTCAGATGAGGTTTTAGTATAAGCTAAATAACTAAAATACTTACCCCAGTGACCAAAATTCTGTGGCTTGTGTCAAACCTTTGGTTGGTGATTCACATTTATTAACAGCTAAAATGATGTTTTTGTTTGAATGTTTTCTCCGCAACCAGTCTGCAATATCCACATCTACAGCCATCATACCTGCCTGCAGGACCATCCAACTAATAATGTATCCATGAAACTGCACACACTACACCTTCAGAACCCCACTGCTATTTTAGGCAGAGAAATAGGCTACTTCCCTAAGCAACAAACTATCTGCAGACATGTGCTTACTTTATGGCAGATTCAGACTCCCCTCACAGACAAGTAGAAGGTTCAACTGGCTTGACCCATTCAGATTTGCTGAATGAACAGACATGGCAAATCACATCTCAAAGACAAACACAATGACATCATGGGGACTAAGATAGCTTACATTTGATTGTTTCCAGGTACAAGAAGTTACATAATGGCAAAACATTCAGGACAATCAATTGTTATTTTACCATGAGAGAGAGTCCTTGAATAGGAAAGACCCCTTTCAAGCCCCATTTGTGCCGCTTGATGTCAAGCATCCCAACCTCCCACTGGCACTTTCAAACTTGGATATAATTTGGAGATATGAGAATTTCACATACAGTACCTGGCCATCGACCACAAAGATGATTGCTGATGCATCCTCAACTGCAATAGCAGCCTGTTGTTCTATCATAGAAGGCAAATCTGCAAGTCTTGCTTCTTGTACAGCTTTCCTGTGTGCATTTTGCCCTCCACCACTTGTTATTGCTATCCCATCTGTACCAAGACTTCCAGATTTTGGAACTGTCACAACACCTCCTGTGTCCACTAGCATAAACTCTTGAAGACCCCAAACACCTCTTGAGTATAGTCGATCCCTTGTAACACCCGGCTCATCATTCACTATTGCAAGTTCCCCCTGACAGGAAAACAAATAAGTCAAAACATTTTGCACTTGTATTAATAGACAATAATTAGTCTGAAGAGTCTTACACCAATAAGTCTATTGAAAAGAGCTGACTTCCCAACATTTGGTCTGCCTACAATTGCAATCTTCGGAAGTAGATGATCTGGTACCTGTATCCATTATAGCCTCAGTGAATGTCAAAACTGCTCAATAGTGTGCTTAAAAGCAAAGGATTTTCAGCCTTTCTTGAAGATGAGAAGTAACAAAGGATAAAAGTGCACAATTTGTAAACGTAGTGAAGACAGCTAGACTAACAAAAACTGGATTCATATTTGCTGAGTGGAATGTGATAGTCTTCACATACTACACTTCATCTTGTCAGTTTTCTACATCATAGGCATTCAGATTTCAGAGTAGAATCTTGCTATTTACTGTTCATCCTTAAGATATTTGTCCATACAAGTATATCTTTGCAAGGTTTTCTTGTTATAAATGTGATCCCCACTTTCTATTGAGCTATAATTGCATTAGCTTCTTTAAAACAGTCCCAAATCATGCTTACACAATCCTAGTGAGTTTCTATGTTCCACATGCAAACCCTAATTTGGGAGGCCCCAAACTTTCTATAAATAGACAGCCTGCCCTCCATTCAACCCAATCTCATTTGTGCAATTTGCAGGTGCTGAAGCTTTGCTATCCACACCCCGTTCACAAAGGATATCTCAGCCGGTCTTAAGACTGCTGTCCATCTACTGGTGCCTGCTATTCAGCCTTCCCTTGCTGTTTCGAAGTCCACACAGCTTAGCAACTACTGCTCACACACTAGCAACTGCTGTTTCAGCCTAGCGACTGATATCCTATCAATGTTTACCCTGTTTCACACATCCCAGAGCTACCAAACAGCCATAAATGCTGCCGCCCTGATCTGTCCACACCTGCAACAGCTGCATTTTCAGTCACGGACTGATTTTCTGCAGTTAACACAGCCCTACACTGCTGCCTTTTGATCTTCTGCTGCCACCACAACTGCTATCATGTCATCAACATTTGTGTTTGTGGTTTGCTGCTCCGCCTGTATCCATCTAACACTGATCCAGCTTCTCTCCACTGTGTTTGCTACTGCCAAACACCTTCAAAGGCTGCCTTGCTGCATTTCAAGATCTATCAAAGTACAACACACTCTCCAGCTCATTATCTCTGCCCCAATCCTTGAGACACGAGAGTTTGATTATACAAAGATATATACATTCTAAAAATTCAACCTACTTATGCACATTGTACGAATTTTTCATAATCATGCCATCTTGTTGGCTATAATTGTCTATTCTGATGAATCTAGTCCACACTTCAAAGCATTAATCATTTCTGTCTACGAGTCTGCCCCTAATATGCTTGAGTTTCGATCACAAGCACCCAATCGGTTCATATAGGTGGAAGTTTATATTATCTTCCTTTTAACCCACTACATGCATCCACCATAACCTTTTTGAGCTAAAAATGCATTATAAACCAATTAGCTCCTTAAACAGCCACAAAACATGTAAATTACCCCAAGTTTCATTAAACAATGCAAGCGATTCTAGAGAGTGCCTATGTCCCATAAGCAAAATCCTAATTTGGGAGGATCCACTAATCTATAAATAGACAAGCTACAAACCATTCAATCGCATCCCTTGTCTTGTAGGGTTCAGCCATCAGCTCTCCCTCTAGTGGATGTCCAGCCCATCACAATTGCTGCTACATCATCACCAATCCCTGTCCCCCTATCCATGCTATCTAGACTCTTCTTAAGCATCATACAACTTGTGTTTACTATAGTGCAAGCCCAATTAGCATCATCTTCACTTGTCTCTACTTTTGCCCAGCTTCCTATAGCCTCCAGCGATCAGCTGCCATCATCCCAATTGCATTGTTATATTTACCAGTTCCACTCCCCAAGACTACTGCATTTTGGTTTCCAGCCTCCTACCCTTCCACTTTCGACCTCATCTTGTTAGCAATATCATCAGCTCATGAATGAGTATGGGCATGTGTGCCACTAGGCTGGGCATTTTAGGCTTATCGGGCAACCACCTTCTAGGACTTTTTTAGCATTCAACTATTTGCATTTTGCTACTGCAATCACCTTCTAGGCTGCATTGACTGCATTTCACACTGTTGCAACCTGTGTTTTCTAATTTTCCGCATTATTCTCCCGGGTAGTTCACTATATGTATACCCTCTATATCACATCCGTTCAAGGCCTATTTATAAATATCCTTATCTGTGAATTTTTTACTAATAAGACATAACCCTTTTCTATTCAATCTGTAAGTAACCCCTTTATATGGTGCCCTTTTGTATGTAAAAAAATGTGTAAAAATGGTATTTTAAAAATCCCTTATGTTGAACTCACGTGATACATACATATATTTATGACTGATCTCCCTGGGATTATTCTAAAGCTGGCAACTGCATTTAATGCTTCCTTGTCTACATTTTGACCTGTAGCATTTGTGTCTACAGTCTCTTTGGCTTCTATATGCTGGGCAACAAGGTTTTCAGCCTCTATCTATATGTGATTGGCTGATTCTTCCCCTTTTTTGCAGATTTTGTGATCCGCTACCCTTGACATTGCATGTGAGCTCCGTTTAGTGCAGTTTGTACCATGCTTTAGCTATACTATCTCTATACTTCTCTTCTTTGCTTTATTTTCTCTTCCTATCATCTCCAGATGGCTCCCCCCTCTTGTTCTACTGAGAACAAACTTCACAACCTTGATTACCTAACATGGAGTGTTGTTATGAAAGCATGGTTTGTGCAAAAGTGGTTATGGTACATTGTTTCTAGAGCTATTGAGCATCTTTAGCATCCCATTAGCTGATTTCAACGAGGACAACCATGAGGAAGTTGTGCTTACATGAGATTCCAACAATGACCATGCCTATTTTGCTCTTCTTTGTTGTATATCTAAAGAAGTTCTTTCCATTATTGTGGTAAAAAGGAACATCTGCGCAAGGATTGCAAAGAGTTAGCACGTTCGAGGAAGAAGAAGGAGAAGCAGCAACAGCATACGGACTCCTCTGCCGAATCATCTACCTCCTCCAACTCCAACTTGGATTCTCCAACCAAGGCCAAGGCTAAGGCACGAAAGGGGTCCTCTTCAAATCGAAGAAAGGGCTTGGCAGACCCTCCTACTACTACTTTCTAGTACAGGTGATATGGTCTTGTTGAAGAGAGGGAGCTGATGCCAGTGCCCACGTAATCCACCATCAGTAGCCGCTTTTAAGTATATACAAATGCCTTTGGCACTAGCCAACCTTCATTAATGCTTCCTTTAGATGAGCTCATTGTTGCACAAATCCTTTTAGGGTTTTCATTAAGTGCTTCAAGAAGAACATCCATTAAGTATGGGTCGATCCTACAATCTCCACTTCATCCATGAGATGTGTTAGAAGGTAAATTTGTATCATGAGAGTACTTCTCAAAGAAACAAACTGTCTCCACTACTTCTTGCCTTGTGGATTCAATTAAGGATGTCTTTTTCTCTTTCTACAAGATCCACTACACTAAATTTGATAACTTATAAATTGTTGAGTATATCTCTAGAGTGAGATACCCTATGATCATGATTGCTAGTATAAACTACTTGTAACGTGTCCACCTATCCATTTGTAGGACATGTCTTAGCAGCCCATCGGGAAAAGAGTCCAAAAAGCGCCGCCTCGCACTCCCTGGCTCACTATTGTATGTAACATTCTCATGTTTCACATATGGATTCCGTTTCTCGAGCACATTTCTGCATTCTCCTTTGCAATGTTCTTGTGTTTTCTCTTCTCTCTTTCTTCTGCCTTGTGTTCAACAGTTTATTTTAGCATTCTTCTATTCTTCCAATACTACATCCACTTTTGACACATCTCAACTCCGACTAGTGGTTACAACGCTTGAGAACCATCTTCACTGGACACCACACATCGACTGCTCCCTTAACCAGCTCCCACAAGAGCCATTGACTATTGGACAACTATGCCCTTAAGCATCCTGACCACTCTTTCCTTCATTTACAACATTCATTCATTCACTTGAGAGTTATCTTTCTTCTCTATTTGTGTTTGCATTTGGTTTTTGCATTTTCCGTTTCACGTTTAGGGTTTGCATTTATTACATTACTCTCTAAGTTATTGTGTTTTCATCGTATTCATACATTCTGTATTTTCTTCCTTAGCATATCTTCACATGGTATTAGGGACAATGCTCTTGTGAAGAGTATTCTATGGCTATCACGGAGAGCTTGGTTTTACACAAGATATGCCAATGACACATAACTGTGTCATGGGGACGTGAAATTTTTTAGTTACTTTACAAGTAACATTTGATTAATTTAATAATCAAATGTGCAAGGTTGCAAGGCACATGTGATGCACATGCAATTATTTTATGTCAGTTTGGCTCATAGACACTTAATTGGCCATTAAGTGTCAGTGATGACACTAGGGAATAGGCATTTAATAATTAATTAATGCTAGTCTAAGAGTTAATTAAGGCCGAGAACCACTTGAGGTTGCAAATGGCCTAGCCAATTCAATTGTGAATAAACACATTTAATTTTGGGAAAGGTCAAAAGAGCTGGCATTAATTAATTCTGAAAATTAATTAATTGACTAAGAATTGCTGGAAAATGGAATTAGAAAACAGCCACTTGGCAAACATGCCCATGCCATGGGGGAGAAGGCTATTTGGGACTCGTAAAGTTTCATTCTGTACATCTAGGTTGTGAGATAGAGAGAGAAGGCATTGCAGATGTCATGAGGACATGTATTTCTGAAACCTCACTCAACATGTGGATTCATTTTTAATCACATGGTTACGTAAATGTTGCACATGTGAGGTGTAACTGAGGTTAAAGTAAATTTACGAGCTCGGGACCTGAGGAAATCAGGAGATGTCAAAGACAAAAGTTGTTATAAGTTATGCCGCACATGTACTTGGTAGTCTCTAGTGCCAATTGTTGGCCTAGGTCATTCATTTGGCCATAAGTGTCAGTTGGTGACACTAGGGAAGTGACGTTTAATGGTACCTAACACCAGTCAGATGGTCAAAGATGACACACAGACACTCGGGAATGCAAGTTGCCTAGCCAATTTAATTGTTGGCCAGTTAGATTATTTTTCAGGGCACCGAAATAATTATTAGATTCATTTCTAGTATTTAAAGACTAAAAATTAATATTTAATTATGAATAATGCTGAAAAAACCATTTGGGAAGACTGCCACTTATCAAAAATGCCCGTGCAAGACTGAAAAACGTCTTTAGAGGCTGGAGAGAGGCATTTTTAGTATATTCAACCTACAAGAGAGAGGGAAGAGATACTGCTGGTCTAATTTGCAGCCATCGGAAGACCTTCTGAGGCGGCCAGGGGCAAAAGAAGACCAATTAATAGCAGCAGTAAATGACTAATTTTCTTCAGTTCTTTGCATCTACAAGCTGTTGAGATAGCGCAACAGCAGTAAATGACAGATTTTCTTCAGTTCTTCATAAAGAAAGTCTGAATTTTCTCTCTTCTTAGCATTAAATCCACCATGTCTAGCATGTCTTAGCTCATAGAGACTGCTGCTACAACCGATGCTTTGCTACGTGGGAAGGATTTGGGCTTCTTAGAGAGTGGGGAGAAGCCTAATAAGAAGTTGTTTAAGACCAAGAAAAGGGGCAGATCTGAAAATCAGCCTGAAAAGTGGCCAAAACAGCAAAGAAAGGGCTCGAAAGCATTGGCACAATGTAGGGAATTAATGGCTGCAAATTTTTATTTTTTTTAATTTTGTGAACAGGAGGGTCACATTGCAAGGGACTGTCCCAATAGGCAGCAAGCTAGAAAATCAAAAAACCGGGAGATTCTAAAGGAAAAAAGCCCAAAACATCAGTGGGATTGGTACCCGATGTTGTTAGTGATCAGCCCAATGGTGCTGCTACTAAGTTGTGTAGAGCATGGGGCAAAATTAGAAATCAACATGCACTGATTTTCTTTAATAATGGTGCACGAGCCAACTTCATCTCTGTTGACATGGCCACCCGTCTAGGCATCAGAGAGAATGAGATGGGACCCATGCGAAAAGTTGGAATGGCATGTAAAGGCCATGCAAAATCCGTCACACTGCTCATTGGAAAGCTTCGGTTGCATATACAAGGATATATGGACAGCAAAGAGTTCTTCATTGCTCCACTTGAGGGGTAGGATGTATTGCTTGGTATGCCATGGTGTCACCGTTGTTGAGAAATGTGCAATCACATCCACCATAGCCTCTGTGTAAGGAACAAACAAGGCAAAAAAACATACTGCAAATAAAGCCTTAGACTAGGTCATGTATGCATGGTTTTAAAACCATGGTTGGTGATTACCACGGTCCCTTTCCACCTTTTTGTTCTTCTTTGTCAATGGTTATGTCTCATTATGATTGTCTATTTGCTCATCAATGATCCTCCTTAGTATGCATCCTCAATATTTTAACATGGTATCAGAGCGGGTTTCAAGTTAATGAGCCGTTAGGCCACTGATTGGGTCATTCCAATTTGAATTTTTGGCTCCCTCCACTTTTCCATGAATCTCTCATCTACCTCCATAGCTACCCACCTTCATTGGAGGACTTGAATCTCTCTATCCTAGCATTATCAGCTCTTGCACTCTCTTGAAGAACTCTTCCCTAACTCAGGATACTCCTGCCCATCACTTCAAAACCCGACATTGGTGGTTCTACTCTCCAACATTGCGCCTTTACTTAGTCGCTGCCATTTTCTGCACCTTCTCTGTTCGTACAGTCCGTTCAGCTTGCACGGGCAATGATGTTGACGAATGACATAGAGCTTTTGAAGCGTGACACTTGAGCTTCTTTCTCATCAAGTTTTGTGTCAAATGGCTCACTCCTCGATCAGCTCTGAACAAAATATCAATCGCCTGTTAAAACCCTAAAGAGGGCAGCCATAGCTATCAATCTTCAAGCTCATGCTTCACTTCTTTCTCTCACTTCTTTGGCTCAAATCAAGTCACTGACTCTCTAATCTGCCCCAACACTCAGTCTTCAACAAGCATTCAAGTGATTTACCAACAAGAAGGGGAGATCTTAACAAGATTTGCAAGCATTTCAAGAAGATACAAGCACTGTGACACTCATCTAGTGCTTTTAGCACTTATGTTATCTAACACAATCAGCTTTGCCTTTGATCAAATCTGAGTTTTTTTGTGCTACTCCAGCATCAAATCAAGGAGGGGAAGACTTGCAAGACCTTGAAGATCCCAAGTTCAAAGGGCATACTAGTCACCTAATCACCTAGTATCTCTTGATACTAATCACCTAGTGCTTCTTGGCACTTACACTCAACTAAAATTTGAATTTTTGGAGCTGATTTGCTGCTGAGCTTGCAATCTCAACATGGGCAAAGGCTCACTGACAACTCGATTCAACGGTGTCAAATTCCATACATGGCAAACTAGGATCAAACTAATTCTAATGAAGAAAGGCTTGTGGTCAATCACAAGTGGTCAAGAGAAGAAACCAAGGGAAGCTGCACTTTCAGTTGTATGGGATAAAAATGATGATAAGGCTCAAGCTATTATCAAGCTCGAACTTGATGACAGCTACATCCATCATGTTGATGATTGTGAAACCTCTCACGCGACATGGGATCAATTAGAAACCCTGTTTGGAGCTCATTCAAAATCCTCCAAATATGGCTTACTAATTGAATTTTTTAGGCTTGACATGCAAAGTAATGCCTCGCTTGCAACTCATTTGAATTATATGGAAAGCTTGTTGACACAACTTGCGGGAATCAACTTGAAGATGAATGAAGACATTTGCATTGGAGTGCTTCTCAAGAGTCTTCCATTTGAGTTTGATAATGTGTCTACCACATTAATCAACATGCCAAAGCCAAAGCTTGTGGATATCAAAGCCTCTCTCCTGGAAGAGGAAAAGAATATCAAGAAGGGAGAAACAAGCATCCCAAGAGGAGACCAACAACTCCTCTATGTGAAAGGAAAGAAGAGCATAGTCTGTGACTTCTGTAAGAAAACTAGGCATATTGAGAAATTTTGCTATGCTAAGAAAAGGTCTTAAAGAGCATATCTTGCTACAGTCAAAGAAGATAAAGACAACAATGAAGAAGAAGAAGAAAAAGGAGAACACTAAGAACAAAAGGATAAGACTCACTAGTCCCTCTTTTATAGCTCATTTTCTGATAGACTTTTTTAAGTCTAAAATGTGGACTTACCTAATGTTCCCACCATAAGCTCCTATACTCCTCATATAACCTCTGCACACTACAGCCTCTACACACTTAGTGAGGCCTTGTAATAGCCTCTAGCTTTGTATGGTTGGTTTTTTCCATGTCTACACTTAGCAAGGTTCTACTCATGACAGTCTTTGTATACTCAGTGTCTTTCTTGGTTGTGATTGAGGAGAGGTGTTGATAAATGTGCAATCACATCCACTATAGCCTCTGTGTAAGGAACAAACAAGGCAAATAAATATACTACAAATAAAGCCTCAGACTAGGTCATGTATGCATGGTTTATTAAAACCATGGTTGGTGATTACCATGGTCTCTTTCCACATTTTTCCACCTACCAATACCACCTATTTTAAGGCTATAAAAGATACTCATCCCCACACTCATTCCATTAGTCATTCTCATCAATTGTACGTGCATTATGCTTGGATAATATCAGTTGTTCTTCTGTGTCAATGGTTATGCCTCATTATGATTGTCTATTTGCTCATCAGTGATCCTCCTTAGCATGCATCCTCAATATTTTAACCACCGTATGCATGTAGTGATTGATTCTCGTGCAAAAAAAATCACTATTCAGCATAAGGAAAAGGTACTCACACTTGATGTAAAATTGAAAGGTGAATCTGTCCCTGTTGTATCTACAGCTGCCATTTCTAAAGTAATGAAAAATCATCTTTCAACGTACTTGGTTTTTACTAAGGATAAAGATAATAGTGAGAATATTGGGAACATGTCTAGGTTGGAAAACGATCACATGTCATTTTTGAAAATGTATATTGATTACTTCTCTCAGTCACTTCCAAGGCAACTACTGCCTGAAAAGCCGGAAGATCATGGCATAGATCTTATACCTGGAAGTAGCCCACCTAATAAGCCAACCTACAGAGTCAGTGCAGCCCAACAGGAGGAGATTATGAGTCAAGTGCATGAATTGTTAGAAAAAGGGCTAATTCAACCCAACTCATCTCCTTTTTGTTTATTCGGTGCTTTTGGTGTAAAAAAAGGATGGTTCACGGCGTACATGCATTGATTGTCGTGCTCTAAACAAGATCACAATAGAGAATCGCTTTCCGATTCCTCGAATAGATGATGTTATGGATAGATTGCAAGGGGCAACCATATTCAACCATATGATTTAAAAAGTGGGTATCATCACATACGCATTAGACCAAAAGATGTGCCTAAGGCACCTTTCAGGACATCTTTTGGGTTGTATGAGTTTCTTGTTATGCCTTTTGGACTTATGAATACTCCTGTCACTTTTAATCGGATGATGGATCGCATCTTCAAGCCACATAGAGGATTTGTGGGCACTTTCTTTGATGACATAATTGTCTATTCAAAGAATGAGGCACAGCATACAAAACGCTTGGACATTGTGTTCAATGAATTGCGTGAGCATAGACTGGTTATCAATGATAAGAAAAGGGAATTCTTCTTGCATGAAATCAACTTTTTGGGGCATGGCATATTGTATCGGCTGATGGCATTCACATGGACCTTGTAAAGGTTAAGGCAATACAATCATGGCCACCTTTGAGAAATGTGCATGAGATCTGCAGCTTCATGGGTTTATGTTCTTACTACAAGAAGTATGTACACGGGTTTGCTGAAATTGCATCTCCATTGCATGCCTTGCAGAAGAAGGATGTGCCATTTAGATGGACAACAATGGAAATTTCAGCATTTGAAAAGTTGAAGGAAGAGATGACTTCAGATCATGTGCTTGTATTGCTCGATCTAAGGAAGTCATTCATAGTTCAATGTGATGCATGTGGTAACAGCATTGGGGCTGTTATTATGCAGGACGGCCGAGTTGTGGCTTATGAGAGCGGAATTCTTTACGGTGCAGAAAAGAATTCGCAGGTCTATGAGAAAGAGCTATTGGTTGTAATTCATGCACTGTCTATGTGGAAACATTATTTGTTGGGGGCTGATTTTACAGTGCACACAGACCATCAAACTTTGAGGTACTTTCTGACGCAGAAAAAGTTGTTAGAGAAGCATATGAGATGGGTAAATTTTCTCTCTATGTTTCATTTTTAGATTCTACATATTGATGGTAAAAAGAATGTTGTGGCTGATGCACTGTCACATACGCCACAAATTTCAGCCGTCAGCATGGTTTATCACACTAAGCCATGAAAGAGCAATATGTTGCTAATTTGGACTTTGCTAATGTTTATGATCACCTTTGCAATTGCCAAAGGCATGAACACTTTGTGCTAAGAGACGGATTTCTGATTATGCGTGGACGACTATGTGTCACAAAGCAGTTACAACCCACAGTTATCATTGAAAGTCATACTCCTCCGTATGCAGAACACGGAGGTATTGATGCCACAGTCAAGGCAGTGGAGCATTTTTTTAATTCGCCAACTTTGAGACATGATGTAGAATAGTTTGCTAAGACATGCATCATATGTCAAAAGGTTAAGCATGATAGGCAAAAGATGCCGAGTCTGTTGCAATCCTTGCCTATTCCAGATAGGCCTTGCAATGGACTTTATTTTTTAGCTTCCTAAGACATCTACAGGAAATGATGGGATATGGACAATCATTTGCAAGTTTAGTAAACGAGTCCATTTTAGTCCGGTGAGAAAAATAAATAAAGGTGGATCATATGGCACGATTGTTTTTGCAACACATCTTTAAGTATCATGATATGCCAAAGTCGATCATTAGTGATCGAGATGCTCCGATGACCAATTTATTATTTTGAAAGGGGTTGTTTGAGAATATGGATACCACACTGGATTTCTCATCATCCTTCCATTCGCAGACAAATTTTAATTATTGGCTAGTCAGATTATTTTTCAAGACACCGAAATAATTATTAGATTAATTTTTAGTATTTAAGGACTGAAAATTAATATTTAATTATAGATAATGCTGAAAAAACCATTTGGAAAGGCTACCACTGTCGAAAATGCCCATGCAAGGCTGAAAAACGTCTTTAGAAGCTAGAGATATTTAGCCTACAAAAGAGGAGGAGGAGATGTTGTTGGTCTAATTTGCAGCCATTGGAGGACCTTCTGAGGCAACCAAAGGCAAGAGAAGACCAATCGACAACAGGTGACAACATCTACAGGCTGTTGAGACAGGGAAGCAGCAATAAATGACTGATTTTCTTCAGTTCTTTGCATCTACAAGCTGTTAAGACAGAGCAACAGCAGTAAATGACTGATTTTCTTCAATTCTTCACGAAGAAAGTCTAAATTTTCTCTCTCCTCAGCACTCTCTCTCACCTCCCAACCTTTCTACAACCTTGCTCTGAAGATTACAGCATTGCAATCACCAAAGGCTGAGAAATTTCAGATTTCTCTACTGAAACCCTAATTTGCAACAGAAGAAATTAGGGTTTAGCAGCAGCCTTGGAAAGCGTACCAAAAATTGGAAGCTACCAAGACTTGGATTCAACAAGGTTGAAGCTATTTTCAATCAAATTCAAGTGGAGGGAACAACAAATCGATAAATTTGGGACATTTTCCATCTCCATCAAATCGGGTGAAAACCAATTGATTACCCAAATCAAGGGACAAATCAGATTGAAGACTTGTTGGTCATTTTGGACAGCAAAGGGAGTTGGAATACCTAAAGGAATTGGGAGAATCCCATTGTATATCAACTTCTTCTTCAATTAAGTTAAATAAATACTGAAAGGGACACCACTTTTGGGACCAACAAGGTGTCCATTGTCCAAAATTGTAAGTTATTTTGCATTTCTCAGTTTTGTAATAAATATTACTGCTCTAAGTTATAATCAAGGAATTACCACCCATCCACGCAAGGAAAGCTAGTTTCACCTGCCACTTTCAATCGGATGATGGATCACATCTTCATGCCATATAGAGAATTTCTGGGCACCTTCTTTGATGATATAATTGTCTACTCAAAGAATGAGAAAAAGCATTAAAAATTTTTGAACATTGTGTTCAATGAGCTGCATAAGCACATACTAGTCATTAATGACAAGAAAAGTGAACTCTTTTTGTATGAAATTCAGTTTTTTGGGGCATATTGTATCAGCTAATGGTATTCGTATGGACCTTGTAAAGGTTGAGGCAATACACTCATAGCCCATTGAAGGATATACATGAGATCTGCAACTTCTTGGGTTTATGTTCCTACTACAATGAATATATGCATGGGTTTGCTAAAATTGCATCTCCATTGTATGCTTTGCAAAAGAAAAATGTACCATATAGATGGACAGCAATGGAAATTTCAACATTTGAAAAATGTATACTTTGTAAAAGAAAAATGTACCATTTAGATCGACAACAATGGAAATTTCAACATTTGAAAAGTTAAAGAAAAAGATGACTTAAGATCATGTACTTGTGTTGCCTGCTCTAAGAAAGTCATTTGTAGTTCAATGTGATGCTTGTAGGAACAGCATTGGGGGTATTTTAATGTAGGATAGCCGAGTTTTAGCTTATGAGAGTCATCTTCTCCATGATGCAAAGAGAAATTTATAGGTCTATGAGAAAGAGCTCTTGATTATAATTCATGCACTGTCTACGTGAAAACGTTATTTGTTAGGGGATGATTTTACAATGTAGATAGATCATCAATCATTGAGATACTTCATGATGCAAAGGCGCATATGAGATGGGCAAATTCTGTCTCTATGTTTCATTTTTAGATTGTACAAGATGTTATTTTCTAGGAGGAGAAAATGCATAAGCATCTTGAGTAGGCCGTTGAGGTATGCATGGTGATATTTTAGGAGGAGCATTCTATTACTATATAGCCAGCTAGACAATTTGCAATAGTTGATACTCTAGTGGCCCAAGACCATGATGTTAGGCAAGATGTACAAGTCCCACAGCTTGTTTTGAGGCGATCTACTAGAGATAGACATCAAGTTGATCCATTTGCACTCTCCATGGATTATGTTATGATATTCGCAAACAAATAGTTAGTTTGGAGAGGCAAATTTCACAGTGTTGGATTTTTTAGGTGCTATATATCACACCACAAGACACAGCGGAAGCAATATTTGCCATTGGTTGAATACAATGCATAGTTCCATTGGCAAAGCTCCATTTAAGGTCATTGAGGGTGGTAAGAAAGTACCACCTATATTGCACACTAAGAATAAGATCTTTGAGGCTGATCGCTATGTGGAAAACTTGGACAAAGCCTATGCAAAGTTAAAGTGTGCATTTTAGAGGTCACAAGAAAAGCAAAAGAAGGCAGTTGAACGCCAAAGACGTTCTTTATAGGTTGCAGAGGGTGATTATGTATTGTTGCATTTGAAAAGGCAAGGCTGAAAAAAATGAGAGCAAGAGAGAGCTTGTATCTGAAGTTAAGTATAAGATATTATGGGCCCTTCCAAGTGTTGGAGAATACCAACGATATTGCATATCGGCTGAAATTACCTCCACACTGGCACATATACAATGCCTTTCATGTCACTTTGTTGAGGTCTTTTCCTGCTGATGTGCCAAGGGATGTATCTACTGAAATTCAGCCTGAGATTGAAGAGTTGGATGAGATCCTGGTACCCGAGCAATTTTTGGCACATAAGGAAAGAAAGATCAGAGGAGGTAAAGTTTCTAGGAGATATTTGGTGAAGTTTCAAAATTATTCACCAATGGATGCAAAGTGCATAGAAGAGGATCACTTAGTGAACCATCCTCACTTGTTGCAACTTTACCTACATGCCTTTCAATTAGAGCCGACTTTAAAATCAAGTTCAACAGAGTAGGGATCTAAAGTAGTGCCTAATGCTCAAGGGGAGTAGCTCCCCAACTCCTCCAATTATAGATAGATCTCATACATAGTGGATCTTGGATGTCTTCAATATACATCCAAGGTGTTGTGCTGATAATTTGTCTGCCAAGAGGTCACTACTCAGTGTACTAGTCATCGTGAGATATATATAGATGAGTATGGTTGTTACCACGACTCTGAGATATGTTTAAGCATTTGGGATCAACTGCTAACTAGTTTCAGCAAAGTTTTTGACCAGTTAGAGATCAATTTATGCTCACTTTTGGCTCAATTATGCATCAGTTTTTGCATTCGGTTTGTGATCAATTTTCAGATCAGCATATGATCAGTTTATACTCAATTTTCTATGGTTTTCAACGAGTTCAAGAACAGCTGAGAAAAGTGAATCATGGATGCATCCGATGAGTTTCTAGCAACAATTCTAAACTATTTTTCTATTTTATGTTATGTTTATGCTAGCCAGAAATTTTCAGCAAGCTTTTGGCATATGGCATGGTTAGACAGCAATGACCAATGTTGTGACTGTGAGGCCTTATAGAAATTCTAGTGCAATATACTTTTCCTTGGCACAATGCAATGCAATCGAGCACAATTACAGGGATTTGAAGGGGGAGGTCTATCACAGGGATGTGAAATTTTTGAGATGCTTTACTCTTGCTAGTAACATTTGATTGATTTAGTAATCAAATGTGCAAGGTTGTAAGGCACATGTGATGCATATGACAGTTATTTCATAGTAACAAGTCAAGGACCCCAAGGAAGCAATGGGTGTCAAGGGCAAAAGTTGTGACAAGGTATGCCAGTTGGGTTTTGGATTTCAATTGGCGTCAGTTTGATCCACCGGCAATTAATTGGTCATAAAGTGTCAATGCTAACACTAGGGTCAATTAATGCCAATCTAAGAGTCCATTAAGGTCGAGGATCACTTGAGGTTACAAATGGCCTAGCCAATTAAATTATGGATGGGCACATTTAATTTTGGGCAAGGTCAAAAGGGCTGAAATTAATTTTCAAAATTAATTAATTCTAAAAATTAATTAACTCTAAAAATTTAATTAATTGGCTGAAATTTGCTGAAAAATGGGTTTAGAAGGCTACCACTTGGCAAAAATGCCCATGCAATGGGGGAGAAGACTATTTGGGGATAGTAGAGGTTCATTCAGTGCATCCAACTTGTAAGACAGAGAGAAAGTGCAGTAGATCAGTTCTCTGGTCAGAATTCAGCAATTGGAGGCAGGCAACAGCAACTGGAGACCCTCACGAGACAAGCGGCAATAGAATTGTACTTCCCAGGGGCTGATGACAGTATCAAGAGGCTGGTAACTGCATTTTCTGAGCTCCAAGAGGCTAGCAACTGCATTTATTGCAGGTTGGAGCAGGCAGCAAGCAAATTGGAGGGTTTTCTCGCAAAGAAACTCTGATTTCTCTCTCATCTCAACATCCTCTCACATTCTCTAACCTATCCTCTAAGTATCTCAGCATTCCTCAGTCAATTGAAGAGTTTCTCAGCCGAATTTGGTGGACGGCAATGAGAATTCTGCTGTAAGCCCTAACTCTCTACAGAAATCAGGATTAGCAATCACCTTCGGACCCATCCCACCAATTAAAGGCATCATACATTGAAATCAACACCTAAAATTCAAGGAATTGTCAAGGATTTCGAACGCCAGCCCATCCCGTTCAATTTGGGGCAGTATTTGGCCAGTTTGTGGTTCCATTTGTGCAAGCCCTAGGTGAAGATCAGGGGGCAATTTGCCCAAATTGTTTGCTAATCGATTGTAACAGCAAGGGGCTTTTGGATCAGAGGAGAAGATAGTGAAATCTCAGTTGTTCTCCATCCAATAGCAATATAAATTAAAGAAATACCGCAAGGGGCACCAGTTTGTTAGGATAAAAGCCCGGTTTAACCTCTGTGTATAGTACACGCACATTGTATATGTGAATACACCCTTACGTGCCCTAAGTATAAATACATTTATTCTTTGTGTACCAACACATTGTTGGTACAATCTTATCGAATCATACTTGGCTCTACTCTCTCTCTCCAACTGTCACACTCTCACACTCACTCCTCGAACTTCCATCTCTCTTAGCTGAGCTCCCCAACAACTGGTATCAGAATTGTAGATTCCACACATTTCCCCAAACCAAGGGCTGTTGACAGCGCAGGCAGCTCGCGAATAGACTGTCGTGGCCTATGCAACGTAGGTCGTGCTGACCAAACGACAGGCGAGAGTGGGTGCCATCAACAGCTGACCAAGCGAACAATTCAAGCAACAAGTGGCATGTCAGGCTGAGGCAGAAGACCACGCGTGCATGGAGCGACCAAGCATGTTGGTCACGCGCTGGCGACGAGCAGGCGACAACGGGCTAAAGACGGGTCCAACGCGTGGCGAGGAGACGCCAGCTACACGATCGTGACCCAAGCCGGCAGGTCAACGGACCCCCCTCCCCATCATATTTTTTCAAAAAAATCAGATTTTTCTTTTAAAAATCCCTTTTATCCCCTTTCCGCTCATGGGGTTTCACGCGTGGAAGCACAATTTTCAGATCTGTGCAAATCTGGCCCGGAAAAATTGGGGCTTTTCTAAGATTTGACATTGCTTATGCTTATCAGTGATTTTGAAGTCAAGAATTGCAGACATTGCGTGTGGTGACCTCAATTAATTTGGGGATTTTGCCAAATTAGTCAGAATTTTGCTTCTTTGAGCAAAATTTCTTGACATTGGATCCCAAAAATTTGGGGCTTTTCATATATTGGCAAAGTTTTGCTCAGCTAGGTCAAATTGGCTGATATTTATGCAATTTTGGACTTGAAATCTTGGCGATTGCACAGAATTTGGTAAATTTTTACATTTTTACCCGTGTGGTAGCTGGTTCTTGTACAAACAGCAAAGATTTATTTTTGGACTGAGAAAGAACAGCAGTGTACTTTGTTGGTTCAACTTGTGCTTCTGCAGTTTAGTGCATTTACTCTTGTGTTCATGATAAAATGGTTGCAACTTCTTCCAGTTCAGACATCAAGAGTTTGATGAAAATCAAACGGTTTGATGGTCATGGCTTTGACCTTTTGAAAGACCGTATGCAAGGCATTTTGTTTCTAAAGGATTGTGAGGATGCTTTGCAGGAAGATAAACCCGCATTAATGTCTGATACAGATTGGGCCAAAGTAAATAAAAAGGCTGTGGCTTACATAAACATGGGTGTCACTGATGACATTTTGACAGACATTAAGGGTTTAGATATAGGTTATGCAATATGGGAGAAGCTGAAAACTACCTATGAGATCACCACACCTGTTAATCAGGTGCATTTAATGCGCAAGTTGGTGAATATGCGACTGGATGAGTCAAAGTCTGCAACTGAGCACTTGACATAGAGGAGCTTTCAGATACAGAGGCTGATGTATTATGTGCAATTGATTATGATGCCCTTGAATGTCACATGCAGGATATGCAGATTACCAAGGCTGATGTGATTGATGCACTTTTGTCAGATGATGGTGTCACTCAAACTTGGATTGTAGACTCTGGTGCCTCTTTCCATGTAACTCCTTGCTTGTAGTGTTTTGTTATGTTCAATGCATGCAGTTATGGAAAGGTGTATCTTGGAAATAACCATGCTTGCAACATTGATGGGATTGGCACTGTACACTTGTCTTTAGACAATGGTCAAGAGCTTGTGTTGAAAGATGTCAGATATGTGCTTGGCATTAAAAAGAGTTTACTATCTGTTGGTCAACTTGACTTGCATGGCTACACCACACTATTTGGTGGTGCTTTGTGGAAAGTAAAAAAGGGTTCCATGTTGATTGCAAAAGGAACCAAGAAGGGCACTTTGTATTGTTTGCACTGTAAAGCCTTGAATGGCAAGTTTCTTGCAGTTGCTGAAATTTGCAGCCACTTAGAGTTATGGTATAAGAGATTGGGCCATATGAGCCAAAAAGGACTTGATGTCCTTACCTCTCTAAAAGAGGGTTGATGGAAAAGGCTCTAAACTTGCCTTTTGTAATGAGTGTCTGTTTGGAAAGCAAATAAAAAATTCATTTTACTCTGGTGTCTCTCGTAAGTCCAATGTCTTGGACTTAGTGCATTCTGATGTATGTAGTATGCCCATGAAATCGTTGGGTGGTGCTGCATATTTTGTCTCCTTTGTTGATGGCTATTCCAAGAAGATTTGGGTATGCTTGCTAAAAAAGAAAAGTGAAGTGTTTGCTGTTTTTAAAACTTTTCATGTATTTGTGACCACTCAAACAAGTAGAAAGCTGAAATGCTTGAGAATTGATAATGGGGGTGAGTTCACATCGACTAAATTCAAGTCCTTTTATGACTTGCATGGTATTAAGAGGGAGCTTACAACCCCTTACAGCCCTTCTTCAAATGGGGTGGCTGAAAGATATAATAGGACTTTATGTGAAGAGTGCAGTGCATGCTATCCACTGCTAATCTCCCTCATGAATTTTGGGGAGAGGTACTCAAAACCGCAGTCCACATTTGCAACCGCTCTCCAAACAAGTCCTTAAATAATGGCGTCCCTGAGGAGGTTTGGTCTGGCAAATCGGCCTCATCTAACCATTTACGCATATTTGGCTGTGATGCTTTTGTGCATGTTAGGAATGAGCTAAGAAACAAACTTGACCCAAAATCCACCAAAGGCATTTTCATGGGCTATGGTGATGAGGGTGAATTTGGCAACAAAGTGTGGTTACCTAAGTCCAAGAAAATTATTCGCAGCTGTAATGTTGTGTTTAGTGAGGCAAAATTGCTGAAAGGCACTTTAGCCTCTAATGAAGATCTGAAAAATGTGAAGTTTCAGAGTTTGCAGCCACCTATTGCTTCAGAAAATGAGCCTCATGGTGCTATACCACAAGCTGAAACTGATAATCAGTAGGTTATTTTTTAGCCAGATGATGATGGACAGCAAATAGGAGCACAAGGAGGCCACGGACAGCAAGACTTGTTGATTATGAAAATGCAGATGCTAGTAATGAAAATAAAAGTTCTGTACAGCATGAACAGCATACTGAAAATGGCTTACAGCAGCCAATAAATGCTGAAAATAATATACCTCCAGATGTAGACCCAATCCCTGAAAATGTTGATCATTGGGTACGCAGGTCTACACGCGTAAGAAGGCAACCACATAGGTTTGACCCCTCTTTTCATTATGTGATGCTTACAAATGAGGGTGAGCCTCTTACATACAAAGAGGCCAAGTCATGTGAATTCAGCAGTAAGTGGGAGCTAGCTATGCAGGAAGAGATTAATCTCTATATGCAAATGATACTTGGGATCTTGTGCCATTGCTCGAGGGAAGGAAGCCACTTCCAAACAAATGGGTGTACAAAGTAAAGACAGTTGATGGGAAACCCAAGTACAAGGCAAGAACGGTTGCCAAAGGGTATGCACAAAAGGAAGGGATTAACTTCCAAGAGGTCTTTTCACCTGTTGTGAAGATGACCACTCTACGGGTGCTTTTTGCTCTCACTGTTGTTTTAGATTTAGAGTTGTATCAAATGGATGTAAAAACAGCTTTCTTGCATGGTGACATTGATGAGGAAATCTACACGAAACAGCCCGAGGGCTTTGTAGTTCCTGGAAAAGAGCAAATGGTGTGTAAGCTAAAACGCAAACTATATGGACTGAAGCAAACACCACGGCAGTGGTACAAAAAGTTTGACACTTTTATGCTATCTCATGAGTTTACATGCAACCATGCAGATCATTGCTTGTACATGAAAAAGGATACAGATGGCAGCCCCATCATACTTGTTTTGTATGTGGATGATATGTTGCTAGCTGGGAAAAGAAAGACTAGCTTGGATGCTCTCAAAAATCAGCTGAAATCAGCCTTCTCCATGAAAGATTTGGGGAATGCAAAGCATTTTTTGGGCATGAGGATTCGTAGAGATAGAATGCAGAAATTGTTGTTTTTATCTCAAGAAAAGTACATCGGAAAGGTACTAGACAAATTTAACATGGCTGAAGCTAAGCCTTTTGGGGTACCTTTACCTCCTTACCTTAAGCTTAGCAAAGCCAACAACCCAAAAGATGACGTGGAAGCAAATGCTATAAAAGGAGTCCCTTATGCATCAGGTTGTGGCTCTCTTATGTATGCTATGGTTGCTACTCATCCAGACATTGCTCATGCAATGGGAATTGTTAGCAGGTTTATGTCAAATCCTAGCAAAACACATTGGGAGGCTGTCAAGTGTATTCTTCGATACCTAAAGGGTACACAAAGAAAGTGTATTTGCTATGGGCAAGGTGCACTTAGTTTGCGGGGTTATTGTGATGCAAACATGGCAAGTGACTTAGACACTCGTAGATCCACCAACGGGTATATCTTCACAGTTGTTGGTGGGGCTGCGTCTTGGTGCTCTAAGTTACAGAACATCATTGCACTCAGTACCATTGAAGCTGAATACATATCACCTACTGAAGCTTCTAAGGAAGCTATATGGTTGAGCAGACTTGCAGAGGATCTCGGCCTATGGATACTGCAGTTTTGGGATGTGATAGCCAGAGTGCTTTGTAACTGGCTAAGAATGCCATGTATCATTCATGCACAAAGCATATAGATGTGTGATATCACTTCATCAAACAGATTCTGGAAGATGGTCAAATTACATTGACCAAGATTAAAACACAAGACAACCCTACAAATGTTCTCACTAAAAGTCTAAGCAAAGCTCAGCACGAGCATTGCATACGACTAGTGGGAATTGGTTAGAGGTTCACATCGGACCTTTAAGTGGGAGGTTATTAGGATAAAGGCCCGGTTTAACCTCCGTGTATAGTACACGCACATTGTACATGTGAATGCACCCTTACGTGTCCTAAGTATAAATACATTTTATTCTTTGTGTACCAACACATTGTTGGCACACTCTTATCGAATCGTTCTTGACTCTGCTCTCTCTCTCTCTAGCTGTCACACTCACACTCACTCCTCCTCAAACTTCCATCTCTCTCAATTGAGCTCCCCAACATAGATTTGGGGCCAACATGGTGTCCAATGTCCAAGAATGTTATGGTAAAGTATGCATTACAGTCTATGTTCATTTCTTAATTGTTGTAATTAAGTGCTTGATCAAGTTTCACTACCCTTTGCGAGAAGGAAGGATGGCTTTAAATCGATTCACGATAGCTCAAACAACCCCATATTAGGATCCTCTGATGCTTTCTCCAACTACTCCTTCAATGGAGGCCCTAAGGAGGCATTATGGTCTTAATTTGAAGGACAATGCTCTATCTACTAACTTTTACTTTAGGAAGTGTTCACAATGGCCCAACTCTTCTTCATTTCATACTCCTTCTCAAGGTACACCTCAGTTGGAGCACTCCCATTGACGAGATTGATCATCTCTCAATTGAGGAAGACTATCCACTCAAGACAGCTAAAAGTTCAAACTCTTCACAATCAACCCCAATGACTAATTCATACAATCCATTTTTGAATGAGTCTCATTTTGTCTATACTACTCCTCAATTATGCAAGAACCAAATGTAAGTCACCATGGAGACCCAGATTGGTACCATTATGGTTTTGAAGAAAACTCTATGTTTAAAGATGTTCCACAAGGTAATCCTTTATGCTCTGTTTCACTTGAGTATAAGTTTGGAGCTTCCCATTCACATTTCCCACTCTTCCCTCCCACTTTCACTTCACATTTAGATCCCTTTCAATCTAGATCCTTGCTTAGGCCTACAATAGGTTATCTAGTCTTAGCATACATGGTCTTTGATACACATTAAGGTTTGAGGCAATCACTAGACACTCCAAGGTATACCACTCTGCACCATGGTATATCATTAGTGGGAATGCCACCCTTTAACATTGTGCCTTAAACACATCCGCAGGTATGTTACTCTCTGTCTTGTGGTCCTATTATGTGGGGAATCCTCTCTTGCACACTGTACCACCCACCTTGGTTACTCAAACACACGAATCCCCATCTTGTGCTAGTGAGGCATCTCCTTCCTTAAAGGAATCAAGAAGTGGAAAGGAATCATTCCACATTTAGTCCCAATTCTGTCTTCCTCGATTAACTCTAAACACAAACCATGTTTCGTTGCCGATGGTCGATCTCCTTTGAAGGAAATAGAGAATGGTACACTCACACCCTCACAAAGTCCCTCCTAGCACTTCTTACCTTAAGAGCATAGGTTTTGTACATTTTGCCAGTAACCCATCCATGTAGATGACAATTATTGCTAAAAAGACCAAGGGTCTTAGACCCACACCCAGAATCACCTCATCCCTAGCCAAAAGGTCTTCTACCCACACCAAGGCTGAATCCAATCCCCATTCCTACACCAATCTCAGCCCCTTCCAGAAGTGGTGGTGCCACTCCAAGGAGGTTGAAAGGGGATCTTCCCTAGGGAGGCAGTGCAGTTCCTCCACCCCCTGGCATTTGTGTTCATCAATGGCTGGCCACCAATGCACTTGATCTTGATTCTCCCCCTCAGTTAGTGCCTCATGGCGTCTCTGACTAGTTCGGCCATTATCTCCCCCTAGGCTAGTTTCTTAGGCATCCTAGGTTATCTTTAGCAACCTTAGCGTAGTTTCCCTTAGCCTAAGCTACACTTTTTCGAGTCTTTTGCTGCACACTTGCCACTTTCATTTACTTCCACTACATCTAAAACTCATTTAGCTCACGTTGTGTATTTCAATGAGGACTAATATCACATGCCTTACCGATCCTACCTAGGTTGAAGGTTTGCTATTTTAGTTCCTATCCTGTGAGTATTGCCTCCATCAACATGGAGACAGAGATAATATATTCTCTCTTGAGATATGGCACCCTTTTCCCTTATCTTGGCATCAGTCTTTCTTTCCTTTCAATTGAGGTCTTTTTATCATTTAACCATCATTTTCTACACTACTAGTTTGTTTACTTTTCATGACAGGTGGACTACTACCTTGGTGGTTGTGCCTTCACATTCTTAACTAGCATAGATGCTAGGCTAAAGGTATGATACTGCCATTCCTACCTTGGTGAGTAATACCTCCATCAACATAGAGATAGAGATAGTATCTTCTCTCTCAAGATCGAGCATCCTTTTCCCTTATCTTGGCATCAGTCTTTCTTTCCTTTCAATTGAGATGTTTTTTTAATCATTTAACCATCATTTTCTACACTACTAGTTTGTTTACTTTTCATGACAAGTGGACTACTACCTTGGCCCTTGTGCCTTTGCATTCTTGACTAGCATAGGAGCAATCTCTCGAGACTTGCAAGTCTCAACCATCCCATCAGCTCTTCCTCCAATGTCTAACCCATTGCGATTGCTAGCATGTCATCACCAGCCCCTAGCATTCTATCCATTGCTGCCACCCTGCTATGCCCAACTTCCTATAGCCTCTAGTGATCATCTGCCATCGTCTTCAGACAGTTACATTGCTGCATTTACCAAAGACTATTGCATTTTGGTTTTCAGCTTATTGTCCTTCCATTGCCAACCTCATCTCAGCTCTAACTAGTGGTTATAGTACTAGGGATCCGTCTCTAGTGGATGTCACACACACAAAGAAAACAAATTTAACAAATAACTAATTATAAAAACATATAAAAAGTATACAAATTCTTAATCTGTTGTGTTGTAACAACACATGGACACATATATTCCTTTTATGAATGCTACTATGGCAATCAAACATAGTCCATGAATATCTAGATTATTTATATCTACATACTAAAGAATGATTGTGTTGATTTTAATCAGCTTACTCAAACCCTACACAATTATGCAAACAAGTTCGTTGGTCATCTGATAGTGCAAGTGAGAGAGGAAATAGTAGATGCACGCATTCAATTTATCCCGATGTGTTTCTACATTGACCAACTCAACTTTCTCATCAGTAGAAAGCTTGGAGGCATCATGAGTAGTAGGACAATCTATAGCCTCAATCAAGAGCTCCACCAAATCATACCGACTCCACGATGGCGAGCATCATTACCCGCCAGATGTGGTGATTCTCCCCATCGAGCTTCTGGTTGGAAGGAAGAGTCACTAACATGGTCCATAGCCACTTAGACATAGGCTCAATTGCTAATGTGCTTGGCCCACACAATACTAGCCTTTGTGCAACCTATACCACCAAAAGGTGCTCCCCCCAAGCTTGCAAACAACAACTTGGCTTTGCAACAATGGGTGCACATTTGCCCTAGATCCTAGGACTCTAATAAGTGACCACAAAGCACTTGGAATCTTTTGACTATACACATTCTAACCACATTCCACCTTCATAAACAAAGTTTGATAGGGCAACTACCCACCAACCAAGCTCGTCAATCATCAACCTACCTCCAAACCTTCTCAAGCCTACAAGCTAGTCTTGTGTGTCAGCACAAATACTGACCATGGTTTATTGCACCACATAGATATTACTATATGTGATGAAAGTGTTTCTCAATATCTTTTTAAGAAATTCAACGGTATGGTTAAGTTCATGAGTTATACATGTTAAATCTTCAATATCTATAATGTCGACAGGAGTGGCCAATCGGTCACAACCCCCTGTCAAAAAAGATGGAAAAATGAAATTCATGTACAACATGTGTGGGCTGCGTGCATAATAGGCCGAGGTGAAAATTTGGCTTCGACTAGCGCATACCTTGTTAAAGCAAGAAGACTCGGAGGCATCGTCATCTGACCAGAAGGCTTCCTCTGCCTCTACGTCGACCTCTGCAGCCAGCAGCTTGGTGGCCTGTGTTTTCAGGAGCGAAGGGCATGATTGCAACACATGCGTATACGTGATAAAGCTGGTGAATGGCCCCTGGGGCCGGCCGGCTTTGACTGAAGCTCCAGGTGAAAATTGGAGAGGGAACGACGGGAGGTGGAGATAGCCGCCATAGCCAGCGTCGTAGCCGTGCTTGCTTATGCCTGACGAGGCACAGGCCGCCGCCTCCATCATCGTCGAGCGGCCCAGGCGAAGGGTGGCTTCACATTTGTCGGGACAGCAGCCAGTCCACAATGTTCCGTTTTGTTTGAAAATATATCTGAGTGCCAACGACCTGAAGGGCTTACCGGTTTATGCCAGCATTGTGTCTGCGTTCCCTTTGGGTTCAATCCTAAAGATGGCCCCCAAGTCATTTCCTCACTCATATGGGGTCTTTTCACATCCTAAAATTCATTGTATCTATATTATTTTATTATTTGAGCTATATGTTTAGGAGGTGTGGAAGCGCCAAGGAGTTTTCAAACCTGGCTCCCGAACCAAACCAAAAAAAGTGTTCATTAAGTACTCGTTAATTGCTCATGATTGTGTATGATTAAGAGCAAAGAGATGTGCATGGTCTCTCTCCTCTCTCTCTCTCTCTCTCTCTCTCTCTCTCTCTCTCTCTCTTTTTGACACTCCACATCTACAAACACAAGGAGCAACAAGTAGCAGTCTTTTGGACACTCCACAACTACAACATAGGCAGTAGCAAGTAATAGCTGACAATAGAGGGCAATAGGCAGGTGAGTCATCATTCTCTCTCCCTATCATCGTTTCCTTCTCTCTCTTGAACATCCTCTATGTGTCTACAATGTGTGGGGGGGTCTACCGTCATTGATCCTCCCTCTCTCTCTCTCTCCAACACATTGATCCTCCCTCTCTCTCTCTCTCCAACACATTGATCCTCCCTCTCTCTCCAATGGCGCTGGTGAAGGTTTGGCCAGTGCATCAAGCGGTACCCAGACAGGTCCTTAGACACGTCCATAATGGCCGGTTGCTGCTTGCTGCGGGGCCCGCCTCAGACTGTAGTGGTGGCGCTGCCACATTGCTCGCCCAATCGTACCACATGGTGATGACCAAAACTGGCCAGCGATCTTCCAGCTCTAGTCCATCACACCTACTTCTCTAGAAGGGGCTGGAACTTCACAGGAGTAGAGGTCAAATATTCTAATGGGGGCCATGGCAGAGAGAAACGTGTGGCAGAGTGTATGGTGCAGGGTTTGGGAAAAGACGGGTTCGCTTCAACCTAGAACTTGTTCACCTTGACAAAAATCCTTCTCGATTCTTTGGAAGAAGGAAATAAATTCTCTTCAAATTTCTCAAAATATAGTTATATTTGTAAAATATATGTATAAGATACCGTCTCAATGGGGGATACTTCCTTCTTAGATGATGATGAAAAGGATTTACTTTCTCTTCCTCAAAATATCTTTCCCGAACCCTAGTATGGTGGAGTGGTGGGGGACCGTCGGTGACCTACAACATGCGTATCTTTATACCAGTCTTCTTCATCAACCGGTCCAACCTGCGACCTGCCCATCTTCTTGTCAACTAGTCCGATCGGATGCTACCATGGTGGGGGAGAGAGAGAGAGAGAGAGAGAGAGAGAGAGAGAGAGAGAGAGAGAGGCATTGGCAGGAGATCCTCCTTCTCTCTCCAACGACACTGGTGAAGGTCTGGATGGTGCATCAAGCGGCACCCATACAGGTCCTCAGCCACATCCACAATGGGCGACATTGCTGCTTGCTGCGGGGCTTGCCCCACACTGCAGTAGTGGCACTGCCAGATTGCCCGCCCGTTAGTGGGTCGTACCACATGGTGGCAGCCAAAAACTGGCCAACGATCTTCCAGCTCCAGCCCATCACCTACGTCTCTGGAAAGGGATGGAGCTTCATGAGAGTAGAGGTCAGAGATTCTAATGGGGGCCATGGTAGAGAGAGAGAGAGAGATGTGTGGTGGAGTGTGTGGGGGACCATCAGTGACCTGCGACCTGCCCATCTTCCTACCCGTCTTCTTTGTCAACCGATCTGCCGGTGACCTACAACCTACCCATCTTCATCAACAGGTTTGATCGGATGCTGCCATGGTGAGAGAGAGAGAGACATTGGCAGGAGAGAGGGAGGGAGGGAGAGAGAGAGAGAGGTGAGGAGAGAGGAGAGAGAGGAGAGAAGAGAGAGAGAGAAGCATTGGCAAAGAGAGAGGTGAGGAGAGGGAGGGATCAAAAGGAGAAAGAGAGAGACGGGAAGAGGGAGAGATAAAGCGAGGTGAGAGGGAGAGAGAGAGAGAGAGAGAGAGAAGTGTTGGTGGAGAGAGAGAGAGGGGGGAGAGAAAGAGGTGAGGAGAGAGAGGGGAAGAAGACATGGATAGGTGAGAAGAGAGAAAGGGAGAAGAAAAAAGAGAGAGGTGGGAAGAGAGAGGGACAGTGAGAGAGAGAGGTGAGAGAAGAGGGAGAGAGAGATGAGAGGGAGAAGAAGAGGGAGATAGAAGTGAGAGGGAGGGATAGGTGAGGAGAGAGAGAGAGAGAGAGAGAGAAAGAGAAGAGGAGGAAGACGAAAGAGAGAGAGGGAGAGAGTAGATTAGTTGGTAAAAGAGAGAGAGAGAGAGAGAGAGAGAGAGAGAGAGAAATGGTAGTTTGTGATGTTATTAGTTAGTGGGTTATTGTAAGTTAGTTGTTAGTTTATGATGTTGTTAGCTAGTAGGTTATTGTAAGCTAGGTGGTTAGAGAGAGAGAGAGTTATTAGTTAGTGAGTTATTGTTAGTTAGTTATTAGTTGGTTAGTTAGCATGTTATTGTAAGTTAGTTGTTAGTAGGTTAGTTTATGATGTTATTAGTTGGTGAGTTTAGAGAGACAGAGATGGTAGCTTAGTTAGTTAGTGGTTATGTAGGTTAGAGTACATTATTATAAGTTAGTTATGGGTTAGTTATGAGAGAGAGGGAGGGAGAGATGGTAGGTTGGTTTGCTTGGTATGGTTTTAATTATTATCTTACTCTTGGTTGGTGTTTGGTTTGCTTGGTATAGTTTTGTTTGAAAGGATTGGCCATTTGGGCAATTTTTGACAATTGTTATTTAACCCGGTGGTCTCTCTTTTTTTCTTTCTCTCTTTTGGGTTGTAGTTTTGTTTTGTTGTATTTGTTAGTTTATTTGTTATTATTGGTTTAGTGAGAGAGAGAGGGAGAGACGAAGAGAGAGAGTTTTGTTTATGTTAGTGTAAGTTTTGCTAGTAGGTCTCTCTCTCTCTCTCTCTCTCTCTCTCTCTCTCTCTCTCTCTCTCTCTCTCTCTCTCTCTCTCTCTCTCTATGTTGGTTAGTTAGTTAGTAGGTTGGTTAGTTGGGTAGTTAGGTTAGTAGGTTCTGCCTTCTTTATTGTGAGTTAGTAAGTTATAATTATGTTAGTATCAATTTTGTTAATAGCTGTGTGTGTGTGTGTGTGTGTGTGTGTGAGTTAGCTAGTAGGTTGGTTGGTTGGATAGTTAGGTTAATAGGTTTTGTCTTCTTTATTGTAAGTTAGTAACTTATTGTGAGTTAGTTGGTTGGTTTTATGATGTTAGTTTGTGTTATGTTAGTTAATAGGTTGGTTAGTTGGGTGATTAGTAAGTTAGTAAGTATTAATATTAGTTGATAGGTTGGAGAGAGAGAGTAAGGACACATACACACACATATGGTATTATTTAGTTGGTTTTATGATGTTAATTTGTGTTTATGTTAGTTGGTAAGTTAGTTAATTAGGTGGTTAGCTATTAGTAGGTTCTCTCTCTCTCTCTCTCTCTCTCTCTCTCTCTCTCTCTCTCTCTCTCTTTTTCTTAGTTGGTTAGTTAGTTAGTAGGTTGGTTAGTTGGATAATTAGGTTAGTAGGCTATGTCTTCTTTATTGTAAGTTAGTAAGTTATTGTAAGCTAGTTGATTGGTTTTATTATGTTAGTTTGTGTTTATGTTAATTAGTAGGTTAGTTAGTTAGGTAGCTATAGATATTAGTTAGTTGGTTAGCTATTAGTAGCTTCTCTCTTCTTCTCTCCCTCTCTCCTTTGATGTCTCTCTCTCTCTCTCATTCTTCTCTCTCTCTCTCACTCTCTCTCATTCTTCTCCCTCTCACTCTCTCTCCTCTCATTTTTCTTTGTGTTAGTGTATGCTTTTTATCCAGTATGATATTAGTTAGTAAGTTAGCTATTGGTTGGTTAGCTATTAATAATAGGTTGTTTTATGTTGGTTAGTTAGTAAGTTAGTTAGATAGGGGGGGAGAGAGAGAGAGAGAGAGAGAGAGAGAGGAGGGAGGGAGAGAGAGTAGGTTAGTTAGTAAGTTAGTTGGTTATGTTGGTTACATTGGTTAGTTAGTAGGTTGGTTAGGTATAGAGAGAGGGTTCGTTGCACTTTTTTTGTATTAGATCTAGGAATTTTCGTTATTTTTAAGTTTTGCAAATATTTTATATATTCCTCAAGGTCAACATGTGCTTTTTGTCTAATATGAAGGCTTCTGCCCTTGCAAGCAAAAATGTGTCTGTAGAAGATGTTATACAATGCGCACTCCTAACATGCAAATGAATGTACATAAAATGACGGAGGTCATAAGGAAGAAGGCAACTCGTCATGCACTCAAGCATGTTGGAGGACATGATAGTTTTGTTGGTTTCTTGAGGTTCATTCATCACTTGGATGGGATTAAAAAGCAAGTGAAGACATTGTTTCGACATCAAAAAGCTTTGATTTCTTTGTGTGAACATTAGTGACCGTCTACAAAGGATTGAGAGAATGTTGGAAGAGAAATATGAAGGGCACCTTATTGATGGAGTAACGATATAGGGCGAGTTAGAAGAGATCGGGGTTATATAGATGACATTTATGAACATATCCAGAAATATTGGTGGCTTCGTGCTGGATCTTCGAATGATCAAGAAGAGAAGTTGAAAGATCTTCTTAATAGTACAAGTCGTACAGTAAGTAAAGTATGTGACTTAATTGCTCACAAGAACGAGAGCTTGGTTGCACCGGAGAACATTGCTCTTGATGTGCAACTTACTTCTTCGAAAGTTTATCTTAATAGATTTTTAGCAATGTTAACACAAATGAATCGCCATGCATGCTCATCTTCTTGCATTAGAGAACATTGCCCTTGATATGTAGCTTGATTCTTTGAAAGTTTATCATAATAGGGTTTTGGCAATGTTAATCCATGCTTCTTTGCCATGGTTTGCTTGGTATATGTAATCTCTACAAGACTTCTTAAATGAGTTATTTGATGGAAATGTATTTGATATATTATTCATCTCCAAGCTCAAAAAATAGCCCAATTTACAATTAGCACGCTTTAGCTTTTGTTTGCTTTTGTCCCACTAAAGAATTAAAGCTATTGGGCACCCAAAGAGTTGGACTGTGCCCAAATACAATGTCCAATAATAAATATTTAATTATCTCTTATTTTCTCTTGATTCCACTACCTCACCCTTTTTCTTAGTCCGAGTTGGAGGACCTGAATTTGGCAATCTGATTGGACTATGAATTTTGTGTAGGCTTTCTTCGTCTTCTCTAATATTTATTGAAGTTTTTGTTTCCCCAATGATCGCACCACGGATCAACTCGATGTAGGGACCGGTTAGGCATGGAGATCGAGATAGAAGGCATAGGCAGAGAATGTACCCAATTTAGTCTTTTGCTTCATGTCGTGCAAGTCTTCTCTCTTGTTTTTTTTTGCAAAAGTAGAGTTCTTTTGTTCTTGGGGACCTTCCGGCACTCACTACGCGCGCATACAACATCCAATCTGTGCACTAGTGACCTCACGGAATCCACCATGGAATATGCCTCATGGCATCACTCTAAGCGGATCAGATGTCTCGACATCCATGGGCATCAATGCATTGATCATTGCCTCCATCTCAAGCTTCAAGATTGTAGGAAAGTTTGGAAGGCTGCATGTCTCCTTTAGTATTGATGGTATAGATTGGGTAGTACATTCCAAGTGGTGGATTGGCTCAGGCACTCCATCCATCGCATGCCCACGAACTCTTCTAATTGGCCGCAAAGGGTGCATCCCTCCTTGGGATGAGACGTCACCTCCCTGTAATAAATTTTACGGCCACATCCAATGTTTTTGCATATGATATTCAATTAGTTTGCGAATACAATGCATGATCGATATACACTTTTCTAACCGTTTGCTCAAAATCTGAGATCACCTGATCAATTATCTCTGATTGAAACTTGCCGAAGCGTCGTACATCTTCCATAGACAATCGACGTTTTCGTCTAATTGCCAACTTACATTGAGAGCAAGGACATGGGACACACTGATTCAAATACGCCTCGCGATGTTGAACATCATGGCCTTCATCGTTTTCTATTTGGTCTGCGCTACAACAAACAATTTATTTTTGTTATCATTCTTTTTTCCTTTCTTAAATTGTTTGAGAAGGGATTTCTTCTCTTGTGACTCAACAAAATTAACGTATGTAATGTCTCCACCCACCTACGGACGGCGGGCCTACAGTATGTAAAGTCTAATATGCCATAATGCATGGGGACGAGGGAGAAGCTACCCTATGTTGAAGTGTTTCCTGTCTCATGGTATTGCACCGGACCTCGCCACCTTTTTTCCCTTGTGTGCAACTCGATATGTAGAGTGTGGGAGAAGGTAGTGCAAAGCATGTCAATAAAACCATCCGTTCACCTCCAAGTCTAATCTCTCTTTCACTCTACCGGGCCTGGATACACAAGCCTTCCGCACCTTTCTGAAGTGTCGAACACACCTAAGGTACACCCTTAACTTTATATATATATATATATATATCTCTCTCTCTCTCTCTCTCTCTCTCTCTCTATTATGTTTCATGTTTGTTCCCTTTGTCTCTCGGTTCTTCTCTTTCTCTCTCAGTACACATCATTTTTAACAAAAACAAGCAAAAGAAAAGGAGAAAAAACAAAAACAAACTAAGAGGGAGCAATGCACTCACCGTAAAGGTCCGAGGATGGATTCGGCGGCTCCTCTTCGCCCTTCATGTACTTCCTCCTCTTCTTCGCAAACGGCGGCAGCGCCAAGAAGATCTCCTTCTCCCTCTTTCTCTCTTTCTCTCCCTCTCCCTCTCAAATGCATGATGTAGTTTGCTCTCTCTTTTGCTCCCTCTTTCGCTCTTTCGTGCAAAATGCTGCGCTCGAGTTTCGGCCCGCTTTTTTTCATCTAAGTATCGTTGTTATTTGCGTCACCACAAATAGCAATGCTGCTAATTTGCGTCGGAAATGGTTGTCACGATTCTCCTATATCCTTGTAGTAATGCCTTCCAATAGCTGCAGTTTGTGCCATCCAACTTGTGAATGTTAAAGATAGTGTTGTGATTTAATCCACTTGCCATAATGCAATAAATGAAAGTAAAGTCCAAGACAAATAGGCTAATGTAAATGGCAACAAAACATGCTAACACCAAGACCAATACTATTTAAACAAAGGAAATTACTAAAGAGTAGGGCTGTCCAATAACTATTACCAGTAAATGACAGTCAAGTCAAAACATCTGCCCCCATAAATGATGCATAAACTTGCAATTATAGCAAGCTAAAAATAATGGTAACAATAAATCCAAATCCAAGTACGAGTAATCAATTGATAGAACCCAATCTGCAATTTCTAGGTATATCCTGTAAGAAGCCGAGGTATGTACAAACCACTAGCAATCAATAGGCATGCAATCTGTATTACCGAGAAAAACTCAATGTGTCAGAGCGAGATACATTTAATAAGCATAACTATCATGTGTATAGTAGGTTTCAAAGATAACAGAAGAGAACTACTACATAGTTGAGTAGGATAAATACATCATTAACAATACACTAGACAGAGATAAGTGCCAGCTCAAAGCATGAATCAAATCAGTCCACTAGGCAACAACTGCATCCAAATAGCATCTGGAGGGCATAGACATAATTCAACTGAGTTCCACGGTCTCACTCAAGTAAGCTCAATTGCATAACCCAAAGCTCTACTCAAATGCAAAATATCCAAGTAGCTCAAGTGACTCCCACTAGAATAAAATCAAATGCCAAATGAGCAATGAAACTCAAAATATCAAGTACATGGCCATCTAGAATCCAAGATACATAAAGCATAGAGCTAGGAGCATAACATCTCAATAAGTCTTCAAGCTTGTAATGTCAATGATGGAAGTAATCAAAGCATAAAAGCAAAGTGCCAAAGCATCCAATGTAGCTCAAAACAGAGGCTCAAATGTCACCATAGACATGTCCAAGCCCATACATTAGTGCCAAGTATGTACATAAGCATATGTCAAACTTGAGAAACATATAGCTCAATGAGGTCTATTTGATATTGGTAGGAAGCCTCAATAGGCCTTAACAAGTGTTGGAGGAGAGAAGCATCAATGCATACCTTGTAGGAAATAAACTATAGTTGCCATGAATAAAGCTAAAGCTTTTCAAATCTAGGTTGAAGTAGACTAAAGGAGAAGCTCCTTGAACCAATGCTCTGATACCAATTGAAGGGAAAAGCCCGAGTGAGAGCAAAAGCAAGGAGAAGTACTGGAGGTGTGAGTTATGGCGAATATGGCAAGGGAGCAAGAGAGAGGCTCAAGATGTGGGAACTCTAGCAGTCACAATGTGTGTCCAGCCTTCCCTTATTCAAATGTCACTAAAAGAATAAAGAATGAAGTGGCAATGATGGGCACTTGCTACATGCAATATATGTGTGTGGATACAGTCAATGTAGTGAAAAGATAGGGAGCATATGCACATGCATCTTTACCCCAACAATGTGTATGAAGAAAGATTTCACTTCAAAAGTTTTTTGCATGTGGTTTCCGATACTAGCTTGGAATTAAACTTTGGTATATCATTATGTAATCTACTTATAGCAAAGTGTTAAATCCTATTTCTTCTAAGACGTTGAATGTGGTAGAAGCTAAACAAGCTCTTATGGATGGTTTTGTTGAAATTCTAAACCTACTTAAGCTTGTCAAAGTTAGTTTTATATATTGTTTTGAGTGCTACATTTCAAGAAAGTTAGAAATGGCTATGATAAATATGGGCAATCAATCATTAGATGAAGCATGCCCTAAATTCGTATCAAAGTTGCTAAATGACTTCGATATTGTTGGAATTTATAAGATACCAAACAAATCTTCCTTCTTTTGTGAAAATATCTCATGTTTCCTGCTAAGGAAAGGCTTAATGGAAAGGACTTTGACGAAGCTAGACTAGGTATGTAACTACTTTAAAAACCTACCCAAAAGGTTTTGAAATACTTGAATATTCTCTCATCCTATATGGACAATAGGTTGCCATTTTTAATGATCGCTTTCAAAGCAAATAAAAATGAATTCCATTGGCTAACAAATGCTATCAAATGCTTATACTCTAAAGCTGGCTACCATTCTCATTGTGTAATGCTAGGATCATTAATCATACATTTATATCTTTGGAGGGAACTACTAAGGCAATGTTATGGTATCCCATGGGTTTTTGTTGTTCTTCACTCTAGTTCAACTTATGTATGTTCTACTTTGAGTATAACTTTGTGAAAAATTGGCTCTTGGTTAATAGACATGACATCCTCAAACATTTTGCTCATATCTCCATATTCTTATGATGATGTGCTATTGGTTAATGTACTTGACCCTACAATCTTATTTGGGAAAAATAGGTTCTCTTTATATCCTATCTACAAGGATGTTCCATAAAATTTGGCCTCTCAAATTAATATTTCTTTCACTCATCTTGAGACATTTCATCTCCCTAGCTACACATTTCTTGAATACGAAGTCATTATGGAAGCCTAAATCTCTTATCTTCTACATATTTACAAGAAGAAGCACCTTCCCTTCAATCATGTCAAATCTACTCATATAGGAAGCAACTACCCATCATGTGGCTCCATAAGTTTATCCTCTCTCAAATTGAATCTATCTCTATTTTGACAAGAACACCTATGTGGCTAGCTCAAAAGTTAATACTTCATATGGCGCTTCTCAACGAATGGATATGAGAAAGCTCACTTATGGCAATTAAACACATCTTTTTGGGCCACAAATCATTCATTACTAAAAGTGGACTTACAATATTCATGATCATTGATATGCAAATAGGAACAAAGTATACCTTGAGACCACACATATAATGGGTGAGGGTCCATTGGTACCATCCATCCAATCATGGCCTTAAAGGTATGGGTTGTATGGTAAGGCTATAGTAGCATTGCAAACAAATACTTTTTATCTACACTTTACATTTCCTTTCCTTTCCTTTACTGATATATTGTGATTCATATCCTTTAAATTAAAAGAAACTTTAGCTTTCTATCTATACACCCTTAGATTTAACAAAATCAAGGGAGATGTAGTTGTGCAAATTTGGCATCCATTATCATCTCAAAATTAATAGACTAAAGGTATTGTTTTAATTTCCTTGCATAAGACACTATAAATTCAACTTGCCTTTACTTATTTTCATGGTAATTCCAACATCGGTTTGGTGACTATATAAATAGAGTTACACATGCATTTTATGGCATGCCTCATTTATAAGGAATATTGCTCAAATGTAAGCTAAAAAGGAAAACTCCATTTAAAAATAAGGGGCTCTCTTAAAGGCATCTAATGAGATGTAAAAGCTACGTAAATAAACCTTGGCATCACCTTTAACCCTCCCCTTCTCATTTTATAGGTGAGGCCTAAATTGTATCCCTTTGCTGTAAGTAGTGTAACTACTCTCTATTAGGCTAGAAGACGATGGCCAAGTAATGGCATACATCATTAAGCTTGTGTTAGCCTAGAAGATGATGGCCAAGCAATGCCATACATAATTAAGCTTGTGCAAATTCTACTATTTAAGTAGCTTTGAAGCATGGTGAACTTGATGCTGATAGTTCATTCTCTCTAGTTAGTCAGCTAATTGTCGCTACATGTGTGCAACCTCTGGTTAAGTTTACATCATGCTCATACTAAAAACTAATCACTCACTAACTAATCATGGATCAAGCCTTGCTCGGTTGTACAAGTGGTGTTTTAATAGTATATGACAACCATAGTACTCATAATTGTACCATATGTGCTTGCAAAGAGCATCACCGAAATAGATGCATCCAATTTTGTGTAAAAAACTACTATATGTAGGCCACTTTTATGAGGAATTATCCCCTCCACAAGATACCATAGGTCCATCGAATTTGTGATAGAACTATTGTTATAGTCTAACACCTGATTTTTGTGTGTCTTAAAACCTTTCAACATATATATTCCAATAGTAAGGAAATGAACCCAATATTGGTTGTTATTCTATAAATAGTAGCTATCTATGTTTGAGTGTAAGCAACCAATAATAGGGGGAAATAAATCAAAGTGTTTATGCTAGTCAATTAGTCAAAGACTCTCTAGGCCATGGATTCAAACAATGTATGCTTGCTTGAGGAGGTCACATGTGTAGCAACCAAGGTGTGCTGTTAACATTTGCAACACATATTAGTTTTATTAGTTCTTACTAATGAATGACCTGTTCGATTTTGCAGATAACAAGCTCATCCTCTCCTCCTTTTGGAAATGTATCACTTTGAAAATGCCTAAGAATGGAATTACGCCTTTGGCATTGTTGTGATACATGTCATAATACATACATGTTGTCTTTGGTCAATATAATACGCACTATGATTCTATTGCTAGCTCTCTTGGGTGTTTGATTCCTTTGTAAAGAGCTTGTTTTTATGAATTAAACACCTCCCCCCCCCCCCCCACACACACACACACACACACACACACACACACACACACACACACAAAGACTAGAGAAAGTAAGGAATTGCCACTCACTTAAGACATCACATGTATAAAAAATGAAAAGTTTTAGTAGCAAATATGAGATCCTTATCAAAGTGACTTAACTTAATTCCCATAAAGCTTGACACATCATGACATCTAGACAATCACACAAACATGCACATTTAGCCCTCTTTATTGTCACATCCATTGAGGACTTGCATGTATGTGGCATATGTAAGAGAAATATATTTATGAGTATATCTTATATATGCATCATAAGCAAGTTGTGCTGTGACTTGAGGAGTTTATACTTCTTTATTTTAAATTATGGCTCTTGTTGTGCTTGTTTTTCTTTTTTCCCTTTTGGCACATGGAGGTGCATCTTGCAAAATGCATTAGTAGAAAGCCAATCCAATTGGGTTCACTTTTTGATGTAATGATGACAAGTATCTAGTGCATTCTTGCTTATTATCATTTTCGTGTTTAACAATAGAAATTAGCATGTGGAAAGAAGAAAAGGCAATGCTTCAACATGCATGAGCACAATTGCCCTATTCTTTTTCCCCCCAAAAAATTGGATGCCATTTCGGATAGTTTTTTAGATACCCTCATGACAATCCATATGGGGAAGTGAGCTTGTTGATCTTGAACTCCACTAGGTTGTCCTTGGGAATTGAACATGGCTTCTCACACAACTCTCATAGATGCCTTAATAGCTAATAAGTGTTCTTGTTGATTGTTTCGAATGATTAATAAGTTATTACATCAATAAATGTGCAATTAGGTGGGCAAATAAATCCTTGAAGAAGAACTTGGAATCTTTTACTATATATGAGTAAGTGTGTAATTGGGTGGGCAAATAAATCCTGATTCCTTGAAGAACTTGGAATGTGCATTGCTTCTACGGAATAGGGGGTGGGCGTATAAATCCTTCAAAGGTGAGCATAGACACTTGGCAAGACTCGGAATCTGCATTGCTTCTATGATCGAGAAGTAATTGAGAGAGAGAGAGAGAGAGAGAGAGAGGCTGCTTCGGCTCTACTTGATGCGGGAGCAATGGGGTACGATGCTGATAAAGAAGCGGGAGATGAGGATGGGTGCATCGCGACCATGGAGAGGCTTTTCTCTGGGCTCATCACGCGTCTCCAGACCCTGCATAGGAAGATCCCCCGCCGTCTCAGAAGACCAGGCAGAGTCAGGCCTCGAGGTAAAGGCTCATACCCGTTGCCTTGCCATTGACATTGTTTGTACTGTCTGGGGGAGGAGAGGATGAGGACATAATCTAATGGTGAGAAAAGGGTCTTTTAAGTGACACATCAGTGAATATCATCACTTAGTTAGCCACACAGTACAAGTGCAAGCTTATGAAATGAACATTGATGCATGAATAGGAGGCGTGCGGCTTTCTTTACCCACTTGGGATTCGGAGACAGCCTTCTCCCATCATTCTAGCACAGAAGTGGCTGCACAAAAACAAGAAAGCATCTGAGGATTGCCTTGGCTTTGACCGTGGTTGGGTTCCACAACATGTGGTGGGAGTCATGGGGAGAGTCTATTGTGCCGTGTAATTTTAAAAAAGATGGATCAGTTGAGAAAATGGTGAAAGGAAGTTGTCCGTTGTGTGATGTTGTCATGACTAGAATTAAAAATTCCCATCCTAAGCTTAAAGAATTGTATTTGTAAGCCACTCATCAATGATGTCACTAGTGCTTCTATCTTTCTTGGATTGTGTCTTAGTGTCTTTGGATGTTTTGTGAATCCAAAGTTGGAGATAGTCTTTTCCTTCAAGTAGGCAACGATCGTATAGCCATAAGCATCATTGCATTTATCTATCCGTTTGGTACATTATAGTTTTTCCACCAGTTTGTCATATATGGCCTATCATCTATAGTGGCTTGAACTTGAGGTTTTTAAATTGCAAAGTTTTTGCTGTAGGCTGAATTTTACCATTGCAAATCAGGCAAAGTTTAAAATACATAAATAAATGCTGCTCTTCAATACACAAACTCCTCAAAATGTATAATTGTGTAAGGGTTTGGGTGCAATTCAAATAGCAACAAAAGAATGGTGATCAAACGAGGAAGTTTGAAAAGGGTAGATGGACTTGGTTGAAATGCTTTTGGAAAGGATGGGCTCACCAAGGCCATCTTTCTAACCTTCGAGGAGGAGGTGAATGGAGATTGCAATCCATCACACCTACTTTATCAATTAGCACTAACCGAAGTTGAAGAGAAGATGAGGCGGCCTCTTCTCTTCAATCATTGCTTGAGATTAGAGTCCCACCACACTTTTGGAAGAGGATCCATCTTTCTTGGGTGAGAGTTTACATAGGGGTTTCCTTTTTAGTGGAAGAGTGGTTAGTTTTTCAAGATTTGTTGTAGAAAACTTAGAGACATGAGATTGCAACTCCTAGGTGCCAAAGCTATGATAGAGATAGTGGAAGAGGGAATTCTTTTTGAGCAGGGATGGATATAGGGAGCTTCTAGACCTGGTTAGGTCTTTTCTCAAAGAGGGGATGCCCCCCAATAGTGATTTTGAGTGACAAAGAGTTTACTCCTTCACGGTGGAGGATGATAGTTGACTTTTGAGAGATGACTTGGATCAAATAGAGTTGGCATGCTGCTCTCAATAGAGGATCAAGGTAGTGACACACTATGATAGGAGATGGTACTCTACAAAGATTATAGTGGGGCCTAGGAGAGTGGGTTTGGATAGACCCTTGCTTGACAAACCATGGGATGTAGCCTTCTTTGGCTACACCACTAGGTTGGGGAGGAGGATATAGCGAGCAGGAATAGAGAAAAGTCAACAACCACTCAACATTGGCATAGACAGGGATTTAACTTTTTCTTGATAGACTTTTGGAGGAGATTGGGCAATAGCTTCAGACCTAGAAAAATCTCTCTTTCTTGCTATCGCTAGTAGTGCATAGGAGTTTGATAGTTGGTAATTGGCTTGATTGTAGCAAGGCTCCCATAACCTATATGAGATATAGAGAGGTAGTGGAGATCCATACACTATGCGATTGTGCTAGGTTCTCAGAGCTGTGGAGGAGAGCCCTTAGGATGGTCTTTGAGGGCACAACTAAGACTATGGTAGCAACTAGAGGGGTAGTAGCTTGGGTCATGGGTAGAGGCCCAACTATGGATATAATGATTTTCAAGGTAGTCACGGACATAGTGGGCTGAGGGGCACTATGATAGCTGAGATTACTTTCATTATTTCTTGGTTTGTTTGGACAATGAGGTGTAGTTACCATTGAGCTTTAAGATGTCTTCATTATAGAGACTCCCTAGGATCTAGACAAGGACTATTCATACTTTTTTGTAGGAGATGGGATAGACTGTAGTGCAACTCATAGTAGATTAGGAGAGGTGCTTTTATGTGGATATGGGACTTTGAATCTTTTCACTTAGGTGCCACACACGGTTTGGCATTACAGCGCACGAGAGTGGTTGTTCACTCAACCAATTTGTTTTATGATGTACTTACAAGTCCCTATGTGGCTTTTTTAAACTTTGTATTTTACATTTGGGATTTCTTTTGAGATGTTATTAATGATTTTTTCTCTTCGAAAAAAAAGGGACCCTTTCTACCAGCCTAGAGATATTCAGCACAAGAAGTGTTGCGGTTTATAGTCATGCCATTGACATTTAGGATGTCTCCATTGCAAAGACTCTCTCTAGGATCAAGATAGACTATCCATGCTTTCTTGCAAGAGATGGGTGATATTGTAGGGCAATTTTGAGTGGATGAGGAGGAGAGATGTCTTGATGTGGATGTGTGACTTTGACATCTTCTTTCACCAACTGCCACACATGGTCTATCATTATAGCCCACTAGATTGGTTGTTCACTCAACCATGTATTTATGATATACTTAGTTGTTTGGTACATGGCTTTTTTTCTTACATAGTATTTTACCTTAGGAATTTCTTATGAGGTATTATTGATAGAATTTCCTTTATAAAAAAAACACCTTTCTACTAGCCTTTCAAGAGATATCTAGCACAAGAAGAATGCTAAACAGTTTATTGGCAGGATTGATTTGTCTTTTTTTTTGTTTTTTGGGGGGGGGTGTGTGTGTGTGTGTGAAGAGATGCTAGGGTCTGCACTAAGAAAACATAGAATGTATGAATACCACTAAAACAAAATAACTTAGACAAAAACACAAAACGCAATATAGGGATGAATGAAGATGGGATTGAATGAATGATGTAGATGAGAATGCATAAATGTACGCAATGCTTAAAGGCAGAGCAGTTCAATTGTTAAAATGTCGGATCTAGAGCATGACAGGAGCTATGGAGGTTGGAAGATGAAGATTGAATTCATGTTGATATGGACAATGAGTAGACAACTGCTACACAAGTGAATTAGGTTCCAAGATGGAAGCTTAGACTCATAAAGACAATCTTGTGGGTTGGACTGACAATGACACTAATTGAAAGAGGAAAGCATTATGATATTGTATTCATCATTATGAAAGTGATAGTCAAGTACAATGTTTTATAGAAGTTGGGTTGTTCCACTGTTCTGACTGTGCATGTGGGATTCAGGACATCTCTTTTTGGAGCATACATCATTTGTCTATTTCTTAACACTCCCCCTCAAATGATGAGTTGCTACACTTGATGGCTTTTGCCCCTTCTACATGGTGACATGGCTTGGGAGACTAGCTCATAGGTAGCCTAGTCAAGTTAAAGCTTGAAACTTTACATCTTTGGCAAGGGTTTTTACAAAGCAAATCCATTAAGGAAAAAATAGAAATCCACTATGGGAAAAACATATGAAAGATACAATGAAAATTCTTTAGAACAATCTGTCAGAGTTGTTGATGGTAGCGGAAGCATCTTCTTCTTCATTCATGAATTGGTTTTGGTAGTGATCATTCTGCACCTGCTGTGCTATTTTCTTATGGAAATATTCACTGGCTGTATGGCCAATTTTGCCACAGTAATGACATATAATCCGATCCTTGTTGTTGTTGATGCTGAGTCCTCGACCACAGCCTCTTGCTCCATAAGTGCCCTTGGTGTACAAGAGATTGTTGATGGTGGTGTGTTCTTTTGTATCCTTGCTTTTAACTTTGCTTTCTCCATCAAGTAGTGAGTGCTCAATATCTTTAAGTGAGAGACTTGGAACATTACTTGGGCTGGACACAAGATTCTCATATGAATCCTTATTTACACTTGCAAGCAGTACGACTATTGCTTCATCTTCATTAATATTATTCTTAAGAGTTGCAAGCTGGGTTTTTAGGCTCTTGAACTTGTTAATGTGTATGGTCATGGAAATACTATCTTTTATATCCAGTTTATAAAACTGCATGAGTAATTTTACCTTTGAATTCTTTGCTTGGGTACCAAAGATCCTATCAAGTTTCTTCCAAGCAGTTCTAGCATCTTTGATACCAAAGATATGATGTAGCACATCATCAGTTAGTTTCCAGGCAATGATGCCTAGTGCCTTGTTATTCATCTTTTTTCATTCTTTGCTTTGGTTTTTGGTGGAGCTACTGCAAGGATCTTGCTTTCTGAATCTTCTTTTCCACCATGTGTATCACCTTCAGTATCTTCAAAGAGATCCCAGAGGTCTTTTCTCATGAGGTGGTACATGGTCTTTTCCTTCCAAGCATGGAAGCCTTCTCCATTGAACTTTGCTATTTGTTCGAGCTCTGCCATTTTAGATTAGCAACAAATCAGCCAGCAAAAGAGTTGTACTTCAATGTGTCAAGAGACACAAGATGATTAGTGTTTAACAACACTGCATGAGTATTAAAAAAAATACTATCTTGGAACTCAATGTCGGATCTTGATGCTTGATCTTCTTCTTGCAAGCCACAGATTGCGCAGCGTGGAGATGATGGCAGCCGTACGACCAGCAGGGGTGCAGTTTAGGTTAGCGAGGAAGAATTTTGACAATGCCAGCTTCTGCAGTACGCAATGTCGATGTGTGAAGTGATAGGATGGTGTGCCTTGAGCAGAGGGAAAGATCTCTAGAAGAAATCGTATGGAGATATTGACTGTGGAGAGAGATCTAGGTATTGCAAGTAGACATGGTATTGCTGTCCATGGCAGCCATGAAAGCTCCAGTGAAGGTGAAGGTGAAGCCAGAGTAGGAAATGAAGTCTTGAGCTAATACCAAGTTGGGCAGAAGTGAAAGGGAGCTGGAGAAGCAGAGTGAGGAGCTGACCATGCTCAGCTGAGTTGTGATACCATGTTAAAATTTCAGATCTAAAGCATGGCAGGAGCTATGGGGGTTGGAAGATGAAGACTAAATTCATGTTGACATGGACAATGAGTAGACAACTGTCACACAAGTGAATTAGGTTTCAAGATGGAAGCTTGAACTCATAAAGACAGTTTTGTATATTGGATTGACAATGACACTAATTGAAAGAGAAAAGCATCATGATATTGTATTCATCATTATGAAAGTGATAGTCAAGTACAATGCTTTATAGAAGTTGGGTTGTTCCACTCTCCTCACTATTTATACGGGATTCAGGACATCTCTTTTTGGAGCATACATCATGTGTCTATTTCTCAACACCAATAAGTGATGACTCTTGTGGGAGCAAGCTGAGGGAGTGTGTTGGAGAGTATCCACCACCAGTTAGAGTAGAGGCGCAAAAGTAGATGGCAGTATGGATGATGATGTGGCAGTCAAGGCAGATTGATCTGCACCCTCCAAAAGCAACGGCCAAGTGATGATGAGTAGGGGCTGGAAAGAGTCAATATAGCTTGTTGTGGTGATGTTGATAGGCAAGAGTGACGAGCAAGAGGGCGGCACAAGAATGATGCAATATGCAGCGGTAGGTGTCCTCCAAGAATTGGCGATAGTAGGTTGGCATGCTCGAACAGCAAACACATCAATTAGCGAGTGGTTAGTGATGATGGCAGCAGCTAGAGACTGTCAAACAGGTGTTGAAGTAGTCCTGGGGGATTGAAGGATTTGATGTTGGAGAATGGCAACAATTGAAAACTCACTTGAGTGAGATATAAGTGGCTTAGCGTACTCTCTTATTTATTACTCATCCAAGAAGTACTTTGTACTTAGCTTGATCTAGTCCAAGCACTAAAGAAGAAAATCAGCTTGCTACTTGGAGTATGCAAAAATTAGAGTTTCAAAATTCAAATTTTCAGAATTGCAGCAAATCAGCCCATTTATATATGGTTCAGCCACTTGGTGCTCGTGGTTTGTTTCAATAAATTATTGTAAAGGGGGAGGGGTTGGTTCTCCTCTCAACATGGTGCCAACTCTTCTTTCACATGCGCTCATGCATACACACACACACACACACACACTCTCTCTCTCTCTCTCTCTCACGCGCGCGTCTAATTTTCACAGTGATAATTGATTAAGTTGGTTAAGTGCAGAGTATTGCGATTCTCATGTTTTTCCTTGTGCTTACATTAGTACTAGAGCCAAGTTTTGATTCTAGGTCTTTGGGTCAAAGAAACAAACCATGAACGGGTGAACCTGCATATTAGGTGGTTGCCTGTGTTAATGTCGGAGATTCAGCTATGTTTATTAACTCCTGGATGTCCCGCACTAGGGGTATCATGACACTCAAAGAGTATCTGGCGGGCACTTAGCTGAATCTCCGACATTAACACAGGCAACCACTTAATATTGAATAGCACGAGAGATTTCGTTTGTCTCACCACCCAGCCACTCCTAGAAGGTTGCTGGCTCCCCTGATCATGATCCGACTGCCAGCCGTCAACTTCAAGTGAGTCATACTATCTTTAAACTCACTTACTTTCTAGGCTCCCCTTGACCCCGTTTGGGTGCCCAAGGCCCCCGGACGGTCATCCCTCGCACTTGTCTCCGCTCTCCCCATAAGTTACATTTATTAATGTAACATTGCATAAGAAACTCTCTAGAATCTAAATTTGGCGTCTCCTAAAATTTAGGAGACATAAAAGCTCTAGAATTTCACGAGGAATAAGTTTGTCTTCAGCGGCCTCAAATTCTTAACCATTTTAGAGATTTTTGGAGTAGAAGGTTTAGAAGCTTCTTCCTCTAGAAAAGTGACATGTGTCGGGGGACTAGGCATTAATTGATAAATTAAAGCTAGTTCTAGACCAATCAATGTTGGGACAATTAAATATCCTATGGGGCTTAGCACATTTGGGGTACTCGCTAGTTCTTGGGCAAGGTCAAATGGATATTTAATTGATTTTTAAAAATTAAATTATAAAAATCAATTTAATGAAAGCTGAAAATTAATTTGGGAAGCTGCAAAGTGGCAAAATAAGCTACCACTAGTCAAGATTATTCATGTAAGGCTAAGAGAGGGCTGTTGGGGTTGGCTAAGGGTCATTCTAGTCAATGCAATGCGACTGCGGAGAGGGAGGAGAAAGTGCTGTTAGAGCAGGTGCCATCAGTTTTGGACCATTTTCAGCAGCCAAGGAGGTCTAGCAACAGGCAATTGCTTCCTAAAGGTAACATGCAGCAAATGACTACCTACAAGGGCTGGCGATAACATCAGAAGTCTCTAGATTAGTAGACCATTGCATTTTTGCTGTCCCAAATCAAGACAGTAGTTGGTACAACACTTTTTAGAAATGTAATTGGGAAATTCCTCTCTCTACAGCTTTCTCTCTCATCTACAATCAATCCCTCAACAATTCTCAGCCATTTTCAGCATGGGATGAAGGGTAATTGAAGAAATTGCTGCGAAAACCCTGGCTAGTCTTGCCACTTTAGATGCTTGGTTCTTCCTTTTATGCAGTTATAATCCACAAGAAGATACGGTATTTCATCCCTCATGCATCCCTCATGTATGGTATTTTGACAATGGTGCTAGTGAGCACATCACTTCACATAAAATCTTGTTTGATACCCGACCTAGAAAAAAGATACAATGTGCTTACAACTATTCTTATCAATTTAAGGCATCGGAAGGATTGTGATTAGTGCAACCAATAATAGACTTGTTTACTTGAGAAATGTAGTCCCCAATATTAAGAAAAATGTATTATCTATATCTTGTATTACCCTAGTTGTTTTTTTTGTAATATTTGAGTAAGATAAGTGTATTGTATCAAACCTTGGGAAGGACAACATTATTGTAATATGAGGGTCACTTCTTTAAGGCTTGTACTAGCTAGATGACTTCGAGGTGGCAATATCATTGTAATATGAGGGTCACTTCTTTAAGGCTTGTTCCAACTAGATCACTTTAGGGTGGCAAAAGTATTTGGCACCATCTTTGTAGGAGACCTAGATTTAGGTTCATCTCTAGCATTCTTACTTTGGTCATGTATATCACAAGAGTTTGCAACTATTACAACTCTTAGATGATAAAGGATTTTTTAGACATTGTGGAGCTTGTAAAGAAATACTTGTCTACAGAATACAAATACAACCGTACTACTAACGCATAGACTAATGAAGAAACATAGTTAGGGTGACTTGGTGTGAATGCACTAGGACACTTCAGGGTTAGGACAACAGAGTCCTATATATAGGACTGAAGACCCTATTGTGCTCATCATTGTGTGATCACTACTCTCGGACTCTTGGCCTGTTGGCGACACATCCATACACTGGGATGGTGTGGGTTGGTGGTATGGGACACCAACCCTTGGGATGTGGTCGTGACCCAGAGTATTGCTAGCTCCCAAGTTCGGGGGTGAGCCCATTTGGCTCTATGGATGGGAGGTGAGTCTGAGGTTGAGTCCATTTTATTATTAATGTGGCTTGTGCTGTGTCTTGTGTGTAGGTTGGATCCTAGGGAGATGTTTCTTTAGTATCAGAGTGTCAACTTGTAATTGGACGCAAGATCCAATGACGTCCACAAAACCACTTTGACTCACAGAACCGTAATGGTTCGCACTTACAGGTACGCCTTTATCTCGTTAAGGGTGGTATAGGACACCACTAGTGGAAGGAGGGTGTGCAGGGGGCACATGTTGTGAGTGACGAGTATGTTGATAAGGTATATTTATTGTTCGGTGCTCGTGTTTGGGTTTTGTGTTGAGGCGATGCTTGTGTGCAATGATTTTTGGTGGTTTTGATGATCGGAGTTTGGGGAGTTGATACTCTACGGTTATGGCAAACTGATGTCAGAAGCTAAAATCTTGTGGCCCTGATAAGCATCAGAATTTTGGTTGACAGTAATTCCTATCAATTTAATATTTCATGTTAATATTATCATTGATTTTAATGTTGACGTGATGTTAAATGTTATTTTGGTTTTAATATTTAATGTTTACATTAGTGCTACCATTAAATTTAATGCTAACATTAATTTTATGATTAAAGCAAACATCCATATCAATCTATGGTGACGTGTTGGGGAGAGAGAAACACTAAGGATGAAATGTGGAGAGATGATTGTGAAGACGGAGAGAGAGAGAGAGAGAGAGAGAGAGAGAGAGAGAGAGAGAGAGAGAGAGGGAGAGAGAGGGGAGAGCAGCTATGTGATATGCCTTTCGGCAAGTATTGAGTGATTGGAGAGAGAGGGAGAAACGAAGTCGGAGAGAGACGAAGTCCATGTTGGATTTTGGGTAGAATGCATGTTCGGCAAATGGGATTGATGCTTCACGGCACTTGATGGGATGGGATAGAGACTTGTCGCTAGTTGGGAGAGGTTGACTTCTTGCCACGTGGATGGGGAAAGTTGATTCCAACATGGTGACATGGAAGGTAGGTCGTTCTTTAGTCAAGTATGGTTAAATTCTTTTTGGCCACATAGAGGTTTCTTTCTTGAGAAGGAAGAAGATCTAAGAACGTTTTTAACCTTTGTTTTGAAAGGATTTTAAAACTTTCCCCGTCCCATTGTTCAACTAGAGCTCCCTGCTTGCTTGTTTCTGAAAAAAAAGAAAAAGGGATTGAATAGATTTTCATTAAACATAAATTGTTTGCAGTCTTGCACTCAATTGTGCCTTGTCTTTCTCTAAATTCTGATCAACATATATTCTTGCGCGTTCTTTCTATCTTCATATTTTCTCTCGTCTCATACATTCTCTCTTACCATGTTGGCTTTCCATGTTGTACCTCCTTTTGATGCGCATGTTCCCAATGCCTCAACACATGGAGGATGCTTGTCTGGCTTTTCTTGAATCTGAACACATGCATGGGCTCTCAAAGCTTCTTCTTCTTTCAAATCCGATGGAGATTCATCGCTTGTGTCGATTCTCCAAGCTCAAGTCAAGAAAATGCAATGGAAGTTGGTTGAGCTACTTACTCTTTATTTTTCATTTGTGCCCATAGCCATGAGGATGTTGTCTCTTAAGTTCCAACTCGATCCCTTTAAAGGGAGAAGAACAAATGTGATGAGGCAAATATCAATTCATGGCCGGCCAAATGGATCGCGTATATTGATTTGCATCAATTTGATCACGCTCAGTGCATCGGGTAGATACAAATCATGTTACAGGGAAAGGCGTATACTTGGTGGGCGGGGCTATATCCCAAGCCGGTGACATGGGCTGATTTTCAATCTATTTTTTGGAAATTGTGACCGATGATCGAATTGAAAATTTTCAAAAATTATTTGAGCTTGATATGGGAAAAAGGAGCTTGGATGCGTATCCATAGGAGTTTAAAGATCTGTTGCACAAAACAAAGGACTTTGATGATCCTCAAGCCCTGCTCTACATGCGATATCTTTACGGATTGTTACTGGACTATCAGAACGAGATGCTTTGTAATCTGCTTCATTCGCTCGAAGATGTCTACATGTATGCAAAGATTTTTCATAATACTTTGGTTGTGAGTAGAGGTAGCCAATTGACGGGGGCTCCCATTGAGTTGCTTCTGTCTTTAAGTCAAAGAAGTTAACTACCTCACCAGCAACTCATTAGTCGTCTTTAGAGTTGCATAAGAAGAAGGATAATAAGTGCAAGGTCACTTGAAGTGAGGATTGCTTGAAGGGCCGTTGCTTCGCTTGCCATTAGATGGATCACTTTTGCGGTAATTAAGAGTGCCCTAGCATAAGAATGCAAAGTCTACTTCTAAGACTTCAATAAATACTCTTGAAACTCCTAAGTATATTTTCCGAAATTTTATTCGAAGATTGTTTGTTAATGCTAGTAATGGCAATGGTAGCTCTATTAATAACATCGATTTTGAAACTAGCCTTTCTCCCCGGATAGGTTGGTAATTCTCTAATTAAGCACTTAACTACAACAATCAGCAAATGAATATAACTTGAAATGCACAAATTACCTTAATAATCTCGGACATTGGATACCCTATTGGTCCCAAAACTGGCACCCCTTTTGGTATTTCTTTAACTCGATTGCTAATAGAATGAGTACAAGTTGAGATTCACAATCTCCTTTGCTGTAACAACAATCAACAATCAAGTTGGGCCAATTGTCCCTTGATTTTTCACCTAGGACTTGCACAAATGGAACCACCAACTAGCTAAATGCTGCTTCAAATTACAATGAATGGACTGGCATTTGAATTCCTTGACAATTACACGCTACAATCTCCTTTGCTATAGCAACAATCAACAATCAATTTGGGCTAATTGCCCCTTGATTTTTCACCCAAGATTTGCACAAATGGAATCATCGACTGACCGAATGCTACCTCAAATTACAATGGATGGACTGGCATTTGAATTCCCTAACAATTACATAACTTTCAGGTGCTGAATTCAATGCACGATACCTTTATCAATCGGCATGGGTCTCGAGGTGACTATCAAACCCTAATTTCTACAGAAATTTAGGGTTTACAGCAGAGATCTCTTTGCTGTCCACCAAATTTGATTGAGATCTACTCAAAATGGCTGAGAAATGTTGAGATCTCTGATTAGAAAATGGACCGGCAGCTCCCTCTTTCTCTCCCCCAAGCTGTAAACTAACTAAATGGTTGAGGCCAGACCCCAAAAACGTTTCCTCGGTTTGTATGGGCATTTTTGCTACAAGTAGCAACCTTCTAAACTCATTTTTCAACATTATCCAATCATTTAGTTAATTTTCAGAATCAAATAATCCTGTAAATTAAATCTCAGCTCTTCTGACCTTGCCCAAAATTAAATGTACCCATCTATAATTAAATTGGCTAGGCCATTTGTAACCTAGAGTGGTCCCTAATCTTTGTTGATCTTCAAATTGGCATCACTTAATTAATGAATGCTAGTCTCTAGTATCACCACCAATACTTATTGGCCAAATAACTGTCCTAGGATCAAAATTGACACCAAGTGACCCCCAAAGCCCAGCTGCATAACTTATCACAACGTTTGCCTTTGATACCCACTGTATCCTTTGGGTCCTTGGCCTATTACCATGAAATAACTGCCATGTGCATCACATGTGCTTTGCTCATAATTTTATTTCTTCTCAGTTGGTGTAGAGACTATGGTTCCACGCAATACTTATCGACCAAATTTATCGTATTCAATAGACGGAAGGGCCTACTGTGAAACATTGAGACCAAGACTTAGGAGGTACTAGATTTGGATCTTTCGATTAAATAATACCATCAGCTTATGAATTCCGACTCATGAGCCTTGACCATATCGATGTCATTTTTAGCATGCCATGGCTCTTTGATAAATATTTCTCCTTGTATATTGACTATAAAAATCATATGCTTTCTTTTGAGCTTGATGGTTATTTTCATACTTTTACCCTTCGAGATTACGGACAATAATAAACACATGATCTTAGCAATGAAATTTACTCAATGTTTTTCTGATCCAAGTGTTATTAATTATATTTATTTTGTTAAAAAAGTTCAATCATTTGATTCATAATGCGATTCAATTTTATTTAATAATAATCTTAATTTGAATTCAAATGATAAGTGAGTATTTGGATCCAATATTACATAGAGTATGTTATGTCTTTGTGTTCGAGCTACTTGATGGAGTTGTGCTATCTTGTGGAACTTTAGACCATAGAATTGAAACGTTACGTAGTAGCATGGTAACTGCGAAACAAACTTTTGTAGGGATTGAAACACGAAACGTTTGAAATGCAAAATGCCCCGAGTGAAAGGGTTGATTGAAACACGATTTTTCAATGTAAAATAATTATTTTTTAACTTTTTTGAGAGTTTTTAGACACATATGATAGACAGTATTTATTGACACGAAAGGATTTATATGATATAAATGTGTAAGTTGTTGAAACTAGCCTTGCTTCTCAGATATGGTGGTAATACTTGATTAAGCACTTAATTACAACAATTAATAAATGAGCATGAACTGAAATGCAGACTTTACCTTAGTAATCTTGGACAGTGGATACCTTGTTGGTCCTAAAACTGACGCCTCCTTTTGGTATTTTTTTAACTTCAATTGCTAATGGATTGAATACAAGCTGATTCCACTATCTCCTTTGTTGAACCAAAAGCCCCTTGCTACACAAACAAACAACAAGCACTTCGGGCCTATGGCCCCTTGAATTTCAAGCAGGACTTGCTCTAATGGGACCCCAACTAGCCAGATGTTGTTGCAAATTCACAATGGGTGGGTTGGTGAAACTAGCCTTTCTCCTTGGATAGGGTGGTAAATGACTTGATTTAGCTCTAATTATAGTGAGTATAAAATTTACATAAATTGAAAATGCTCACTTTACCACTTTAATCTTTGACATTGGACACTCTGTTGGCTCCAAAATTGGCGCCTCTTGTGGTATTTCTTGCGAATTGAAGGAGTATAATTGGGATTCTTTGATCTCCTCTACTAATCCAAGTCTCTTGTCGTCAAAACTGACTAACAAGCTTCCAAACCAATTTGCCCCTCGGTTTACTTAGGGATTGGTCTTCACCTTGCTCCTTAAAAGACAAATTCAGCTCCAAATCCGATATTGGTTGGTTGGTCTCTTGAAACTCCTTGAAATTCCTCAATTTCAGCTGTTGAAATTCAAGTCCTAAGCCCTCAATTTTAAGCACACATTACGAGATAGTTGTCAAAACCCTAATTTTTGTCGTACAATAGGGATTGACTGAAATCTCTTCCTTTGATTAGCTCAAATTGTTGGAAAATATTGAGATGACTTAAGAGAGGGTTAGGGGATACGAGAAAATGATGTAGAGAGAGAAATTTGAGAGTTTCATAACGAGAAACATTGAAAAGCTATTGTTGCATTGCCTAAACAGTCATGGAAGCTATCATCTACAACTTAGGACCACCAGAAAGACTACTACCCCCTCTTGTATGTTGTTATTTATACTAGAAGAACCTTAGGCTGATGTTACCTGATCTTGGAGGGCTCCAAATTGCTATCACATGCTGGAGGACTAATCCCAGGTGGTTGCAAATCACATGAATAGTCTCTCCTTGCTCTCTAACAGCCTCTTTTTCTCTCACAATGATTGGAATAGACTTCCACTAACCCCTAAAAACGTTTTTTTTCACTTGCATGGGCAAGTTTTGCCAAGTGGTAGCCTTCTAATTCCATTATCTAACATTATCTAGCTTATTAAATTAATTTAATGTTTATTCTAGTGTGCAAAAATTTAATTTCATCAGTCAATAATTAAATTGACTAGGCCAATTTGTCTTCCAAGTATCCTTGAGCAGTTATTCACCCTTAGACTATCATTAGTTAATTAATTAATGCCTAGTCTCTAATGTCACCAATGACATTAGTGGCGAATAAACTGGTCTAGGCCCAAATGTGACACTGGGTACCACCTAGTACCTGTCATGCATAACTTATTACAACTTTTGCCTTTGACACTGTCCTTGCTACCATGAAATAATTGTAATGTGTATCACATGTGCTAAATAACCTTGTACATTTGATTAATATCTTAATTAAAGGTTATTGGAAAGATTAGAGCAACTCAAAATTTCACGTTGCCATGACAATTGGCATTTGAGATCCTTGACAATTTCACGAATTTCAGGTGCTGATTTCAATGTATGATGCCTTTGATTGATGGCATGGGTCCTGAGTGGTTGCTAAACCCTAATTTTTGCAGAAATTTAGGGTTTACAATAGAATTCCCCTTGCTATCCACCAAATCTGCCTGAGATTTGCTCCAGATGGTTGTAAAATGTTAAGATCCTTTTAGAATGGACTGGAGAGAGCGAGAGAGTATTGAGGAGAGGGAAAATTCAGAGTTTCCTTGTGGGAAAACCGTGTAATTTATCTACTGCTTGCTTGGAGACCCTAAAATGCCTTCACTTAGACTTGGAAGACACAAAAAGTGATATCACATGGTCCTAGATGGCTCCTATCTGTTGTTCCTTGCCTCCAATGGTGGTTGTTTTCTTTGTAGAAAATGGATTGGTAGCACTTTCTCTCTCTCTTAGGATGAAAACACATTGAATGTTCCTCCACCAACTCCAAAAACGTTTTTCTTAGTTTGCATGGATATTAGTGCCAAGTGGCAGCCTTCTAAACCCATTTTTTAGCATTATCCAGTCATTCCCAAAATTAAATGTGCCCATCCATAAATAAATTGTCTAGGCCATTTGCAACCTAGAGTGGTCTCCAACCTCTATTGACCCTCAAAGTGGCTAGGCCATTTACAATTGTTCTATAGTTAAAACCGATACCAACTAACAACCAAAGCTCTGTTAGCATAACTTGTCGCAACTTTTGTCTTTGACAACCACTGCATCCTCGAGGTCTTCTTGACTTGTTACCACAAAATAACTACCATGTGCAACACGTATGCTTAATAACCTTGCACATTTGATTATTAAATTAATCAAATGTTATCAACAAGATTAAAGCATCTCAAAAATTTCACGTCCCCGTGACAGTTGCAACTCATTGTTAATAAAGAAAACTATCTCATATACATTATTCGGCCATTTCACTTGGTGTTTTGCTTGGGGCTTGTCCAAAGGTGACATGCTTTAGGGTGAAACACAACGTTCTAGGGGAAATGTTTTAGGAGTGAGACGTTTTGTGGTTACCTTGTTTGGTAGCCATGCCGTCTCACGGAAATCTTATCAGTTTCGCTTGAAAGAGAAAGACGAGATAGTTAGGCAACTTTAAGACTATTTAGCTAAGGGTTTTATTGAACTAAGTAAAGCCTCCTAGGGCATGCCTATCCTTCTTGCTTGAAGGAAGAATGACACAATGTGCTTTTGTGTCGATTACAAAGGTCTCAATTAGGTGACCATCAAGAATAAGTATCCGTTACCTAGGATGGATAACTTTATAGATCATTTTTATAGATTTTATAGTAGGATTACCCAGTATCGAGGTCATGACACAATTTGGGTTGTGGCCGACTACAAGTTGGATGGTCTCTTTGTCAAACATTGTTATAGACTTTATGGTTTGTCTGATGAAATAGTCAGTGACTAAGACCCTAAGTTCATTGGCCATTTTTAATATTTGGTTTTCCAAAAACTAGAAACTCGATTGTCCATGTCGTTCTCGGAACAACTTGAAATTGGCGGATAGACCAAAAGGACAAATCAAACCGTGAAGGATATGTTGTATGCATATGTCTGTTGTAACCATTCGGCTACTGGTTATAGCCCATTTATGTTTGTGTGTGGTTACAAGCCAAAACCACCGATTTCCACCAAGCTTAGGGGGGTAAACATGCATTCCATAGTTGACTTTCTGTATGATATGCAAGAGATGTTGATGATTGCTAGGGAAAGCATTAAAATGGCCGAGGATTGTGCCACATTTTATGCTAACCAACATCGTACTTCTCTAGAGCTTTAGGAGGGTAGGTGAGTTTATCTTAAAGTCCCAAAGGACTTCGATTCAATGACTACCAACAAGTGCTATAAATTGTCTTAAAGGTTTTGTGGTCCTTTCTAGATTACCAAGAAGATAAGTAGCGTATCCTTTGAGCTGGATTTACCTTTGTAAATCTGAGTTCACCTTGTGTTTCACATGAGTTGTTTGAAAGAATGATTGGGACAAGGTAAATTGATTGTTTCGATTGAGAAAGTCACACGGCTTGTGGATATTGCTTGTTGTGGTCTACTCGAACTTGAATTGGTTCTTGACCTTAGGACTAAACAATCCCATTGAATTGTTTATCTTGAGTACTTGGTCAAGTGGAAAATTTGCCTAGAGACGGAGGCTACTTCAGAGTTGGTATGCTCATTGAAGAGTCATTTTCCTCACTTCGTCCCCTTGAGGATATTGCTGAGAACAACAATAATTCATGAGGAAAGTCTTATGTCCTTGGACATCTGGATGGGTGCTAATAGCATTGTCACAACGGTTACAAAGTGACTCAGTGTGAATGTACTAAGGACACTTTGGGGTTAGGGTAGTTGAGTTCTATTCATAGGACTCAAGGCCCTATTGTGCACATCATTGTGTAATCACCACACTTGGACTCTTGGTCCATTGGCCGATGCATCCGTACACTGGGATAGTGTGGGGTGATATGGGACACCAACCCTTGGGATATGATTGTTACATAGATTGTTGTTAGCTCCTAGGCTTAGGGGTGAGCCCATTTGGCTATATGGATGGGAGGTGAGTTTGATGTCCAGTCCCTTTTATTGTGAATGCGGCTTGTGTTGTGTCTCGTGTGCAAGTTGGATCCTAAGGGGACGTTTCACTTGGCCAACACGATTCAGTCTCTAGAAATCGAGATTCCAATAAATAATAATTTGAAAACTAAGAATTCCTTGGCCCCACCCAAGAAATTGGTCACTCCCTATGCAACAAATAGGAAACTAAGAATTCCTTGGCCTTGCCAAGGAATTAGTCACTGCCTATCCATATTTAAAATCTTAAGCCTTTAGACTTGAAGGTGTTCAAACTTTTATTAACGTAAGTTAAAGGTATTAAATGTCCTAATTATCTAACTCCGATGGCTTCAAAAGTCATTTCCAAGGGCACATTTAATGTTTAGAGCCAAGATTTGACACTAGTCACCCATTGGCACGCCCATTGGCACATGTGCGTTATAACTTTTGCCATTGTCATTGTGTCCACAATTTAACTTACATTCACATGTTCACCTCACATGTATACAACTTAATTGTTAAGTTAAAAATATTTATGTCTTTGTGACAATTTTTATGGTTGAATAAGATCACCTTGAATGTTTCCATTATGTGTGTGTAGGTTACTCTAGCAATGTAATCCAAGTGGACTGTGATAATGCCTCAAACTATGCCACTATGTAGTGGAAACTTGAGGCCAAGTTTCCATCCATAGTATGGACTATGTGCAACTCATTGCCTAAATCTTCATGAAAGCAAATTAGAGTGGGTAAAGAGGGTTGTTGATGATGATTTTGTGATCGTTGGACATCAATGCTAAGATCTGATACTCACATTTTATTGCTTCTCGTTGGACTTGGGAGTTGAAGAAACCATTAAAGACGTGGTTTGTGGCCATGTGGCTTATTCTTGTGTGCTTCTCTAGAGTGTCCACAATAATATCAAAAAGATGGTGGTTGTCAACGAGTTTGAGGAGATGCTTGAAGGGGGGTTCACCACGAACCAACAAGAAGCAAAATCCATTCAATGACTTACTTGAAAGAGGACTTACATTAGGATGCAAGGGCACTTGTCATTGTGACTACTCCATTCATCTCTGTCTCTACCATAAAGTTTAGAGAGATTGAGTATGATCATTAGTGGGGGCGATTTTGTGAGGTGTTTGATGCATCCTCTAGCAAAAGTGAGTGTCATTCTAGTTTGATTTACAATAGTGAGATGGGCACCTAGGTTTTATCCTTTTATTTTTCATTGCATGGCTAATACTTGCATACAAGCTTACAGCCTTTGCAAGTTGTGTGCTTCCAAAGTCCTCCCTCCCTTCCTCTCTCACACGTTGGCATTCACAGGTTGAATGTGTAAGCTAAATGAAGCATAGTGTGAGTGAAGCCCGTGTAACAGGTCCACTACAGCCAACAAGCTCTAATTTCTTTCTACAAACTGTCTATCATTCTTAGTTTCTTGTTTGCTGTAGAGATGCTGTCTTTTTATGAGCTTTCATGATTCTTACTCTTTTCTTTGCTGCAAAGGGTTGTCAACTTTTTGTTTGGGGTTTCTTGTTGTCTCAACACTACGGAGGGGGTTGTACAATGGAATATATGCTGATGTTGGAGGTTTTGAGCTATCTTAATTTTTCTGCACAGTCAAAACATTTGCAGATGTTTTTGGTCAGAATTTGCAGTGTAAGTGGGGCGATTCTCACTGTTTTTAATTGCTTGAAAGATAGCTCACTGTGATTTACTAATTTGTGCAAGCAGATGGGTTTGTGCCACTGCCACAACCATTTCCAATTACCAACAATCCAGCAGCATCAGATCCAACCTCTCTTTGGTCATCTTCACTGAGAGAAGGCCCACTACCAACCAACAGCGCATGGCTTAACTTTGTTCTTAATGAAGGTTCTGTCCCTGAATACTTGCACCCTTACCTTATTCGAGTTAAAGAGGGTGCTGTGACTATTTGTTTTCCTTCACGCATAGTTCAGTCCAGATACATTATCCAGTCTTTTGTACCCAATCTCACAGTTGGTTGTGCTAGCATAGACTCTGGCAAACATTTGGTTACATCTTTTGATGATCTCAGTGTTACTCTTGAGCTTACAGGGCAAGTGACAGTTCCTTTGGTGAGGGGTTGCCCTTATGTTACATTTATATTCAATGATTATATTACACCTCATTTTTCCACCATCCATGCAGTGCTAAGCATTACGTCTAATGACGATTGCACTAAACACAAGGTCATCATGAACAATGGGCAGACCTGGCTGATTTATAGTTCTGATTTCCTTCATTTGTCCTCTGATTTGACTGTGGATGGACAATTCAAGGGGGTTGTAAGGATTGTGTTGCTTGTTGGGGATGATGTGGCAGAATCTGTTTTAGACAAATGTAGTTCAGCTTATCCTGTAGAAGGATGTGCAGATCTTTCAGTCCCTTTCCAAGTCAAATATGACTGGAGGAAACAAGGTTCAGGTGACCTCCTGATGCTTAGCTTGCCACTGCACAGAGAGATGATGTCCTTTCCAGGTTTTGACAACCTCTGTCCTGCTCTCTCTTATAACAGCATAGATGGAAAGATGGAAGGAGTAGTAGGTGATACTTGGGTCCTTAATGAAAGACCCATTTCAGTTGGATGGTATTCTTTGAAAGGTGTCTCAAGTCAAAGGAGCCAGAGGGAGATATGCTTTGCACTAAGACGAGATGTATCCACCCTGTCACCAATAACTCATGACTCAACATATTTCCATGGAAAATCATTAGCGCGTGCAGCTAGAATGGCAATAATAGCAGAGGAGGTAGGCTGTCTTGATGTTTTGAGAAGGCTTAGAGATTTCTTGAGGGACTCATTGACACCTTGGATGGAAGGAACGTTTCCAGCGAATGCTTTCCTCTATGATAAGAAGTGGGGTGGTTTGATTAGTAGGAATGGTTCTCACAACTCTCAAGCAGATTTTGGACTTGGAGTGTACAATGATCATCATTACCATATGGGGTATTTTTGTTATGCTGGTGCAGTTCTTGCAAAGTTGGATCCTGGTTGGGGAGATTTTTATAAAGCCCATCTTTATACAATTGTGGGAGATTTCATGACTTTTCATCATTCTCATATCCAGGACCGCAGTGGAAGGGATTCTGAGGGCAGCAAGCCTCTTTTCCCAAGGCTACGGAATTTCGACATTTGGGTGTTGCATTCATGGGCTGGTGGTCTGACCGAGTTTGCAGATGGCAGGAATCAGGAGAGCACCAGTGAGGCAGTAAATGCATATTACTCTGCCGCCCTTCTTGGGCTGGTGTTTGAGGAGAGCCAACTTGTCAATGCAGGGCTTACTCTTGCAGCACTGGAAATGAGAGCAGCTCGCACTTTGTGGCATGTGCCCTCAGGCTGTACACTTTATGAACCAGAGTTTGTATCTGCTAACCGAATGCTGGGTGTACTTTGGGCTAATAAGAGGGACTCAGGATTATGGTTTGCACCTCCAGACTGGAAGGAGTGCCGTTTGGGCATTCAGCTGCTCCCGATACTCCCTATCACAGAACTCCTGTTTCAAGACATGGCTTTTGTGCAGGACCTGGTGGAGTGGACATGGCCATCACTAAGTAGAACAGACACTAAAGATGGCTGGAAAGGTTTTGTATATGCCTTGCAAGCCTTGTATGCACCGGAACAAGCTTATCGCAACATCCTTACTTTGTCAGATCATGATGATGGCAACTCTTTATCCAATATGCTATGGTGGCTTCACTCAAGGTAGATGAAATTTTCATAATATGGTATTGAAACATTGCTGCAAGCTAATAATTTGTAAAAGTTGGTCTGCTTCTTTCAGTTCTGATTCATCAAATTCCATATTTTTGAGATCTGGAATGAGTATCTTATAACTAGTATTCACCCAAAAATCAGTCCATTGTACTTGAAACATTTATATTATTGGGATCCCATCTCATTTGTTCAACAACGATTACTTCATTGATTTGCCATGCTACACCAAGCATGCATCGTGACTTGCAGCTTTTCAAGAAGAACATGATAAAGGCTGATGTATTTTTCCTTGGGTGTAAGTTCTAAGTTCTGAAGCTCCAGAGTATTCTTACTTTGCCTATGGAGGACCTAAACGAGGAGTCATATTTTTATATAATTCCTTTGATCTGAGGGAATTGAGGCGTTGACATGCACGTTTGAGTTCTTTTGTGCTAAGGGATAAGCAATAAAAACCCATTAGCGTTTACAGGATTTGTATATAGTAAAATATTTAATGGACCTAACATCTACAAATGGTAGTATGTTATATTTTCAGTAGCTTAATGTTTATATAAGGTTACTTTTGTAATGACATCCTTGAAATAAGCTACATGGCACATTATCGCATGTAGACCTACAATCATGAAAGCATAGCAAACCACAACTACAACTGCATTGCCCAAATTTTAATATATAGGAGTGTTTGCACTATTTTGTCTGTCACTTAGACCAAGCTCTTAGATACTATGGCCATTTTATCATTGTGTCACTAAAAACTACTATGATTAGCGAGTATTTATATTTGAAACCTTGATGAGGTGGTAAGGCTAAGGCACCCCTCCACCTCTTATTTCCTTGTCATAGTAGCAAATCAAATGAAAGCCAAATGATACAAGGTGTATTTTCTCTATATTAGGTAATTCCGCCAGTGAAAGAGCACTTAAAATGTTTGAAGTTTTTTGGTACAGAGACTTACCAAAAGGAGGGTATTTGGGTTGTGATTGAATACTAGGATGCTCTGCTTCTTGCTTGATAAGATTCAGTGCAACATATCCCATCTTTACTAAGCCAAGAGGAGATCCATCTTGGGGGTGAGAAGACTATGCCAATTGGCCAATCACTAGCAAGCATTCCTTTCTATCATTGTTTGGTTGCTCAAAAAGATGGCATAGAAGTGAAGTTATTTTCAAAAGTAGGGTGCATTGATGCCATGCATTGCTATACAACAAACTATGAACATCTTCCTTTGGAATAAAACCATAGACAAAATTCCTATGGAAACTTCTTCAACCAATGAAACTAGTATTGTTTTTGAGTCATTACTGTACCATCATTACGTGTGCAATTCAATTTCTTTGTGTATTTATAGTTGATTTATAATACTTTTTGTATTTTTCTTTAGGCCTATATCTTTAAATCGCTACAAGTATAATGATGTACCTCTTTGTGACCTTTCTCTTTCATAGGTGGTGCATGATCTTTTAGCTTTTATTATCTTCACATTTGGTTTTCATTAAGCACTTGTGAAATTTGTGTTGATATAGTACAAGAATATTGTTGAGCAAAGAATGCTAGATTATACATGTAAGGGATTTATGCCTTGCAAGATGTTTGCGACAATACAAGCTATGATATTATCTAATGTGGACTCTCTAAATTGTACAAACATACTAAAATATCATAGTATTTTATTCAAAATATACATACTCATGGTCTTAGAAGTTTCAATTAGCCTTGTTCCACAATCGCATCCATTATTTCAACATGTTATATCAAAGTTTAAGTAGCAACTCCACAACAATGAATTAAAACTCTAGCTAGCTAAGTTGTACCTAAGCTGGAGAATAATTTGTTGTGCAAGCGATGTGCACACAGCTAAAGATTGGGCCATATTGAGCCAACCTCTTTTATGAGAGATGAAACATATGAGTGCGCATGTTTCCAATGTTCAAGTTTTCCATGGATTCCTTTATTTAGAGGGAATCCCTAAGGTGGCCCTAGCACATTCCCTAATCCCTAAGTAGTCCTTAAGCCTAAAATCTAGTTTATTGTAAACCATCTCTACCTTACAAATTCTGTCCTTAGAATCTACTAGTGGGGAGAACAAAGTAATACCCAAGTATGGGGAAAGAAAATCTAAAGATTTCATTATCCTTAATGTGGTAAGGGTGTGGTGATTCTTGGATCCATGGATATCCTCAGGGTCTACCCTTAGGATAAAATACTATAGGTGTCATATCCGAAACCTTAATGAGAGCCCCTATCTCTTGGTCCCCATGCAAAAGTTGAGTGGCATGTTGCTCAAAATATTGTTGACCCATTGGATGCATATAAGGGACTAGCAATCATATCTTAAATCCTAGTCATACTCAAGTTCTTATATGTCCTCCTAGGTATACCTTGATCAGTTCATATTAGTGCATGTAACTATGATGCCATGATCTATGTCTTGGAGTGCTACCATTGAGGGGTAGTCTTAATGGGACTCTCATCATCGACCTCAAGCTTTACCTCCTCCTTAGTTTCCAACTTACATGTATCTCTGGGCCTCGATCTAGTTGATCATGCACATGAATGCCTTTTGCAAAACTCCTCTTGAACCCAAACTAGTGCATCCCTCCTAACATGATCCTCTATTTGTCCTCGATGCACCTGAGTCTCATCCATATATTGGCAATCCTCATAGATGAGATAACTTCAATATTAAGTTGCCCTCTATCTCATATGTGCATGAAAGAACCATACCTTCCCATGCATGTGGTCTCCAAACTTCTCTTTGCTAATATCTCTATGATCTCTTAGCGTCTAATGGTCCATTCCTTCTCTACCCATAAAATTGGCATAGTAGTTAAGGTACATTGGAAAAGTTTGAAATCCTCAAACCCATGTCCCATCATGAAGTCCATATCTTCATATGCCTACTCCTTGGGTCCATATCTTGCAACTATTTCTCAAGTTCATGTTGTCATAGAGACTTATCAAGATCAATAATCCTCATAAGCCTAAGCATTATCATGTTCTCAAGTAGAAGTGTGGTCCTCCTCATATTTAAGAGCATCATGTATATCTTCATTGAGGTAAGTGTCATCACTATCTTGCCACTACATTATGGTGCACATAAGACTCATTGCTCTTTGGATAGGCATAGAAGTGATGGTTGCCCATGTCAATCTCTAAATGAGGCTTATAAACATGCTCATTGTCACCTTTATAATCTTCATTATGCTCTACATATCCAACACATAAGTCTCATCACTCTACGTATATAGGCATAAAAGTCATGGCTACTCATCCTAGTCTCTAAATGAGCCCTGTACGTGTGCTCACTCTAACTTCTCTCTATGGAATCATCATCCTCATATTAGTAGGATAGTGATCATGGGACTCTTTGATAATGACCATTGTGGTCACTACATGACCCTTCAGCATTCTCATCCTTATACGCATGATGCATCGCGTGAGAATGCTCTACTAAATTGTGTTTGTACTCTAGGTAACCTTGATAAGGACTAAGATCTGTATAATTCCTATGTCATATGCCAAGCCAGACATAACCCTCATGGCCTGGATACACTAAGAAGCATACAAAGCATTTTCATGTATAATCCTTGTTATAAGAGTCCATATATGTACTAGATCCTATAGGCAACATGCACCACTAATGGGTTGAAATGGGCTTATTGGGGATTGTTTGAGCATTTAAAATGGCCACCTCTCACCATCACCTCAATTTCTGCACCCCATCACTTTTACTTCTCATTTCTTGATAAAAACACACATATTTTTAACTACAACACTATTTGGAATTAAAGTTTGCACATAGAAGTCTACTATTTGCACCACAATTAATTTAAGCACTAAACATTGTTTCTACCACATCCAATGGAGTTCACACATTCATCACCTTGGTTGCTCTTGCCAAAAATCTTGAATTTTGATTCTTGATCATTAAAATATTGATTGTCTACTCATGACATTGCATGCACTACAATTTGCACCTAGGAAGTCTCTTGTATATACCATGAAAAACTCACGATTTCTAGGATTACAAATCACGTGCTTAAGCATTTCTTGAGATAAGAGATTTAGCATCCTTCTTTGTATGGGATACATCTTGGGAACACTCACTAAACATCACAAATCAAGTGGGGGTCATTTGAGATAAAACAATCAAGTCTAGGTGCTCAAGTGGATCGCCTTCGCTAGTTATTGACCTTGAGTGGCTCTTTACCTTGACTGCGACTCACACTTCACCACCTTCATTGCATCACATAGACCATCTACATATTGCACGATGCACTCAAGGTAGTCCATCACCATGATGACACAAAGCCACTCAAGGTGCTCTTCACCTTAACTAAAATCGATCATCACCTCCATTGGTTGCACAAACCACTCAAGGTGATCCTTCACCTTGTTTGAAGCATTCTCCTCAATGTGGTCACTTCCTTGATTGCGTACCACTGCATACCATCCATCACCTCCACTCAAGGTGGTCATCACCTTAAGTAACTTTTACCTCCGCTACCCATCACCTTGATCAAGATGAACACCATCTCAATTGTGCACCACCTTGAATGAATCTGTTCCACTCAAGGTGAACTAACATCACCTCCATTCAAGATGATCCTTCACCTTGATTCCATCCACCTAGATTAGATATAACCTTGTCTGCATTGCATCACCTTGAGTCAAGGTTTACTGACCCAAAATCAAGGTGATCACCACCTTGACTAGAGCCCATCAAATTCAACAGATTCCACCACATAAATTGCATCTCAAACACTCAAGGTGTTCATAATCCATCATCTTGATCAAAATATTATCACCTTAATAAAGGTGATTATCACCTTGATTCTGTGTCACTCAATGTGATTTTCATATAGTTCACATTAAGCATATGGGTCAAAAAAGGTAAATTAAGGTGATCAAAATACGTTGATTGACATCCCAAAACCCATTTGGATAACAAAAGGTGATGAATCCATCATCTTGAGCAAAAACATCAATCTTAAGTGGACTTTTGATCAAGGTACTAAACACACACCACAATTAGCTCACCTCTGGCATATGCATATAGCTCCACACTTTCACTAACTCTGTACACATTGCATCACATCCCCATCCAAGAAGTCTTGACTAGTTTTCAAAAGGCATTCAAGGGTACCCAAAAGGTGTCTAGAAAGTGACAAATCACCCTAACTAGCATATTGAGTATTGTAAATAACAGACCCCAATACAAATTAATCGCCCCTAGTGCACTTAAACATGAAGTACAAATAAAGATAATAAGACCAAGTCAATCCTTTGCATTTAGAAGTGTCACCAATATACTGAGGCAAGATGCAGAGTGTGATAAAGGCTAGCTAATCCCCTCGACTAGTCACCCTTTGGCTTAAAAATGACCAAAATTTTCATCATTGACCTTGATCAACTCTAGTAATATAGACTAATAGATCCAATGAAATAGGATAATGGCTAGCTCAAATTCACCTTGATTGTCACATCATCACTTGGACTAAGCAAAACATTGATAAAAAAGGGCTGAAATGTTTCAATACCCATTAGTTGCATGTGGCCAACCCTCTCTCTACATATCATGACTAGTTAGAAGCTTGAGAGACTTCATAAGATTGATCACAAGGGACACAAAAAACATGATTGTAGCAGAAGGAGTTGAGGAGCAAGATTCAAGGAGGTTGGAAAGGCATGAGGATTCTATTTGTCACATCTGTGTATATAGGCCTTTCATAAAATATTTGATTTCAAGAGACACCCTAACTACTAAATTCCTATTGAAATGGAAGAGAAAAAGTTATTGATTTGCTTGTAAAACGGCATTGCATGTCAGTGAGGAAGATTACAATGAGTCCTTCCAAACACCGAGTAAGATATTTTGAGCAAGGCTTAAAAACAAGGCAAATCCTATCATCAAAGCACCATAATCTAAGGAAGTTGTGAGTCATCTGCATTCCCTTGTTTAAGACATTTTGTTGCTATTAATGACTAGCCTTTACAAGGTTGGGCCATTTCAAAACTTAAGAAATTTAATGCCATGAGTAAAACATCCTTTGTGATGCATGTGTTTTATAGACATGTTTGCAACATTACACATAGCCCTTATTATAAATGATGACTATGTGTACATCAAGCTACAAAGATATGTATAGATTATGACTACTAAACATACCAAAAACTATCTTGAAGGTACATTTGTGAGAAATGACATGAATTAGTAAGTGATTTTCACAAGGTACCTAGAAATGTTTTTCTTAAGAGTAGGGAAGTAATAATCTCATTTTTTCTTTGATTTGCATTTCTCTCTTCTTCAATGCCATAAACATTTAAGAGCTAATGTAATATTGAGTGATTCTTCCTGCATGTCCACTAACTTGTAGCTGGAACATTTCATCATAAACGGCCTCTATTTAGGGCTTTCCTCTTGGCAAGGCATGATGAAGATGGATACTAGGCTTTGCTTCCAAAAGATATTGATGAGTACAATGATTCTAAGTAGAGGATGATTTGACCATAACACAAATATTGGAATCACATGATCCAACAAGGGTTGTGTTAAATGATAATGAGACCCACTATGTATGTATGATTGCATGTACATATGTGCATGTACACCCCCCTCCCCCCCTTGCAACTAGGACATGATATCGTGTGCATGTACATGCACACAGACGTATACACACCTCAATCGAGACATGACATCACACACACACACACACACACACACACACACACACACACACACAAACGAACTTGAGATAGTATTAAAGTATTAAAGTCCCTCACAATGGTGGAACAATCGCAACAACAAGCTTAGTTTGCACCAATCGATCTGATTATGATGTATTCCACATCTACAAAGCATAAAATCTTGTGAGCTCTCATAGAGACATGGATTTTTCTTTTGCCCCACTGCAACCACAGGCCAATGCAAGGTCTCCAGATTTCTAGCACAAAGTGACAGCAATGGTTGGATTGCCGATACATATATATGTGAGCTAATCAAAGCAGTTCACAACAAAAATGAGCTATATTTCCAAAGAAGACTACTTAGTCCTCATGTTGTGGGACTAATGAAGGCTTGTGCAAAGCAAAGGGATCTATTGAAGGGCACAAGGCTACATGAGGACATTTGCAAACGGGGGTTTCTTGAACGAAGCTCCTATGTTGCAAGCACTTTAATAACTGTGTGTGCTAAATGTGGTGCTCTTGCAAAAGCACATCAAGTGTTTGACAAATATATTATTCATGAATCATGATGGATTCGCTTGGACTGCACTGATTGCAAGAAATGTGAAAAAGGGTCACGTTGACAAAGCTCTAAAATGCTTTGATAAAATGCGGCTTTACATGTGCATTGAAAGTATGTGCTAGTGTAGGAGCACTCGTTAAAGGTGAACAAATTCATAATGAGATTGTAAAATTAAGGTTGTTGGAGAAATATAATATTTATGGCAATGCTTTGGTGAACGTGTATGCCAAGTGTAGCGCATTGAGAAAGGGACAAGGAGTGTTGGATGAGCTTCTCATCCAAGATGTAGTCACTTAAAACAGACTAATTGTAGGGTATGCACAGCATGGCCAAGGTGAGCAAGCATTGAGATGTTTCGATACGACACAACACGAGGGGCACAATCCCAGTACAGAAATTACTTTTATTTTTGGCTTGAAGGCATGTGCCAATGTAGAAGCACAATAAAAGGGCTATTCAAGTCAAGCAATTGGGAAACACAAACTTTAATAAACTTTAATGTGAGGTTTGTTATCATGATGGAAGAGGAAAACTGTCAATTTTACTCATGGCCCCCCCTCTCCTTCCCTCTCTTTCATTCGGCCTTTTGTTCTGCATGGCAGGTCAAGGCCAAATGGGCATTGGGATCGGGCTCTCTTCTAGGTTCCTCTCTCTCTCTCTCTCTCTCTCTCTCTCTCTCTCTCTCTCTCTCTCTCTCTCTCTCTCTCTCTCTCTCTCTCTCTCTCTCTCTCTCTCTCTCTCTCTCTCTCTCTCTCTCTCTCTCTCTCTCTCTCTCTCTCTCTCTTTGGTTTTTGCTTAGTCTGTATCTCAGAGGCCATAATTCCTTGTTATTTTATCTGGCAGTAATCGTTGATTGCCTCTTCCTACACGTGTGCTCCTGGTTTGAGATACACAACTGTTTGATATGCAGAGGTCATTATTTGTGTACTAGGACTATGTAATTGAAATTTGATGCTTTTATCAACAGTACATGTGAACAAACATTGACATCTTCCATTCTATGCATTCTAAATCATGAATTACAAGTGCACATCTCATGTTAGGGTCATAATGTATATCTCAAAGCTAAATGCAATTTGTGTATTGTATATGTGATCATAATCTAGTTGAATACAAAAATTATTTTGCCTAGGTTAGATAATTGTTAGATTTGAATATACTAACAAAGGTAAATGACAAGAAAGGAAGGTGGGAAGGTTCATGATGCCTACAGAGGACTACTGAATTGACTATTGTTTTGTTTTGGGTATCTAGGCTCATGAAGTACATAAAAAGAGGCAAGCAGCAGAGAGGAAACTGGATGCCAATGTTGCTGCAAAGGTGATCCCTTTGAAGGATCTAGATTTTTTTCCATACCTTAATGAGGAAGGGCTAATAAAAATTTGTAGTTTGCCAAATGAAAAAGCTAGTATTTATGCAATCTTTGATACTGAGAAAATGCTACAGTACCTTGGGTATCCCAAGGTAGGTGTGCAACGTTCCATAAAAGTTCATCGGTTGTGCTTTGATTTCTCAGCTTGATGTTTGTAGGATTTATTACCTGGATGTTCAGCCATAGGCTCTTTTCCAGCATCCTAATTCCTAGGTAAGAAAATAAGGAAAAGTATAGCCCATGTGTATGATGGCTCCAGTAAAAGTGTTATCTTCCCCATGAAATAATGGTGGTTTTGACATTTGGCTCTTAAATTTTCTTTTTTGATGATCTAGATGAATGTTAGATTATTTTATTGTCATACTTGTTTTGTAACTTTTTCAAGGTTGCATGGAACACTTAATGATCTTCTCTTTCTACTTTTGATGGTTTCTTCATTTTCTTCAACATGTATGAGAAATCTTAATAAACAGACTAGATGCCAAAGAATAAAATAGCTACACATACCAACTCCAAAGGCATCCCATGAAAGTGTGACATGTCAATGGAATCATGAATTCAATATAGCTTTATAGAAGGACGAGTTGGTTGCTTCAATGTATGTATACAAAGACCATATACCTAATGTCTAAATCAAGTAGCTGCACAAGTATAATCATGAACCTCGCCTAATCTATGAGGAAATGTTTGGCTAGAAAAATATTTAGCTAGAAACACACACACACACACACATCTCTCTCTCTCTCTCTCTCTCTCTCTCTCTCTCTCTCTCTCTCTCTCTCTCTCTCTCTCTCTCTCTCTCTCTCTCTCTCTCTCTCTCTCTCTCTCTCCCCACTAGGATTTATGTTTTGGCTGTGACTCACTTAGGTGGATTGTAGCTCACACTTTTTGCTTTATGTTGGCAACCAATTTCATTTAAGGTAGCAACGAATCTAAAAAGTATTGTTAGCACAAATTCGTTCTAGGTTGTTCAAAGGTAAGGGATTCTTGAAACAACTTTAGTACACACAAGCATTTTGAAGCAAACCACATAGGGATTGGATTGGGACTTAATGCTAATGCGAGGTGGTGTTTACCATTGACAATAGGATACCTTACCACATGCCAATTGTTTTCAAGAATACCATTAAAAAAAGATTAGAAAGTAGGTGGTATGGTGTGTGTGGCAGGAGAGGCCCGTTGATTGGCTTGCATCATGAATTCAGCGTATGCATGTCATGAGACACTCCTTTTTTGTCACGATGTGTGCATGTATGTGTGCACACATCCACGTGTGTGATAGGAGAGGTCGTTTGACTGGCATGCACCGTGAATTTGGGATATGCATGTCATGAGAACCAATAAGGCAATCCTCTCCTATCACTCACTGTGCAAAGGTGTATACTCTTCACACGCAAGTGTATCGCAAGGGGTCATTGACTGGCATGTATGTGTGTCATGAGGTGGGTCTCTTGCCACGCATTATTTGTATCTTTGAGTCTTTGTACGTATGTATTTTTTAGTCACTTGTGAGATACATGGATTGTCATGTGTCGTGTATTCGACGTATACATGTCATGATACTTGTCTCGTGATGGGTAGGGGTGTGTGTGTGTTGGGGGGGGGGGGGGGGGGGGGGTGCAGAAAGGTGCTTGTCAAGTAGGCACTCGGTCGTGAAGTTGGCAAGTGAGCGTCTTTTGACAAGTATGTCACAATTGACTTGGCATTCTGTCATGAACTTAGCATAGATGTGTCGTTTTGATTGTGACACCCTCCCCCCTTGGGTATGGATGGGCACTTGGTCGGGAATTCGGCTAGATAGTGTCTTGATGGGCTATAAATGAATAAATAAGTGATAGGCATTTGGTCGTGTCGCTCACGAACCATGTTGCTTGTGTGGGTTTCATGCACGGACCCATGGGACCAGGTATGCACCATCACACTGGTATGATGGAAGAGAGTGTGAGGCTTGGGCAACCCATGTCTCCCCATCTCCTCCATGTAGGCCGTGCCTCATGGAGAAACCATCATTTTTGCCTCCCGGCATGCAGGGTTCTCATTTTGAGCAAGGTAGCCAAGTCCCTCTGCTCTGAGTTTAAGTCGAAATGACTTTGTATGAGGAGAGGTGGGTTATGAACCGTGTCGCCCCTGTGGCACCGTGTTCTGAGATAATTGATTATGGATCCTTGTGAGCCTGGAACTCTTCTATGGCACGATCCGATGACTCCAAGCACCATGTTACCCTTGTGCAAGTCAGACAAACGTGTTACACGTGTTGTGCTCAAGACGCAATGCAGTGTTGCATGCTCGCAAACCATGTTGCTTGTGCGGGGTTCGTGCACGGACCCATGGGACCAGGTATGCACCGTCACACTTGGTATCATCCTTTCAAGGAATGTAGATATAGAAGAACAATCGAGTGCTTGCGCAAGCCATCAGTGAGATTCAGCCCTAATCTTGACAAGGAGCCCAATGCAGGGAGAAAGCTAGGATTGTGGGCGTTATCAATAATATATCGAACATTATTTATGCACTAGTGGATGGGATGAAGGCCATGCTTAGTGCTGGCATCATCCATTTAGACTTGCATGCTAAGAACATGGTACTAGACTTACAAAAGAGAACATCCCTGGGTTGGCATCATAGACTGGGGTCAAATGCTCATTTCTGGCATGACAAGATCAGCAATCAACTGTGGTGGTCCAAATGATCCCATGCACCTCATAGATGAGTGTCGGCGAAAAGGAGAGTTGGAAAGGAAAAGAAGACCTTGGATTGCACCTGAGATCTATGACCCATTGTGCCAGTCTGCCTATAGCAAGGAATTAGATGTGTATGCAATTGGTTGTCTCATCATCTATCTTGTTAAGTTTTGGCGCCTAGGCCAAAACTTGTGGTTGTGCAGGAAGCCAAGGGATGCCTCAGATGAAGTGATCATGCATTTGATAGAGTTAAAAGGCAAGTGATCACATATTGGTAGATGATAGGGCTGCACATATATCCTTTGCAGACCTCGACGACTTTTTGAGGGTAGAGTATGGGATTGATCCTGCAAAGGCACAGAGATCCCTTGTAGAGCTTGGTCCTATCTTAGCTCACCCCTTTTGAGTAACCCAACTTTTACAATCTCTACTTGCATTTTCTAAAACAATATATCAATTTTTGGAGTTTCCATGACGTGAATCCAAACATGTCTTGAAAAGATTGGCAACCTTGTAAAACTATGTACTCCATGGAAAACGAGACTCATAATTTGTGCCTATAGATTAAGTTAGTTAAGTGATTTTTATTTTTAGGAGTAATTATTCCAAGATTTCATGTCTATCTCATTCATGATTTGTTTTGTATTAGTTTTTTCAAGTTTTGAAATTCACTATTTGCGTTGTGTCATGTTTTATATCATGGTGAAGATTTTATATCTATAAATTGTTTCTAGTTAGCAAATGTGAAACACTGGTGAGTATTCTAATGCATACATGAGGTTTATGAATGCGAATAATCATATTTTGATATTTACATCATAGACCTCAATGCTTATCATAATGTACTTAATAAAGGTAACACTTAGAAAATTTCATAGTCACTAGAACCACTGGGAGATTTTTATGAACCTTTGATAGCTACTTTGCGATTAATTCCATGATAAACTTGGATATCAAATTATTAACCATATCGCATTTTATCTCCATTGAACTAGTGTCATTATTTAGTAAGGTTTTTTAAAATGTGCAACGATGTATATGTACATGCATGTGTCTGTTATTCCTTGCAAATAAGATGCTTTAATGTAAAAGCTTGAAACCAATCTTTCATGGGTCATAGTTAAGTTGGTAATGGTCTATATGTTTCTTTTAATTTCAAGTTATATTTGGTTTTATGTGCAACTGGTACAAAATATGCAAGGATGTATATGTGCACACATTTAAGGGTGTTGTTCCTTGTTGCAAACAAGGTGATTTAATCTAAAGGCTTGAAACCAATCTTTTATGGGTCATGGTTAAGTTGGTAATGGTTTATATATTTCTTTAAATTCTAAGTTATATTTGGATTTATGTGCAATTGGTATAAAATGTGATCATATGTGTGTGTGTGCACGTGTGCTGTGTGTGTGTTGTTTCTTGCAAACAAGTTGCTTTGATCTAAAAGCTTGAAACCAATCTTTTGTGAGTCATAGGTAAGTGGTAATGGTTTGTATGTTTGATTTTCATGTTATATTTGGATTTATGTGCAACTAGTATTCTTTAAAAGTTGATATAATTTTGTAGTAGCATTGTGAAGGAACAAAATCTTAGGTATTGTTTTGTGTGTTTTTCTGCAAGCATGGGTAGATTAAAGAAACAAACAATTTGTGAGGTTTCAAAGGGAGATATTGCATCATTTTTTGGTCATCCAATAAATACCCTTGCAACCACAAATGTTATTAATGATTCATAGTGATGCCAGGAGGTATATTCCACGGTGGATTCCGTGAGGTTTTGCGGTGGATTCCATAAAATTATATTTATTTGCTAGGGCTCGTACACAAGGTGGATTCCTTGTGCGAAAAGTCGATGGGGACGCATGTCCTTTTCGGGCGTCTCATTAATTTAATGTGCAAGTGGGTGATTCCATAGCAAGTGATTCCACAAAATACATATTTAAATTAATGGACGTTTATGAGTTTAGAGTGCACACTCGTATTAAATTAAGGTTAGGACAGAGTTCCAACCTATTTATTTATTTTGTAGCTGAAAACTGCTATGTATTCACTTTTGTCGGTTTAATTTTATTATTTTCTAACAATTGTGAATGCTTCAGTTGATGTGTAGAGTAGGCGATGGTGGTGCTGGGAAGTATTGGGCGATAGCATGTATTCAAGTTATTTAGAAAAAATTATCATTTTTTATGGGCACGCGTTTTAGGCGTGGCATCAATATTTATTTTGATGGGATTATTTATTAAAGCGCTTGACATATATTTATTATTTTGTATGCGCATGTGCGCATGATTTAAATATTCATTATTGGTCATTGTATTTGGACACAGGCCCGACTCTTGGGATGCCCAACCGCTTTATTCTTTATTTGGACAAAAGCAAACACAAAAGCTAAAGCATGCTAACTGTAAATTTGGCCTATTTTTTAGCTTGGAGATGAATAATATATTAAATACATGCTTTGTGGAGCACTCACACAATGCATGGGGGGAGATTGTATCCAACTGGTCTTTTTGCTTCATGTCGTGCAAGTATATTCTCTTTGATTTTAAGCAAAAAGTAGAGTTCGTTGTTCTTGGGGACCTTCCGATGCTTGCTACATATACATACGGCATCCGATTTGTGCACCACATAGACATCAACAAATCAACCAAATACATCTATTCTTGGAAATGAAGCAAATAATGAGACTGAAACGCCATATCAAATAGCAAGAGATCAATAAATTTGTGCCACTACTAGTGTTGGAGTAGTTGAAACACAAGTTACACCAACTGTACAAAAAATGCTCTATGTCAACCTATACAAACAAATGAAGAAGAGATGTCAAGTTCCTTGAAAAGCACACAAGCTAGTGAGAAGACAAATAAATAAAAGAATTTGGAGCCTTGTAAAGCGCACATTTCAGCTAGATTGGGTTAGTAAATTTCCATTCATTGAGCCAATTATAGCAGCAAATGATTCTACTCCAAAAAAGACTCGATGGTATTAGTTGCTTGTGGAAAAAGGGAATTGATTACACACGAGCTCAAAATTGACACTATAGAGAAGCATGTAGGCAAGGTATATGAAAAAACCATTGTTGATGGGCAAGACGTAAGTCAAGTAAGATGGAAGTCTAGTGAGGAGTGTTTACATCTAAAGAATGCAGGACTATATGAGAAACATTTATTTGAGCAAGCACAATGTGAGAAGTTATCAATTAACAGCATGTTCAAAAATTTGCAAGATAAGGCCTTGCAAAGGAAAATCCTACAATTGAAGGTTTTTTAAATCATTTCTAATTATTAATATATTCATAATATATTTTATATTGTGAAATATCAAATTGTAATGGCTTTTTTACGTGCAAATTGTTTTTTAATTCTTAAGGCGAGGAAGACCAATGGTGGACTATCCCGAGTATAAGGAATTCTTGTCACAATTTTCTATTGATAATTTTCCCCAATCGCATTGGTCACGCAGTAGTGGATGGGATTTGGCAAAAGTGTTAGATAAGGATGTCAAGCAGGACTCGAGAGAAAAAATCAAATCTTCTCAATGTTTTGCTCTCTCGCTAGATGAGGCCACATCTAGAGATAATACTAGTTGGCTTTGCATGATTATTTAATTGTGAAAAATCATGTTAGTCATGCATATTTTCTTACAATAAACAAATTGCAAAAAGATGCCATAGTAGAGAATCTATTCTTGTTAGTTGAAGAAAGCTTGATGAGTATGTTGCAATTATCAAGGGTTGAGATTGCAAAAAAACTAATATGTGTGGGAGTTGATGGAGCAACAATTATGCAAGGCCGTCGCTCAAGAATTTGTGTCCACCTACAAACTTCTATAGCACCTTTCATGTTAGGAATTCATTGTATGCCACATAGAATGAACTTGGCCTATAAAATAGTTGATGAGTTTGATAGTGTTGCAAAGGTAGAGCAGTTGGTCAGTACATCTAGTAGTTTTTTTGTAGGAGTTCCAAATGATATTTAAAGTTCCAAGAGATGGCGAAGGGTTTAACAAAGGGTAGAAATTTATTGAAGCATGTGAATACAAGGTGGATCAGCTTGTACTTGCCAGCTAGGAGATTATTAGAGGAGTACCCATCTTTAGTAGGACTCATGGATAGATTGGCACCTCAAAAGTCGATTGACAAGGCATTAGAGCTTTTAACAACTTTGATAGATTTAGAGACATTACTTACATTGATAGGTGTTTCAATGTTTTTGGAGTCATTATACTGCTTGTACTTTTTTTCCTAAGTTTGATATCTAATATTTTGTATCTTTGTTTTATAGGAATTGTTCCTCTACTTGTGGATCTTAATGTCCTTGTGAAGCTTGCTAAAAAGAGAACAATTTATATGACTAAATATAGCAATATTCGGAAGATGGTATGCTTGGCATTAGATTCTTTTTATGCAGATATGAATCATCCTTTGCACGATGAGAGATTCAAAAGATGGCATGAGATCATGAACTTTCAATCAGAACCTAGCAAGAGCTTTTTAAAGATAAATAGAAATGGTACATTATGCATCAAAGTACATTCAAGGTTGGTACATCTTTATGTCTCTAGGAAGCGAGTTCGAGGACGACTTGTTAGAAGACAGCCTGTAAAGATGGAAACTTTTAATAATGTAGTGGAGAGTGTTAAAATCACATGAGCACAAGTTGCATGGTTTGTGTCATAGGAAATAAGAGAACGATTTCCAAGAGATGAACTATTAAAGGCAATGTCAATAGTTTATCCACAGTTTTGGAACCATCAGCAAGACATGTGTGCTCTTCAAGCAAATTTCAAGAAAAGAGTTCATGTTATTAAAGATCACTTTGGAAAAATGTTACAATTGCAAGGGTCTAATGCAACTATCTCGGTAATAGATGGAGATGCACTTTTGCAACAATCACAATGCTTTGGAGAGACCATGTGGCATCAATTCACAGAAATGTTAGAGCCTACAAAGTTAAGTGCAATCACTCGAGTATGGAACAGGTATTGAGCACGAGTCAAGTTCTCCAAGATCATATGCCTGAATATTTTTGACTTGTTGACTTGGCTCAACAAACAATGATTTTAGGATCCCTGGAGGATGAAAGAATGTTTAGTGTTATGGGTTTTAAAAAAATAAGGTGTACAACAAGTTAAGTACAAACTTGTATACTTGCATGAGATTGTATGATTCCCATCAGTACTCAATAGAGAACTTTCCCTATGACCAAGCTTTGGCATATTGGATATCAGTCTCAATATTCGAAGAAATCAATTGGATATCAACACAGGTTCGACATCAGTACCATCATCATCTTTAACAAAACTACATGAAAATGATGAAGTTCCTAGTATTGATGAATGGCAAGCCTAAGATAATCAAGTTGCTCTTTGTGTAATCAACCTGAATGGTGAAGCTTTTGTATAGACAATACAAGTGAATGTTTCACTGTGTCTCATCGATACATTATTTATGGGTATTTTCTCATAGGAAAGTTGAGCTTTAATCAATGTGTATTGACTTGATTTACCTTGCTTTAGTTGTACTATTTTCTTTGCAATAACACGGTCATTGGTTGAATTATCTTTCATTCAATGTTTTTTCTACATTATTATTAAGAAAACTTTACCATCTTGAGTTCAAAAATAACACTTTAAACCTTTTATTACTTTATTATTTTCATAAAAAATATTTTCCAACTAATTATAGGTACATGGCTAGTCATTTGTCTTGGATATCGAATATAGAGCTAGTAGAAAACAGCAGTATAGATGACCTTCTTAATGCATAGTTTCTCAAAATCTCTAAAGCATAGATAGAATCTCATTAAAGCCAACATCACTAGTGCCCTATTGTGCTAACGATATGTTGGGGATTAAAGGCTACTTATCCCTAGCCATTTACATTTACTTATATTTACCATCCATACACCTATACACATTACATGTGGTAGCTGCCTATCACTGTCACTTTATTCTTTATTCTTTATATGATAATAGAATAAGGGAAGGTGGGTCACACATTGTGACAGTGGGAGTTTCCATACACCAATCTCTCTCTTCTTACTCGAACCTCCATAGCTCTTCCCTCTCTCTTGCTTCTGCTCGTGCTTCCACTGTTGCTCCACCTTTCAATTGGTACCAAAACATGAATTCAAGGAGCTTTACTGAAATTGCATTCAACTTGGGAAAAGAGCTTACTTGAAGCTTTTATGATAACCATACATAGAGGTATGCATCAGTCCCATTACTTCTTGGATTAGCTCCATACCTTCCAAAATTATTGAGGACCTTGAAGGAAATTGAATTGAATCCTCTTCAATGAGCCTGAGCTTAGCACTAGTAATAGAACCCACAAGAGCAACCAATATGAATTACACTTGCTGGCTACCCTTGTTCTCTGCATCGGTCCACTTCTCTATCTTGTCTCTCTTAATCCTTAGTACCGCTCCTACTCTTGGGCATTGCTCCCAAGATTGGAGGCTTGGCCTTGAGCTCCATTAACTATGTAAACAAAGCAAGTCTGCTATAATACAGTGTGGGCACCATGTATTTGAATGCCTTGGGTCATGTAATGCTTATGGGGAAATTTTACAATCTTGGATATTGGTTTGATGTTTGGGAAACCTTCTTGGATCAATTAGAGCTCAAATAGATGTAGCAAAATTTGGATGAAAAGCATTTATAGTAAATACTTATGTATTAAATGCATACATGCTATTCGGGTATACCACATGGTTATGTTGATGCTTGGCATTGTTACTTATGCCTAGATACACTTATGATGAGCTCTACATCTTGGATTTGATCTTAGTTTATTGCATTTGGGTAGTGGCTATTTGGTTCCATGATTTTACATGCATTGAGCTTTCTTTGCTACCTTGGAGACTCTGGATTGGCTCCAGTGGGAGTACTTCGTATTTTTTATGCAGAACTTGGTTCATTTGAGTCTGTGGGAGACTCTCTTATGCTCTCTTGGTTTATGCATATACCATCATTGTTTGCAAATTTTATGGCTATGGGTTGATTTGCCTTTGATTTGGACACCTCATACTACTTATTGTCAGTGGGTTGTTAGTGGTGGATATATACTATACTATATACTTGGTATGCATTGTGGTATGAATATATGTAAGCAATACCTTGGATTTTTTGACAATCTTTGGTACTCAGTGGTTTATGGTATGTTGTCTACAATGCTAGTTGCATTGTGCATCCCATTGCTACCTAAATTTCCCTAGTAGTGGAAGCTTATTATTTTACATATTTGCCTACAATTCATGCTAATTTACTATAATTTTATAGACAACCATATTGAAAATTAAATTTGAGCAGCTCTTTTAAGAGCTGATGCTTGTATTCAACACTAGTGCTCTTTGCTTGTGGATAGTAGTGTATTATTTTAGTCTTCCTCCTGCTACACTCTTTTTGGCTTGGTTTTGGGACTAATTTGTTATTATTACAACAATCCCCACTCTCTCTTTTTTCTAAACATCATGGCAAGTGGTTCAAATGATTTCAATGGCAATGTTATCTTCAACATAGAGAAGTTGGATGGAGATAACTTCCAATATTAGAAGACTTAGATTTGGCAAGTATTGGTGCATAAGAAATAAGTCAAGCCATTAAAATTAAAGGACATAAAGTCAAAACTTTATGATATAGAGGAATGGGAAGAGCTTGATGAGCTATGTAATTCTACCATCATTTTGTCATTGTCAAAGAAGGTATAGTTGAATGTCATTGAGATTGAGCGTGGACCTTAAGCATTATGGACATTATGTCATGGTGAGCTCCTTACTTATGAGAAAGCTATGCATACATGTGATAGTCACTTTTGGGAGAGGGCCATGTAGTCCGAGTATGATTCACTATATAGAGAAATTATACATAGGATTTGGTTCCTTTGGCCGATGGAAAACATGCATTGACATGCAAGTGGATATATAAGTTGAAGAGTATCCCTAGTCATCGTCAGCCAACATATATGATAGATTTGTCGGTAAGGTTTTAAGTAGGAGAAGAGAGTTGATTTTGATGAGATATTCTCTCTTATGGTCAAGATAACCATCTTACGCTTGGTATTGGCCTGGGTTATGTCGATGGATCTAGACTTATATCAAATGGATGTAAAAATGACATTCGTTCATGGAAACTTGCATCAAGACATTTATATGCATTAGTCTAAGGGCTTTAAGAAAAAGGGTAGAGAAGACCTAGTACCCAAGTTGATAAAGTGTCTTTATGGACTTTAGCATGCACCTAGGGAATGGATTCGTGTCTTTACACAAAGAAGGCCCATGATGGTAACCTTATTACTTTGGTGATATATGTTGATGACATATTGATTGTTGGGAGTGCTTATGATGAGCTAGATGCTTCGAAGACTTAGCTTAAGAAGAAGAGCTTTGAGATGAATGATATGGGATATGTCTCTCATATGCTTGGTCTGTGCATTACAATTGCTCTAAAACATTCCTCTACTTATCATAGAAGGAGTACATTCATATGCTCCTTGAGTGGTTTCATATGTAGAGAGTGGTAAAGCTATCGGCTGCCCGTTACCTTCTCATATGAAGATTAGTCAGGCATATTATCCCTAATCAAATGATGACATGCTCGAGTTGGCCAAGATCCCATATGCATCCATGGTCAATAGCTTGATATATGCCAAGATAGCCACTAGACCTGACATAGCATTTATAGTGGGATTTGTGGCTCATTATATGGCAACACCTGACAAGAAATATTGTAATTCCATGAAGGCTATCATGAAATGCCTTAAGAGCACTACATATCTGTGCATTTAATATGGTATCCAGGATACTTGAGTTGTGGGGTACATAGACTCTGATTATACAAGACATGCAAATAGGAAAAAGTCCACTTCTGGCAATGTCTTCACTTTTGCTAGAGGTGCTATTTCTTTTATGTCCAAGGCACAAAAATATATTGCTTTGTCTACTACTAAAATCAAGTACAATGTAGCCATTGAGGCTTGCAAGGAGCCCTATGTAGGAGTCAAATCCAAACTACCTCCTTATTATACTAGCCACCCTTGATTGTGAGGCAAAGCCAATAGCTGCTACTAGCATTATGCCCCATTCTCATCCTCAAGCCCAATATCAATCACTAAGTATAAGAAATCCATCTAAACTTGATGATGCCCTCATTCTAGCACCACCAATGAACAAGAATCAAATAGCCACATCTCTCACCCAAACAAGCCCCATAAAGCTAAGTTCAACCCTAGGCCTATGATCTTCATACAAGACGTAATTCCCCTTGGAATTAGCTACTTGCATGGACATCGATACCAATGATAACATTGTCATGTGTATTTAACATTTGGATAACACATTTACTTTGCTTGCATGCAGCTATGAATTACTTTACCCATGCCTACCTTCAGGGAAAATAGTCAAGACTCATAGTAAGATCAATCAACTAACCTTCGACAAAGTTTAGGTCGATGAAGATTATGAGAAAGAATCAAAACAAGGTAGAAAAATTATTATTAACCAAGGGAGGATCCAATGAAGAAACACTAATTAGAAGGGAACTTACAAAATCCTAAGGGGACTAGGAGAACATCTGAAAAAAGGGGGTAAGACCAAGCTAGAAAGAATTGCTAAAGTTAAAAACCTTACTCTGATTGCCTCCCTATTTTGTATAGGATTATTGCTTAAAAGATAAGTGCTTATGTTTGTGAAAGGTGCATACAAGTTGATGCACTTAGAAAGTTTGATTGAATTGATCAAAATCCTAATGTATCAAATCTACAATAGGATAAAAGAAAAACATACTAGACCTTCCCCAAGGCTAGTTGTGGATCCCTTTACCAAGAGGGATTGGTTTTGCCACCTCAAAGAATTTGGAACAACCTCAATGGCAAGAGGTTGCTCTATAGGGGGATCCTTGGGTAGGAGGAGTTGAGGGTGCCAAGGGGGCTTTGGCCAGTAAACTGTTAGACTCTTAGCAATTGTCCAAACCCTTGCATGACTCAGGATGGACTTCTTGAGGGCCTTGGTACTAGTTAGGGTCAAAAATCTTGGTAAAATAAAGACCTTCACATCATTCTTCCATATAGACAGAAGGTGAACACTTGTATAAGATTCTCTATTAAATGAAGAAGTTATTTTTCTAAAGGATTGTTTTCATTGTTTGCATGTTGTGACTTAAGTTAGGTGAATGAACGCTATCATAAGAGGGATTAATTAAGGAGGCTGGTTTTATATGTACAACTTGAATGTTTTAGATAAGTAGATAACTAAAACTACCCAACCAAGGGAAGTGGGAGGTTATGATTCTTGTCAAATCTACCTTAAGGCAAGGCGGTCTCGGTAAACTGAGAGCTTCTTACAATTTGATACGTTATAGCATAGGAAACGTTAACTATATAGGATTAGTTAGAACCTTGACCTTATATCATTTTAGAAGAATAGGGTGAGACTTTGCCCTACACGGGTAGAGGGGTCAACGTACCCATACTCTCCCTTGTTTCTCTCTCTCCTTGAACCAAGTATGATATGGATCATGGCTTCAGTTCGGGAAAGCTAGCATAACTAATTGCTCGAAAAGCAATGCTAGTTAATCTGAATAGGTGACCTTAGTTTACTTAGAACCAAATTTCAGGTTGATTCTCATAGGAACGACCAAGATCATCCATTGCAAAGTGGACTCGAGAGTCTAGGTAGCAAATCTCATATTATTCGAAAGAGTACTAAGCGACGTCATGTAGAAAATCATCTTGAGGGACCACTAAATCATGCCATTGAGGATGTCTCAAAGTGGGTACGTCAAACATGGTATTAGAGTAAAAATTTAAATTAATGCATCGAAAGATTTGTTTGTAACGTTGTTTAAGGAAAATTTCTATGCAAATATATTTCGCCTCTAACCATCAATGTAATCTCTTTCAGAATAATGAAGATTGATAAAAATTCTTGGTATTCCGAGAAATGTTTATCTTCACGATGCATTCCCTCAATTTTGATTAGTAGGACCGCTTCATGAGGATCTTGGAACATATGTACAACCCTTTATCATTCTATAATCGGGAGCGTGGGTGGATGTGAATCAAAGTTTATTGCTTCATCAATGCTAATCAACTTACCTATCTTCAAAATAATCTTACAAAAATCAAGTAGATGGAAGACCTTAAGCTAGTCAAGTTATTTATCTTTGAAGAATCACACGTAAATCCCATCCTCAACATAAGTAGAGAACAGATTCGCCAAAACCATTTTCTTTACGATCGAGTGCTTATCATTCTACTAGCTGAGTGCCTTGCCATTTTAGGGCACTCACACTACGATAATTATTGAGTAGTGAAGGTTTGTGGGTCGTGCTTCTTTCTGCATGTTACATGCATCTAGCACAATCATGTGTTCTCTGCAATTCAAATTTTCAATCGTTATGAAATTTGAATAAATGTTATTTAATGGAGTATGTCTTCGCATGCATGTTACTGGTTTCCATATGCAATGCCATTGAAACAATCCAAATTTATGGCAATGCATGTTATTGGTGGTCATGTACAAATGTATGTGTTCTTTGCATGAACAACCAGGTTTTTTGCTTCATGCATCTTGCACAATTGTGTGTTCTCTATAATACAAATTAAAACATTATATGATAATGTCTCACTATGGATTTCCAATAAATGCTATCCAATGGAGCATGTCCTCACATGCATGTCCCGTCTTTCATGTGCTTGCATGGAATTATAATGTTATCAGCATCACAATTTGCAAATTAACTTGTTCTCTTTTAAATACGTCCAGCAAATGCAACGCATAAGGTTCTATCTTTTTCTCTTCTTGGGATGTACTATGAAGCTTCCTTTTCAATAACACCATTGTCTATTTTAAACACACATGGTGCTCTCATTCATGTTTGACCACATTACCCCCATTGGATTAGGATGCTATTGAGATATGGTAAGCAATAATATTCTTGTTTAAAAACTTTGCTTACTAGCATTCATATTATAGTGCCTTTTGTACTTCAACACAATGTCATTATCTTGATACTCGACAATGGTATTGTTCTTATTTTTCATTTTACCTCTAATATTCATGATGTGTGAGGTATCATGATCCAAAACATGATGAGTTTTCACCACCCAAACATTGCAAACCAACTACGCCTTTCAACTTGTGAAGTGTTCTTTTTCATACATGCCTTGCATAATATGTTATCAAATGCAAGGGTCTAATTGGCTCCAAAAAGGTTAAGGGCGTATGCACCTTTTATATGATCAAATGCTTGCACTTGGGTGTTAGCAGTTTTTTCACTTTGAAGAAGCAATGGTATTTCTTCATGAGTTTCATAGCTTTAGAAATACGATTGTGTGATTGTATGATGGGTGTGTATAATCTTTATTGCACTTGTTGCATTCTTCCAAGATGGCGAAGTACAGTGATTATCATTGCACTAGAAATTGTGCAATACCACATTCTATGTGAGCCCAAGTAATAAATCTTTCAATTTGATACTTTGTTGTATAATGGTGTTTCTAATTGCTACAACAATAAGATTTCAATGTTTGGCCAAAGATTCTTGGCCCAAAACGTGTTTTAAGATTGGGCACACTAGTATGATCACAATGTAACCTCTATGAATCTTAAAGTAGTTATTGTAACAAAAAATGTTTGTCTTGAAGTTTATAATAATCTAGATGGCTAGGCACATTCTTTTACACAAGTTCCCTATTGTATATTTCAAACTTTCATGGAGCCACAAAGTAAAATTGACCTTAGCATAGTTGTTGCATTTTCCTTATACATGTCTAGTTAGTGATGTTTTGCTTGTTCTTCTAAAATTTGACATACAATCTTTTATGTTTTACAATTTTAGTACGCTTTTCTAGAAGGCGAATACACAATCATGTTTCATTATTTATTATTAGGTCCAATTAAAAGCATAGGGAGATGTCCGTAAGTTTCCCACTAGCTTTTTCTTGGAGGACTCCCCATGATGCAAGGGCCACAAATATTGTGCAAGTGGATCAATTGAACTTACTTCTTGAAAGTGACTCCCTAAACATTATCCCTCTATCATAGCATCTTGATAAAGCTTCAAGAGAGTTTGAATGGACCATCCTTAACTATCCAACATATAGTCTCCTATCTTATCCCCTTCACCTATTGTGCCAATGGGGCATACCAACACTTTCCACCACCCATTGACCCTGCGAAGGATCCCTAACTATCATGCCACTAGTGCTTTTGTAAATGTTTCCATATCTTCAACCCCTTTTGTGCACCCAACATGACCATTGCTCATTCAACCCATGCCTATCCAATTTCTATCTTTATCATTTCAAGCAACAAAGCCAAGCAAATCCCATACCGTTTCAAACAATGTTCTAGGTTTTGTTCCTACTTTGTCACTACACATATCTCCCCCCTAGTAGGTGTCTCCTCCAACACACTACAAATACATGTGCAACACCAAATACATCAACCCCCTAATTCTTGGCCCATTCCCACCCTTGAACACTCCTTACTCCAACAATATCAATGCTAGTGCACCATCTCCAATGCCTTCTACTAGGTCAAGTCAAAGCAACACACCTACTTCTACACATGACATAAGCAACGAGGAAAATAACAATCTCACTCTGCACCTATACCAACGGATTTAAAATTGGGAGCACCACATCCACATTGGGAAAAACAACTATTGGATGAATCAAAAGAATGGAAGAAGGAAAACTTTCACTACCTTAATTTCAAAAGCCTACTTTGTGTTCAAGGAGTGAGAGTTCAAATGAGAGAGAGCCATGGATCCTTTTAAAACATAATTGACTAATGTGGTCCTCCAAGTTGAATATTACATGTGCTATACTAAATTTTCTATCCACCTTTTCTATATCCTAATTTAATTAACTCTATTATTCTCAATTCACAAATAATGTGCAACCACCCTCACAAATTCCCAAGGACATAGACCCCAACTCTACAAGACCATCCCTAAACACTTCTACAATTGGAGTACCAAAGTGTGGATGCAAAAGGGATTAAATGTGAGGCAAAAAGGGACATTTTGATGAATGCAAGGCTCTAGATACAAATCATGTGAAAACATGATGTAAGCAAAATATTTGCGTGCAACAAAAAGCATGTTCAAATGTCAACAAAACTCCTAAAGATCAAAGTCATCTAGACTTAATATGTTAGCATACTCCATGAAGTTGTTTCTAATCAACTCACCCTTCCTACATTGGCTAGCCATGAATATCTCATTATACAAATCCAAGTGGTAGAGTTGGAGATTGTCAACTAGTAGATCGTTCAAATCCACGTAATCATAACTTCCCACTTCCTCCTCATCGTGGTCTATCAATATATTGTGTGAAAGATGCAACATACATTTACAATCTTCAGCAAGGAATGCAAGTCAGGTTTTAGAATGGTTTTGCCAAGGTAAAAGCCAAGATCGCTTGTTGAGAATGGTGGAACATTGTCCATCCTGAATCAATGGAATGTAGATTATCCAATGCATTTTAGATTGGAATGGCAAAGGTTTATGATGCTGAGCAAGGCAAATGGACTGAAATGCTAACTCTGCGCTTTTTTAATGGAAGGGAATGAGGAAAGGAGGGAGCGAGGGAAGGAGAAAGACACATAGCATTGGTCCAGAGCCTTTGCTAGCGGGCAAAGGCTATAGAGCCTACTGTGGGATCAATGATGTGGACAAAGAAAGCGAGGCACGGAGAGGCTGGCAACTGCACAATAGCACAAGCTTTAAAAGCGCCATGTTCATTGACGCTAGGGAGGGGGTGCACAAGAAAAGCAATAGGTGAGAGGAGACAAGTAGCCACCGATCGCGAGTTGCGCAAACCGCGACTTTAAAGACTCGAGCATGGTCGTGAGACTTCAAAGGGAGGTATCACGCAAGCTCAAGTTCACAACCTCGGCATGGCATTACTCTTACTAGCCTCTGGGATAGCAGTAGATTGTCAATAAACATGACAATGTAATGTTTTTTTTTTTTGTAGTTCCACTCGAGAACTAAGGAAACAATCCGCAGACAACTACCAAGCTACCTTATCCATTCAATCATGTTGAAGATCAAATTTGTGCCATTGGGCGGGGGAGGTACGTATGGTCTATATGAACCAGAGTCTGAGCGGATCTGTTTTTCCCAATCGTATCTATATGATTTTTATATTAACAGTTGATATACGTTGCATTTTTTAAGAAGAGAAATCTTTCTTGCTGGTGAACATCAATCGTGGATGGGATGTGAGGGAGATAGAAGAAAACGAAGAAGAGGGGAAACGTGACCGAAAATACACGCTCGAGCACTGCCCCGCTACATTTACTTTGAAATGTCCTGGGTTTTTGTTCAAGGCCTTTCCAAACGGCCGTAGAAGGGATTCTCCACCCATTTGGCAGCTTTTAATGTCAAGGCTTTTCAAACCTCCACAAAAAGGATAGAAAGAAAAGCACACAAAGCAAACAATAAAAATATCTCATGTGATCAACTCAAAATAAGAGAAGTTCATGGCCCAGGGGCCCTGCTACATTTCAAAACTTCAATTAACACACTGGGACAGATTACCCTTCCCAGCAAATGCTAGGCTGTAGCATTGGCCATGCGCAAGCCAAACACACAAATTTCTTGGTACGAAGAAGACAACCTTGAAACAATGCGTGAGGTAGTCCTTCATCCTCTGCATAGCAATGAACCAAAGACTTCCTGCCAAAAGCACCTGAGGCAAGCTGGGGAGTTCTCTAAACTTAATGTGCTGCCTGTCATTGTTTGTTGGTGCCACTACTCTAAAATTTATATGCTAGAAGTGTTCGAATTTATAGGAGTCTGCTGTTCTTAAAACCTGGCCGGGCCTGTACATATCACACAAGTACTATCAAAGGCAAGAGTGGCAGTACAGTTTATCTGCACGACAAGCTCAAATATATAAAAGGAATGTTACTCATTCTACGGATGCTCTTCATAAACAGAAATTTCTGTATTTTTTGCAAATTTAAAGGGCGTTGCCAGCTTACCATTTCTTGCCCAACAAGCTTATCTACAGCAGTATTACGAGTGAACAGGTGTAATAGGACCGGCTCTTGTGCTGTCGGTGTTATTGCATCAAAAACAAAGCCTCTACTTCATGCTACCCTCTTGCAGTCCTCTTGATGAGACAAGCCCCCAGCTGCCACCCAGTTGCACAGACAGCTCCCTAAGTCTTTTCGCAATCCATGTTTCTGAGTACTCAAATGCAGAGGCCTCCTCTAACGAGGTAATGAGCCCTCTTTTGGCATCAAAAGATAGTCCCATGCAATCTGGGTCTGCATTGGCGACTATATCTGCTACCTGGAAACCCCCACCCCCAAAAACCACAAAAAAAGAACACATATCTCAGCACAACCCTTACAAGCACTTTGAACTTCCAAATTTATGACGGAGCAAGCCAAGATAAGTACCTGTTCCATCCAAGGTATAATGACATCAAGAAAACTCTGTTGCAGCAACAACTGAATGATTGTTCTCAATAGTTCATGTGCAGTACCACTTGACAAGCGCTCCAGAACAGGACCAGTTCTGCTCATCAGCCGGACCAATAACAGCTCATCCCCCGCACAGAGCACCTCAACATATGCTGAATCAACATCTCCTGATCGGAGAAACTCTGCTGCCCTCGACCACAAACTCCAGAATGAACCCTTGCCCTGTCCTCCAAGTCTGTGACTTGAACTGTCCAGCCTTGACTCCACAGAGGACTGACTTGATCCAGCACCGGTCTTCAATGGATCCTGATTTTTCAGCCTTGCATCTTCTCCAACACCTCTAATAGCTGCAAGAGTGGCCTCATCCTTTGAAGCCTGCCAAATACTCCTGGCAGATGGACCTTCCCCAAGTTTCAAGGTGCCTGGCCCCCTCTCTAGCACTTTCTTGTTGATAAATTGACTCCCTTCAGCTTCATTTTTGACCCTTCTTAAGCTATCAGAAGAGACATCGACATGCACTCTCCAAGAGCCAGCCTGTGCCTCAGAGAAGGGATTTCCTGTCAAAGGTGCACATACAGCAGGTCCATATCTGGCATCTTCACATGGGGTGAGACTCGAGTCTGAACTCCTTAGACCACCTCGTCCTGCAGGAATGCTTTCACATGAGCCAGACCTATCTTGGGAATAGTGACAGTGCTCAACTTTCTTCCACAGCTTGGAGCTGACCAAGTCAGCACGTCCACCACACCATCTAGTGGGAACTTCCCCAAATCTCCCATTTGCTAAACTTCTGACAAGATCATCCACAACATTCTCCATTCCAACAACCCTTGCATCCAACTTTGAGAAACTCTCTTCTGATGTGCAAATGAATTTCTGTTGGAATTAGAAACAGACCCCAGTTAAGTTGAGTTGCACAGATCTACAGCCAGCTTGCAATGTACATACTACTTCAACTTCACAAAAATGGATAAACGAGGACCTGCTCTGAACAGGGGACACACAGATCAAAATGTCGAGTAGGAAAACAGTTGAACCACAAATTGGCTCAAGCAGACTAAGTGTGAAAAAACTCAAATCATGATTTTCCTTACTCTACCTGAATGCAGCAAAAGGGGTGACAGAAATGAATAAACCGAATATACTTTGAGTGAAGGAATCATTGGGAAGTTGGGACATATTGGTGCTTTACCTGCCCTTTGCAAGCTCCAGACCTAGAACTGCTATTTTGCATCTTGTCCCCATGGCATCACATCTCTCTCCTATCCTTGATAGTAAGAAAGGCCCGGGCAAGCAAACACACATGGACAAGTCACTGGAAGTTATGAGTTTTTAAAGGCAACCTCAGCATATCGCATGCATTACGCAATGGACCCAACTACTGTTTATCATTCCTCTTTGAACAAGTTATAAGAATGTCTAACCACTCACTTTTCCATGATAATCTCTCTTGAGACTAAGCCTGCAATAAACCGGTAAACTTGGAGCAATCTACAAATACCTAGCATACCTACAGCTGTAAGGCTAGACCCTAAACCTAGCCAAAGATGGACCAAGTGCTTAATGAGATGCTGCCCTCAGTGCATTCAACACTTTTCAGTCCAATTGCAGAAGTAGCAGCTTAGTTCAGTTCAGTCATATTAGTAGTTCGGTTGCTAAATAGTGTATAGCTCAGGTTCTATTTTAAGATGTATATACCCAATCAATTTAACATTGTACCTCACCCCATGTAGCTTGAGACTTCTGATGTCCCAATAAAAAAACAGTACCCAAGCCCCCACAATCATGGGATCCTCAGATCTAGGAAATGCATTGCATCAGATCAGCTTAATTAGTGGAGGTGCATGCTCAGGACCTTGAGGTGGTTGAGGTTGTGTTGGATGAAATGCTCATGTCAAAAAATTGTTTTCATGGATTCAAGTGCCATAACAGGGTTTTATACTGGGAGAGAGGACATTCTCTCTACCCAAAGACAATAAGTTCAAGCAAGAACCATTTTGGGATAATGCACTAGGAGAACACTCAATGACTGATATGGACAGAAGACCAAGTCATGACAGAGTTGCGTAAAAAGTCAAAAGACCACAATACCTTGGTCCAGACCACACAATACACATGACCACCTGGAAGTCCCAGAAAAACAAAGTTAACTGTGCTCCAACACAGTGAGAGCCTACATGCCCAGAAATACTTGAAAACATGTCGATCACACACGTTTTACTTCAACTTCAACACAGTATGAGAGTATAATTTGAGATAACCATATATGGAGTAAATATGGATTACACCAAATAAGCACATAACAATAGATGTGGGCTTAATGAAGACAAGTCTAGAAACAACAAATGGCAGGTCCAACATCAATTCATAAAATGTGTTTAATCAGGATGACAATGACACTAGTCAAGAAGAATGACCAAAGGCATATTCAACATAAGCACACTACAACCTTCAATTTACTCTTGTAGCCAGTCAATATCATCTTGTACCAAAGACCGCCGGACGTTCACAGACCAGGAAAATGTAAACTTACAAAAGGACTTATATTTTAAACTCTACACAAACCAAAGAGTTGCTCTAGAACTCAGCCCATATCCACCATGCCACAAGTCTTGATAGCTACCTGAAGCAGCTCAAGCAGCTTTGCTTGCTGATGCTCTATTTGACATAATTGTCTTCGTATAAAGGTTGAATCATTTTCTGACATGTTACCTTGCCCATCACTGCTACTACAGCTGCTAGTCAAACCTGGTCCACCAATCCAGGACCCACTATCACCTTCCTCAGATTTATTGGGAGGAGTAAGCCAGGTATCAGGCTTTGAGCTTTTTGACCTTAACCACCGACTCTTAGAACTGCCAAGACTATCTTCAAAAACTTGATTTTCAACCTCAGAGCTAGGCATCTGCATTCTATCCCAAGTCTCTGCTGCCCGCCCATTTCCAACTTCAAAGAATTCCTGCTGATCAGCACTGTGCTCCTGGTTTGTTGTCCTTTCTTTATTGGTAGTATAACTTTGCTGCTTCGTAAAGTCCATCTCAGAGGCATCCAAAACTCCACCAGTCTGTAATTTGGGAACTGCAATGTCAATTTGCCAATCACCTGAATCTTTGGTTTCCAGTTTTTGGAAGAACTCAGGGTTTGCTCTCTTATCAATAAGGGGTGCCCTCTTCTTTTGAGTTCCACTAGAAATTTTGTTTGCACCTGATCTCACATAACTAAAACCAAAGCAGCCCTCAAAAGATTGATTAGGCAGATCTAATGGAGACCCTCTTTTGAGAGAGATGACTTCGACTGAGCCATCAATCTTTTTGCCAGGAGCATGACATTCTTGATTTTCATTGTAATTCTCTATTGAGACAAAAAGTAGTGTTAGAAGCCCTCCATTATAACGAGATCAACTTGAAAAACAACATAAAAGAAACAAACACTTCCACATACCCAAAACACACAAAAGAGAGACAGGTACATTTCATAAGGCATGTAACTTTCCAAGCATATGGCAACCAAGCACCATATCTTACAGCAATAGAAACAATTATTTACTGTTGAAATCTGCAAAATATGGCACATCTGCTAACACATAATTAATGTACATTACAGAAAATCTATCAAAAGAAGCATTGACTGTTACCCTTCACAGCAGAAGCATCTGATCCTGAGTCTGAACTTGATAATCTTTTCCAAACTTGCAAGGTTTGAACCACAGTATCCCTAACTGGTTTAACCTGATATTTGAGAGCGTGGGTTCAGCAACCTTCCTTAAGAATGTCATGTCCTCAAATAAGGCTCACAGTGCAATTGGAAGATGACTGAAAGAAACTGACCTTGTCAAATCGGCAAGCCTCAAGAGCTTCAAGAGCTTGGATCTTAAAGGAGCCAAGGTAAGGACCAGAGCTAGAAGCCATGCATGTAAGAGTTTCAGAAGCAGCCTTCCTCGTTGCCCAGTCATTGCTTTTAAGGCAGTCAAGTACACAGGCCATTAGCATAGCCAGGCATTGATGTGATGTAGCTCCACCTGCCTTCGCAATCAACCAGCAAGAACAAAAGCTAACTTAATTGAGTGTGAGATTAAGACAGGAGAATGCACTTAATTGAATTATTCAGCACAATGCTTGCCCATAGTTATCTAGGATTAAGAGCAAGTTACCTGGACAATGCTTGCTATGACTGACAGCAGTGCAGCCTTGGCAGTGAAAGTTGTGCCATTCAGCAGCTTAATAATGCGAGGGCAAAGGCGTTGCAAAGAGCCAGCAGGCAAATCCCTGAAATTGTCTATCACTCCTGCCAAGCACATGGCTGCCCCAGCTTGAACTCCTCTATTTTGCTCATTGAGAGCATCAAACAAGGGTTTGGCAAATACTCCAAGAGGCCCAGAGAAAATAGCTGTGGCTCCACTTTCACCGCCACTATTAGTTGCAACTAAACATGCTGCAGAGGAAACTTTGGCAGCTAAAGTTCCCATTGCATCAACACAAGCATCCCTGATGCTGGAATCTGGATCCTTGAGTCGCCTCACAATATTGGCAACGATCTTTGCAAGATGAGGAGACAGAAGGTCATTGTGAAGGGATGCCAATGTGCCAAACATCTTGACACATTCCTTGCGAACCGCAGTTTTCTGTTGCGAGTCAGTGTCATACAGGCAAGACAGACATAGAGAGATACCTTCAGGTGACAGTGTCTCTGCAATCCGCTCCAAATCTTCCACAGCAATGTGCTGCGTGTCTCGGTCGGCTAACTTGTTTAATGCAGCAAGGATCCGCTGCTTGAGCTCAATAAGGACAATCTGCGGAGAAGGTCCTCCAGCTTTTCCCATGGTTCCACTTGATTTGGCACGGCCAGTGCTACCGGTGCTGCTGGTGGTGCTGCTGCTTCTTGATTGTGCCATGAGTGAGAAAGGTAAATACAACTCAATCAATGGGGATGAGAGCGGAAGCACACAGGCGATGATTGGAGACCTGATGTGCTTGGATGTTAAAATGGACGTGTGAAAACTAGTATCCAGCAATGAAGTCTGGCTCCGTTTGAGCCTGTTTTGCAAGGTTAGATATGCATACACTGGCTCGAATTATCGAGCGGGAAATTATCACAGTGCTGCCATGAGATTTCGATCAAACCCCTGCCGTCGCAGGTAACTCTGGGGAGTTTCTGCCGCAGGAGGCGAGCAGAGAGCACGAAGCGTGAAGGGCGAGCCATGCTGTTTTTGACCGCACGGTCGTCACTGAGGCAATGCAGAGACAAATTTGGCCAAATCCACTCCTGCGGCTTACAATCTTGCGGTCCTCTCCAGCTGCAGTGCGGTGTTCTCACTTCCTTGCGCGAGGAGCATCAATGGACGGTGGAAGGTCGAAAAAATCGTGCTGGTGCTGCTGCAACCCTAGCGCATTGATGAAGGGAAAGCAAGGACGCCTTGCTCCCAGGACCACGGCACAGCAGAGGACGAAGGCTTTACTCCAAAGCGTGCTTCTTCACTTTCTTTCGCGGCACGAAGTGACGAAGCGCAGGAAGAGGAAAAGGAGGAGCAGGAGGAGGATAAGTAGAAGGCGAGAAGGGAAGACGAGGAGCTCCTACGATCCTTTCTCTTCTCTCTGGCCCGAAGAGAGAGAGAGAGAGAGAGAGAGAGAGATGGGAAAGGAGGGGAGCGTGCTGCTGCTGCACTACTCCCCGGCCTGCCACACTTCTGGGGGGGTGAGACGGGACAAGTTGGTCAGGAGGAGGGAGGCAAATTTGAACTAACTAATATTTTGGCTAATGACCTGTTCGTCCTTATATTAATGAATCTTTGCTAGATAGATCTGAGTGCCGGCATGTGCAGCTCATTCACACCCAGACATGCTCCCGCTTTAAAAATCTTGAAACCACTAGGCCTCAAGTACATACATGGTTCCACATTCCCAACTTTGGGAACCTAAGATGTTATCGTGTCCATATCATCCAGCTGCACATAGGCTAAATGATGCAAGGATAAAAACGGGTGGCAAAGATTTAGAGCCATTCCCCAAAGTGCCCAGTGCCCACACCAGTAAATTTGTACATGAATTGAGATCACACACGAGGTCAACAGGTTGTCACCAAAATTCAAGTATCATGTGTGCCTTTGGCTCTTCACAATTTTATGTAATTCATGGCTCATTGGATTTAGCAAATAGAAGCAAACCTCTGGATATTAAAAATCTCCTGATCATCAGTCTTTTGATCATAGACATATGCTCCGAATCCCATCACTGGCTCAAAGAGGCAAACACAAGGGTAATGACCCAAAAAAAAAAAAACATTCATGTTCCAAAGCAGTGATGCTACCACTATATTCTCTTAGCTTTAGATGATAGTAGTTGTTTTCCCTAGTTTACCAGCACGAATCAATTGTTTTCAAAGTGTTAGGGATAATCTTTTGGCCCTTCATTGCCACTCAAAATGGCAATATTTTTGGGCCCTTCAAATTATCAACCCTCATATCCTGGTATTTTGATATGTCTCACACATGAGGTATCGTGTTTGCCCAAAATATTTATATTCAGTAACTCACTTCTAATTAACCAATCCCTTTTGGGGACAAATGTACGTAAGCAATTACTGTCATAGTGGTTGTTTTTTGGTAATAGTTATATCCTTCTGAAATCAATAGCAAACTACTACATCAGAGGGAAACACATGGCATGGTCGCCATAGTTCTAGTTCACCTTCATTGAGAACACAAAAATTCCCCATGGTTATAGGGAAGGACATAGATAAATTGTATATAGATCAGCACGTTTAAAAAGTGTCTATTGGTGGGAGGATGGTACATCATGTGTGAGGTGTGTGATGTGGAGACTATTGATTTAACTTCCATTGCATTTATTCCATTAACCAAAGATGGTAGGTTACCCCATTGAAGGGATACTCGACGAAATAGTGGAAGTTATGCAAAGAGTGAGAGTCCTTGTGCAAGTTTATTGACCTCCACAAAGAACTCTCAATACGTGAGATGTTTTACACCACATGCAAGTTGTGAACTCCATTTGTCAATCATATCAAGAAGAAGAGAGAAAGAGAAATCGACAGCCAATGGATGCATAGGGTCTCACTATGTCAACATTTGAGAGTGCTAGTGAGCCAAGTACCCCCATTTGAATGTGTATTCCGCCGACTTGGATTTGCCTCATAGCAAATGAGTCAAGGTCAACCCTCCTTACGAATGCGTTGATTTTCTCAACTACCATGGAACAACTCTAATGTACAACTTGTCAGCTAGTGGTTGTGCCTTTCTCACTCCTCATATGTCCACATCTCCTACTGTTTTCATGATGTTCATTGTGCATTTCTTAATATTGCCTTGTCTGTACATCTCTCTTCGCTTCTTGTCCTCACAATAGGGCGCTTCCCACTCGTATTGGCTACGCATGGATGAGTAGCCTCTAAATCCACTCTCTCCACCATGAAAATTGATTGACATGCACGTCAAGGGAATCCTATTAAGGGTGTAATCTCCACAAAACTCATACTTAGTTCCCATGTCGATTCCCCAAAGTCGTGCTAGCCAAGATGGGAACTACACTAATGAGAGGATCGATTTGTAACACTTCAAGTACAAATGTAGTGAGCTTTGAGTAGTTGATAAAATGGTTGCAATAAAAATGGATAAAGAATGGTCACGAAAGAGGGATAAAAGCATATAGATGTGTAGGTCAAGCCTAGGAGTAGAGAGAAATAGAAATGTGCATTGTATAGCTACAAACATGCTTCCACCACATCTATCCTAACTCTTATAAGTAAATTGAATAACCCCTTGAATTTCCTAAGATATGAGGGGATCAACTACTAAGCACTATAAGCAATAGAAGGTTGGGGTAAGAACCCCACCAAGTGTTGGTCAATTGACCTTTCAACTTAATCTTGACTTATCCATGCACAAGTCAAAGTAGCAATGGACCCCCACCCTTGCATGACGAGGAGTTGAAAGTAACATCAACCATACAACCACTATCTAACTAGGATAGGAAGTCAGCTAGAGCATTGAGTACCCCTTTTGAGAGGGTACTACAATGACTCCCATTCTAGTCCAATAAAATGGTGGGATTTAAGTCAATGCAATTGTCCACATGTGGCCTTGAATAACGATGACAACTAGCACATGGTAAATGTCATGGCCCTAAGGATCCTCTAAAAGGTTATAGTGCTAGGCTTGAGCTTCAAATAAACAAAATAAAGATTGTGCTCTCTAATTGTTACCTTTGCTTCTTTGACAATATTCTATTTAGAAGAGTCTCACATATTCGCATTTACACTTACACTTCATTAAAAGAAAACATGGTACAATAGATCATAACAACAAAAGATGTGTGCGTGCATGCGTGCGTGCGTGCGTGCGTGTGTGTGTGTGTGTGTGTGTGTAGAGAGAGAGAGAGAGAGAGAGAGAGAATGGACATATATGAAATATTGGAATGCCACATAATGAAAGCAAATTGGTTAGCCAATGTCATGCACTCGCAAGCTTAGATGGTGATACCTATAAATGTTGGACAATTGTTGAGATTCATACAAAATATGGTGAAATAAAAATGCATAAGCCCATTGGAGAGTTTTCAATTTATAATTGTAGTGCAATGTTACAAATTAGTTGGCAATCAATTGCCCTTTATAAAGATCACCCATTCATGGGTTCTTAATGGCTAATACACAAGTAGAAGAGGATAAGTAATGCAAAATACAAAATATGGTGAACTAAAATGCATAAGCCCATTGGAGAGCTTCCGATTTATAATTGTAGTGAAGTGTTACAAACTAGTTGGCAATCAATTGCCCTTTGCAAATCACCCATTCATGGGTTTTGAATGACCTTATAATCTCAAATGCATTCTAAGGGCCATACCTTACACAAACATGTCCAATACATGTTACTAGCCAATGCAACTTCCATTTCATTTGGTTGTATGTGCCTAGTGATGGGCAATTATTGTTTGACAACTTTGCCCTTCAATTTTATTCTAGTTTTTATCATCACGTTCATACATGTGTAAAGACAATTGAGATGCAACAATATACATGCACCTTTCTTAGTTACTATATAGTGGCCTCTTTGTTTGCTTTGACAATGGAATAATCATTTTATTTTTATCAATAAATAGAAAATATTTTGCTTAATCATTAATATGGCATATTTGGAAACATTATGGAAAGGTTTTACCAAAAATTGGTAAACCATCATATAATACAACCCTCTTATTGCATGGGCTACATTTTATTTGTAGCATTTGTATTTTGATATGTTATGGTAAGCTTATAAGTCTCTTGTATATGTATAAATCTCATTGAGAATTCCTAGGTTTCATTGATATACTATCACGATTTCCATGTGGCATCATACCCTACATACTCCAATGGCACACTTTACATAGGTATACCTTCTAATATTATTTATGATTCTAGTTAATAGCTTTTCTCATAAAACTAGTACTGGATGCAAAATGATTTTGTATCAATTCAATGTCGAGTCTTACATCTAGAGTTGTAGTTGAGGGGTGAACAAATCCTAAAGGGCAAAATCAATATGAGGTCCCATTATAATGTCCATCTTGGTGACCAACCAAGTGGGGCCAATGTCTCTTCTTACATTGTAGATAGGTACCTTCACCATTGATCTTGGGTTTATCACTACCATTTGAGCCTTTGGTTATTAGCTCATTACATTAACACTTGGGTATTTTTTAACTCTTGTATCTTGTATAAGCAAGATGTTTGAGAGGGACAGTGTTCAAAGGGTTTTTTGTTTTATTTTTATAGGGCAACGTAACCACAAAGGGCCTACATAAATGAGGTCTTGTGCAAAAGGAGTGGTTACAAGTTTAGAAGCAATCAAATGATGGAATGATTTGATCACAATGGGTTTTTATCATGCAAGCTTCTTTATGGAATAATTGCTACTAAAGTTTGTGCACTTACTTCTATGATCGTTTTGATATTGTATGCCTCCAACGGAAAATTGGAATAACAATTAGTGGATAAAGGACTAGTATTTGTAACATTTGAGTATCAAGACCTGAAAGGTGTTGTGAATGATCTATGCTTGTTGGGAGCACATAGGTTTGTGAGAGTGACACAACCTTAAATGGTATTTGACAAGCTAATCTTTGTATAAATGAGTAGATTACCACTAGTCTAATCTCAATTGAGTTGTCCTTAGATCATATGTCTCCTACTTGAGAGCCTTTGTTTTACATCTCACAACATAAAGTTGAACCTACATCAACTCCAACATGTGTCTTTCTTATTGTTGCTCGAGGCATGTATGAGAACCACCATGGCAGAATTTATTCCAACCATGCTTAACTCGTAAAAGTTGAACCTACATCAACTCCAACATGTGTCTCTTATTGTTGTTCAAGGCAGATATGAGAACCACCATGGCAGAATTTATTCCAACCAGGCTTAACTTGTAACATCGTAAGATCCTTGTACATGTTGATGACTATGTCATACAAAATAGTTTTATTTAACAATTCAAGTGCCATTATAAATTTGCCTAGTAATGATATGTTTAGAGTTTGTTCTTTCTCAATATACATTTATAGTAATGCTAAATTTTCACTATTCTGTGGTCTTGCATAGAGAGTTGATTAAGCTATAGGATTTGAGACCCATGAGGGTAAACCAAAGCTACGCGCTCAAATATGCTCAAGAGAGAGGCCTCCTCCATTTGACTTATTATGAAAGTGTTTCATTCTATAATGCACCCCACCTCTATTGCATATTGACTAAATACATGCAAGGCAATACAAATTTAGATTTCTTATTTCCACACAAAGAATGATAAGCAACCAATGTGAAAGCAACATACAATGTTGATTTTTCAATCAATTAATATCAAAAGTCTGCTATGTTTTTCCCTTGATGGATGGCAACCTTGCACTTGCTCTACCTAATTGGTTTATTCATACTAATCACTGCATCAAATTTGAAACAACATGATGTCATCATATATTATATGACATTTGAAGGTATATGAGTTGGTTATGAAGTCAACATCAACAAAAACATTAGTAATAAATTCATTATTCTTAAGTGAGAAGTTTGAATGTTATATTAGAGTTGTCAATATCATATGAGAAGGGTGCATAATGATCACACCTAAACACTACATCAAGTAGTTCTGTATATGGTTAGTTTAAGGATATTTGTATTGTGCTTTTCTAAATGATATTCATGATTTTTCTTCACTAAACTAATCATCAAAATAAAATATCAACCATTGTCGAATTTGCACAAGCAATTTTGCTAATAGCAAAGCAAAATCACATTGGTAAACTTTCTGAACATTAGATTGAGATACATCTTGTACTTATTAGATCCAAAATCAAATGAAATGTTCCATAGATAAATGTTAGATATTTTTAGGTCTTTTGGAATTGGGGTGTCTTTCATAATCACATTAGGGGCCATAAGTTGGTACTAGCTTCAAACAAATTTTAAGCATTCGTGTGCTAATAGGACTAAACTAATCACCAAAATAAAATATCAACCATTGTTAAATTTGTACAAGCAATTTTGTTGATAGTAAAGTAAAATTGCTTTGCTAAACTTTGTGAACATTAGATCGAGATGCACGTTGTACTTATTAAATCCAAAATCAAATGAAAATTTCCATAGATAAATGTTAGCTATTTTCAGGTATTGTGGATTTGTTCCATGTTTCATATTATATAGCTACTATTCTCGATCGATGCCATTCTCAAGCATGCAACTCACTTCAACACTCTTAGTATGCTAAATACTAAAAATATTAAGATGTGCGTGCCACTTTGCTCACTATAATAGTCACTTTGAGCAATTATTTGCTACGTTTGTATGGGAAATGGGAAATATTGGCATCATGTTTAGGGTTCTCTTGCAAGGATGTTTAAAAGTCTATTATGTCATGAAACCCTTATAAATCATGGCGATAGGTGATTCACATTCACCAAAATGAATTACATTCTATAAAGTACACAAAATGGTGAAACTCAGATTGCAACCATGCAAGGAGGTTTGGGTCTATCGTTAGTGCTCATGTCAACAAATGTGAAGTGTAGCAATGTGATGAGGTGCCTTAGAAAAAGAAAATTCTCTAAGTGCATGGCCATAACTAAGGTTCTTGGGAAATGCCTCATTTTTATGTCTATAAATGTTGGATTATGTGTCACAAAGATTCCATTTAACCCCTCAAGACAAATGATCAAAATGTAATTAGAGGAAAATAAAGGCCATAAGCTACAAACAAGAGCCAAAGTAATCCATTCATGCTAGCAAATTGTCATACATGTTATATTGCTGTTAGAATGGAAATAATGTAAACAATTAAAAGAAACAATTGTGGGACTTCACAACAAAACACAAAGTTAAGCTAAAAAGTCTAATGAGTATTCCATTTGTAGTTACCAAGAGGTAATATGCGAAAAGACAACTTAATAGTCAAGAGTTTCACCATCTAAGAGTGGCTTACTAGAATAGCCTTCCTACCCAAACCATGGTCTTAAGTAGCATGGGTTTTACTAAAAACTCATCCCCCCCTTGTAAAAGGTATTTCAGAGGCGTGGCAAAAGCATAAGCCCCCGAGGAAGGTATTTTTTGTTGCTAGGATTAGCAAGAAAGGGATCACGATTTGCACATGTATAAGATTTCACTTTGAATGAATCGTAAAGTTAGGAGATGCTTTAAGTGCGAGTTCTACCGTAATATGGCCGACCTAATGGTAATATTGGAACGAACCCTAACTAGACTATTCGATGAACATCAAAATGTATATGAGCTGTCTCTTTCTTGTACTAAATGCTCCTCAATCAACAACAAACTTGATTGTATGTGGAACCTTAGTTGCAATAATCACTAATGCTCCTGAGTCCCCCCCCGTCCACTCAAATATACTCAGTCTCAATCCCCCCTAAAAGCCTCCTACCAGGTGTGGTTGATTGATCCTTCATAAAAGTTCGTGGAGAAATGACATAACCTGTGAGCTTGGTTTCGGCAGCGGTGCGTGCGTTTAAGTGCTTTGTTGACACGTATGCGAGGCGTGGGAACATGCATGCCCCATGTGAACCGTCTCACGAGGAGGGAACTTCGGATTCGCTGACGTGGCCGCGGTGGTGTGGCTTTTCCCCGCCACGGGTCCCGCTCGGCTGCCAGCGTGGCAGAACTGCCATCGTCACCGCTAACGTGGCTTGCAGGCTTTTGGGGACGTGCTGCTCAGTTTCCTGGGCCGCTTGACGTGGCCACGTGGGTGGCACTTTTTGTACGTGGCATGTTCCTTGTTTCAATCGATGATCGATGACTCATCGGATCCTTTAAGACATCTTGATGACTCATGAGCTGATGGCATTACCACGATCCATGGATATAGATTATAGCACTCCAAAGAGCACCCACCCCCACCCAATGTGCTTGCGATAGTAGCAAGTCCGTTGCATTAACCTTTGGTTGGGAACCTCGCAAACTTTGTACAACTATGTAGCCTTCCCAGCACATGGAGTGGCCGAGGCTGGCTCGTACGTCCATAGCTCATGTTGGTACAATGTTAGGCACATGCTCACAGCTTCTCTACCTTTGAAAGCATCATTTGGAAAATATAGGTGTGTTTCATCCTAGAGCTAGCTCAAGTCTCATAAAAGCATTCTCCATGAAAATGCCCTACATAGTTTTCCAGTAAACAAGTCAACATAGTTATGTTTCAAGGACCATTATGACTATTGGGATAAACCCTTCATAGGGTCAAAGCCAATGTAAATTGCCCATGCTTCCCAACACCATCAACATAACTAGTAACTAGTAAGAGTATTGAGAAGTAGCACATGAAGGCTCTCGTGGAGCTTGTTCAATCTAGCATCTTGGATGCCAAGTAATCTTGATCAGAGAAACTGGATTTGGTTGTTTCCTTATTGAACTACTTTTAAACTTATCTCGATTGATCAAAACCTTGTCGAAAGCAACTTAGAAATGTTTATTTGTCATTCAAACATCGCACTGCTCCCCCACGAACATTGAATAAAGGGAATCCTACATCCATGCGAGCAAAACCTTTGCATTTGTGTCTTTCAGGCATCTTTGAACAATATGAAAGTTTACTTGGAATTGTCTAAAGGTTCTTTTTCATCATCATACCAACTTTAGATGTCCCATTTTACCACATAGATCTTCGAAAGATGCAAAAGATTATCTAGATCCTCCTTCTAGCCCACCACATATGCATGTGCAATGTGCCTTTATCCCTAACATCGGTAAATAAGAAGACAAAGTCAAGATATGACTTGTATTTAATGTTAATGAAATTTTCATTGGGTGCTATGAATTGGACTTTTATAATATAATTCTTTTGTATGCGAAAGGACTTCATTGGTGTGTAGCTTGTTTAGTGATTGTGGAATTGATGTAACAAATGTATATGGTCACATTTGTGATCTAATGAATAGCACGCACTACTATCAAGTAGGTGCCTTCAATAATATAGACATTAGTGTTTGGTTATACATGTAATATGGCTTTGCTCAACTTTAACATGGTTATCGATGCTTATTAGGATCAAAAGACAACCCACGAAGTGCCAATGTAATAATTATTCTAAATCTTGTCTTTATGTTGTGATGCGCACACACATCCCAAAACATTGTGTTTTATTGATACATTTTGTAAGGATGAACTTAAGTAGGTGTTTGACAGTGTCCAAAAAATGTGCAGCTCAAATTGTTAGTTTAGAGTATTGCTTTGGGCATCCATAATCAACATTGAGCACATGTGTGTCAAACAAATGCAAAATGACAAGACATAGTAAAGGCCTAGCAAAGGAGACCAGAAGATGAGCACCTCCACAAAAATATATGTTTTCCTATATAACACACCAATCAAATAGTTCAACACCACTTAAATTTATCCTTCTTCGGCCATCTTTTGCAAAAAGTAAAATTACAAAAAAATAAGTTAGGTGCAAGGTTGCTTGGTGTAATAATTCATTGCTAACAATAGTGATTTGGACATTGTAGGCCATTGTGCACCTAGTTGTCCTAGGTATTCTAGTCTTTTAACTTGTAGGATATTAAATAGCTATAAGAGAGAGCATACATTGACATTTTCATTGCACATGGGTAAGGACCAACCAACCGAAATACAACTCGATGACACTACCAAAATACAAGTCAATGACATTGTCTTTGTTATGATACTTTTGTTGGCACATGGCTACTCATAGCCAACGTGATTCAATTCAAACAAATTCTCAATCACATTTGTCATGGATCATCATTGATTGTGACACAAATGAATTCACAAACTTTAAAAAACATTATAGGAATTGCAACATGATTCTTTTCCATCTAATAAATTTTGAAGTAATACAATGATCACCATTACAAATACCCAAAATTCTTTCCCATCAAATAATTATTGAAGTAATACAATGATGAATATTACAAAGGTAGAGCTTATGGTGACAAGCATCACATAAATAGTTTCATAAGTCAAGATGGTGCAACGGATATATTGACACGCCACTAGCCACCATAAAAAGCTTAACCAAACATAAAAGGGTTTGGAAAGAACAAAGAGAGGTTTAAAAACTAGATTGGAAATACTTAGGCCTTTAAGCTAACAAGTTTGATATAGACTTCAATCAAGCCAATCTCAAGGAGATGGCTTTTTGATGCCTATTGCCCAACAAAACAATCTTAACTCATCTCTTCCATATGTCATTTGGCACTTTTGTTTAGATCTAACTTGAATCACAATAAGGTTGGCTATTTTACTTAGATAAATTTGTTGAAATATATATCCACCATGAAGATGCTCTCTCTCTCTCTCTCTCTCTCTCTCTCTCTCTCTCTCTCTCTCTCTGTTTATGTCATTGTTAGTCTACATGTGTGGATGTGTGCATGCATGTGTCCTTATGGTGCAAAATGTTTTAGATTGAAGCTTAGATCTCCAATTCATTGCTTAAAGATTTCATTTTTTATGGCATTGCTAACTTTCTCTCATGCAGGACAATATGCTTATAGTTTCTAAACCTAAAATGGTTCACGTGATCATTATTGAGGTGTATATGCCATTGCCAAAAATAGAATGCTATTTACAATGGTGAGATTAGTAGTTGTCTCTTCTAATCCATGAAGAGAAAAATGAATAATGATCAATGTTAAACACCCTCACACTATAACGATAGAGAGTTGTGGGGTAACCCGACTATTGTAGAGATACTTATTGAACTTCACTAATGTGCAAAAAACTTGGGACATCATGCACATGTGTATAGTCATACATGTGCAATAGGATAAACCTAAAAAACTAAAGAATAGATAGCTCAACTTGGGACCACCCCATTACAAGGCAACCCTTTGACCTATTGTAGCTAGAATCAAATCATGTGCAAGCCTTATGCCGACAAATGTGATGCTCAAATAAAAAGCTTTATTGTAAAAGCAAGTACAATTATATGTGGATCTTTATCCTAGTTACAACATGTTTCAAAAAGTAGAGGAGTAGTCAATGTTTAGAGAGGAAGGCAAGAAATGTACAAAAGGAGGCGAAATAGGAAAGGAAGTTATAAATTCTAGAGGATCCAAGCTCCACATTCATCTACTTCCTAGATGAAGCTAAAGACAAATAACACTTTGTAGGATCATTTCCCAATATGGTTTTCTTATCAAAATTTCTTTTAGTATTTTTAATCCCATTTAATTTTTTGTTATTGTTCATTTTCTTTTTAGTTTCCTATTCCATTTTCTTTACAGGGGGTTATTATTTGCTTTCTCACAATATCAAGTCATAATTCCATGTAATTGACTAAGCAATTAGTACTTCTTGTAGCAATGTCTATATTCAAAATAATGAATTTGCAACATATGATAATGTGACATTGGTTGGGACGAAATCACTATATTCAAAATAATGAATTTGCAACATATGATAATGTGACATTGGTTGGGACGAAATCACTCAACAACAAGTTCCTCATACACAATGATTTCAAGTAGAGAGGTAGCCATGATTTGTGCATCCATTTGTGTTATTTATTGGAGGAGTCATTGGAACCTATGGAATTGGGTGAAGAAGGAGAGTAAGTACATGAAGACATGCCATCTATGTTCATTCAGTACAAACTTCATTGTTGATACAAAACCAAGACTCAACGAGAATGGGACCAAGGGCTTCTCCACACTCTCATGGTCTGCTACCAACCACCTCACCCATTCCTTCTCAAGCTCATGCAATCTATGCTCTTCTGATCCTCAAGCAAGTAAGCCGACAACTCATTGAAGCTCCCTTTCTCACATCCTCTCACAAGTTACGATGGATAGAGAAGAAGAGAAAAAGAAGACTGAGTAGACTTCCATAGTTTGCACATGCAAGAATGAGATTCCTCTATTTATTTTGGATGTTAACCCTCTTGCATGGCTTGTTCATTTACAATACAAGGCCTTTGTAGCTTACCTCTGGGATTTGTCTATTCTCCTAAGATACAATGGTATGGGAGAGAGCTTGATGCTAAAAATTCACAATGAATATTTAGAAAATAAAATGGCTTAAATTTATGGTGGTATGGATTTCTTATTTGCTTGTTATCCATGCATCAATCTTCTTGCTTGCTTCTTATGCTTTTGTTCCTTCCTTATTTCCTTTGATTCTTGCCGCCTTACTTTATTGCTCTTCAATTTCCTTTTCTATTGTTTTTTATGTCACTTTGTAAACTTGATAACACATTGACTCTTTTATTAAACTATGCTAGTTCCTTTGAAACTACATTGAGGATTGTAGGGGGCTTTCTAATTCTTGGATGTTTGGACTCATTATAGTATCAATGGATGTACATTCTAAAAGGTAGAGTTTGAGTGGAAGCACACAAGTGAAAGCAATAGCAAAGCAAGAGCTATAGTGAATGGAGTAAGAGAGAAAGAAAGAGAGACACCATATGTGAGAATTCCAATAGTCACAATGTGTGACAGACCTTCCCGTATTTGATAAGAATAAAGAATAAAGTAATAGTGACGCGCACATGTCACCTATAGTGTATAGGTGTGTAGTCATAGAGTGTGTAGTAAATACAAGACGGCGTAGGGGACGGCATAGGTACATGTGCCTTTATCCCCAATAACTTCCCACTTAAAGGCGAATGTACCTCAAGTGAGAAGAGAACAATAAAAAAGTAACAAAGTACAAATGTAAATGTACATAAAGCACAATAGGATGATGAATATATGTCATCTCATCCTATGTCCATCTTAAGGAAGGCAATTTGGTTTGCTAAGAGACATTTAGTAAGCAGATCTATAGGATTCTCATCAGTTAAGATCTTGGTACGATCTCCCTGATGAAGTGAATATAGTGTAGGAGTAATAGTAGTACTAAGGTTTGCCACCAGACATATGGCATCCTCTCAAATCTCATTAGTTGCAATATACTTTGTCTTAGTAATAGATAAGGCCATGCATTTCTGTACCCTGGACATCCAAGAAATAGCACCTCTAGAAAAAGTAAAGATATACCTAGAGATGGACTTCCTACTATCTACGTGTCCTACATAGTTGGAGTTAGTGTAACCCACAATTGTAATATCCTAGCCACCATAGTAAATACACATATTTGTAATGCCTTTCAAGTACTTCATGATACCCTTCACAACATCCAAATGTTATCGACCATGTATAACTATATAGCGTGCCATAAGTCCTACTGCAAATGCTATGTTAAGGAGAGTGGCTATCATGGAGTACATCAAATTTCCCACTACAGATCCATAAGGGATCTTGGCTATCTTGACCTTCTTCTCATCTGACTAGGGACAATCGGTTTGATTGAATTTCACATGGAAAGGTAAAGGATAGGCAATAAGCTTAACATCGTGCATATGGAATCACTCAAGCACCTTCTATACATATGCCTACGATGACACATAAAGGAGCCCCTTAGAGCAACTACGCATGATGAGTATATCAAGAATATGTGAGGCTTGTCCCATATCCTTCATCTCAAAGATCTTCTTGAGTTGAATCTTCAAAGCATTTAGCTCATCATGAGTTCTTCGAGCAATCAACATATCATTGATATACATTACCAAGATAATAAGCTACCATCACAGGCCTTCTTCATGTGCACACATAGATGCATATCCTTCATCTCAAAGCTCTTCTTGAATTGATTCTTCAAAGCATTTAGCTCATCATGAGTTCTTCGAGTAATCAACATATCATCGATATAAAGTACCAAGATAATAAGCTACCATCACACGCCTTCTTCATGTGCAAACATAGATGAATATCATTGGAGTATAGGCCTATGAATGTATGAAAGCATTGAACTTATGGTGCCATTCCCTAGGTACCTAGTTAAGGCCATAATTGCTCTTTCTCAACTTGCATACTAGGTGTTTCTTACCCTTTTACATAAAGCCCTTAGATTGTTGTTGCATATAGAAATCTCATTCAAGTCCCCATGCACAAAAGCCATTTTTACATCTAGCTGATAAAGATCTAGACCTAATTGCACAACCAAGTCCAAAATCAAAATAAGGTAGTCATCTTGACTACATGAGAAACGACTTCATCAAAGTCAACACTATGCTCCTACTTAAAATCCCTAACATCTGATTTGGCCTTATATGCTAGCTTGGGACATCTAGGGGTACTCTTTAACTTGTACACCGACTTGCGTGGCAATGCATGTTCTCCATTGGACAAAGGAATCAAAATTTGTGTATGGTTTTTCTGCAATGAATCATACTCAGACTGCACGGTTGTCTCCCAATAATGATTATCACCTCTGTGTATGGCCTCCTTATAAGTAAGGGGCTGACCAAAGTCTGTCACTATAACATAGTCTATGGAGGGTGCAAATTGATTAGGCTAATGCCTATCTCTAGTAGACAATCTCTTAACAAGCTATGGGGCCTATATATCCCATTTAATATCATGATTATGGGCCAATAGAACATTAGCTATGCAGGCTGTTTAGATGGATGTATAGTAACAAGAGGCTTCTCTTGAAAGATCACCGTACTTACCTCAATTACATGCTCAGGTTGCTTATGCATTTCCTTCTCGTGGAAAATAACATCATGCTTGTGGATAACTTTCCAAGTAGCCTATGGATCGTATTGGTGATAGCCCATCTCACTTGCATCCCCATAACCAAGAAATATGCATTTCATTGACTTAGGATCCAGCTTATTATGTTTGTCCTTGGATACATGGCAGAAAGTCTCACATCCAAAGACTCGAAGATACGCATATGAGAGAGGTTTTCCAGACCATATCTCATTTATAACCTAACAACTAATAGCAATGTACACAGATTTGTTTATCAAATGTACATCAATAGCAACCAGCTTAGCCAAAAAATATTGCAGTAAGTGTGCCTAACTAAACATATCATGGATTCTTTCCTAAATGGTCTTGTTCATGTGCTCATCGATAATATCATTTTGGGGTGGAGTATATGGGGCAGTCAATTGATGCTTAATACCCCTCCCATCACAGAACTACTCAAATGCTTTAGAAACATATCACCCCCATTGTTAAACCTTAGACATTTTAGCATATACCTAGACTAGTTCTCAATAAGAGCAAGCCAACTTTGAAAGGTAGAAAAGATCTTCAATTTCTACTTAAGAGGATACACCTACACCTTATGCAAATAATCATCAATGAATGTAACAAAGTACTTCATGCCACCCAATGACTAATAGGGCATGGAACCACATAGATTAGAATGTACCAAAGCCACAGGCTCACCCATGTATGTAATGCCAAACTTCTTTTGAGAATTGGGGATTTGCCTACATGAAGATAGTGGTCACAAGAAGCAAAACATTTTTAATCAAGAGTTGAAATATATTACAAATAAGTAAGCATTTTCATTTCCTTTAAGGACATGTGCCCAAGGTGACTATGCCATAAAGATACATGTGGTATATCAGCCACATCCAAAACATGGCCAAGGAATCTCGATACAAATAAATGATTGAGGCAAGTAGTCTTGGTACCTTGAGAAATGTAATAAAACAATTTTGGTATCCTTTAGCTTAGGAAAAATTAGCTTAATTGGGATTGGAGTATAAAAGGTAAGAGTGTACAATTATAAATATCTTTTAGCACATTTGTAAACTTCTCCATTTCTTGGAGCTTGAGGGTTCTTGCCTTTCCCACCAACATTGAGGGTGAATACTCAATGCCTATCATAGTAAGAGGTGAATTTCTTACAGCAACCTCTCATCCATTATTCTCATTTTATATTTGATATCATTTAGCTATGACATCATTTTGTTGTAGATTTAATAATTCCATCTATGGTATAGCTATGGCCATTTGATTCAATTATTGATTCTTGCATTTCTTGTTATTTTAATTCAGTCTAGACTAATTTCATTTCAATGGTATTAGAGTCTTAAATTCGATTCTTGGCAAGGTCATTTTCAAGCCTAGATCTAGTTATCAACACCATCTAGGATAATCGGAGTTCAAATTTTGATTGCACGACTCGGTATAGCTTAAACTGTGACTAGTCAGGGTTTTTGGCAGTGAGTCTTCACTATTTTTTAGGCTCTTGGAGAAGATCTGAAGAAGAAAAGGAGGGACCTTGGATATTTTGGCAACTTGTGGATAAGAAGAAGCCCATTTTAAAGGTTTCAGGACTAATCAATGTCAATAATTACTTTTTGTTGATCAAGGATTTTTCTCTTTGAGCTCAACTTGTCCCAAGCTTCCATAGCTGAAATCTTGTTGAGATCTTTCTCCCATGCCAAGATCTCCTTCCTCTAAGTGAAAGACACCATTCTTCAATTCTTGAGGAGCATTTTGAATAGCATCATGACCAGCTGAGAGCTCAGGGCAGCCATGTGGAGTCCACAGTTACATTAACAAAAATTGTGGGTAGCTACAAGCAATCTTCTCTTGCACCTATTACCTCTCTCTAACATGAAGCTTGGTCCTTGTAACCAAATGAAGATTCTCCAAGAAGTTGGCAACACTCTTCTTCAGTTTGAAGGCTAGCTATGGTGATTTTCTCTCTCCCCCTTGATGAGTATTTAGGATAGTAGTGAATATTTAACAAATTTCTTTAAGATTTCATGGAGCTTTCACTTCTTTAAGCTCTTGGAAGCATTCTCTTACCTTATCCTTTAGAGGTTGAGCCATTCCCTCCTCTTCAAGCTTCTTCCAAACCTTAGCCATGGAGTTTATGGACAACAAGTTGAATCTTGCTTAATCCTTGTAAATTTCATGGGGCTTTTACTCAAGTACCTTCTGAATGTCCTTCTTTACCTTTAGCAATTAATGATGTCATAAGATTAAAGCACTTGGACAAGATTTAGGGAATTCTTCGTCTCTAATTTGGGAAAAATAGGGCAACCATAAATTTTTTAAAGATTTTGACCAATTTGTGGCTTATTCACGGGGATTATGATGTGTTTTACTTCTGAGCATCAAGTATAAGGCCTTTCCATCAAGATTGATCCAACATTGGAGCAATAGACATTGAATTATAGTATTCTTTCTTTTTGAATACCTGGGCAGCTATGGAATATTGAAATTACTTAGATTCTTATCTCCAATCAAGAATCGAGGCATCTCTTGAAGCTTTGGATTGATCTTCATCAAGATTTAAGTCATCTCTTGAAGCTTTGGATTGATCTTCATTAAGAATTGAAGCATCTCTTGAAGTTTAGATTAATCTTCAGCTTTATTTGAAGGCATTGGTTTAGATTTATGAATATTTGGTCATTCTTCAGTCAATGTAAGCAATTGTCGTTCAAGATTGGCATTCTTGAAGCTTGTTGAAGCTTCAAGTGGACTCTTAATCAATGAAAGACTTATACAGAGCTTCCATCAACTATCTTGAAGGCATCTAATCTATTTTAGTAATCTACATTAACTTCCAACATCAAACACGGTATCATCTACTCATTTTTAATCTCTACAATTCCAATTGTTGAGGCTTAGCTGATTGCTAAAAAGGAGGGGTTGAGTTGGGTATGTCCTCTTTGATTAATTGATACATTCAGTCCACTTATATTGAAAATTGAATGCCTATTTATTGTTCATTGAATCTCTAACATGAAATGATGATAATTTAGTCCTTTAGCTTGATTTCTACCATTAAAATCCTTTAGATTGAAACATGAATATTGGTACATTCCAATTTAAAAAATTTAGTGAATTCTTGCTCATGTAATTGCCTAATCTCTGAATTTTGATTTCTTGTGATCTTATATATTGAGATACCCAAGAAAATTATAAAAGGTGAGTTCAGTAGGTTAGGGAGTCATTGATTACTAAAGGTAAACCTTTCTCGGTCCTCTTTATTTCATTCAACTTTCAATTCTTGCATCTCATTGAATGCCCAAAGCTTTATTTCAGCCATGTAAGCATCCTTTTCTTCTAGAATACTAGCTCTACTATGCATACATATCGACCGAGAAAAAAGGTCGAAGACATATGAGATAACAAGACAAAAGAGAGGTGACCCTCCCTTGCTATTTAGGACTCCATAGGGGTGCACAGCCTGCTAGCCTGGATGAAACTTTGCACATTTTCAGGAGTTTCAGAGCCCATTTAGTGACCTTATTCACTGTTTTATCCCTCACTATAAGTGGAGGACTATGAATTACCACGTAGGATAGAGTGAAAGAAGTCTGAAGCTCATTGGGGAAACATAAAACGAAAATAGGGCGAGATAAGGCAGTGAACATAAAGAAAATGCAAGTCATTATAGATTTACTGATCTTCTATAGGTGGATACATAGTATTTGAATGGTACACATATTGTAATTCAATGGGCATAGGTGTATGATGCATACCAATGGTCAAAAGTGACAAACAAGTTAATTATAGGATCAAACAGGTTGCTATCACAGTCTGGATAGTTAGAAAAAAGTGAAATTTAAAATTAGATATTTTAATTTTGACAAAAACTTATTGTACTCATTGTCGCAAGGATAAAGCAAGCTTAGATTCTAATAATCAAGAAGTTTGGTAATTGAAGTTGTGGAGCAAAAGTTATGCCCATTTTTTTGATAGGTGGTGACTAAAAAAGCTCATGGACAGCTAGGTAGGGTACACTGTTTTAGTCTCGAACTACTCCTTACCCGATTGCATTTTGAAATTTCAAAAAATTTACCTTACCTACACATACTAAGCTTCATTTTGAGTCCATAAACACAAGGATTGAAGGAGCACAACTCTTGTTATAACTCATTTATTGACAAACAATCTTCTCTTATTGCACTCATTCTAATGGCTAGGAATAAGAAGAAAGAGCAAATGTTGGATAGCATAAATGAAGACTTAGTTGAGTATTAAGAAGAGATAAACTCATCCGTTAGAGCCACAAATCATGGACATAAGGATAGGAATGATGGAAACATTCATGAAGGATCACAATGGCCAAGAGACCCTATTGATAAGGTACATATGTTTGAAGTGAATGGATCACATGACTCAAACGAATTCCAAAAACTTCTCATAGGATTGAATGCATGAATGAGGATATCATTCAATTGAATCAAACAATTGATGATGAGTTTGGACAAATAGTTAATCACTTTGAGAAGTTTAGGCAACATAATCACTTGTTGGATACTAAGTTTGATCAAATGATCTCCATTCTCAACAACTTGGGGTAATAAGTGGCAAAGCACTCCACCTTTCAATGATAATGGGGCATCAATTCCACATGAAAATGTAAAGTCAAGGGCATCCCATCAGCTTATACACTCAACCTATGAGAAAGCTAGTCCATCAAGAGTTAAGGAAACATTTCAGCCTCCTTTTAACCCTTGGAATAGGGAAAGACCAAACTATGAATCTTCAAAGGATTATGGATAACCTAAGAAAGCTTAGCATGCTGAAAAAGAAGACAATTCATGGGTCTGACTCATTCTATAAGCAATTTTATCCACAAAACTCACAAATGCCTAATGCAAGGAATAGACAAGGTCAATACCTTCATGAAAATTCAAGAAGAGAGAACAGAGTTCAACATGATGATGATCTTGAGGAAATGATTTCACCTATTCAGCCTCCTCATAGTCATCAGCCATGGGGAACTAACTCATTTGGTCATTACTCTTTTGACAAAAAGAAGGCAAATATTTGCTCTGCAGCTTTACATTTAAAGGGATACGCACATACATGGTGGAGATGGAAGGACTCTAAATTAGTCATGATATAGATTTTCATATCTCCAATGGAAAAAGAAAGGTTGGAATGGAAGTGGTATGATCTTAGACAGCGAGGCTCTATGATTAGGGAGTATTCCAGCCATTTCCTAAATCTTTCCATGTATGTTAAGAGCATTTTTTATTTAGCCAAGTTGAATAAGTATATTTTTGGATTACATTCAAATCTTTTAGCAGAGGTGTGGATAGCAAAGCCAATGAATATACATGCATCCATATAGTATGCTAAATGCTGTAGCTAGAAATGTAGAAGAGAAGTGAGCTTTTCTTAGCCCAAGATAGGAGCCACTTATCACTCAAATCAACCAACAAGGTTTGGACAATAGTTTAGCCAGTAAAGAGAGACTTATAGATATGAGAACAAGGCTTCAAACACTTTTAACAAGATCTTTACATACCCTACATCATATATTTCCAAGCAAGGGAACAACTTCAGGTATAGTTCTAATCCAAAAGGAGATTTCAAGAGAGCTGAAAGTGGAGCTAAATAGTCACCCAATATCATTAGCAGTAAGCCCTTCTCTAATGACAAGCTAAAAGGATTATGTTTCAAATGTGGACAAAAATTTTCACCTAATCATAAACAAAAGTACAAAGCTAATAGTGTAAAGGTTAAGATGGTGATCATAGAAGACTCAAATGAAGATGAACCCCATGAGGAAGGTCAAATAAGATGAGGCAGCTCTTACTTGTGATGAGCTGCATGACCATGATGATTAGTTTGTATAGGAGGATTTAGAGCCGATCAACATGTTTCTATTCAACTCAAGTGGTCAATTTGATCTAGGTGGATTATTGTTGGATAATTCTTCAGCTCTTGCATGCTCACCCATGCTATGTTCTATATCCTAAGATACTTGGATAGATTGTAAAGGAGAGAATACACTTCAACTCAAAGGCATGATTAATTCTAAGGTTGCTCATATTCTTATTGATATGGGCAACACACATAGCTTTGTCAATGCCAAATCATTGTTTGAGTTGAAGTTATTACTCAAGAGATAGACACCCCATTGAAGGTATAAGTTGCAAATGGAGCTCAAGAGTTAAACAAGGAGATATACCTACAAACATTTATTGAGCTATCATAGTCTTACACCCTTATGATGGTGACAGACTTGATTGTCCTAGATATGGGTCATGTAGATATCATTATTGGTGGCTCTGATTGGCTTAAGAAGATTGGAAAGTTTTCCCTGGATCTTAATGAAATATTTATGGAGCTTACTTAGAAGGGGCAGCAAGCAATACTTAAAGGCACAAAGAGAAAATAAGTGGAAGTAATTAGCAAAAAGAAGACAAAGTGAGAGATCAAGGCAATGTCTTATATTTTCATTTTCTCTTAAAGGTGGATGAAAATCAACAATCTTCAACACCTAAAGAGTGTGATCCATATCTTTGTAAACATTTGGAATTTTAAAGATATATTTCTGTCTCCTATATCATTACCACCTAAGAGAGAAGTAGACCATCCTATTGACTTGACACCTGACACTAAACCTATCAACAAACCCCCTTACACGTTGTCAAAGTATGAAAGAGAAGAAGCGGAGAAACAGGTTAAAGACTTACTAGAAATGGGGTTTATTCAACCTAGTCAGTTACCCTTTGCTTCCCCTGTACTACTTGTTAAGAAGAAAGATGGATCCTACAAGATGTGTATTGATTATAGGGACCTCAATAAGAGCACCATAAAGAACAAGTACCCAATCCCCCACATTGATGATTTGTTGGATGAAATAAAGAATGCAAAGGTATTTACCAAGATTGACTTGAGGTCAGGCTACCACCAAATCAAGATGAAGGAAGGTGATGAGTATAAGATGGCTTTTAGAATAGAAAGGGATATCTACCACTTCTTAGTTATGCCATTTGGGCTTTCCAATGCATCTACTACTTTGTAGGCTCTTATGAATAAGGTTTTACAACCATTCTTGTATAGATTTGTCTTGGTATTCTTTAATGATATTCTCATATACAATAGGAATAGAAAGGATCATTTACTACATGTTCGTGCAGTCCTTTTTATATTGAGATGACACAAGCTTTTTACAAAGGAAAGCAAGTGTACTCTTATGGCCAGTGAGGTAGAATATTTGGGTCATATTGTGGGTGAGAAAGGGATTAGGGTGGATCAAAAGAAGGTGTAATGCATTAAAGACTAGCCTATACCACAACATTCTACTTTATTGAGAGGATTCCTAGGACTATCCTCTTTCTATCAAAGATTCATTAAGAGTTATGCCCATGTAGCAGTTCCTCTCATTGATAGATTGAAGAAAGATACTTTCTTTTGGGATGCTACAACCACAAAGAGCTTTGATGAGCTGAAAAGTCTCCTTAGTTCAACAACTATTTTAGTGTGCCTAGACTTTTCTAAAGAATTCACTATCTATGTTGATGCTAGTGGTCGTGCTATTGGGGCTATTCTATGCCCAAAACATGGTGTTATTGCCTATGAGAGTAGAAAGTTGGATGATAAAGAAAGAGAACTCCATGTCTATGAGCAAGAACTGTTAGCCATACTTTATGCCATTAAGAAGTGGCATCACTACATTTATGGCAGCCATTTCAAAGTCAAAAGTGATCACCGAGATCTGAAGTATTTTCTTTCACAGCCTAACCTATCTCCTAAAAGCAAAGAAGGTGGTTAGCTACACTACAAGGATATGACTTTGAAACCTCTTATATGGTAGGCAAGAGTAATGTAGTGGCGGATGCATTATCTAGGATGTAGGCATGTTTCATTTCCACTATTTGTACTCTCTACAAAGATTGGATACATGAAAAATATTTGTTAGATGAGCAAACAACTGACATCATGAAGAAATTACAACAAGGCAATGAATCTAAATTTTCCCATTTCAAGTGGCAAAATGTACTTATTTGGTTCAAAGGCAGAGTATATTTGACTTCTAAGTCATCTTTTAAGCAAAGGATCTTACAAAAGATGCATTCTTCTCAGATGGTAGGGCATATTGGTTTGTTTAAAACCTTTGATAATATCCATAAATGCTTCTATTGAAAAGGACTTTGAAAAGATGTCAAAGAATATGTGATGCAGTGCTTACCATGCCAACAGAATAAAGATTCTAGTTTGTTGCTAAGTGATCTACTTCATCTATTACCCATTCCACATGGTAAATGGATTGATATCAGCATAGACTTTACTACAAGTTTACCTAACACTAAGCACCATTTGAATAGTATTTTTATTGTGGTTGATCATTTTACCAAATCAGGCCATTTTATATCCACCAAAGCCTAGTATTTAGCCAGACAAGATGAACTCATGGAAGGAATTTTTAGATTTCATAGTTTACCTATGAATATTGTTTTTGATAAAGATACAAAATTCACGGGGAACTTTAAAAGAGAACAAAATTAACTCCAAGTATAGCTTACCACCCACAAATCGATGGTCAAATTGAAAGAGTCAACAAGTAGTTGGAAGTCTACTTGTGACACTTTTGCCATGAGACACAAAATGCATGGGATCATTGGATTCATATTGTGGAGTTTTGCTACAACAATACATACTACATGAGTATAGGCATGCCACCCTTTGAGACTTTATATGGCTACAAGGTTTAAGTATCTTCAACATTGTTTCATGATGAAATGAATCCCCTTACTAAGGAAGAGCTAGCAAGGATGAAGGCCCTAATGAAGCAATGTAAAAAAAATATTCAAAAATCCCAAGAGACTACGAAATCTTATGCCGATGATAAGCGAAGGCATGTGGACTTTGAAGAGGGAGAACGGGTCTTCTTGAAAGTACCTTAGTCGTCTTGTTATGATTCTCTTAAAGATGGACATAATAAGCTTACTCATTGCTATTATAGTTCATATCAAATTTCAAGAAAAGTTAGAGATCTTTCCTATCAACTTGATTTACCTTCAACTAATTGTATTCACAATGTTTTTCATGTATCTTAACTCAAAAAGTATATTGGTCCTAATATTCAAGTTCTTGAAGAACTACCTCCCCCTTAATGAGGATGGGCTAATCATTTATGAACCTGAGAGGATTGTTGGCAAGGGGGAGAAGGTTCTAAGGAATCGTATTATCATATAATATCTTATTAAGTGGAAGGGATTGCCTATGAAAGAATCTTCTTGGTAGCACACTTTGTATTTGGAACAATTTGCATGGCTTATCCAAGATGATACTACATGCCAAAATTAAATTTTGAAGGCATGGATGGATATCTACTGAAGTATACTTCACTTGCATACCTCATATACACCATTTTGACATGTCTATCCAAAGTTATGGTCCATTTTCTATAGCTATCCTATTCAAGATAGAATTTTAGAAATTCACCGTTTGATCTTGATGAGACTTCTCCAAGGCTACTCTAATATTGGGTCTTATTTATTCATTTCTAACATTCATTTACCTTCTCCATCTTTAAGTTTGAAGGACAAAACTTTTGGGTAGGGATGGATTGTAATAAAACAATTTTTGTACCTTTGAGCTTAGGGAAAATTAGCTTAATTGGGCTGGAGTATAAAAGGCAAGAGTGTATCATTGTAAATATCTTTATCACATTAGTGAACTTCTCCATTTCTTGGAGCTTGAGGGTTCTTGCCTTCCCTACCAACATTGAGGGGGAATACTCAATGCCCACCATAGTAAGAGGTAAATTTCTTACATCAGCCTCACATCCATGATTCTCATTGTACCTTTGATATTATCTAGCTATGGCTTCATTATGATGTAGATTTAATACATTTCGATCTGGTGGCATGGCCATGGCCATTTGATTCAATTGTTGTTTCTTGAATTTCTTGTTATTTTAATTCAGTCTAGGCTAAGTTCATTTCAAGAAAAGACAAGATTCCTAGAGGAATCTTCCATGTTGAATCACTAAAAGATACATAATAGCTTGCAAGTAAAATTAAAAATTATAAAACAAACCAAAAGAATGTAAAACATTGAGTTACTTAGACTCAAGAAAACATATAAAATGAATAAGAAATATAAATAAGCCATGATCAAAGCAACCATAGCTATAATCTTTGATTTCATAGAAGGTAAAAATATACTAGGTAGCAAGGTACACACCCCTTGCAATGGTGGTGTAAGGTACTCACAGCTTACAATTGTGGGAGATCCAAGAGGAGTCTTCAATATAAGATGATTTTTATTAATAGCAAAAAGATAATGGCCATGTGATTTCCACAACTTTATATACCCCTAGTACAAAGTCCTATGCTTTATTACAAGCCTACTCAACCTAAAGAAGCTTTGTTCTCAAAGCTTGCAATGAAATTTACAAGGGATATACAAAGTTTTTGTGAGGAACTAGATCCATGCAAATAAAGAAATCCATAAGTTAACGAAGATCCCACATGAAACACAACGCTGAAGGAAGTGAAATAGGTACATCTAAAATTGTCTAAACATTGTAATTGGTAGGAAAATTGCAATAACTTGGTGTAGACATATCTAAATCCATCAAATGAAGTGTCCTTAGAAGATAGACACCAAGTAAAAGCTACTTTATGTAGAAAAGTGCCATTTTGATCAAGTTAAGCCAATTAATTTCATTGTAGAAATTTAATACATAAAGCTATCTTGTTCAGAGATTCACTATTCTTCATGTAAAAGCCATGGAAAAGAGTCAAGATAGAAGGATTTCTACCAAGTAGACCCTTCAAGAGGCAAAGCCCACCATTTAACAATATATTTTAGCAATGTTCAATTCCTCGAAACTTTCTCTCTTACCATTGACTTTTTTAGGCTTATAAATGATAAGGGCGTCTTTATCCATTGGAGGCAACTCTTCCAAAACTATAATGCTCGGACCCACATACTTATTTAATTGAGACACATGAAAGACATTGTGAATGCATGTAGAATAAGACAATTCAAGCTTATAAGCAAGCTCTTTCACTCACTTGGGGATTTGGTAAGGACCATAAAACCAATGAGCAAGCTTATTGGTTCCTCCCTTCAACAACAAGAAGCATACCTAATTAGACTTGGAAACTTTGAGAAAAACCCAATTCCCCTCATCAAATTCCAATTGCCTTTGTTTCTCACCAGTATAAGCCTTCATGATGTCTTGAGCTTTGCGAATATTTTCCTTGCATTGACTAATCAAAGCTTCCATATTCTCAAGTTTGACCTTGCCACTTAACATCATCATGAAAAAGAGCGAAAGAAATTCATACTTTGTATCCATAGAGGGCTTCAAAGGGTGACATGTCAATACTCATATGATGAATGCTACTGTAATAAAATTTGGCCAAATGTAACCATTGGTTCCAAGAAGTTTGAGTATCATGGCAAAAATAGCAAAGATAAGCTTCCAACCATTTATTGACGTGCCCTGTTTGTTCATGTGTTTGAGATGATAGACTGTACTAGGAGCCAACTTAGTGTCCATAAAAGAAAAGAGACTCCACCAAAAATTGCCTATAAATTTAGTATCAAGATTCGATACTTACTAGTGGCATTCCATGAAACATGAATATACTCTCCATAAATCGATCAATCACTTGGCTGTAAATTGGACTTTAGTAGATATAAAATGGAAATTTTTTATCAACTGATCAACAACCACATAAATGCTATTCCAACCATGGTTCATTGTTGGCAATCTTATGATGAAATCCATATTAATATCAATCCAATCATTCGGGTAGAAGCATGGAATCTTTATTTTGTTGACAACATTGTATAACATAATCCTTGATATCTTGCCAAATGCCCTTCCAATAAAAATTCTTATGGATAGTGTCAAATGTCTTAAATAGCCCATGGTGACCTGCCAAAGGTGAAGAAAGTTTTTCTTGCAAAATGGGATGCTTGAAAGATATTTAAGACGTCAAATAAACCCAACCTTTATACCATAATAGTCCCATATGCCATGCAAAATTTAGATACCCTTCATCTCTTCCTTGTTGAAATGCTCTCATCATACTGGCTATGTTTTCATCAAGTATTCTTCTTGTATATCATGAATCCACTTTTTGTACAAAGTAGAAATAGAAGAAAGTAAACATGCCCATATTCTTAACAAAGCATCAACCATAAATTGTCTTTACTCACCATGTAGGAAATATCAAAGTCATAGCCTTGAAGTGTAAACAACCATAATCTTTGTTTACGAGATAAAGTGGACTGAGATAGAGAATATTTCAGCACTCTATGATCACTCTTAACCTTAAAATGACTACCATAGATGTAGCAATGCCACTTTTTTATTGCAATTAAAATAGTTAACATTTGCTTCTTATAAATGTGAAGTTGGCATTTCTTTTCATCTAATTTTCTACTCTCAAAAGCAATTACTCCATGATCTTGATATACAATGATCCCAATATACCTCTTCCACCAACATCCTCATATATAGAAAATCTTTAGAGAAATTCACACACACTAGAATGGGTGTTAAAATTGATATAGACTTTAGCTCATTGAAGCATTTTTCTGCTATGGAATCCCAAAAGAAATATTCTTTCTTTAGCCTATCAGTTAATGGAGCTGCAATATGAGCATAATTCTTAATGAGCCATTGATAGAAAGAAGATAATCCAAGAAAACCTCTCAAAGATGTAAAACTCATAGGGGTAGACCAATCCTTGACACATTGCACTTTCTTTGGGTCCACTTTGCTTGCACTCTGGCGGAGACCTCACAGTTGGTATTAGAGTGCTTGCTAGTATAGAATACGATGTAAGCTTAAATTTTTTTCTTTGGATTATAAATACAGCCTAGGACATGTTTTCTTCTCTTCATTAATGTATGTTTTTGAATTATGAAAAAGTAACGAATCTTGGAAATGATTCTTGATCTTCCAAGTAATGTTTATCTCAGCTATGCATTCATCTAGTCTTGCCTGGAGGAATTAGATGACACAGATATTAGATCAGTCGTATAACCCCTCGCCTCTATATCATGAAAGATGGTGGATGATTAACAGAGGATATTGCTGTATTGATGCAAGCCGTCTAGCTTATCTTCAGCATAATCTGAAAAGGGTGAAATGGATGGAAGATCTTAAAGTTGTTAAGATCTCTCTATTTTGTGAAGCCAGTTTAAACTCAACCCTATATAATAGGGGCAAAAAGATCAAACTAAACCTATATATCTATGAGGAAGTTACAAAAATCCTTCCAGCCAACAGAATAAAAGTCGTAGGTTGCTCTAGCCGCCGCAACTACAAAAAGGATAGATTTCCTGATCTCCCTAAAAAATATAGATTCCTAGATATCTACTCTTAGAATCCAAGTTACTTCATAAAGGACGTATCAGAATGTCATGTTTAGATTGTAGTAGGGAATCCTTTTCTTTAAAAAAAAGATGATCATGTGAGCTATCCAAATAATGTATTTCTTCCCATTTGATTACCTTGTACATCCATTGTAATAAAGATTGATTGATACTTTATCAATCAAAAAAATGATGGAACCCTACTTTTCCCTTGGAATATCTGAAATTGCAATTTAACTTTAGCAAATGGGAAAAGAGTTTTATTTGAATTTTTTTCAATAAATTAAGCGATAAATAATTTGAGTATCAAACTCTAATATTAACACTTTATAAATTTCGTAAAGTTTAACTTGGGAATTGTTGAAAATTTCCTAGAATCTTGCCCCCACAATAATTTCCAATGAAGCCCAAGAAAAAAGAAATATTTTGAAGCAAGTTAGACCTTCAGAATTTAATGGGAGAGGCGATAATGTGGAAGCTGATGCAGAAATTTGGATTGAATCCATGGAAGATTATTTTATTGCTACTGCAAATGTCCTAGCCAACCAAGCCATGATAGCTAAGCTAAATTAATTGGCGAAGTTTGACTTTGGTGGAAGCAATGGTGCCGAGATCAAGGTGTCCTTGAAAATATCATTACTTGGGATTTGTTGAAAGAAGCTATAAGAGGAAGATATTTACCTCTAGCTTATCGTACTCAGAAGATGAATGAATTCTTTAATTTGAAGCAAATGGGACCGACCCTTGTTAACCCTTAAACGAACAAGGTGGAAAACCCAGAAGATCTAAAGCAGAAGACAAGGCCAAGGCAAAAGTGAATTGAAAGAGGAACGCACGCTAAGAAGAATTTGGAAACACAAGAAGTGCAGAAAAGTTCTAAATCAAGGAAAAAGGTGCACATGAAAAAGTGCACGTCAACACTTTTGTAAAAGAGCGCAAGGCACACCATGATTTATTTTAAGAGCATCGGGCTCTCACCCGTGCAATTTGTAAAGGTAGATGGGCGGTAGGAAGGAAGCTAGGAAGATAGAAGGACAATGGAAAAAAGGGCCTAGGCTACGGTCGGCCATGTAAAAAAGGGGATAAGGGGATGACTGCCCAAAAGGGATTTAGGGTTTTGTATATAAAGTTAAAAAGTAAATGAGAAGCTCATTCTTGTGTGTGGCCAAAAGTAGCTCTCTTTTTCTTGTTCTTGCTTACTTGAGCTTGTGCTTGAGAGAGGGAGTGTGAGAGTGTGAGGGTGAGGAACCGCGGTGGTGGAGGAGCTCTCCATCTCCTCCTCTCTTCTTCTATTCTATTCTCTTCTCTTGTCTCGCTCGTGGCAATGGAGCTTGGAGCGTGGAGCTTGCACTTGGATCGTGGAGCCACCGAAGTGCTCGGGAGAGGAGGCAACTAAATTGGGCATGGAGGTAAGCTCACTACACTTGGAGATAGATAGCGCGTTGGCTATGTGAGAGGTATCCATTAATGCTCAGCTTGGAACACTTGAAACAATAAGTGGTCCATGGGTCTTGGCGGTTGATCACCTCCACATTTTGGTTCTGTTTTCGGGACCAACGGATTCAAGCCTTGAGCGCTTGCGTGCTTCTAATAGAGCATTGAAGTAGGGTTTTCCCCGAACCGGTGCTTGAGATAGATAGGTAGGAAGCGAGGGAGTTTGAAGAGGTATTTGATCTCCTTAGCAAGCAGGTTTCTGGTTTTTCAGATTTGGAAAAGCAGGTTGGAGTAGTGTAGGTGTTTTCGTTATGATTTTTGTTTACATTTAGGTAGGATAGGAGCAAAACACTGTGAGCACACAGTAGGGTTCTGCTGCTGTATAACAAACTGAAACAGGGAAAAGAAGGGCAAAAAAAAAAGAGGGTTAAATGCTGGTAAGAGGAGCAAGACTAAGGTGAATGCAGACTTAGGCATGGCAGTAAGAGGCCAGGAGAGGCAAGGGAGACCTCATTTGGCATTTGAGAGATTAAGAAGAGCTTGAGAGAGAGAGAGAGACATGTTGATCACAGAGAAGATCACACACTTTGATTTTGGTGTTGTTGGTTGATCCAGGTATGTAAGAATCTTCTTTATATGTCATTGATATGATCTGAAAGGTATGACAGGGGACCATGAGATGAGCACTAGGAGAAATTGACCAAAAAACGTCGCGTTGCGCCGTCGGGTTTGCAGTCATGGGCCACTGTGTCCTGGTTCGATTCCCAGAATCGGACCAGGCGAACCATATGATTCCCAGAATTGGATACTCGGACTCGGACCATCCGATTGGTCGATTGGACCAACTTCAATCGGACACACAACCCGCCTGAACGGACGCTTGAACTGTGATTACGACAATTAGACCTTAGAATCTGACTAATATCATTGTTCAATAGGACATACTCCAATCAGACAATCCAAAATTAGACATTCGATTCCCAGAATCGGATGCACAAGAATTGGACACTTCAAATCGGACACCCCATAATCGGATGTCAGATTCCCAAAATCGGACGCACAAAAATTGGACAACCACAATCAGACATCCAAAATCGGACCACTCAACTGTCCGATCGGTCGATGGGACCAAGCCAGAATCGGACGTCTGATTTTGATAATCGAACTCCTAAGAATCAAACCTCTGAGAATCAGACAGAAAACTGTCAAAATCAGACAGGTGAATCGAATACAGATTTGACACATTTAAGCCCTAAAACTGACCTAGAGACCATATAGAGCCGAAAGCACATTATAGATTTATCGTCGAGCTGAAATCTAGAGCAAGTAGTTCAAAACTTGGCTACAAACGATCCTTCAAATCATGCATGGTGTTTAGTGTAACGGCCCTGCGGGCCGGGGGGATTGCTCCCCCCGGACCCCCACAAAGGGGACTCCTTTGTACCTCCCCCAAGTAGGCTGGAGAGAAAATGTGCACCGTGACAGGTCCTCCAAATTAGATCCTAGTGTAGTAGTGACTCTACACAAGTATAGATTCTCACTTGCAAAACAACAATCGAAAGCCCATACTCAAACAAAGATGAACAAAGACCCTAGAACCTCAATGGGCCAATCTAGCCAACAAGGTCAAAAAGGCCACACCACAAAGGGAACTCCTCTGCACCTCCCCCAAGTAGGCTGGAGAGAAAATGTGCACCGTGACAGGTCCTCCAAATTAGATCCTAGTGTAGTAGTGACTCTACACAAGTATAGATTCTCACTTGCAAAACAACAATCGAAAGCCCATACTCGAACAAATATGAACAAAGACCCTAGAACCTCAATGGGCCAATCTAGCCAACAAGGGCAAAAAGGCCACACCACAAAAGCATGTATATATTGCATTCAGACTGCATCTAGTCAAATCGGAACGGAACAACATCAAGCTACAACTGGGAGGATGACTAGAAATGACAATCCTAATGATAGATGCACCTTGAATGGCACTGCACAGACGACCCAATACATCAATAGAGAATCCATATCTGCTTGTGCAGTTGAGGACTCAGAGGCATGTATCAGAAGGCTTGAATTTATAAGCCAAGACCCAGAGGATGAAGACGTAGTACACCTACTTATCTTAGGGCCAAACTCACCGCAAAAAGAGCACTGTGTTGATGCTCTCATCGATGAAGGAGTTGATTTTAATATCTTGACCTATGAAGCATGGACCCTAATAGGCCAACCAGAGCTCACACCAACTAATGCAACTCTTAGTCCTTACGGGGGACACTCACAAGCACTTATAGGGAAGTGCAAAATCCTTGTCACTTTTGAAACGGAAAGCCTGCCTATCCTATTCCATGTTCCTCCAAATAGTGCTAATTGTGGAAAGGAAACCCTCCTAGGAAGACCCTTCAAAAGGGCGATGAAGTGTGAGGCTGATTATGCACAAAGGATACACTTGACACTATTGGGTGTGACGATAATCACAACCTTTAGTAAGGGCGACCTCATCAAATCTCGGGGGAAAGACAAGGAACATTCTGACATGCTAGGCAAGCCTAGTAATGAGAGCAAGGACTTGTTGAAAGAGTTGATAGAAGCGCATGTTGAACAAAGAGAACTAATGAGTGAGGCCATGCTTGAAACAAGAAGGTCAGGCGACAATGCCAAGGATAGGCTTTGGACTTACAAATATCATAAAAGACCACAAAAGAAGCCCAAGCCTTATAGACGAAGGTGTTGATGGAGAGCTAGCACAATGCCATGATGGATATCCAAAGCGTTGCTACGTGCACAAGGGTACTACACATGTAACTAATGGATTTGGGTACCAAAACCCACTACTAAACCTCCTCTATTAGCTGAAGGCCAGATTGCATCAAAAGCAAAGAAGTGCATGAGGAAATCTAAACGAAAATCCAAGTCTCGAGGCAAGAAACCAAACATGACTATTCAAAAAGTAGATCCTCAGCCTAGCATGCTTAACAAGCAGACATTAGATGTAATCATTGAGTGTGCTCAAAAGCCACTAGTGCCCAAGGAGCCTTTGATTTTCCAAGAGGATAACAAGCATCATAGGCACAATATTTCTCATGGTAAGGTTGATTGCTCAACAAAGCAAATGTAGAATCATCTAATAGCCATGAGCAACTCTTCCAGCCAATGCCAAGTCCACCTACGAGTCCCAAATCTCCTACACCCTCTTTCTCTAGACAGACACATGAAGCACAACAACAGTGTTAAGTGCTGCTGCTCAATCCCAATCTCTATCTCCATCTAAGCTTCCAAATGTCCAAGAAGTGGGACCTGACACCACCCTTAGCTCTCAGCCTAAGGATATGCATGTGCAATCCATTGTGACTAGCTCCACTAATGCTTGATATGCACAAGTGAATGCACAAAGGGCAACAAAAGACATGACCACTTTCGATTTGCCCAAGGACTTGACACTGCAGTCTACCAATAGTGGCCAATCCACTGAACTAGCCACTACTACTTCCAATCAAGAATCACAGTAGTCAACCTTTGGCCGTGATGATGCCCCTTGTAGAACATATCCTTAGCAATTCACCAGTGGAAGAGTGTTGCAACCAACATCCTTGACAACTCCAGCAGTTCCAAAGCACTTAAAGCCTAGGCTTGAGGAGAAATCTCTCAAAGATTTGGCCAAGGAGATGGCGCATTTGACCAATGAACCAGAGATGAAGTGCCTGATGAAGCTTGATCACAAGCTGACAGCCATCACACGTGTGTATGTACATGTGGACATCTAAAGGCCAACACTAGAGCACACAAGCTCATAGCCAAACCCTTGATGTGGAACAAGCAATAACATGTTTGCTCCCACTATGTAGCTATCGCCAAAGAAGTCATAAAGGATATCCCAAACACCACGACTAGAGAATTGCGCTTGGTACCCTCACTCTATATACTACTCAATGTGAGACAAACAAGGAAAGGCTTGAAGCAATCAAACAAAAAGGGAAAGGATGAGGTAACTTTGCACAGAAATGGTACTCCAACCAAAGTTTGGTAGCCAAAATTGGCCACTGACTAATGACACTCGTTGAGCAAAGGAAAGCCTTTTGGACATCAATACACAATCCCATGTACGTTGCCTCGACCTCATTAAGAGTGTTGGCAATGGTCCATCAGGTCCAGCTTTCTACCACTGTCCAAAAACATCCCTTGTACAATAAACTGCTTCTAGAAGAAGATCTACATGTGGCTAGCAAGCTAGGAGTAGGGAGCATGGTACTTGATGTTAGTGCATATGTCTTCTGTCTCACTCAAGACCTTGCAATCTTAGATTTCTATGCTTCCCATCAATACAACCTTGACTTCTTCAACTGGCTTTATCCAAGCCTACATGATAGGAACCCTAAATCGTCTTTTGGTTCTACACTAGAGTCACCCAAACCTCTAGGGCAAGAGAAAAATAGCTCTAAACACAACACCCGCTCTCTGATAAGAAGCAATGGAGGCATATTCCAATGGGTAAGGACAAGAGTCTAGAGAAAAGATCCAACCAGGAGCAACTGCCAATGCAATCGGATGAGGAGCTAAATGTGGGGAAATTAGCTAAAGAGCCAGACTCTCCAAGAAGAGAGGCAGTTGTATCCTCACAACCTTGCGAGGCTATTCAACATGCCGTGGCTATGTCCCATAAGGACATGCCAGAAGAAGAGAATGCTAAGGGCCAACCAAGCACATCAATGGGCTGACCTAGTTTAGGGTCCTCAATCTTTAAAGGATACACCTCAATTGCCCAAGAAAAAGAGGAGAAAACAATGAAAGCAATGGTAGTTTGCAAGTGGCAGTAGATGCTACGAAGATCGAGACCAAGAGCACTGAAGAGCTGAGGAATAAAACATCGAGTCCATCCACCAACGAACCCATTGCCATCTCTCCTAACAACGGTGAAACCTTAGACACATCCATGTGTTTTGATAAGCCAAAGCAACCATTACCATCAATGGTTGCTTACAACATTCAATCCATCAACAACAGAACTTGCATTGACCAATCAAGAGTGGATACAACATTGTCACAATAGGATGATAAAAGTATACCCGTCACATCTGTGGAGAACCATGATGCAATAGCAACAAAGCCTCATGAGAAACATGAAAACCCCGAGGACATAAGCAATCCTAGCATTGACCAATCTTGCTCATCTAGGCCTGAGCCCCTAGCTATGCTAAAGCCTAGGGAAACCCCCAGAACCTTGCATGAGATAGCAACCGAGCAAGACTTCATAGAACATAGAAGTGTCACAGAGTGCTTGACTGAGTGGGATGCTAAAATCAAAATATTTGCATGTGTCTACATCCTTGCAGACATGGGCACATTCCCTAGGGAGCAGCTTGAGGAATATTTGCCATATCCTCTATCTTGGGAAGAGCAAGAATATCTTAACGAGCATTATGACAAGCTCCTACACGAACACATGCAACTCATCTCTGACGAGGAAGCCGATGACTTATGCTTAACTGTGATATTCAACGATGTGCTTTGCCAATTAAATCTCTTAGAGGTAGAGCAACTAAAGTGACAATCAGAGGGTCAAAGTCAATTTGAAAAATATTGGTTTGAAAACCGTGCTACAATGGCCGAACTTAGAGCCCAGATTATGGTAGTCTCAGAGGAGTGATTGGCCAAATGGTGGTCTCAAAGAGACCCAACCTATGTGGCGCGAGCTTCCTTTCGAGTAGTACTGACTGCCATTCGGGGTATGGGCTTAGCCAGAACTAGCCAAGAGAACTCTATGGTTGATAAGATTCTCACTGAGGAGGAGTTACATGTTGCAAGTAGACTCGGACAAGGTACCATGCTACTCGATGTTGCAAAATATATGGTGTTATTGAATAGGCTACCACGAGTACTGGATACAAGTGCCACACTCTAGTATAATCGTAAGTTCTATAATTGGTTTTTATCCTCATGAAGTGACATGGTGTTAACCCTCAAATGAACAAAGGTGGAAAATCCAAAAAATCTGAAGCAGAAGACAAGGCTAAGGCAAAAGCGAAACGGAAGGTAAAGGCGCGCCAAGAAGAATCTGGAAACACAAGAAGTGCAAACAAGTCCTAAATCAAGGAGAAAGGCACACGAGAGAAGAGCAAGTTAATACTCGTGTAAAAGAGCACAAGGCGCACCAGGATTTATTTTAAAGAGCATTGGGCTCTCACCTGTGCAAGGTAGATGAGTGGTAGAAAGAAAGCTAGGAAGATAGGAGGACAATGGGATGACCGCCCAAAAGGGATTTAGGGTTTTGTATATAAAGTTGAAAAGTGAATGAGAAGCTCATTCTTGTGTGTGGCCAAAAGTGGCTCTCCTCTTCTTCTTCTTCTTCTTCTTCTTCTTCTTCTTCTTGCTAGCTTGAGCTTGTGCTTGAGAGAGAGAGTGTGAGGGAGTGAGTGTGTGAGGGTGAGGGACCGGGGAGGAGAAGCTCTCTATCTTCTCCTCTCTTATTCTCTTCTCTTCTCTTCTCTTGTCTTGCTCACGGCAATGGAGCTTGGAGCGTGGAGCTTGCTTGAAGCTTGCGCTTGGATCATGGAGCTACGGAAGTGCGCGGGAGAGGAGGTAACTCGATCGGCATGGAGGTAAGCTCAATATACTCATGGATAGGTAGCACGTTGGCTATGTGAGAGGTAGCCATTAGTGCTCGGCTTGGAATGCTTGAAGCAATAAGCGGTCAGTGGGTCTTGGCGGTTGAGCGAGAGTTCCCACATTTTGGTTCCATTGTTGGGACCAACGGATTCAAGCCTTGAGCGCTTGCGCGCTTCAAATCGAGCATTGAAGTAGGGTTTTCCCCGAATCGGTGCTTGAGGTAGATAGGTAGAAAGCGAGGGAGTTTGAAGAGGTATTCGATCTCCTTAGCAAGTAGGGTTTTGGTTTTTGGACTTGGAAAAGCATGTTGGAGTAGTGTAGGTATTTCCCTTATGATTTTTGGTTGCATTTAGGAAGGATAGGAGCAAAACATTGTAGCATGCAATAGGGTTTTCTGTTACTGTATAATAGGCTGAAATAGGAAAAAGAAGGAAAAAAAAAAATTTGGGTATAAATATTGGTGAGGGGAGTAACAGTAAGATGAGTACGGGCCTCGATAGGGTGATAAGGGGCCAGGAGTGGCAAGGAAGACCACATTTTGCATTGCAGGGGTTTAGGAGAGTTGGAGAGAGGAAGAGAAAGCTTCATTGCATGGACCTACTTCGATCTTGACATCGAGGAGTTATTTGCCCACCATAGGTAATTCCACACCTTCCCCCGCATGAGTAGCTTGGATTTGGAGGGGCTCGACCAGTAGGAAGGCCTCGATCGCTCTCAACGCAATGAATTCTGTGGAGTCTGGTGAAAAACGCATTGCACTTGGCCCATTTGAGTGACCGCGAATCTAGGCTGAGTCCCAGAATCGACCCTTGGCCCTGTCTTGTATTCAGCCCTCGGTCCGGGACCGAATTACCCATTTGGCCCACTCGGACAAGTTGACATTCAGCCCTCGGCCCACCTGACTCGGCCCTCTGCTAGTCGGCCAGTCGGCTCTCGAATAACCACATTCGAACTGGCTGAATTTGACATTTGGCCCAGTTGTATTCGGCCCTTTCTCATTCGGTCTAGTTGTATTTTCCCTTTCTCATTTGGCCCTCAACCATTCGGATGGGCCGAATCGGGCATTTGGCCCTTGCAATTCGAACCTGCTGGGCCAAATTTGGATTTTTTCAAAATTCTAACATGTAGATTCTAAAACCGACCATAGACCCCATAGAGCCAAAAGCACATCATAGATCTATCACTAGACTGAAATCTAGAGCAAGTGTTTCAAAACTTGGCTATAAACGGTCCTTCAAATCGCACATGGTGTTTACCGTAATGGCCCTACGGGCCAGGGGGACTGCCCCCCTCCTCAGATCCCCGCAGAGCCCCCTTTGCATCTCCCCTAAGTAGGTTGGAGAGAAAACACGCACCGTGATAGGTCCTCCAAATTAGACCCTAGTGTAGTAGTGGCTCTACACAAGCATGGATTCTCACTTGCAAAGGAGCAACCAAAAGCCCATACCTGAATAAAGACAAACAGAGACCCTAGAACCACAATGGGCCAATCTAGCCAGTAAGGGCAAAAAGGCCATACTGCAAAAACATGTATGTGTTGCGTCTGGACTGCATCTAGTCAAAGTGAAATGGAACAACATCAAGCTACAATTGCAAAGATGAATAAATATGATGCACCTGACGATAAATGCACCTTGAATAGCATTGCACAAACGATCCAAGACATCAGTGGAGAATCCACATCTGGTCATGCAATTGGGGACTCAAAGGTATGCATCAGAAGGCTGAAATTTACAAGTCAAAGACCCGGAAGATGAAGACATAGTACCACCTGCTTATCTTAGGGTCAAACTCACCGCAAAAAGAGAGCACACTATTGATGCCCTCATTGATAAAGGAGCTGATTTTAATGTCTTGGCCTATGATGCATGGACCCTACTAGGCCAACCAGAGCTCACACCAACTAATGCAACTCTTTGTCCTTATGGGGGACACTCACAAGCACTTATAGGGAAGTACAAAATCCTTGTAATTATTGAAATGGAAAGCTTGTCTATCCTATTCCATGTTTCTCCAAATAGTGCTAATTGTGTAAAGAAAACCCTCCTCGGACGACCTTTCAAAAGGGCGACAAAGTGTAAGGCCGACTATGTAGCATATGGATACACTTGACACTATTGGGTGTGAGGATAATCACAACCTTTAGTAAGGATGGCCTCATCAAACCTCGAGGGAAAGGCAAGGAAGGTGTTGACATAACTCTCAAGCCTACTAACAAGAGCAAGGACGTGTTGAAAGAGTTGATACAAACACATGTCGAACAGAGAGAACGAGTGAGCGAGGCCATGCTTGAAACAAAAGGGCCAGGAGACAATGCCAAGGACAAGCTTTGGACTTACAAATATCATAGAAGACCACAAAAGAAGCCCAAGCCTTACAAACGAAGGCATCGATGGAGAGCTAACATAATGCCGTGATGGATATCCAAAGCATTGCTACGTGCTCAAGGGTATTATACAGGTAACCGATGGATTTGGGTACCAAAGCCCCCTGCTAAATCACCTCTATTAGCTAAAGGCTAGATCGTGTCAAAAACAAAGAAGCGAATGAGGAAATCTAGATGAAAATCCAAGTCTTCACCTAACAAGGTTGGAGTGACTGAGCCCCTCACGAAAATCAAGAAACCAAATGGGACTATTCGAAGGGTAGATCCTCAGCCTAGTATGCTTAACAAGAGAATATCATATGTACCTGTCGAGTGTGCATGAAAGCCACTAGTGCCCAAGGAGCCTTTGATTTCCCAAGAGGATAATGAGCATCATAGGCACAACACTGCTCATGGTAAGGTTAATTGCTCATCAAAGGAAATGGCAAAATCATCTAACAACCACGAGCAAATCATCCAACGAGTACCAAAGCCACTTAGGAGTCCCAAGTCTCCTACACCCTCTTTCCCTAAACGGACACATGAAGCACAACAACAGTCGTCAAGTGTAGTTGCTTAATCCCAATCTCTATCTCCATCTGAGCTTCCAAATGTCTAAAATGTCAGACATGACACCACCCTTAGCTCTCAGCCTAAGGATATGCTTGTGCAATCCATCGTGACTAGCTCAACTAATGCTTGATCTCCACAGGTGAATGCGCAAAGGGCAACAAAAGATACAACCACTTCTGATTTTCTTAAGGACTTGACACTGCAGCCTACCAATAGTGGCCAGTCCGGTGAACTAGCCGTTACTACTTCCAATTAGGAATCACATCAGTCACAGCCTTTGGCCGCGACGATGCCCCTTGCTGAATGTGTCCTTAGCCATTCATCGGTGGAAGAGATATCGCAACCAACATCCTTGATACCTCCAGCATTGCCGAAGCACCTAAAGCTTAGGCTCAAGGAGAAGCCCCTCGAAGATGTGGCCAAGGAGATGGCGCATCTGACAAATCAACCTAGCAAGGCTGCTCAATAGGTCATAGCTAAGTCCCATGAGAGCACACCAGAGAAAGAGAGTGCTAAGGCCCAACCAAGCACATCAATGGCTGACCTAGTTCAGGGTCTCGAGTCGTTAAAAAAGACACCTTCATTGCCCACAAACAAGAGGAGAACACAAAGAACACAACACAATTACAAGTGGCTGTGGATGTCAAGAAGATTCAGACCAAGAGTGCCGAAGAGCTAAGGAATAAAGCATCAAGTCCACCCATGAATGAACCCATTGCCATCTCTCCTAGTAGCGATGAAACCTCAAACGCATCCATATGCTCTGAAAAATCAAAGCAACCATTACCATCAACAGTTGCTTGCAACACTCAATCGACCGACAACAGAACTCGCATTGCCCAATCAAGAGTGTATACAACACTGTCACAACAGGGTGACAAGGCTATACCAGTCACATCCAAGGAGAACCATGACACAATAGCAGCAAGGCCCGAGGAGAAACATGGAAACCCCGAGAGCATAAGCAATCCTAGCGTTGACCAATCTTGCTCATCTAGGCTTGAGCCCCTAGCTATGCTAAAGCCTAGGGAAACTCCTAGAACCTTGCATGAGATAGCAACCGAGAGCAAGTTCTCATTGAACATAGAAGTGTCGCAGAATGCTTAACTGAGTTGGATGCTAAACTCAAAGTATTCGCATGTGTCTACGTCCTTGTAGACATGAGTGCATTCCCTAGGGGGCAGCTATGGGAGCTTTCGCTCAACCGCCAAGACCCACGGACCGCTTATTGTTTCAAGCGTTCCAAGCCGAGCACTAATGGCTACCTCTCACATAACCGACGCGCCATCCATATCTACGGGTGTAGTGAGCTTACCTCCGTGCCGTTTGAGTTACCTCCTCTCCCGCGCACTCCGGTAGCTCCACGATCCAAGTGCAAGCTTCAAGCAAGCTCCATCCTCAAGCTCCACGCTCCATTGCCGCGAGCAAGAGAAGAGAAGAGAAGAGAAGAGAAGAAGAGAGGAGAAGATGGAGAGCTTCTCCTTCTCGGTCCCTCACCCTCACACACTCACTCCCTCGCACTCTCACACTCCCTCTCTCAAGCACAAGCTCAAGCAAGCAAGAAGAAGAAGAAGAAGAAGAAGAGGAGAGCCACTTTTTGCCACACACAAGAATGAGCTTCTCATTCACTTTTCAACTTTATATACAAAACCCTAAATCCCTTTTGGGCGGTCATCCCCTTTTCCCTTTTTTACATGGCCGACCGTAGCCTAGGCCCTTTTTCCCATCGTCCTTCTATCTTCCTAGCTTCCTTTCCACCGCCCATCTACATTTACAAATTGCACGGGTGAGAGCCTGGTGCTCCTTGAATCAAACTATGATGCACTTGCGCTCTTTTACAAAAGTTTTGACTTGCACTTTTCCTTGTGCGCCTTTCTTCCTTATTTAGGACTCTTCTTGTTGTGCATCTTTGTCTTCCGTTTCTCTTTTCCTTGGCCTTTGTCTTTGTCTTCTGCTTTAGCTTTTCTGGATTTTCCACCTTCGTTCGTTTGAGGGTTAACATTATCCCCCTCCTAGACGAGTGGCAGTCCCATGGCACTCACCGTCGTAGATAGCAGGCTGTAGCATGCACCGAAGACGTGGGTGACAAGGACGCCTGTGGTTTTTGTGGAGGAGTGTTGGTGGTGGTGTGAAAGAAGGTCATGGGGGCCTGTTGGTGGCCAAGGTGGCTGGTGGAAGGGTTGTTGGAGTTAGTGGTAGGGCTGTTCTGTGTTGGGGATTGCATTGATGGCCAGCACAAGTGTAGGTTTGTTGGGGATTCTACACATGATGATTCTTTGCGAGCTTGTCGGATGGTGAGGGATAAGCATTCAGAGTTGGGTGTCACTAAAGAGCGATTGAAATTTCGTTGGAGACTTCAATACCTGCAAGTTGAAAACCTCTCGTGTGGTCTCTCCCTAAGGGGTAGTGCTAGTCTTCTTATCGTGCACAAGACATATTTGATTAGTTTGGGAGACATGTCAAACTCTAAGCAAGCTGAGAGTATTGTCCTGCACTTAAGGACCCAAACTATGGATATACTTCGGTGCAGATATGATGTAAGTGCTCGTGCATACTTAGATATTACGTAGTTAGAAGACCGTGGGCTAGTTTCTCGTAACAATGTGTGGATGAAGCAAGGTTGTCCATGTGGAGAAGAAGTACACGTGAAGGTATATGAGACATCCTTTGCATTGTGACTGCACGACGTAGCATAAGTGAAAACACGGACACCGCACTTTCGGTAGCTGGAAGCTATTGGAATTGCTTGATGAGGACGGTGTACTTTTCATGGCCAATCGTGCGGTGCTTACCACCACTCAGTGCAATGGTACTAAGGCAGAGTGCAAGAGAGAATTGTGCAAGTGGGTCAGGGTGACAGGTCTAACCATAGGCGAGACAGGCTCCCTAGGTATGTCATGCCCTTGATGTGCCCTGAACAATTGTGGGTGATGGTAAAGGGCTAGGGGACTAGGGATGGAGCCAGTCGACCAAGGTCACTGGACGTACCTAATTTGAGGATCCCTAGGTGCTGTGCTGTGATCGTGGGTGCTTCTTATCTTTTCATTCGTTTCTTTTTTTTTTCCTTCTTTCTTTTTCTTGTGCTTTTTTCTTTCTTTCTCGTCTCTTTTCTCCTTTTTTTTTTCTTTTTTTCCCGGACTTGCATGAGTACAACCATTACAATATGTTGAGACTATTAGCCTTTCAATGGGTTGGAAAATGTCAAGCTTCGAAGGCTCAGGAAATGGATATTACAATGATGATTGTGCCCTAGCCTCGTTGTTAGAGAAGCAGTTGTTGAGATGGGGAGATACACTTGAGATATTGCAAACCTCCTTGCGACACACGCGATATTGGTAAAAGTGAGGTAACGACTGCCGTGAGCCAACTATAGAGCTTGACCCAGAAAGGGAGTGTGGCCCATGAATGTGCGTTGGGCCATGCGATGTGGGTGGTTGGCAAGGGTGATTTTTGCTTTCGGCAGCGTGGCTTTGTCGCGGCTCTTTGTGGGGTCAATGGTCTTGCGGTGATCGGGCATTGAACACTTTCGCACAAGGACCTGTATTATCCTGCATCTACTTGTCACTTCGTGAGAGTATATGCTCACTTGTGTTAAGTGCATAGAACAAATGCAATCATGATAAGACATAATTTTTTAGAATTCTATGATGTTTATTGGGATGCCTATTTCATTGCTTGTTAAGGTCGCATACGTTAACAAAAAGTAACGGGAATGTGTACAAGTGGGGATCTTGCCCCTTTACTCATCAAAAAACAAAATGTTCTGGCATGCTGACTTGTCGAGCTACTTGTACATCATAGGGATTTAGTCGATAGGTACGAGGGGGGTGAGTTCAGTAGGCTAGGCGATCGGGGTGGTGCTAGTGCAGGGCTCCCGTGAGGCTGGGCAGGGAACATGTCGGCCAGGACATGAATGGTGTAGTCTTGAGCCGCCACAGTTTCCAGAATGTCTTTAAACAATTCATTGAATTCTGCCCTATCCCTGGCCGCCTTGTCACTTCGTGAGCACCTGGTGCCCGAGCGTGCGTTGGGGGTGTGTGCAACTGGCGTTGCCACATTTTGTGTGCCTCCCTGAGCGTCCGCTCCCCTGGCCCACGGATTCTTCGGCCTTCGTCTAGGGCGGTGTTGCTTAGGCCATCGCTTCTTTACATATTTCTTGAGAGTGGGTACATAGCGTACCGGTGGAGGGGCACGTGCAGCATGCTCCCGCCGTCTGTGAAGAGCGTCTTTGCATGCCAGATGTCCCTGGTTCTCCATGTGTTCCATCTGGAAGCCTGCAAGATGCAATCCAAGGGTTAGGCCTTGATATGGAATAAGATTGTTTGCATAGAAGGGATTTTCGTGTGGGTTGTCAAACGCATATGACTAGAAGAGAAGGTGCGAAACATGTTGTACTCGTTGTAATGGTGTCCCTCTGGCCTCTAACTACGAGCAGATCTTGATTCACGCCAAGTTACGTTGGTTGGTGGTCCTACGTTTGGAGGGCTCATCCTCGGAAGGATAGGCCGGGAAGGGAAAGTGTGTAGAGAGGGACTACGCCATGCTTACATCATGAGGGACATTGGCCAGGGTTTTCCATGGTGGCAATGCAGGTGCATGCCCTTTGCTCGGAGGCAAACATGATTTGGTGAAAGGGGGACCGGCTTAGCGTAGCCTGTTAGCCCCGATTCTTCTGTCTGCGCTTGGGTTTTTATTGCTTGTATGTGTTGATGATGTTTATACAGGGTCATAAAAGTCATTGTTTATTTATATACATATCCATGAGTCCATGTCGCTTTACGAGGATAAAAACCAATTGTAGAACTCAGGATTGTACTGGAATGTGGCACACGCATCCAGCACTCGTGGCAGCTTACTCAGTACTAATAGATATTTTGCCACATCGAGCAGCATGGAACCTTGTCCGAGTCTACTGACAACGTGTAACTCCTCCTCAGTGAGAACCTTATCAATCAAAGGGCTCTCTAGGCTAGTTCCAGCTAAGTCCGTACCTCGAATGTCAGTTAGCACTCGAAGGGAAGTTGGTGCCACATAGGTTGGGTCTCTTTGAGACCGCCATTTGGCCAATCGCTCCTCAGAGACTGTCATGATCTGAGCCCCTAGTTCGGCCATTGCAATGCGGCGTTCACACCAACGCTGCTCAAATTGACTCTGGCCTGCTGACAGTCGCTTTAGTTGCTCTATGTCAACGAGATTCGGTCGGCAGAGCACTTCATTGAACGTGACGGTTAAGCGCAGTTCGTTAGAGATGAGTCGCATGCGTTCATGTAAGAGCTTGTTATAGTGCTCGTCAAGATGTTCTTGCTCTTCCCAAGATAAGGGGAATGGCAAGTATTCTTCGAGCTGCTCCTTAGGGAATGCGCCCATGTCCACAAGGACATAGACATGTGCGAACACTTTGAGCTTAGCAACCCACTCAGTTAAGCATTCTGTGACACTTCTATGTTCGATGAGGGCTTGCTCGGTTGCTATCTCATGCAAGGATAGGATTGCTCATGCTCTTGGGGTTTCCATGTTTCTCTTGAGGCTTGGTAATTGCATCATGGTTCTCCTTGGGTGTGACTGGTGCGAATTCGTCACCCCGTCGTGACAGTGTTGAATCCACTCTTGATTTGTCAATGCGAGTTCTATTGTCAGTGGATAGAGTGTTGCCAGCAGCCATTGATGATAACGACTGCTTTGATTTGTCGGAGCACACGGATGTGTCCGAGGTTTCACCGCTATTAGGAGAGGCATTAGTGGGGTCATTGGTGGATGGACTCGATGCTTTATTCATTAGCTCTCCAGCACTCTTCGTCCCAATGTCCTTGGGGTCCGCAACCACTTGCAAAACTGTTGTTGTTTTCGTTGTTTCCTCCTCTTTTTCTTGGTCAGCACAGGTGCATCTAATGTCTCAGGTCCCTGGGCCATATCGACCGTTGATGTGCTTGGTCGGGCCTCAACATTTCCCTTCTCTAGAGGGTCCTCATGGGACCTAGTCATGGCCTGCAGAGTAGCCTTGCCAGGTTGCATGGGTACAACTGTCTCCCTTTTGGGGGAGTCTAGCTCTTCCACCCGTTCCCCTATGCTTAACTCCTCCAGCCTAGGTTTTAGGTGCTTTGGAAGTGCTGGAGTTGTTAAGGAGGTAGGTGGCAACACCTCCTTCACAGGTAAACCACTAAGGACACATTCCGCAAGGGGCATTGTTGTAGCCAAGGGCTGTGACTGTTGTGATCCTTGATTGGAAGTAGTGGCAGCTAGTCCAGTGGGCTGGCTACTCTTGGTGGATTGCGGTGTCAGGTCCCTAGGGCGATTGGAAGTGGTCATGTCTTTTGTTGCCCTTTGAGCATTCATCTGTGTGGATCGAGCATGAGTTGATCTGGTCACATTGGGTTGCACAGGCATATCCTTGGGCAGAGAGCTACGGCTAGTGTCATGTCCCCCCTCTTGGATATTTGGGAGCTTTGATGGAGATAGAGATTGGGAGTGAGCAGCCGTCATTGACGACTGCTGTTGTGCTTCTTGCGTCCGCTTGGAAAAAGAGCATGTAGGAGATCTAGGACTCTTAGGTGGACTTGGCACTGGCTGAATGATTTGCTCAAGGCTATTAGACGATTGTGCCATTTGCTTTGTTGAGCGATCAGCCTTGCCATGAGCAATGTTGTGCCTATGATGCCTGTTATCCTCTTGGAAAATCAAAGGCTCTTTGGGTACTAATGGCTTTTGTGCACACTCAATGGCTACATATGACATCTGCTTATTAAGCATGCTAGGTTGAGGCTCTTTCTTTCGAACACTCATGTCTGGTTTCTTGCCTCAAGACCTAGAGTTTCTCTTAGGTTTCCTCCTATGCTTCGTTGCTTTTGATGCACTCTGGCCTTCAGCTGATAGAGGTGGTTTAGCAGGGAATTTTGGTACCCAAATCCATTGGTTACCTATGTAGTATCCTTGAGCACGTAGCAACGCTTTGGATATCCATTGCGGCGTTGTGCTGACCCTCCATCGATGCCTGCATCTATAAGGCTTGGGCTTCTTTTGGGGTCTTCTATGATATTTGTAAGTCCAAAGCCCGTCCTTGGCATTGTCTCTTGACCTTCTTTTTTTAGGCCTGGCCTCACTCACTGGTTCTCGTTGTCCGACCTGTGCTTGTATCAGTTTTTCCAACAAGTCCTTGCTCTCGTTAGTAGGCTTGACTATTACGTCAGCACCTTCCTTGCCTTTCCCTTGAGGTTTGATGAGGTCACCCTTGCTAAAGGTTGCGACTATCCTCACACCCGGTAGTGTCAGGTGTATCCTCTGTGCTACATAGTCAGCCTCACACTTGGTCGCCCTTTTGAAGGGTCTTCCTAGGAGGGTTTCTTTCCCGCAGTTAGCACTATTTGGAGGAACATGAAATAGGATAGGCAAGCTTCCCGTTTCAATTGTCGCAAGGATTTTGCACTTTCCTATGAGTGCTTGTGGGTGTCCCCCATAAGGGCTAAGAGTTGCACTAGTCGGTGTGAGCTTTGGTTGGCCTATTAGGGTCCATGATTCATAGGTCAAGATGTTAAAATCTGCTCCTTCGTCAATCAGAGCATCGATAGTATGCTCTCTTTTCCTGGTGAGTTTGACCCTAAGATAAGTAGGTGGTACTATGTCTTCATCTTTCGGGTTCTGGCTTGTAAATTTAAGCCTTCTGACAAATGCCCTTGAGTTCTCAACTGCACGACCAGATGTGGATTCTCCACTGATGTCTTGGATCGTCAGTGCAGTGCTATTCAAAGTACATCTCTCGTCAAGAGTGTCATGTCTAGTCATCTTCGCATTTGTAGCTTGCTGAAGTTGCATTTTGCTTTGAACTAGACATGCTCTGAACATAATGTCTTTGTGTTCTCATGGCATGGCCTTTTTGCCATTGATGGGCTAGATTGGCCCATTGATGTTCTAGGGTCTCTGTTTCTCTCTGTTCGGGTATGGGCTTTTGGTTGGTTTTTTGCAAGTGAGAATCCATGCTCGTGTAGAGCCATTACTACACTAAGGTCCAATTTGGAGGACTTGTCACAACGCGCGTTTTCCCTCCAACCTACTTGGGGGAGGTGCAGAGGGGGCAGAGCCCCCTCTGCGGGGGTCCCGGGGGGGGGGGGGGGGCAGTCCCCCACGACCCACAGGGCCGTTACGGTAAAAGCCATGCACAATTTGGAGGACCGTTTATAGCCAAATTTTGAACTATGTGCTCTAAATTTTAGCCCAGTGATGGATTTGTGATGTGCCTTTAGCTCTACGTAGCCTTTGGGGTCAATCTTAGGGTTTAGATGTGTCAAAATTTGTGTTCTAGATACCTGTCGGATTTTGACAGTTTTTTGTCCGATTCTTAGATGTCCGATTTTCAGGAGTCCGATTATCAGAATTGGACGTCCGATTTTGGGTTGGTCCGATCAGCCCAATGGTCTGATTTTGGTCACGTCCGATTCTGGGAGTCGGATTGAAAAAGTGGTCTGATTTTCAAAGTGGTCCGATTCTGGGGATCGGATTGGACAGGGTGGTCCGATTCTGGGAATCGGATCGGATAGGGTGGTCCGATTGCCTCGATCGGACGAACGTCCGATCGGACAGGATGGTCCGAGTGGTCCAATTTCCAAAATCAGACAGGTTGGTCCGAGTGGTCCGATCGGACAGGATGGTCCGATCGGATAAACATCCGATTATGGGTGGTCCGATTATGGGTGTCCGATTATGGACTAGTCCCCGATTATGGACTGGTTCGATTCTGGGACTCGGATGGCCTGGTCTGACTACGCGGCCGACGGCCCGCGAGTTGCACGCGGTGCCTCTAGACTGACGTCTACTACACCGAATCGGCCAGCGCTTTCCAGATAGGTACAAAACACTACCAGGAAGTGGTAGACATGCCTAGAATCACTATTGTGCTCAAATCAAATGGCACTCCAAGGATCTGTGCCCCTATTTCCCTGTTTTAGCCTGTTATACAGCAACAGAAAACCCCACAGTTTGCTTCTTTTTCTTTGTTTTTTCCTATTCTAAATGCGTCCAAATCACAAAGTAAATACCTACACTACTCCATCTCACAACATAAATCTCAAAAAATCAAAAAACCTACTTGCCAAGGAGATCGAATATCATCTTCAACCCCCTCACTTCCTACCTATCTCAAGCACTGGTTCGGGGAAAAACCCTACTCCAATACTCGATTTGAAGCGCGCAAGCGCTCAAGGCTTGAATCCGTGGTCTCGGCAACGGAACCAAAATGTGGGAGCTTTCGCTCAACTGCCAAGACCCACGGACCACTTATTGTTTCAAGTGTTCCAAGCCGAGCACTAATGGCTACCTCTCACATAACTGACGCGCCATCCATATCTACGGGTGTAGTGAGCTTACCTCTGTGCCGTTCGAGTTACCTCCTCTCCCGCGCACTTCGGTAGCTCCACGATCCAAGTGCAAGCTTCAAGCAAGCTCCATCCTCAAGCTCCATGCTCCAAGCTCCATTGCCGGGAGCAAGAGAAGAGAAGAGAAGAAGAGAGGAGAAGATGGAGAGCTTCTCCTCCTCGGTCCCTTACCCTTACACACTCACTCCCTCACACTCTCACACTCCCTCTCTCAAGCACAAGCTCAAGTAAGCAAGAAGAAGAAGAAGAAGAAGAAGAAGAAGAGAAGAGCCACTTTTTGCCACACACAAGAATGAGCTTCTCATTCACTTTTCAACTTTATATACAAAACCCTAAATCCCTTTTGGGCGGTCATCCCCTTTTCCCTTTTTTACATGGCCGGCCGTAGCCTAGGCCCTTTTTCCCATTGTCCTTCTATCTTCCTAGCTTCCTTTCCACCGCCCATCTACATTTACAAATTGCACAGGTGAGAGCCCGGCGCTCCTTGAATCAAATCATGATGCGCTTGTGCTCTTTTACAAAAGTTTTGACTTGTGCTTTTCCTTGTGCGCCTTTCTTCCTTATTTAGGACTCTTCTCCTTGTGCGTCTTTGTCTTCCATTTCTCTTTTCCTTGGCCTTTGTCTTTGTCTTCTGCTTTAGCTTTTCCGGATTTTCCACCTTCGTTCATTTGAGGGTTAACAACAGCTGAAAGAATACTTGCCATTTCCCCTATCCTGGAAAGCGCAAGAATATCTTGATGAGCACTATGAGAAGCTCCTGTATGAATGCATGCAACTCATCTCTGATTTGAGAAAGCCGACGAACTACGCTTAACTATGACATTGAATGATGTGCTCTGCCAACCAAGTCTCTTAGAGATAGAGCAACTAAAGCGACAATCAGCGAGTCGAAGTCAATTCAAAAAATGTTGGTTTGAAAACCACGTTACAATGGCTGAATTAGGAGCCTGGATTATGACAGTCTCAGAGGAGCGATTGGCCAAATGACGGTCTCAAAGAGACCCAACCTATGTGGCACCAACTTCCTTTCGAGGTGCTGACTGCCATTCAGGGTACAGACTTAGCTGGAACTAGCCAAGAGAACTCTCTGACTGATAAGGTTCTCACTGAGGAGGAGTTATAGGTTGCCAGTAGACTCAGACAAGGTACCATGCTACTCGATGTTGCAAAATATCTATTGTTATTGAGTAAGCTGCCACGAGTACTGGATGCATGTGCCACACTCTAGTACAATCCTAAGTTCTACAATTGGTTTTTATCCTCATGAAGTGACATGGATTCATAAATATGTACATAAATAAACAATGAGTTTTGTGACCTTGTATAGATACTATCAACACACACAAGCAATGATAGTCAAGCGCAGGGAGAAGAGTTGGGTTTGATAGGCTGAGCTCCTCAGGTCCTCCTCTCACCACACGTCTAGAAGTCATGTGACCATTCTCGCCTCCAGGTGGAGGGCCTACAACCCTCATTACCGCCATAGGAAGTCATGACCAACATCTCTGATGGCGTGATGGGGCGCCGTCCCCTGCTATACACCTTTCTCCTTTTTCGGTCTATCCTTTCGGGGACAAGCCCTACTCCACTCCATCGCAACCAATCCACCCAGCTTAGCATAAGCCAAGATCTGCTAATGGCTGGAATACGCCCCACAGTCGAAGCCGAACGAATATCATCACGGGGGCTGTCCCTCTATAACAAACACTGCATACCTCACCTCACCCCTCCTCGTCATATGTGCTTGATAATCCATTGTTTAATCCCTTTCATGCTTCTATACTGTCTCAAAGCCTAACCTTGGTTCACATTTTGCAAATTCCCCCATAGTAGCCATCATGGAGCACACAATGCAACTGGCATGCAAGGAAGCTCTCCGTCGTTGGAGGGAGCATAAGACACTAGTGCCTTTACCAGAATGCTATGTGACTACTCTAAAGAGGTACGTGCTGAAAAGAGGCTCCAAGTGACACTGCATAGGATGCAGGCCAAAAAGTCTCCAAGCCAAGAGGACGAAGGCTTAAGGGAGCACCCGGGGTGTAGCGACACCGACCGTGCGGCCCTCACCAGACACTCGGGCACCAGGTGCTCAAAAGAGGAGAAGGCAGCTAGAAACAAGAGGAAATTTGATGAATTATTTAAAAGCATTCTTGAAACAGTTGCGGCCAAGGATTACACCATACGGGTCCCGGTCGATATTTTCCCTGCCCAACCTGATGGGAGGCCCACACCGGCACAGCCCCAGTCACTCGACCACCCAAATTCACCCCACCTCATACAAATAGAATAGGCCCTATGTTGTATAAGCTGCTTGCCAAATGCCATTTTGTCAAAACTTTTTGTCCTTAAGTGGTTAAAGGGGCAAGCTCCCCAACTGTACAAACCTCCCTTACCGACTACTAATACATGTCACGTCTTTAACAACAAGCACCGATAATATGCATCACAGTCAACACCATAGGATTTAGATAAAGTAATATCTTCTTGCGTTGCTTTTGGTCTTTATAATTGACACATTGATCAAGTGGATGCAGGACGACACAGATCTTTGTATGAAAGTGTTCAATGCCCAAGTCACCACAAGACCACCAACCTCACAAAGAGCCATGATAGAAGCCTCACCGCTGAGAATGAAAATCACCCTTGTCGATCGTCCACATCGCATGGCCCAAAGCATGATCAGTGGCCACTCTCTCTTTCTAGGTCAAACTCTATACCTGGCACTCACGACAGCTGTTACCTCAATTGTACCAACATCGCATGTTACAAAGAGATCTTGCAAAATCTCTAGTGTACCTCCTCATCTCAACAACTGTTCCTCTAGCAACGAGGCTAGGACACAACCATCGCTGTAATATCCATTTTCACAGCCTTTGAATCTCGACAATTCCCAATCCAATTGAAAGGTTGATAGCCTCAACGTATTGCAATGGTTGTACTCATGTTATTCTTTAGAAAAAAAAGAAGAAAATGAAGAAAAAGAAAAAGAAAAAGAAAAAGAAAAAGAAAAAGAAAAAAAAGCACTCACAATTACAGCACGACACCTAAGGGTCCTCAAATTAGGTACGGCTAGTGACCTTGATCGGCTGGCTCCATCCCTAGTTCCCTAGCCCTCTACACATCCCTCACAATTGTTTAGGGCACATTAAGGGCAGGACATACCTAGGGAGCTTGTCTCCCCTATGGTTAGACCTGTCACCTTGACCCAATTGCATGATTCCTTTTTGCATTTGCCTTAGTACCATTGCAATCGATCGTGGTAAGCACCACACAAATGGCCATGAAAAGTACACCGTACTCGTCGAGCAAGCCCAGTAGCTACCAGCTATCGAAAGTTCAGTGTCAATGTATTCAATTATGCTACATCGTGCTATCACAACGCAAAGGATGTCTCATACATCTTCATGTGTACTTCTCCTCAACATGGACAACTTTGCTTCATCCACACATTGTTATGAGGAACGAGGCTGCGGTCTTTTAACTACGTTAATATTAAGTATGCACGAGCACTCACATAATATCTACACCGAAATATATACACAGTTTGGGTCCTCAAGTGCAGGACAATGTTGAGATATCGAGCTCCACTCGTGATATGCTAGGGTGACCGTTGTGCATTTATGTCACCGACGTGTTTGTTGCAAATGCGGTTGGTACACCGCCCATGAATAATAGCTAGATGACAACTATCCTTATCTACTCTAGTTCGTGGCTTGGTTAGTATGCCACCTTAGTTAGTTGAGTTTGGTTTGAGACCCATATATAGGGTTCTTCTATTTCTTTGTATGAGAGTTCTTTTGGCTTACACAACTAAGAAGAGGAAAACTGTTTTCAGCCTCCACCCTTGTGTGTATTCCCCCATTGTGCAAGCAAGAAAGCTACAAGTGAGACTCCTTCCTTCTCTCCCACAATCTTGACATGGTATCAGAGCCTTGTTCGTGGTAAGGAGCTCAAGAAAGCAAGCCAAGCTCGCGGTGGTCTGGTAAGAGGAGCAGTGTTGCTTTCATTTTCTGTTTTGGGAGCAGATCTCTGCAGGTAGCACAGCCGGAAATTGCAAGAGTGCATTGTCTCAGGTTGAGACGCCCTTCGCGGTGAAGCAAGAGGGCAGCATATGCTCCGGGACAGGGCTTTAGCCCTAGGCGACCTTGTTTTTTTGATTTGAGGCCATTTCGGGGCCTGTTTTGGAGGCGGAAGTTTTCTGCACGCACTCAGGAAAAGGCTCAGTTTTATGCTGTGCAGCCACTGTTCTACAGGTCGGTGAAAAGTTACTGTAGAAATTGCATCGTATGCTTGTGCGCAGAGACATTGGGAGTTTCAGAATCATCCTTGGTTCCTGTTTATGCAAAATCGTCACTAGGAAGTGACTGTGTGGTCAAATACCACTTTCGCCAGTTTTGTAGATTTGCCCTTGTGAGGGTGAAGCTGTGTTTTTTGCAGTGACAGAATTTTTTGCAGTATTCTGTAATGGCGTCTGACTCTCTTTCACAGATTGTCACTGAAAAGCTTGAAAAGAACAACTTCCAGGCATGGAAGTTTAGAATGACGAATTTCCTTATGGGAAAAGGATATTGGGAATTTGTTGCAGGAAATGAAGAAGAACCAGTTCTTCCTGATGTTCCCAATCAACAGCAAATGCAGGCATTCAAAGCATGGCATGAGAGAGCCAGGAAAGTTATGTATTGGCTGTCTATCAGTATTTCAGACTCTATGATTGTGCATATTCAGGATGCAAGTACGCCAAAGGAGGCATGGGATACTTTGTCAAAAATGTATAGCACAAATACTCAAGCCAGGAAAATGCAGCTCAAGCAAGAGTTGCATAATGTGCAAAGAGAAAATATGAGCATCAATGACTACCACATGAAGGTGAAGAAGATTGCAGATGCACTTGCTTCCATTGGGTCGCCAGTGGAAGATGATGATTTAGTTTCAGTGACCTTGAATGGTCTAGGAAAGGATTATGCACAGTTTCGGACATCCATTTCAGTTCGTGAAAGATTTCCTGATTTTGAGGAGTTGATTGCTCTTCTAATTTCTGAGGAGCAGAGAAATGGTGGTGCATCTTCTTCAGGAGGAACTTCAAAAGAAGCTGTCTTCTACTCAAATGCTGGAAGAGGTAGAGGCAGAGGTAGAGGAGGCCGTGGTAGAAATCAGAATATGCAGCAAACTCAAGAAAACCAGTCCTATGGAGGAGGACGTGGTAACTCTAGAGGCAGGGGGAGCCAAAGAAATCACTGAGAATTGGTGATTCGTCCCTTTCTTGTGATGAGCGGCATGGACTGTCACCCTTTCAAACTCTGCTTCCATGGTCCTCTTCTTCTTTGCACATCTCCCTGTTGGTAACACACGCGGTTCTTCCTCTGCCTTAGGTAGCGGCTCCCTGTCCACGGCCCGTTCCTTGGAAAGGTGCCTGGCGATGTCCTCCTCCAAGCTTGGGACATTGCCTCTTGAAATGTCCTGGCTTGTTGCAATGGAAACAACGAAAGTTTCGACCATTGCTTTGGGAAGGGACAAAATTGTTGACATTATTAGTCCTTGCTTTGCCACTCGCAAAGAGGGCAATTCCAGTTCAACAGGGAAAACGGCTTCTGTACCATACACCAGCTGAAAGGGTGTCTGTCCTGTTGCTGCTTTATGGGAGGTTCTGTACGCCTAGAGAGCCTCTGTAAGTCAATCGTCCCAATCACGACGATGTGCGGCAATTGTTCGTGTCAGGATTGAGCAGAGGATGCGATTCGTGACTTCGACTTGGCCATTGGCTCTGGGGTAATAAGGAGTGGACTTGCGATGGCGGATCTTATACAGCTCTGTCAACTCTTCCATAACTTTATTAATGAAATGCATGCCTTTGTCACTTACCAGCTCTAAGGGACTGCCAAAACGGGTGATGATATTCTCGTACATGAACAGGGCCATGCTATTACCATCGTCCCGCTTTAGGGCTTTAGCTTCACACCACTTTGTAACATAATCCGTACATATGAGGATGTATCTGTTCTACTTCCTTATGGTGGGAGGATCAATTGGGCCTACGAAGTCAATCCCCCACTTCTCAAACGGCTTCAAAGGAAGGATAGGTTGCAGTGGCATGGCACTTGTCTTGGTAGGTTTCCCCATTCTCTGACAAGCATCACATCTTTTACAGTAATCATAGGTATCCTTATGAATGGTCGGCCACCAGTATCTTGCTAGCAGAGCCTTCCTGGCTATGGCTTCTCCTACAAAGTGGCCTCCACATGGCTCGTCATGGCAAGCCTTCAGAACAATCCCAATCTCATCTCCTGCAACACATCTTCTGAGCACTTCATCTTTGCCTTTCTTGTACAATGCACCGCCTAACAGGGTGTAGGGGGCTGATTCTAACATAAGCTTCTTCATTTCCCGACTAGAAATACCAGGAGGGTACTGTTGGGTTGCCAGAAGATTGGCAATGTCTGCATACCAGGGAGTTACAGTATCGACCAGGAGTAGGGAAGCATCAGGGAGGTCTGGATCATCCTGCTCCTCGTCTGCAATTTGTGGGATACGCGACAGATGATCAGCCAGAACATGGGAACAACCAGGTTTGGTAATTACCTCAAAGTCAAACTCCTGAAATAGAAGGAGCCATCTCATCATTCGTCCTTTCACGTCTGCTTTGTTCATCAGGAAGGACAGGGCCTTGTGATCCACATAAAATTTAAAGTGGGTAGACAACAGATAGTGGCAAAACTTTTCTAGGGCAAACACCATTGCCAAGCACTCCAGCTCTGTCACTGTGTAGTTCCGTTCCCTATCAGTGACTTTTCGGCTTGCGTAATATATCGATTGATCTAATTTCGAGGGGCCCTTTTGACATAGGACAGCATCTAGCCCTTCAACTGATGCATCAGTGTGTACATGAAACTCCTTCGTCCAATTAGGAGGTTGCAGAATGGGTGCCTCAATCAGACACTGCTTCAGAGTGTTGAAGGCTTTGTCACATTCTTCTGTCCAAACAGACTCTGCATCTTTCCTCAGAAGCTTGTGCAAGGAGGTTGCCTTTGTTGCAAAAATAGGCTATGAACCTTCTGTAGTAACCCACATGGCCTAGGAATCCCCTCAACTGTTTGAGGTTGGTGGGTGCTGTCAGAGCTGCAATCTTTTCGATCTTTGCAGGGTCTATTGATATCCCTTGTGCAGAGACAATGTGGCCCAACAGAACTCCAGAAGAGACCCCAAAGATGCATTTGTCGGGGTTGAGGGAAATCCCATACTCCCGGCATCGGTCAAAGCATTGTTCCAAATGTCCCCAGTGTTCATGGATCAAACTATAGACACAGAAGTCATCCAAATATACCTCAATAAAGTCGTGCAGATGATTTTGGAATGCGGCCATCATGACTCGCTAGAAAGTTGGTCTTCTTCTGCTATCTGCACGTCGTTATATCCACTAAATCCATCCAGAAGGGAATAAAGCTCATGTCCTGCCACTGTGTCCAACAGTTGGTCTGTGAAAGGGATAGAAAAGTGATCCTTATTGGTCTTGGAATTCAACTTGCGAAAATCCACACATATACGAAGCTTGCCATTCTTCTTGGGTACAACCACGATGGGTGAAACCCATTCATTATTTGCCACTGGATAGATGAATTCGGCTTCTAGAAGCTTCAGCAGCTCTGCTTTCACCAAGGTCGAATAATTTGGATTCATTCGCCTCTGTCGTTGCCGTACTGGCTTGGCATCAGGCTCCAAGTCAATATGATGCTGACATATTGTGGGATCAATCCCCTTTAGGTCTTTGTAGGACCATGCAAACACGTCCAAATTCTCTTTCAACAAGTTGTACAAAGTTGACAACTCCTCTTCTGGTAGGCTGTTACCCACCTTCAAGTGGCATTCAGTGCCATCTACATCCACAAAGGTTAACTGCCTTTCACCTTCTACTTCACGGATGAAGGTCCCACGGACTGCTTCTGGATACAAATCCGACTCCTTCAAGGGAGTGGTGTCCTCATCTAATGTTCCACTATAACCAACTTCTTCTCTTGGTAGAGACTTAGGTTGCTCCTTGAGATATTGAAATGGGATTAGAGCCATTTCGGGTTTGGTTTCAAGATTAGTTACCTCTTGGCTTGAAGACTCATCTTCTGATAACGCATCCAGGAACATCACATAACAGGGAGCCTCTGATTTCTGTTGGGTTTGTGGGACTGGTGCTTATTGGCATGGTGCATCATCATCATCTTTCTTTGGCAAAGGTTGGTGAGGGTGGCAAGAGCCACTACTGAAAGACGGTTTGGTATTCTTTAACCATTTCTTATAAAGATTTTTCATATGAGAAGATCCATTTACCAGACCAAATGATACCATCGCCATTCTGTCCCACAGCATGAGCTCGTCTGCTTCTGATGCTTTTGGAACTTCTTCTTCATATGTATCCTCTTCAGGTGGGATAGATTCTTCCGACTCGCTTCCATAACCTTCTTCGTCAATATCATCTCCATCCTCTTCGGTCTCTGTCTCTGTCTCTGTCTCTGTAGGAGCTTTGTAAGAGAAGAACAGGTTCTCTGTTTCATCTGCTGCCTCTGTCTCTGGCTCTGCTATGGCCATGTAACAGGGAGAGCAGTACATCCATGCTTCTATCTCACTGTCAGAAGTGATTTCGGAAATCGTTCCTGGTTCAGGCAGGAAGTATTCACCCATTGTCAGGGACTTTGCATCTTGAGGGAGTTGGCTTACAGTATCCACTGTTAAGGAACGTGCCACTGTTTTCTTGGGAAGGATCTGTTTGACAGCATCTTCGTCTGCTGATGTTCCATCTGTAGCCTCATTAGGGGAGTCAGAAGATAATTCCAAGGAGGTGGATCCATGTCCTTTTTGAGCATGTTCTTGATCCGAAGAAGGTCATTACCACGTCAGGAGTCAGTGTTTCCATGATTTCCAATCCCCTATGGAAACAACTATGCCAATTCCTTCAGGGGACAGGTTCATGCCTGCAAAATCTCCATCTCATTATCTTTCCAAGGAGTTGTTTATAGCTTCATGAATGATTTTGAAAGGCATAACTATTGATTGGAGTACCTACCTCCTCTCCAAGATGGATCACCACTTTATCCGAGCTACTCGAGGAAATGTGACTAATGTTACATTTGGGTCCTTCCTCTATGTCTTCTTGTTACATGCTGCCCCTGCAAAGGAAGTTCCTTTACCTCCAGTTGATCCTCCAGAAGTTCCTCCTCCGCCTCATAATGAAGATGATGATGTGATAATTGAGGATGATGATTCTCCTCCTCCCCTGGTCATTCAGAGAAAATGCCTCAAGAGGGTGGCTGAGTCAGTGCCTATTTCTCCTCCAGTTCCAGTGCCAATTCCTGCCCAGTCTTGCAGCACCTTGCCTGCTTTCCTTCAGACGCCAAATCTTTTCAGAGCCCATAGAGATGGGATGCTCGAACTTACTATTCCTTCTGTTCACTGCCTAGTAACAGGAGATGTTATTCTGTTCCTGTGCAAGGATATCTAGAGTTCTATTGAACTTTCGATGACTGCATGTATCCAGCAATTATATTCTTCATTTTATGATGAAGTTCAGCAGTCTAAGGAGGAACTGAATAAGACCAATATTGAGTTAGCCTCTGCTCAGGAGAAATTCTCTGACCTTTGTATGCAAATGGAGCAGCAGACTAAGCTCATGGATATTCAAAAAGCTGAACTCTCTAAGTTGAAAGCTGAGTTGGCAGAAGCTAGGTCTCAAGTGGTTGCTATAACAGAGGAGAGGGATAAGTTACAGAAGGAGAGTCAAGAGATGAAGGAGATGATAGCTGCCCAAGCAGAGAAGTTTAAATCCACCACAGCTATTTTAGACCAGAGCAATGCTCAAATCCAACAACTCAAAGATCAGTTGGCTCAGTCTGGTCTAATACACAGAGTCCTGTGCAACCAGTTTCTCTTTTATCCCCTGCAGACTTGGCAGATCTTCAGAGACAGGCTACCTTATGTCCCTTATTCCAGGCCAAGGTGGAAAGATTGCAATCTCGCATGGATTTATTATGGTCTTCTTTTGAGTAGTATCAAGAATATGTTCCACCAGATCATTCCTTTTTTGTCCATTATCAACAACAGAAGTTGGCCTTCTATATAAAACTTTCCACGATGGATTTACCTATTTCAGAGGATGGATGGAGTGGGGCCTGGTCATCAGATTTGCTGATAGAAGTAGTGAGGATGGTTTCTGAAGACTCTGTCACTCCAGATACGATGCTTCTGTCCTATATGTATTTGAGGGGTGATTTACTGATTCCAGATGATGAAGATCTGGCTTGGTATGTCGGAGATGTGGTATTGCAAGCTTCTTTGTATGTCCGACATTTGGAGTTGAGGATTGATGAGATGTTCCAGGGATATTCTTCAAAGGTGGCTGAGTGTCCTAAGTTTTCATGGCACACTATGGTTGATATTGTCATTTTGAATCACCGTCAGGTCAAAGCTTCAGCTCATGCCCAGAATACTAACCAACTGAGGGTGGATCTTTTAGCCTATCTCTCCAACCAACCCCCATTTGATACTTCTTTCTTTGAAGCCTATCATCGTAGATCAGCTTTAGGGTCCTTACCATGCCTAACTCATTATCAACAAATGGCTCATAGGTATGATGCTTATATTTCCCTTTTTCAATCTAACCCAAAAGTCATTTTACCCCTTCTTTTCCAACCTCAAGGATCTCCTCACATTCCTATCTTTACCCATTGTTCTTTTATTAAAGATCGAGTTTTTCTACCTCCTGATCCTTGTCCTTCCCCATCCCCTGACATTCTATCAACTTTTCCTGCTTATCTTTTAACGCCTTTCTTAACAGAATCTCCTCAATTTTCAGCAAATCCATCTTTAATCCATTCTTCCTTTTATGATTTTGCCTATCCATTGCTTCATCCTCTTTCATTAGTCCCCCTTCCATCTCCTAACACTTCTATTCCTAATCCTTCTCAGTTGGTTAGTGGGCATCCAGGTTTTGATCAGAAGATTCTTCGAAGAAGAGGCTGGAGTTCAAATGATTCCCTTACTGGACCTCAAATCAATTGGCCATTGATCCCAGGAGAATGGATAAGTGCTAGTCGGGCTTATCAGAATTATCTGCATTTTTCTCAGCAGTATTCTCAGTCTGCAGATCCTTCTGTGTGCTTAACTGCTCATTTTACTTGGTACCTGGCATATATGCATAGGCATTCTCATAATGATTCAAAGCCTATTCCAAAGTTGTGCATGAATGTCAATGTGAGCATTGATTCCCAGCAACCTGGATGTCTTGTACTTTCATGCCCTCTGTTTGCCTAGCAGATACCTTGTCCTATTGGAAAGGATGTGCTGCCTTCAGTTTTTTCAGAATCCTCCCAAGACATTTGTAGATGAATCCTTATCCATGGATCGTTTTCGAAATCACCAATCTTTCAAAAGGGATCATCTTCATTGATACCTTTGCCATGTATGGTGGATGATTTTTAATGATAAATCTCTCTTTTTGGAGGAGTCATTCAGATGGTTGTGTTGTGTGTAATGTTTGTGTTGTGGGTTAATTTATGTAATAAGATCGTGGTGGTTGCCTATTCGATTTGCTTTCGTGCGAGCTACATTTTTGGAGAATTGTGGTGATGGTGTTGCTGGTTGGATAGTTGAAGATGCTGCAGCAAAAGAAGAAGAAACCTCTTATATCCTTTACAAGTTTGTTATGATTTCCAGTTTGATAAGAAGTGTTAATGTATCAAGGGTTTTCCTTTCGTTGTATTCTTTATATCAGATACAGGTTATAAGTTGGAGTCGTGGTTGAATGGTCTGTTTTTGAAGATTTATTGAAGATCAAAGTTGAGCTCTTGAATGAACTTGTATTCCCTTTTTCCTGGGTCGCGAGGACGCTTCCTTATTAAGTGTGGGGATATGTTGAGTGTTGAAATGACCTGTTTTTTGGCTGATTTTTGTTGTTTTTGAGAGCTGAATGGTTGATTTTATGAGATGATTGATTGGTTTGGAAGTGGTTTGAGAGTGTTTTGGATAGGTTGGAATGGTTTTATTAAGCTCATGATATTTATTAGTAGAGATGTGAAGTTCTAATGATGTTCTGATATGTTCTGTTTGGTCTTGATAGCTTCTGTTGAGCTTCTGTTTTGTTATGTTTCCTTTCTGTAAAAAAGGATGGAGTATTGATTGATAGGGTTTGAGATTGTTTGAAAGCTTATTGAGTGATTTTTGATGGTTTGGAATGGTTTTGGTATGAGTTATGTGGTTCTGATGCTTTCTATTGACCTTCTGTAACTCTCTGATGAGCTTCTGTGAGCCTCTGTAGACCTTCTGTATGCCTCTGTATGTGTTCTGATGGATGAGAGTGTAGCTTGGGAAAGTTTTCTAGCCTTGGAAAGAGGTGAATACAAGTGCAAAAGAGCTAAAAGAAGTCAAAGAAGTAGCTGTTCTTCAAGGGCTTCATCATTGTGTGGCCCTTCATAGTTGCATCTAGAGCCGACGCCGAGTCTATCCTTTTCCCTGCAGCCTATGAAACACCTCTTCGATATCTACACGAGCCCTCGTTAACATTCACCTCTTATGCCACCTTTTGTAAAACAAACCCACCACTCTCCAACATGTGGATTTCTTCTACGGTCAAATTAGTGCCTCATGCCACTAGCCATACTTGTAGAACCTTAGGTGGTGCATGATGAATGGAAGAACAAATGTTTCATGTATGGTCCACACTATCATTACAAAACCACATGAATTGGTGCCACATTCCATGTCGATTGCTAGCTCCTCCTCTTGAGTTAGACCACTCCATGATGCCCCAAAACGAAGGTGCAAGCACCCCATGCGATGTATTTTTTTATAGGTTTTTTGCATTTTCCCTCTCTAGCTCCTAACCATCCTTGACATTGTATACGACTGCGAGATGGAATCCTTCTTATAGCCCAAACAGTGTCATGAAGGACTGTCTGCACCACCATTTTCTCCGAACAATTTGGTGATACTACCCTTGATTGGCCAGAAGACAAAGGGTCCTCAAAGTTTAGTTTTCTTGTACCCTTTCTTCTAGGTATGTTTTCGGTCGCATACTCAGGCCTATGAGAGGCGTTGGCTTCCTTGGACCCCACTTTCCCATCAACCTTGCATTTTCTTACTATAGTCACATTGTCCCCTAAAAAATCGGGACGTTTATGCAATTTGGTTCGTCTTGCCACCTCCTCAAACATCTTTACCGTTGCTCGAGGTATGGGGCTAATTTCTTGTTGTAGTCGACTCAAAAGCTTCTCTGCGCGCACTGGGTCTTGCACCATGGAACTTTCCATCAATGAATGCACGTTTTTTTGTGCTCTGTAGTAGAGTGTTGGCCAAATCACTGACACATGCATCGTATAAGCTGATAGATCCCTTGAATCCCTCCCCTGCCAACCAACTTGCATGCATTGGCTCTGCCAAGTTTGTGGTTGGCATATGAGCAATGTCCTTCACCACACTTGGACAAAAATACAACACGAGAAGGTATGGAGTGTGAGAAAACAAATGCACCATATGTCACATCCTACTATTTTACGAACTAGTCTTACCTCGACAAAGTACCGCCTCAACGTGGATATCTGATATGCCACCAACTAATCCAACAATCGATTTTGCTGGTATATTGCAATCTGCAACTTTCCCTAAGGCCCACCAAGCCTGAATGAATTGATATTGCATTGTTGCATTATCTTCTGTGACAAAACACCTCCACATATGGCACAAGCGCTTATGCTCATCTTGAAAACTCTTGTGCACATACGGCAGTGTGTGCATTTGGAGACTTTGTTTCCAATGAAATAAGCAAGATCTCTCCCTTCCTTGCATTACATTGTCCGGACCACCATTGAACATTGTGCGGATGGCCCTCCAATTGGTAGTTGCCTCATCTGCCACGAATCCTTGAAAATCAACACTTGGGTATCCACACTTTTCCATCACCTCATTCATCTTTGTTATAGAAACACAAGAAAGGAATGGGAGAGTAAGGAGAACTATGTTACCTAAGTTTGTGTTGTGACAATAGAATCAGGTTGTAAGAGAAACTACCTTGGGTAATATACATGTGTTGCCATGGTAGTCCAATCATTAATGCGATGCACATGGTTGAAGCTTACCCAGCTATTGCGTAGGTCCCAATGCCATTCCTTCGCATAACGATTCACTAAGTCAACCCCTGAGACTGGCCTAGTTGTTGACATTTTGAATATAAAGCACCTACTATCATTGTCAATGGCTTGCCCACGAAATAGGCTACCATGGAAAAATTTGTATGCACAATGTTGCTTTAACTTTAGAAGACGAGATTCCATTCCTTGATCACTCTCAGCGCGTGCTACACGGACCATGTGTTTAAACCTGCATGCACAAAATATTGATCTTCATATGCATGGTTTTTTAAAGATATTTTGAAATGTGTTGTGAATGGAATAATATGTTACTTGTTCCTTTGAACGAGTGGTTGGAGTTCCTCGAGCATCTTGTCGAGAGTTCGGTGTTGGACATGGGGACACCTTGCTCACGAACCAAGGCAGCCTCACTAGCCTTCTAGCCACAGTCATTTGCAGGTGTCGAGGTCCAGCTGCACTAAAGTCTCTTACAATTTCCTCTGGTCTTTCGCACCTCTTTGACATTAGCTCTACATGTGCCTCTTTGCACCTCATGGTTACGTGTGCCTTGATGAATAAATAGTCTTAACATTGGCCTTGTTGACATCACATAATACACTAAACACTCACACTTGGAGAGCAAGATGGGGGGGGTTCTTGCAATAGAAGCATCCAAGGCTTCTGAGACCAACAACAGCTAACATTCCAACAATCGGTATGGTGGTACCGAGTTTACCTGCATGGCATGTATTTGGACTTGATTAGTGCGATTTACTTGCGATAGGGTACTAGAACCATGTCATGCGACTCTACAATCACTTTAATGATAGTGGAGTGAATGAAGAATCTTGCACTTGTCCATGCCACCTTGTTTGGGGAGCTAAAAATCGACTTGCCAATACAATCTCTATTGGGACACTCTAGCTCTCCAATACATCAATACCGAGGAATGCCATGGATGTTGACGTGGGCTTTGTCTAGCAATGACCATCGTACTTTTTCTCTATACCCTCTATTGGACGCATATTGTGATCTGCTACCCGTGGAAGCTTGTATGCCACATTGCCATCATAGAAAACTAGGATCTCCTCCACTCTCTCTATAGTGCTTGTATTCTAAAGAAAATGACGCAAGACTCTGTGTCAGCTCCCCAAAGACATTATGTACTCAACCACACTTACATGATAAGAGGATTGTCGCATCCCCTCCTCTTCCACATCACACGTGATAGGGATGGTTTTGTTTTTCTCAATGTCCAAGGGGGATGGTGAGGCTTCCACGGTGATTGTTATTTTCTCAATGCTACACGGGCTCTGGATGAGGTCTATGGTGGGGAAAGGCTGCAATGTAGGCCCATTTCCTTGTTCGATAAGATAATCTTGCGAGACCAAGGTATCCAGAACATATACTTGGATAGCCTCATGGTCATTATTACAATGGACCGGCGTGCTTTGTATTCGGCCATTTGCATGGGTGATAGCAAGAACACGGTAGCCATTGCCATTGCAAATGTCTTCCTTCTTCAACATCAGGAACCGACTACTTGTGTAGTGCATAATAGGTTTGGCAGAGAGGGACGATACATATATGCGGACCTCGGTATTTGGTGTAGCATTGGATGCTAGATCCATTTCCAAAGCTATCTACACATGTACGAATACTCATGTCAGATATGGGTGTCATTGAAAGACTTAGTGTGGGGGTGTATGTCATATACAAGAGAGGGAGAGAGAGAGAGAGAGAGAAGAGGATATATAAAGTGTCTGCATGAGAGAGAGAGAGAGGGAGATAGAGAGTGTACATGCATGTGTGTGTGTTTGTACGAGTGCTATATATATAAAGTATTTGGCATGAGAGAGAGAGAGAGTCTGTGCGTGTCTGTGTATGGATACGGGTGCTAGATATGAGAGAGAGAGAGAGAGAGAGAGAGAGAGAGAGAGAGAGAGAGAGAGAGAGAGAGAGAGAGAGAGAGAGAGAGAGAGAGAGAGAGAGAGAGAGTGTGTGTGTGTGTGTATGGATACGGGTGCCAGATATGAGAGAGAGAGAGAGAGAGAGAGAGAGAGAGAGAGAGAGAGAGAGAGAGAGAGAGAGAGAGAGAGAGAGAGAGAGAGAGAGAGAGAGAGAGAGAGAGAGAGGGGTGGGGGATGTGTTCGTGCCTGCAAGATTAAGAAAATATTCCACAACTTGAGGGAGAGGGAGGCATTGTGTTATAGGGGGGTGTGTGGCCTTACATAACCACTTTGAGATAGTGGGGCATTAAATACATGTCATATATATATATATATATATATATATATATATATATATATATATATATATAGAGAGAGAGAGAGAGAGAGAGGGACTAGGAGACATGTGCCATACAAAGAGAGAGAGGGAGACTAGAAAATATTTGGTGTGAGAGAGACATGTGCCAATATTGGGTCACCGCCGACCCCTTCTTTGGCGACAAAATGATCCAAATCTACATGCACTCTCTCTCATCAACCATCTTGGCCCACATGCACACACACTCTCTACCTTTGGATCCTAAACCCAAATAACTAAGATAGATGCAAGTGCCAGTGACCCCTTTCTCAACACCCAGGCAGAATGATCCTAATCCACATGCACTTGCACTCTCTCTTCATTCCCTCCAAAAAAATCCCATATAACTAACATATTAATGTACAATTATATTAAACTAATTAATTAGTATTACTATTACAATACATTGATTTATATAAAATAATTAATACTAATATATGAATTAATAAACAAGTTAAGTAATATTAACATACCAATGGTTCACTTTATACCAATTGATTACTATAATAACTAATTAATCAATAAGCTAGTTGATATACATGAATAAAAAAACAAGTTAACTATTATCAATTAAGAAACAAATTAATAATTTCATTGGTATAATTTGATTGATACACCAATTAACTAATTAATGAATTAACTAATACAATCTTAGTAAATATTATTTGATTTATATTAAATCATTAAAAATTTAATTAATATATTAATAGGAATCAATTGATTAATAAATAATTTTAATTTTAAATAAGCGTGTGATAAAATTATTTAATATTTTAAATAAAAATAATTCATAATATTATAATTAGCAATTACTACTTAAATAAAAGATATTTATTGATTGTTAAAAACCAATTTTTAACTAATTAAAGATATTTAAGTAATTTATAACTAATTAATAATAACGAAGTATTAATTAATAGTTATTAATTTTAATGAAGTATTTATTAATTTTAAGTAACTAGTTATTGGTTATTACTAATTGTTTTTCAATTAATAGTTATTAATTTCAACTAATCGATCAATATATAGTTTTGTTGGCTAAGTAATTAATTAATAGCTATTAAAAAATTAGTTATTTATTAATTATTAATTTTAAGTAATTAATTATTTAAATATGTAATTAATATAAAGTATAATGTTATTTATTAATTAATAATTAACTTTTCAATTGGTTAAATGGTTAAGTAATTGGGTTTTAATTAAATAATTCATTATTAAATGGTTATTAATTTATTGGTTGATTAGTTGCTTAATTAATTATTAAATAATTAAATATAAAAGTTATTAATTAATTAATTGTTCAAAAAAGCTATTACTTATTTTTTATTCGTTACTTAATTAATCAATAGATCGATTAGTAAGTGAATTTGGTTAATAATTAATTAAATACTTAATGGTTAATTTGTTGATTTAGTTAATAGTTAATTTTATTCACTTACTTTTTGACTCAATAATTGTTCACTTAATTAGTTATTTAATTAATTGATTGATTACTAAGTTAATTTAGTAAGTAAGTTAATTAGTAATATTAATTAATAATTAGTTAATTAACTAATTAGTTATCTAATTACTATCAAATAGTAATTAATTAGTTAATAAGTTAACTTGCTAAAATTAGTAATTAATTAATTTAGAATTACTATTAGTTAGATAGCTAATTAGTAATTCTCTAATTTCAATTAATATTAGTGAAATACTAATTACTAAATAACTAATTGGTAATTAATTACTTGATTAATTGATTGTAAATTATTACTAAATAATTTAATACTTTTAATAGTTAATTAATAATAATTAATTAATTACTTCATAGTTAATTTTGTTTACTTATTATTTGGCTCAATAGTTATTAAACTAATTAGTTATTTAGTAGAATTAGTAAAATAATTATACATTTTATTAGTTGGTAAGTTAATTGACTAATTAAGTTAATTAGTTAGATTAATTAGTATCTAATTAATTAACTTTTAGCAAACTAATTACTATTAAATAGTAATTAACTAGTTAATTAGTAAATTTATTGAAATTAGCAAATAACTAATTAGTAATTACTAATTAATAGCAATTACTATTAGTAACTGCTATCAGTTAATTAACTAATTAGTAATTAATTAATTTTAATTACTATTAGTGAGATACTAATTACTAATTAATTGGTTAACTATTAATTATATAATTATTATTATTAATGAGTAATTAACTAATTAACTAGTTTGTACTTAATTATTTAATTACTTAATTATTTAATTAATAATGATTTATCATTTATTTAATTAATTTCTTAATTTAAGAGAAATTAAATAATATTTTTTATTTTTTTGTCTTTATATGCATGTGTAGAGAGAGAGAGAGAGAGAGAGAGAGAGAGAGAGAGAGAGAGAGAGAGAGAGAGAGAGAGAGAGAGAGAGAGAGAGAGAGAGAGAGAGAGAGAGAGAGAGAGAGAGAGAGAGGCGTGGTAAGGGCGGGTGGGCGGACATCGCGTGGGTTCCCCGCCAAAACAAAAGCCTATTAATGGTTGAAAGTTTGTTTTCGATGTTGATGAACTTAACTGTGGTAGTTGGTCCAAGGAGGAAGGGGCTATAGCTTACATGTGATGTAATGATAATTATGCTATTCAGGAGTTAGAGATATTAGACCACACACATCCTCAACTTATGGTAGCATTATCTTCTTGATTACAAGTTTCCACTAGTGAGGTAGACCGCGAAAGGATCAATTGGATCTTAACCTAGCCAAATCTCACTATGATATTTGTTAATTAAGTAAATATTTATTAATTAGTTGAGAAAATGGGAGGAGAGAGAGAAAGGGTGATGAGAGAGAGGGCATGTGATATGTGCAAAATTTTCTCACCATAAAGGGGTCGCACAGACCCTTATCGTACAAATTTTTTTTGGCAACCCATTCCTTGCGAGAGTAACTTTTCGCCCAACTAGATTTGTGGTTTTTCTTCGCCTAATAAGGGGTTGTTGGTGACCCCTTTTTGGCGAAAAAACAAACCATAGTTTTGAGAATAGACAACATGGGAAGAAGAGAGAGCAATAGAGTGTTTTTCTTTCACCCAAGAGCGAGAAATAAACCAGTATCCTATTGGTCCGTGTTCTCCCCATGCTGTATATTCTCAGATCTATGGTTTGTTTTTTGCCAACAAGGGGTCGCCAGCAGCCCCTTAATGGGTGAAAAAAACCACAAATCCCATTGGGCAAGGGAAGAGAGAGTAACAAAGTGATGGGAGAGGGATGAGAGAGAGAGACAACATGAATAAAGCAATGCTTGAAGAGTGTGTTTTTAAAGCAATAAAGCAATGTTTGAACAAGTGTGTATAAGCTTCTACTTTGTATGATTATCTCATATTATGCTTCTAGGAGTGTAAAGATCTACTATTTAGAAAATTATATCTCTCTCTTTTTCTTGTAAAGTTAATTAAGTAAATATTTGTTAATTAGTTGAGAAAATAGGAAGAGAGAGAGAAAGGGTGATGAGAAAGAGGGCATGTGATATGTGTAATTTTTTCTCGCCAGAAAGGGGTCACCGACAGTGGACGGAATTTTTTTCTAGCGACTCATTCCTTGTAAGAGGGGTTGGTGAAAAAACAAAACACTGATCCGAGAATATACAGCATGGGGAGAATAGGGACTAATAGGAGCAGAAAAAAACCCATACCCTATTGGTCCCTATTCTCCCCATGCTGTATATTCTCGGATTGGTGGTTTGTTTTTTTGCCAAAAAGGGGTCACTAGTAGTCTCTTAATGAGCAAAAAAAAAACCACAAATCTAATTCGGCCAAAATTTACTCTCCAAGAATGGGTCATTGAAAAAAAAATTCATTTGATAAGGGGCTGTCGGTGACCCCTTTCTGGTGATAAAAAATTACACATATTACATGCTCTCTCTCTTTCCCCTCTCTTTCATCACTCTTTCTCTCTCCCCCTATTTTCTCTTTCCTTCACCTATAAAAGGACCCATCCCTCCCCCCCTTTCACATTGCAAATCGTTCCACTCTCGGTATGTGACACACACACTCTCTCTATCCCTCCCTCCCTCACTCTCTCTCCTTTGTCTTTAAAATGACCCCCCTCCCCTTGCAATTCAAGTTCTTGTTTTCTGTCCCCTTCCCTCACTATGGTTTCATCTCTCTCTCTCTCTCCCCCCTCTCTCTCTCCACACCTCTCTTTCCAACATAGTCACACATGTTCTATCTCATCGTTCTATGCTAGCAGGCTTTTCCACTCTCTCTCTCTCCCCCTCCCATTCTCTCTCTCCCTTACACAAACACACACATACACGCACACACACACACACACACACACACACACACTCTCTCTCTCTCTCTCTCTCTCTTTGTGGAGGGGAGCTACGGAGCTCTACCCCGAGACCTACAGACCGCTTATTGATCAAGCGTTTCAAGCCAAGTAGCCATGGCTACCTCTCACATAGCCGACGTACAATGCCTACGTTACGGGTGTAGTGAGCTTACCTTGATGCTCGATCGAGTTCCCTCCTCTCTCTTGCACTCCGGTAGTTCCATGATCCTTGTGGCAAGCTCAAGCAACCTCAAGCCCTCTCCGTCAAGCTCCATCCTCCATAGCCGCGCAAGAGAAGAGAAGAGAAGAGAAGAGAAGAAGAGAAGATAAAGAGAGAAGATGGGGAGCTTTTTCTCCACGATCCCTCACTCTCACACACTCACTCCCTCACTCCCTCATGCTCCCTCAATCCCTCACTCAAGCACAAGCAAGAAGGCAAGAAACAAGAGAAGAAGAAGAAGAAGCTTTGGCCACACACAAGAATGAGCTTCTCATTCACTTTTAAACTTTATATACATGCCCTACTTTTTGGGCAGTCATCCCCACTTTTTACATGGCCGGCCATTAACCTAGGCCCTCTTTTCCTATTTCCCACCATTCTAACTTATCCCATTCCCAACTAATGCATACAATTTGCACAGGAGTGAGCCTGGTACTCTTTTACAAGGATTCAGGAGCGCTTTCACAATTAATGGTGCACTTTTACTCTTTTCTTTTCTCGAGGTGACATTGAGGCCTTTTGGAGAGGTCGTCATTCAAAATTTTCAGGGTCTGACCTCCATTCAGGGCGCCTTTTCCTTCCTTTGTCCTGTGCCCTTTCGGTTATCTCCTTCTTCCATTTTCCCGCTCCTTTGCTCCATTTTCCGATCCTTTGTGCTGTGGTAAACATTACCCCCCTCCTAGCTGAGTGACAGTCCCATGGCACTATGGTGGGGAGTAGTGGGGTAGTTGGGGTTGTTGCTAAGTGGAACTGGTGAGTAGATAAACACAATCAAAAGGTGCTATTGTGAATGAGAGGTGATGGAGTTTGATTAACGATGACCGAGAGAGATTTTGGCATGCTGCGGACTTCATGAAGATGCTTGGCATTTGTCACACAGTTGTAGCTCCCATTCTGTGACTGTCTTTTCACTAGAGCCTTCTTTCTCACGGTGAGGTGAGCTTTGGTGCATAGCTTGCTCTTCATCTACGCCGGCATCCTTGATAGCCTCATCAATGATTACCGTCAGGACACCTCCATATTTGATTGTAGAGGCTTTTGTGGCAGGCTTTTTTCTTGCGGATTGTGCAGTAGAGGCCAGAGATTCCCCACCAGCTGGTGCTGCGCCTGGAGCCAATAGCGCGGCTGAACTCTTGATAGTTTTCTGGACAAAGCCGTTCCAATCCACCTCCTCTGGAACTCCTGCAGCGATGCTTTCCAGCAATGGCACCCCGATTTTGTTCATTAGTGCATTGTATCTGTGTCCTGAGAAAAGGGCGTGGACCATTTTAGCTTGCATCCTTGTCGCAGGGTTTGGAATGTCAGCCAAACTGATTCCATCCACTATGCACACGTCCTCTTTTTTGACTTCCATCATGGCATACACATCTCTTTTTGGGCACCTCTCCTTCTTGGACACAAGCCCCATGGCTTTCTCGACAATAGCTACATTAAGGGGTACTTGCACCCTTCTTTCCTGGTCACCAGTCCTTACTGTGACCGTGCCACAGCTCCTTCCTTCATCAAAGCTCCTTAAGAAGTCAGCGCACATGCTGTAATCTACAGCCTGTCCGACCTTTTCCACGTACTTTTGAAGGTTGCATTTGTCCACCAACTCCTTCACGATCGGCTCTTCCAGGATGGCTTCATCTAAATTCATGGTATGTTTAAACGTGAACTGGCTGAATCTACGTGTCTCAACACTGAATGGAAGTTTACCTTGTCCTGCCATGGTAGGTGCCTGCATTACACCATGCCAACATTAGCGTTATGAATTGACTCACCACTAACAAAAACCCAAGAAAGAATGTGTGTGACAATTTGCTGTGCTGCTTCAGAGGCATTAAACTTGGAAATAATTCAAAAGCAACATCTATTTTCTCCTTGCTTTCTTTCCTATTTGAATTTAGTTGACCATTTTCATCCATTATACATCTTGCTACATCACTTGGCTCTCACTTTGCTCCCCCCCCTTTTCCTTAAGTTTTAAAGGAATCCTTCCTAGGATTAGCAAGGGGAGAAGGAGGGCTCACATGGACTTTGTGGGGCGAGTTACCTGGCCAACAGCCAAGTATAGAGGTTAGGGTTATATTCAAGCTGGGCATGACGATCAAGTTCTCATGGTCGTATGGAAGCTTGGGTGATATAGGTCAAGATATCATGAAAGATGTCCCCGGAGTTGAGGCGACTAGCAACGTGCAACTCCTCTTCCGTAAGGAATTGGTCAATGTAAGGGTGGGCCAACACATGGTCATCTAAGTGTATGTTGCGTGTAATGGCCAAAACCCTAAACGAAAGAGGTGCCACATAAGTAGGGTCGTGTTCGATTGTTTTGATTGCCCTTCTTTGCTCGGCATTGGTCATGATACGACAGCCTTTTTTCTCCCATTGGAGTCGTAAGGCATACCATAGTTTGTAAGAACGAAGAAGCAGAGTTGGCAAGCTGCGTGAGTTCCTTCAGTTCTTGTTCAGGTGTAGAGCGAGCAGTAGGCTTGCGGTATGAGGTAATTAGTCTTCTGAGAACGGCTTGCTCCTTTGAGATTTCTCTATTAGCGATTAATTCGGTGAAAATTTTAGGAAATTTGACGGTCATAAACTCGTAGTCTTCCCAAGTGCATGGCAATGCACGAACATCAGAAGCAAGGGGTTCATCAAGAAGTCTTAGGTCAAGCCTCTCATAGCTCCTAGCGAATGTGGTGAAGGTGTTATCTAACTCCTTGATGCATGTCACTACGTCATCTCTCGAGGTCTCAGCGAGATCGTTGGCCATTGAAAGGAAAGATCATCCTTCATACGAAGGCCTAAGACCTACTGGTCGTGATGGTGCAATTGGGTTGGACAGTGGTGACTCCATTGCAGGCGTCACAAATGGGACCATGCATTCAGAAGCACTTTGAGATGCTACAGGGTGCTCTAGTGGCATAGGAGGTGTGTTGCATTCTATCTAAGCCGAATGGGGGTGCACAACTCCTCTGACTTGGATAATCCTGGGGCATCTAGCTTAGGACGATAAATGTGTTGGGATTCATTAATCACAACCGGTGCTGGTCCAGCTTGCTTTACAGCCTGTGCTCCATATGTGCAAGCCTCTCTAGCTGGAGTGAGGTTGCTTAGAATTGAGCCTCTTGAATGTCCACTCTTAGGCACCCATATCCAGGGGTTGCCCTCATAGTATCTTTGTGCTCACAACGGATCTTTGGGGATCCATCATGGCATGATAGTACGCCTATGTCGATAGCGTCTGAGCTGCCTCTTAGGCTGTGACTGATAGTTTTTGCGTTTAGAAGCACGTTTTTGCGGTTTACACAGAGGTGACCCTTTTTCTTTTGGCACCCATATGAGCATGGACTCTTTGGCCTTGTGAATGGCCTTGGTGGGCTTGGTTCTAGCAGTTTGAGCGTGGGGTGAGATATCACAGCCCTTCTCTCTAGGCTTAGTCATAGGCATGGTCATAGGGGTCTTTATCGGTGGCTTTGCAATTGTAGAAGATCAAGATAACCCTTGCTGAAATTAGTCACTATGCGCACGTTGCCTATAGCAAGATGGATGCGATCTAGGTTATAGTCCACATCGCAGTTCGTCTACTTTTTAAAAGTGCGACCTAGTAGTGACTTATTACCAGCCCCTTTAGTGTTTGGCAACACATAAAAGAAGATTGGTATACTTTCAGACTCGATAGAGACGGCCACTTTGCATTTTCCTAAGAGTGAGTAAGTGTTGCCCCCAAATGGGCTGAGTTTAGCATTTGTAGGCTTTAATTTAGGTTGACCAATGCGTGTCCAATGGTCATGCGTCAAGATATTATAGTCGGCACCTTCGTCTATCAAGGCATCAAAAGAATACGTCCGTTCTGCAGTGACTGTGATTCGTAGGTAGGCACGTGCCACTGCTTCTTCATCTTGATCTATCAGTTCAGTAATAATAGTGGCCACACAAACGTTGATAGGGGCTTCAAGCATAGGTGGCTCGTGCAACGGATGGGAAGGAGGATAGTACTTTTTCATGCGACTGCCATTGAAGAAGCCTATTCCACCTTCGAGCGTCTCCAACTCAACATTGCCTATTCTACTAATTGTATGTACTCGGAAAGGTCCTAGTCCTCGAAATTTCATTTTCTGTTTGTGACCCTTCACAGAGTATAGTAGAACGAGGTCCCCCTGATCGAAGTTGCGCTGTTTGACATGCTTGTCAAACCACATCTTTCGTTGTGCCTTTTCACAAATCAGAGCCTGGGTGGCTAAGAGTCGAGTCTTCGTGAGACGCTCTAACTCCACTAAGCAGTTGGTCCAAGCCTCTCTTCCCTCCCAACGCTCCTAGGCTGGTATTCTCAAGCTAGGGACAAAGAACTCTAAGGATAGAATGGCCTTCGTTCCATAAGTTAGCTTGAAGGGCGTCTATCCTACAGCCGTTTTATAAGCTGTACGATAGGCCCATAAGGCCGCCATTAATTTGTTATCCCAGTAGCACGTTGACTAGGATTTTATTAGTGGATTCTGCTTGGCCATTTGCTTGAGGGTAGTAGGGCGAGGACCTTCTATGAATGATTAGGAAGGTCGAGAGCAGGTGGGATATCACTTCATTAATGAAGTGCATGCCCTGATCACTTACTAGTTCAATTGGACAACCAAAACGTGAAAGGACCTGCTCCCACAAGAACTTCGCAGTGGTTCTAGCGTCGTTCTTCCTAGTGGCTCTTGCCTCTACCCACTCCGTCAGGTAATCAGTTGCCACAATGATGTAACATGCCTAGAAGTACTGTGCCATAGGGCTGATAGGTCCAATGAAGTCAATGCCCCATTTTTCGAAGGGCTGTCATACTATTACGAGGGTCAACTCCATCTTATCCTTGCGCATGGGCACCTTAGTCCTCTGGCACTCATCGCAGTGTTTTACAAATTTAGCAGCATCACGAAATAGGGTGGGCCACCATAGTTGGAATTGTAGCACCTTACGGGTTGTTGTATCCCCACTAAAGTGTCCTCCAGTTATTCCACCATGCACTTCTCTCAATACATCGTGCATCTCGTGCTCACTCACACATTTACGCAACAAACCGTCTTGTCCTAGTCTATAGAGTTGACCGGCGATCAGTTTGGTATGGCTAGATTTTTAAGATAAGTCTCCTTAGCCTGGCTTTCTCAATAGGCCTCTTAGGTAGACCGTTCTCTAGCACTTGAACTACATCATCGGTCCAATATGGTGTCAGATCGGCCCTAAACAAGTCTCTTTCGCTAGACAGGCCAAAGAGATGAGCGTTTGGTAGGTTGTCAGGTATGCCTTGTCTAGCAGATTCTCCTATGGGTATGCGAGACATGTGATCAGCCATGTAGTGCTGCTTTCCCTTATGTACAACCACTGAAAAATCAAATTCCAATAAGAGAAGTAACCATCTAGCTATGTGACCTGTAGCGCACGGCTTGTTCACTAGATAAAGCAAGGCTTGATGGTCAACGAAAAAGATGAAAGGGGTGGCCAACAGATAATGCCTAAATTTCTTTACAGCAAACACCATGGCTAACCCTTCCCTTTCTATAGTGGAATAGTTCATCTCCGTTTCAGTGAGCTACCTGTTAGCAAAACTCACGGGGTAATCTAGGTTATGCTCACCAGGCTGGCATAGAACAGCTCCAATAGTGAACTTAGAGGCATCTACGTGTACATGGAATGTTATGCTCCAGTCTGGGACTCGTAAGATTGGTGCAGTGGTGAGAGCCTTCTTTAACTCTTCATATGCACGCTGGCATTCTTAGTCCACTCGAATACGATCATCAGCTTGTACAATGGTCTAGTAATCAGTGTGTAATTCAGTACAAAGCGTTGATAGTATCCCGTATGGCCTAAGAAACACAGAACACCCTTGTAGTTAATGGGTGGTGGTAGGTCAACAATGACCCTAACTTTTGAGAAGTCGGTGGCAATGCCATTCCTTGACACTACGTGCCCTAGGATACATCCATGCTTCACCCAGAATTGGCACTTTAAGGGGTTCAACGAGAGGTTGTATAACCAACACCGTCCAAAGTCAGCTCTCAACTTTTCTAAGTGTTCGGCCCAACTAGAGTGTACGCATAAGTCGTCTACGAACACCTCTAGCTCGCATCTAAGCATATCCTTGAAGATGGTGCACATCAATCGTTGGAAGGTCGCAGGCGCATTCATTAGCCCAAAGGGCATAACGATGTAGGCGAATACACCCCACTCCGTGGCGAAGGCAATCTTGTGTCTGTCGTCAGGGTGTACTTGCACTTGATTATAGCTAGAGAAGCCATCTAGGAAGCTGTAGGCTTCTTTGCATGCTACCCTCTCTAGCATGTGCTCAGTATACAATAAGGGGTAGTTGTCCCTCTTCGTAGCAACATTAACTTTCTTGTAATTCACGCACACTCAAATTTTACCATTCTTTTTCATAACGATCACTATGGGTGATACCCAATCCGTGTGCTCAATCTCATATATAAATCTTGCCTCCATGAGCTTATCGATTTCCTCCTTCACTGCATGGGCATGTTTGGGATTCATAGGGTAATGTCATTGCTTTGTTGGCACCGCATCTAGAACCATTGGGATATTATGGGTCACAACCCTAGGATCGACTCCTTTAAGTTCCTCCAAGGACCAGGCAAACACGTCGACATACTCTCGTAGGAGAGCAACAAGTTTAGCCTCCTCATCCTTGGTCAAGTCATCAACGATGAACCCTATGTCGAGGCTTCTCGCCTTCCCTTGCCAAGTTGACTTCCTTGACCTTGGCGGGTCCTTCAATTGGCTCACTGGTTTGCCCTTGTCTCTTTGCTCCTAGTAAAATCACTACTCTATCACCCTTCTTAAACTTTGTGAAGCGTTTGGGGAGATCCTACAGCTTCTTTTGCCTCTCTGCTTCTGAGTCCTTAGTTCGCTTCCTAGCCTCCTCCTTTAGCCATCTGTGCCTTAGGTGGACTAGCAAGTCTCCTTTGGTGTGTTTGACCTTAGAGGGTTGGGGAATTTTGGGATCACTCTCCGTACTGACTTCTAACTCCGAGTTAAACTCACATCCCTTGCTTGAGGAAGGAGTTTTGCCAGGGGGTCGTAATTCAGTAGGTGTATCTGTCTTAAGCACTGGAACTACCAATGGTTGTGCCACCCCTGCCTGCTCGTAATCCATGGCTCCTATGTGCTCCAACTAGGATCTATCGCACTCCATCCGCATGACTCCTCTTTCATTCCAGCCTGCCCTTTCCCTTCTAGGCCTAGAGTCTGCCTTGATCTGTTCGATTGCTCTCCCTTTAGTGTCATATTCTATTGTGTCTAACTCTTCTTCACTCTCATCTCCAATAGAGCGGCAGTCCTCGTACTCCTCATCATCAGAGTCTTGCCCCTCTGACTACTCGTCATCCCCCAGGTTTTCCTCTCCAATCTCCTTTTCGTCAGTGACTAAAGCCCAATTGTATAACAGGTTAAGATCGTAAAATTTGGTCCGTTTCCACTCAGGCTTAGCCAAAAGATCACTTAGGGGTTTTAGATTGGTAGCCATGTTGCCCTTCAGTTTATCGGTTAGGCACTCTATGATTCCCTGAAGCTCGAGCTTGTTGGTGGGAACATGAAACGAGACCGATTTCCCTGGATTATGTGAACTTCCTGCCATCATGCAGAGTGGCCGAAGTAGATCTCCTAGGCTCACGGTTACTGGGGTGGCTACTAAAGTGGTGAGGAGGTTGCTGGGTGGTTGCCTTCCTCCTTGGTTAGCACTCTTTGGCCATATGTCTTGGTTAGCTTGCTGACATGCTTCTTCCTGGTCTTGCCTTTGTGGCATTTCATGTGGTGTGGGTGCATTCCCCGATTGAGGTCGGGATGGTGAAAGAGGTGTACCCACACTAGAGAGGTCTTCAATTTGGTCTTCCACTATGCGCTCTACATCCCTAAGGTGTTCCTGGGCGTCCTTGACCCACTCCTTGACTTTGGCTATAGCCTCGAGTTGCCATCTGGGGTGGGGGTATTCCCCTACCTTGGCACTCCCTAGTTCTGCTATCTTAGGAGCTGAGGTCTCTACCTTTGCATCAGTGACTCTCTTTCCCGTCACTAGCGTTGTAGCTTCCTCAGTCTTAAGGGTAATCTTTGCATCCGTTCTCCTTCTCCTTCTCCTCCAGCTTTTCTTTCCCAACGAGGCTGCATCCAGGTTACTTGGCCCAGGGCAATGAGATGCTTGTTTGTTTTGTCTGTGCTTGCGTCATGACATGTAGTGGGATGGGCGTATCCTCACTGCCAAAGGTCTCCACACCGAACAGCCCCAAGGGTACCGAAGGCATGTTGGTAGAACTAGTTGATGGCTTTCGTCTAGGACAATCAGGAAATAGGTGTGTGATTCCGCATTCGGTGCATCGAAGGTCAGCTTTGTCCTTGTTTGCCTGTTCCCTTTCTGGGTAGTGTGATGAAATATGGCCTGGATGACCACAAGTCCAGCATGAGATTGGATCTTGGCTTGGTCCTCTAAAGCCTCTACCTCTTTCTCTACCTAGCGCCATTACCGGTACTAGTCGGTAGTCCATCAGGACTGGATTGCCTTCCTCATCATAGGATATGTATGGGTTCACATAGGTCTCCTCTTCACTAGGTTCTTCCATATAGTGAACAGGAGCGTCACTCGGTGGATGGGTAACATAGGGCCTTGATGGTCTGGGTATGACTGTTGGGTTCATCTCTAGCCTAGGAATGGCCGGTCTTGCGTCATTTGGTGTTGGAAGCGCCAACTGGGCTCCCCTGCCAAAGAGGTTAGGTAGCCTATTGCCTAAGTATGGAGGGTTGTATTGCTGCGCATATGGGAATCTCCTTGGCAATCTGTTATGTAATGCATCATGACTGAACCTACCGCAGTTCGAGCACGGCCTAGATCTAGGATCTTGGCACTCGGCTGGGAGGTGGTTACCACCACAGTGTATACACTGCACATGCGACCGCACATGCTTCCTCATTTGTTCTTGCAATCGTGCAAGCTCCATTCTTACCTCAGCCAGTTCCTGGCCTTGGTCAACACTCTTTCCCTTATCCCGTATGCTAGAGTTCTCTCTCTCTCCTGAAATTGTTGACCGCTCTAGAGCTCTCTGGCTTGTACTGTCCGACTGATGTTCCTCATGCTTCACTCCCTAAGCTGATCGTCCACCCTTATTGCCTCTTCAAAGACTCTAGCTAACATGTCTCGGTGTAGAGTGGAGTTACTAGCCAAAGCCTTGTAGAGCTCCTCACTTCGAATTCCATTTATAAACACGGTAGACACAACCTTCTCGTTAGGTCGCTCATTGGCAGGGATCCTCTTGAAGAGGCTACGCACATGAGTGACATAGTCCCTTACGTCTTCCTTTTCCCTCTGACTGACATTCATCAATCGGACGATGAGATTGTCAGATAACCTGCCTCAAAGAATCTCTTGATAAAGAGGTCCTTAAGACGGGCAAGTTCGTGCGCTCAGCTACATCTAGACTAGTGTACCAAATTCTCCCCTTATCACCTAAGCACAGGCGGAAAGCTTGAGAGCTTTGTGCAAGGTTCATGAGACCGTTTGCTTCGCAAACTTATTCAAATTGCTCCACAAAGCTATGTGGGTCATTGCTAGGTTCATATTGTCTAGTTGCTTTGCTACAATAGGGATTTTAGATTGCCTCTTTGCCCCCTGCGTGACCCCTAATCCCGAGAGTAATGCTGTGGCTAAGCCTATTGCGCTTTGCTCAATGGACGTATTGTCCATGAGCCGCTTGGCTATACGAGTTCACTCAACGATAAGTCAGCCTTTGCTGCTCGTTCTCTCTCTGCATTTGGCCCTCCTTTGGCTGCACTAGCCAAGGCTAGCTGGGCCTCGTTCATGTCTACATCTTGTTGGAGTTTTCTAGCCTTTTGCTCGTGGTTATAGACAATTATGCTCTCTAGCGCCTTTCTAATCGCCTTTCTTTCCTCTTCTAGGTTTGCTACCACTTCCTCTACTGGTCTACCGTGAATCACAGTCCTAGTCAACAAGTCGTACTCATTGACTAATTCCTGCACTAAGACTGGGAATTCTCCCAAGTCCAGTGTCTGCCTCGTGATCCTGACATTGCTCCCACTTCTAGCTCCACAAGGTCGTCGATCAATTTGAGTAGCTCCGGCAGCAGTCGATCCTCTATGTTGTCGCCTTCTGGATCTTCGTGTCCTCTTAGGGTCCTACCGATGGGGCTCTCAAACACCCAACTATGTTTTGGTATCTTCTCCTAATAGTGGGTTCCTTGATGTTATTATATCTTCTGATGAGTTCCTTGTTATTGAAAGTAGTTGTCAATCTTATTCACAAGTTGTGCTTCATGCTTTCTAGTGCTTAGTGCGAAAACAAGCTTTCTCTTTTCTTGTAGTGCACCTTTGGTGATAAAATCAAAAGTGAGGTGCGGATGTAGGCAATGCTCAATGCAACCTCCACTCTTTCCCTCACGTTCGTAGCCTGATATGGCTCTAAGCATAGGTTCTGGTTGATCTAAGGTCTTACTGAAAGTCCATGCTACGTTCTCTATTTTGTTTTAGGGTTGGTTGGTTGGTTGGTCACCGAAACTCAAGTCAAATTCTAAATTTGGTCTGCTCAATGTCTAGCTATTCGGGGTGAATCCTCGGTTATCTTGTCTGGCCTCTGGCTTCTAGGGGATGAATTGGGTTTCCATGGGGGTGAGAGATGCGATCAGGTGGCTAGGACTGTAGGGCAGGTTTAAAAACCCTCTATTTTAAGTTTTGGTGAAGTGGTCCAATTCTGGGAATCGGAAAGGTTGGTCCGATTCTAGGAGTTGGATGGGCTGGTATGATTCTAGGAATCAGATGGGCTGGTCCAATTTTCACAATAGAAAAAGTGGTCCGATTATCGCAGTTGATCCGATTTGAGACTCGAACAGGGTGGTCAAATTTTACTTTGGTCCGATTTCCCTAGTCGGACAGGGAGGTCCGACTATTGCAATGGGTTGAGTGGTCCGATTGTGGTGCTAGGACCAATGGTCCGATTTTGGCACTGGGTCCAATTTTGGGACTAGGACACGTGGTCCGATTTTGAGACCGGGTTCGATTCTCGTAGTGGTGCGATTCTGGGAATCGGATCAGACAGGGTGGTCCAATTCTCAGAGTTGGACGGTCCGACTCTCGAAATTGAATGGTCCGATTCTGGGAATCGGACGGACTGGTCCCACGGCGCGGATGACAGCCCGCAGGTTGCGTGTGATGCCTCAAGCTCAATGTCTACTCCATGGAATCGTCCCGTGCCTTCCAAATAGGTGCAAAAATATACAAGGAACTTCCAGGCATACCTGGAATCAATGTGGTGCTCGAATCGATCGGCACTTTAACGATCTCCCTGCAGCTCTCTCTCTCTCTCTCTCTCTCTCTCTCCCCCTGACTCTTAAGCTCACTCTCTTCTCACAAGGCAGAATGTCAAATGTGGTCTTTCCTGGTTCCCTGGGCCTCTTATTGCCCCACCCCAGCCTGCTGCAACCTCAGAAGCTAATCCTTCACACTCTTCCAGCCAGATATTTGAATCTGTATCCCTATTTCCCTGTTTCCAGCAACAGCAGAACCCTTCTGTTTTTCTTCTTTTCCTATCTTAATCTTAACCTAATGCAACAAAAATCAAAACAAGAGATGGAGATGAATGGTCCTACTCTAATATTCAACAACAAATCAAAATACTTACTTGCTCCAAGGATCAAAACCTCCTAAATCTCCTAACTATCTCGAGCACCAGTTCGGGCTGCAAACTCTACTTCTATGCTCGATTCAATGCGCGCGACGCTCAAGGCTTGATTTCGTCTGTCCCACCAATGGAACCAAAATGGAGGGGAGCTACAGAGCTCTACCCCGAGACCTACGGACCGCTTATTGATCAAGCATTTCAAGCCGAGTGGCCATGGCTACCTCTCACATAGCTGACGTGCAATGCCTACCTTATGGGTGTAGTGAGCTTACCTTGATGCTCAATCGAGTTCCCTCCTCTCTCTTGCACTCCGATAGTTACACGATCCTTGTGGCAAGCTCAAGCAAGCTCAAGCCCTCTCCGTCAAGCTCCATCCTCCATAGCCGCACAAGAGAAGAGAAGAGAAGAGAAGAGAAGAGAAGAGAAGAGAAGATGAAGAGAGAAGATGGGGAGCTTTTTCTCCACGATCCCTCACTCTCACACACTCACTCCCTCACTCACTCATGCTCCCTCAATCCCTCGCTCAAGCACAAGCAAGAAGGCAAGAAACAAGAGAAGAAGAAGAAGAAGCTTTGGCCACACACAAGAATGAGCTTCTCATTCACTTTTAAACTTTATATACATGCCCTACTTTTTGGGCGGTCATCCCCACTTTTTACATGGCCGGCCATTAGCCTAGGCCCTCTTTTCCTATTTCCCACCGTTCTTACTTATCCCATTCCCAACTAATGCATACAATTTGCACAGGAGTGAGCCTGGCACTCTTTTACAAGGATTCGGGAGCGCTTTCACAATTAATGGTGCGCTTTTACTCTTTTCTTTTCTCGAGGCGACACTGAGGACTTTTGGAGAGGTCGTCATTCAAAATTTTCAGGGTCTAACCTCCATCCGGGGCGCCTTTTCCTTCCTTTGTCTTGTGCCCTTTCGATTATCTCCTTCTATTTTCCCGCTCCTCTGCTCCATTTTCCGATCCTCTGTGCTGCGGTAAAAACACACACACTCTCTCTCTTAATCTATTCCCACCTTCCTCCCTCTCTCTATCTCCTCCTTCCTCCCCCCTCTCTCTGTCTCTCACTCTCGCTCCCTCTTGCTCCCTCTCCTTGTATCTGCCTCTCACTCTCACTCTCTTATCCCAATGTCATCTCTTCCTCTCACACACACACACACACACACACACACACACACACACACACACACACACACACACACACACACACACACACACACACACAAACACAAAATTGGTATTTCATTAGCAGGAAATTGAGGAAGTAATATATCTATAAGACATAACCCTAAGCTCCTCTATCATGACCAAATCTTATTTCAAAAGCCAAGATCATGTCACCCTTTATGAGATTGATGAAGAGACTGCAGAAGGTTTAATCCGACAAACGTTTCCCTCACCAAGCTTGCTCCTTGGATGAGTGGGAGTTCTTATCACCATCGTGCATTACAGGGGTGTGAAGGCCCATGGCAAAAGCAATACTGAGATTGACATTGAGGAAAACACAATTGTGCAATGGCCAATTGAACATATCGGTAAGCATCTCCTCTCTTGATTTTTGTTATGATTGCTTTATCTCCCCCTCTTACCCTATTTTGGATCATTGTTTGCAGGAAAGAGATCGACGACTCTCCTAAGGACTCTGAATTTCCTCCATGATCTACAACAAAATGACAGGCTATTGTCACTGGCAACAATCACAAGGGGAGAGTCACCCTCCAAGAGTGAGAGGAAGAGTAACACAAACGCGATCATTGACTTCCACCGAGCTACAGGCAACTTGTAATTGCATGTGGGGAAGGAGGGACATTAGGAGAAGGTGGGCATGCTTTGATGACATAGTTGAGGAAGAGTAACGACCATCAAAGCATTGAGTCCTTTAGTGCACAGCAAGGGCGTGGCCATACGCAACCCAAGAATAATTGAACACAAATAACTAAAAAGAAGTGCATGATAGATGCCGGTGAAACGACTGGTGAGACTACTCTCACAGTCACTTGTGATAAACGTATTGTGCAAGCATGCATAGAAGACCAGTTGAAAACGTTGACGGTGAGTTCTTGGAAGAGATAGTAGTATGATTTAGATTATTGTTTTTATTTCTTTACGTTGATTGGACATCAATTACTTCATTGTCTCATTCAGATGTGGACATCCACCCCTTTGCCACCCATCCCATTATGTCATTTGGTTTCCATGCCTACAATTAGACAAGTCATATCAAGGTACAAGCAATTCTTAGAAACCTTTTTTAGCAATTGGTATGTTAGAGGGATGGGTATATTCATAGTATCATTAGAGAATCCAAGACACCAATGCAAGGAGGTTGATGATATGATTAGAACTAAGTGGGACCCCCTTTGGCTAAAGAAGCATGAGGACTTTGAGGTAGAAATCAACAGCACTGATTGGGCCTTTTTGTTAAATTGCATGTTTTATGTTTGGGATGGTAACCATGGGCTCACAGCATGGATGAATGAGATATGCACATGTGAGTGGCCCTAAACCGTAGGACCTTAACATTATGCAATGTGTTTGCTTCTTATATAATCCTTAATATAATTGACTGTTTGCAATAGCCTTTCCAGATAACACGAGACAACATGTGTGCGTTGATTGTCACCTTGTGAAAGTGACAAGTGTGGCAGAAGGGGAGATTTTGTCAGCTATTTCTTGTATAAATAGGTATGCAATGGACCATATTCATGAGATCCTAATACGCATGAGATTCTAATATGCATGAGATCCTAAAATAGAATGTACATAGGCTGGCACAAAAGGGGGCTGTCCATACCTCGTATCTAGACCTTGTTTGTGAGTCCCAATGGCTTCAAAGATAGCTCTCCAGAAGTGTGACGTGAAGAGAGAATCACAATCACTAATGATTCTTTTGGGTAACCCATGTATCTTGAATATCTCCTTGATAAACTATCTTGCAATGTCTGAGGCTTTATAGTTTGTCTTTACTGGAATAAGGTGTGCAACCTTAGTAAGCATGTCAACCACAACCATGATGGAGTTGTACCCTCCCTAGACTTGGGGTAGGTCTACACTAGGGCAGGCTGACCACACAACTATTTTTGACAAGCTAACTGATGAGGCAAAGGCATGGGTGCAAGCGCACAAAAAGTTAGTGCCCATTCCCACATGGTACAAGGCACTATTGATTATACTTGCCCACGTTATGTGGAAGGTAGGTAATTCTTCAAGCTATCTTAACAATGTTTTTCCTGATGCATTTTGTCCTAATGTAATGTTGTCCCTAATTACCAAACGAGTATGATATGACAGTGCGATCGACCGAACAGAAACGAACACAGCTCTTCGACTCTGAGTTTAGAACCAAGTGGGGTGAGGTGTACTATAATGTCAATGAAAAGCTCATCAAGAAAACTTGACATTTGCTAAGAGTTACAGACCCTAGCCTCGAAGAGAAGTGGTATCAATAAGTTGCTACCTCTTTGTACCTGCCATCTATATGTAATCAAACTACATTGGTCCACAAAGTAACAATGTTTTTGTTAATGCAAAATTGTCTCTAGAGTGGGGCTCCAAGACGGGGGTGTATTGAATGAGGAGAGAGTATACACATTGGCATCCTCAAAGCTAAATGAGGCAGATCGTGTAAGGATATTGAAGGCCATGGAGAGTTTTGACAGGAAAATTCGAACATTGATGGGCATACCTGAATGTAGGTTATTCTTGTTCATCTAAATTATGTGCATCATAAGTTTGACGAATTGGTATTAAATGGCATAACTTTGATTTGAGTAGATGGAAATGCACCGCTTTGAAGTTGGGTAAGAGAAGAGACCTTTTGGGCCATATTGCAAGATGGCAGAAAGAGATTGCTTTTGAGTTGGCAGGACTACTATAACATTAGGGTGGAACACAATTTGGTCTTCCAATACACCTAGGAGATAAAGAGAAAACATAGAGAGCAAATGTTTTGCATTGTCTTCCATGATTTCAAGCCAGACGAAGATATAGAGTCACAGAAGTCAATGAAGTTGGCAACATGGAGACTTCTGTGAAGGTAGTTCACAATATCCTTCTTTAGTAGCATGTTTGTAATGCCATCTTGCCAATCCATTCAAGAATTGTAATGGTGACTTTGCAAGTCAGGTTCATGTACGGGCAGCTGGAGAGGAGGGCTATACAAACTCTACTAGGAGAGTATGAGGACTGGGCAAACGTGCAGGAGGATTAGTGCATGTATGAGGATTACCAGATAGAGCAAGAGTGGAACGAGGGGGCATATCAAAGATGCTCTATTTTCCTCGACTATCTAGAAGGTGAATACCCCTCCAATGAGAAAACTTTGTACCAAAAATACTCAAGGGAAAAACAAACACAAGAGACACAAGGATCCAGAGGCATGGTAAGTGAAATGAGTTGCATTCTTAGGAGTATATTGCACTTTGTTGTCTCCTAATGAAGAGACTATGATGGGTTCATAGGAAACTGATACTAGCAGTGCGGTTACTGTAAAAAGAAAATAGAAGAGCAAGCACACATCCAATATCATTGAAGAGAGGCCAAACAAATCGGCCCTCATCACTAATTAATTTGGTTTCTCCACACCTAAAAGGTTTGATTTTTTGAAGTACTATATCTAAGAGATCTCTTGTGTCTCTCTAGTGAAAATATTTCCTTGAATATAAATTGTAACCACTAAAGACATCTCTTGTGTCCCTCTAGCAAAAATATTTCCTTGAATATGAATCGTAACCACTAAACTATGTAGGTCCCTTCATTGATACTATTGAAGAGTAAGTTGCAATGGAAGGCATTGCCAAGGAGGTACACAACATTGGAATGGATAGAAGGACACAAGCTCTTTCAGATCTTGCGGTGGAGAGTGTTACCTTACACATCGCTATAGAGAGATGCACGACAATGACGAGAAGCATAGTGAGGCATCACATGGAATTGACACACGTATTATAGAGCCTCAAGATGGTAAGCTTGCTTTTGTACAAAAACTCATGATGTGAAGGCACGTAATTCTTGTTCATCACCAAAGTAACATCAACAATATTTTTTAACATGCAGAGGGTGGAAGAACTGAGTGTCTTGGATTTGAGGTTACATCAGATGTGGTGCGTGCACAGAGAAGTAAAGAAATGATGCTGATGAATTCCACACGTCATGATTGGATGATGTCAGAGCTTTAAAATATTCTATCATTATATGATGTTAATAGGGATGTGTGTCCCTATGTAGAGAATGAAAGAATGCAAGAACATGGACTAGCCGTGCTAGGGGATGTGGCAGCTATCGGTAAACAAGCGTGACTCGTGGTTTTTTTTCTGACAATACAATGCCAATAAGAATGGTCTGTATTTTTGTAGAGGGGGATACAATTTTTGATTTTCAACCTATAATTCTGGAGGATGTGCTAGCCACCATTAGACACTGGTGAACTAACGTGTCTCAATAATACTATCTACAATAACATTTGAACGAAAAATATGTTGCTAATTATGAATTTATCATGTAGAGGGCCATACTGAAAGTCACGTGGAAGTCAACTTGCAAGACATCATCTCCCACAAAGCTACAATGGTGCAAGATGTTCCAACCACACATGCAAGTAAACAAACATGTAAGAAGAATGTTATCTATCGTTAACATTTAGTAAGAAGAATATGTTACTAATCGAGGAGTCAATGTGCAGAGGTCCACAACATTGAAAGCCCCATGGAAGAACTCTTGCAAGTCACTGTCTCCCATGCCGCTATGATGACGAAGGTGGAGTGGCATACTATTGTTTGTGACCCATTTGAGATTGGACATGCATTGCAAAATGATCAGCCAAGTGAGGCATTCTCTCAATTAGTAGAGGCATTGGAGGAGGTCAACCAAGATGGTCGAGGTTGATGAAGAAACCACAAACACAGTATGTGATATCATGGAGGTTTGTCTCCCTGAAGATAGTGTCGTGCATGGAATAGGGGGATGGAATTCCACCATGGAACTCCCATACTGAGGCAGAGTTAGTCGATGCCATGTATCTGGGCTTGATCATGTTCTCAAGGACGCATGGATGTTACTTTTCCTTGCTACAACACACTCCATGGTAGAGCTTGTCGAGCAGGTTGTGGAGGATGGACATCAATGGATGGAGTCAAGGCAGAATTGTTGGGCCTTACGCATGGCACAGATTGTTTATTGCAACACACTTGTATGTGTCATTGGAGATAGAGAGGTGAGAGTTTTAAAGTCATGATATGCTCATGTTGAATACTGTTTATGTATTACACTTGTTGGATCCGTTTAGTGAGTATAATTACTAAAATTAGTATTTCAATCTTTAAATGCATGTACATGTGCTATATATTCTAGTGTACATGCATTTAGATATCACTTACAATGGAATCATCCCTCGGAGTTCACAAAAGATGACATTACTACAAATGAGTGGGTGCAAGATACATCAAGATCCCCAATGAGAGGTCAACGTGAGATCCAATATTGTTAAACTATTGTAGATATGTTTTGTAAATATTTAGTAGATTCCTAATCCGTTATACGACTACCAAATATTGTAGGTGGCATGCAATGTGGTAGGGATTTTTGGAGCTTATTCTTGCAAACATACACAAAGGAAGGGGACACCATTTTAGATTGCAATGTGCGATGTGGTGACTTAGCATCGATAGCTCTAAATTTCAATAAATTGATTGCATGTCTGTATCGTTTCGCTGAAGATGAAAGATATCTAAGAACAAAGGTAACATGTTTACATAAACTTGTACAATATCTGATTGTAATGTAGTGTTCTTTTTTGTCATACCAATACATGGGTGCTCACCCTTCCACGTGTGCATGTATAGCTACCTCCCACAACCCGAAAATTCATCGTGTTTGATATGAATGGGGTGATTCTACATAGGCAACCAAAGAAAAAGGGATCGACACAGTGAAGCCCCTAGAAGTGGGCAGGTATTGGGTGATTTTGTGGCTAGGGCTCACCAAGTTTTTGAAGGAAATATCCACATTGTTTGACATTGCCAGCCCCATGAAGGAAGACAACTTAAGTGAGCTACTCCAATTGGTTAGAAGTGAATGTATGAAGTTGTCAAAGCAAGCATTAACCTTTGTATTTCAATATAGATAAGAAAAGTGCAGAGCAACTCCCACAACAACTTCTGCCAGAAGGAGTTACACAAAGCCCCTTTTCATGAAATGTTTTGACGACATTGATTGGCCGCACTTTAGCCCCAACAACAACACTATTTGTGGATGATAGCATGGAGAAGATGCAAATGAACCCACCCAACACCTTTATATGCCTACCCCCATTTGAGGGAAACCCCATGGACACTATCCTTTTGGAGCACATGCTTCCCTACATGACCGAGCTAGCGTGCTTTCGTGGTTCAATCCTAAACTTTGTTAGGGATCACCAATTCCACCCCCCAGCAATGGAACTCGATTGATATTTGATGTGCATGATGAATATGTACTTTCAGACTTATTAAAATATCTAGGGAAGGGTGGAGTGTAGAAACATGCATGCATGTGAATGTATATATGCACAGTGGATTGAGTAACAATGAGGTAATATTGTTGTCTCGATATTAACTATTTGAACAAAGTGAAAAACAATAGATATCACACATTACTATAGTGACTGTAACAAACTATTTGATGCCCTATCCTGTTGTAGTAAGTCCACACAATAATGCTCGATTGAAAGTAGTGAAAACATGTGTAATGTAATTTTGCTTATGTGTGCACAATGGAAGTGATATAACAGGATATAATATCAAATCATGCACATAAAAGTGAGAGATACGTGAATGTATATATGCATGTGGGATAACAATGTGATATTCTTTTCGTCCTGATATTAACAACTAAAAGTATTTAAGACAATTTACCTCATGCAAACCCTTGACCCTTGTAATAATAAGAGGGTTGTGAAAAACGGATGGATGACCCTTGCAAAATTAAGAGGGGGAGAGAGAGAAGTTGCTAATTTAGAGTGTGTGTGTGAGAGACAGAGAGGGGGAGGTTGCTGAGAGAGAGAGAGAGAGAGAGAGAGAGAGAGAGAGAGAGAGAGAGAGAGAGAGAGAGAGAGAGAGAGAGAGAGAGAGAGAGAGAGAGAGAGAGAGAGAGAGAGAGAGAGAGAGAGAGAGAGAGAGAGAGTGTGTGTGTGTGTGTGTGTGTGTGTAAGGGGGGGAGAAAGAGAGGAGTTGCTTTTTTGGTCTAGTGCTCTCTGATCTAATATTCATTATTTGCTTTATTTAGTTTCTATATTTGAGAGAGAGAGAGAGAGAGAGAGAGAGAGAGAGAGAGAGAGAGAGAGAGAGAGAGAGAGAGAGAGAGAGAGAGAGAGAGAGAGAGTGTGTGTGTGTACACACACGCACACGCACACGCACACGCACATGCACACGCACACGCACACGTACACACACACACACACATATATATACATGTATATATATATGTATATATATATATATATATATATATATATATATATATATATATATATATATATATACATGTATATATATGTATATGTATATATATATATATATATATATATATACATGTACACACACACACACACACACGCACGCACACGCACACACACACACACACACACACACACACATAGATAGATGGGGAGGAGAGAATAATTTGAGAGAGAGAGAGAGAGAGAGAGAGAGAGAGAGAGAGAGAGAGAGAGAGAGAGAGAGAGAGAGAGAGAGAGAGAGAGAGAGAGAGAGAGAGAGAGAGAGAGAGAGAGAGAGAGAGAGAGAGAGAGAGAGAGAGAGAGAGAGAGAGAGAGAGAGAGAGAGAGAGAGAGAGAGAGAGAGAGAGAGAGAGAGAGAGAGAGAGAGAGAGAGCTTAATTAACATGGGGGGAGAAATATGGGAGGGGATGGTAGTGGTGGAATCAGTGGAGGTGGTAATGACAGCAGTAGTGGAGGCGGTGGCAGAGGTGGTGGTGGTAGTGGTGGTGGAGATGGTGCTGGTAGTAGGGGTGGTAGTGGTGCTTGATATGTGCACAAGAGAATAGGAGGAATAAGTGGAATATGTGGAACAAGAAATGGAGGTTGCCCAGAAAAGCTTGCTTCTTGCCCTTTCCCATTAGATTGTAAGGTTACCTTAGGTTAAGGATCTACCTTGGACATGTGAAGCTGTGAGCTACACGAAGGTGTGATTGTCATTGCCTCATTATATGTTTGAAAGGATTGTTTGTGTTTGCTAGAATCCAAATCTTTGATGAAAAATATTGACAAACATGATAAAAGGGAAGATTGCACTAAGCTACCCCCAAGCTAGCTACAAGATCCTACTCCAAGGGGATCATGGTTATCACTTCGAGAGGCTTAGATTGGCTCCGTAGCGAAAAGGTTTGTCGTAGGGATAGTCTCAAGCAGCAGGAAATGTGGATGCTAGGGGAACTCTGGCCGTAAATTTCACATTACTCCTAGAGTTCAATGAGCCCCTTCATGACCGAGGATGGGATCGTGGAACCCTAGTACTAGTTACAAGGGAGGAACCTTGGTGGAAAAAATACCCTCGTGGAATTCTGTATATCTTTCACAGGATCGAAAATATGGAAATTTTAATAAACTTCTAATATAATAAAGAATTTTGTTTTACTCAAGGTTTGTTTGAATTATATGCGTGTTCGTGAGACAAATTACGTGAAGGAACCTGTGATTTAACGGACTAATTAAAGAAGCTGGTTGTATATGTTTCAATAAATGTACTGTAGGTAATTAAAAAAACTAAAGATGATACTGTCATCAAAGGAAAGCGGGTGAGCGTGACCCTCAATAGGTCCTGTCCAATGGTAGGGTAGTCCCGGTTAGCTGGGAGATTTTCTAAATCGACGATAGAAATAGGAAGACGATAAATTGACCAACTAGTTGCTTGGTAGAACTGACTTGCATTGTTTTAGGGGGTTGGAATGGGATTTTGCCTTATGGGAAGGAGGGTTGACATACCGCACTCCCCTTCGTCTCCCACTCTCTTTGAACCAAGTGCAATGGCAAGTCCACTTCAGTTCGAGTAATCATGTAGAAAGTGAGAACTCGAAATTACTGATGATAATTGGCTGTTAGGAGACCTGTCTGATTTTAGGAACCCGAAAATTTAGGTCGATCCTAGTGGGTTCGGCTGGAACTGCTCCGTTGTGATGTAGACTCAGTAGGGTCTAAGTGACAAACCCCATGATACTCCAAGGGAGTGCTGGGCGGCATCATTTGGAAAACCTACAAATGGACTACAAAAAGGTGTGCCTTGGAATGAGCTTGGCGGACACCTCCACTCTCTTAATCATCAACAACCAAGTTCTTGTGAAATTTCATTCTCTTGAGTACTGCTTTGAATTGCTAGAAGAGTATTCCACTTAAATAAGTCAAAGTTAAGTCATTCATACCTTTGGAGTACCAATTCTTGAGATCCATTGCAATCGTATTGATGGTTGTAGAAATGCACAATGTTTAGGATGCAATTGTACCACCAAAAACTCCCCTTTTTTTGTTCGTTAAGATTAGTCACATCTATAGACATGTTCATATGTGTTTCTAAATTTCCAAAAGTTAATGCACTTATACCTCTCACCATGAAGATAAACATGTTCATAAATGCACATGATATTTTATTCTAAATCACAATATGTGTTTATTTTCTCACCTAGAACATATTTCTTCATAGTGGACTAACTAATACTTGTTGAATGTGCATTAGTTTAACTAGTGTTACTTTTTTATTAGTGCAGTTTTATTTATATGGTATTCATCATGGCCTAAAAGATGGTCTCTCTTGCCCTATATCCAGAGATTAACATTACAATAACTAATGATAACCTTAGATCAAAATTTCTTTTACTAATATTATTGTTTGAAGTCGCATCACGTTATTACTTTCTTAGTTGATAGGTATAATATTAAAAGAATTAAGAAAGAGATTAGTTTATAATTAGTTTCACACTTTTTTAAAGAAATTGTTCTTCCTTTAGCTTTAGATTAATATATATGGTATGTATAAATTAGAAATTTGTCTTATGTACAAGGGAGAAACATATACTTGCACATTGCAATGGGAGCAATTCTCATTTGTAAGGATATCGCATGTATGCTTAACAGGTTGCTACAAGCATTGATGGAGGATAAGGAACTATTACATTCATGATTGTAGCTTACAATGGATTATTGTAATTTTGCAACTAGTAGCTCTCTAGTTTTGAGTTATACTAAAAAATGACATGTTTATAAACGTGTTTTATTGCACATATAACTTATAGATTTGACGCATGCATGGACATAGATCTCTAGAAACACTTAAAAACATACTTACACCTATTTTCTTAGTTCAAAAAATGCGCATATTTTCTCAACAATTGGTCTATCTTCTTGTAGGGTGAAAGCATGTTAATGCACTACACTGTTTGCACTTGTTAGCATTATGCAAGCAACCTGGCTTTAGCACTAGTCCTTTAGGTTTTGGAACAAATTTCATGTGGAGGTAGCTGTTTTAAAATTGATGATGGTTGGTGGGACATGAGATGCATGAATGTTCAACCATGGCTTAGAAGTGGTGGGCATTCATTGAGCATGGAGATGGGGCAATGGTAGGAGGTGAGAGGTCTTGCAAGAAGTGCATGCATAGGTGCACTTTGATGATCCAAATATGAGCCCTAGGCCTTCTCCTACTAAGCAACGATAGACAATAGCTACTTCTCTTCCTACTAAGTGCCAAGAGATAGCATGGTCACCTTCTCCATCGTGCAAGACAACAATTGCAATCTCCCCTAAAGCCATGTCATGTTCAAGGAAAGACAAATGCTAGTGATTTTCAACTAGTTAGTCACAAGAATCTTCCTATGTGTTCGTGTGTGTTGGAGTTTGTGAATGTGCATGTGTGTGTGTGTGTGGTATTTGAACCGATGCTTACTTCTTAATTCTTGCATGCTAAGGACCTACGGCACTTCAATATTATTTCACTTTTTTTTGTTTTTTTGTTGTAGCATGATGGAGGGCTTCAGAGGTTAGTTACCCTCCTGAAGTAGTGTTTTGCATTATTTGGAGCAATTAAAAGTAGAGAGGGGTCTTACCATTGTAGGTGCATATCCAAAGTTCTTAAAAGATAGTGATCTCTTGGACGATTGGTTGTCATTGTTCACTCTCCCAAAAGACACACCTATCCATTATAGAGTAAAGTATGGTAGTTTGCATAAAGGGCTTTACCCAAACTTGTCATTATTTTGCTAGAAGGTGCACAAAAACAATGCCACAAAAGTCACAGCTACAAAATTTTCATGGGCTAAGTTTGTAGTAGAATACTTGAAAAGATTCAAAAGTCAAGGTACTTGAGTTCTCATTACACATGATTGTTAGCTTTGAATCAACCAAATGTTCCGCACGAGCCTCTTACACTAAAGGAAAACGTGCCACAATAACATGGTCAGTCGTGATGAAGTATAGAATCCACCCCATCTAATAGCAAAGATTTAGGTGGTTGGGTAGGTAATGCTTCCATTTCATTGGTTGAGGTGGAGAAGGTCAACTAGCTAGTGGTTGAGGCATAGGAAATGCCCAATTGCTTGTAATCACATTGGAATATGAAGATGCAATCTTAACAAAAAAAGTTAACCAAAAACTGGACTCTGTTGTAAAGGAGCCGCCATAGGAGATGATATGCCAAGCTGAATTGGAGCTGGCCTCTTTATCTCTTGACACATTGTCCATAGATCCAACCAGGATATCTTTGTTATCCCAAATAGACAACTAACAACCATCTAGTTGCTTGGTCCAGATAATAACAATGATATGATTATTGACCTTTTCGTCTTGGAGTAATGTGTAAGAGTCTAGCAATGCATCAATTGAGTTGCATTTCGTTTTTTTGTGCGAGTTGCTTAATGTGGATATTGTTTCTTTTGTAAACATGAAGCTCCATGTGGAAACTCTTAAGGAGATAGAGGGACAATGTGTGCTACTTTTACAACAAATATAGGAGGCCGGCCACTATCCTTGCATTTTTCTTGCCATATCATGTGAGACTGAACCATTGATTGAGAAGCTAGAAGTGTAAGGGAAATGTGCATTTTGCCATAGCATGCCAACTTGGCAAGATGTGCAAGAAAGTAAAATTTGGCGAACAAATATAATCAAGTGCTCTATCTAGTATTGCATCCTATGAAAGATGTAGAGGTAAGCTCATTTTCTTTCTTGCACTTAGCTATGTAAGCACTACAAATATTACTAAAGTCTTTAGTATGATGTATAATGCTGATTATCATTATGTTGAGTACTAATTAGCACTATGTTCCGATGCTAATTAGCACTATGTTGGGTGCAAACTAGCACATGAGAGTGCTAATTAGGACAATATTTATTACCTATTATCACTATTTTAATTACTAATTAGCACTATGTTGAGTGCTAATTAACACAATGCTTTGGATGCTAATTATCACATCAAAGTCCTAACTAGCACTCTGTCTGCTAATTAGCACTCAACATAATGCTAATTAGAAATGTGTTAGGTGCTAATTAGCACTACATAATGCTAGTTAGTACTTTGTACTATGCTAATATCACTCTATGATATGCGTGTAGGTGCTAATAACACCATGACATAAATTTGTGGGTGGTAATTAGCATTGTCAAGATATGTTTAGGTTGCTAGTTAGCATAACATTGACTGCTAGTTTGCATTGTTGCTTCTATCATAACTTATTGATATGTCCTATTATGCTAAATAGTAATGGTAGGGTGTAAGACAATTTAAGAAAGTATGCCATAGATTCTTGGTTAGCATAGTGACGTGATATGGATGGAGGTGTTAAATAGCAATATAACGTGGCGCTTTCCAAGTGCTAATTAGCATCATCAACCTTAGCTTACAGTGCTAGTTGGCACAAGTGGGTTGAATGCCTTCATATGATGCCAATCAATTTTGTGCTTCTTAAAAGTAATGTGCATGAAATGTTCCTATATCCTACACAAAACTAGGCACAGTCTTTAAGAATGATGAGGGAGCATGTTTTGAGGATGCCATATCTATCAACAAGGCATCCTCTTATCTCACTAGCTGGTGTCGATAGTGGATAACCAATTGATAAAGATGAGGTAGTTAGCCAATTTGAGATGACTAAGTATTTGACAAGTGAATTTACTAACCCTCCTTTTATTCCCATGAAAACGATGGAAAAGAGTAGACCAATAGTACTAGAGAGGGTCATGAGATTCCACTTGAGGATCGCTATGAAGTACATGTTCAAATACAAGACAGTAGACCCTAGGGGGGTCCACCTATAAGAAATCATCTAAATGATGTGCATTCAAAGGATATTAAGAAATACCCTTTCTTTACCTGCTATAAGGCCTTAAAATGACCCCTTTTGTTTTACTAAACACACATATTTTTTTTCAAATTGTAATTAAAAAACATATTTTTTTAAATATAATCTTGTAAATTAAATATAATACTCTTCCTTTTGAACTCAGGTGGTATCTTACATGTTCTATAAGGTGGACCCCCCCCCCCCCCCCCCCCCCCCCCCCCCCAGGCAGTAGACAAGAGCAGAGCATGGAGAAGATTGAGGCACATGCACAAGGGAGCTTGTAAGAGCCAATTGTGGGAAAGGAGGTGACAGTTGAAATAATTCTAGAGCCCAAACTATCTAAAGCCCATTGGGAGGAGCTAGATAAGGAAGTGGGAGATGATTTACCATTGGAGCACATGTTGTAGAGGAAGAGTAAGCCAAAAGCAAAAAGATACAATATTTCTCAAAATATGCCTACTAATTATAATAAAGCCCATGATACTACTGTAAAAAATATTAGTAGTGAAATTAATGTTCCCAACCAAAAGTTGTATGCATGCAAAAATTTATGAATCCCCTTTGTACCTCCTTTACTTTCTTGGGACTTTCCTTTTACTATAATATAAATGTCTACTTTTCCCCTTGAAAAATTGAAGTGTACTCCTACATCTTTTCTTTGTCTTGTATTTTGGATTTCGATGCCTACTAGCACATCAAATGCTAGTTCCTATTTTCACAAGTGATGTTGAAAAGTGCTAATTTACATTCTACTTTTTGCATATAGCTGCTAATTAGCACCCTATTACATGCCAACATGTGCTTGTTAGCAATTTGCATTGTCCCTACAAGTGCTAACCACTAGAAATCTGTGGTATGCCTACATGTATTGAAATAGGTTGGCCATATGCCTTCATATGATAATGTTTTTTGTGTTTCTTAAATGTAATGTACATGAAATATTCATGCATCACACAAAAAAAAATCAATTTCTTTAAGAATGTTGAGGGAATAGGCTTTAAGGACGCAACATCCATTGACAAGGCATTGAGTTATTTGGACTTATCTGGTGTTGTTGATGGTGGATAACCAATTGACAAAGATGGTGTAGCTACACAAAGTGAGCAAGCTGACAAGTGAGTTAATTGGCATTTTATTCCCAATGACAATGATGGAAAATAGCAAATTAGTAGTACTCAAAAGGGTCATGACATTCCACTTAAGGATTGCTGCAAATTAAAGGTTCAAATGTAAGAGAGGAGACCACACGAGAGTATGGAGAAGGCTAAGGTACATGCCTGAGGAATTCACTATATGTGTACCCTCTATATCACGTGTATTCAAGGCTTATTTATAAATATCCTTATATGTGAATTTACGCTTAATAAAGCATAACCCTTTTCTATTCATTCTATAAGTAACCCCTTTATATGGTACCCTTTTGTATGTAAAAATGTGAAAAAATGGTATTTTAAAAATCCCTTATGTTGAATCCATGTGATACATTCATTTATTTATGAGTAAGCTCCCCGGGGTTACATGCACAAGGGAGCTCACAAGAGTTAATTTTGGAAAAGGAGGTGGCATTTGAAACTATTATGAAGCCCAAACCATTTGAGACATGTTGCGGTGAGGAGCTAGATAAGAAGTTGGGAGATGATTCACCATTGTAGCATGTGGTGTAGAGGAAAGGTTTGCTATACTCCACTCCCATTTCTATCTCCTCTACTCCCTTGGGAGTTTCCTCTTGATACAATATAAATGCTTGCCTTTATTCCTTAAAAAATTGAAGTGCACTCCTACACCTTTTCTTTGCCTTATATTTTGAATTTCCATACATGTTAGCACATTAAATGTTGGTTACTATTTTCATAGGTGATGCTGATCCTCATTGATTAAGGTGGCAAATGCATAAAAGAGTGCAATGAATAAGCATGTTTAGAGAAATACAATGTATATGCTACTGTATAAAAATGGAAGATATACAATGGAGAATTGATGAGTTACAAAGAATTTATGACAAGTTATCCTATGTGCATCCCTCCCTAGGGCTCATTATTCCCCCATGGCTTATGTCACCTCTCATATAAGTACCCTTGTGCAAAGAGGATCAAAAGATGGCAAACATCCTAGACTTGATTGGTTTGCTATTGCATATTGTTGAGTAAAGGTCCCATAAAGGTATGGTGCTTCAAATCCTCCTTACAATCCAAACATGGTTAAGTATATTGTTAACAATTGGTGGTACATATGGTGCCATAAGGATTCACATTGGTTTTGAGACTAGAGGATCCACTTCTTTGATTTTTTTTTGAAGCTACAACAAGAGACCTAAGGTCTGCGAGATACTATAAAAGGTATTTCTAGAATAGTAGCGGAATCTTATAGGTGTGTTCTCACAATAGGATTGTGTAATGCCTAGGTGAAATGTGGATGATAAGCCAATCTTCTTTAAAAAGTTGGAAAATTTTTGGGCATAGAACTCTATATACACAAAGAAGAATACATTGATAGTTGATGATAGCTATTGTGAAGTGTTTTTAAATGATCATGGAATATATTTGATTGTCCCTCGATTGTACCACAAAAGTGCAAATGATCAGGCCTATTTCTTGAAGGATCAATTGATGGTTTTTTTTATGGATATAGGCTGAAAATTGACAATAGTACATGTAGGGCAATCCCTTGAATGAAACATCATACATATTTTTAGATGCTCTGAAGTCTAGGAAATAGAGAAGTAGAAGAAAAAATTGAGGCTAGGTGAAGATAAGAGTTACATAGGAAACAAATGGTGGTTGATGCTAAGACTAGAAGGCATGAATACAGAAAATAGAAATGAAGACAAGGGAAATACTCTCATTATCCTATTTTGTAAATATTTGTTGTGTACTCATACTTGTAAACTGCATAGCCCATTCTGTGTTCAATCCTATGAGATATATGTTTAACTAGAATTTGACTTCTCTTGCCAATTCAATGTTCCTTAAGCAATTATGTGCATTTGGGAGTGGTAATTCAAATGCTAACTTGCAATACTTTTATGTGCTAACTAGCAAGATGTACCTAGAAACATTGTGCAGTCAATGGGCTGGCTTGGATTCCATCCATGTGCTAACTAATACTTAGAAGTGTGGTAAGAAGTCAAATTTTGAAAAGGAGTATATTGTGGTGAGAGAAGTGGTTTGTTCATGCAAACTAGAAGTCTCTACACACGCTTTACCATCAAATTGCTTTTGTGCAATTGAAGCAAGGTTGCAAATGCAAATTAGTACACCTAATTGCTATCTAGTAGTGTTGTTAATGCTACTTAGCAGTCTATTCATGCTAATTAGCGGTTTCTACAAGTGCTTAGTAGCAAATTGTGCTTATGGATTTGAAGCAAGGTTGCACATGCAAAACTAGGAGCACATCTAACAACTATCTAGTAATGTTGCTTGTACTAATTAGCAGTCTATTTTTGCTAACTAGCCATCTCTACATGTGAGTATTACAAACTATTTTTGTGCATTTAAGTATATATGGTTACTATCTGCTAGTATTGCTTGTGCTAACTAGCAGTCTATGTATGCTAACCAATAGCCTATATAGGTCCTTACTAGATTCTAGCAAACTATTTTTGTGAAGTGGAAGCAAGGTTCCAAGTGCAAACTAGGAGTACATCTAGCCACCATTGTGCAGTGTTGCTTATGCTAATTAACAATCTATTTTTTGCCAACTACTAGTCTCTATATGTGCTTGTTGCAAATTGTTTTTGTGCATTTGAGTACATCCAATTGCTATCTAGTAGTGTTACTTATGCTAATTAGGAGTATGCTCATGCTAACTAGCTATGTATATAGATGCTACTAGCAATTTATTTTTGTACTATCCTTTTGTTGTTTCTTATTTCCCTTTTGGTCTTTCATTTTCACATATTCAAAGACATTGACAATAATGATTTACCCTTTCTTTTTAATTTCCAACTGGCAAAGTACAATGTTCTTTACACAACAGCTTTTGCATCTACCTGTCAAGCACTTCTGATCATGGAAAGTTGCATCCCCATGATTTGGATAATAAACTAACTTCCAAATTTGTGTAGCACCTTTAAATGTACGGCACTTGAGGCTAAACATCTATTCCTTGAATCATCGCTATATAGAGCAAACTCTGCATTTGCACTCACTTCCCACCATGAGATGGACCCAAACTCTTCAAGATCGCATGTTGTTCAATGCATTTTTTAGAAATGACATTTGTACATCATATTCATAACAACATGTATACATGTCTTGCACATCATTGTGTGCTAAATAGCACTCTACAAGTATAGCTAAATAGCACTCTATAAGTATAGTAGCAAGTGCTAATTAGCACATTATAGTATGCCATCACTTTCTACTTAGCACTTTGGTATGCCTCTAGTTGCCTCCTAGTTGCTCATTAACACTTTTTCATTTTCCTTTGAGTGCTAATTAACACCTCCAATCTACCAACATGTGCTAAATGAGTACCCTATAGGTATGCCAATAGATTCTAAATTAGCATATTAGAGTATGTCAACACTTTCTACTTAGCACTTTGGTGTGCTTGTAGGTGCTAAATTAACACCTCTAGTTTGCCAACATGGGCTAATTAGCACATGTAATCTAGAAACATGTGCTAGTTAGCACTTTATGGACTATTAGGCTAGATAGAACTTTGTTCATCATGGTTCCTTTTCCACACTAAAGATATAGCTAAGATCATTTGAGATGCTCAAGCCTTTGTTCGTTCATTGCCAATGGGTTGGAGGTGTGAGTTAGCACCCAAAGCCAAATAAAAAATGGCTTATTTGCACTTGCAAGAACACCCAAGTGATAAATAGAAAGTGTTAGCATACTCTAACGTGCCAAGTAAGAATATGATGTCATACGTACAAGGTGTTATTTAGCACATGTTGGTAGATTCGAGGTGCTAATAATCACTCAAATACAAATAAAAAAGTGCTAATTATCACATGGTTGCATACCAAATTGCTATATAGAAAGTGTTGGCATACTATAATGTACTAATTAACACCTGCTTCCATAAGTACACGGTGCTATTTAGGAAATGTTGGTAGATTAGATGTATTAATTAACATCCTAAGGCAAATCAAAAGGTGCTAATTAGTAACTTGAGCATACTAAAGTCCTAATTAGCAAATGCAAGAACATCATGGGGTGCTAGCTAGCATCTGTAGTGAACCTGAAGGCATACTACAATATGCTAATTAGCATCTAAAAGCATTTAATGGCTTGATTTATTAGCACATTTAAACATGCCATAGTATTCTTATTAACATATCTTGTCAAAATATGACTGCTACTCAGCCTTTGTGAGCACTCCATACAGTGCATCTTGTTAGTAGCTGTAAACAAATAAACATTGTACATACTAGCACATATGGAGTGCTAATCAGAACATGTTGGCATAGTACACGTGCTAAGAAGTGCCATAATCATTTCACCGAGTGGTGGGGTATAATATAATTGCTAATGAGCAAGTACATACTCAAAGTGCTAAAATTAGCACAAGTTGGCAAAGTACAGGTGCTAATGACCACCTCTATGCACTCCACAAAGTGCTTCTTAGCAACTATAGGTATACTAGAATGTGCTAATTACTAAATATGAGAAAATCAAGAGTTAATATTGGAACCTATAAAGATACCAAAGAGAGTCGATTTTAAGGTGATATTTGAAGTAAGAGAAGATATGCAGATTGTAATTTTGCTTATGCTAGAAGTACTAGAGTATTATTACTATAGTGCACTTAATAAATTAAACCCTTCAAATTGAAAGAAATACTCAAGATTCGTCAAGTAGATGCAATGGATGCCTGTTGATATAGCATTTTGCTCCTATTCTCTTCCTATAAACATCCTTTTTATTGGGGGAGACACATGTCTCAATCTCCCAAAAGCAATAAGCAATTTCTTACATTTCATTTGTGATGAATGGGCTCATTTGGCTTTGCGTCCAACATGTTGTCAATGAGAACAATTGATTTCCTTGGTCAATTTGAGCATGGACCCCTTGCGGCAATTAAGCTACATTAAGATACTTGAAGAAAGTTGAGTTTATCACCATGGATAGTATGGCCTTCTTTAAAGTCATGATTGTTTGTTTATTGTTTGATAGTAGCCAAAGTCCTATGAACATTTTCCAGGATGGCTCTTTGCACATCATCCTCATCTCTAGAGAGTTAATGATGTAAATCTTGCATTACACGATGTCGAATGAACCGATAAAGAATTTCACACTAAAGTTTTGTGCCAAATCCTACTATGTATGTATGATATGTATCATGTATGTATGGGGAGAGAGAGAGAGAGAGAGAGAGAGAGAGAGAGAGAGAGAGAGAGAGAGAGAGAGAGAGAGAGAGAGAGAGAGAGAGAGAGAGAGAGAGAGAGAGAGAGAGAGAGAGAGAGAGAGAGAGAGAGAGAGAGAGAGAGAGAGAGAGAGAGAGAGAGAGAGAGAGAGAGAGAGAGAGAGAGAGAAGCCTTGCTTTCCAAAAACCATATCCTCACTATTCTTAGACTGCATGTGCCCATTGGCAAGCCCTAAGTTTATGTCCATAAATTTCAAGCTTATACCTTAAAGCCCTTATCCGCTATTTCCTTAAAGCCTTTAACCCCTATTTCCTTAAGCCTTATGCCTAGCATGCACCAGTTCTTCAAAAACCTTACCCCTCACTTGAAAAACGTAAGGAACTCGGGCCTTAAGTCTTTTGTGTCATACAATAAGCTCACGACTCTTTCAAACCATTAAATCCTTTTTAGTTAAACCCCAAGCTAGCACCCCTAAAGCCTTGATGTCCTTGCACCCTTAAACTCTAATCCCAGATGTCATGGGAAACCACCTTAAGTCCATAAAAGAAGAAATACCTTGCCCCCTTTATGCAAAATCTTGCCTTTTATACATCTTAAAAGGGGGTTTACAAAAATAAGGACATTCGTGGTGGCAAGCATGAGTGTTTATGGTCTTGAGGGCATTTAGATTAAAGATTTTGACATGCTTTGGGGGCAGTTAAGGCAAGAGTTTTAGGGGGTTAGGGTTCTTATGAGGGTAAGAGTTAGCATTCTTGGTTTTGTTAAACCTCAAGCATCCACCGCTAAAGCCTTGATGTCCTTGTACCCTTAAACTCTAATGTCACATGCCATGGAAAACCCAAAGTCCCTCATTGAAGAAGAAATGCATTGCCCCCATCATGCATGTTAGGGGAGGGAGGGACCTAGAAAGGTAGTCTAAGGACTTTTATGGTGGCAAGGATTATCATGTATGGTTTTGGGGGTATTTAAATAAAGAAATTTGACATGATTTGGGGGATGATTAAGATAAGAGCTCCGTGGGGGGGGGGGGGGGGGAGTTTAGGATTCTTTTGAGGTCAAGAGTTAGCATTTTGGGAGAATAGCCTAGATCTTGGTTTTGGGAGTTAGGTAGAATGTGTGTGCGCACACACACACGCGTGTGTGTAATATTGTGCTAGGATTTATGATAACAAGAGTGTATACATAGAGAGAGGGAAGATTAACATTGGACATATCACATTTGTACATTTGTGCACCTTGAGAGAGTTGAAGATATTCCTTGCATCTTTAGATGTTAATAAAGAAAAGGATGGGGAGCATTAAAATTTTTGCCTAAGTTGCCATGGAAGTCTGTGTGGCCAAGGTTATAACATGTGGGAAGGTCAATATGGTGACTATGAAATACTTTGCATATGGTTGGAAGAGTCCAATCCATGATTTGAGAGAGACATCAACATATGATTGATAAGTACATGCTCAAAAATTCAAACAAAATAATACAAAGTATTTTTTTTTCCTTCCCTCAATTCTTTTTTATGGTGAAAAATGAAATATAGTATATTATAACATGCATATACAATGTGGATTGTACCAAAGATCGTTTATGTGAAATTGATTGAAATGTGATTGCATATGCACATAAGATATAATAAACAAATGTAAGCTTTTGTACATCCATGTGGAAATCCAAATAAGTAAGTTGTATTCTTTATGTTTACATCCAAGTATACAATGTTGGAAATGCATGCATTAAACAATTGGATAAATGCAATAGAGATCCACATGCATGTGCTTGCATATACATACTTGGTGTATGCTACAAGGGTATCATGTGTGGAGTGTATACAAGCACAATCTAAGGTACACATCATACTTTTGAGAGAGAGAGAGAGAGAGAGAGAGAGAGAGAGAGAGAGAGAGAGAGAGAATGTGTATCTATCTCTATTAAGTCTACATGCTAAGTAAAACACACTCACATGTACCTATAGACCAAGCTACAATAGCTCACACCTATGTGTATGTACCTATACACTCACACACTTGTGTATACACACACACACATTCTCTTTCTCATATATCAAGATTAGGCATTAGCCTTCTCTTTGCCTTCACAACATTACTATTGTGAGGAGACAAATGAATGACCTAGCATAATAGGAGGGCGTGCAATTATATATCTATACATGTCATGCTCTTCTCGAAAGATATGAATCCATTCCCTCCAAATGCTATGCTTGAAAACCTTGTTGGCTCAATAAGAGAAAAATGAGAGAGAGAGAGAGAGAGAGAGAGAGAGAGAGAGAGAGAGAGAGAGAGAGAGAGAGAGAGAGAGAGAGAGATGAGGCCGTTTTATTAGTTGCGATGGAAGATACCTAGACCACGTCGAATGGGTTCAAACTTCATACGTAGACAGGTGGTGTGAGAATATCACGTATAGTGTAGTGTGCACAGATAAGCGTGCAGATTACGTAAATCGGTAGTTTAATTATAAACTCGGCCAGGTAGCATCAAATTATGTGGCCTGAGCAATGTATGTGTATCTATATGGCATTGGTAAACTAAGTAGTTATTACGATGCACTAATCTAGTACTCTTCGCCTTCATCCTCGCCGTCGCCTTCAGTGGAGTCGGCACCGACTTCTTCGAAGTCCTTCTCGAGGGCGGCCAAGTCCTCCCGGGCCTCTGAGAACTCGCCTTCCTCCATACCCTCGCCGACGTACCAGTGCACGAAGGCGCGCTTGGCGTACATGAGGTCGAACTTGTGGTCCAGCCGAGAGAACACCTCCGCGATGCTGGTCGAGTTAGAGATCATGCACACTGCCCGCTGCACCTTGGCCAGGTCCCCACCTGAGAGAAAGGGGGGGGGGAGAGTTAATTTTTCATTCTATTTTCCAATTGCAATCATCAATTCTCGCAAGAAATTAAAAAAAGAAGAAAGACAGTGTGAGAACAGATCAAAGAGAGAGAGAGAGTAGAGTGAGCACTGAGAAGGGAGAAAGTGCGTGTGAGGAGAGAGAGAGATACATATCGAGAGAGTGCGTGTGAGGAGAGAGAGAGATACATATCGAGAGAGTACATAGGAGAGTGAGCACAGAGTGTGTGTATGTATGTACATACATACACACCTGGCACCACGGTGGGCGGTTGGTAGTTGATGCCGCACTTGAACCCGGTGGGGCACCAGTCCACGAACTGGATGGTCCGTTTGGTCTTGATGGTAGCGACGGAGGCGTTGACGTCCTTTGGGACGACGTCTCCCCGGTACATCATGCAGCAGGCCATGTACTTGCCGTGGCGCGGGTCACACTTGGCCATCATGGACGCCGGCTCGAAGGCGCTGTTGGTGATCTCGGCCACAGACAGCTGTTCGTGGTAGGCCTTCTCCGCCGAGATGACGGGCGCGTACGACGACAGCATGAAGTGGATGCGCGGGTACGGCACAAGGTTCGTCTGGAACTCCGTTATGTCCACGTTCAGCGCCCCGTCGAAGCGGAGGGAGGCGGTCAGCGACGAGATGACCTGGCGCCACGTCGGGCGGAGTCAGCTGGCCGCGTAGGCATTGGTATATGTGTGTGTATGTATATATGTCATCCAACGAATATAGTCAATCGACACCCACACACACACACGCACACACACACATATTTAATTACCTGCGAGATGAGACGATTCAGATTGGTGTAGGTCGGCCTCTCGATGTCCAGGGAGCGCCTGCAAATGTCGTAGATGGCCTCGTTGTCCAGCATGACAGCCACGTCAGTGTGCTCGAGCAGCGAGTGCGTGGATAGCACGCTGTTGTAGGGCTCCACCACGGCGTTGGAGACCTGCGGCGAGGGATAGACGGTGAAGCCGAGCTTGGATTTCTTGCCATAGTCTACGGACAGGCGCTCCAGAAGCAAGGAGCCGAGGCCAGAGCCCGTCCCTCCTCCCACCGCGTGGAACACCAGGAAACCTTGCAGACCAGTGCAGTTATCTGCCAGCTTACGGATGCGGTCCAGGCAAAGGTCAACAATTTCCTTCCCAACTGCATAATTAGGCGTAAGTTACGATCATGATTGTGTTTGGTCTCACAAGTTTAGACATTTTCCCATTTGAGAAAAAGGCTATTTTTCATCGTTTTTATCTAGCTAGGTGCCAACACGTCCTCGCAGCCCCCTTCGCCCAACCGCACTAAACTAAGTATTCAGTCCCTCCCTCGCAAAGCTAAGTATTCATTCCCTCCCTCGCACAAGCTAATGACAGTGTATTTCACAATCATGGGGGAGTTATAGTTATTGAAGGAATTTGTCTAAAGCTTCATGTGTCTACGCAAAAAATTGAAATTAGTTGATTTGTTACGTATACGCAAGCAAGGTTATGAGTGTAAACAGAATAATTCGATTGATTTGCATTATGGATTAGGTTACTTTGTATTATGTATGTATATTAGGGTTAAAGTGGGATTAGTTTGATTATGTACTTGTGTAGTGGCCACGCGCGAAATTGTTGGCAGCATCCTCCTTGCCGCTTATCAATTGCTCTGGGTGGAACAGCTGTCGGTAGGTGCCGGTCCTCACCTCGTCGATCACCGTCGGTTCCAGGTCCAAGAACACTGCACGCGGTACGTGCTTACCGGCACCTGTCTCGCTGAAGAATGTGTTGAAGGCATCGTCACCTCCGCCCACCGTCTTGTCGCTGGGCATCTGGCCATCAGGCTGCGACACACATAATACGTATTAAACAATACAATCAGACCTCAGGCCATTCACGCATTCAAACAGGATTACATGCGCATCACCGAATGAATTAGTTATATTCTCTGAATGAATCATCGCCATTGATGAGCACCTGGATGCCGTGCTCCAAACAATACAATTCCCAGCATGCATTGCCGATCTGGATGCCGGCTTGGCCAATGTGGATGGAGATGCACTCTCTCATTTTGACGAGAAGATTTCGTTTGAAAGGCAGATGATAAATAGAGAAAGAGAAGGAAGAAAGAGGTCGAGGTCGAGGCCTGCGTTCAAGGGCTGGGTCTCTCTCTCTCTTTAGTGACTGCGGGCGCAAAATTCGTCTACTTATATAGTTGGCTTAGCGAGAGATAGAGAGATCAGCAAGAGAGGGCGAAGGGGCACGACTCAAAAGGAGAGATTTCAAGTGCTTTCCATTCAACTACCTTCAACTGCCCCTGGCCACCGCGTCCCCTTTGATCTCCTACGACAATCGCGTGTGCATGGCCAACCTGCCTCAAGCAAATATAGCCATCCAAACATGCATCGGATATATGTCTACGCATGGAAACGCCACTTGAGGGGTTGACTAACTACACCGGGTCCCTCGAGAAGTGAAGATCTCCTATTAAGGGGCGGAAGTAAATAGGCTTCCATAGGCTTAGAAAACAAGAGTCATGAATGAATGCTCTTGTATAGGCTACCAAAAACGTTTTCAATGGACTTTTCATAGACATCGAATGGGTATGCTAACCCGACCAATGAATATGGTTGATCATAGTTACAAGCCCATGGTAGGACTTGTTCTATTAAATAGAATGGAAGCATAGATGTGATTATAAGGGCATACTTAGACTCACCTTTTATCGCAAGTATAGACACAACAAACATATGTTGTTTACTATTAACCCTCTTGGTAAACTATGTACTTAGATTTTTAACACTGATATTTAAAGCTGCAAAGAAAACAATGTATACACTTCATCACGATATGTATTACTGATGAATGTATTTATGTTGACCAATATTGTAGGAGGCAAGATGTATATTAACTACGCGAGGGATCACCAAGAAATATGTAAGTATACTATGAGACTTCAATAAGAGGTGTTTATTAAGTTAGCTATTTGAAAAAAATTAACAAAAATATACTTAGATAAGGGGGTTCTTTTAGGCACCTTTTGGAAACCCGTAAGTTTCCAAAGAAAATGGATCATTTTATTAAACTCAAATTCATAAAGAAAAGCAATTTATTATCTTCTGAATGCACATGGTATGTAGGTTTTCTTAAACGTGCAACTTTGTACGAATAGTTAGATCTCGATTGAGATTAACCCTAAGTTGCGAAAAGATATACTTGAAATTCCCTACTAACAAGCAAAAGCTATAAAATTGCTTCCATCAATAATTATTGTGGAACATGTTTCGTAGGTTGAGTTTTTTGTTCCTTGAGGAACAAATATCAAGATTGAATGCTCTTATATTGACTGCCAAAAAGGTTTTCAATGGGCACTACCAATAGGCCAAATGGGTCACTAATTACATGACTAATGACTATGGTGACTAACATTTGTTACAAGACCATCATAGGGATTATTCTTCCATAAAGAGTTAATCGTAGGTCGAAGAGATCGATGTACATTGAGCTTGATCAAGCTTATTCTTCCATAAACAATTGATCACAAGTCCAAGATATCAACATACATTGAGCATGGTAGGGTTTCTTCTTCTATAAACACTTCATAATAAGTTCCAAAGATATCCTTCCATAGGAAATTGATCATAGGTCCAAGAGATCAACATACATTGAGCATTGTAGCTATGAGCTACTTTTCCAAACTGTAATCTAGAGCAAGTTGTCTCTAATGTATAACATCATGGTTATCCACTATCATTGTCTCATGAAACAACCACTATTAAAGTCAACAATGCTTAATGGAAATTTCTAGTTTATGAGATAGGTTATAAGAAACCTCTTACCACCAAAATCTATCATCTATTACAAAATAATAAAGTATCATTAATATAGAGGATACATATTTAAAACCTAGGATATAAAAAAAGATTAAAATCATGGCTACAAGGAAAAGTGTTTGCAAGCACAATAATAAATGCGGCTTTATCTACAAAAATATTGTATAGGTGTGCTTATTTGTTTGCTATTGCACGTGTCATATAAGTTGCATTTGTAATTGTATCCAACCGATAAATTAGATGTGCTTTTTGGACATAGATATGGATGCCAAGATAGACACACTTTTCTAGAATAAAAAACTAGTGAGCTATAAGTTATAGAATTATAACTTAAAATTGGGATGCAATCATACAATTAATAGCTCCTTGGTCTTTTTTTTCTATAAACATACAAAATGAGCATTATTCATAATATGAAATACACTATCATCAATTGAATCAACCTACAAAATAACTTAAATATGCAAGTCTTATTTGAGAAGACCTTAAGCAATAGTATGCAATGCTATAATAAATTTCACAATGTCAATACAATATATATTTTCTTATTCTTCTTCTCTCACTACAAGATATAGGCCTTATACCGATGTTAAAAGCGATGAAAATGTAAATAACAAAATTTTCCCCCGCCGTCGCAAAAAATGTCGTTATTAGCGACGCCATAGAATAGTCGGTATCAGTGTCGATATCGATGCAAATAACGATGCTGATACCGACGCTCTGCGATGCTAATAACGATGCCAATAATAACGCATGCAGTAAATTTGTGACGCTAATAGCGACGATAACGGGGATTTTTTTTTTTGGTAGCAAGGCAACTAGCACAGTGTGCTTTATTTAGGCCATACAAAAATAGTTTCTACACTTTGTACAATGCTCGTGTAAACAAAAACAAAGTATACTGAAATCATAACACTGATACATGAAATAAATACATGATCGCATAATGAAAGCGACTGGTACAATCATGACAAGATATCACTATTACATAGAAAATGTCTATAGAGATTAGGTGACAAAAAAAGAAAGGTGTGTGAGCTTCAGGGATCCAAGGGCGAGCTACGGCGGCCACAAGACATATCTGGAGGACTTTGTAAGTTTTTCTTTTGTTTTGCTTGCTTATTTTTTTGCAATATCATTTGTACTGACAAACATGTTTCTAACAGTTAGTTTTTTTTTTCTTTGCAGCACTCCATCACAAATCGCGATCCGACCGGCCTTGAGACTCGATATGCAAAGAGGTACGTCTCACTGCATTGATCGACCGATTGTATAGACACGGCGGCCCTGTAAGTCACTCATCTTTCTTGTCCATAGTTACCATGTTTAATTAGAATGCATTATTGTATGGTGGATTGATGTGTTGTTGTTTCTTTTTTTGCAGAGTCTGTTCGATGCTCCTTTGCGACGGGACGAGCTTTCGGATGGCAAGGGTTTTTTGATATTAGAGTCGTTCAAGTAGCCTACTAATGCTCCACATAGTCGCTAACAACCACCTTCAGTTGCTTCACTTCATTTCTCGTATTGTACCATGTTCCGGTATCCATTCTCCCTCATCCTCTTAGCCCATATAAACAACATTAATTATGGTGAGAGAGAAAACTAAAAACAGAACTTTTGATAGAATCATTCTCAGAGATCTCTATGGAAAATTGAAGCAAAAAATTTGAGGAATCCATGGCCAAGGTTGCTCCTCTTGATTCAAACAGTTGCAAAATGCCAAAATTTTGGGATTGAGGGGATGCACCAAAAAAATGTGCCTCCCCTTCCCCCTTAATAACCACAAATTTTGAAATTTTAAAATTATAGCACTTGAACACAATGCGTATTATTTTTATATCAAGTTTCAACCCATATGCACCTCAATTCCATGATGAAATAGAAATATAATCAAATTCCCTTTGACATCGAGACTTACCATGAAATAGTCTATAAAACTGCTTAATTTTTCATTATTTTGAAGTCACTCAAGCAGCCTACTAATGCTCCACGCAATTTCTAATAGCCACCTTCATACTCCTTTACTCCATTTCTTACATCGTACCATGTTTCGGTACCCATTTTCCCTCATCATCTCAGCCTATATAATTAGCAATTATTGTGAGAGAGAAAGACTAAAAATTGAACTTTTAATAGAATGTATCATTCTCAAATATTTCTATAGTGATTTGAAGTGAAAATTTTGAGGAATCCATGGTGCCTTGCTCCTCTTGATTTGGAACGTTGTGCAGAATGCCAATTTTGGGGATTAAGGGGGTGCAAACCAAAAAATACACCCTCCCCCTCCCTCACAAATCATGAGGTTTTAGTCATTTTAAGCTTCTTAGCTTAGTCACTCAAATAATCAATTCATATCCTTTGCGTTGGCATTGCTAACAACAAGTGGTTTGACTAAAATCGGAGGCCCAAATGAACTCGGATTCGATATCTAAAAATACGGCCACGTTTGTGGCTTCGTTTTCTATTGACTTGATCTCTTGTGGATGTTATTTTAGGTTTTCGAATCAAGTAGCTACTTTGTAACACGAAAGTTGCATCTCTTTAAATGGGCAGTCTAATAAACTCTAATTGATGAATGGATGCTTCCAATGTGTTTTGAGTCACCCGCTTTTGCTTAGAGGACTCCCGCGCCTCTTTATTTTTATCACAAATGCTTCATTTTTCTCTTCAATTTTGTTGGGGGTAAAGTTGCCTCCGTCTAGCCGCCCATGTATTACTACACTGACAATACCCGCCACTGCACACTGCTGGTGGCGGGCGCCCGTCACAGTCACTTATTCTTTATTCTTTTAGTGGCAGTTTGAATAAAAGAAAGGCCCGGCCACACATTGCGGTTGTTGGAGTTCCCACTTTGAGTTTCACTCTCTCTCTTGCTCTTGCTCTCCATCCGCCATAGCTCTCACCATCAAGCTTCTTCCTCCTGAGTTCCACTTCCCTTTCAATTGGTATCATAGCAAAGGCATTGGAACTTGGCTGGCATTCTCTTCAGCCCGGATCTGAAGAGCTTTAACCCGAGCTTCAATGGTAGCCATGGCACCTTCATTTGCAGGTATGTTTTGATCTCTTGCCTCCTCCCTGAGCTTCCGGCCTTCCATTGGCACCTTACAGGGCTGCATCGGAGCCCCCTCAACATTGCCAAGTGCTCCAGAGCACTGCTAAAGGACCCCCAGCCCCCATGAACAGCCAGTGCAAAATGTGACACATTTTTAGGGGACTAGCTTGATCTCTTCCTAGCATTTCCAGCTCCTTCCCCAGCTTCCCGGCACTTTTGACAACCTTCTCGATCATTGTTGGACTCCCCGGCATTAGTTCTTGGCTCCCGATGATCGATTCAAGTGCTTCCACCTTCAGCCATTGCTGTATACACAGTCCAGGACTGTCAAAAGATGGCAGCACTTGACATTTACTGTTTGATGCTTCTTGGCATTGCCCGTTTGATGCCTATTGATGCCCGATGATGCTCGGATGTTATGGGATGCTATGTCTATGCTTTGGGACTGATTTGGAGTAGATTTGGGTACCAATTGAGCTTCATTTAATAGCAAATATGCTACTGTAATACAGTGGATTGAAGCTCATTTACTTGGTGTATGCATTGGTTCTTGGATTCGGGGTGCTTACAGGAGATTTGAATGATTATACTGATGTATTTGGAGATTGTTAAATGCTTCTTTTTGGTTCTGGAATGCTTTCGAGCTTGGATTAGGCTTTGCCTTGGTCGTCATACACTGGCATTTGGCTTCAGTTGGCATGCTTTGGACCGGTTTATGCCTATTGTCACTGCTTGACATTTAGGCTTCTTGCATTTATGCTTTGGTCAGATAGGGATGCCACTTGGTTTGCCCATGCTTGACAGTCACTTGGAGCTTCATCTTCAGATGTATTTGAGCATTTTGGACCTACTGGGTATTACAATTTGGTTGTCAATTACATGTTATTTTAATGCTTTTAGGCTGATGCTTTACGGGTCTGAGATAACTTGGGATTTATGCTTCGGATGTACCCTACTGGGATTTCTCATGTCTGATGCTATGTACTTGATGTATTAGAGTGTTGCTTGCTCTATTTGCATCTAACTTTACTTCCACTGGGAGCCTCTTGGCATATTTGGATGTACACACAATTTTACTTACACTTGAGCTTGAGCTTGTGGGACAGTTACATGTATTTGCTCTCTTGAGAGCTTTATGTCTGCAGTTAGTCTATAGTGGGCTAATTTGATATGCCTATTGGGGCAGGCACCTATTTTTATCATAAGTTTGTCAGTTTTGTATGCATCTTGGATAGTTATGCATTGAGCTTCTTGCTCTATTAGTTGTGCTTGTTCTTGGTCTCTCCTCTTACTCCGAGACCCATTACATGCATGACTTCTAGACCTATGAGATGTCTCTTGCCTAACAGGTTATTGGTTTGACAGTTCTTGGTACCTTCTTGCCCCTTGAGACTCATTGTTGTATGTATCTTGCTACCTGGCAGTTGCAGTGACATATGTATCAGTGGTTGCTTCACTTTGGGACAGTTTTACATACTGCTGTAATTTATTCCAGAAAGCTGAAATCTGCAGATTTTGAGCACTTGTATGAGGGCAATGCTTACTGTTTGATGTTATCTTGGTCATATTTGGTGGACAAGTGGTTCTCTTGGTGATATCCACTATTTTAGCCAGTTTTAGTAGTGGTTTTAGTGCATTTTTTGCTAATTATAGCAACCTGCAATTTTGCTTTTTTGTATTGATTTGGGATAGTATGGCTAGTCATCTAAAAGACACAGCTCTCTTTAACATTGCCAAGTTCGATGGTACTAACTATGGGTATTGGAAGTCCCAAATATGGCAGGTTTTGGTGCAAGAGTTGCAGGTTAAAGCCTTGCGTTTCAAGGATGTTAAACCCAAGGATATGGATGATGATATTTGGATGGAAGTTGATGAGCTATGCAAGTCTACCATTATCTTGTCACTCTCAGAAGAGATCCATCATAATGTTGTTGAAGATGAGAATCAGAGTGCATGGGATTTATGGGAGAAGATTCATGAGCTTTATGTGCAGTAGAGTCCTGCGTCACAGATGTATTGGTTAAAGCAGTTAATGGATCTTCGCATGAAGGAGGGGACATCCCTATCATCTCATTTCACTCAGTTTCATGCTATCATGAAGAATCTGTTGTCACAGGACATTGAGTTCAAAGACAACTTGCACCCGTTGTTTCTGCTTGGCACCTTGCCTGAATCATGGGATATCTTCTGTACTGCCATATGCGCGAACAAGCTTGATGGACTGAAAATCAAAGATGTTGAGAGTGCTTTATTGATTGAGGAAATCAACAGGAGAAACAATGATGCTTCCCGCTCTTCACATGCATTGACCATTAGAGGTGGCAGACATGGCAGGCATGATAATGATCATAAGGGCAGGGACTCTCAGAAGTCCAGGTCCAAGTCACGTGGTTGTAGTAAGTTTCGTGGATGGAATTCTGATCTTACCTGTCATTATTGTGGGAAAGCAGGACATATTAGGCCGCAGTGCCATAAAATGTGTGATGATAAGCACAAGGAAAAGGGAAAAGAGAAAGTGCAGGAAAAGTCTTCTGAGCGCAGCATTGTACTTGCAAAGTCCAGTATGAAGATAGAAGAGGTTAATGTCATGTAGGCCACTGATTGCAGCTTCTCCATGAGATGCCTTATAGGCTTTTGAGATACATTCTATGTATGCGCAATGTTGGCTTTTGGATTCGGGTGCGTTATTTCATGTGACACCATGTAGAGATTGGTTTCATACCTATCGTACCATCTCTGGTTCTGTGCGTCTTGGTGATGATAGGTCTCTTGACATTGTGGGCATTGGAGATGTTAGGCTAGAGTTTCCTTCTGACAATTCTTTTGTTTTTCATGATGTATGCCATGTATCTGCGTTGACTCGCAGTCTTATGTCAGTTGGACAGCTTGATGATGCAGGGTATTTTGTGTCTTTTGGAGACTCTTCATGGAAGATTACTCGTGGGCAGACTTATGCTTGCAAGAGGTGCCAAGTTTGGCAGCCTCTATCCCTTAATTTTATCTGGAGCTACCTTGGATCATGTCTTGTTTGTGGGTTCTATCCCCCATGTATCCCTCTGGCATGCTTGTTTGGGGCATATGTCCCTTAAAGGAATGAAAATGCTTCGTGCTTTGCAGTATCTTCCGCCTTTTGACTCTTCGCATTTTGATTCTTGTGATCATTGTTTGTATGGCAGGCAGACTAGAAATACACATAAAAAGTTTGGTAAGAAACGCATGGGTGAGCCCTTGGCTCTTGTGTACTTAGATGTATGTGGGCCCAAGCCCTGTCAGTCACTCGGTGGGGCAAGTACTTTGTTACTTTCATAGATGATTACTCATGTAAGGTTTGGGCTTATCCCATAAAGAGAAAATCCGATGTCTCAGACACATTTCAACGTTGGCTTGCATTAGCAGGAGCTAGTCTGGGAAAAGGCTAAAATGCCTAAGGTCAGATAATGGGGGTGAGTATGTATCATGTGCTTTTGAGCAGTTTTATGATGAGCGGGGTATTAAGCATCAGTTGACCACCCCTTACACCCCACCCCAGAATGGTATGGCTGAACACATGAATAGGACCATTCAGGAAAGGGTCCATAGCATGCTTAGTAAGGCTAGCTTACTGCAACACTTTTGGGCTGAGGCCGTTACTATTGCAGTGCCCTACTGTAGTGTATCTCATTAAGAGGTCGCCTAGCAGTGGCATTGACTTTCACGTTGTAGAGGAGGTATGGGCAGGCAAGCCCCTCTCTTATGATCATTTGCGTGTCTTTGGATGTGAGGCATTCTGCCATGTGGCCAAGGACAAATGCAACAAGCTGGATCCTAAAAGTGTCAAATGCATTTTCATTGGCTATGGAGATGTAGGAGTGATGGGTTACCGTCTATGGGATCTGTAAACACGGAAAGTGATCTGCAGCTATGATGTCATCTTTCATGAGGACAAAATGCATATGCAGCCTGAGAAAGTGGTTGAGGTACGTAGAGTTATCTTTCAGGAGGAGCCACCTGCTCCCATTCAGCCCACTCCATGGCCAGCTAGACAGCGTGCAACATCACGTGATGCTCATGATGTTAGACATGCTGATGTCAGACAGGATGTTGGTCAAGCAGCAGAGCCTGGGTTGAGGTGTTCTACTAGAGATAGACGACCTCCTAACCGTTTTGCACCCTCTATGGATTATGTACTGGTTACAGATGCATGAGAGCCTCTCACTTATGATGAGGCTATGCATAGGGGTGATTGCCACTCTTGGGAGAGGGCTATGCAGTCTGAGCTTAACTCATTGCATACGAATCAGACTTGGGATTTGGTTTCCTTACCTCAGGGTAATAAGGCTTTGCCATGCAAGTGGGTGTACAAGATGAAAAGTACCACTGGACACCCCAAACTGGCATACAAGGCTCGATTGGTTGCTAAGGGTTTTAAGCAGGAGCATAGTGTTGACTTTGACAAAGTCTTTTCTCCTATGGTCAAGATGACCACCCTACGCTTAGTCTTGGCCTTGGTTGCATAGCTTGACCTGGACTTGTACCAGATGGATGTCAAGATGGCTTTCTTACATGGGGACTTGCATGATGAGATTTACATGGAGCAGTCTAAGTGCTTTGCCGACCCTCGCAGGGAACATCTAGTGTGCAAGCTAAAGAATAGTCTATATGGCTTGAAGCAGGCACCTAGGGAATGGTACCATAAGTTTGATGCATTCATGCAGTCACATGGCTACAACTGTAGTGCTATGGATTCGTGCTTGTACACGAAGAAAGCTCGTGACAGTTCTTTACTGATTTTGGTACTCTATGTGGATGACATACTTTTAGTAGGGACAGCTCAAGAGGAGCTAGATGCTCTTAAGGCTTAGCTCAAGAAGAGCTTTAAGATGAAAGATCTGGGATATACCTCTCATATACTTGGTATGCGCATTAGGCGTGATAGATCTTAGGGACTACTCTATATGTCATAGAGGGAGTACATCCATAAAGTCCTTGAGCGCTTTAGCATGCAGGATATAAGCCTATTTGCTGTCCATTACCTTCTCATGTAAAGGTTTCACAGGCCGATTGTCCATAGATAGATGAGCAGAGGGCCGAGATGGCCAAGATTCCGTATGAATCACAGTCTTATGTATGCCATGATAGCCACTCGTCCAGATATTGTTTTTGCAGTTGGGGTTGTGGCACGCTATATGGCTACACTTGGCAAGAAACATTGGGATGCCGTGAAGGGTATCATGAGGTACCTGAAGGGCACAACATATATGTGTATTTGTTATGGCAGCCAGGATACAGAAGTCGTGGGGTACACTGACTCTGATTATGCAGAACATGCAGATAGTAGGAAGTCCAAATCTCGCTATGTGTTTGCTTATGTTGGAGGGGCTATCTCTTGGATGTCCAGGGTGCAGAAGTGTAAGGCTCTTTCTACTACAGAGATTGAGTATATTGCAGCCACAGAGGCTTGCAAGGAGGCTATCTGGTTAGGCCGTTTGATTGCAGAACTTGGTATGACAAATGCTATGCCTACATTGCATTCAAATTCTATGAGTGCCATTCAGTTGGTCTTCGATACAAAGACGAAACATATTGAGGTGAGGTATCACTTCATTTGCGAAGTCGTTGAGGACAGGTCTGTTGACCTTTTCAAGATTCCGACTGAGCAGAATCCTATAGACTTGCTCACGAAGAGCCTCACTACACAGAGCGCTTTGCCTTCCTCAGGAGATTGATGGGCGTTGGATGAGATGACATCTTTTTCCTCATCTTGTTGTACATATGTACATGTTGTACTGTCTTTTCTTTTCTTTTCTCTCTCACTAGGGCAGATTCGCCTTTAAGTGGGAGGTTGTTGGGGGTAAAGGCGCCTCCGTCTAGCCGCCCATGTATTACTACACTGACAGTACCCGCCACTGCACAATGCAGGTGGCGGGCACCTGTCACAATCACTTATTTTTTATTCTTTTAGTGACAATTTGAATAAAAGGAAGGCCCGGCCACACATTCTGGTTGTTGGAGTTCCCACTTTGAGTTTCACTCTCTCTCTTGCTCTTGCTCTCCATCCGCCATAGCTCTCACCGCCAAGCTTCTTCCTCCTGGGTTCCTCTTCCCTTTTAAGTTTTGGCACCTAATCATACCTCTCATTAGCGACCATGGGATAGGGTGACATGCCATCGAACTCGTAGATTGATCTGTACAAAAATAAAACATAATGAGCATCAAGCTACTTCAAATAAAATACACAACATAACATAGAAAACTCTCCCCCTATCCAATTAAAAAGATTAAGGCATGAATTTCACAAGGTATATACTGAGCATAATCTAACAAAGAGATCAAGAGCTAGCTAATAACCAACTTCTCCAACACAAACCAGCTAAAAAATTTATCAAAGAGGTCATCCTAAGTGGTAGTCTAACTAGTCTACTTGACCTAGGATGACTGTACTAGGAACTTGGCGAGGACTACTATAGCCTCTCTATAGCCTAGACCACTTGAATTCATACATTTTTTTATTTTTCTCATTTTTTGTTTCATTATTTGATACTCAGATGTATAAAAAGGAGGGAGCTCAGCATATTATGACCCAAGGAGAACAAGGCATCGGCCTCAAGTATAGTCTTAGTACCCAAGAATCTACTAAGCTCTCACGAGGCGATACTAAATCTTTTTGCGCTCACTTTTATTTTCACTCCAACCTTTCTTATTTTCTTTTGGCTAGATGCTATCCCTAGGAAGGCAAGGCATCGGTCCCACGTTCGATTCATCCCCAAAAGCCTACTAGATCATCGCAAGGTGATGAATATTTGCTCTTTTTATTCTCCTCTTTATGTTCTTATTTCAAGGGTTAAAATCCCTTTTTACACATATTTGTATTGTAGTATTTCAAACACATTTATCATTTTCTTTTTTTATTCGTTGAGCTTTTCTAAGTTGCCTCACAACTAACAAAAATTCCTAGAATCAGCTTCCTAGTAGGCTAGGAGGACAAGGTTACTAGGGCTATTGCTAGGATAGATCTGTGTATGCTTGACAATGTCTTCATAGGAGGTAGATAACTACTCAAACCTTCCTAGACATGCCTCACCTAATTCTAGGACTTCATGCCTTGATTGCCGATTCCCAATAAAAAAGAAGCATCGCCAAATACACATACACATTCTACTTAAGGGAGAAAGAAGTTGAAAAGGGAAGACACTACTTGGAGTGGCCACAAGAAGCTTTCATCTAGTAATTGGATCCTTCTAGGTGCTTCTTCATACCTATCTAGTGTGGCACTAAAACAAAAAACCATCAAACACACCTGCACCAACCAAACACATGGCTCTCTTCACATGATGTAAAACATTTCACTACAAAAGAAGTAGCCCTCTTGGCCTAATGAAATAGAATATTTATATCCAAAAGAATAGTCTCTCTTGGCCTAAAGTAATAAATCAAGACAACTTATATCATATCCCCCCTTGGAGTGGTACGGGACATGCAACAAGATGCTCCATTCCAAGGAGAAAATAGGGCTCCTATAGCCTAGGTGCATCAAATTATGACCCATGTGTCCTGCATATATAGCAAGAGGCACATACATAACATGTTGTTTGAAGAGCCTATGGGTCCAAGATGCTAATGGTAGATGGGTCTTAGCTACTTTCTGTAGAGCCACCACCTGCCATGTAACACATGTTCAAATAAGAACCCCCATAATTGACCAGGTTCTGTCACATCATTAAGAGATATATCAAAACCAAGACCACAATTGAAAAAGAGATCGTCTTCATAAGCATAATTTGAAAATGAATCAACAAACTGGTTCCAATGTCATGGAACTAGTTGAAGAGATACTCTTTCAAACTTGATGATTAGGTCTATAGTAGTGTGACAATACATATGAAGGATGGGATTGTGTACTGCGTATATCCCAATTAGTTGATTCAATATCAACTACAAATCCCCCTTTACTAATAATTGGTGAATATTACCTCTCTTAACAATGTTTAGTCTCGTTATAAGGGCTTTATATTCTACCATATTATTAGTAAATTTGACCCCAAGGTAGGTAGCTAATTTCATCATGACCCTACATAGGGATCTCTAATGACTACCTCAATGCTCACTTTCTTATTGGAACCCTTGGAAGCTCCATCAAAATACAATGTATAATTCTATAAAGGGTTTACACATTTGGCCATCATCAATGCCTCTATTCGTAACTATGTTAATCGAAGTTCTGTATTTAGAGGATAAACCAAAGGCTCCACCCCACCTTTTTCATTGAAACCTACAAGGATACCTATAAGGATGCTCATGTAGTGATGGTGAAAGGCATTAATTTTCCAAACAAATGTCCCATCTTCTTGCTCAAGCACCTTATACCATTTGCTCCACCAAACAAGCCTTCCCTGATAGTATATCTATTCTAGGTATGGGTGCTCAAAATAGGAAATTAGTAGCCCCATCAATTGGTTTGACCTCTCTTGCAGGTTTCAAGTCAATACAATATAGACCTGTAAGGGCATTCACCTCATTAGTATGCTTACATATAAGAAGGTTTAATCTTGGTATGATTAACCTTGTTCTTAAATTTCACTCCCTGTAAATATGCTAATAATGATGTGGACTTATTTTTTTCCATTCGAATTATTTTGTAGGGACCATCCTACTTAGGCTCTAATTTTCCAAGAAAAAGCTCCCTACATACATCATAGTACAAGACCAATTGTCTTTATGTGAAGATATACTTCTTCACTTTTACACATCATGAAGCTATGTCATACGATGCTTGGCCACCTCCTAATGTCTCCGAAGTCTAAGCTCATCAAGATGTGCTAAGTTCATAAAATGTTCAAAAAGTGTAACTTTATCCCCTAAAGAATGGTTGATCATGAATCTTATTATAGATAGCTCGATCTTAAGGGATAATGCACACTCCTCTCCCTAGACTAAGCCAGTAGCTCATTTAAAGGTTGTGTTGTATGCCCATACAACCATGTATAGTTTTCTTTCCCAATCTTGCTTCTTTTTTAAGACGATATTTTATAGGATTTCTACAAGTTGCTTATTGGTGCTTTCAACTTGCCCGTTCACCTGTGATTGTAAGGCATCATTTTATTATGTTTAATTTGCTAAGTCTCAGTCAAGCTTTTGATCACCTTATTTAGAAAATGAGTTCCATGGTCTAACACCAATTATTTTGGTAGACCAAACCGACAGATCATTCATTCAAGAAGGAAGCTAGTAGTCTCCTCACATCATCCTTCCTTGTCACTCATGCTTTTGACCATTTCGTAATGAGGTAATTCAACCTAAAAAGTCAATGCCTCACTTCTCAAATGTTAATAGAGCCATAATAGGAGTCAATAGATATGTTGGAAGATAGAACAAATGATGTATGCCCTAGGAGAGAAAGGCTCAAAATCCCATAAGCACAGTCTCACTCACTCTCATACACATGATCTCTCTCAATAGTACATTGAAAAAATCAAGAATAATCATCCATAACTCCTCTTTGGTCGTGGATACATCTCCCAAGAGGTATGTTTGACATGAGCCACTATAGTATCCTTTTGCAACTCAAAAGTATCACTACCACTTTAATCTTCACTAAAGTCTTTAGCAACTACTTCTTCCACTTCTTTGAGCTATTTTGAACTTGTATTCATCTCTTCCAAAGATTAGAAAACTTCCCCAAGATACATGTCCATCCCACAGAACACTTACAAAGGCATACATAGCAAAAACAGAACAAAGATAGAGGCTCTACAAACAACACCATATTAGGGAATTTGGGAATTTTCATATAGTTTGGGAATTTCCAATATAGATAATATTTGGCCACATGGTCAAATATTGTCTCCTGGAGTCTACTCTAATTACTATACAGGTTGTCTTTTCAAGTCCCACTTTGAAGAATGGATTAAGATTTAGCCACATTGCCAAACCTTTACCTCTTATTTGAAAGTTGGACTTGGGAGATTCCCAAATTCTCTAATATGGTGTTAAATGGTCAACAGAGGCTTGACAGAAAGTCATCAAAATCATTTAGCTAAACTAAAACCACTCAAAACAATCAAGAATCATTCAATAAGCTTCCAAACACTCTCAAACTCCATCAATCGTCACTGCAACCTCTCATATAGAAGGAAAATAGAACAAAATGGAAGCTCAACAGAACCAATCAATAGGACCTATCAGGCACTCAATAGAACCTTTCAGCACATCATATCTTTACTGAAAAAAATCATGAATCTCAAACCTATCCAACCTTATCCAAAACTCTCTCAAACACTTCCAAAACAATCAATTATTATTCACATCATACAAATATCACCCAAAAATCCAACAAAAAAGAGTCAAAATCACAATCATATCAACCCTCAATAAAGCCTTAAAGCTTTGGTTGAGAAGGAGATAGAGTTGCATTTGTGCAAAAATGTCAGAATGAAACTTGCCTCATTAATATTGGGTTGAAGAAATTACTACTAATATATACATTATGAACATGGCACCCACTATTGCTATACATGGTATGACACCTCAAGATAAGTAGCTAGTGGGCATACTCTCTCAACCATTCCCTTTCTTAACCTCCTCTCTACTCAAGTCATCAAACCATTTGCTCCCCATCTCAATCTCCCAAGCTACATGTGGTGATTTCTAGTTCAGTCAAGAAGCTTGGTTTGAAGCTTGTATTGGAGGTGCTAAACAAGGGGCGTGCTTTTATTTCTGTCACACAGAGATAGAGAGAAAGAAAGAGAGTTTGAGTAGCTAGCCTTCACAAATCCATCGCCTAGTTGTTATCAAGAGGACGTCCCTCCATGGATCGAGCACAACAAGTTCGTACCGAGATATGCAAAAAATTGCACCACCAAGTTCATGCCTTTCAGCTCACAAAATGATTTAAAAACTTTTCTTTACCTAAGCTTAGGTAAAGCCTTATCTAATTGAGCCTTTCATTCAAACCTCTTTCAGACTTACTCACTTCTCAATTCAGTTTAGCTTAAACCTCATTCACACCCTCTCCCTCACACTCAAAACCTTATTCACATTGCCAATTAAATTCTCTTCATCCTTGCAAATTGGATGCAATTGATCTTGATCCCAAAAGCGATTCACATTCTTGTGGAAAGCTATTGTGTGCCAAATGCTCCATTGATTAAACCTTTGTAACCTCTCAATTTTGTTGTAAAAGGATAGACACTGCCCGAGTGTACCATAAACTCATAGTAAGATCTCCTTATCCAAAAATGACAGATCTTGAGCAAATAGCCAAATTTAATGGTGAAGGTTTCCATGCATGGAAAGAGAAGTCCATGTATCATCTCATGTGAAAAGACCTATGGGGTCTATTGTTAGAGAGAGAACTAAGGAGAGAGAAAGAGGAGAGAGAAGGCTGCAGAAGAGAGAGAAAGACTGCAGAAAGAGAGAGAAGAAGAGCGATGAGGAGAGAGAAAGACTAGATTTAGAGAGAGAAAGATAGGAAAGAGGGAGAAGCCATAGAAGCAGTGAGCAAGATGGGAGAGAAAGACTGTAATTGTATTAATGTGTCAAAAAGATATGAAAATTACATGTCCTCTCCTTTTATACCAATGTCAGTGTGGCATGGTATAATATCAATATTATTTACACTAAATCCTTATTCCCAGCTTCTTACATCTATTTGAAGTTGATGTAGGAGATGGAGATGGAGGGAAAGAACATGCAAGAGGTGATACCTTTGACAAAGACTCCCTCAAATCATGAGGTGAGACCAGAGACAAAAGAATGGAAGATAATGAACAACAAGTCTCTAGGCATCATTGCTTGGGGGTTGCTCAATGATGTTTTGTATCATATCTCTAGCGTTAGGTATGCCAAAGCTGCATGGGATGAACTTGATAAAATCTGTAGGACACATGCTAAAAACTACAATGTAAAACTACTCATGCAATTCTACAAACTGGATGTAGAAGACAATTCTTCTGTGACCATAAGTATTAAAAGTTTTAAGAGCCTAAAAGCTTAACTTGCTACTCTAAAGAAGAACATTGATGAAGATGAAGCCATATTAATATTACTAGTAAGTGTAAATCAAGATCCATATGAGAACGTTGTATCTACCTTAACTAATGTTCCAAATCTCTCATGTAAGTACATTGAACACTCTCTAATGGATGAAGAAAACAAATGTAAGAACAAGGATGCAAAGGGAGTTGTCTCAACATCTAGAGACAATCTCTTGTACACTAAAGGAGCTTATGGGTCAAAAAGCAAAGGCTGAGTATTTAACACCAAAAACAAAGATCGGATGACATGTCATTATTGTGGTAAGACTGGCCACATAGCCAGTGAATGTTTCCACCATAAAAGAGCACAATAGGCACAAAATGGCAACCATCAAAATCAGCTCATACATGAAGAAGATGTTTTCACTACCAACAACAAAAACTCAAACTAATTGTTCTAAAGAATTTTCCATTATATCTCCCATAGTGGATCTTTGTTTTCTATAGTTGATGTTTTTTTGTAAAAACCCTTGCCAAATATGTAAAGTTTCAAGCTTTAACTTTGACTAGGCTACCTATGAGCTAGTCTCCCGGGCCATGTATTCATATAGGGGGCAAAAGCCAACAAGTGTGGGAACTCATCATTTGAGGGGGGTGTTGGAAGATAGAACAAATTATGTATAATCCAAGAGAAAGGCTTAGAATCCCATAAGCATAGTGAGGAAAGTGAAACTACTCAAAGGCTATAAAAATCATGCTTTTGGCTCTCATTTCAATGCAATCTATAGTAGTTCTCTTTTGTGTCAACTCGAGACTATGTTTATGAGTCCAAGCTAATCAATCTTGAAACCTAATTCACTTGAGTTACAATATCTCATTCTAATCATATATCGTGTTTATGACTTGCATTCACCATAACCAATCTAGCTTTAGATACATGTTTCTTAACAAGATACTTCAAATTCTCCTTACTATCATGTCTCTAGCATATATCACATCTCTTTACATATGCAAATGCAACTTGAAAGATGGACCACCACTAATATCTAGCTCTTAAAACTTTTTGCATAGTTAATCATCCAACAAGGTGCCCTCCACAAGCGGAGCCATGTCACTCTTCCAAGATAAATGAAACTTTATCAGGCATAACACATCAATGATAAATATTATGTACCCTTTGTCAATATAGATTTCTTGCAAGTAAGGCAAACTTTAAGGCTTGTTGTTTAATTTTTCTTTTCTTAACCATAGACAAAGATGCTGCAGTCTCTTCTATGGATAGATAATGAATTATTGCACCATACTAAGATGGAATGGAGGTTGTGTCTAATTTAAACAGATCCTCAAGTTCACTAGCTTCAACCAATGCTTCTTTTGGCTCCCTAAAGTCTACAAGACACTCTATGATGCCTTGCAAGCTCACTGGCTTACTCTTAATCTCATAATAAATTTTTTGCAAAGTGATTAATCACTTTTCTAGGCAATTGAGCAATTGTAACTTGTTCAATAATAACCTCAACCCTTCTACCTTTGTATAAAATACTATCTTCTTGTATGGAATATAGTGTCTAAATTTCTTTGTGAAGAAGACCATTTCTAGGCACAATTTTTTCACATACGTATAATTAATTTCAAATTTATCCAATTTTTGACTAGTAAATGAAATCAAATGGTACCATTTCTCATCCTATATATGAGCTAAGTTGCAATTGATATTGTACATCGTGACTAACGAAAAGACATAGAACATCTCATCTCTTTTACATGCCTTTACGATTGACACTTTGGCAATTCTTGATTCATATTCTCAAAGGATATTTTACACGTATTAATCCAAACAAATAAACAATTGAAGAATAATAAAAATTTTCAACGAAAACATCCTCTTTGCTAGTGCATTAATGAATCATCGATAATATTCGATTACTAATAAAATTTGTCAACAAAAACATCCTCTTTGCTAGTGCATTAATGAATTGTTAATAATATCTGATTAGCAATAAAAAAATATGCAGTTCCTTGGGGTTTTGCGATGGGCTTATAGCAATGATGACTTTAATCTTTTCTGGATCACTTACAATTCTAGCCAAACTAACTATATGACCCAATAGTAATTTGTAGCACATTCCAAATACACATTTCCTCGAACTTAAATCAATGCACAACTACCTGCAGCACTCAAAACATTTTCTAAATTTTTTAAATTGTCCTTAGTGATAGCTATCCGCAAATCATCAATGAAAACTTTTAGCTCTTTTGGGGAAATGTCATTGAAGGTTTTGTTGGCCGTGCATTATCAATAACCCAGTGCATTACATAATCTGAAGGCCATGACATTATACACAAAGGCGCTTCAAACACGATTATGAATGTTGTCTTTAACTTGTCTTCCTCTGCAATGGCCATTTAATTGTAGTTGACAAAATAGTCCATAAAGGAGTATATATCCCTACTTGCAAGTTGATCTAAGATTTGATCAATGAATGGCAACAACTGATAATAACCCTTAACTGTTTTCTCATTGAGCTCTCTAAAATTAGTGCAAAATTAGATTTCATTATTATTCTTCTTCCTAATAACCACTAGTGAACATCACTCCATGTGTTGCATGGGAAATATCAGACCAGTCTTAGTAATTTTTGTAACTCTTCGAATAGCCCGTCCCTTAATTCAAAAGGCATGTGCCTCACTTTCTATGGACATGCTGACTTTGCTCTTTTAGGAGAATAGTATGCACAGCTAAATTGGGACGAATACCCCTCAATTCATCATAACTAGATGGGAATATATCGCAAAATTCATAGATTAAGGATACATAGTTGTTCCTTTTTTCCACGCTAATCATAGATCTTAAATTGATTAGCTACAAATCATTCAATGAACCAAGGTATATCTCTATCACATCCACATCTTTGATTCTATCATGAGCTTCTGTAGGCTCACTTAGAGTTATCTAGTAAACATCTTCCATAGTCAACTCCTCTCTTGATTAATCACTCAATGATGTTTCACTACTAGGAAACTCTTCTAGTGCATCTAATTTCATTGATGAGGATATCTAGGTAAGCATCAATTATAACTCATCTAACACCTTTACCAAATATCAAATGACTAGGTCGTTATGTTGACTTGACAGTCAAATTGCAAGATCCATAGTCTTCCTAATAGCACTTAATAGATTGGCCACTCTGCAAACCTAATGACCCTAAAGTCTAGGATACATTCAACGTTAGCAATGGTTACATGGACTTTAGTAATACAACCTTTCAGTTGTCTCAAACTATCATCATCCATCCTTAGAATTGTGGAGGTATCTTTTTGGATCTCTAATCCCAGCCTCTCCATCCTTAATAGCTATTTCTCTTCTTTTGAGCGAAGAGTCATACACACACTTAAGAACCATGTCTTGGGTCCTTATGGGAATCCTAAAGAGTCATGGCAAATACACCACCTGTTTTGGGACCTAGAATGTGCTCGACATTGGCTTTAACGACTCTAGCTGGGCTCCTAAACACACCAAACGATTCCACACGACCTCGTTGCCGAAAGTGTCTTAATATTATAAATAATTAATCTAATTGGTGCATTTGCAGATACAATTTGGTATTGTAGTCCAACTAATTACCCCTCTTGACTCCAAGCAAAAGAGTTTTCCACACATAGATGACTATCTCACCTCGAATCACACACATAAAGGGCACTCCCAACTAATTGTTGTGGCCCCTACGGCTCTCCTACACCCTAGGGATTGGCCCCAAGATGCACCATCTAGAATATATAGCACATCATAACAAACTCCTCTCTAGATATTTATCCTTCTAGGAGATTTATTATAACCTTACCTACTTTTTTCCCAAGAAATAAATGCTCTAACCTATAGCTAGGGATCCTCTTTCACTCCACATAGGTCAATGGGTTTGCAGACAATTGCTGTGCATCTAGGAGATTCATTCCAATATCGTGCTTATATGCATATGTAACGTGTCGTACCACATGGTGTCCAAACAATTCTAACCAATAAAATGGCCACATGACATACAAAACTATTCTTTTCATGATTTATTCTAGCATAGTGTGACATGGAAGAGATGAAATCAAGCTAACCCATGCTTCCACTCCTTTAAATATTCATTTAAATCTTAAATATCTTACTAAGATACACAAATATTTGGTTCTTCATTGAATATATATAAAATTTTAGCATTCATTTTATGTCTATGCTTTGTATATATCAATTTTTATATTTTATATATCATTTTACATAGGACCTATTCTTACCCAATCACTTTAATGCAAAAATGAGAGTAGACCAAGGCTAAATCCCATGCCCTACTATTCACTACACATTCATCCATGTTTCCTTAATTTTTTCTATTTTTCTAGGCTAAAAAATACACTTTTTTTTCATTATTTTTCTCAATTATTGTTGTCATAGTTATTGATAATTCTATAATTTCTAATCATAAATAATCCATTGGGTTGCTTCTTATGTAGTTCCTCCCTTTCTTCACACCATTGCCTTAGACCTTGGGGACTTGGATCTCTTAGTTTATTTTCCAAAATGCTTTGCATGCATTGCCAAGTTAAGTACTTGTATTGTTTTCCTTAGCCTCATTACTTGATCCTTCTTGGTTGCCTTGAACTTAGACAAAAGGGTTGGCTCATCCTAGCTTTTCACACAGAAGGTGTGGTCTTGGTGCACGGCACCTCTTTGGGTCTTCTTAGCCTTACTCGGAGAGTTGAAGTGATTTGGTGGGTATGGACTAAGCCATCACATGTGGGCTAGATTTGGGGTTGCAAAAGTAGAGGTATCATTGAAGTACTTGGGGTGACATCCATGTTTGAAGTGTTTGGCATATCATAGATCCATAGGATCAGGATGACAACTCATTGCACTGCTTGCAACCTAAATGCTAAGATCTCAATCTTTACTAGCATTGAGTATAGTCCCAATGAGTTTCATAGTCCAAAGACATTCACCTTAAGAGTGAGTTAGAGAGTTCTTCAAGGCTCAACTAGCAAGGTTCCCTTCCATGCCACAGTCACCTTGGTCAGACCATATTGCAAGCACTCCCTCATGCTCTCTCTTCTTCGAGGCTTCATCCTCTGACTCATTCTATGCAAGCTCATAAGTATTCACCTCCTCCAATTCAAAGATGTATCCAATAACTCAATTGTTGAAGTACACTTAGTTCTTGCTATGAACTGACTTGGTTGGAACAGGGTTGTGGCCTTGGATCGTAAGCACACATTGTTTCATCCTTAGCCACAAGCTTAGCCTAAGGGGTTTTGGAGGCATCCTCATTCTCATGTCTTATCTTGCCTCTAGCAACTTTCTTTTGTTTCTTGGTGTTGGGCTTTGCCTTTTCTTTCCTTCTCCTCATTCTCTATCTTTTCTGCAGTGTGCTTGGCCTTGTTTGCCTAGATCTCTCTTTTGTTCTTCTTATTCCTTCTTCTTCTTGCCTAAGTCTAGCTCATCTTCTATCTTTTTTTCTTCGAACAAGAAGTCTAGATCTATCTTTGCTTGCTCTTCTTGTTCTAGCCTATATTCTTACTTCCCCTCTTCTTCATTTGGTTTTCTAACTCTCCAGCACCAACCTAGCCTTGCCCTCAATCTCAATGGGTAGATGTATTTTTTTATTGGTATTGGGAATCTCCTTCCCCTTTTGGAACTCTATCTCTTCTAAGACTGGTTCATCCTCCACTTGGGTTACAACCTATGGGTGCAATGACTCATCGTTTTGACATGTCTACCTATCTTCATCTTTCTTCTTGTAACCTAACTCCTTCTAATAGTTTTTGTCTTTGAACTTACATCCATCCTCCATCCTTATCCTTTCACATAATATTCTATCTCATTTTCTTCTTCTTGGAGCTCCTTGGCTTCTTCTATGGGTTGGCATTCTTCTAGATAGAACTCACCTCCTTCACAGTAGAAGTCATTGTAGAGGTAATTTTCTTTTGGGTGGTAATTGATGGGAAAATCTTCAAGGTAGTAGCATTCTCCTTCTTTGTTAGTAGTCACGTTGAGGTATTGATCATCAGGGTAGCCTTCTTCTTCATACTAGCAAACTTCCAATTGTAGCTTCACCCCATCGCTTCAATACCACATATAGCATAGTTGCACCTAAAGTCATAAACTCATGCATGCTTTTTATAGGAGCAAGCACCCTTTGGCACAAGTGAGATTGCAAAGAAGAACTTGCATACATCGAGAAAATGTCTTAACCTCGTTATAGAGATCCTCACTTGGAATCCTAGCTCTTTGGAGATAACCACTTGGAGTCATCTCACTTTGTGTTTAGTTACACATTGCAAGTTAGAACCAACACACCACCACAAAAACTTAGGCCACACTCATATATTTGTTGTTGCACTTAATCACATGTCAATACCTCAAATAATTGCATTTAAACCATATGGACATTACAATTCTTTTGGATCCATGTACTAGTCCAAAATGTTGTAAATATCTTGCATAAAGCCAAGCACATTAAAAAATTTAAGTCTTGTTGGGATAAGGACTACCAACACTAGAAGTAAAGCGAAGCCTAGGCATCGTAAGACCAAGGGCTCTTAATATAGGAAAGAGTTGCACTCAATCCTTCCAAGTATCAAGTGATTACTTGGGCTAAAGGCACTCGTACTAGCCAGCTTGGGTTGCTTTTTGGCATTTGATCTTGATTATGAACAAAGACTCTAGAGTGCTTGGCTAATTGAGCAATTGCATGACCCTAACCTTGAGAGACCATCCTTATCCAACATCAAGTAAGGACCCTTGGTGTAGGGGCTATGATTGGGGCAACTTAGCACTTTGCTCACCTAGAACATGAACTCTAAAAGCAATCATAATCCTTCCAAACTTATTTCAAACCAAGACAAAATTGAGAGAGCATATGCTACTAGAAGTGTCAATAGAAATGGATCATTAGATCATCTAGTACCTCATAAGAACCTAGGAGCAAGGAAATAGATTGGAGTCAAATTATTAAAAAGAGAGAACTTCCATATCCTTAGGGACTACTTTGCAATTGAAACTTGTGCACAATGGGTAACCCTTTTGAAGAGAAATATTGCTTAAAAGTCATGCTTTGAAGGATGATTCTATCAAGAGACCTCTAACTACTAGCACATCAATGAACAACTTGAAAGCCTAGGCCAAAATCCCCTCCAAAATTTCCTAAGGAGATTGCACTACATTGAAGACAACTTGTTGACCACGGCTAAGGGGACCACACTCAAATGAGGATAATAACATGTGTAAAGCTAAGAATGATGACCACATTGCATAGCAATTGAAGACTTTTCTAAGCAAATACACTAGGGAAATGCATGATTGAGCACAAGCTAAATGCATGATACTTCTACCTATATTTGAATGCATTGGAGCAAAAGCATGTACATGCATACTCTCATTGTCGTAAGAGTGTGGAAAAGGTACCACAGACTTGAAGAAACCAATCATGTAGAAGTTGCAAGAAATTGAACAAGCAAATACATGGTGGCTACATTAAAAAAAAAAAACTCAAGGTAAACACAAGAATCATACTTGCAAAACAACAACAAGGGAATAATGAGCAATGTTGAACCAACATAGCTACAAAGAGGGACTAAAGAACTACTAAGCTGAATAAGAGAACTCCTAATGACCATGGTGAAAAACTCCGCCCCGGGCCCGGGGGGGAGGGGAGGGGGGGTATGGATGCCACTCATAAATATATGTGTATATCACTTGGGCTCAAAATAAGGGATTGTTAAAATAATATTTTAATATATTTTTTGTATGTAAAAGGTGTCATACAAAGGGATTATTTATAGATTGAATAGAAAATGGTTGTGTTTTATTCAATAAAAATTAACAAATAGGGATATTTACAAATAGGCTTTAAACACACATGATATACATATATATACACACACATATATATATATATAGAATCACCCGAGGTGAAAAAGCAAACAAATCTAAAATGGCCTAACATAGGTAGAATGCAAGAGGTCAAAGAGCATTTTGCCACAAAGAAAATCTGCATCATATAGCGACTAAATATAGAGACGGTAGGACTCAACAAGACCATGCTAGCCATCAAGGGAAAATTAGGGCATGTAGAAACACCAATACGATGTATTCAAATTGCGTGTTGTTTGAATAGAATGCAACACTATCTAAAGACAAACATGAAAATGAATCGACTTAATAACCTGACCTTGAATACACTAAGAGTGAAATTGTATGAATAAGCTATGATTTTGATATGCAAAGTGCTCTAATATTGCAATTAGGGGTCCAAGGATTTGCATTTGAAAGTTAGACTTGTATACCTAGACCCGAAAGATGATGATATAATACATCCTACCTATCTCAAGGTTAAAATTACTACAAAAAGAGAGCATGTTATCAACACTCTTATTGATAAGGGAGTGGACTTCAATATTATGACCTATGAAGTATGGACTTATCGACACTCTTATCGATAAGGGAGTGGACTTCAATATTAATGCGATCTTGAATCCTATGGGGAGGAGGGGAGGGGATGTCACTCATAAATATATGTGTGTATCACGTGGGCTCAAAATAAGGGATTTTAAAAATACTATTTTTATATATTTTTTACATACAAAAGGGTGTCGTATAAAGGGGTTATTTATAGATTAAATAGAAATGAGTTGTGTTTTATTCGATAAAAATTCACAAATAGGGGTATTTATAAATAGGCTTTGAACACATATGATATATATATAGTGAATCCACCGAGGTGAAAAAGTAAACAAATCTAAAATGGCCTAACATTGATTACAAAAGTCAAAAGAATGGAGCCTAAGAAGAAAAGTGAGAAGCCAATAGCCTTTTCACACAATCAATGCATATAGATTACCATTCCTCCAAAAGCATTAAGCTAGTGAATGCTTCTCGAGGTTCCAAGGATTCCCCTCAACATGTGCTGCCAACTATTGCAAATAAAACTTGATCCATGGAAAATGAAGTACATGATGCCCAATCAAATGTGGAAAGAAAACAGTCATGACCATTACTTGTGATTATACATGCCACATCTTATAAAAAACAAGATGTGGTAGCCATGGAGCCTTAGAATATCCATGAGAACCTTGAAAGCATAAGCGAACTTGTGCTCATTCAATCTTGCCCATCTTGCCTTGAACTCCTCACCATGCTAAAGCCCAAAGCAATAGTTAAAACCGTCAAAGAAATGGGAGTAGAGAAAACTTGCTTAGAAAATAGGAATCCCATAGAGTGTCTCACGGAATTGGATGCTAGGTTGAAGTTACTCACACGTATGTACATCCATGCTGACATGGGCACATTGCCTAGAGAACATGAGAAATACATAGCATGTCCACTAATATGGGAGAATCAAGAATATCTTGGTGAGAACTATATTGAGCTTCTAGACAATCTTCTATGGTACATCTCAAATAAGGAATTTGGAGAGCTTCGCTTAATAATTATATTTAATGAATACTTTTATCAATATGACTTGTTTAAGATAGAAGAGGTAAAAAAATAAGCTAAGGAATGAATCCAATTCAAGAAACATTGGTTTAATAATCAAGTTTTGATGTGCTTGAACTCGCATGCCAATTAATGACTATCTAGGAGAAGCAACGAGCCATGTGGTAGTCTTAAAGAGACCCAAACCTATGTAGCCTCTACTTCCTTTTAGATGCTTGCTATTTTTCGTGGTATGGCCTTAGCATGGCCCATCTTATATTATCCCTTGCTTGACAAAATTCTAATGAAAGAGGAGCTACATGTTGCTAGGAGACTAGAATAAAGTAAGGTACTACTCAATGTTGCACAGTACTTATCCTTCTAGGAAAAGCTCCCACAATTCATTGATGCTTGCATTGCACTAGAAAATAATCCTAAGTTCCACAATTGGCTTTTAGCATCTCGGAGTGACATGGACTTAAAGATTGTGAATGTGTACATAAATTAAACATGTTTCCAATAATTGTATTCGTATCAAACTAAAATTTTAAAAAATCTTGCACACCATACAAGTAATGATTATCAAGCAATGGTAGCTAGAATCAAGGTCAACACAATTGAACTCAAGTAAGTGATACTTCTTATGACAAATCCCAATTAATGAAATTCAAAGCACGTTATTTGCATGCACTCTCATATTTTTATCAAGTGAATGCAAGATGACACATGTGATTATGTTGGTCTATCAAATGTTTGAAGTGACCAAGGACTAATTTCCCTTTGAAGAATTATAAAAAATCCATCGAGAAATAAAAGTCTACATGGACACCTCATTGGAAGAGAATTTACAGATCACATTTGCAAAGATTATACTCCATATACAAGTGAGCCTCCATTGGCATCCTATCATATATTTTCTATTTTCACAAATAAGGCACAATACAATAAGAAGACAAGCTTCAATCAATGGTGAAAGTTCTATTGTTAATCAAGCATCTATCTTTGAGATAGCTTACCTCAAATCCCATGAACTGCTCTATTATTACACTAATATCGATCGAGTGATCCCTCCTAAAAATCCTACTTAAGTCTCTTAATCTTACCATTGCATTCCTATCATCAAGATTGGAAAGTCTTTCTGTACTACGTTGTATTTCAAAAAGTATTTCAAAAGAAAGGGAAAAAAAGAAGAGGAAAAGAAAGGCATGTATACACAAACATGGCACTACACCTAGGGGTCCTGAAGATAAGTATTCCTAGTGGCCTCGATTGGTTGGCTCTATCCTTAAACCCCTTGCCCAACTTCTTATTCCCCTATGTAAAATCAAGGCACATCAAGGGCAAGATACTCCTAGGGAGTCTCGATTTGCCTATGGCTAGTACTATCTCCTTGAGTAAGACGTGATACAACATGGTGCAATAACTATACCACCATGCCTTAGCCCCAATAGCACAATAACTTAGGATCATGCCTATAAATCTTGTCATTCAAAGCCATAAGAGCCATGCCAAATAAAGCTAGGACTTTGAAGCCTCCACTCCTCAAATGTAGTTGAGTTGAGGGTGCATTGGAAGAAACAAGAATAAAACAATTGAGTCTAGATAGGCAGACCTTGATCAGCTTGATAGGAAAAGCTATGTTAGGATCCCCAAGTTGTAATGGGGCAAACACTAACTAACTTGATCGAAAAGAGTTAAAACCTAGCTAATGAGTTAGTCCTAGACTAGCAGACACTAACCACTAGTAGACACTGACCAGCTTGATACAAAGAGCTGTGTTAAGACCATGGAATGAGTTAAGAAAACCACCCATCGATTGCTGAGGACAACAATTCATTGAGCGGGGTTGAGTGCAAGGATAAGGGCTTTGTAGATATACCATGAGGATGCACCTATATAGAGAGTAGCAGTCACTCAAGCTCTGCTTTGTACTTCTACATGTGATTGCCTAGGCTCAATTATGAACCTTCACATATATGGTGTCATGAGGATGTAGTCCTAAGATGTGTCTCAATGTTGTATCTTTCTATATCATGAATGCAAATGATTCCTTATTTTAGGTATATCTTATATGCCTTTTCACTATGGCATTTCCATACCTCATGATAGGTTACCACCGTGAAGATCCGTAATGCTCCCCTTCCTTTTTTTATAAAGTAAAAAAAAGTTTTAAAAAGTGCATTAAATCAATTGATAATTTCTTTTCTTCTTAAAATAACTAAAAAACTAAAACTCATTCTTAGGTAATAAACAATAAGAGTCCCTAGTTATTATTAAATCTTTATATAAAGATGAAACCCACTTCCCTAGAAAACTATTTAAAGAAGGCCCTCCTCTCCTCCCCTCCCTCCCTCCCGCCCCCCAAAAAAAAAATCCAACACACAACAATGAGGAGACTAACTACTCTTGAGACAGTGAGAGTGAGAGTCAATGTGAGAGACTCTTGAGATAGTGAGAGAGTGAGAGTCAACATGAGAGGTAGTAGAAATTTGTGCACAAAGGAAGGTTCTCACTTATGACCGATAAGAACCAATGGGGCTCTAGTTGTTTTGAGATCAAGTATCTCCAACTCCTCAATCAAGGGCTCTAGGTACACATCCATATTCCTAATTTTATACTTTCCTAGAATTAGAAGAGATAGCATAACATGCTGCCCTAAAATATTTAATTGACTTAAAATATTATATTATAATTTTAATTGAATTAAATAATTTCTATTAATACTATTTTATTTATAATTTTTATTATATTGATTTTTTATTATTTTATCTACTTTATTCTAATTATTCTTTAAATTTATGTGAATTTATTATTTATTTTCTCAATTTATTCTAACTTTTTGCTTATTTTTTAGGTTATTATAATCTAATATTAATTTTTAAATTTATGAAAATTGCTTACTATTTTTGCAAATTAATTAAGAGTTTTATAAACTTTTTTCTATCAAAAATATTTCTCAAACATTTATCCAATTTAAAATCATTTTTAAACTTAACCTTTTAAATGTTTTTATAAGTTAACATTTTATTTTAAAAAAATAAAAGACTATGTACACACACACACACACATACACATGCACATATGCATATATGTTATATATGTAAGAGGGGCTGTGCAATAGTCCCCCCACTCTACTTCTGTTGCCCAAATTTTTCTAGAGGTTTATTAAAAGAAAAATTTAGCCCTATCCTGAAGGATTTTTCTTTTTCCTAATCCTAGTATAAAAGCAAGTGAGAGCAAGGTATACTCTTGTAGGCACATCCCAGGACCACACCCTTGTGATATCACACAAGTGAGGGTTCACCACTAGGTATAGGGAATCATAAGTAGAGTGGAAGCCAGGCAAAGCTTAGAGTCACTACTACTCTCTATATAGGTGCATTTGTAGGTAATGCCATGGTATACCTACAAAGCCCTTACACTAACCCTGTCAATTGGATTATTGCATCAGCAATCTAAAACTTATTGCCATTGACTCATTTCAAGTTCTTAACATAGCTCATTCTATTGAGTTGGTGAGTGTCTATCATTCTAGGACTAGACTCATTAGCGAGGTCTTAACATAGCCTTTCCTATCAAGCTAGTAAGAGTCTACCGCACTATGACTTGAGGGGTCTTTACACAGCTTTTCCTATCAAGCTAGCTAGTGTCTGCCTATCTAGACTCTTTTTCTTTATTTTTTAAAATTTTGATCCATCTTCAGCTCAATTACATTTAAGGAGTGGAGGCTTCAAAGTCCTATTACAATGTAAATAAAGGGCTCAATATACATTGGAAGTAATCTTGGGATTCTCCTTGAGCCATGTAGTGGAGGCCTTTTTATCTTGTTCGCGAGCCTCCGCTTCTGGAATCCAAGTGACTTCTTTGAGAGGGTGCCCTTTCCATTTCAGAAGGTACTTCGGATAGCCATTTTTCTCCTAGTTCCGAAAGATTACCTCTACTTCAAATGGGCCATTGGAATGGAGAAGTGGAATGTGCCACCCCCATTGGGTATTTGGGTAGAACCTATGCACAAGGCATACATGAAAGGCATTGTGCATATAGATACTCTTAGTAGGTCCAACTTATAGGTGAAGTCATTTAGAACTTGGGTGATTTGGTATGCTCCATAGTATTGATGATTAAACTTTGGGCTCATGTTTTTTAAAGGTAGAGCTTGAGTGGGAGTATACAAGCAAAATCAAGAGTTATGGTGGATGGACTTTTGCATATGATATTGGGTTTAGGCGTTCTATAGCTAGAAACGAGGAGCACAACAAGATTTACAAATTTGGGTACTCACAGAGTTGATTTTATGCAAATTTTTGGTTCTATTTTTTAACATAGAACATTATAGTTCTAGTTTGGAGAGCAAGCGGTAAACTCCATAATTCATGTTTGATACTTTGATGATGCTATTTTGGTGCCCGAATGGTATCATTATGCTTTGGGATACTACTTAGATTGTTTAGAGCTTGATCTCAGTTTTCTAGAGGTTTATTGCTATCATAATAGTTTCAATAGTAAGCATACAATAGTGAGCTTCATGTTTTGAATGCCTATTGTATCTACATGGTATTTTGAGTACGTTACATGTCTAGGAAGAATGTGGATGTGGTTAATACTTCTCATACATTGATTATTAGGGGAAAACATGATGGTAAGAGCAGTAATGACTGCTGTGGTGGAGACTCACAGAGGTCTTAGTCTTGTGGGTAGTCTCAAAATAAGTCGTGTGGTTGTAAGGCCTCTCTTACATATCTTTACTATGGGAAGCATGGTCATATTAGGCAACAATTCCATAAGATGCATGATGATGATAAGTGTAAGAAGAAGGGCAAGGGTAAAGTGTAGGATAAGTTTGATGATCTCAATATTATTCTTGTAAGTCTAGCTTAAAAATTGAGATAAATGCCTTGGAGCTTGAGTTTGAGGATGATTACATCTTAGTAGCTTTTGCTCTTGATGCTAGTCAATTGGCTAATATCTTGTCCATTTTTCTCAATATTGGCTACTAGATTTGAGGGCTTCCTTCCATGTTACTCCACATAGAGATTGGTATTGCAACATGATATGTTTTGTGACACTAGAAAGGCATTGGATATGATTGACATTGGTGATGAAATACAAGTCGATTTTCAGCATATGAGATGTCATAATGAAGTAGACATCATATAGTACCTTTCCCCAATCATAAAGCTTGCAAATTGGTTGAGATAAGTCAATTTATTTTATGACAGAACTTTTGGACTGCAAGTTGCCCTGTCTTTGGAATGCACTTTTCCATATGTAGTAACCATAGGAAAATCATTAAAACTGTCCAAGAATCATGCATATCATCTATAGCTCCTGGGTCAAATGGGAAACCACCCAAGAATTCATGATTACCACTATGAATACTAGGATCATAGGCAAATGAGGCATCCGAATCATATGTCATGTCAACACCATGATCATATACATGAGAATCAAAAAGAGCATGATCAACTATAGGCTGATGTATCTCATCATCATAAGTATCCTCAAGTAGATCATCATCATATGAGTATACATTCTCATCCGTTTCTGCAAATAACTCTCTTTGTAAGACATCATCACATATCTCTGCATCCTCATGCTCTTCATTGTCTATTGCACACTCTTCTTCACTTTGATCTTCATCTTCTTGACTATCTTCATGCTGAAATTCCTGCTCTTGGTCTTCTTGTTCTTCAGCTTGGTCCTCTTCCACATCTTCTTCATTATCATCCTCTTCTTGAGTGTTGTCTTCTTCATTAGCTTCCTCATTTTCATCTATGCTGAAACCTCCTTCAGTTTGCATGGAATACAATCTTGCATTAATTACCATAGGCTAATCATAATGATTTCCTGCATTACATGGTTCATGCTGTCCATGGTCAACTAAATGTGGCTGAAAATAAGATGTATGATGCTCATTCCCATAATATTGCTCTTGAAAGAATTCATGACAACTACATTTGACATTGTTATGCTTCCCATAAGCATAGGCATTCTCATAAGTATGGTTATAAGTGTGTTGCCCAACGTCATTTGGATGAGGTTCCAAAGAAGAAGCATATCCATCATGCAAATAAGACCCACCAAAATAACCTTGCTGTTGCTCATATGCATCATGTTGATGACCATAAGCATAAGATTCCATATAAGCATCATGTCTATTCTCAAAAGAAGGACAATAACCATTGACTTGACAAGGAGGACTGCATACATGGTTCTCATGAACAAATCTATCATAGACATAACCATTTTTTTGATGCTCAAATCCATTTGGAAGTGGATGACTTTGACCATCTTGGCATGAAACGTAACATCCATAATGTCCAAAAGAACTCATAAAATGCTTTCCATTTGAAGAAGAAGAGGCATAAGGTCCACAGCCATCATATCCATAGATTGGAGTATCATAGGAAACACTTCCATATACATCAGTGCCATTCTCTTTTTCATGAGAAATACCATATGCATAAACATTTTGCCGAACTCTAGGTGCTTGTTCCATGCACCTATCAACAAAAGACACAAGCTTTTTTCAACTTTTATCTTCATTTCCCTGACATCTTTGACCAAACTGTCCATTGTAACCATGTTGTCTCGTGTAAGCCCAACTAACATATTGTATACTCTCAACAATTTGATCAATTGTAGTTCAAAAGCATTGAAAGCTCTACTATATCACTTCAAGATAGAACCAAATCAAGAACCCATAGCTTTAATTGATAGCCATTTCAAAGATTCCAATGGGTCTGAATTATACCAAGTAGATGCAAAGAGAAGAGAACCCAATTGCTTGACCTTGCTTGTTGTACCTTTCTGAAGTAAATCTTATTGAAGGATGCCAAGGGAGAACTCAATCTTGAGGAATATTTGTTGACACTAACATTGGAGAGCTCAATAGCATAAAAAGAATCCAAAGCTTGAAGAAGAATCCCAAGATTCAATAGGTCTTTGTCTATATCTTGCTATCCAAGAGGAAGAATGAAGGAAAGAGTGCTCCAATCCTTGAATTTAAGCTCAAAGCTGACCAATCTTGGTCTTGCTGAAGTATGGTAGAAGCATCCCAAGGTTGAAAGAAGTAAAAGCCCCAAAAGGTTGGTCAAAGATTTGATAAAAACTGGAAAAAGAAACCAAAATGTCCATAGAACCTCCATAATAAAGCTTGCAAGTGCTTGAATCCAAGGTATGTCTTCATTCTTGCTCCATTAGTTGATTTAGATGATGAAGATCAAGGACGTGAACCTCCAAGAGCAAAGATTACTTCAAGATTTGAGAGATTTCTCAAATAAAAGCTTGATGTCTATGATTGTTATAATCAATTAAGATAGTGAGTAGGATTCTGACATTTGGAATGAGGGCTCACAATTTGAACTCATCCAATTGCTTAAACCGACTTTTCTTGATCGGCAACATAAAACTTTGAGGCTATGGCTTGCAGTATTCCTCAGAGTAAAACCTTTCCACTTGCTCATTCAAGAAAGTTGTGTAGAGATCGTGCGGTCTGCAATGGAACTTTTCTCAGAGTAATAGTCTTGAATCCTTCTCTCTATTTTGCTTGGATGGAGCCTCTTTAGGTACCATTGGTGTAGTCGTTTTGCTATTTCCTTTTTGCACCCATAACTGTCCTCTTAGTCTCACAGAACCCTTTTACATTGACAATTTTACCCTTTAATTCATCTCTAACTGGCCACAAGCCGATCTTGAGAAGGCAACAACTTCAGGAAAGCCAAAGAGCCTCTGGGAAGAATTAGTTGATATAGGTGAAGAGTTTGTGGACTTTCTTGGAATTCTCATAGGACCTTCGTTCAAGACAGAGATCTCCTATTCGATGATGCACAAATGTAGGCTAGAAAGCTTGTTGATGCCCCTTTTCTGCCGATTTTTTGAATCATCAATGAGTGAGACAAAGCTTCGACAAATGCCATTTTCCAATTTCATCACAGCACACTGGTCCAAAAGGAGGCCTCAGAGGTTGGGGCTTGCATGTGCACAACTTTCTGTCACTCCAAATGAGACAGTGTCTCGTACCAGCAATGAATGTAAAGGTTTTTTGGTGTAGAAAATGAGAAGATTCAAGATCTCCTGCTTCTAAATGTCACACCCCTATCTCTCGGACTAGAGACCATTGGAGGCGTGATGACCTATTCTGGTAACCTCCCTAGTGTTTTGAACTCTGACCTCCACAAGCTTGCAGTGAACTTGATCCCTTTCCCTAGGCTCCACTTCTTCATGGTGGGATTTGCACCTCTCACTTCAAGAGGTTCACAGCACTATAGAGCTCTTACTGTCCCAGAACTTATGAGATGGAGTTCACTGAAGCTGAGAGTAACATGAATGATCTGGTATCTGAGTATCAACAATACCAAGATGCTACTGTTGAGGATGAGGTAGATTATGAAGATACGGAGCCAAGGCCATGAGGAGAAGAAGATATGGAATAATGTTATTCATTCATCATTGCCAAACTCTGAAGGCAAGAACCTCTTCACAGTGCCAACTTCTTTGATGGCAGTAATGATCTTCTCCTGCTTGGGGAGAGCTGGCCCTCCGCGGATTTTCCATCCCTAATGCCAACATTATGACAATCAATATGACTAAGGTTTATTATTTTATTTCTAAAAATGGTTAAATAAATCAAATCAATAAAAAATTAAGCTTAAAAATTATCATAAATTATAATTTAACTCATCTCTTCTCTTTTAAATTTTTATTAAAGTTATACTCATTAGTTTACTAGATTGTTAGAAATAAGCTATGCTAAACATTATCAAACATCAATAGTTTAGAGTTGAAAAGTTAAATTTAGCTTATATAATTATCATAAAATTATAAATAATTGATTAAATATTTAGAATTTTTTAAATAAATAAAATGAATCGTAAATTAAATTAAATCTCTCTCTTTCTCTCTCTCTCTCTCTCTCTCTCTCTCTCTCTCTCTCTCTCTCTCTCTCTCTCTCTCTCTCTCTCATGTGTGGTGTGTGGTGGTATATGCCTCTAAGCTCTTATGTGTTGGTTTGCATGCTAATGTCTTTCTCATAATGGTCCTATGGTGGTTGTGTCTATCTCTTGACCATTTATCTCTCTCTGGCAAGGTGCTTGTATCACAACAAAGTTCAATACAATTATACCAAGAGGGAGAGCATCCAATAGTAGGCATGATGACATGCTTAAAGGAGACATCTTAAGGAGGTAGAATATGAGGCCCACCTTAGGTAGTTCACAGATAGCCTACAAACAACTACTTGACGATGGTAAAGTAGAGGGTGTCATTGCACCTTAGAAGAGTAAGGGAATTACACTGATATACCAAGTGGAAGTAAAACATGCCTATGATGAACACACTAGCAAAGCATGGCCAACTTTGTCTATGTGGATAGTGGCCATGACATGTTGAGGCTTCAGTGCTGCAGTGGCCACCACAGTCTTGTCTTCTTCATCTATGCAATTGGAATCATTAGGGTCCAAGGTCACAAGTGAAGGCTTGGCATAAATCCTCCTCATGATTAGGGCTAGCTCATATGCTGCCTCCATGGCCTTGCTTTCTTAAGTAGTCCCTTGCATGCTCAAGATAGGCTCTAGGTTGAGTTGCTCTTTCTTTGCTTTGCAACTTGCATTCTTTTATAGTACAATGAATCTAATTAATATAGCTAACTACATTAAGTCTATACTTAATTTTGTAAGGTTTAAAATCATTTATTATTTTAATCAATGTAACGTAAAGATGATATATTAATACTTAACTAAAAACACAATAAGTTAATATTAATTTATTATGTTAACATGCTAAGTTAATATATTTAGTTAAGTACTTAATTACTAGTTAATTAAGTCATGTTGTTATTTGCTAGTTAATTAGAAATTAGTGATTACTTTTATGCTTATTGTTAGTTTTATGCTTGATTTATGAGTAATTACTTTTATGCTTATTGTTAGTTTATTAGTATTTAGTTTAACATTCTCACTTGTTACTTAAAATAGTTACTAACATTGCTAATTAATGTTAGCTAAAGCATCGTAATACTTAAGTTAGTATAATTACTAATATTAGGAGTTATTCGTTAGTGTTAACAATAGTTTATTTGATTAGTCATTAGCCATTATTAGTTAATCTCAACACTAGTTTTGTTGGTATAGCTAGTTGTACTATTAAGTAGTGTGGAGTTGTTGGGTTGGGCGAGCTGATGGCACTGTAGGCCACACGAGAAATGTTGCAAAAGAGTCTAGCAACATTAAAGAAAAATATTCAAAAAAGTAAAGAAAGGCATCTAAACCTATCAACCATTCAAGGATAATTTTGAGGTCAACATGTGTGAGTTGTAGCATCACGTGCCAATCATTGCTTGAAGCCATCAACCATTCAATGATAATTTTGAGGTCAACATGTGTGAATTGTAGCATCATGTGCCAATCATTGCTTGAATGTCATCACACCTACTAGATGCTCCCTTTTTTAGACAATGCATGGTACCTATTTGGGCCTTAAAGGGAGCAATATTGTTTCTTATTTATTGCTTCTCTATCTTTGGTAGTACCCATGGTGCTCACAAAAGTATTCCATTCGAATCTAGTCAACTTTCCTATATTTGTCCCAGTTCTTATTAGTTCATCACATGCACATCTTATCAAACCTTCTTATTAAGTAGCCCTAGATTATCATACCAATGTTTTAAAAACTTATATTGGATCTAGGTGATATTAAGGAGATCATCCTAGTAAGGCAATTTGTGGGTTATTGTTGAGAGTGGAAAAAGATTGAATTTTTGACTGATTTTTATTGTTTTTTAGGACTGAATGATTGATTTTTGATGGATTTAAAGTGATGTATGGTTGTTGAATTAAGTATTTGAGAATGTTTTGGATGATATTGATTATTTTTTGGAAGTCCATGATGATTCTCAGTGGAGATATGAAGCTCTGAGATGTTCTGATAGGTTCTGAATGGTTCTGTATACCTTCTGTATAGCTTCTGTTTTGTTCTGATTGTCTTCTGTATGAAGCATGGATTGATGCTTGATGAAGATTGAGATCTTTTGAAAGCCTATTGAATAGTTTTTTATATTTTGGAATGGTTTGAGTATGAGTTATGAGGTTCTGATAACCTTCTGTAGAGCCTCTGTCTCTGCTCTGTCTTTGTACTGTAACTGTACTGTAGCTGCTCTGGTGCTATACTGTAACTGTTCTGTAGACCTTCTGTAAGTGTTCTGTATAATTTATGTGTGACTTTGGGAAAGTTTTCTAACCTTTGGAAAGAATGAATCTAAGTTCAAAAGAGCTAAAACAAGTGGAAGAAGCAGCTGCTGAAGACTGAAGAGAAGACTAAGTGACAGTGACAGTGGTGAGCTGTGAAAAGACAATGTAGTGGCTCTGGTGACTCTTCATATCAGACATACCTCTTGGGAGGTATATCCACGACCTAAGAAGGATTATTGAGGGTTATTATGAGAGCATTGTAGTGAGGAGAGGATGTACTATTGATGGAGAGAGAGAGAGAGAGAGAGAGCCAAAGATATCCAAATTCTATCAAAACAGTGTAACTGTATATGAGAGATTGAGAGAGAGAACTATGAAGACATTGAAGATGAATAATATGTGATTGATTTCCATTCAAAGATGATGTATTATTTTGTGTTCTTTTTTCTATTGAAGAATTTTATGAAGATGTTGAAGATTATGGTTGATTATATCAAATCTGTGGGAGAAATCTACTATGATGCTGCGTGAAGAATTGCTGTTTTCTTTGTTTTGATTATCAAAAGAACTAAATAAAATCTTGTTGATATTACAAGATAGATTTTCTTACAAGAGAATTCCCTTTTCCTTGGTGTTCCTCTTGGGGATCCATGTTTTTGGTGCGCAGCTGGGGAAACTTGCCATCAATAAGCACCAGAAGAGGCTGAAAATGAAGGGAATGGCATTGCCAAGAAGATGAGAATTCAATGGAAGTTTGTAAAGTTCCTTCTTCCACTGAAGAGTTGGAATTTCTCATAATCAAAGCCACTTTCCACAAGAAGTTCATCTCACAATGGCGGAAACATATCACCATCATGATGCATGCTCTATGTGGTGGACTGTTACCTCTTCCTGTTGAAGCAACAGAAACTTGCATCTTGGTGGCAAACTGTTTGGGAACAAACTGAAGAGTAGAAACAGAGAGAATGACCATTCATGGAAGATTTGGCATTCATTAAGAAGTTTCCAGACATCATCAAGTGGGAGATTGTGAAGAAGCTTCAGGAGTCTTGGTCTGTAGAGGTTCACGAAAACAAGAAGGAAAAGAGTTGGAATTTGTTCATGGATGCTCATCAGCAAGATACATGGGATGCTTGGTGCACTGACAATCTTTTATTTGTCCAATTAGCAACCCACTGGAAGTTGGTAGACAGAGTGTTTTTCACAACATACATTGTTGAAACCCTCAGAAGATGGCATTATTATAATGACGCAACAACGATCCTAAGAAGAATGAGTTTTGATACTTTCAGAACAGAATATCTTCCCCTCTGTAGTGGTTTGAAAGATGAATTCAGAGATGTTGAAAAGAAGGAAGTAGAGGAGATGTTGGCCAGAGAATCCATCAGAGACTGAAGCCTCTCTGATACTATCTTGTTGAGTCCAAACCAACTGGTTGAAGCCAACCCCCTGATGAATGATGCAATAAAGAGGCAAGCGTTAGAACGAGTCCAGAGGTACGTGAGAAGAGAGAAGGCAAAAATTAAAGCTAAGAACGAGCTTGCAGCAGAAGCCTCCTTTGACGCCCTAAAAGCACTCTTTACAGAAGTCCCCATGGCAACTCAAGGTCCCCTTCCTAGTCAGATTCGTCCTAGAAATATTGATGATAGGCCAGTAAATGTAGTCCCATTGCCAGTTTTTAAGGGAGAGTACAATGAAAACCTTGATCTTCATGTAGCAGAATTTATGGTAGCATGTGTGGCTAACAATGCCAGAACCCCTGAGCATTGGTTAGCAATATTCCCCTCCACTTTCAAGGGCGCGGCGTTTCAATGGTATGAGAGACAAGTAGCAGGAACTTTTGGCACATGGGACGACCTGAAGTTGGCCTTTCTCACTAAATTCAGGCGTGAAGGTTTTGAAGAGCGGATGCGAGAGGAGTTCATGAACCTAAGTCAGTCCTCTGAAGAAAGAGTAGAAGCTTATGTCTCATGAATGGAATCCATCCTGAAGAGATGGACTAACCATCATTTGGATGAAGGAATCTAGAAAGGAGTGTTTCTCTGGGGCCTACAACCAGAAGTTCGCAAGTTCGTGGAATTGAGAAGACCAGTCAATCTACAAGCTGCAGTGGAAGGTGCAAGACTGTATGACGAAGTTGAAGCAAGACTGTCAATGACTCCAGGAAGAGGAGTCTTACCTCCTCCCATGCTTGGAATGGTATACCCACCAAATGCAGTCCCAGGGACAGTTCCCTACCCCTATCCCCAGATGCAAACAATGCTGTAGTATAATGCACCTAATCCAGTGTAGTCACCGCAGACGACAGTGCCTCAAATGATGGTTCAACAACAATAACAGTGGCCTCAACCAGTTCCTCCAATGGTGACTCAACAACAATGGAACCCTACCAACTAGAATCAACAACCCCAAGTCTCAATAGGCGCTCTAAATCAGAGTCAGAACAGAGGACCTTCTGGATCTACCCAACCAATTTATGCAGTAATTACAAACGCTTCCCAAAATCCTACTACAATTACTTCAGGAGGTGAAAATCTAAAGGACTACTTATCCAACTCAGTTGCAAGTATCAAGAAAGAGCTTCTGGATGTGATTATAGAGTAGCTACAAACATTGAAGGTGAATACCGCCAATATATCCACTCTTGTGGGAGCTGGAAGAGATGTGATGCGCTCTAATACATGGTGCAGAAAGTGTCATCAAGCGGGACATTTAGCCACTGAATGTACCCAAAAACCAACCATTCCTTGAGCCTTCTGTTCCTACTGTTTGCGGAAGAACCATACAGAGGATATTTGCTCTCTGAAAGAGATGCATGAACGAAGACAGAAGGATGAAAATGCAAGATTCAACTTGCTGGAATCCAAAATGACAACACAGGATATTGGACCCAAGCCTAGGGAATTTGGTCCTAATTTCGGTCCAAGGAGGTTTCCCTCTCAAAGTTACAGAGGACGATAGTCTGGAGGTGGTCAGAGATCAGAGGTGGAATGTTACAGGTGTGGAGAAAAGAGACATACCTCCTCAAATTGTCCAAACCCTAGACGATCTGTGGATTACAAGCCCTTATACAGTCGATGCAAAGGAGAAGGCCACACTGTAAAGGACTATCCCAATCCAGCCCTGTAAAGGCCAATGCCACTGATAGCCAACAGAAGGTACAAGAGCCTGCTTCCAATTTGGTAGAGTTGGAAGTTGCTGCTGTTACGTGCGCCAAGAAGAAGAAACCAATGGTTCAGAATGAAAATAACTCACCTGCCAAGACTGTGAAGTTTAACCTACCTACAGAGGGACAGAGTAGTACAGAATAGAACAGTGCAGTACAGAGCACTACAATGCCACAGAGAGCTACAGAGACAGTCCCAGAGACAAGACCAGAGGCCTAGGAGATAGAATATACAGAAGCACTTCCAGAAATAGAGGAAGTGCCGATGTAGCAATTGCTAGAAGAAAAAGGAAATATGAAAATGGGTGTAGCTCAATTTCCCAGCCGGCTGGAAAAGCCTCTGGATCCTATCAAAGATTATGACTTGGTCAAAGACCTAAACACTTTTAAACCAAACTTAACATTCCGACAGTTGCTGATGATGTCTCCCAGCTGTGCCGAAAGAGATTCAAAAGCATATTGACAAGAAGACGTGGATTAAGGATCGCTCCTTCAACATTGACCAAGACCAATAAGGCCCTGGAGCCTGTAAAGGAAGTAGATGTAGCTAATGCCTTCCTAGATCTTGGAACCCCAGAGATTAGTGTATGGATAGAATGATGCTTTATTTCAAATGCATTGATTGATGGAGGCTTATCAGTAAACATAATGACGGATACTACAATGAAGGACTTAGGGTTGAAAAGAATTCAACCTACACAGTGGCTTATCAGATTGGCAGACCAAAGCAATCAAACCATTGGGCATCCTCCCATATGTAAAAATAACCCTTACAGGAAGAGACTATTGGCTGACATATTTGGTGGTCAAACCAAATTCTTATGGGACCTCATACCCTCTGCTGTTGGGAAGACCTTGGCTTTTTGAAGCAAGAGCCAGGACGGATTGGTTTAAAGGAACCCTAACCCTAGGCAAAGGACCCAACAAAGTGGTGTTAAAGCTATATGGATCGCAAAAAGGCAATGGATCCACATCCATTGAAGTCATAACTGACTCCTCTAATGAGGTAACAGATGGTACATCAGGAGATGAAGAGGCTGCTAAGCAAATCTTTCCTAAGAAAACAGAGGCATAGTCCCTAACAGTAGGCACTGTAAGCCAACTATCACGGGATGTAAAATCCTTGTCCATGGGTGAATACCTTCTGTCTCAACTAGAATTAACTTTTGAAACACCTCTGACAGTGAAATAGAAGCATGGATGTATTGTTCTCCCTGTTACATGATAGTCGCAGAGACAGACCAGAGACAGTACAATTACAGAGCAGAGACAGTACAGTTACAGAGCAGAGACAGTACAGAGACATAGCAGATATAGAGTGGCTACATAATAGAGATTGAGTGGATACAGAGATAGTCGCAGAGACAGTAACAGATACAGAGCCAGAGCCAGAGGCAGAAGCAGAGTCAGAAGCTGTGACAGAAGCAGAAGCAGATGCAGAGGCAAAAGATCTGTTCTTCTCCTATAGAGCCTCTACAGAAGCAAAGACAGAGCCTCCAGAGGAAGAGGATGGAAATGATAAGGAAGAAAATGAAGCAGGTTATGAAAGTTCAGATAAAGAATTCCCTCTGATAGCGGATGATCTTTTTGATTCCTCTATAGAGACCTTAGAGGCCGAATATCTCCGGGTGCTGGATGGAATGACCATGGTGCCATTTGGGTTGATCAATGGACCACAAAGTATGCAGAATCTATATAAGCAATGGACTAAAGCCATAAAAATTAAGTTCACTAGTGGCTCCTATCGTCCTGACCATTCAGTCCAGAGAAAAGATGATGATGATGCCCCTTGTCAACAAAAGCCAAAGCCCTCAGAGCCACGGCCTCTAGAAAGTCTGTGCTATGTGACATTCCTGGATGCATCTTTTGAAGATAAATCCCTAAATCCTAAAGAAATTATCACTCACACAGAAGCAAACAAAGCTCTGATACCCTTTCAACAACCTAAACAGACGAATGAGTCATCTGTTCAGAAGGAGGATGCTGGTTCTAGCAGAACGTCAAATGAGGATACTACTCTCTTGAAAGAGTCAGACCTCTATCTAGAAGCAATCCGTGGAACGTTTATCCGTGAAGTGGAAGGTGAAAGACAAGTGACGTTCCTAGATACTGAGGGTACTGAATGTCACCTGAAAGTGGGTCTCAATCTTCCAGAAGAAGAACTAGTGGTCTTGCGAGACCTACTCAAGGAGAACTTAGATGTGTTTGCTTGGTCCTATAAAGACCTAAAGGGGATTGATCCCACAGTATGCCAACATCACATTGACCTAGAGCTCGATGCCAAACTTGTAAGGCAAAGACAAAGGCGTATGAATCCTAATTACTCTGCTCTAGTGAAGGCCAAATTATTGAAACTTCTTGAAGCTGAGTTCATCTATCCCGTAGCTAACAGTGAATAGGTTTCGCCCATTGTGGTAGTACCAAGAAGAACGGGAAACTTCGAATATGTGTCGACTTTCAAAAGCTCAATTCAAAGACGAAGAAGGATCATTTTCCTATCCCTTTTACAGACTGTTGGACACAGTGTCAAGCCATGAGCTTTATTCCCTCTTGGATGGATTCAATGGATATAACCAAGTCCAAATCGCAAAAGAGGACCAATCCAAAACAACCTTCACCACGGAATGGGGGACCTATGCCTACAGAGTGATGCCATTCGGGCTCTGTAATGCTCCTGCTACCTTCCAATGAGTAATGATGGATGCCTTCCAGTATCATCTGCACGATGTCATTGAGGTGTATCTTGATAACTTCTGTGTCTATAGTTTGATCCATGAGCACTGGGGACAACTAGAGCAATGTTTTGACAAATGTCGAGAGTATGGGATTTCTCTCAACCCCGACAAATGTGTCTTTGGTGTCTCATCAGGAGTTCTCTTGGGCCATATTGTCTCTGCACAAGGGATTGCAGCAGACTCGGCAAAGATTGCCGCTTTAACAGCACCAACAAACCTCAAGCAATTGAGAGGATTTCTTGGCCATGTGGGCTACTACAGGAGATTTATTGCACATTTTGCGACTAAGGCAGCCCCTCTGCACAAGCTCCTAAGAAAAGAAGTCAATTTCCTTTGGATTGATGAGACTGTGAAGAAGCCTTTAATACCCTAAAACAGTGCCTGATCCAAGCACCTATTTTGCAGCCTCCTGATTGGACAAAGGAGTTCCATGTGCACACTGATGCATCAGTTGAAGGGCTAGGTGCTGTCCTATGTCAAAAAGGGTCCCTCTAAATTAGATCAACCGATATATTATGCAAGCTGAAAGGTCACTAATAGGGAACGGAACTATACAATGACAGAGCTTGAGTGCTTGGCAATGGTGTTTGCACTGGAGAAGTTTCGACACTATCTATTGTCAAGGCATTTCAAGTTCTACGTGGATCATGAAGCCCTGTCCTTCTTGATGAACAAAGCAGATGTTAAAGGACGACTGATGAGATGGTTTCTCCTATTCCAGGAGTTCGACTTTGAAGTGGTCACTAAGCCCGGCCGTTCCCATGTCCTAGCCGATCATCTATCACGGATCCCTCAAACAGAAGAAGAGGGGGAACAGGATGATCCAGACCTTCCTGATGCTTCCTTGTTTCTAGTTGAAACAATTACTCCTTGGTATGCAGACATAACCAATCTCCTGGCAACTCAACAGTATCCTCTTGGCATCTCAAGCCGTGAGAAGAAGAAGCTTCTGTTAGAATCAGCCCTGCACTTTGCTAGGCGGTGCCCTGTACAAGAGAGGCAAAGATGAAGTGCTGCGAAAATGTGTTGCAAGGGATGAAATCGGCATAGTATTGAAAGCATGCCATGACAAACCATGTGGTGGACACTTCGCAGGAGAAGCGACAGCCAGGAAGGCTCTGTTAGCAGGATACTGGTGGTGGCCGACCCTCCACAAGGACGCATATGACTATTGCAAGAGATGTGATACTTGTGAGAGAATGGGAAAACCCACCAAAACAAGTGCCATGCCACTGCAACCCATTCTCCCCCTAAAGCCATTTGAGAAGTGGGGGATTGATTTCGTGGGTCCCATTGATCCACCTACCAGGCGGAAGCAGAATAGATAAATCCTAGTATGTATAGATTATGTTACAAAGTGGTGTGAAGCTAAAGCCCTGAAGCGGGATGATGGTAATAGTGTAGCCCTGTTCATGTACGAGAATATTATCACCCGTTTTGGCAGTCCCCTCAAGTTGGTGAGTGACAGAGGTACTCATTTCCTTAACAAAATTATGGAGGAGTTGACGAAACTGTATAAGATCCACCATCGTAAGTCCACTCCCTATTAACCCAGAGCCAATGGCCAAGTTGAAGTCACCAATCGCATCCTTTGCTCGATTCTGACAAGAACGATTGCCGCACATTGTCGCGACTGGGACGATCGACTTATAGAGGCCCTCTCGGCATATAGAACCCTCCCATAAGGCAGTTACAGGACAGACCCCTTTCCAGCTAGTGTATGGTACAGAAGTTGTATTCCCTGTTGAGCTGGAATTGCCCTCTTTGCGAGTGGCAGTTAAAGAACGCTTGGGAGATAATGAGTCACTGCAACGCCGTCTCCTGCATTTGGAATGCTTGGATGAGATATGGCGGATGGCCCTACAGTGCATGGAAACCACTCAAGCGCGACGCAAGGCCTATCGTGATAGTTTCATCAAGTACAAGGAGTTCAAAGAAGGTGATCTTGTCCTAGCCTATGATTCGAGATTTGGCAAGTTTCCTGGCAAGCTTCAACAATGGTGGATAGACCCGTACAAGGTACTGACCATCAATCCTAATGGCTCTGTTCAGGTGCAGCCCGTTGATGCCTCTAATAATCCTTTCCTGATCAATGGCTATCGTCTGAAGAAGTACTTCCCTCCCTGGGGATCTTGACAATCACAGTCGACCTACCCTTTCCCTTTTGGGCGTTGCATTGTCCTTCTTGTCGTGCTTCTGATAGCCATTATGATTCTCCTCATGAGATGGTCTCGTTCTGCTACCCCCTCGCAGAAACATCTCAACCTAACATTGTTCTCTTCTCATCTGATCCAACGACGGTGGCGAGGTTGGTCCTAACATATGGTATTTCTACCATTCTCTTTCTTAATGAAAAAAAACAAAAGAAAAAAAAAGAAAAAAAAAAGAAAAGAAAAGAAGAAGAAAATAACAAAAACAACAAAACTGTTATGGGAGAAAAGGAAGAGATTCTATGTCATAACAGGCCTCGTTCCAAGAAAAGGTGGAAACACCCTTGGGTGAGAAGCTGACTGTGGAAAAGGTGGTAACACCCCGCAGTTCAAGATAGCTAACTCACCAGCAGAACCTCTTCAGCAAGTAATTTGAAGCCACCTCCCTTGGTGTGCGGTCTTTACAATATCAGTCCGTCTGTCCTTTTTAAACAGACGACTCTTCTTACAAGTCATTGAAGCATGAGATTTGTAGGTTGCCTCCCTGGGTGTGCCTTGTCCTCAAGATCCTCATGACAACAACAGCCGACATAATCTTCATCACCAACCCCTTGAGTGATGTGAGCTTTCATCCTAAAAGGATAGGGACGTGAGTATGGGCTGCCCTCTGTATCTTTCAACCGAGTGTGAGACAGAGAGTGGGGTGAGTGACCAGTCTTTCCCTTCAAAATCAAATGAGAGGTGAGTTGTATGAACAGAGTGTTGCACGCACGGAATGGACCTCTCAATGCACAAAGCACGATCTATTTCATGTGCACTGCACTATAAGGCTCTTTGGCCTTCCTTCTTGCATTGTATGCCGGCACAAGGCGGGATGCACAGTTGCACCATCAATGTGCACAAGGCATACAACCTTTGCACACGTGACCGTGAGGATTACATCAACGGGTTTCAGAACAGGGCTGCCCTCTATATCTTTCAACCGAGCGTGAGACAGAAGGTGGGCTGAGTGTGACTGGTGTTTCTTCAATTAATTATCGAGAGGTGAGAATTGAGGGACGTTACGACCTTTGGATTCAAGTACGTTCCCTTTTCCTATGCACCCATGGGTTGGGTTTCTGCCATCAGCATAGGACACATCACTCTACTCTATACACTGCACTGCAAGGCTCCCTGGCCTTTCTCCTTGCACCTATGCCAGACGGATTGGACGCACTAATGCACCATCAATTGTGCACCCTGGCATACTCCCTCTGCATCATTCCCTTGTCGATTTCTAAATCGGGTGTGAGCTCTGGGTTTTCATCCTTATTTCCTCGAGTGATATTAGTAATGGGGTGAGTGATTGCTCTTTCAATCCATTTGAGTGATCGTGAGTTGAGTGCCATACTCCTCGTCATCGACGAATTTCCTATGATTCCTTCAACCAGCTACCTCCCTAGGTGTTGTCGCATGGTCCCTGCCACAAACAACGAAGGACGTGTACTGTGTAGATACCTTGTTACCTCTTGCAGCCGATGATGCCTCCAGACGCCACCTCGATAGTCGACATTCCTTCTCGGCAATATGGGCCAAGTTTTTCTAACCCTACACCTTTTGTTTCTCAGTACTGGTCATGTTTTAAGTATGGGGACATTTGTGGTTGGTTTGATGTGAGGTACCAAGTCTTTGAAGTTTGGTTTAACCTTCCTGTTAAGGACTTAAGTATGGGGACATGTCCCTACGCGTCCATGTTGCATACCCCCATGCCTATATCCTGTCCTAATCATGCATCTATGCCGTGATTTCATGTTACCCTGATGGGATCCCTTCCCCACCCTTACGTTCTATTTCACCCTATCCTATGGGTTGTTCCTTAACCGTTTGCCCTTATTCTGGGTTTTGCGCTTCTTTCATACGAACGGACCTTACGTTCACCGGAATCCCAATTCAACCTTACAGCCCTATTCGTCCCTTTGAACCTCCTATTTTTCCTTTTTATCAACCCCTGTTCCGATAGATGATTCTCAAGTTATTAATTTTTAAAGTAATTCCTGTAAATTGGATAGTTTTCCATGTGAACGCATCATTATTGCTTTGGAACCATGATATGATAATTCAGACCTATCCTACCCATTCTCCCTGACACTTTTCCTTTTTATTTCGTGTCCTTTCGATGCACGGTTCATCAGTTATTAATTTTTGCGAGTTTTCGGACCTTTTTCGTGCCTATTTTTCACATTTTTCCATGTGAACCTGCCCTATTTTCACCGAATTCTAGTTTGATTTGACACTCATTTCCTATCAGCCTTTCCCCCACTTTTTCATTTTTTCTCCCCCCTTTTCTGACAGTCGGATTTTTAGTTATTAATTTTTCCGAGCGTTTTTTAATGCATTTTTCGTGTTTTTTCCATGTGAACCCTTCCTAATTTCCCCACACTGAGTTTTGATGCACCAATCCTGTGAATTCATTTCTTCCAAACATTTTTCCTTTTTACTGCCTGCTATTCCGACGCACGGTTCTTCTCGTATTAATTTTCGAATTCCTTTTCATGCCTATTTTTGGGGTTTTTCCCATGTGAACGCATCCTATCTCGATCGGAACTGTGTTTTATCGTGATAGGGTTGTCGGACACATTGTTTTGTACATTTTTTCTTCTTTTTGCACTTCATTCCGATGCACGGATTTTTTGATATTAATGCCCGTATGTGTTTTCAGGTTTATTTTTTGCGTTTTTCCCATGTGAACACCCTGATTTTGCCCCGAAACGCATGTTGCATGTTTCCAACATTTTTCCCTTGTCTCCCGGCCCATTTTTCCTTTTTACAAAATTTTGATCCAACAAACAGTTTGGATTTTATTAATTTTTCTTCATTTTTCTCGTTCACCACGTTTCTCGCCTCGCGCGTGAACGCGCTTGTTTTTGGTTTTACATGCCTCGGGACGCCATGTGGAATCCGTGGCTCGTGCGTCCCCGTCCCTGCCCATTTGACCCCGTCACTGCAAATTTTTTTACCCCTGCCCGTGCATGCGCACGGGCCGGGGGTGTATTTCTTGTCCCTTTAGTTTCCTTTTTTAAAATTATTATGAATTTATTTTCTATTTTTTTTAAAACAAAACAACCAAAAAACAAACAAACAAACAAACACACAAATAATCAAAATAAAAATAAAAGTCAACTAACCCACCACCCACATTTCATCCACCTCCACACGCCCTTCACGAACGCGACCCGCCCTTAAAAAATTACAAAACAACACACAACCACTTAGTTAATTATTATTTTAAAAAACCAACATTAATTAACTTAAAGCAAATTAATTTTATATTATTATTAATTTAAAAAAAGAAAAGAAAAAAAAACGGACGTACCTGTTCGCTTCTCCCTCCTCGGTGCTCCCTTCTCCCTCCTCAGAGCACGCTCCTCCCTCCTCAGTGCTCCCTCCTTCCTCCTCGGCCGCTTCCTCCACCTGCGGCCTCCTCCCGCGCTCCCTCCTCCCACAGCAGCGCCTCCTCCTCTCACCGCTTCCTCCACCTACGGCCTCCTCCTGATCCTCCTTCACGCAGCGCCACCGCTGCCTCCTCCAACCACGGCACGGCCACCCTCCTCTCCCCTTGGCCTCCGTTCGCTCTGCGCCCTCGGCCTCCCCCACCATCGCCTCCTCCTCCCGCGCTCCCTCCTCCCATAACAGCGCCTCCTCCTCCTCAGGTGGCCTTCTCCACACGTCGCCGCGCCTCCTGGGACTTCCCATCGCAACGCCTCCTCGGACGACCGCCGACACCACCTCTTCCACTCGCCGCCTCCGCCACCTGCACGGCCACCGACTCCCCCTCCCCCTCCTCCTCCTCCTTCCCCTTCCTCCTCCTCCTCCTCCTCCTTCCCCTTCCTCCCCCTCCTCCTCCTCCTTCCCCCCCATCACCTCCACCTCCTCCTCCTCCAACCCACCTCCTCCTCTAACCACAGCAAGGTTAGAAACTAACCTAAGTTTAGTTAACCACTAACCTAAGTTAAGTTAAAACTAACCTATGTTAAGTTAACCTCTAACCTAACTTAAGTTACAAACTAACCTAACTTCAGTTATTAAACCCCCTTTTAGTTACCCTAACCTAACTAGAGTTAGGGTTTCCACTAACCTAACTAGAGTTAGGGTCCTATTAACCTGACTAGGGTTAGATTTTCACTAACCTAACTGTAGTTAGTCTGACTAACCTAACTCAAGTTAGTTCCACCCCCACTAACTAACCCTAGGTTAGTTAGTCTCACCTAGGTTAGTTAATACTTGCCTGGACTAACTTAACTTGACCTAACTGACCCTATACTAACCTAATTGACTTAATTAACCCTAGACTAACCCAGACTAACCTAATTAACCCTGACTAACCTAACTAGCCCAGACTTGACTTACCCTGACTTACCTGACTTATCTAGACTAACCTGATTTAGTTGACTTAACTTGACCTTACTTACCCAACTAACCTGATTTACATAATTTAATTGATTTAGTTAATTTACAAAATTCATTTAAATTCAAAAAATTATAAGAAAATTTCTAAAAATTTCCAAATATTTTTTCCATTTGTTAAAATATTTGTCAGGTGAAAATTTAAACAAAAAATTTACAGAAAAGTAAAAATTTAAAAATTCATTCAAAATGACTTGAAAAATGCATAAAATTCATTTAAAATTAGTAAAAAATACCAAAAAATCAGAAAAATCTCACAAAATTCCACCCATCCCCTTGATCATTTTCCACTGATTTCTCACATCAAAATATTTTCATACAAGGCACCAATATTCTTTGAAAAAAAAAAGAATAAACATAAAAATAAAAAACTTATTTTCATAACATAAATTGTGAATATTTCCTCCATGGCTGAATTTTCATTTTTTTTCCTTCCTCACATATCCATATGCTATATATCTTGATTTCATTATTATTATTATTATTATTATTATTATTATTATTATTATTATTAAAACAACCAAACAAAAACCAACAATCAACAATAACAAATTTATATTTAAAAAAACAAATAAACAAATAAAGCAAACCACATAATCAATACAAAACAAATAAGATATAATTTTTTTAAAAAAAATAAAAATACATTAAAAATCAACAAACACATTAAGGTGGTTTTTTTTTGTTCAGTCAATGGTCTTTGATTTTGTTTGAGTGGAGTCATTACTTTTGGGGGACTCTTCCATGCGCCTTCCGACCATTGCATACACACCCCTACCAGGTTTTTTTTTTAAGATTTATTTATTTTCATTCCCCCTTAATCACGATTAATTGCTAAAATGAACTATTTATTCACCCACATTTTTCACGTGCATTCCGCTAAATACACAATTTAATCATTTAAAAAAATCAACCAACCGTGCATTTTGCACGCGCTACGTGCGCTTCAAAGGCACCTTAATTGTTAATAAAAATGAACCAGCCGTCACGAAAAAGCACGCGCTGGCAAAAAAGCGCTCCACATCATTATTAATTTTTAATTAAGGAATTTGCATCTAGAGACCCAGTCTGGGAATTGTAGTTCGGGTTGCGCTAAAGCCTCGTTTCACCATAATAATTTGTAATTAAATTTTTACGAAGGAACCACTGTTTTCTTATTAAGGTTTATAACCTAATAAAATGTCAACCATTGTTAATCATTTTTTAAAATGAACCCTTCATTAAAATAATTCCCCCTCACTGCGCTTTTTTTTCTCTCTTTTTAATAAACACGCTTCGTGGGATGGGTACATAAAAGTCTTTTAGTTGACACTTGTCCAGGTTATGGTCAAGTCTTGATGTACATTTTTATGGTAGTCTAATTTGTCTATGTTTTACGATTACGAGTGAGATGTGTAGTTCTTTCTTTCTTGCCTCATACGGGGATTTGGGTGATTGTTTGTTGCATCGCATGAAGTTTTCGGTCGTATATGTGTAGAGGTCATGCCGAATTTTTTCTAGGCTGCGTATTGTCTGGGGTGGTAACTGGGTTAGTTACGTCTATGTCTGTATGAGTGTCCTTCTTTTGGATTCATTCCTTTTTTATAGCCCTTTGGTTGTTTTGCAGGAATTCTTTGTGACTATCTGTGCTGTGGTGTGTGTATTTACCATCTGAATGGCGCCTCATGCTCCTCCTCTTATCCAGTATGTCCCACTAGTTAGTAGGGATTACTCTTCCCTACTCACTTTAGAGCCTATCGTGAAGGCATGACTCGTGACCTTCATGGCTGCCTCCTTCCCCTTGATTCCAGAAGATCCATCCATGTGTGATGAGTTTCTTGCTTCACACAGCAAGAAGTCGGGATTGGTCCATGGTACTTCCATGACACTAACACCCTGAGGGTTAGGGAAGGCTTTGTCTCTTCCCTACAAAGGAGAGCCCTTTGTTACAGCTCGACAACTATTCTCCAACAATGAGATTTTGAAGCTATTACAAAAACAAACCAAGGAAATTCTGGATGTTAAGAAAGTGATCAACACTTCAGGAGTCTCCTTTTCCATGATCACTGATCATGTATGGAAGTTGGTCTGCCAGTTTCTCCAAGACAGGTTTATGCTTGCCAAAACACCATCCCATTACTTGTCCAAAGAGCTCTTTACAGCTTCCAGGATGGTATTAATAGGAGTAGCTATTGATTGGAGCGCTTATCTACTCACAAAGATGGATCAACATTTCGTCAAAGTAACTAGGGGCAATGTCACAAACGTCACCTATGGAACCTACCTGTCAGCTTTCTTGACATACTCAGGTTTAAAGAAGGGTGTGCCTCCACATCCTCCATCTGATCCAATACCTTCTCCACCACCTTCAGAAGATTCAAAACCTATTGATATAGAGGATTTGGATTCTCCTCCTCCACTGGTCATACAGCGCAAACGCTTGAAGCGGGTAGCAGATAAAGCTCCTTCAGTTCTTCCTTCAGTTACAATTCCTACTACATCTGGCAGTGATGTAACAACCTGTTCAAAGCACATAGAGAGGGTTCCTTGGACATATCAGTCCCCTTCACTGAACAGTCTAGTGTCGGGAGATGCCATTCCATTCCTATTTAAAGACATCCAGAGTTCGATTAAACTTTCAGTGACAGCTTGTGTTCAATAGCTGTATGCTTCCTTTTATGAAGAACTGATGCAGTCCAAAGACCAGTTGCATAAGGCAACATCAGAGTTAGCCTTTGCCAAAGACACACTAGTAGATCTGTTTAAGCAGATGGAGCAACAAACCCAAATGATTGAGACCCAAAGAGAAGATATATCTTCTTTGAAGAATCAGTTATAGCAGAAGCTCAATCCGAGGTCACTAGAATCTCAGAGGAGAAGAAGAGGATGTCCAAAGAAGCGCAAGAGTTTCAAACTCTTTTAGATGTAAAACTCTCAGCCTTACAGACTGCTAATGACATAGTGGAATCACAAGCTTCCCAAATCAAGCAGTTGCAAGACCAGCTGGCACAGTCACGGTCTGTTCCTCCAAGCCCTCATGTTCCCCTGATTCCTTCTCTCTCACAGTAGGACTTGGTAGCTCTCCAGAGATAGGCTACCTTGTGTCCTTTATTCCAAAATAAAGTGGAATGATTGCAGTCCAGGATGGATCTGCTATGGTCTATATTTGAGCATCTCCAAGAATATGTTCCTCCGGACCATTCTTTCTTTATCCACTATCAATTGCAAAAGTTGGCCTTTTACATGAAGCTTTCAACGATGGATCTTCCTCTTCCAGAGGATGGTTGGAGTGGGGCTTGGTCTCCTGAGTTACTGACAGAAGTGGTCCGTATGGTGTTTGAAGATTCTGTGACGACGGATACCATGTTGCTGTCATACATGTATCTACGGAGAGATCTGTTGATTCCAGATGAAGTAGATATGGCCTGGTATGTGGGAGATGTGGTTTTACAAGCTGTTTTGTATGTCAACTATTTGGAGTTGCAAATAGATGACATGTTCCAGAGTTACTCCTCAAAAGTGGCTACTTGCCCTGATAATTCTTGGCACTCAATGATTGATTCTGTGGTCCTGAATCAACGACATTACACAGCTTCTACCTATGTACAAAGCACTAACCAACTGAGGGTGAATCTCTTAGCTCACCTTTCCAAAAATAATCCATTTGATTCAACCCTTTTTTATGCCTATCAGAGACGATCTGTCTTAGGTCCCTCTGTTCCTAGCCTACTATACTACCAACAAATGGCTCACCGTTATGATACCTATCTTTCCCTTTATCAAACCAATTCAACAGCAATCTTACCCCTTCTTTTCCAACCTCAATCTTTTCCTCAAATTCCCATATTTACATATTGCGCTTTTATCGAAGATAGAGTATTTTCCCCTTCTCCACCATGCCCTTCTCCATCTATCCATGTACCTTGTACCTTTCCTATTTATCAATTAACACCCTTCCTAAAACTGATTCCCTAAAATTTTCAGCCACTCCTTCTTTAACCTATTCCTTCTTTTATGATTTTACCTACCCCTCTCTTCATCCACTTTTACTTATTCCACTTCCATCTCCTGCCACTTCTATCTCTCAACCCCCTCAGTTGGTTCGTGAATATGAAGGGTTTGATCAACAGATTACCAGAAGACGAGGATGGAGCTCGACTGATTCTCTTACATGACCTCAGATAAACTATCCAATAATTCCAGGAGATTGGACAACTGCCAGTCAAGCATACCAGAACTACCTTCATTTTGCTCACCAACATTCACAATCTCTAGATCCTTCGGTGAGATTGACAGCTCATTTTGCTTGGTACCTAGCATACATGCATAGGCATTCCCATAATGATCAAAAGGCCATTCCAAAACTTTGTATGAATGTCAATGTGAACATTGACTCCCACCAGTTGGATGTCCTATACTTTCATGCCCTATGTCTCCCTAGCAGATACCTTGTCTTGCTAGAAAGGATGTGCTACTTGTAGTTCTTTCAAAATCCTCCAAAGACATTTGTAGATGAATCCTTCTCCATGGATCACTTTCGAAACCACCAAGCCTTCAAAAGGGATCATCTTTATTGATGCCTTTGCAATGTATCTTGGATGATTCTTCATGATATATATCTCTTTTTGGAGGTGTCATTCAGATGGTTGTGTTTGTAAAATATTACACGGCGCAACGAACAGAATCTGAGAAAGAGATAGAGAGTACACAACAGATAAGAGAAGAATCAGTAAATTATTTAACTCCAAACAACTGATACAAAGATGGCTCTGTCCACCCGTGCGCTTCCACTGTGTGAAGCTTAGATGGCGATCTAGACAGAAGATAGGTGAAGAGCTTAAGGCTAGCTGGAACAACAACTCTGACTGGGTGAAAGATGAGTGATCGACGGCTGTGAAGGGGTTTAGCTTTTATAGCCTGCGAAGGCTATTAGGTTGGCCTGGCCGACCTACCATATGAGCCTCCACTAGTCGGCCAGGGAATATTCCCTTTACCATCAACTCGATGCAGTGCGCCTCGAGTTGCTACCAGCTTAACCACTCCGTCTAACCCAAAGATTAGACCCACAATGGTCACCTTTTTGCCATCCGGTCACATAGACCTCACCTAATATACAAGTCAGGACTCAACCAATTTCCGAGCTCACATTTGGCTTCTCCTCATAATGGGGGCCTTACAACTTTGAGCACCATGGATCATTGGTAGCACCTAATGAGGGTGGGGCATTGATCATACCTAAGAGTGTTAGTGTTTGTGTGTATTGTAATAATTGTATGTTCAAAACTGAGAGTGCCACAATAGTACCTACTATTGGAAAGAAAGTCATTGGCGCTGAGGTAGAGACATCATCCCTAAAGACGACTAAAAAGGAAAGTGCTAAGGTCGGGGAGGAGTACCCCAACTCGAAGCGCCAAGTAGAGACCATCGGGAAGGTGAAGGAGTGGGTAAAGGAGGGCCAAGAACACCTGAAAGATGCTGAGCGCATCTTAGAGGATGAGATCGAGGATCTCTCTAACATAAGCATTCTAGTCTCACCCCCTCGACCAAAATCGAGAGATGCGACTGCGCCACAAGCAGTACTACTTAGGCAAAACCTTAACGCTACGGGCTAGCAAATTAGTCACGGGCATTGGCCAGACAATCCAAAATAGGAGAAAGATGAGCAGCCAACGACCTCCTCACCACTCCAGTGACCACCCCTGTGACACCAAGCCTGGGAAATCTGCTTAGGCAACATCCGACCCTATGGCAAGACTTGAAGCAGTGGGTTGAAGGATCACAAGAGCAAGCTGTTGCAGACCTACAAGAACATGATGCAGAGACGTAGATACCCAGTTTGACATTGCACTCCGTGCCTAAGTCCTTGCACATTAATGCTTTTTGGGAAGGCATCGAGATGCATGCAGTCTTACTGGTCTTAGCCCTAGATGACACAATAAGGAAAGGGATTGTAGACACAGGAGCGGGAGTTAGTGTACTGAGCCACACAGTGCTCCAGACTTGGGGCAACCCACCTGTCAAGACTGCTAGGTTCAATGTCACATTAGCTAACGGAATTAAAGTGAAGACATTCGGAGTGCTAAAAAATTGGCCAGTGAAAATCGCAGGAGTACAATTCTCAGTTGACTTTATAGTCATGAAGAGAGTGAACTACGATATCCTATTGGACCGACCTTGGATGTGCAATGCCAAAGTGATCGAAGATTGGGGGAATGGTCTCATCTTCCTGGGCAGTAGAACAGAATCCGTAAGGGTAGAAATGGACTCCTCAAAGGCTACACCAATCGATCTCGACGTCATTTCCGTGATGCTTAAGGGTGATGCTCAGATCAATAAATCCTATGGGCCCTTGACCAAGTATATCCCATGTCTTGAAGACGAGCGAGATTGGATGCATTTCCTTGCTACTATCGACCTACCGTTCCCAAACAATGAGGAGTACGAACAGGCCATTATAATGATCGGCAAGCCCAAGGGTACACCCTCAGTACCGGTCTACATGATGTTCGCAGAAGACCCAACCCTGTCACTTTCCAAGTGCCAAACAACAAGAGGAAACTCCATGAGATTTTAGAGTATTTGACCGCCAGCAAGCTAGCTAGCAATCCAATAGAAATTTTCAAGCCACTCCAAGATCTCTTAGATGAACCAAGGTGGCAATGGACCAGGGTGCATGACCTAAACCTCATGTACAATTGGGCCCTAGTTCCCGATCAAAGACATGAGACATACTAAGACCTAAGAGACGACGAGCTATCGGACGAAGATGCTTCCGATAACGAATACAAAGACCGCTGCTCCTTCAATGACAAGAGTGAGGGTAAGATAGATACCATAGAATATGACACTGAAGGACAAGAGATAGAATAGATATGAGCAGACTGCAAGCCACGGAGAAAGAACACCTTTAGGATAGAGAGAGGGGTCATGTGCATGGATTGTGACCGCACTTGGTTGGAACATATAGGAACCATAGACTTTGAACAAGCAGGCCTAACCCAACCAGGTGCCATGCTAGTACTTAGAACAGAGTCACCCTTTGAGCTACGACCATCGGGAGAGACTACCTCTTCTAGCGAAGACGGGGAGTTTGATTTTGAGTCGAAAGAGTGACCCAAAAATACCTAGGCCTTCCAAGACTAGACGTACCAAGGGGGACCTACCCATCCACTTGAGGCATAGACGGTTAAAGGAAGAAAGGGCAAAATGGCCTAAGGACGCACGAGCAGACGAACAACGAAAACCACATGATCTCCCTAAGAGATTTACAAAGTTCAAGAAGGGTGATAGGGTAGTGATCCTACTGGGTGCCAAACGTCAAGGGCAAGCAAGTGAACCCATTGAGGGACTTGCCAAAGTCAAGGAGGTAAAACTAGCCCAAGAAGGGGAGACAACCTGACATATATTTATTTTGCCGATGACTTGATAGAGGAAGAGGAGACAAGTCTTGTTGCTCTCTTACGAGAGTATATAGACATATTCACTTGGTCCTTAGAAGAGCTTAAGGGGGTAGATCCGAGTGTAGTGACTTATAACATACCCATGACACTAGATGCAATGCCGGTCAAGCAATGACCGTACCCTATGAATCCAAAACATGCTCATGGGGTCAAGGAAGAGATTGACAAGCTGATGAGAGCGGGATTCATCTACGAAATTGAGCACATAGACTAGGTGTCACCCATAGTCATTGTAATGAAGAAAAAAGGAAAGATTAGAGTGTGTGTCAATTACAAGAAGGTGAACACTGCCACTAAGAGGGACAACTACCCATTGTCGTACACCGAGCATATGCTCAAGATAGTAGCGGTCAAAGAGACCTATAGTTTTCTAGATGGCTTCTCTAGATACAATCAGGTGCAGGTGCATCCTAACGATAGGTATAAGACTGCATTCGCCACTGAGTAGGGTGTCTTTGCCTATATAGCCATGCCCTTCGGGTTGACTAACGATCCAGCCACCTTTCAATGCCTTATGTGCACTATAAATGCTCAGGAAAGAGTTAGAAGTCTTCGTAGACGACTTGTGTGTCCACTCGACCTGGAGAGAACACTTAGACAAACTCAATGCAATCTTTGAACAGTGTCACCTATATCATCTCTCTTTGAATCCCTTAAAGTGTAAGTTTTGGGTAAAGCATGAATGCATCCTAGGGTGTGCAATGTCGAAGAACGGCATTGCCATGGACTTTTCGAAAGTCAAGGTCATTATTGATCTTCCATCCCCAACCAACTATAAGGGAGCTCAATGCTTCTTAGGTCATACGGGGTATTATCGGTGGTTTGTGTTGAATTATCCATTGATTGCTAGACCTCTGTACAAACTGTTGATTATATTTGAATGGACTGAAGAATGACAATGCGCATATGAGGAATTGAAAAAGGCTCTAACCACAACACCAATTCTATGAGCCCCAGATTGGACCATCACCTTCCATGTGCATATTGATGCTTCGAAATTCACTGTGGGGGCAGTGTTGTGCCAACCTGGAGAACACAAAAAGATAAGGTTTGGCCATGGTATTTGTCGTGAAGAAATTTCGGCATTATTTATTAGCCACGCCTTTCACTTTCTTTGTGAACCATCAAGCCTTGCTATATTTAGTAAATAGACATTGTGCTACAGGACACATAGCTCTATGGCTCCTTCTACTTTTAGAATTCAACTTCTCTGTGGTTGTACAAAAAGGAAAGCAACACTATATGGCCGACCACATGTCACGCATCCCCACAGGAGAGGCCGCTGGACAAGGCATCACCGATGAGTTTCTAGACGTGTACTTATTTAGCCTATCCAGTGAGAGAGATTTATTTTGAGCCAACTTGACGCCATATTGGGCAGACGACATAGTCCAAGTGCTTGAGCATGGACTACCTGAACGACCAATAGAGAAAGCCCGACTTAGGCGACTTACCCTCAAGATCCAACCCTATCAGTTGATAGCAAGCTAGTTATATAGACTAGGGCAAGACGGATTGTTGCATAGATGCGTATGCGAGCATGAGATGCACGATGCACTCTTAGAGGCGCATAGCAGAATCACTAGAGGACACTTAAGCAGAGATACGACAACCCGCAAGGTGCTGTAGTCTCAATTGTGGTGGCCCATGCTTTTTTGTGATGCAGCACCATTTGTTAAGCACTGTGACGAGTGTCAGTGGACAAAGGTCCCGATTCGCAAGGATCTGATGGAGCTAACCCCAATAATTGCATAACAACCCTTCTAAAAATGGGGAATTGACTTCATAGGATCCATTAGTCCTACGTCACAATACTTGCAAGCCAAGTACATCATTGTAGCTACTAACTATCTAGTGAAATGGGTAGAAGCAAGAGCTACGAGAAAGAATGACGCTAGAACAACTGCCAAGTTCTTATGGGAGTAGGTATTCTCGCGATTCGGCTGCCCCATCGAATTGGTTAGTGACCAGGGCACACACTTTATTAATGAAGTGATTGCGCATCTTCTATACACCTTTCTAATTATCCGTCGGAAATCCTTGCCATACTACCCTCAAACAAACGGCCAGGTGGAATCCACAAATAAAATTCTACTAAACGTTCTGACCAAGGTGGTCTTTGCTTTGCGCAATGATTGGGATAACAAGTTGATGATAGCCTTATGGGCTTACCGCATAGCTTATAAAAGGGATGTAGGCGCCAGACACCTTTTAGGTTGACCTATGGAACCAAAGTAATTCTACCTATAGATTTTTTCTTTCCTACCCTGAGGATCGCACTTCACGAATGATGGGAAGGGAAGGAGGCATGGATGGAATATCTAGTTGAACTCGAACGCCTCTCAAAAACTCGACTTCTAGCTACCCATGTGCTCATATGTGAGAAAGCACAACGCAAAAGTTGGTTTGACAAGCATGTTAAGCAGTGCGACTTTGAACAGGGAGACTTAGTGCTCTTGTACTCCGTTAAGGGGCATAAACAGAAAATGAAGTTTCAAGGTTCGTGCCATCAACTAAACTGGTAATGTCGAACTCGAGACTCTGGAAGATGAGGGCATAGGCTTCTTCAATGGCAGTTGAATCAAGAAGTACTACCATCCCACGCATCCTCTACATGAACCACCAATGTTAGAACCCCTTGTCAAGGTATGAGTAGCCACAATCACGGAGATTTACGATGAAAATGAGGAAGCCGTAGAACCTGCTAGCCTCTGCATCATGGTTACTGCCAAGCAGACATGCACTTTCAATGCCTTGATCAATGAGGGAGCAGACTTCAATGTCTTAACCCATGATCATTGGACCCCACATGGGCAAATCACAATTAGAGTCCACTACCGCCAAATTAAGCCCATATGGGGGACCAATCATACGCACTCTTAGTAAAGTGTAGGGCCGCAGTTTCTATCGAGTCTAAGAGCATACCAATGATCTTTTATGTGTTGCCAAACACTAAAGGTGCATGCAAGGAGTCACTGTTAGGTTGAACATTTAAAAAGCAAGCTCACTGCAATGTCGATTATAAGTCGCAGCGTATCCACCTAGCCATTGACAATGTCCCCATAGTAGCAACTTTTAGCAAGGGCTGCGTGACTCCCATGAGATCCGTAAATCCACCGGTAGAAACATATGCAATCAAGTCTAAGGAGGGGGATTGTGACTTGTTACAACCCGCCAAGCCTCTATGCCAACAACCCGCTAAGGCCAAAGCCAATGCCCATGAATCCCAGTTCAGATGGGTACCTAAACATTAGAGCCTGCCACTGAGGAGCAATCGGCCATCCCTTTGCAAGGCTAAGAACACAACCTCAAAATCTAGGAGGCCAAGACAAAGCTATAGATAGCGACGTACAGTCAAGCTGCGATGGGTTCCTAAGACCCTATTACAAGCGTAAGGCTATTATGAGGGTAATGCTTGGATATGGATCCCTAAGCTAAAACAGCCAAAGGTACTTATCAAACACCACCCTCACGCTTAACCATACCCAGTCATACAATGTGTTAAGGCCTGAAGCCGCATAAGCCTTGAGACATCAAGCCCATAGACTCACAACTGATTATGCTCATGAAGACCGACCAAGTCTATCGGCCCAAATCTTTCCCTACTACTCCCAAACCAGTACCACGTAACTCTACCAAGACTCAAAAAGCTGCATTCACAAGTAACAGTGCCCCATTAGTAGTCCAGTCCCGGCCCGTTGTGCAAGGGACCCAATCGCAATCTCAAGAACAAGTGAAACCGGAACCATCTGCTACAAACTCTCTAGTTTTGCCAAACCCCAACCACCTGTAGGCCTTAGACCCTCCTATGAGCGGAAATCATTCTTGACACTGGCCGCAGATCTAGCCGAAGACAGGGGATGACGTGATTTCTTGCCTTAGACGCTTAGATGCCACATTCATTCACTGGCTCTAAGCTATGACTGCTTGGACTTGGACCTATTGCAAGAGCCCTTAGCAATCAAAGTTCGTACAATGCCTTGTTCATGGGACACATTCGAATTCACATTCGTCAAAACACCCCACTCAATTGCAGAGTTGCTTAGCACTAAGATATCTAGAGATCAAGCCATCAAACAGTGCTTCGGGTGGATTGTGGATAAGCCTACGGGCTGGACTCTTTGTGTTTCAAAGATAAATATGATAAACTATTAATAAGGAACTTGTCTGATATTGTTTTTCTATGTCAAGTGATAAGATTACGTGAAGGAACCAGTGCCTAACAGGTTAATTAAGGAAGCTGATTGTTACATGTTCAACTAATGTGTTAGGTAATTAAATAACTAAAACAACCCGAGCAAAATGCGGAGGATGGGCCATAGGTCCGTCCTACGGATGGGTGGTCCCGGTTGGCCGGGAACTTTTCTCAAATTCACGATGGACAGCAAGAATATCGAATAACTAAAGCGTTGACCTAGAGTTAAAAGTGAACCCGATTTACGTTGTTTTAGGGGAACGGAATGGGACTATGCCTTATGGCAGAGAGGTTGAGCTTTGCATCCCTCTTGTTTCCCATTCTCCTTGAACCAAGTGCAGTGTGAATCCGCTTCAGACCTGGCATTTCTGCGTAAAGTAGTTCGCTTGGGTCTGACGCTAGTTGCCATTAGGAAAAAACCAATAAGGAAAACCCTAATTCAGGTCGATCCTAAGTGGGAACGGCAGTGCTTGACCACATTCAAGACCTTGAAGAGCCAAGCTCTGATACCAATTGAAAGGTAAAAAGTATTGAGCAAGAGAGCACAAGGGTGAGAGTTATGGCAGATGGAGCAAGAGGAAGAAAGAGAGAAACTCCAAATGTGTGAACTCCAATAGTCACAATGTGTGATGGGCCTTCCCTTTATTCAAATAGAACTAAAAGAATAAAGAATGAAGTGACAGTGATGGGCACCCACCGCCTGCAGTGTGCAGGTGCGGGTGAGTGTAGTAACACACGGGCGGCTAGGCGAAGGTGCCTTTACCCCCAACACAAGAGATGTTAGCCATCCTCCATGCTATCAAGAAATGGCACCACTGTTTGTATGGCAGCCACTTCTAAGTAAAAAGTGACCATCAAGTCCTCCATTACTTCTTGACTCAGTCCACTTTGACTCCTAAGCAAAGGCAATGGGTGGCAACATTAGAAAACTATGACTTTCACATTTCTCACACTCAGGGCAAAGATAATATAGTGTTGATTCACTCTCTCAGATGTGGGCATGCAAAGTATCCTCTATTTCAGAGTTGCATAGTGATTGGATTAAAGAGCTTCAAGAAGCCTATTTAATAGATGATAACTTCTACCACATCTTTCAAAATTTACAACATGGAGTCATGGCTAAAACCTCCCAATATCAGCTCAAGCATGGCCTTATTTGGTCCCATGTCAAGATCATCATCCCACACACTTCTCCCTTCACACAGAAGATCATGGAAGAGATACATTCTTATCCCACTGCTAGTCACTTGGGCGTTTTCAAAACATATGATAGGACTGCCAAGAGTTTTCATTGGAAAGGCTTATGGAGGGATGTCAAGGACTTTGTGAGCAAATGTATCCCATGCCAACAGAACAAGGACAGCACACTTAGGCCCATTGGCCTCTTCCAACCTCTCCCTATTCCTAAAGGGAAATGGACTCATATCACAATGGACTTTATCACGAGCCTCCCCGTAACCAAGAAAGGTTGGAATAGTATATATGTGGTAGTTGATCACCTCATCAAAGCTACCCACTTTATCCCCACTGTGGGAGCTTTCACTCAACCGCCAAGACCCATGGACCGCTTATTGTTTCAAGCGTTCCAAGCCGAGCACTAATGGCTACCTCTCACATAACCGACGCGCCATCCATATCTACGGATGTAGTGAGCTTACCTCTATGCCGTTCGAGTTACCTCCTCTTCCGCGTATTCCGGTAGCTCCACGATCCAAGAGCAAGCTTCAAGCAAGCTCCATCCTCAAGCTCCACGCTCCAAGCTCCATTGCCGCGAGCAAGACAAGAGAAGAGAAGAGAACAGAAGAAGAGAGGAGAAGATGGAGAGCTTCTCCTCCTCGGTCCCTCACCCTCACACACTCACTCCCTCACACTCTCACACTCCCTCTCTCAAGCACAAGCTCAAGCAAGCAAGAACAAGAAGAAGAAGAAGAAGAGAAGAGCTACTTTTGGCCACACACAAGAATGAGCTTCTCATTCACTTTTCAACTTTATATACAAAACCCTAAATCCCTTTTGGGCAGTCGTCCCCCTTTTCCCCTTTTTTACATGGCCGACCGTAGCCTAGGCCCTTTTTCCCATTGTCCTTCTATCTTCCTAGCTTCCTTTCCACCACCCATCTACATTTACAAATTGCACGAGTGAGAGCCCAGCGCTCCTTGAATTAAACCATGATGCGGTTGCGCTCTTTTACAAAAGTTTTGACTTGCGCTTTTCCTTGTGTGCTTTTCTCCCTTATTTAGGACTCTTCTCCTTGTACGTCTTTGTCTTCCGTTTCTCTTTTCCTTGGCCTTTGTCTTTGTCTTCTGCTTTAGCTTTTCCGGATTTTCCACCTTCGTTCGTTTGAGGGTTAACATTACCCCCCTCCTAGACTAGTGCCAGTCCCATGGCACTCACCGTCGTAGGTAGCAGGCTGTAGCATGCACCGAAGACGTGGATGACAAGGACGCCTGTGGTTTCCATGGAGGAGTGTTGGTGGTGGTGTGAAAGAAGGTCCTGGGGGCCTGTTGGTGGCCAAGGTGGCAGGTGGAAGGGTTGTTGGAGTTGGTGGTAGGCCTATTCTGTGTTGGGGATTGTGCTGATGGAGTACAAGTGGCGGTTTGTTTAGGGATTCCATACATGATGATTCTTGGCAAGCTTACAGGGTGATAAGGATAGGAATTCAGAGTTGAGTGTTGATGAAGAGCGAACAACACCGTCGTTGGAGTCTTCAATACTTGCAATTGGAAAACCTCTCATGTGGTCTCTCCTTAAGGGGTAGTGCTAGTCTTCTTATCGTGCACAAGACATATTTTGATTAGTTTGGGAGACAGGTCGAACTCTAAGCAAGCCTGGAGTATTGTCCTGCACTTGAGGACCCAAACTGTGTATATACTTCGGTGCAGATATTATGTGAGTGCTCATGCATACTTAGATATTACGTAGTTAGAAGTCCGCGGGCTAGTTTCTCGTAACAATATGTGGATGAAGCAAAGTTGTCCATGTTGAGAAGAAGTACACGTGAAGGTATATGAGACATCCTTTGCATTGTGACTGCACGACGTAGCATAAGTGAATACAGGGACGCCGCACTTTTGGTAGCTGGAAGCTATTGGACTCGCTTGATGAGGACGGTGTACTTTTCATGGCCAATCGTGCGGTGCTTACCACCACTGATTGCAATGGTACTAAGGCAGATTGCAAGAGAGAATTGTGCAAGTGGGTCAGGGTGACAGGTCTAACCATAGGCGAGACAAGCTCCCTAGGTATGTCCTGCCCTTGATGTGCCCTGAACAATTGTGGCTGATGCTAAAGGGCGAGGGGACTAGGGACAGAGCCAGTCGACCAAGGTCACTGGACGTACCTAATTTGAGGACCCCTAGGTGCTGTGCTGTGATCGTGGGTGCTTTTTTCTTTCTTTCTTTCTTTCTTTCTTTCTTTCTTTCTTTCTTTCTTTCTTTCTTTCTTTCTTTTTGTTTCTTTTTCTTGTGCTTTTTTCTTTCTTTCTTTCTTTCGTTCTGTTCTCTCTCTCTCTCTCTTTTTTTTTTGGGACTTAGTACAACCATTACAATATGTTGAGGCTAGCAGTCTTTCAATGGGTTGGAAAATGTCAAGCTTCGAAGGCTCAGGAAATGGATATTACAATGATGATTCTGCCCTAGCCTCATTGTTAGAGAAGCAGTTGTTGAGATGGGGAGATACACTTGAGATATTGCAAACCTCCTTGTTGCGACACACGCGATGTTGGTACAATTGAGGTAATGACTGCCGTGAGCCAACTATAGAGCTTTACCCAGAAAGAGAGCGTAGCCCATGACTATGCTTTGGGCTATGTGATGTGGACAATCGGCAAGGGTGATTTTTTCTTTCGGCAGTGTGCCTTTGTCGCGGCTCTTTGTGGGGCCGATGGTCTTGTGGTGATTGGGCATTGAACACTTTCGCACAAAGACCTGTATCATCCTGCATCCACTTGTCACTTCATGAGAGTACATGCATAGTATATGCCGCAACTATAATAAACCAGTGCAACGCAAGGAGACATCACTTATTTGAATTCTATGGTGTTGACTTAGATATTCATCACCTGCACTTGATTAGCTTTTTCTTTTGCTAAAGATGTGAAATATATTAAACGCAGATATGAAAGTTTGTACAATTCCGGAACATGTCAACACTGAACCATTTAAAGGTAAAAAGTCCTGGCCAGGTAGTATTTGATAAGCCTTTATTCAGCATGGGGCTACTCCATTTGTACGAAGCGGGGCGAGTCTGAGTGGTCGGGTGACTGAGACTCTGCTGGTGCGGGGCTCCCGTGGGGTTGGGCAGGGAACATGTCGGCTGGGACATGAATGATGTAGTCCCGGGCCGCGACCATTTCCAAAATGTCTTTAAACAGTTCATTAAATTCTTCCCTGTCCCAGGCCGCCTTTTCTCTTCGTGGGCACCTGGCGCCCGAGTGTACGTTGGGGGTTTGTGCCACTGGTGTTGCCACATTGTGTGCGCCTCCTTGAGCATCTGCTCCCCTGGCCCGCGGATTCTTCGGCCTTCGTCCGGGGCAGTGTCGCTTGGGGCCGCGTTTCTTGGCGTACCTTTTAAGAGTGGGCACGTAGCACACTGGCAGAGGGGCGTGTGCTGCATGTTCCCATCGGCTGCAAAGAGCATCCTTGCAAGCTAGCTGCCCTTGGTTCTCCATGCTTTCCTCGCAGGGGGACCTGTAGGATGTGAATCAAGGATTAGGATTTGTTACATGATAAGGCCATTCATACGTAAGGGATTACAGTGCGGGTTATCAAGCGCATAGGATGAGAAGGGGAGGGGTAGGGCATGCAGTGCTTGTTGCTAAGGGATGGCCCCGTGATGTATATTTAGCCTCCTGCCATTAGCAGATCTTGGTTCATGCCGAGTTACGTCGGCTGGCGGTCATGGATTTAGGCAAGGCTCCTCCTCGGAAGGATAGACCAGAAAGGGGGGAAGGTGTATAGAAAGGGACGATACCCCATCTACACCATCAGAGTCATTGGTCAAGGCTTCCTATGGCGGTAATGAGGGTTGCATGCCCTTCACTTGGAGGTGGAAATGGTCACACGACTTTTAAAAGTGTGATGAGAGGAGGACCTGAGGAGCTTAGCCTGTCAAACCCAACTCTTCTCCTTGCACTTGACTATCATTGCTTGTGTGTGTTGATAGTATCTATACAGGGTGACACAAAAATCATTGTTTATATATACATCTATATATATACAAATACGAATCCATGTCACCTCACGAGGATAGAAACCAATTGTAGAACTCAGGGTTGTACTAGAGTGTGGCACACGCATCTAGTATTTATGGCAGCTTACTCAATACCAATAGATATTTTGCCACATCGAGTAGCATGGAACCTTGTCCGAGTCTACTGGCAATATGTAACTCCTCCTCAGTGAGAAACTTATCAAACAAAGCGTTCTCTTGGCTAGTTCCAGCTAAGTCCGTACCCCGAATGGCAGTCAGCACTCGAAGGGAAGTTGGTGCCACATAGGTTGGGTCTCTTTGAGACCGCCATTTGGCCAATCACTCCTCTGAAACTATCATGATCTGAGCCCCTAGTTCAGCCATTACAACGTAGTTTTCACACCAACGCTGTTCAAATTGACTTCGACCTGCTGACAGTCGCTTTAGTTGCTCTAGGTCTATGAGATTCGGTTGGCAGAGCACTTCATTGAATGTGATGATTAAGCGCAGTTCATCAGCTTCCTCGTCAGTGACGATGAGTCGCATGCGTTCATGTAAGAGCTTGTTATAGTGCTCGTCAAGATGTTCTTGCTCTTCCCAAGATAGAGGAAAGGGCAAGTAACCTCCAAGCTGCTCCTTGGGGATTGTGCCCACATCCGCAAGGATGTAAACTCGTGCGAACACCTTGAGCTTAGCATCCAACTCAGCTAAGCATTCTGCGATACTTCTATGTTCAACGAGGGCTTGCTCGATTGCCATCTCATGCAAGGTTCTAGGAGTTTGCCTAGGCTTTAGCATAGCTGGGGGTTCAGGCTTGTTTGAGCAAGATTGGTCAATGCTAGGATTGCTCACGCTCTTGGGGTTTCCTTGTTTCTCTTGAGGCTTCATTATTGCACCGTGGTTCTCCTTGGGTGTGACTGGTATGACCTTGTCACCCTGTCGTGACAGCGTTGTATCCACTCTTGATTGGTCAATGTGAGTTCTATTGTCAGTGGATAGAGTGTTGCAAGCAACTGTTGATGGCAATGGTTGCTTTGGTTTTTCAGAGCACATGGATGTGTCTGAGGGTTCACCGCCATTAGGAGAGACATCAATGGGTTCATTGGTAGATGGACTTGATGCTTTATTCCCCAACTCTCCCTCGCTCTTGGTCTCAATGCTCTTGGGGTCCACCACCACCTGTAGCTGCTGTTGTTTTCGATGTTTTCTCCTCTTTTTCTTGGTCAATAAAGGTGCATCTCTCAACGACTCAGGACCCTGGACTAGGTCAACCGTTGATGTGCTTGGTCAGGCCTCAGCATTTCCCTTCTCTAGTGTGTCTTTATGGGACATAGCCATGGCCTGCTGAATAGCCTTGCCCGGTTGTGAGGGCACAACTGCCGCTCTTTTCGGAGAGTCTAGCTTTTCAACCAACTCCCTTGCGTTGAACTCCTCCGTCCTAGGCTTTAGGCACTTTGAAAGTGCTGGAGTTGTCGAGGAAGTTGGTTATGACACCTCCTCCACAGGTAAACTACTAAGGACACATTCTGCAGGGGTCTTGTCACGGCCAAGGGCTGTGACTGCTGTGATCCCTGATTTGAAGTAGTAACAGCTAGTTCAATGGACTTGCTACTATTGGTGGATTGCAGTGTCAAGTCCTTAGAGCAATTGGAAGTGGTCGCATCTCTGGTTGCCCTTTGAGCATTCATCTGTATAGATCAAGCATGAGTTGATCTGGTCACATTGGGTTGCACAGGCATATCCTTGGGCCGAGGGCTATGGCCAGTGTCATGTTTCCCCTCTTGGATATTTGGAAGCCTCGATGGAGATAGAGATTGGGAGTGAGCAGCCGCCATTGACGACCGCTGTTGTGCTTCCTGTGTCCGTTTGGAAAAAGAGGATGTAGGAGATCTAGGACTCTTAGGTGGACTTGGCACTGGCTGAATGATTTGCTTGAGGCTATTAGATGATTGTGCCATTTGCTTTGTTGAGCGATCAGCCTTGCCTTGAGCAATGTTGTGCCCATGATGCTTGTTCTCCCCTTGGGAAATCAAAGGCTCTTTGGGCACTAATGATTTTTGTGCATGCTCAATAGCCACATATGACATCTGTCTATTTAGCATGCTAGGCTGAGGCTCTTTCTTTTGAACAATCATGTCTGGTTTCTTGCCTCAAGACCTTCCTTCTGTGCTTCATTGCTTTTGATGCACTCTGGCCTTCAGCTGATAGAGGCGGTTTAGCATGGGATTTTGGTATCCAAATCCATCGGTTACCTGCATAGTACCCTTGAGCACATAGCAACTCTTTGGATATCCATCGCAGCGTTGTGCTGACCCTCCATCGATGCCTGCGTCTATAAGGCTTGGGCTTCTTTTGGGGTCTTCTACGATATTTGTAAGTTCAAAGCCTGTCCTTGGCATTGTCTCTTGACCTTCTTGTTTCAGGCCTGGCCTCACTCACTGGTTCTCGTTGTTCGACATGTGCTCGTATCAACTCTTCCAACAAGTCCTTGCCCTCGTTTGTAGGCTTGACTGTTAAGTCATCACCTTCCTTGCCTTTCCCTCGAGGTTTGATGAGGTCACCCTTGCTAAAGGTTGTGACTATCCTCACACCTGGTAGTGTCATGTGTATCCTCTGTGCTACATAGTCGGCCTCACACTTGGTCGCCCTTTTGAAGGGTCTTCCTAGGAGGGTTTCTTTCCCGCAGCTAGCACTATTTGGAGGAACATGAAATAGGATAGGCAAGCTTTCTATTTCAATTTTCGCAAGGACTTTGCACTTCCCTATGAGTGTTTGTGGGTGTCCCCCATAAGGGCTAAGAGTTGCACTAGTCGGTGTGAGCTCTGGTTGGCCTAGTAGGGTCCATGATTCATAGGTCAAGATGTTAAAATCTACTCCTTCATCAATCAGAGCATCGATAGTATGCTCTCTTTTTGTGGTGAGTTTGACCCTAAGATAAGCAGGTGGTACTATGTCTTCATCTTCCAGGTCCTGGCTTGTAAATTTAAGCCTTCTGATAGATGCCCTTGAGTTCTCAACTGCACGACCAGATGTGGATTCTCCACTGATGTCTTGGATCATCAGTGCAGTGCTATTCAAGGTACATCTCTCATCAAGAGTGTCATGTCTAGTCATCTTGGCATTTGTAGCTTGCTGATGTTGCATTTGCTCTGACTAGACATGGTATGAACACAATGTCTTTGTGTTCTCGTAGTGTGGCCTTTTTGCCCTTGATGGCTAGATTGGCCTATTGATGTTCTAGGGTCTCTGTTTCTCTCTATTCGGGTATGGGCTTTTGGCTGCTCTTTTGCAAGTGAGAATCCATGCTCGTGTAGAGCCATTACTTCACTAGGGTCCAATTTGGAGGCCCTATCACGACGCGCATTTTCCCTCCAACTTACTTGGGGGAGGTGCAGAGATAGCCCCCTCTGCGGGGGTCCGGGGGGCAGTCCCCCCGGCCCGCAGGGCCGTTACGATAAACACCATGCGCAATTTGGAGGACCATTTATAGCCAAATTTTGAACTACGTGCTCTAAATTTTAGCCCATGATGGATCTGTGATGTGCCTTTAGCTCTACGTAGCCTTTGGGGTCAATCTCGGAGTTTAGATGCGTCAAAATTTGCGTTCTAGATACATGTCCGATTTTGACAGTTTTCTGTCCGATTCTCAGGTGTCCGATTTTCAGGAGTCCGATTATCAGAATCGGACGTCCGATTTTGGGTTGGTCTGATCAGCCTAGTGGTCCGATTTTGGTCACGTCCGATTCTAGGAGTCGAATCGAAAAAGTGGTCCGATTCTGGGAATCAAATCGGACAAGGTGGTCCGATTCTGGCTTTCGAACTGGTCCGATTCTGGGTGGTCCAAGTGCCCGTGTGTCCAAGTCAGACGGGTTCGTCCGATCAGATGGGGTTGGTCCAATCGAACGACAGTCCGAGTGTCCGAGTCCGAGCGTCCGAATGGTCCAATCGGACAGGATGGTCCGATCGGATGATTGTCCAAGCGTCCGATTATGGACTAGTCCGAGTAGTCCGAGTCTGAGTGTCCCAGTATGGACTGGTCCGATTCTGGGACTCGGACAGTCTGGTCCTACTATGCGGCCGACGGCCCGCGAGTTGCACGCGATGCTTCTAGACTGACGTCTACTACACCGAATCATCCAGCGCCTTCCAGATAGGTGCAAGACACTACAAGGGAATGCCAGACATGCTTGGAACCACTGTGGTACTCGAATCAAACTGCACTCCAAGGATCTGTGCCCCTATTTTCCTATTTTAGCCTGTTATACAGCAATAGAGAACCCTACTGTTTGTTTCTTTTTCTTTGCTTTTTCCTATCCTAAATGTATATAAATCACAAAACAATCACCTACACTACTCCAACATGCTTTTCCAAATCCAAAACACCAAAAACCTACTTGTTAAGGAGATCGAATACCTCTTCAAACCCCCTCACTTCCTACCTATCTCAAGCACCGGTTCGGGAAAAACCCTACTCCAATGCTCGATTCAAAGCACGCAAGCGCTCAAGGCTTGAATCCCTTGGTCCCAGCAACAGAACCAAAATGTGGGAGCTTTCACTCAACCGCCAAGACCCACGGACTGCTTATTGTTTCAAGTGTTCCAAGCCGAGCACTAATGGCTACCTCTCACATAACCGACGCGCCATCCATATCTACGGGTGTAGTGAGCTTACCTCCATGCCGTTCGAGTTACCTCCTCTCCCGCGCACTCCGGTAGCTCCACGATCCAAGTGCAAGCTTCAAGCAAGCTCCATCCTCAAGCTCCACGCTCCAAGCTCCATTGCCACGAGCAAGACAAGAGAAGAGAAGAGAACAGAAGAAGAGAGGAGAAGATGGAGAGTTTCTCCTCCTCGGTCCCTTACCCTCACACACTCACTCCCTCACACTCTCACACTCCCTCTCTCAAGCACAAGCTCAAGCAAGCAAGAACAAGAAGAAGAAGAAGAAGAAGAAGAGGAGAGCTACTTTTGGCCACACACAAGAATGAGCTTCTCATTCACTTTTCAACTTTATATACAAAACCCTAAATCCCTTTTGGGCGGTCGTCTCCCTTTTCCCCTTTTTTACATGGCCGGCCGTAGTCTAGGCCCTTTTTCCCATTGTCCTTCTATCTTCCTAGCTTTCTTTCCACCGCCCATCTACATTTACAAATTGCACGGGTGAGAGCCCGACGCTCCTTGAATTAAATCATGATGCGCTTGCGCTCTTTTACAAAAGTTTTGACTTGCGCTTTTCCTTGTGTGTCTTTCTCCCTTATTTAGGACTCTTCTCCTTGTGCGTCTTTGTCTTCCGTTTCTCTTTTCCTTGGCCTTTGTCTTTGTCTTCTGCTTTAGCTTTTTCGGATTTTTCACCTTCATTCGTTTGAGGGTTAACACCCACTAAGACACAATACATTGCCTCTCAGGTGGCCACTCAGTTTATGAAATATGTCTTCAAGTTGCATGGCTTACCATAAGTCATAGTGCATGATCAGGAGGCTAATTTTATGAGCAACTTTTGGCAGACAGTTTTCACATCTATGGGTACCAAGCTTGCTCCATCCACTGCATACCACCCTCAGAATGATGGCCAGACTGAAAGAGTAAACAAATGGCTTGAGACATATTTGCGGCACTTTTGCCATGATGTACAACATAGTTGGGATATGTGGCTCCATTTGGCTGAGTTTGCCTATAATAACTCCACTCACTCTGGCATGGGGATTTCCCCTTTTGAGGCATTATATGGGTATAGGATCCCCCTCCCTATATTCTTAAAGTAAGCCCAAGTTGGATTGTATGCAAGCCCTACTTCAACAATGCAAAGTGAATCTTCAAAATGCACAAACTCACATGAAACTCTATGCTAATGAGAAAAGAAGGCATTTGGAATTCTAGGAAGGGAAACTAATCCTCTTGAAAGTACCTAAGTCCCACTACTCCACTCTCAAAGAGGGCAACAGTAACAAGCTGGCCCACCACTTCTATGGCCCCTACTGGATCCTAAAGAGAGTTGGTGACTTGACCTACCAATTAGAACTTGCCCCTACCACCAAAATCCATAAGTGTTTCATGTCAGCCAGCTGAAACCCTTCATTGGCACCTCAATGGACCATGTGGAAGAACTTCGACCCATAGATGAAGAAGGTATCATTTAGTATATCCTTGGGGCAATCATTGGACAATCAGATAAGTACTTAAGATCTCGATCCATCAAGGAGTACCTCATCAAATGGCAAGGCCTACCCCTAGAAGAAGCTCCTATTACCCAGCTACCATTATCAATGAATTTCTTCACCTCCAAGAGGCCCAACGGTGGGCTAATGACTAGCCTGTTATGCCCTCATTTGGCCACCCCCTGCCTGCAGATTGCACACTGTTTTAGAATAGTTTTGTACTTGCCAAAATCTTAGGAATGTGCATCCTACCTGGGCTAAAAGTACTCGTCATAAGCTCCGTTTTGACATGCGGCACACCCCATTTGGAGCTGCCTATCAAAAGTTATGACAATTTTACCTCTATAGGCCTATCATGGACAACATGTTGTCCCTAGTCTTTACCCATCCATTTTCATTGTAATGTGGCTTAGAGTAGTACTCTGCACCCCACTCCCTAAGCCCACCCATCACTTCCCTCCAATTCTCTTTTTTTTTTAGGGCAAAAACCTTCAGGGTGGGGATAGATTGTAATGAGCAGGATATATAAAAACTAAGGGTTAGACACCTAGTCACAATGACCGTGGTATATAAGGTGTAAGAGTCCTTGTTTAGGGTAACCAGTTATTATCAAGAATATACTCTTCACCTTCATCTTCAACTTTCATGGCTTCCTCCTTCTTTCTCCCCTCTTTTCTATCTTTCTCTTTCCTCTTCTAGTCTTCCTTTCTCTTCTTCTTGCTCTCTTTCTCTCTCTTTACTTCTTTCTCTTCTCTCCTCCTCAACTTCATTCAATATAGTGTCATACAATAAGGTTGTATTCCTATATGTGGTGATTAATTCATATGGTTGTGTAAGTCAAAGGTTCCATGTACATGTTCATGTCCTTCCCTTATGCCTCCCTGGAATCAATAGCAAAAGGGTCAAATGGCCCTTCTTGATGGATAACTAAGGTCGAAATCTATATTTCACCAATAGGCCATGTTGACAATTATAATGATCTTATATCAAAATGTTTACACCATCCCTAGCATGTTGAAATTGTAGGTTTTAAGTCTCCAAATAAACTTTCTGGATATTTTAGTTCATATCTTGCCATGTGGCCAAATCTTTAGTCCACATATCATTCCATTCAATTGTAAGTTGGAAATAATGTGGAAAATAACAATGTGAGGAAATACTAGCTACATTGGATGGTATATAAGGTATAAGGGACTTTTATTTTTCATCCTCAGTTAATAAAAGAGTATATTCATCTTACATCTTTTCTCTCTCTCAACTTCCATGGATTCTCTCACCTCCTTCCTATCTTTCTCTCTCCTCGTTTAGACTTCCTCTCTCTCCTTTACACTCATCTTCTCTCTCATCTATAGACTTTTTCTCTTCTTTCTCCCTCCCTAGCTCTCCTTTACAAGTGGAATCAGAGTTGAATCTTTGATCCATTTTCAATCCTTTTTCAAGCCTATTTTCTCCATTTTTCTATTAGAAAATCTATGGACCTACAAGTATAGCAAGTATAGGCATGGCAAGAAGCATCTAAGTGACCAATGATCTCACAAGCAAAGAAGACAATAGATTTGGAAGCATTCATGGAGCCCTAGACCAAAGTTCTAGGCAAATCTACAAAGATAGCAACACGTTTTTCAATTTCAAGCTATTCTAAATATAACTTTGTTAAAGACAAGGTCATAGGAGTTAGTCAGGGATAGTAGTTCAATTACTTTTTGGAAAACATGCTTTCTCCCTCTTTCCCCTTTCCTTTCCAAGCTTGCTTTCACCATATCCATGAAGAGAAAGGCTTCTATCTTGTTTTCATGGCTTCTAGCTTGCCAATGGACATTTGCTATGGATTCTTGGGATCAAATGGAAGTCATTGGCCACCATAATACATCAATTTGAGGCCACATGGACTACAGGTACATTAGCATGATTTACACTAAATTGTAGGTCACTATAGTAGCTACTCACACTTTATATACATCACAATTTCCTTCCTAACTTTCTTCATTGCTTCTCCAAGGGTCAAGGAAAGCTTCCATACTCAGTATTGAAGGCTCTATTGAATCCTTTGAGCGCAAGAGGCTTCTCCATTGAGGTGGAATAAATAGGGTGGCAACATAGGTATTCATCTTTCTCAAGATTTAGAGCATTAGAAAGAATCAATGCTTGCTCAATGTTAGTCTACACCTTGGCTACATATTAAGCAAGCCATTGAACCTCTTGAAGACTAGTATTCTGCCCCTCTTTAAGCTTACAAACCCTAGCTATGGTGGAATGTGGACAACAATGAGATATCACTTAAATGTTAGTGATTGAGGAATCTAAATCACTTTATTAGCACCCAAGAATCACCTACAACCTTCCTTCTATCCATCTAAGCCAAGATTTGGTCAAATCCTTCACTTGTTGAGTTCTATTCTTCTATGATAAAGCATGGACAATAGAGGCCATTGAAAATTCATCAAGAAGGCTTCAAGAGGGAGGGCTTTTACTTCTCTGAGATTAAGAATTCTATCTATAGCAAGGATATATGGAGATTTCACAAGCAATGGTTGCATTAGGGGTATCTTGAAAACTACAATCTTAGATTTGGGGATTCATCAACAACCTTACAAATTTCTTCTTACAAATTTCTTATCTCTAAAGGCATGAGGCAATTGCATGCATTCTCAATTCAAGGATTACTCATCAAGTTGCTTAAGCATTGAAGTCACAAATTATGTGGAGCATAGTGGAGTTACTCGAGCTATGGGAGCTACTAAAAGCTAAAATTGGAGCATCCAATCTTCATCAACCACTAAGAGGTATTCAATTCTTGGTCTCTCTTTCTTTCTTTAATCCTCTTGTTGGGCCATTATCCATTTGTTGGATGAGAGGCAAGAATTGATGGTGCATTTTATGAAGCCCATTGCTTGGATGGATTAGGGATCCTTCTTCATTTTAGTGAGCACTCAATTTAGTGAAAGTATTTCATTAAACTCCTTTTTCTCAAGATTCATTTTGGATTGGATATTTTGATCTTACCCATAACTTGTTGATGGTTGATTGTGCATAGCAATATGAATAAAAAAATCACAAAGGGGTGCACAACCTTGCTTGGGGAGAAAATTTGCATACCCCCCAAGTCTTAGCTCATGTAGGGAGCCCATTTTAGCCCTTCCCTCACACAATTATAGTGAAGAGGAGTGCTAGAGATGAAGTACTTTGTTGAAGATTGAGCCTTATAGCAATTCCCATAGGGTACTTCATCATTTACAATTATTTGAGTAGGGATTACAAGGATTGCAAGTTAAAAAAGGGTGCTATATGTTTTACAGGTTTAAACAAGGTGTTTGGATTCTTTTACAAGAGTTCTCTAGATTTGCTAGGATTGTCATTCCACACACTTTATACATAAAATTATATAGGAGATGCATTTCTCACCTATAACTTGTCATTTTTGTGTGTTCAAAACTTATGGCGTGATTGTTTGCTAAAAGTTTTCATTGGAAGTGCCTTTGGAAGTATGTTAAGACTTTTGTCTCTAGTTATATACCATGCCAGCAAAACCAAGACAACACATTGAAGCCATGAGGTTTATTGCAACCATTGTCTATGCCTGAAGGTAAATGGATACATGTTACTATGAATTCTATCATTGGCTTACCCATGTCTAAGAAAGGATGAAACAATAGTTATGTGATAATGGATAGACTCATCGACGCAACCCACTTTACTCCTACAAAACTTCAATATACAATATCTCAAGTAGCCAGTCAATTCATGGAGCATGTTTTCAAGTTACATGGATTGCCACATCTTGTAGCACATGAGAGAGATGCCAAGTTTATGAGTGACTTTTGGCAAACAATTTTCAGCTCCATGGACAACTTTTGATGTATATATAGTACTTGAACATAGCTTCACTATTTAAATAATGAATTTTCATTATTTATGAGTGACTTTTGGATTTTCTCTTTTTCTTCTATCCCATACATTGTAATGTCCCAATTTTGTTTTTGGGGATGAAAATATTCAAGTAGGGATTGAATGTAAGAGGCTAGAAATAATGGGGGAAATGATAATGTAGGAAAATACTAGCTACACCAGTTGATACGTAAGGTGTAATGGACTTTATTTTTCATCATCAGTTAATATAAAAATATCTTTATCTTACATCTTCTCTTTCTCAGCTTCTATGGCATCTCTCACCTCTTTCTTGTCTTTTTCTCTCCTCATTTAGACTTTCTCTCTCCTCTACACTCATCTTCTCTCTCTTTTGTAGACTTCTCTTTCTTCTTTCTCTCTCTCCTAGTTCGCACCTTTACATAAGTGTACATACATTTAGGTGCCACAAAAAGGATAATGGCAATGGATTTACATTGAAACATATGTCCCTCATGAGGAATAAAACAAAAATGGTGTTAAACTTTACATGGGACCTCATTGGCTTGAACATCTTATAGATATTGATGACTTCCCCATTTGGGGCACATTTGTAAGTCTTCATACTCTTTGCAAAAGAGAGTGCAATCTTTTCAAAATGCATGAATGCAATCTAACTCCAATCCAACCTATGAAAACAAATTCTTCTCCATGGGCTTCCAACATGCAATCGTCCTCATGTAACAACTTTCACAACAATTGAAACAAAGTCGTATTGCTATTGTCACTCCACTTAAATTATGTTTGTAAATTCAATAAGCTTAGGAGTGTTCTATGCTTTGAAACATGTGCTCTAGTATAAGAGGGCTCTTTTAATATGTGCATATGTGCTTTACTCTTTCATAAACCTCTTTACTTTTTGCTCCCTTCCTTTGGTGTGAGCATCTACTTAGTGTAGCATAAGATCCACATCCAATGCATCCACAATCTCATCCATAGCATCTTCAAATGATGATGCATGTTCTATATCTTCTTGAGTATCTTCTTGTGTCTGATTGGTTGCATTTTCTAAATTCAAACAAACTCTATTTAGTTGTGCCTTCTCATATGTTGCATTGTCTTGCTTTGCATACTTATATGACATGAGATTTTCACATCCCCTTGGATATCCACAATCTTGATCTCCTAAAATTACACAAAGTAAATAATCAGTATCTATGCCATATATACATGTTTCTCACACTTTCATTGCTATAAGAAATAGAGCTTCTTTGGCCTTCATTGTGAATTATTCAAGGTCAAAATCGGCATGTGTCTTTATGTATTAAAAGCTATTCTTCATTGTTGATTTTGGTGCTTACACAATGTGCACATACACATCACCACTTCTCCAACCATCCTTGCAACCAACTTACAATTAATCTTCCTCAAACTCCATTACACAATTAGTCTAAAGTGCAAAGTTAGAATCTCATTTGAATGAATTGTGTATCTCTCAATATTCCAAGGTACTTCATTGACATGCTAGGGAATGTTTGGACCCTACCTATCATCCAATATTTATTTGAAAACCTACATTTAAAATTTTTTCGTGATAATACAATTGGAAATACCAATGCATGTTTGAATCTTATTAGCACCAATATTTCTAATGCCCATAGCTTACCATCACTAGAAAACCACACTTATTTGGTACAGCATGTTATAATGTTGATTAAATGAACTAAATCTTTGCTACTTACATAAAATTTGAAAATGAAACAAACTACTTTTGCATTTAAAACTAGGGTCATTATATCTAGTCACCCATGAAAAAAGCAAAAGATATCCTCATCTTGTTATGAAGTGAGGATAGTGTTTTATGAGAGAGTCCTCAAATTCCCATGTGGTCTCATCCATTATAAATATCTTCCATTGTACAAGAAATTCTTACAGCTCTCCATTTTGAAGGTGGAAATCTCTCCTTGGTTACTACTATGCACATGCATACATGCATATGTTAATGCACGTGTGCAAACTTACATATGTTCACGCATCCATGCTATAGATCAATACATACAGACCCCCCCCAATATGTGCATGTGTACAAACATAACATATGTCCATGCATATATTCCTGTAAGCATCCATGCACACTTGCATATATACACATGTATATGAGCTCCATATTAACATTGATTCATGATATACACACATGTGTGTTAAGTAAAGAAAACAAGACAATATAATATGGCATTGTAAGTTGAAACAATTCTAAATTTGTCATTAGGTGTAAGTCCAATAAGGTGATCAAGATGCCATAAATCATTCACCTAAATCTAGAGAATAATATAATGTTCTAGTATGTATTGCACTATAAAAAGATCGTTCATGTATTTTTCCACTTGAAAAGTGAATAATTTAGTTAAAGGTATCAAACTAACAATTAAGAGGATCTATTTCACCTAACAAATGATAACAAAAATATTCATAAATACATACAAAGTAAAACTTTGGATTCATTAATTAAATTTTTTAACATGTGCTTTTAAACAAACCATTATTTTCATCTCATGATACCTCTATTGCAAGAGCAAAAAAGTTTTAAGGATGATGTTACATCATGCCAAAACTATAAAAGCAACATGGAGACACAAGTTGATAGGTTTTATTATCTCCCATAAATCAAAGATGGAAGAAAGATAGAACATGACATAATAGATATCTCTTCAAAAAAGTTTCATTAGATTCCTAGAGCATAAACATATAATTCACTTTCACATGCTATCATGATAAAAGTGACATGTGGTTGTGAGTGGTTGTGCTTTCTAGTTTAAGCCTACCTTTATTTGTAGAGCACCAAATTCCTTTGAAAACCTTAATCCATAAAAGGTAATGAAAATTAGAAACAATAGTTTACTTGATTGATTAACTCCTTCTAAAGCACATTCTTTAACGCTCAAAAAGTTCCTTTTTAGCAAATTATACCTTGCTATCTTAATTTTAAGGTTGGAATGAGAAGTGTAAATGGGAGGATTTTTCTCATATATATTAGATTTCTAGATATAGTTGTCCCACGTCTAGATTTTGAAACTAGAATCTCATGGCCTTGCTTGCTAGACTAAAAGTTCCTACAAACATTCCAATAATGATTTTGAAACTAAAATCTCATGGCCTTGTTTACTAGACTAAAAGCTCCTACAAACATTCCAATAATTTTATGTCAAAGTGCATGACCAGTAAGGAAATTGCATAATGAATAATCCCCTCTCCATGTGTTATGCACTCATTGGTATAATACTTGTTGCTATATGTTGCAAATGATAAACAATTAACTATTAAATTAAGTCATTTGTAAAGGTGACACTTTGAGGTCACTAAAGGTTTTGTGGATAGTACACAAAGTGTTAGGTACAACTTTATAAAACAAGAGACAAAACCTTGTGGAACTTGATTTCAAGTTGTCTTTACCTTGGTGGACCTCCTTCCCAAAGGTTTGTGAGTTGTATTTGTGACATGTAGGTTTGACCTCTATACATGATATGCTCACTTAAAGTTCCTTTCTAGCATGTTCTACTTAAGACAAAACAACTCAACAAGCTAGAAAGTACATCTAGAGAACAAAGAAACAAAGTTTAACATTGTTGTTTTCTATGATGAGGCCTTTATGATTGAAAATCCATGGCTAATGGAAGGCTACTTCCATTGTGTAGGGCTTTCAAAAGATATGATAAGGAAACATACATGGATTTTCATTTTCATGATGTTGTGTCAATGGGTAAAATTCAAGGTTTACAATACCCTTTGAAAGATTCTATTATTATTTGAGATAGTTTGTGGTAAGATTTAAGAGTTGCTTATGAGATGCTCAAATTACAAATCATTGAGGATAAAACTATGGTTTTCAATGTTGGCCTTTAAACACATAATCATCTTTGGCTATAATGGCTAGGCCATGACTTGATTGCATTGGCTTAAGTTAAGTCTACCAATTTAACTTGGGACCTCTTCCTATAGTTATATATTCGTGTCCTATAGTCTAAAGCATTAATAGCAATAATGTGCTTACCCTGAGGAACTTCTTAGCCAATTCAAGGTAGATCCCACAATAGAGCATGCATTAAAACTGTGTCAAGGGATAATGAAGGATGTTTGGTGAATTAAATAATATCAAGGAGAAGTAATAGATGCCAACCAACCTATGATTCTTAGATGGTCTTTTCAAATAACTAGCCATAATCTATCACATATACAAGTCGCACTCTAGTAGAAGGTAGTAGTGGGAATCTACTCACAAAAGTGTAAGGAAGAAACATTATGCATAATAGGTGTAAAGAATTTGTTCATTGTTGTCTTTCAAATACGTATTCAAGGGTTTGAAAACGAAATTGACACTTACAAATAGTATTGACACTTTAAGAGTTTGTGGAGAAAGGCAATTTCTCTCTTCTTCAAGATTTAAAAGCTATGGATTTCCCCTAAAGAATTAGTTTTGGGTCATTTCAAATTCTATTCTAAGGAGTTTACACCATAGATCCAAGCTACATCACTTTACCATTTGTTGGGCCTTATAAAAGGCTAGGAATGATGTCATCTCTAGTCAAGTGATAGTGCTCTTATTTGGCTTAAAGTCACTTGTCAATTATAGCGGTTATTGTATTAAAGTACTTCAATCACACTTCAATTGGCCTCTTTGATATAAAAACTTTTTGTATTAGAAAAGTGACTAAGTATGCTCTTTATATCGTGATTTATTTTTTGGTACGTTATTATATTTAACTTTAAAACAATGAATAATAGGCATTCTAAGATGTTTATTGGGTTACATGTATGATCAATGTTTTTAATGGGAGGTTGTGTTGTTTATTTGGTTAAGTTGGGATGCTCATGATATTCACGTAATTGTTTTCTTTGATCTTGAGCAAGTGAACATCTCATATTATGCAAAGTTCTTCCTATGTAAGGAAAATTTTCGGCTATAAATAGACTTGCCATTTCAAAGGCATAAGTGTTTGTTAATATTGAGACTAAAAAACTAAGAAGCAACTATATACAAATTTATTCTCAATTATGCAACTACCTCATGCTTTGGGTGCATCAAGATCTTAGAGAAATTAAACTAGATTATGGAGATCCCATGTCTTATCAATCCTTAAGATGAATATCAAGAGACATATGTCATATCATCCCCATATCCATAAACTTGATAGCATTTATAATCTAAGCAAACACTCACATAGATAACCCTCAAATTTTGTCATGGCAAGAATGATTTTCAAACAATCTTGTATTTGATGTAAGCTTACGATTCCTCTCCTCTCGCTCATATTAAACTTTAAGGCAAGTGAACCGATGCACATGTTCATGTAATTCAACATATCTTTATTGATCTAACTAAGGTATAGGGGTTATTATGTGACTTCTTTTGAGTGATTGAAGCTCTAAACTAGTGGAACTTGAAAGTCCACTATAATTGTTAATGCTTATCTCTCAAAGAGTTAGCATATGTGCTACTAAAGCAATATTTGCATTTAGTTTATTTTAAAAATGACAAAAGATGGGTTATATCAATATAAGATGTGTGCGTGTGAACGCGCACTTGCGCGACGAATCCAAGTTAATCAAAACCTAAAAACATAAGGTTAGTATTGTCACTATAGAGACATGAGGTGAGAGTGAAAGGAAGAGTACATGAACATCATGGGCACATGAACTATGACCTTCCAAAAGTTGAAAGTAAGAAGTAATGTAAAGAGTATAAGTAAATGAAGAGAAATTGAAAAGGCATTGAGTGAGAAAGGAGATGAAGGAAAAAACAAGTTAAACCCTCTAAACCTAAGATGATAAATGAGTAAGACAATAACATATAAGGATAAATGGATGTGGCCTTGATGGATGGGAGAGTTGACCCATCTCTAAGTCGGGTCATATGGATGATTGAAGCCTTTGAAGATGGGGTAGCTTCAATTTTCCAGTAGTCATGCCATGCTAAAGTGTTCAATTCAAAATAGATTTCTATGCAGATACATACCTGAAATAGTTTCAACATGTGCTTTCAAGGAATAGATCAAATTAGAGTTGGCCTTAGACTTACTAAGAATGAGATTTCTTGGCTTTCTAGATACCCGCAAAGCTTACAGAGATTTGATCTTTGTCTCTTTTTCTTAGCACTATATCTTGGAGCAAATACATCTTGAGTGTAAGGGGGGGAAGCCTTTAGATTCTTGTAAATACATTAAGGATTTGGAGAGTAGGAACTCTACCCTTACAATGAAGGTGAATGAATAATAAGTACCCTAACCTAAAGTGATGGCAATCATGATTACAAAATACTCGCAAAGTGACTTGTTCTAATAGGCTTAATTTAATGGCTTAGAGAATACTAGTTTACTTTAATCAATAATGCACCTCAATCATCACAATAGCATGGCAGTGCTTATAAACATTCTATTGTTACTTATAATTCTTTCTAGCCTTTACAAAATCAACAAGTAGTGACATCCAAGTCACAAAGTGGAAATTTTAAAATTTGATTTTGATAACGCCAAATTAGTACTTTTCATATTTTAATCAATGCGCATATTTAACATCTTTTTTTTTAAGACAAGCACATATACACAAACAAAATCCACACCAACGACATAAACTATATGCATCCTATTTGAGGTATAGAGAGAGAGGTAGGCCCACCAGTAGAATGTGGCAACCTTCTTTGTTGATGACATGTCAAGTGTATGGGACAATCCAATTGGTTGGCTACTCATTTTTTTTAATTAAAAAAGTCACAGAAGTCAATTAATAGAAAGGAAAGAGAGTGAATGACTAGAAAGTGGATCACAATTTCATGTTATGTGCTTAATTGGTACTTATCCATGCATCTTCATTTTCTTCATGAGAACATTCATTAATTTCAACTAGGCACTCTGCACCTAGATTCTCTTGCCACTTCACATTGGTGTTCTCTAGGTGCTTTGCACCAAGATTCAAAGCGGTTGTATTGGTCACAATTAATGCACTTCACATCCTAATGCACGTTTCATGTGGCAAGTGGGGTGATATGTGATTGAGGCATAGAGAGACCAACCATGAAAGGCCCAAAAGCTTCTATGTTATGCATAAGTATCAATTACCCCAACCGTAGGCGGTTGACAAGTATTACTTGCCCCAACAGTAGGAGATCAAGAAGTACCAATTGCCCACTCAACAACAATGCCTGATCAAAGAGTAGTAATGCCCAAACCATGTGGGTAGTCTTGACTATTGTATCAATGTGTACAGGGTCTCAACTATCACATCAAAGTGTAAGGACATGTTGCCCTTGACATGGTAGTGAGTGTCCCTAACCATGACCAAGAGCTTATCGCTCATTACACTCCATGGAGGTCGCCTTTGCATTAGTGTGAAACATTACACAATTGAAAGACTCCCTTACATCCATACTAGTTTTCATTCAAGTTTATAGCAATAGATGTAATGCTTCACACCAACACAATCACTACGTTTCTCATCTACTTGTGCCCACCCCCCCCCCCCCCCATTCTCCTTCCACTTGTAAAGGTCAAAGATTTTTCTTACTAAACATTGGAAACTGGTAAGAACGACTCAAACATGGCTCTATAAAGACACAACGTGCTTTTATTCACTTTGTATTTAAATAATCTTGTAATGCATGTTTGACACCTAGGTAGCCCTTTAGTTTTGAGCTTTGATGATTAATAAAGAATCTTAGATTTAGGAAAACTTACATGCACCATTGTGTGTGTGTGTGTGTGTGTGTGTGTGTGTGTGTGTGTGTGTGTGTGTGTGTGTGTGTGTGTGTGTGTGTGTGTGTGTGTGTGTGTGTGTGTGTGTGTGTGTGTGTGTGTGTGTGTGTGTGTGTGTGTGTGTGTGTGTGTGTGTGTGTGTGTGTGTGTGTGTGTGTGTGTGTGTGTGTGTGTGTGTGTGTGTGTGTGTGTGTGTGTGTGTGTGTGTGTGTGTGTGTGTGGTCTCATACATTTGGATCCATGTCCTCATGCTTAATTCTATTGAGAAACACGAATCTTGAGCAAGGTTAGCTATGGAGGTTGGAAGTCAGTGACAAGAAGCATTGCAAGGGATGTATTAGCCTTCATATCCGTGTTTCTTAATTCTATTGAGAAACATGGATCTTGAGCAAGGTTAGCTATGGAGGTTGGAAGTCAGTGACAAGAAGCATTGCAAGGGATGTATTAGCCTTCATATCCAACTTGAAAAACTCAATCAACAATCCAATTTTGAGGATTTAGATTGGGCACCAAATAGTGTGTCCAGTTGTTCCCAAGTGGCATGAGATGTATCACATGTGTCTACATGGTGGATATAACTATCATCAAGCTCAAGCTTGATGATTTCTTGGCTTTTGTTATCACTCTTTTGCCATATTTTTGCAAGAGCAAAATCTCTAGGTCTCTTCTCATGTCCACTAGCTATTGAGCACAAACCTTTCTTCATGAGGATTAGCTTTATTCTTGTCTACCATGTGAGGAAGCCCGTTCCTTTGAAGCAACATGACAGTGAGTCTTTGCCCATACCGGATGCTTGAGCATCAACAAATAACCAGCAAGTGCGTTGAACTTGGATGTGTCAAGAGACACAAGAAGTACTAGTGCCAAAAAGCACTAAATGAGTATCAAAAGATATTGTGCTTGTTGAGCTTGATGTTAAACTTTTGATGCTTGATGTTAAATCTTTCAAGGTGGGTCTTCTCTTACTGATTTGGAGGGTTGCCCTTGATAGTAGATCGAAGTGGTAGTGACTTGCTCAAGCTCTAAATGGAATAGGAAAATGGAGTGAGAAATGAGCTTGAAGAAAAGTGGCTATGGTTGTCCACTTTAGTGTTTACACGGGCAACTAGTTTTTTGCTTGTAGCATAAGCTATAGTAGATTATTTGATGAACCCTCTAGTGGAAAGAGAGCTCACATGATGGGCTTCAATTGCCCTATACTCACAAGGACTGATCACAACATGTTTGAGCAGTATGGGTTGTATGACTAGCAAGCAGCCAGATTTGGACAACGAGCTGAAGTAGGCACAATGTTGGAGCAGATAGGCATCAATGTCAGACTGTGAGGGTGCCAACCTAAAGTATTAGGAGAAACAGATTTACATCTTACTTTTGGAGGAGCACAAGCTCACGCCTGCCCAAGTTCAGCTGGTAGGGAAGGTACTCTTCTTCAAATCACTTCTCTAGCAAATACTGCCTAGAAAGAAAGATACAAGCCCTCTAATGAAGGTGGGTGTTGCTGGCGATGGCAGTCAAGAAGGGTAATGTGAAGATGGAGTGAGGAGATGAAATCATCTACTAAATCTGAGCTAGAGGAGCAATGTACTGAGCTAAGCAAGCTCACCATGGCTCTAATACCATGTTAAGAAACACGAATCCTGAACAAGTTTAGCTATGGATGTTGAAAGTCAATGACAAAAAGCATGATAACAAATGATTGGACAAGACTCTTACTCAAGTGAATTAGATTCCAAGATAGATTAGCTTGGACTCATAAACACAATCTTGAGTAGACATGGACAAGATTGAAAGTACAAAGTACAATAGCATTCCCATCAAATGATTGTCAACTACAAAGTACAATAGCATTCCCATCAAATGATTGTCAAGTACATTGCTTTATAGTTGGAGGATAGTTCCACTTTTCCCTACTGTCCCTACGGGATACAAGAGATAGTTCTTCTAGGTTGTTGCATGTTCCTTGCCTTACTGTTCCATACAAAGAGGCTATCATAAGAGTGTGATTGCATATTTCTCAACAAATTCCACTACATTTAATCAGCTTTACCTATTTCTTCTAGACCAATGCATTGTATATTTGCTCTTTTCAATATGAAAAGTTTATACCATCAAGCTTTTCAATATTGAAAAGTGCATTTTCTGAACTCAATGAAGAAACCATAATGACAAAAAAATGTTTACATTCCAAAAACAATAAGATATACCTAGTTGCAAGATCAAAACAAACCTACTAACTGCAACAAAATGCCATGTAAAGTAAACAACCAGTATCCAAATATTCAACCACCATAAAAGTAATTCAAAAATGATATTTCAAGACTCCCAAAGGCATATGATTTTTTTGCAGGCTTTTTCAAGTATTCTAGCTATCTTCTAAGCATAAAATAGGCAACCACTTGAGACCAAGTACATGCAATTTGCCTTCATAAATCAATATCAACCCATATAAATACAAAATAAGCATAATATAGCATGATAAATCCTCCAAGTTGACACATCTATTGAAATCTATGTGAAATCAAAAGCTAGGAATAATCTGAGAGGGCCTTCAAGTGTGAGCTGCTATCAAAAGTACTATCCAAACCAAAATGGTTCTTATCTGTATAAACAAAGAATTAGAAACTATGTAGAATCAACTTTATGATTGCACAAATCTTTGAGCTACTGAACATCTGAATTTGACATTAGATGCAAAAGTTATAGCCAAAATATTGAAGTGTTGTCAAGCTTCCTTAGTTATTCGATGCAAAAGTTATGCCATAATACTAAAGTGCGATCAAGCTACCATAACTATCCATGACTTTTGACTGCCAAGACTCACGAACCACTTATTGTTTCAAGCGTTTCAAGCTGAATGCAATGGCTATCTCTCACCTAGCCATACGTGCTCTCAACCTATGGGTGTAGTGAGCTTACCTCCAAGCCCGATCGAGTTGCCTCCTCTCCCGAGCACTCGGTAGCTCCACGATCCAAGTGCAAGTTTCAAGTGAGCTCGATCCTCAAACTCCATGCTCCAAGCTCAATTTCCACGAGCAAGAGAAGAGAAGAGAAGAGAAGAGAAGAGAAGAAGAGAGGAGAAGATGGAGAGCTTCTCCACCTAGTCCCTCACCCTCACACACTCACTCCCTCACACTCTCACACTTCCTCTCTCAAGCACAAGCTCAAGCAAGCAAGAAGAAGAAGAAGATAGCTACTTTTGGCCACACACAAGAATGAGCTTCTTCATTCACTTTTTGCCTTTACACAAAACCCTAACCCGAATTCCCTTTGGGCGGTCATCCCCTTATCCCCTTTTTTACATGACCGACCATGGCCTAGCCCCTCTTCCCATTGTCCTCCTATCTTCCTAGCTTCCTTCCTACCGCCCATCTACCTTTACAATTTGCACAGGACGGAGCCTCGCGCTCTTTTATGAAAAGTTTTAGGGGTGCCTTGCATTTAAAAATGTGCTTTTGCCTTTGACTTAGCTTTTGAGGCTGCCCTTGTGCTTTCGGTCGTTTCCCTTCTTGCTTCTTTCATTGTGTCTGATTTCCTTTTGGGCCACCTCTTTTAGCTCCTGACTTGCACTTCTTCACTTTTTTCAGTCTTTTCTTATTATGATGTTAACATACTTCTACAAGATGCTCTACATTCACTCAAAATGGATAGAATGGCTCTCAAAGTGAATATTTGAAAGGCATTCTCACTTTCTCATCTATTGCACATGAGCAAATGATTCCTCTACTCATGGAAAGCTTCAATCCTGGTCAATCTCTATAAGCATCCAAAATCTCGTTTTGAGCATCCAAATCCAAGCTATTTTGCATCAATTTTAGCCATTAATGGATGCCCAAATGCAACCAAATAGGGCTATGAAAGCCCCCAAATCGAGCCTCAATGGCTTCTCAATCTGAAGCACATGGTGACCTTACATGTAGAGCTCAGTGATGAGAATAGTACCTCTATCAAGATGTAGATAGCAAGCACCAATGTCAAAGAAGAATGGCAAATCCTCAATCTTTGCAACAACGCTTTACTCCTCATGCTTCTCACTCCAAGCACAAGCTCTCATGAACACTAAATGCCACTCTAATACCAATTGAGAGAACCAATGGTGGGATATGAGGTAGAGGCCATGGAGTGCAAGGGGTTTGAGAGATAGAGAAGAACATTAGAGTTATATGGATACAAAAAAGTGGTATCCTTATTCTTTGTTAATGTCACTTATACATGATTATACAGTATGTATGTATGTATACAAGGGGTGCCCCCAACTATAGGCCATTGGTCTTTACCCCAACATGATACTTGGGGTCTCATATATATTTCTTGACCATGTGGGAAGTCTCCTATTCACCCCTATTGTTACTCCTCCACTACCCCCCTCATGTTCTTTGGCATGCCATTTATAAACTTTGGAAATAGCTTTTAGGTGTTTGTCAAGGGCCACCCTAGCCATTTTAATTCCTTGGATGCAAATAAAATTAGGACAAATAGAGTCCTAATAAAGCCACTTACTAATCACTTTCAACCTAAAAGTTGTGTTAACCCTTTAGTATTGTAAGATAATACCTTTAGTTTTTTCTACATTGTTAATTGTGCCCTTGCTCGTGCTAAAGGGCTTTCCATACTTATGTCAACTTTTGATAAATGAATTTTGTTTCCACTAGAAGATCTTGCAACTTCATAAGGGAGATTTGGAGCAATCTTACTAGTAGGTTCATTGTTTTTGGTGGGCCTATTAGATGTTGGCATGGATTCCTCCTCTACTTGTGATTTCTCCATATCTATCATCTTGTTGTTAGGTTCATAATAGACAGTTCAAATCATAACTATTAATCTATTTTTTGAAGGTGTCTTTCTTCATTTATGTAATCCTAAAATAATTGCATACCAGTAACAAATTTGTCATCTTGTAAATCATCAGATTCACTAGATGCAATAGGCATCTTTTTTACCTTTCACATTCTCAAAATTGTCTTCAAGATTATTAAGGCCACATACCTATTCAAATTTTTTACCTTTGGCCTAGGGGCCTTTATTTTAACCTAAATTATTATTGTTCTTGGTCTTTTACTTTTTATTTTGAACTTTTTCAAAAACTTGCTTATCAATCTCTAGAGCACATGGCTTTGGTTGTCCTTTTTGACTATATAGTCCCCCATTTGGGATGATATTTTATAAAATGCTCTTATTTCATGCAATTGAAACATGCATTGGGAAAGTTTTTGTAAACTACATGTTATTTATGGATTGAGTGGCCTTGCAAGTTCCTAATGACAATGAAATCTTCAAATTTTTTATTATTTCTATGAGCACTTGTGGGTGTCATTGAGGGTTGATATTAGACTATGACCTCTGTCCTAGCACCATCCCTAATAGGAGAGCTATGCTCCTGAGAAATGATAACAAGTGGGTAAGTCTAGGAATTCCACCCACCCTAGGCACATATGTGGGTTTGGGGCTATGTGGGTTCAAGAGCTCTTGCCAGCTAAATAACTTGAGTGGGGAATTTCTTGACATCCATTGGCCATAGATCAACACATTGACAACCACATCCTCTCTTTTGAAGAGGAATGCAAGTGTTTGGGATATATCAAAGTAGATTTCACTTAGATTCCTAAAGGGGCACAATGTTCATGGATTGATGCATGTAGGATCTTAATAGGTGGCTCATCACTCGTTGCAAAGCCCAATAAGGTAGTGAACATGATATTTTGAGCACTCTCTACTTAGATTCTCGTAAGACAAAAAAACTAAGCACATACCTTATTTGCCCACGGATGATTTTTTTTCTTGTCTTGTGGAAAATTGGATGGCTATCACTCCTTGCTTTTTTATAAATATTCCTCCATGCATGCCTCCATTCAGCACCTTACTAGTTTCAATAGATTCTTCTTTATGGTTAGGCACATTTGGTGGATTACTTCTATTTGAGGTAGATTTTTGTCACTTACGTAATGTGTTGGGGTCTTTGAGAGGTTGCTACACTTAGAGTTGATGAGATCCAAAGGGAGAACATGGAGCACCACAATGTTGTGACTAAAGAGCAGATTTCCTTGTATAGTGAGAAAGATTAATAAAGCTTATCATATCGAGCATTGGGGTTGGGCTTTAGATGTGTTTGAGGGAGGTACATCCAATCATCAAGTGCATCCTACTGAGAGTATCAAGGTTATGAAGCCCAGCATGAGTGCCTAAATCATCCACTCAAAACAGCAAAGTGGGGGGATGAAGCATCCAAAGTGTATAGGGGGCAATGCCAAGAGGGGAAGATGGAGTAGTCACATGAATGATGGGGATGACATATGCATTTGCTAATGGAACAAGGGGAGAGGACTAGAGCTAGCATGGATGGGACGAAGATGAGACTTGATGTGATGGGGCATCACTTATCGGTGGTGTCAACACCTTCATCATGTCAAACAAATTAGTGTAGTAGTGCATGTTGATGTTGAAACATCATGAGAACAAGTGTTCCCACCACCACATGTCTTTCTTTTCTACCCCAACATCTAGTTTTTCCCACCAAATTGGAAACTAGCTTTCTTGGTGGAGAGATCTTGGACCTCACTACCTCCCTCCCTCTCTCTCTCTTTTGTGTGTGTATCTCTCTCTACCTTGTAGGTAGACAAAAACATGATGGTTTTAAGTGAATTTGTGGAACATGGGAGGAGGTTGGCTATTCCCAAACTTTGAGATGCATTGGTGAGGGGCAGACTCTTCCTCACTATCCCAACTTGTAGAAACTTGAGAGCTAGACACTTTTTTTCTTATTTACTTTGTCACAATACATGTCCCTAATGTGAGTTGTGACATTTTTGCATTACTATTTGTATAGTCAAACCAAACATATATACCATGTGTGTGTTTCTACGAAGTAAGTAAATGATATACCATAAGCAGATTGTAGCAATGACCAATCAAGTTGAATGTTTTTAATTACTTGTCCTTTCCTGATGTTGTAATATGATGTTTAATAACCAGTGTGTTTAATTTCATGTATTTTTTGGGTGTTCTTTTGTCCTTGAATATATATACATTTGGTCTATCCCATACTTCATATGGGGTAGATTTGTTAAGTAAACTTTTTAATGGCATGCTCTTAAGGTATATCTGTATGACCTTTTTTACACAAAGGTACATCTATGCCTTGTATCTTGAGCTTTTGGTACTGCTAAATTTTCTTGTTCCACCATCCACATTGGTATGTAACTATAGTTACAAATTAATCAATGTTTTTACTTCCCTTTCTAGTCAATATGACTTGAAACCTTAAAAAAGGGGGTTTTGTCTCTTTCTTAGACTGGCTTGCGTCACTAGGGCCTATATATGCCTCCCCAACTCCTTCACCTTGAATCCACGAAGGACTTGTTATTACCATGCAAGATTGAGGGTACACCTTGAGTAGCTTCATGGACATGAACAAGGTAACCATGTTCATTTTGGGTGACTTGTATAGCAACTGGGCACTATCAATGATACCTGCAACACAAGATAGAGCTCAACTTTGTAGGTGACAATTGATGCCCTTCCCTTATGAACTTATTTGCTTGGTTTATGTCTTAAGCTGCTCACTTAAATGTTGGAGTGCTTGGCCTTTTGGCTTCCTGTACAAGATCTTGAGTTGAAGTAATGCTTTGTGGGATGAATTGTTTTAGTAAAGGATTCGGGCTCAAGTGTGAGAAGATGACCTTGTGTGACCAACCTAAATGTTTGTTGCTACTTTGTGTATATAACGAATAGACTTGAATAGTAAATCCTCTTTTTTGTCATAAGTATTAATGCAGAGATCATTCGGAGGGTAGCGAATCAACAAATTGAGGAAGTGTGAATATGTAATGAACAGGGCATATGGGAAATTACCAATCACACTGATGATATAAAAGGTGTAAGAGGGTTTCCTTAGGCATGACGGAATTATCAAGAAATCTCTCTTCCACCTCTCTTCAGCTCTCATGGCTTCTCCTTCTTCCTCCCTCCCCCTCTCTCTCTCTCTCTCTCTCTCTCTCTCTCTCTCTCTCTCTCTCTCTCTCTCTCTCTCTCTCTCTCTCTCTCTCTCCTTCATGTCTTTCTCTCCCCTCTTCTTCTTCTCCTGCAATCTTTCTCTCTCTTCTCTCCCTTAGTTAGGCTAGCTAGGTCTCCTTCATTACAGTTGGTATCAGAGCCTTGTCCTTGATCCTTCTTCTTCCCTTGGATTTAGGTTCCTTACAATTCTTCACAGTTAGAAAATCCTAGTTACACAGTTCCCACAGGTACACATGGAGTACTCAAACAAGCTATCAGCCTTCTTGAAGACTATGGCAGCCTTTCTTGGGGAGCTCACTGGAGGTTTGACCGCATCTAGAGGTAGAAGGGCAAGAATGATAGCTCGTTCTTACTTCACAGAGAAATTTTAGGGGTGCCTCCAAGAAGACCCCTCTTGACTTGGGGAAAAGACCAACCGTGACTATCTTTTACAAAAGTGAGTTTTCCCCCTTCTTTCACTCAGGACCTTCAAGCTGCCATGGAAGCTCTAACCCATCTTCCAGGGCTTGCATGGCACCTCCAGCCACTTTCTTGAGACCTTGGGCTCACCCTAGAGTACCTGAGTGCCACCCATACCTTGCTGAAGCCCCTAAGGCCCCCCAAGGTTGTGCCCCCATTGATTGCAGCCCTATCGCCCTACCTTCGTCAATTGCTACCGTCTCCCATCACTTTGTTGAGACCTTAGACTCACCCTAGAGTACCTGAGTGCCACCCATACCCTACTGAAGCCCCCAAGGCTGACCCCATTGATTACAGCCCTATCGCCCTGCCTTCGTTGATTGCTACCATCTCCCATCACCGACAATAGCTTGATCACTACAACGAACTATTGTGGACCTTGCAAGGGCACTTCAGTAGCGCGGCCAACATCACTGGCATATGTACCATCTATGCCCATCCTCTCATTGGTCATCATCCTCTTCGCCATCAGCGACACTCATGGACCCTCCTCCCACCACCAGGCCCTATAGCCAACTACCCGAACTATGGCACAAGTTCATCGTCCCCACGGGAACTCACCCTACTCCTAGCATTGACATCAGCACAGCCATCGCCTTCCCTCTATTAGTGGAGATTGCACCCTGAATGTTGAAGATCCGTAGCCAAAGTTCAAGCTACTAGGCACTTGTGACCGTCATACTCTCACTTCCAGTCCAACCTCCAGCTACTCCCACTCTCCAAAGAAGCATAATCTCTGTTATGTACACTTATTGAGAAGCGCATATAGATTGGCTCATAGCAAGCCTACAGTAACCCTGTAATTTGCAGATCTCAAAGCCACAACAACAACAGTACAGAGTCAGACACACTAAGATTAGTAGGCAAACAAGCCTCTCTAAGCATGGAACAGGAGGCAGATTCATAGCTCTCCTCCACCCCGAATGCGCAACACCAAGTGGAGCATGCTTTCCTTCTGGATGCTGTAATCTGCCAGGGTGCGACCATCCTCCAGCTGCCTTCTAGCAAAGACGAGTCTCTCCTAGTTGAGAGGGATCCCTTCCTTATCCTGGATCTTAGCCTTGACATTGTCAATCGTGTCAGAGCTTTCCACTTCGAGGGTGATGGTATTACCTGTGAGGTTTTTGATGAAGATCTACATGCCACCACGAAGCCTCATGATGAGATGCAGCATGCTCTCTTTCTAGATGTTGTAGTCGGCGAGGGTACACTAAAGACCCTTCAAATTCTTATCCCGGGAGCCTTGGGAGCAACCACAAGCCATTGAAGGCTCGATACGACCACGCACTGCAAGAAGGAGGACAACCATGAATTTCTTGGAGTAGGCAGCCACTACCTCTTCCCTAGCTTAAGCAAGGTATGTCTCATGGTTCTTGGTCTCTCTTCTCCAACCACTTGCTAAGCCCAATCTCTTGCTTGGAGAGATTAAAGAATTATATGAATTCTTGTTTAGGTTGAAGCTATGGATCACCTATTGATTGCCTTCTTCCATTATGCACTTCTTGAAATGCATGCATGACTGAGCACACTTCAAATTTCTTTCCTATTGGCTGAGAATTTAACTCCTAACCCATAACCGTGCTTGGTCTTGATTCTTGATCATTAAGCCAAAAATTGTAAGAAAGGGTAAGTGATGCAATCAGTGAGTCACTGATTTGTAGAGGTAACCCCTTTCCCCATCCTATTTTCCTTATTGATCATGCATATCATGAAAGGCCCAATCCTCAATTTGTAAATGCATATCATGCGGGTTGCTTAATAATAAATGATTGCCATGTATATTTCGGGTGAGGAAAAGCCCGATGCCAGGCGAGGTGGCAAGATAAAAGAGGGGTGAACCCCCTTGCCATCAAAGACCCTAAAGGGGTGCAAAACTCGGCCTGGGGGAAAGTTTGCCGACCTCCTAGTGATCCGGAGCCCAAAATTTGTTTGCAGGTGTAGACACTCTAAATTGGTGGCCCAAATCCCAATCATTGACATCCAAGTAGCTTGCACATGTATGGACAGCAAATGTATGACTTGATGGATGTATGATGGATGTATACACATGTATTGATAGAGAACATGTATGACTTTATGGATGTATGGTGGATGGATGCAGTGGGAGATAGGTGTACCTTATCTCAACTCTTAAAAGTCAATTACAGCAAATTTTGCATATTTAGTATGAGAAATATTTTTGCATGGCCTCGTAGAGGGGATCAAGGGCTCCATTTCGAATCAAGAAGCTCGGCGATCGGAGCTCCCTAGCTCGAGATATTGCAGTTTTTCATGACAGGGGGTCCGGTGGACTACACCTAGTATGGCAGGTCATAAGGGTAAAGCCAAGGCCCAGGAGGACTTCCACTGCAAGATCAGAGATTCCCATGCATCTATGAATGATCCTAGCTCCACCCAAGAGGATCATGAAGACATGCTTGAAGAAGTTTCCCCCGAGACAGACCGTTTTGCTATGTTAACGATGCACTGTGCCAACATGAGACCCATCATGCTGAGTGGCATCGAGAGCTAGAACACTGCCATAGGGAGATGGAAAACCACCAAGATCAGCGTCATAGCGAAATGATGGCTAAGATGGACTTGCTCATAGAGTGCATGGGCACCCTCATCTCCATCCTTTCACCCTCCTCGGGGCTGAGCCCAAGGAGCATGGTCCTCCCCGTGAGACCAACCGTCGTTCCACCTTGGAGACGGGACGTGGCCATCAAGGTTTTGGTAGCACCCATGGTTTTCCCCATAGCACCTACGAGCTGGGTGAGCCCTTTATGTGACATGATGAGCCCATCCTCCCCTCACCCGTGACGAACCCTTCCATCCCATTCTTGGGACAGCAACTTCCCCATAGTGGAAGCTATATGCAAGGGCAAAATGCAAATTTTGGGCAGCATAGTATACAGGGTGCACATGGGCAGCATGCACATGGTAATGGGCAACATGCACATGGCATTTTTGGGCAGCAAGGCCCCAATGTTCAGTTTGGTTTGCATGTATTGCATGGGCAAGAAGGCCCTAATGCAGGTGCACATGGGAAGCATGGAAATTTTGGGCAGCAAGGCCCTAATAATCAGTTTGGTCCACATGTAATGCATAGGCAGCATGGCACCCATGGACATTTTGGTCAGCAAGGCATTATGGGCAGCAAGGTATATATGGGCAACATGCAACACATGGCATGCATGGGCAATGGGGCCCAAATGAATTATATGTGACAAGATTGTCTTTACTAAGTTCAATGGGCAATCCTCATCCCCGACTGAGTTAGAGGAATGGACCTTTAAACTCAAACCCTACTTCCTCATTTACCCCTGTACCGATGAGGCCAAAATTGTCTTTGCCTCCCTTCACTTGGAGGGCTTTATCCGCACATGGTGGAGATACATTCAAAGGGAAAACCAGCAGTTTCGTGATTGGGAAGAATTCAAGATGCACATGATTCGAGTTTTTGTCTCCCCGGTAGAGAAGGAACGTTTGGCAAGGTAATGGTATCATTTTGATTAGCGTAATCTCACCATGCGGGATTATACTAACCAATTTATGAACCTATCCATGTATGTGGAAGCTGTCAGTGATGAGGCCAAACTGCATAAATACATTTATGGGTTGGATTTGAATCTCTCAGCAGCTGATGTAATGGCTCAAAAGCCAGTCACCTTGTTTGAGGCCATAGAGTTAGCTGAACGGTATGGCAAGAAAGACCGCCGCAATGAGGGCATGCAGTCCATTTTAGGATAGCAAAGAAACCCCACTAGGCAACCCGCATATGCTGGAAATTATTGCAACAACAATGCATTGAATGGCAGCCCCAAGATATTGACTTATCCCACTTTTAATGTTGAGAGAAAACATGGCAGCTTTGGAACAGGACCTCCGTCCAAAGGTGACAAAAAGTATGCTAAAAGTAAGACTCGGAATGCCTTAGGTTCGAATGGCCAAAGATTCATTTCCCCAGATGTTGTCAAGGACCAAAAGGCTAAGGGTTTATGCTTTAAGTGTGGGGATAAATACACTCCCGATCACGCGTCCCAATGCCCATTTAAGAATGCCATTGTTAGGTTTAATAGCATGTATGTGTTGGAAGATTGTGATAGAGTGGATGAGGACCCACATGCCACACCACCGATGATGGCACTTGCTGAAAATGCAGAATTTGAAGAGGATCTTGACCCGATCAGTTTTATGATTCTCCGGATGGGTTCCAGCATCCATGGAGATTGAGTAAAGTGATTCTTCGGATCAGTTTTATGATCACTTTACTCGATCTCCATGGATGCATGGATGGGTTCTAGGAGCCCCTGAGCACTCTTCGGGCACTCTCTGGGTACATGGAAACATTAATGGCAAGAATGTATATATCCTCATAGATAGTGGCAGCACACACAGTTTTGTGAACAAATCCACCCTTGCCCATCTCACATGCATTCTTACTAAATTACAGCAACCTCTAAATGTCCAAGTGGCTAACAAGAGTGAAGAGATCAGCACCCATGTCTACATACAAGTGCCTCTCAAGTTGGCTGGAAATTATGCAACAATGGTGGACCTAATTACACTTGGTATGGGTCCTGTGGATGTTGTCTTAGGCTCTGATTGGCTGAATCAGTTGGGGAATATTTCTATGGACTTCTCTCAGCTGTACATGGAGTTTGTGGTGCATCGGCAGCTTGTACATTTGGAATGCATCAAAGAAAATGCAGATTTTCAACTTATAACAACAAGATAACTGAAAAATGAATTTAAGAAGTGCTCACAGATCTTTGTTTTGCATATGAATAAGGATGTTGAGGACCAGCACAATTCTTGGAAGAAAGATGCAGCATTAAAGGCACTCTTGGCTGAATATCAGGATCTCTTTCAACCCCCCACCACCCTCCCACCTAAGAGGCAAGTAGACCACCCGATTGACTTGGAGGCCCATGCCAAACCAATCAATAAACCCCTGTATCGACTCTCTAAATGTGAGTGAGAGGAAGTAGCCAAGCAAGTCAGGGAGCTCATTGAGATGGGATTCATCGAGCCTAGCTCTTCCCCTTATGCCTCACTGGTTCTATTGGTCAAGAAAAAGGATGGGTCCTTTCAAATGTGCATTGACTATCATGATCTCAATAAGATCACAGTCAAAAAGAGGTATCCTATCCCTAGAATTGATGACTTGCTTGATGAACTCAAGGGATTTTGCTCCTTCACCAAGATTGATTTAAGATCCGGCTACCACCAGATACGAATAAGAGAGGGCGATGAAGTTAAGACAGCTTTCCGAACTGATCGTGGCTTGTACCACTTCCTTGTCATGCCATTTGGGCTCACTAATGCCCCCGCCACGTTTCAAAGCCTCATGAATAAGATATTGCATCCATGGCTTTTCCAGTTTGTGTTTTGATTATATACTCATTCATAGCAAGTTGTGGCATGAGCATTTACACCATGTCAAGCAAGTTTTTGATATACTAAGAGAGCATCGATTGTTTGCCAAGGAAAGCAAGTGTGTTTTTATGCAAACTGAGGTTGAGTAATTGGGACACATCATCAGTGAGAAAGGCATCCAAGCTGACCCTAAGAAAGTGCAGTGTGTTTGCGACTGGCCCACCCCCACTACCACCACCTCATTGCATGGTTTTCTTGGTCTCTTCTCCTTTTATCACAAATTTATCCACCATTATGCTACAATTGCAACACCATTGACTAATAGGCTTAAAAAAGAAGCCTTCTTTTGGAATGCCTTGGCTGATCGCAGTTTTTAGCAGCTGAAGGAATTGCTTATCTTAGCCCCCATTCTTGTGTGCCCTGACTTCTCGAAAGAATTTACCATTCAATGTGACGCTAGTGGACGGGGTATTGGTGCTATCTTGCTACAAGAACATAGTGTGATAGCCTTTGAGAGCTGCAAATTGGATGATAAAGAGAGGCAGTTGCGTGTCTATGATTAGGAGATATTGGCAGTCATTCATGCTATCAAAAAGTGCCATCACTACTTGTATGGCAGTAAATTTAAAGTGAAAAGTGACCACCATGTGCTCAAATACTTCTTGACTCGGCCCAATTTAACTCCCAAGCAACGCAAATGGGTAGCCGCCTTACAAAACTATGTCTTTGAGATTACTCACACCCGTGGCAAGGATAATGTAGTGGCTGATGCACTCTCTCGCATGTGGGCATATAAGGTCTCATATATCACTGAACTCCATCATGATTAGATAGAAGAACTCCAAGAGGCTTACTTGCTTGATGTTGAATTCAACCCTCTTTTTTAAAAATTACAGTAAGGTGTTATGGATGCCAACTCCCAATATCAGCTCCACAATGGTCTTATTTGGACACATGGCCGTATTGTGATTCCCCATGCCCCTCCTTTTACTCAATGGATATTTGAAGAGATGCATTCTTCTCCGATTCTGGTCACTTAGGGTGTTTAAGACGTATTACTGCATTGCAAAAAGCTTCCATTGGAAAGGCCTATGGCGGGATGTTAAAGGCTTCGTGTCTAGATGTATGCCTTGTCAGCAAAATAAGAACAACACTCTTAAACCAGGTGGTTTATTGTAGCCTTTGCCTATACACAAGGGAAAGTGGACCCACATTACGATGAACTTCATCACCGGTTTGCCTACAACCAAGAAGGGCTAGAACAACATCTATGTGGTAGTTGACCGCATCACTAAAGCAGCCCATTTCATCCCTATAAAATCTTAGTTTACAGCATCTCAAGTTGCCATTCGATTTATGGAGCATGTATTTAGGTTGCATGGATTGCCACATGTCATAGTGCATGACTGGGATACCAAATTTATGAGCCAATTTTGGCAGACAGTTTTCACCTCCATGGGGACCAAAGTAGCTCCGCTACAACCTATCACCCCAAACGGATGGGCAGACCGAGCGAGTTAACAAGTGGCTTGAGACCTACTTGAGACATTTTTGTCATGATGTGCAGAATGCTTGGGATATGTGGTTGCATTTGGTTGAGTTTGCTTACAACAACTCCACTCATTTGAGTATTGGAGTATCCCCCTTTGGACCGCCGACCGCATGGAGACCTTGCTTCAGCAATGCAAGGTCAATCTCAAAAAGGCTCAAGAGCACATGAAGCTCCATGCGGATGCAAAGAGGCACCCTCTTGACTTCCAAGAAGGCGAATTGGTACTCCTCAAGGTCCTCAATCTCGTTATGCTATACTTAAAGATGGCTCTTGCAACAAGTTGGCACATCGTTACTATGGGCCCTAAACAATCGTAGAGAAAGTCAGAGACTTAGCCTACCGCCTCCAACTCCCCCCTAACACTAAGATACATAATGTATTCCATGTGAGCCAATTGAAGCCATTCATAGGCACCCCCAAAGATTATGTGGAGGAACTGCCCCCCATGGATGAAGGGGGCCTTATTCAGTATGTGCCTAAAACGGTCATAGGACAGCATGAAAAGCAACTTCGTATTTGGTCCATTCATGAGTACTTGATCAAATGGCAAGGCCTACCTCTAGAGGAAGCTTCTTGGCACCCGGCCTCTATTTTGGATGAGTTTCCCCACCTCAAGGAGGCTACATTGGCTGGATCTTGACCACACTTGGCCCCTGTTTGTTCTATAGTCTGCTTCTGGACTACAGCATGCTTCTGGGCAGCCATCTGTTTTGCACCAATTTTGGTGTTGAGCTATTCTCAGCCCCATGTTACCTACACAAGCTGAAAGTACACCTTAAGGGCTCCGCAGTGATACCTCAGTTGTCCCGATCAAAGCTTCCTATGGGAAGTTATGGCTATTCTCCTACAATAGTCCTGTCTTGGACAGTCTTGGACAGCATACCCGTCTGCTTCTAGAAAGCCATCTGTTTTGCAACGGTTTTGAACCTGAATTATTTTCATCCCCACCTTACCCACATGGGCTGAAAGTATATCTTGTGGGCTCCGCAAGGACACCTCACTCATCCTGTTCGGAGTCTTCTACCCAAAGTTATGGCTGACTTCCTACAGCATACCCATCTTGGACTGCACACTATCCACTCCATCCAGGGCCTTGTTTTCATGACATGGACGTCCTTGCTTATTGCCCTTGTATCACACGTAGAGTAGTACTCTATAGCCTCCCCTCCCTATTCCTCCCTTGTTTTTTAGGACAAAAACTTCATAAGATGGGATGGTTTGTAATGAACCGGGCATACAGGAAAATACCAGTCACATTGATGGTATAAAAGGTGTAAGAGGGTTTCCTCAGGCATGACGGAATTATCAAGAAATCTCTCTTCCGCCTTTCTTTAGCTCTCATGTCTTCTCCTTCTTCCTCCCTTCCTCCCTCCCTCCCTCTCTCTCTCTCTCTCTCTCCTTCCTTTCTTTCTCTCTCCTCTTATTCTTATCCTGCAGTCTTTCTCTCTCTTCTCTCCCTTAGTTAGGCTAGCTAGGTCTCCTTCATTACAGAAGATAAGAAAATAAAATGTCCCCTTGGAAAGTGGTAGGAGTTTTCTATAAAGTCAAATTGTAGTGGTACACCAAGGTAAATGGAGAAAGCAGAATCCACCTTTTGATTCAGAAATATGGTAGGATTAGGTACATTCACAAGGAGTGAGTCATCATAATATATGAATGTATGTGTAAATTTTTTTCATGCGAGGACTATCTTTGACCTAAAATTTAATATGAGGAATTTTATATTCTATCAAATATCTATTATAGTTATTGTCTATATGAGCAGTATCTTATCATGTTAAGAATAACTTCAGGAACTAAAATCCTTATTGTAGCTATTGCCTGTGTGAGTAGAATCTTATCATGTGGGTACTACCTTATTATAAGTATTGTCTATGTGGTTAAGAGCAACTTTAGGAACTAAGAATCCTATATCATCCTCAAGTAATGAAGGATCCCCTAAGTTTGAAGTTAGGAATGGAGTTGCTTTAAATATTATCAATAAACTAATGGGAAATTAATCATGAATTTATCAACAAGGTGGAATGCCCAAAGGAAATGCATTATTACGAATTTGTGTACAATAGGAAAAAGTTCATAATATCTTAAAGCTAACATAATTTTTGGATGGATAAAATAGAATAAAATATTTTCTTTTCAACTCAAAGTCATCCTAAATCATCTTCTTTGAAAATCCTAGCTTTATGCTTTTTATTATCTTCGACTACATATTTAATTGAGATTGCTTAAATTTGTCTATGTAGATAATCATTTGATTATGGTTTTAAAATAACTTTAGGAACTAAAATTGTCGGATCATCCTCAAGTAATGGAGGCTTATCCACATCTAAGGTTATGGATGGAGTTCCTTTGCATAATTTCAATAAATCGATGTGAAATTAATTATGAAGTTGTGAATGAGGTGTAATATTTGAACGGAATGTAATGTTATAAATTGTGTGTATATACAAAGATGTCCATATTATCCTAGAGCTAATTTAATCTTTGGATGTATTTCAATAGGCTTAAGTCTTTTCTTTTCAACTTGGCTTCAAATAGTAAATCATCTCCATTTTGAAAGTCATAGATTTACACATTTTATTGGCTTGAACAATATATCTAAGCTGATATTGCTTAATTTCATCAATGGCCTCTTCTTGGATCTTGATAGGGTATGGCATTCACTACTCATTCATCTGTAGCTGCTAGTAGTCATGGAAATTGGTAGTTTCCTACCATATACTATTTCAAAAGTGCTCTACCCATAGCAAAATGTGGAGTATTACTATAAGTAGATTATAAGCTTGCCAAGTATTGATCCTAAGTTTATGGTCGATCTATGAGATATGATCTAAGTAGATCAAGGATGGTATTATTACTTGCTACAATATGGTTATCGCTTTCTAGATGGAAAGCTAATGTAAAGTCCATCCTAGATCTAGACTTTTGAATAGGACTATCCAAAATTGGTTACAAAATCTATTATCATGGTTTGAGAGAAGTCTTAATAAATAACTTTGCACCTTGAGATGCAGTAAGGGTCTTTTTTAAGTGGAATAAAGTAAGCTTGTTTATTGTAGTAGGTAGATTGGTAGCGAATTCCATAAAGATATGTTTCCAAGGTCCATTAGGTAGAAGTCGAGGCATAAGAAGATTATAAGATTTTTTGCAATGATCTTTAACGCATCAACAAATAATATGTTCAAAAATATTTGCAATTTCATGATTCATTTTTTGCCAATGAAAATATTTTTACATGCAACTATTGCAGATTGTGTACCTCTATGACCTATATATGCCAAAGCATGCATTTTGGTCATTGCATGTTTCTAAATGTCGCATTAATACAAGGTTTCTTTTTGGTAATTTAAAAATCCATTCACATATGTGTAATGATCAAGAAGTAACATTTGTACTTTGAAATGCATTTCATGCATGAGGAAAACTATGATTCGAAGCATGAGTAGGAAAGATTGAATCAAAGGTTTAAATATCAAATGAGGAGACATTATTCAAATATAGATGTTTTATTTTGTAAAAAGAAGGAAGTGACATCATACCATGATGTCATTATACACCCTTAATTTCATCCAGATGTAAGGTAGAATACTGCCAAGTTTTCATGGCAAGATGACACCATGGCTATTTATACAAAGCCAATTTGGAAAAGAAATATTTTATTTAGGATGAGAAAGGAAATTCTTTAAATTTTGCTTCCAAAAAAAAGAAAGATGGGCTTCGAAAAGGTATCCATGTGAAGCTTAATATGTTCTAGCCTTCTTCTCTTTATGATGTTATATCATATGCTCATGATGTTAAAAAGGAACTCCATACAATTTCTTAACTATGACAAAATCAACAATCAAATAATCAAGGTTGACAATAGTAAATTGTAAGTAGGTATCATCATGTAGGACAACCTTTTCAATTCTTTTTGCACAAGCACCTTTCCAAATTCACATGCATCCCATTTGCCACCTACAAGTGGAGGTTAAGCAAAAACCTATGGAAGCCAAAGAAATGTCTATGCTACCAATATTGGTACACAGATTGAGAACCAAGACCATTTGCTACCAATGTGGCAAACCCAAGTATGTTAGAGCTTAAGTTATGTGTCAAGTTATTGCTCAAAAGGTCTACAACAACTAAGTTTCTCAACATTGAGGAGCTACCAAACTTTGCACCTAGCTAGACTACAAATTCTCTACAGTAGGAGATAGCTAACAAAGGAAAGCAATCATCAAGTAAATCTATTTCTAGACATGCATTACTTCATATGAAGGTTCTCATCAAAGTTCTAAAATTAGTATATTGCATGATAGTATCTAAGAGAAACTAATTAAGAGGTTGCAAGTAGAGACCACTTCATCATTATACAAAGTTAAATATCTATTTCAAGGGATTAGATATAATGACACAAAAGAATTAAAGGATCAGAAATTACTATGGGATCATATAAGGAAGGATGAGGCTTTCTAGTCGCACCTCCATAATCTTCATATATTATAATGAGTATATGTTTTAAACATCAATATAATTTGGCTATAGATTACCACCTGCACATAACCACTTTTGATTTTCAAGATCAATCTATCTACAAGAGAATCTATCTCTTTAACTAGTGATGCAAGAATGGAATCCTTTCCCTTAGTAGTTGTCAATGCACTTAGTCGTGGTGGACCTATTACTAATGCTTCAATGTGAATGATTCTTTCACCTTTGTATGAAACTTATACCAAGTATTAGAACAATTAGAACTATGGCAAAGTATGTTCCACCACCCACATAGAAGCCTTGTCCATCATATAATTTATTGCACACTTGATTATATCATTCTCCAAGAATCGTCCTTTGGCCAAGTAATCATCAAACTAGCTTAACCAAGGTAAGGAAGATTTTCCATCATTTTGCCATTAAATATAATAAGTTGAAAGGACTTATGATTTATCATTTGATCCTTCTTCACTTGTTGAGAATCAAACATTCCTCTTAGTATACAAGCGATGTGTTTGTTTGCCATTAAGGATGCTTGGAATTCTTAGTCACATTCTTGAAGTGCTCAAGTTACATAAGCCAGATTGTATTGAAGAAGTTCAACTAATTACTGAAGGAAAATATCAGGTAAAGCAAAAAAGTAATTGAGATAATCAATGTAAGTAGGATCTGACATCTTAGAGTGTGTTATAGATCCCACAAAATTTGAATTTATAATCAATAAATAGTTGGATGTGGCTTAATGCGAAAAAAGTGCAGGCTATGTTCATTAAGATGTTGATAGTTTTCTTGGTATCTGGTGTGGCTCATAATGTATTAGGGGAGGAAGATGTGGGTGTGAACAAGCTTTTAAAGAATTAATACAAAGCCTAGGTTAAGACTTTAAGATAAATATTATAAAGGCTTTTAACAAAGAATACCTTGCTTCAATGTTTTCGGACCGTGATGGCGTTGGGGCTACTTCGATGGCCCATGAAATTGAGAAATAGAGTATAATGAGAGGGTCGCTTGTGCATCACTTTTGGATGCCATTGCCAAATCTGAGGGATCCACAAAAGCACATGTGGAGGAAAAACACTATTCAAAGTAGTTAGGGGGAAAGCACATGGTTTGGCCTTTTAAATGCAGATTCCCACACCATGTAAACAAGAGGAGGGGTGATTTTGGGCAATTTTTGAGACAACGACCATTGTGGTTTGCCATGCCCAATGAATAGAGAAGTGATCCAATATTTTGATGTCATGGGGCTTGATGTTGATGATGAAGGCAAAGCCATCTATATATAGCCGCCCCTTGATGTTGGTGAGCTCTCCAGTCAACCTATGCTCTAATATCAATGCTATCTTCTCTAACCATAGATTAACTATAATGAAAAAAATATGAGAGGAATGCACAAGAAAGCAAGTGACAAGAAGTCACGACATAAGATTAGGTACAATCTTCCCCCCTTGCACGAGTAAGCACCTCCCTCATGAGTGTACATAGTAAAATGGTATTTCTTTTTTGTGCTTAAAAGAGTAATGTGTATCCCTTTTGGGTTTTTGTTTTTCTTGGCTTGAATACCTTACTTTCTCTAAGTGCCTTGAGGGCACCTTACAAAATGTTTATTTTGTAAAAAGTCCACAATATGAATGTTACAAGTAAATTGTATTAAATATTAAGACACACAATGGTTTGATACCTAGAGGAGTTACAATTGTTTATCAAGCCCGCACCTTACAAAATGTTTATTTAGTCAAATGGCCACAATATGAATGTTACAAATAAATTGTATTAAACATTAAGACACAATGGTTTGATATCTAGAGGAGTTACAATTGTTTACCAAGCCCTCACCAGGCCTTCTCCTATCAAAATAAAGCATCTCATTGAAGAAGATGGCATGGAAATTAGCATTGTTGGTTGGATTTTATCAAGTCTTGCTTGTTTTGGAAGCAAGATTAACAAGGTTTTAGTGACCATGCAATATCACACTTAGCCCAAGAAAAGGGCCCCTTTCCAACCTACTCACATTAGAAATGGCTTGCCATGAGATGTCAAGGTGGATTGGTAGCTTTCTGTGTAAACATGGTATAAACCATGCCCTTGTGATCGTTCCGTTCGTGAAAACAAAATGTTTGTGAACATGGAGGTGTGCTTGCAAAGGCTCTCATGCGCCCATTGATGTCTCATATTTGGTAGTAGAAGAGACATATGGTACGCGAGCAACATAGAAGAATGATTTAACCCATGTGGTTGGCATGACCCGCATCTACAAATCTTCTCGACTTGAGCATTGTAGGTAGCGAGATGTATAATAACAACAACAAACGAAATGTCGGAAGCTCGATCATGTGCGGGAGGTGGGCCGCGGAAGCATGTTGTTATCACGATAGGCCAGGGTTGTAAAAGGGACGGGGATTGGGCGCAGATTCGATGTGAAGTGGGGGGTTGGACTACATGCGGGGGAAGTGAAGAAGGAATCAAAACTATTTGCGCTCGAAAAGGGAAAGGCAAAGCACAAGGCAAAAGGAAAAGGGAAGGGGACGGGGGGGGGGCATGGTGGCTGGCGTTGGGTAGTCACGATCGGGGCGGGGGGAGGGGGGGAGAGAGACACCGGTTGCGCCTTCGGAGCTGTTTAAAAGAGAAAAAGCGGCAGTTTTAGCGGCCCGCGTTAAATTAAGCAGCATTTGTGGCTCAAGGCGGGGTTTGAATAAGCGGCGGCACATGCCGGGAGGGTTGGCTGCTTCACGTGTCCAGGTAGAAACAGGCGGAAGCACGTGGGGTGAAAATGAGAGGGCTGGCTGGCCCACTAAAATTGGGGGGGGGGGGAATAGGAGGGCGTGTGGGGTCGGCGGATAAACTTTTAGCGGGACGTGCCATGCAGACGTCGAATAAGTGCGCAGGGCCTCTCTTCTGGCAGAGGTGGCAGGAGGGGAGGGAGAGAGAGAGAGAGGCCAAAGACACAGAGACAAACAAACAACAGACCGGGAAAAGGAGACGAGGAGCAGCATCTAGACGGGGTAGTAGAAGGCATCATGTGTGTAGAACTGCAGCAGCGGCAAGTATAGTAGTATCCCTACAACAGTGTAAAAAATCTCACAGGGTTTGGAACGCTATCTTCTCCTCATCCAGCGATATTGTGTGAGTCACATGAAGCAGCGGTTCTTCTCGATCACAAGCAGCAGCTGCGATGAGATATAGGCCGGCGCCGCTGCAGCTGCTACAGGTACTTATCGCATTCCTGGCGGCACTGATCCCGATTGGAGAAGTCACAACACCATGCGTGGCCCTCAGCCCTGACGGAGAGGCGCTCCTGGCTTTCTACCGGACCATGGGGAGCCCCGACCCGGCGGTCCAATGGCGAGCCTCCGATGACACGCCCTGCAGCTGGTTCGGCGTGACCTGCGGCGGGGCGGATCAGCAGCGGGTGGTGGCGCTGTCCCTGCCGGTCTTCCTGCATGGAAGCCTGGTGCCGGAGTTGGGAGGCCTGGCGGAGCTTCGGGTGCTGAACCTGTCCTTCACCAACATCAGCGGGCCCATCCCACCGCAGTTGGCCAACGCCGCCTTCCTGGAAGTCCTGGACCTGAGCACCAACTCCCTCAGCGGGCCCATCCCGCCGGGCCTCGGCAGCCTCTCGCGCCTGCAGAAGCTCCTCCTCTATTCCAACAACCTCGGGGGCCCCATCCCCCGCTCCCTCGCCAACTGCTCCTCCCTCCGCCTCCTCTGGCTCCACGACAACAACCTCACCGGCTCCCTGCCCCCCGAGCTCGGGTACCTAACCGGCCTCCAAACCCTCCGCCTCGGCGGCAATGCAGGTATCTCCGGCCCCCTCCCCCCTCAGCTCAGCAACTGCAAGAATCTCACGCAGCTCGGAGCTGCCGCCACAGGTATCTCCGGCTCCATCCCCCCTTCCTTCGGTTCCCTCCCTAACCTGCAGGTCCTCTCCCTCTACACCACTCAGCTCTCTGGCTCTATACCTCCTGAGCTGGGCAATTGCACAAGCCTCCAGCTGTTGTTTCTTCATCTCAACCAGCTCAGCGGTAGCATCCCGCCAGAGCTAGGGAATCTCAAGCAGCTCAATCAGCTCCTCTTGTGGGGGAACTCTCTCAACGGCCGGATCCCGCCGGAGATTGGCAACTGCGTCAACCTGCAGATTGTAGATCTCTCTACGAACCAGCTATCAGGGTCGCTTCCCCCGCAGCTTGGGAACCTCACGGCCTTACAGCAGCTCCTCCTCAGTGTGAACCAACTTAATGGAAGCATCCCCGCGGAGCTGGGTAATTGCGTCTCCCTCAACAACCTTCAGCTGGACAACAATGACTTCTCCAGGTCTATACCTTCTTCTATCGGTCATCTGTCGCAGCTGCAAACGCTCTTCTTCTGGAGGAATGGTCTCACAGGACCGATACCGTCGAACTTGGGCAACTGCAGCCAGCTACAGGCAATTGATTTCTCCTACAACGAGCTGACGGGGGGCATTCCGAAGGAACTGTTCGGGCTGCAGGATTTATCGAAGCTGATACTACTGTCTAATAATCTGACGGGGGAGATACCGCAGGAGGTGGGCAAGTGCAGGTCGCTATTACGCCTGCGTCTCCCAATGAACGGGCTAACTGGGAGGCTGCCAGAAGAGCTGGGCCAGCTGCAGGGGCTAGTGTTCCTGGATCTCTACGACAATGCCTTCGAGGGGAAGCTTCCGGCGGCAATCAGCAACTTGACGTCGCTGCAGCTGCTGGACGCGCACAGCAACCTGCTGACAGGCACCGTACCAGCGGAACTGGGCTCCCTGGCCAGCCTGCAGCAGCTGGACCTCGGCTCGAACCGCTTGACGGGCAGCATCCCCGCGGAGCTAGGCAATCTGAGGGCCTTAAACAAGCTTGCACTGGGCAGCAACGGGCTGACGGAAAGCATACCGGGCAGCCTGCAATTCTGCCTGAAGCTGACGCTCCTGGATCTCAGCCACAACAGCCTGAGCGGGTCGATCCCGCCGGAGCTGGGCAATCTGACTGGCCTGGACATAGCTCTAGACCTGAGCTGGAACAACCTTTCGGGCAGCATCCCAGCGGAGCTGGGCAGCCTGACGCAGCTGCAGTCCCTGGACCTGTCGCACAACAGCCTCTCGGGAAGCCTGCAGGTGCTGGGTTCGATGGAGAGCCTCACATCCCTCAACGTATCCTTCAACCTGTTCACGGGAATGCTTCCCAGCACGCCCTTCTTCCGGACGCTGGCCCCTTCCGCCCTCGAGGGGAACCCCGGCCTCTGCGACTCCGTCATAGCTAGCTCCTGCCCTAACGCCCAGAGCAGGCCCTCCCGGCCCTCCGCCGCCACCTCCCTCGTCATCTGCCTCCTCACCTCCGCCGCCGCCGCCCTCTTCTTCCTCATCGCCCTCCTCCTCGTCTACCGCATGCGGAAATCCTCCCAGGCCCTCGACCTCGAGGAAGTCGACAGCCCCTGGCCCTGGAGCGTCACGTACTTCTGCAAGCTTAACCTCTCGGCGGACGACGTTCTGGACGGGCTGCTGGACAGGAACCTGATCGGGAGGGGCTGCTCCGGCCTGGTCTACAAGGTAGAGATACCGGGGGGTAACTTCATAGCCGTGAAGAAGCTATGGCCGAGCAAGAAGGACGACCTGCAGCAGCACGACTCGTTCGCGTCGGAGATCGAGACGCTGGGGCACATAAGGCACAGGAATATAGTGAGGCTGCTGGGCTACTGCACGAACAGGACGGAGAGACTGCTGCTGTATGATTACATGCCGAATGGAAGCTTGAATGACCTGCTGTTCGAGAGACGGACGGGGCCGACGGTAGACTGGGAGATGAGGTACAACATAGTGGTCGGGGCGGCCCACGGCCTGGCCTATCTCCACCACGACTGCTCCCCCGCCATCCTCCATCGAGACGTCAAGACCAGCAACATCCTGCTGGACTCCCGCTTCCAACCTTATCTCGCTGATTTTGGCCTCGCCAAGCTCGTGGAATTAGGCTCCCATGAGCGCAAAGAGAACATGTCCAAGGTCGCTGGCTCCTATGGATACATTGCCCCAGGTAGGCTTCGTGTACACCTTCTCGACGATCATCACCATCACAGGCGGTCACTCTGAAGTAAATGTCCGTCGTGATCTTGTCTATTCTATTAGAAGATAGTCGTAGGAATTTTCCATTGTCTGCACCTCAACTAGCTAGTAGGAGTATATGCCATGTTTAGATTGGGAGAGGCTCAATGTTGCACATAACTCGTAATAGGTTTGGTGGCTGTCTTAAATGGACCGTGCATGGGCGAGATTAAGAAACAGGTCGTTGGTTATCTTTACTTAAGAAAGAAATGAAGAAGTGGTTATCTTTCCAGTTTGAACTTGATCGGGATCATATAAGCTTAGTACGAATACACGCGCATGACAATGTCCCCTGTCTTATTCGGACACGTATTATAGCAGTCTAAGAGAAAGACTTTCTTACTTGTGCGCATCCCTTCGGGATTAGAATTCAGTATTCTTATGCTTCTAAGTTCTCCCATGGTACGTCGGAAGTTGGAACCTCCCTCTAGTCACATCCACTCAAGCTGCAGTTATGAATCATGATGAGACAAGTAGCAAGCACCATGCCTTACAGCAGCATGGGTCCGATTTAGAACTTAGTGGACATAAATCTAGCTGAATAGGGGTCTGTGCTAATCAATCGAACGTCAATCTTACTGAATTCATTCAAATGTCCATGTTGGCGAATGTTTGGTATACGTCGATCATCGATGTTAGTGAACAACTAAAATTTGGCAGGGAATTATGCTTCATTTTCTGAAATTTTCTTGATCTAAACTCTGATCTGCGAGTCCTCGGCTAATATGCACTTTATACTTCAAATTAGTCATTGCATTAAGTAGTTGTTACATTCGCCTCAACGGGTGGTGCCCATTTCTATGTGATATGATATGATGATGAGGATGATGATGCTGTTCTGATGGGTGGTTGTGGTGGTGGTGGTGTTGGTTTTATATTGTGGGGCGGCATGCAGAATACGGGTACACGCTGAAGATAACGGAGAAGAGCGACGTGTACAGCTACGGGATAGTGCTGCTGGAGGTAATAACGGGAAGGAGGGCGGTGGAGCCGAGCACGAGCGACGGGCTCCACATCGTGGAGTGGGTGAAGATGATGCAGCGCAGCTACAAGCCGACGCTGGAGATCCTGGACCCGCGCCTGCGCGGGATGCCCGACCCCTTCATCCAGGAGATGGAGCAGGCCCTGGGCGTGGCCCTCCTCTGCGTCAACCGCCACCCCCCCGACCGCCCAACCATGAAGGACGTCGTCGCCCTCCTCCTCGAGGTCAAGCACCCCTTGGAAGAGTTCACCAAGCTCTCCCAACCCCTCATGTCAAAGCCCCCCCACCCCACTTCCAAGTCCTGACTGGCTCTCATCTCAAATGCACCTTTCCAATACCTCCTATACATACCTGGGCCTTGTTGCTTGCTCGAAGTTGCGTGCTTCACTCTCCTCTCCATCTCATTTCCCGATGACCCTCAGGCTTCCACCACAAGGCAAGCAAGCCCCATGTCCACATTTCGTCTCATTTTCCTCCCGTCTCCCAACACAAGACATGCAAAAGCCCTTCTCCCCATGTCATTTTATCTCCCAAATGACGCTCCCATCACAAGACAACCATCCCTCATTCAGGTTGCTTTGACACACCTAACATAAAATGACAAGAAGAAACTCTAGGTCGTATGCCCTTTGCAACCTTTTTCCGCTCAGCACCACAAGCTCCAACACCATCCCCTGGTCTCTCACAATCTCCAATTTCCTCTCTCTTCCATTCTCAACACCCCTCCCCGTGCCCATTGTGAGTTTTGAGGACCACCTCAATGTTCAGTATTACTTTGAGACTACCACCAAGGGGTCAATCATTACACCCCCCTCTTCTAGGTCTGCAAAGTCTCATCATGTAAACATTATTCTTTTTTGGGTTCCTATGTGTAATAATCCTAGAAGCATGCACATCGCATGTTTATTTGTAATAATCCGAGAACTTTACCATGTACTCACAACCCCTATGGCACATACATAAATACTAAGTGTAGTTGCCACATGACTACTACTCTCTTTAATTCTCTTATGCATGTGGCTTGGATAAATGGACAATTCATGTATCCATTGTTGTAATACTACTACTTGGGATCCCTTATACCAAGAATTGTTCTAAACCTTTGCTTGTCCTTTGATTTCCAAACTATAAGACACCTTTTAATAAGGTTTCATTCATGAAAGCCCCTTTCTCTCCTAACGCATTTGTATTTTTTATTTTCATTGTAGATGTTTATGTTACACAAACATAGTTTTTTCAAAGTAACACATGTTGCCAAAACTAGTCATGGCATTGATGCTCTTTTGACATCTAACATTGTCATCATTTTGATTTGTTTGGTCTAGGAATAGCTTATTAGGATGAGTTTGAAAGTCAATTTGTGAGGAACTTTTACCAATACATGAGAAGAGGATGTATTGATGCTCTGTTGACATCTAACCTTGTCATCATTTTAATTTTTCTGGTCTTGAACTAATTTATTGGCATAAGTTTGAAATATGATTAGTGAAAGGCTTTTACAACCCACGAAAAGAGAGAGCTAGGGCAAATTGGTCAAGGCATTGATGTTCTATCGACCAACAACCTTGTCATCATTTTTACTTTGTTTGGTCTAAGACTATGTTCTATTGACCAAAAATCTTGTCATCATTTTTAATTTATTTGGTCTAGGAGTAGCTTATTGAGATGATTTTGAAATACTATTTCTAAAGAGCTTTTACAACAATGAAAAGAGGAGAGCTCTAGCTTCGATTTAGGATCAATGTTTGTATAATGTATACAATCTTTGACATGCAACATACATTAAATCTGAAGGTTGTAGATAAGCCTTCAAAGCTAGCAAGTCCACATGGGGGATCCAAGATAATCATCAGATCAAGGTGCAAAGGTATTCACCCATGAAGTTAGTGGAAGCTATATGATTTTCCTTAGAATAAAATTGAAAAGTTGATGGCAAATTAAAGTCAAATGTGAACATTAATAGTGCACAAGGAAGGAAGCATGAAAGTGTCCAAAAAGTTTACATCTTGCACAAAGTTACTAATAGTTGCTTTAACATAGAAAATTTAAGCCCCAACCTTGAACATAGTACATGTCATGGTATATATAATTGGATAGATCAAAAGTTTCAAGATGCAAGAACTTTAGCAAATTATGTCTTTATTTGCAAAACTTTTACAATTCAACCATTTTTTATAAAGTAAGTAGCTTTTAACCAAGTTTCTTGCATAAGTATGCATGCTTTTAAGTTGGAAGTCTCAACAAAAGCAACTTATCCTTACATGTCCAAGAATGACCTTACTAGGACTAAGGAGGAAGTATTTGCTTTGTATATTTGTCGGTAAAGGTTTGATCATCTTATGGTGCTCTAGAAACATGTTTGATAAAGGGTCACTCAACTTATAGTTTAGCAAAGGATCGCTCAACTTGTGGTTTGCCTATGGATCCTAACCTTGTAGTGGTAAATGACTCTTCTTTTTTGGTAAAGTGTACTCAACTTATTATAGTCTTAAAAATAGAGAAAGTAAGAAAGAATAAAAAGCTTGACCATGAAATAAGCAAAACAAGTACTTTCTCTATAGACCTTACATTGGTTTTCGCACCCTATTTATAGGGAGTCTCTCTAATCTCAAGTCATAGCACACAAATGGCAACTCCATGGCCACAAAGTCAACATAAGCTACTTTTGGGGCTCATGGAGTAGAATTTAGAATCATTCATGATACATGGGGTATGCATGGCAAGGTACATGGATGTAGGTTGTGCATTATTATTGATTATGTTATACCTCACGTGTTCCTTAATCTAATGTCAATAATGAACTTGCAATTTCAAGAGTTATCAATTGCACCCCACTATGTGGTTCGATTGGCCAAAGCTATAGCTCAAAAGCTTTAAGATAAATTTCCAAAAGTCGAAGGAAAAGTAAGAAATTTGAACCATGCATGTTAATTATATGATCTTTTCTTGGGTAGAGAATAACTTTGATTGTTTAGGACTCTTGAGGCAATGACTAGCCCAATTATTAGCATCGTATTTTACATTTTTAAAAAGAAACATAATGTTTCAAATTCATTCATTCATTTGCTAAAGGAAGTAAGTGAATGGTACATTTTGGTTTGCCTTAGATACTTATGCATAACTTCTTATGAGATAAGGACATTTATATGGGTAGAATTCACTAATTTGTCAATATTCACTAATTTGTTGATTATGAGATAAAAAACACAATGCCTTTTTCTCATTTGGCAATAGAATGATTTTAGGCAAGTATAAGATTGTTTCATCTAAATCACAAAGATAAAAACACTTTTCTTTGAAAGTTTAGATAATCGTGCATGTGTGTGTTTGTGTGTGTGCATGTGTGCATTGCACGAGAGAGAGAGAGAGAGAGAGAGAGAGAGAGAGAGAGAGAGAGAGAGAGAGAGAGAGAGAGAGAGAGAGAGAGAGAGAGAGAGAGAGAGAGAGAGAGAGAGAGAGAGAGAGGCTACAACAAAAGCCCCTTTAGACCCATGTTGTGGATGTGCTTTTACAAGCATGCCTATATTCACATCTATATGCATTCAATAGTACATTCAATATGAAACTTACCATGCTAAGAATGCACATACATTAGAGTATTCAAACTTACTAATAATTATTTTTTAGTTTATATGTTGTTCCACCAAAGGAAGAAAAAGAAAGAGGAGAATCATGGGAGGGTAAAAATTTGTAGGCACAACATCTTCTCTACTTTTCGTTTCTAAACTTGCTTGAAGATTGTTAGCGTTTCCTCTTCTTTCTCCAGTTTCTCATAAGAGAGACTAGGAGGGTTGCATGCATTGCCAAGGAAGAGAGAAGGTTTTTCTTGACATAAATAAGAGGGTATTTTCCCCCTCCTCCTCTTCCTTCTTTTTCTTCTTCTCTATTTCTTGTCTTTGAATTTCCTTTGAGAACGTGTATGTTTTTTGTTTTCTTGCAAGCATGGTCATACATATATATGTTGTTTTGCATGCATGTTCACAATTTAATAGATGCATGACAAACATCCAAATATCAAATCATTGTGTATGCAGTTTGTGTGTGCCTCTTCAATTGTGCTTGAACACCTCAAGAGTAAAAAACATTACTTAGATGACTAGTAGGCCTCATGCATAGTTAGACTAGGTGAATCACTTAAAAGGACCTATCCTAGAATAGGAAATGTAAGATCAAACAAAACCCTAGCCAATGGTGTTGATAAGCTAAAGCCTAGAGCTTGCCTTAAAGAACTTCAAGCTCTAACAATCATCAAACAAGCAAAATAACCCCTGAGGCCTTGAACAAAAATCTAATAAAAAGCACACTTAGAAGTGGTTTATATGTGTGGTAGTGGAGCCAACATTCCCTATTTGAGTACCATAGGACCTCTAGCTTGCCATCTAGCTCCCATCTAGCATGAGCCAACCTAATCTACACCCACTAGATAGGTCTCTTGACAACATAGTCAATCAAATGTAACATCTTGTTGACTTTGATCACCTTATAGATCCTATCGAACCAAAAATCAACTTCAATTTCATTGATCTCATCGCATATGATCTCCTCAAGGGGGACTAAGCTAAACTTGTGTGCCTCCCAAGAGATGTAAGCAATAAATACATCCAATCAACCCATAGGGAATGATTGAGAAAAAATTCCTCTCTACTTAAGATTTGTTTAAGAATGCTCAATGATAATTTGTGTTTCCAACAAAGGGAATGCTTGAGAAGAATAATTTTTCCACTTAAGGTTTTTTTCTTTTTCTAGAGGAGGACATGCCTATGCTTACTCTATGCATAGGCAATGCCTATAGGGCCTAGGCTAACCTATGCCTAGCCAATGCATATGCATAGACTAGAGTAGCATGTAAGTTTACATACCCAATGTCTAGTCTATTCCTACACTAGGCGTGGGCAATACTTTTGTGTATCCTAGCATAAGCCTAGACTATGCTAAATTGAATAGATCATAGCGTAAGCCTAAGCTCTAGCTTATGCACTAGCATAGCCCACTTAGCTTACTCTAAGTTAGCTAGGCTTAGCTAGATTAAGCTTGGCCTATGATACACTTAGGCGCTATGCTAATGCATAAGTAGGAGCCTAGGCTTAGACTAGGCTCCAGCTAAAGTAAGTGCACACAAAAGCTACATCTATGCCTAAAGTGGGAATAGACTATGCAAATACATAGGCTAGTCTGGCTATCCATACACTTATTGGCTAGATATAGTTTATGCATATGCATAGGCTTGTCCAAGCTAGGCATTCGCTAGATGCATTTGTAGCATTATATAATATGCAAAGTTCACCTTTTTAGTATTGCAAAAATTATGTTATTTGTCAAGTATCAATAACATTATGCAACATTGCAATTGACTATTGATATGTTCACCTTTCATACAAATGGAGCAACAACTACTTGTTTACATTGTAGTGGGAGCAAATTAGTGAGCGTTTATAAGGATAGGTAGAGGGTGATAAACAAACTAGTGAATTCAAGTTGGACAAGCTCACCTTGATAGGACCTTGACACCAAACACTTGTCACACCTCTTTAACTAGGAGATTCTCATGCTCCTCCATGACCTACACTTCCTAGAGAGGAAGCCTCATGTACACCAATGAGGCATGCATGTTCATGATACCTCTTCCCTAGAGTGTGGTGTGTATAGTATATGTCATGGATTAGGTGTTACATTAGTATATGAGACACTTTAGTTGTACTATTCTTGTTTTGTAATTTACACCAAATACTAGCTTTAAAGTCTATATACATGCTCCTATGAATGAATTTCCATGAAAAGATTTTTAAGAAGAGTTTTCAAACCAAATCTCTTTATATCATATTAGAATTGAGAATTTTGTTGTAACATTTCATTTATCATTTATGTAAATATTTGTAGGATTTAAAAGAATCCATGAAGTTGCTTGTTGTGTGCTTGTAGCTCAAAATAGAGCTAAAATTTTGCAATCAATAGTTTCATGGTTTTTCCAAACCAAAAAATAAGCACATCTATATGCACACATGTGCATGCTTGTACTTGTAGATTTAACACATGTATAGACCCTTGGTTCTCTACATGTTTTCATGTATATAGGTACAATAATAAATTTCTTTAAAATCTCACAAAATGCATCTATATTTTGCCCACATCTAGCCTATGTCTTGGAGAGAGAGAGATGTTAAAAGATAGGCATAGGAACCCATTGTAAGCAAGGGTGTATGAGGGAAGATGTGTGTGAATAGCCTTAGGGGCAGGGGAAACCCTAACCTTACCATGTTGAAAAGCAGAGTTGCAGCATTGGAATGTGTGCACAAGAGGGAGAAAGAGGCTCAAAGTACATGAACAAATTCTTGTTTATTAAGTTGCTCAAGGTACAACTTGGGTACACTCTATCTCAAGTTTGATAGTGACCCATAGGCTATTTATATAGCCTTTGCCAAGCTAGGGTTAGGGTTTTCCCTGCCCCTAAGGGTATTCACGCCCATCTGCCCTCATACACCCTTGCTTATAGTGGGTTCCTATGCCTATCTTTTAACACCACCCCTCAATGCCAGGGTGGCATTGGATTACAAGGCATATAAGATGTCCCCCTCCCTTTTAAATAACCGGGATGCCTTTATAAATTATACTTACAAGAGTGTTTTAGGTGGATGATTTAAAGAGTCAAAATAGTCGATCTTCAGATGGATTAGAGGCATAATTGGCCACCAATTCTTTCGGTACATTAGGAGTGTTAGGGCATTTACTAGTGATATGCCCTGTCTTCTTGCATTTGTTACATTTCATTTTCTCGAGATACTTCTTCCAACAGTAGTTTACAAGATGTCCTTTTTTCTTATAGAAAGAACATCTAGTTAGAATTGTATGTACCAATACTTGATCGCAGGAATTTGAAGATGCCTGACTAGTGCTACCTTGATTGGGGATAAAGGCGCCTCCGCCTAGCCGCCCGTGTATTACTACACTAACAGTCACCACCACTGCACACTGCAGGTGGCGGGTGCCCATCACCGTCACTTTATTCTTTATTCTTTTAGTGACAGTTTGAATAAAGGAAGGCCCGGTCACACATTGTGACTATTGGAGTTCCCATTTCTTGTCTCTCTCTTTCTTGCTCTTGCTCTCCCGCCATAGCTCTCAAGTGCAAGCTTCGATCCTTCTCGCCTTTCAACTAGTATCAAAGCTTGGCTTCTCGACTCTTGAGCTTGGTTCCTGGTATTCTCGGCTTCCCATCAACTCTCCACTCGCATTGGGTCTCCTTCCCATCAGCCATATCTGACCTTCCCGAGCTCCCATCACTCCTCGGCTTCCCGAGCTTCTTCCCAACCTATTGAGACACCCTCATGGCATTCAAGCAAAGATATTTGATCATTTTCTTCAGGTTTTACTTCAGTTCTCAGGTCTCATAGGCTGTAAACAAGATTGGGGCAGCCACCATTGAAGCTCCCTTGCTTCATATCTCACTTGCCTTTGAACAAGACTTGTTGGGGCTCATTGTGGGCCACCATTGGCCACTTCTCTTGCGCCCCAACACCTCAAACTTCAGCCACATGAGTAGCATGCCTCCCCTACAAATTTGGATAGTTTGCGCCATCTTCTTGTAGCTTGTGTACAGCACCAAAGCAGTCCCCTACTTCCTAGTGGTCATTGGCATGATGTTTGGGCTTCATAATGCACTCTTGACATGGTCTATGCCTTGGTCTTGAAGGCTTGAGCATTGGACATTGATTTGGGGCTGATTCAAACACTATTTGGGACTGTTTATAGTAGTTCACAGTCATGTTATGTTGATGCTACATTGATAGTAAATGCTATGTTTGTCTAGGCATACATAATCAACCGGTTTGATGCCTATTGGATGCCGATCGACTTGGGGATGGATTGCACATGTTATGCCATCATTTTTGAACTGATTTGCATACTGAAATTTCTCAGTTTTGACAGTCATTCTTGGCTGTAATAACAGTGGGCTGAAGCTCATTTGATTGCTTTGGGTTATGCCTATTGATTCCGGGTTATGTCTTGGATATATGCAATGAAGTATTGACCTTCGGGGTACGACTTCGAGCTTGGATTCCATTCCGGAGCTTTGACATTACGCACTCATTGATATGGTTCATGCTTGACAGTGGTATATGCTTTGACAGTGATGCTCTTTGGGTCTATGCATACCCATTGCCTACTACTTGATGCTCATGTCTCGGGTTGATTACCCTATGCATATGTTGAGCTTGAGTGCTCATTGAATCTCAATCTTGGATGCATTTTGGATTATCTGGAGTTGTCTTGGATGTTACTTGGCTTGTCAGAGTTTATTGGGATGTATGTCTTACTCATGGATGCTACCTACAGTTGCTTTGTAGCCGTCATGCTCTTGGGATGCTATTGAGGCATTGTCTTGATCACCTGTCTTTGGCATTTTGACTTGGTTTGATTGAGCTATTGAGCTCGTTTATTCGCCTTTTGTGCCAGTGGGAGCATCTAGTATGCTTGACCGACATTGAGCAGGAAGTTTACGCTATTTGAGCATTTTGTAGATACTTGAGACTTTGCGATCACTTACACTTGAATGTTGCATGGTTCATGCACTGATGTCTTGGAGTTGCTTTTGACTTAAGCTTGGGCTTCACACTCTTGTGAGTATACACCTACTGGTGTCAGGTCTTGCCAGTGTTATGTATACTTTGCCCTATTGTACAGGGGGTATGCCTACTCCGGATGCTTTGGTGACATGTTTGGGTGATTGCTCAGGGTCTTGATGACTGTTTGGTGCTTATTTATGCCTGTTTATGGCTGGTCATGTCTTGGCTATCATTTATTGACTTGGTGCAGTGATTTGATCAGCAGTTGACTCTCACAGTACCCTGCTATCATTTATTACAGCAAGCATATAACTCCGGACTGACATGGATTTTTCATGCCAAAATATTTTGAAATGATGTACTTTCACTAGTACTTGGTGAGTAGCAGCTTTGGTTACACTTTTCTTGCCATTTTCTCTCGATTTTGGTGATTTTTTTGCCATTTTCTGCAGTAAACAGCAAGCAGTTTTGAACTATCTACAGTCTTCCAGCCTGCATTATGGCGAGTTCATTCATTGATCATGCTATTTTCAACATCACTAAGCTTGATGGTACGAATTACTCTTATTGGGAGAGCCAGATTTGGCATGTATTGGTGCAAAAATCATAGATCAAACCATTGAGGTTCAACGGGCAGCCGCCTGCAACTATGCCAGATGAGGAATGGTTTGAGCTTGATGAGTTATACAAGTCTACTATTGTATTATCTCTCACAGAACATGTTCATTACAATGTATTTAAGGAAGAACAGAGTGCATGGCAGTTGTGGGATAAAATCAAGAATCTCTATGACAAGAAAAGTCCAGCGAGTCAGATGTATTAGCTGAAGCAGCTTATGGATCTGTGCATGAAGGAGAATGTGACTATGTCTGCTCACTTGAGCCAATTCCATGCTATACTCAAGAACTTGACTTCACAGGACATCACTTTTGCAGAGGATGTCACTCCTCTTTTCTTGCTTGGTACTCTTAATGAGTCATGGGATGTATTCTGCACTACATTATGTGCCTCTACTGCTACCTTGAAATTATCTGATGTTGAGAGTGCTCTTCTGCAGGAAGAGGCTAACCGTAAGAATTTGGATGCCTCTCGTGTGTTGCATGCTATGACAGTTAGAGACAGGAATGATGGATGTGGAAAGGATGGCAGTGGCCATGGACGGGATTCTCACAAATCTCAGTCCAAGTCTCATGGGAAATCATGTAGCAAATCCCGTGGCAAGAATGTAGATGTTACTTGTCACCATTGTGGGAAAAAGGGCCATATTAGGCCACAATTCCATGAACTGTGCAATGAAAGGTGCAAAGATAAGGGGAAAGACAAAGTGCAGGGATAAGTCTTCTGATCGCAGTATAGCGCCTACAAAGTCCAGTGTTAAAATTGAAGAGATCAACGTTATGCAGCCCGAGGATGTTGATGATGATTATATCCTTGCAGCTTCATCTAGTGCTTCGTAGATGACAGAGATACACTCTATGTATGCACAGTGTTGGCTCTTGGACTCAAGTATGTCCTTTCATGTGACACCTTGCCGAGAGTAGTTTCATTCATACCGTATTGTTTCGGGTTATGTGTGTTTGGGTGATGACAGGTCTCTTGATATTGTGGGCATTGGTGATATTAGGCTGCAGTTTCCTTTTGGCAGCAGTTTTGTTATGCAGGATGTACGTCATGTCCCTGCTTTGACACGCAGTCTCATGTCAGCTGGACAGCTTGATGACGCAGGATATCATGTATGTTTTGGAGACTCTGCATGGAAGATCACTCATGGCAGACTTGTGATTGCGAGAGGTGCTAAGGCTAGCAGCCTCTATCCCTTGATTGTATCAGCTTCTTTCCTTGATCATGTTTTGTCTGTGGGTTCTATCCCACATGTATCTCTTTGGCATGCCCGTTTGGGCCATATGTCTTTGAAGGGAATGAAAATTCTTTCTGGTTTGCAATACTTACCGCCCCTTAATTATACATGTTTTGATTCATGTGAGCATTGGCAGGCAGACTAGGTCTACGCAGCATAAGAAGTCTGGTAGGCCACGCATGAGTGAGCCCTTGGCATTGGTACATTCAGATGTCTGTGGGCCCATGCCTTGTCAGTCTATGGGTGGTGCAAAATATTTTGTTACTTTCATAGATGATTTTTCGCGGAAAGTTTGGGCTTATCCCATTAAGCTGAAATCCGATGTCTTGGCTGTGTTTCAGAGATGGCTTGTATTGGTTGAGAACCAGTCTGTGTATAGGCTAAAATGCTTAAGAATAGATAATGGGGGTGAGTATGTCTCACGTGCTTTTGAGCAGTTATGTGATGAGAGGGGTATTAAGCGTCAGTTGACCGCCCCCTACACCCCCCCCAGAATGGTTTGGCTGAGTGGATGAATAGAACCATCCAGGAGCGTGTACGCAGTATGCTTAGCCATGCAGGTCTACCACAGAGCTTTTGGACTGAGGCAGTTAGTACAGCTGTGCATGTCATAAACAGATCACCTTCTAGTGGTTTGGATTTCCAGGTTGCAAAGGAGGTATGGACTGGAAAACCTCTCTCTTATGCGCATCTCCGTGTCTTTGGATGTGAGGCATTTTGCCATGTGCCCAGGGACAAGAGAACTAAGCTGGATCCTAAGAGTGTCAAATGCATTTTCCTTGGTTATGGGGATGCAAGCGAGATGGGTTACCATCTTTGGGATCCGCAGGCATGGAAAGTCATCTGCAGTCATGATGTAGTCTTTCATGAAGACAAGATGCATAGGCAGCTTGAGAGAGTTGTTGAGATCCGCAGGGTCATATTTTAGGAGAAACCGAGAGCTCTCACACAGCTAGTTGGACAGCCTACAGTTGTAGCAGATGCTCATGGTCAGGGTGTTGGACAGGCAGCTGGGCAGGTAGCAAAGCCTGCATGAGACGGTCTACTAGAGATAGACGTCCACCTGATAGATTTCAGACCTCGATGCATTATGTCTTGGTTACAAATGTAGGAGAGCCTTTCACCTATGATGAGGCTATGCGTAGGGGTGACAGTCACTCCTGGGAGAGGGCTATGTAGTCTGAGATAGACTCCTTGCATAAGAATGAGACTTGGGATTTAGTTTCCTTGCCTGAGGGCAAGAAGGCTTTGCCATGCAAGTAGGTGTACAAGCTGAAAAGTACCCCTAGATACCCCAAGCCGGCATATAAGGCTAGACTGGTAGCAAAGGATTTTAAGCAAGAGCATAGTGTGGACTTTGATGAGGTCTTTTCTTCTGTGGTTAAGATGACCACCCTGCGCTTAGTCTTGGCTTTGGTTGCTCAGCTTAACTTGGATTTATACTACCAGATGGATGTCAAGACGGCTTTCTTACATGGGGACTTGCATGATGAGATTTATATGGAGCAGCCTAAGGGCTTTGCAGAACCTGGCAGGGAGCACCTAGTGTGCGAATTGAAGAAAAGTCTTTATGGCTTGAAGTAGGCACCTAGGGAGTGGTATCATAAGTTTGATGCCTTTATGCAGTCACAGGGCTACAACAGGAGTGCTATGGATCCGTGTCTTTACATGAAGAAAGCCCATGATGATTCTTTATTGATTTTGGTACTCTATGTGGATGATATGCTGATAGAAGGGAAAGCTCATGATGAGCTAGATGCTCTTAAGGCTCAGCTCAATAAGAGCTTTGAGATGAAAGATCAGGGACAGGCCACTCACATAATTGGTATGCGCATTAGATGCAAAAGGCACCTGGGACTCCTCTACTTGTCACAGAGGGAGTACATTCATAAAGTCCTTGAGCGCTTCCGCATGCAGGACGTAAAGCCTATTGACTATCCATTGCCTTCTTATGTGAAGGTATCACAAGCTGATTGTCCGCAGACAGATGAGTAGAGGGCCGAGATGGCCAAGATTCCCTATGCATCCCAAGTGGGCAGTCTTATGTATGCCATGATAGCCACTCGTCCAGATATTGCCTTTGTAGTTGGTGTTGTGGCACGCTATATGGCTACACCTGGCAAGAAGCATTGGGATGTCGTGAAGGGTATCATGAGATACCTAAAGGGCACTGCAGATATGTGCATATGCTATGGCAGTTAGGATACAGGAGTCGTGGGGTACACTGACTCTAATTATGCAGGACATGCAGATAGTAGGAAGTCCACTTCCAGCTATATATTCACCTATGTTGAAGGTGTTGTTTCTTGGATGTCCAGGGTGCAGAAATGCACGGCCCTTTCTTCTACAAAGGCCGAGTATGTTGCAGCCACTGAGGGTTGCAAGGAGGCCATTTGGTTGGGTCGTTTGGTTGCTGACCTTGGTATTGATGCTATCCCTACACTGCATTCGAATTCTATGAGTGCCATTCAATTAGCTAAGAATTCAGTCTTCCATGCGAAGATGAAACACATTGAGGTGAGGTATTGCTTCATACGTGGGGTCGTTGAGGACAAGTCTGTTGATCTTGTCAAGATCTCGACTGACCAGAATCCTGCAAATTTGCTCATGAAAAGCCTCTCTACAGAGCGCTTTGCCTTCCTCAGGAGGTTGATGGGTGTGGGATGAGATGACTTCTTTCCTCATCCTGTTATACATGTGTACATGTTGTACTATCTTTTTTTCTTTTTCTTTTCACTCCTCACTAGGGCAAATTCGCCTTTAAGTGGGAGGTTGTTGGGGGTAAAGGCACCTCCGCCTAGCCGCCCGTATATTACTACACTGACAGTCACCGCCACTGCACACTGCAGGTGGCGAGTGCCTGTCACCATCACTTGATTCTTTATTATTTTAGTGACAGTTTGAATAAAGGAAGGCACGGTCACACATTGTGACTATTGGAGTTCCCATTTCTTGTCTCTCTCTTTCTTGCTCTTGCTCTCCCGCCATAGCTCTCGAGTGCAAGCTTCAATCCTTCTCACCTTTCACTTTGTGGTTCCTCTTTTCTTCATCCAAACAGGATTGGATGGTACTTGCCAATGTAGGATGTGGAATGTTGGTGAGAGTGGTTACAAGAGTAGGAAACACCTGTTTTACAACTTTTAGGAGAATAGCAATAGCATCTTCTTCATGTATTGGAGCTTGTACAGAGGCAAGCTGTGCCATAAGTCCCTTCATGTGAGAGATGAATTTTCCCAAATCTTCTCCTGATCTATATTCCAAGCTAAAGAATTCAATTTTAAGGAAGATTTTAGTATTTTTACCAGTGGCTCCATAGAGCTTTTCAAGCTCGTCCCATTTTTCTTTAGCAGTGTTTAGTTGATCAACATGATGAATCAGGGACTCATCTAAGTGTAACATTATGATTTCTTGGGCACGTTGGTCATCCTCTACATCAACCAGATTTGCAGAGTTTACAACTCTAGTGCCTTGAATGAGAGGCCAATACCCTCTCTCCATCATTTTGTACTTTATAAGTACCTGCCATGGGTGGAAATCTTTGCCATTAAACTTTCGAATTTGAGGACAGACATCAGCATATGTTGTGGCCATTGGGAAGGTCTTACCACTTGTTAGAACAAGGGCAATGTCTAGTCCCTTACAAATTTGCTACCGAATGCGGAAGCAAATCAAAAAATTGAAATCAAAGTTGTAATGAGGAGAAAGGCTGAAAATCATACAAATGTAATATTTCAAGGTATGACTGTGGTGGTCCTTTCTTACGTGCAATCTTCTTTCTAGGTTTAATAGTCTTTTTAGGTTTTAATGAGGTAAACCTAAACTGGACTTCAGGCTCCTCCTTGTAATGTAGCTTAGTGAATGAAGCTTGTGTTGGACAAGGTTGTCTATGATCTCAATGCTTGTTACTGATGATTCCGAGGAGAGTACAATGACACTCATCCTTTTGATTGCATTGACTAGTGTACTTGAACCAAAGTCACTCAAGATATACAATACAAATCTAGTGTATGATGGTCTATGTGTTTATAATTGTACACATAACCTTACAACAATATAAGAAGAGGACGTTGACAAAATAACACTCACTAGATTTAGTAAATACCCAGCAAGCAAATAATTAGATGATTAATGATTAGTGTTTAAAAAACACTAATGTCAAGCTTAGTGAAATGCTTGAATGAAAGCAGGTTGGAAATCAGCTTCCCAATGCACTTAGTGATGTCCATCGAGCATGTCCGAGAGCTTTTAGATTTCAAATAAGCTTTAGAGAAGATCCTTTAGTGATTAGAATCATTGTTTAATAAAGCTCAGAGTGAAAAAGGTGAAAAATGCCAAGTTTAGAGCTTACTGGCTATGGATACCATAGGGTACACAGCTAGGGTTTGTTAGAGATCTCTCTCTGTAGAGAAAATTTCCAAGAACCCTTGTATATAAGGATAGCCCACTAAGGGGGCTATCAAAGCCCCAAGGCAGTTGTTGGGATTGCGTCGCCTGTTGCGTGCACAGTGGTACGAATGACATGCTGACAGAAAACTGTGTCGTTCTGACTCAGAACGTAATGTCGTCCTTCTGCATGGCTTATTTCATGGTCTATGGTGCTAGGCGACTGCACCCTGAGATGGGGAAGAGTTCCTCAGAAGGAACAAGGAGCTAAAACCTCTTCCTTTATTCTCCCTGAGTCCTTCATCAGAGGTGGGTCTAGTTTGGCTATGGAGGCAAGAGGTAAAAGATGAAGATGATGGACAATCATGTGCACTTAGTGAGGCTGAGGGTATAGGAAGCTAAGGGGATCAGAGGAGGCTCTGATACCATGTTGAAAAGAAGAGTTGCAACATTGGAATGTGTGCACAAGAGGGAGAAAGAGGCTCAAAGTACAAGAACAAATTCTTGTTTATTAAGTTGCTCAAGGTACAACTTGGGTACACTCTATCTCAAGTTTGATAATGACCCATAGGCTGTTTATATAGCCTCTGCCAAGCTAGGGTTAGGGTTTCCCCTGCCCCTAAGGCTATTCACACCCATCTGCCCTCATACAGCCTTGCTTATAGTGGGTTCCTATGCCTATCTTTTAACGAGAGAGAGAGAGAGAGAGAGAGAGAGAGAGAGAGAGAGAGAGAGAGAGAGAGAGAGAGAGAGAGAGAGAGAGAGAGAGAGAGAGAGAGAGAGAGAGAGAGAGAGAGAGAGAGAGAGAGAGAGTTGTGTATACAAATGCATATAGGATAAGCAACATCATTCACAAAGGTAGAATTTTCACTTTCTTGTTTATTAATTAATATGAAGTTTGCCTTAAAATAGCTGTGTACTCTCTACATTAGCCAAAATGAAAATATGCTTATTAATGTAATTAGCTACAATATTACCTCTTTAATTTCTCATAAGCTTATTAATGTACTTAGCTACAATATTACCTCTTTAGGAAATCAAAGTGAGGCTTATAATGAAGTGAGAGGACTCATAGGTTGGGGCTTTTACTCAAATACCTCATGAATACCATTGTTTACCTTCAGCATGTAATGAGGAAGCAAGTTTGAAGTATTTGGACAAGATTTAGTGGATTCTTGGTCTCCAATTTGGGGGGAAAATAGGGTAGCCAACAAAATTCTTCAAATTTTTTATCAATTTGTGGTTTAATCATGGGATTATGAAGTTCTTTACGTCTGAGCATCAAGTACAAGGCCATTCCATCAAGATTGATCCAACATTGGAGCAATAGACCTTGATTCATAGCATTTCCTTCTTCGTGAATGCTTGGGCAGTGGATTACTGAAATTACTTGGATTCTTATTTCAAATCAAGATTTGAAACATTTCTTGAAGCTTTGGATTGATCTTCAGCCTTAGTTAAAGCCATTGGTTTAGATTTATGGGTATTTGATCACTTTTCAGTTAATGCAAGCAACCATGGTTCAAGATTGGCAAGCTTTTTCAAGACTTCAAGTGGATCTTAATCAATGAAAGGCTTATATGGAGTTCCCATCAACTATTTTGAAGATATTTGATCTATTTCAATAAGCTACATCAATCTCAAGTATGAAACAATATATCATTTACTCATTTCTAATCTCTCCAATTCTAATTGTTGAGGCTTAGCCTATTGTGGTGAAGGAGGGGTTAAATTGGGTATGTCCTCTTTTGTTAATTGATAGATTCAATCCACTTATGCTGAAAATTGAATGCCTATTCATTGTTGATTAAGTCTCTATCATGAAATGATGGATAATTCAACCATTTAGCTTGATTTTCATTATTAATATCTTTCATGATTCAAACATGCATAATGGTACCTTCCAATCTTAAAATTTCAATGAGTTTTTACTCATGTGATTGCCTAATCTCTAAATTTTGATTTTTTGTAACCCTATACATTGAAATACCCAAGAAAATTGTAAAATGTGAGTTTAGTAGATCAAGGACTCACTGATTACTAAAGGTAAACCTTTCTCAATCTCTTCATTTCATTCACCTTTCAAATTCATGTATCTCATTGGATACCAAAGTTTTATTTCAGCCATGCAAAGCATCTTTTTTTCCTAAAACACTTGCTCTGCCATGTATATATATCGACCAAGGAAAAAGGTTGAAGCTAGACAAGATAGCAAGACAAAAGAGAGGTGACCCTACCTTACTATTTAGGACTCTATAGGCATGCACAACTTGGCCCGGAAGGAACTTTGCACACCTTTCAAAGTTTGAGAGTCTATTTAGGTAACCACGTCTGATGTTTTATCCCTCACCACAAGTGGAGGACTAAAAAGACCACCCAGGATAGAGTGGAAGAAGATTGAAGATCATTGGGAAACAATTCACTAAAATAGGGTGAAACAACCCTATGAACATAAAAGAATTATAGGTCATTATAGGTTTACTGATCTTTTATATGTAGCTATATAGTATTTGAGGGGTACACATGTGTACTTGAATGGTCATAGGTGTATGCTGTATATCCATGGTTAAATGTGATAAAACAGGGCAATTGCAGGGTTAAACAGATTGTTGTCACGGTCTTGAAAATCACAAAAAAGTGAAATTTAAATTTAGATATTTTAATTATGACATAGAACTTTTGCACTTCACACATAGAGGAAGACACAAGCTTCAAATATAATCAATAATTTTGGTAATCGGAGTTGTGGAGAAAAATTCATGCCCATTTTTTGACAGGTGATCATTAAAAATAGCTCCTAGATTGCTAGGTAGGGTACACTATTTTGGTCAAGGACTACCCCTTACCCAATTGCAACTCGTAATTTTAGCAAATCTACTCTATCTATATATAATAAGATTCGTTTTGAGCCTACAAACATAAGGATGAAGGGGTACAACTCTTGTTATAGGCCATTTATTAACAGACAGTCTTCTTTTACTACAACCATTCCAATGGCTAGGAATAATAAGAAAGAGAAAATGTTGGAGAGCATAAATGAAGACTTAGCTGAGTATCAAGCAGAGTTAAACTTATCCATTAGAGCCACAAATCATGGACAAAAGTACGGGAATGATAGCAACATACATGAAGAATCACAATGGCCAAGTCACATGATTCAAACAAATCCCAACAACTTTCTCAAAGGATTGAATGCATGAATGAGGATATCATTCAATTAAACCAAACAACTTTCTCATAGGATTGAATGCATAAATGTGGTACATATATTTGAAGTGAATGGATCACATGATTCAAATGAATCCCAACAACTTTCTCATAGGATTGAATGCATGAATGAGGGTATCATTCAATTAAACCAAACACTTGATGATAAGCTTGGACAAATTGTCAATCACTTTGAGAAGTTTGGGCAGCATAATCGATTGTTGGACACTAAGTTTGATCAAATGATCTCCATTCTCAACAAGTTGGGTAATAAGTGGCAAAGCACTCCACCTTTCAATGATAATGGTGCATCGATTTCAAATAACAATGTGAAATCAAGGGTAGCCCATCAATGTATATACTCAACCTATGAACAAGGTGGTCCATCAAGAGTTAAGGAAACATTTGAGCCTCCTTCTAAGTCTTGGAATAGGGGAAGACCAAACTTTGACTCTTCAATGGATCATGGACATCCTAAAAAAGCTCAACATGTTGAAAAATAAAAAGACATTCATGCGTGTGACTCTTCTTATAAATAGTTTTATCCACAAAACTTACAAATGCCTAATGCAAGAAGTAGATAAGGTCAACCCCCTCATAATAATTAGCCATGTGGAACTAACTCACTTAGTCATTACTCTTTTGGCAACAAGAAGAATAGTCGGAAATCCTTTAACAATAATCATGGACAATGAATATTGAATAATCTCTCTCTAAGGCAACAATCAAGTGGTTTATCAAAACAACAATGGTCATCATTACCACTATGATAGATAGTATAAAGAGAAAATTATCATACCACAATTCAAAGGGAACAATCCCTCACCAACAGAGCTTGAAAAATGGATTAATAAATTGGAAATGTATTTTACTCTCTATCAAAGTCATGATGAGGCAAAGATTTGTCATGCAACTTTACACTTAGAGGGATACTCACATACATTGTGGAGATACATGATGAAAATTGGGCAAGATTTTCATACATAGGAGGACTTTAAATCAGCCACATGACAGGTTTTCGTATCTCCAATGGAAAAAGAAAGGTTGGAAAGGAAGTGGTATGATCTTAGATAGCAAGGCTCTATGGTTAGGGAGTATTCCAACCAATTCCCAGACTTGCCATGTATGTTGAGGGCATTTTTGATTTGGCCAAGTTGAATAAGTACATTTTTGGGCTAGATCCAAACCTTTCAGTAGAGGTGGGGGCAACAAAGTCTATGAATGTACATGCAACCATATAGTATGTTGAACACTACAGCCAAAAATATAGAAGAGAAGTGAGCTCTTTTTAGCCCAAGATAGAAGACACTTATCATTCAAATCATCCAGCAAGGTTTGGACAACAATTCAGCAAGCAAAGAGAGGCTTATATATATGAGAAAATAACTTCAATGACTTTTAGCAAGACTCCTACATACCCTACAACATATACTTCCAAAAAAGGGAAATACTTTAAATATAATTATGATCCAAAAGAAGATTTCAAGAGAGTTGAAAGTGGAGCTAAACAGTCAACCAATACTATGAGCAATAAGCCCTTCTCTAATGACAAGCTAAAAGGATTGTGTTTCAAATGTGGAGAAAAATGGTCACTTGATCATAAACAAAAGTGCAAAGCTAATAGAGCAACGTTTAATATAGTGATCATAGAAGATTAGATTAAGATGAAGCCCATGAGAAAGGTCAAATACAAGATGAGGCACCTCTTACTTCTGATGAGGTGCATGACCATGATGATCAGTTTTTATAGGAGAATTTAGAGCTAGTCAACAGGTTTCGATTAGATCCAAGTGATCCATTTGATCCAGGTGGATTATTATTGGATAATTCTTTAACTCATGCATACTCATCCATGCTATGTTCTCTCTCTCAATGTGTTAAGATGGATTGTACAGGAGAGAATACACTTCGACTCAAAGGCATTTTTAATTCTAAGGTTGCTCATATTTTTATTGATACAGGAAGCACACATAGCTTTATCAATGCCAAATCATTATTTGAGTTGAAGTTATTATCTCAAGAGATGGACACCCCACTGAAGGTACAAGTGGCTAATGGAGCTCAAGAGTTGAGCAAGGAGATATGTCTACAAACACCCATCAAGCTATCACAGTCTTGCACCATTATGATAGGCTTGATTGTCGTAAATATGGGTCCTATACACATCATTATTGGTTGTGATTGGCTTAAAAAGATGGTAAAATTTTCCTTGGATCGTAATCATATGTTTATGGATTTTACTTGGAAAAGGAAGCAAGTAACACTTAATGGCACATAGAAAAAACAAGTGGAACTAATCAGTAGAAAAGAAGATGAAGAGAGAAATCAATGCAATGTCTTGTATTTTCGCACTTTTACTCTCAAAAGTGGATGAAAATCAGCAATCTTCTATACCTAAAGAGCATGATCCATGTCTTTGTAAACTTTTGGAAGAGTTTAAAGATATATTTCAGCCTCCTACATGAATACTACCTAAGATTTGACACCTAACACTAAACCTATCAACAAAACCCATTATAGGTTTTCAAATTACAAAAGAGAAGAAGTGGAGAAATAGGTTAAAGACTTGCCAGAAATGGGGTTTATTTAGCCTAGTCAGTCACCTTTTTTTTCTCTTTTACTACTTGTTAAGAAGAAAGATGGATCCCAACTGAAGAAATAATATGGAAAAAGGTCAAAACTGCAAGGACAACCTTAAAATTTTAGGGCAAGTGCAAAAGAAAAAAGGTGCATTTTAAATAAAAGACACACCCTAAATTTTCGTAAGAGAGCACCAGGCTCCCTCCTGTGCAATTTGTACATGTAGATGGGCATGGGTGAAGGAACAATGTAAATAGAAAGGGAATAGGAAAAGAGGACCTAAACTAAAATGGTCGATCATGTTAAAAAGGGATGGGTGCCCAAAGGGGATTAGGTCTTGTATAAAAGACAAAAAGTGAATGAAGAAGCTCATTCTTGTGTGTGGCCAAAACTAGTTCTCTTCTTCTTCTTCTCCTTCTTTTCCTTCTTCTTCTTCTCATTCTTGCTTGTGCTTGTGCATGAGGAGGGAGTGTGAGGGTGAGGGACTGTGGTGGAGAAATTATTCATCTTCTTCTCTCTTCTTCTTCTTCTTCTTCTTCTTCTTCTCGTGCACGAGCTTGGAGCTTGGAGCTTGAGAATCAAGCTTGCTTAAGCTTGCATCTTGGATCATGGAGCTACCGGAGTGCTTGAGAGAGAAGAAAACTTGATCGAGCATGAAGGTAAGCTCACTACACTTCTAGGTGTGAGAGTGTGCATGGCTATGTGAGAGGTAGCCATTGCACTTGGCTTGAAATGCTTGAAACAATAAGTGGTCCGTGGTTCAATGTGAGCTCCCACATTTTGATTCTATTTTTAGGACCAACGGATTCAAGCTTTAAGTGCTTGCACACTCCGAATTGAGCATTGAAGTAGGGTTTACCTCGAAACTGGTGCTTGAAATAGGTAGGAAGTGAGGGAGTTGAAAAGGTATTAGATCTCCTTTGAATGTAAGTTTTTTTATTTTTTGGATTTAGTTAAGTAGGTTGGATTAGTATAAGTGGTTGCTTATGAGTTGGATGCATTTAGGTAAGGAAAAAACAAGGAACATAGAGAAACATACAATAGGGTTTCAGCTATAATAGCATGCCCAAAACAAGGAAAAAATAGGAAAAAGAGGGCTTCAAGGCATTAAGATGGCAAAGAGAGAGAAGGGGGAGGTAAAAGACTAGGCAAAGAGGGGTTTAAGCAGCCAAGAGGGCAGGGGGAGAGCTCTTTCGTCATTTCTAAGCTGAGGGAGAGAGCTGAAGAGAGAGAAAGAGAGAGCTACATGGCTGGAAACCATTTCGTGTTTGGCAATTATTGAGAGTGGAAAAAGACTGAATTTTTGACTAATTTTTGTTGTTTTTTAGGTCTGAATGATTGATTTTTGATGGATTTAGAGTGATGTATGGTTGTTAATGGAAGTGTTTGAGAGTGTTTTGGATTATATTGATTATGTTTTAGAAGCTCATGATGATTTTTAGTGGAGATATGAAGCTCCGTGATGTTCTGATAGGTTCTATTGAGGTTCTGATTGGTTCTAATACCTTCTATATAGCTTCTGTTTTGTTCTGATTTTCTTCTATATGAAGCATGGATTGATGATTGATGAAGATTGAAATATTTTGAAAGCTTATTGAATAGTTTTTTATAGTTTGGAATGGTTTTAGTATAAGTTATGAGGATTTGATGTTCTCTAATGACCTTCTGTAACCCTCTGTAAGCCTTCTGTAGAGCCTGTCTCTGTTCTGTATCTGCTCTGTTCTTGTTCTGTACTGTTCTATAGATCTTGTGTAAGTGTTCTGTAGAATGTATGTGTGACTTTGGAAAATTTTTCTAACTTTTGGAAAGGATAAATCTAAGTTCAAAAGAGCTAAAACAAATGGAAGAAGCAGCTGCTGAAGACTGAAGAGAAGACTAGAGTGACAATGACAGTAGTGAGCTATGAAGAGACACTGTAGTAGCTCTGGTGCCTCTTCACATTAGACATACCTCTTGGGAGGTACATCCACGACCTAAGAAGGATTATTGAGAGTCATTATTAGAGTATTGTAGTGAGGAGATGATGTACTAGAGAGAGAGAAAGAGAGAGAGAGAGAGAGAGAGAGAGAGAGAGAGAGAGAGAGAGAGAGAGAGAGCCAAAGATACTCGATTCTATCAAAATAGTGTAACTATATATGAGAGATTAAGAGAGAAAACTATGAAGACATTGAAGATGAATACTATGTGATTGATTTCCATTCAAAAATAGTGTATTCTTTCATGTTCATTGTTCTATTGATGGATTCTATGAAGATGTTGAAGATTATGGTTGATTCTATCAAATCCGTGGGAGATATCTACTATGATGCTATGTGAAGAATTGTTGTTTTCTTTGCTTTGGTAATCAAAAGAATAAAATAAAAGCTTATTGATGTTACAAGATAGATTTTCTTGCAGTAGAATCCCCTTTTCCTTGATGTTCCTCTTGGGGCTCCATGTTTTTGGTGCGCAACCAGGGAAACTTGCCATCAATAAGCATAAGAAGAGGCTGAAAATGAAGGAAATGACATTGCCAAGAAGAGATGAATTCAATAGATGCTTGTAAAGTTCCTTCTTCCACTGAAGAGTTGGAGATTCTCATTATCAAAGCCACTTTCCACAAGAAATTCATCCCACAATGGCGAAAACATATTACCATCATGATGCATGCTCTATGCGGCGGATTGTTTCCTCTTCCTGTTGAAGCAGCAGAAACTTGCATCTTGGTGGCAAATTGTTTGGAAACAAACTAAAGAGCAGAAACAGAGAGAATGACCATCCATGGAAGAATTAGCATTCATTAAGAAGTTTCCAGACATCATCAAGTGGGAGATTGTGAAGAAGCTTCATGAGTCGTGGTCAATAGAGGTTCATGAAAACAAGAAGGAAAAGAGTTAGAATTTGTTTGTGGATGCTCAACAGCAAGATACGTGGGATGCTTGGTGCACTGACAATCTTCTGTTTGTCCAACTAGCAACCCATTGGAAGTTGGTAGACAGAGTGTTTTTCAACATGCACTATTGAAACCCTCTGAAGCTGGCATTATTATAATGACACAACAACGATTCTAAGAAGAATGAGTTTTGATACTTTCAGAACAGAATATCTCCCTCTCTGTAGTGATTTGAAGGCCGAATTCAGAGATGTTGAAAAGAAGGAAGTAGAAGAGATGTTGGCCAGAGAATCCCCCAGAGACTCAAGCCCTCTCTGATACTATCCTGTTGAGTATAAACCAACTAGTTGGAGCCAACCCCCTAATGAATGATGCAATCAAGAGGCAAGCATTAGAACGAGTCCAGGGGTATGTGAGAAGAGAGAAGGCAAAAATCAAAGCTAAGAACGGGCTTGCAGCAGAAGCTTCCTTTGATGCCCTAAAAGCACTCTTTACAGAAGTTCCCATGGGGCAACTCAAGGTCCCCTTCCTAGTCAGATTTGTCCTGGAAATATTGATAACAGGCCAGCAAATGTAGTCTCATTTCCAATTTTTAAGGGAGAGTACAATGAAGACCCTGATATTCATGTAGCAGAATTCATGTAGCATGTGTGGCTAACAATGCCAGAACCCATGAGCATTGGTTAGCAATATTCCCCGCTACTTTCAAGGGCGCGGCGTTTCAGTGGTATGAGAGACAAGCAGCAAGAACTTTTGGCACTTGGGATGACCTGAAGTTGGCCTTCCTCATTAAATTCAGGCGTGAAGGTTTTGAAGAGCGGATGTGAGAGGAGTTCATGAACCTAAGTCAGTCCTCTAGAGAAAGAGTAGAAGCTTATGTCTCCCGAATGGAATCCATTCTGAAGAGATGAACTAACCATCATTTGGACGAAGGTATCCAGAAAGGAGTGTTCCTTAGAGGCCTACAACCAGAAGTTCGCAAGTTCATGGAATTGACAAGACCAGTCAATCTGCAAGCTACAGTGGAAGGTGCAAGATTGTATGATGAAGTTGAAGCGAGGTTGTCAATGACTCCAGGAAGAGGAGTCTTACCTCCTCCCATGCCAGGAATGGTATACCCACCAAATGCAGTCCCAGGGACAGTTCCCTACCCCTATCCCCAGATGCAAATAGTGCCGCAGTATAATGCAACCAATCCACTGTGGTCACCACAGACAACAATGCCTCAAATGATGGTTCAACCACAACAACAGTGGCCTCAAACAGTTCCTCTAATGGTGACTCAACAACAGTGGAACCCTACCAACTGGAATCAACAACCCCAAGTCTCAATAGGAGCTTTGAATCAGAACCAGAACAGAGGACCCTCTAGATCAACCCAACCAGTGTATGTAATAATTATAGAAGCTTCCCAAAATCCTACTACAAGAAATTTAGGAGGTGAAAATCTAAAGGACTACTTATCCAACTCAATTGCAAGTATCAAGAAAGAGCTTATGGATGTGATTACAGAGCAGCTACAAACACTGAAGGTGAATACCTCCAATATATCCACTTCTGCAGGAGCTGGAAGAGATGTGATATGCTCTAATACATGGTGTGGAAAGTGTCATCAAGCAGGACATTTAGCCATTGAATATACCCAAAAACCAACCATTCCTGGAGCCTTCTGTTCATACTGTTTGCGGAAGAACCATACAGAGGATATTTGCTCTCTGAAAGAGATGCACGAACGAAGACAAAATGATGAAAATGCAAGATTCAACTTGCTAAAATCCAAAATGACGACCCAGGATATTGGACCAAGGCCTAGGGAATTTGGTCCTAATTTTGGTCCAATGAGGTTTCCCTCTCAAAGTTACAGAAGACAACAGTCTGGCAGTGGTCAGAGATCAGAGGTGGAATGTTATAGGTGTGGAGAAAAGGGTCATATCTCCCCGAATTGTCCAAACCCTAGACGATCTGTGGATTACAAGCCCTTATGCCGCCGATGCAAAGGTGAAGGCCACACTGCAAAGGACTATCCAAGTCCAGCCCCTGTAAAGGCCAATGGCAGTGATAGACGTTCACCAATGGCTTCTGTCGCCCTGACCATTCAGTCCAGAGAAAAGATGATGATGATGCTCCCTGCCAACACAAGCTAGAACCATCAAAGCCTCGGCTTCTAGAAGGTCCATGCTATGTGACATTCCTGGATGCATCCTCTGAAGATGAATCCCTAAGTCCAGAAAGAATCACCACTCACACAGAAGTAAACAAAGCTCTGATACCCTTCCAGCAACCTCAACAAACAAACGAGTCATCTGTTCAGAAGGAGGACACTGGTTCTAGTGGAACATCAAATGATGACACTACTCCCTTGAAAGAGTCAGACCTCTATCCAGAAGCAATCCGTAGGATATTTATCCTCAAAGTGGAAGATGAAAGGCAAATAATATTCTTGGATACTGATGGTACCAAACGTCACCTAAAAGTGGGTCTCAATCTTCCAGAAAAAGAACTAGCAGACCTACGAGATCTACTAAAGGAGAACTTAGACGTGTTTGCTTGGTTATATAAAGATCTAAAGGGGATTGATCCCACAATATGTCAACCTCACATTGACCTAGAGCCCGATGCCAAACCTATAAGGCAAAGACAACGGCGTATGAATCCTAATTACTCTGCTTTGGTGAAGGCTGAATTATTGAAACTCCTTGAAGCCGAGTTCATTTATCCTGTGGCTAACAGTGAATGGGTTTCGCCCATTGTGGTAGTACCCAAGAAGAACGGGAAACTTGGAATATGTGTAGACTTTCGAAAGATGAACTCGAAGACGAATAAGAATCATTTTCCTATCCCTTTTATAGACCAATTATTGGACACAGTGGTAGGCCATGAGCTATATTCCCTCTTGGATGGATTCAGCGAATATAACCAAGTCCAAATTGCAGAAGAGGATTAATTCAAAATAACCTTCACCACAGAATGGGGGACCTATGCCTATAGAGTGATACCATTTCAGCTCTGTAATGCTCCTACCATCTTCCAACGAGTAATGATGGCTGCCTTCCAGAATCATTTGCATGATTTTATTGAGGTGTATCTTGATGACTTTTGTGTCTATAGTTTGATCCGTGAGCACTGGGGACACTTAGAGCAATGTTTTGATAGATGCCGAGAGTATGGGATTTCTCTCAACCACGACAAATGTGTCTTTGGCTCTCATCAAGAGTTCTTTTGGGCCATATTGTCTCTATACAAGGGATTGCAACAGACCCAGCAAAGATTGAGAAGATTGCCGCCTTATAGCACTAACAAACCTCAAGCAATTGAGAGGATTTCTTGGCCATGTGGGCTACTACAGAAGATTTATTGCACATTTTGCAACCAAGGCAGCCCCTTTGCACAAACTCCTAAGGAAAGATGCGGATTGTTGAGTGTTGAAATGACTTGTTTTTTGGCTGATTTTTGTTGTTTTTGAGAGCTGAATGGTTGATTTTAAGGGATGATTGGTTGATTAGGAAGTGGTTTGAGAGTGTTTTGGATGATATTGATTGTGTTTTGGAAGATCATGATGTTTGTTGATGGTTCTGTGATGTTCTGATAGGTTCTGAATGGTTCTGTATACCTTCTGTTTTGTTCTGTTTTGGTCTGTTTTGTTCTGATTGTCTTCTGTAAAGAGGGATGGAGTATTGATTGATGAAGAATGAGATATTGTGAAAGCTTAGTGAATGGTTTGTGAGAGTTTTGAATGGTTTGAGAGTGAGTTATGTAGTTTTGAGGACCTTCTGTAACCTTCTGTAGGTCTTCTGTAGAGCTTCTGCTTCTGTTCTGTCTCTGTACTGTAACTGTTCTGGTACTGTTCTGTAGACTGTTCTGTAAGTGTTCTGTGGAATGTATGTGTGACTTTGGGGAAAGTTTTCTAGCCTTGGAAAGAGGTGAATACAAGTGCAAAAGAGCTGAAAGAAGTGGAAGAAGTAGCTGTTGAAGACTCAAGAGAAGACTAGAGTGAAGTGACAGTAATGAGCTGTGAAGAGACACTGTAGTGGCTCTGGTGACCTTTCATATCAGACATACCTCTTGGGAGGGGTATCCACGACCTAAGAGTGATTATTGAGGGTAATTTTGGGAGATTGTAGTGAGGATATGATGTATTATTGATGGAGTGTGTGAGAGAGAGTCAGAGATAGCCAATTCTATTGAAACAGAGTGATTGTATATGAGAGATTGAGAGAGAAGACTATGAAGATATTGAAGATGAATACTATGTGATGTATTTCCATTCAAAGATGGTGTACTTCTTTGTTTTCTTTGTGATATTGATGGATTTTGTGAAGATGTTGAAGAATATGGTTGATTCTATTAAAAACCGTGGGAGATTTACATGATGCTGCATGAAGATTTGTTGTGCCTGGTGTTCCTTTCTTCATTGTGATCATATGAAACATGATAAACAAGCTTGTTGATGTTACAAGATAGATTTTCTTGCAAGAGAATTCCCTTTTCCTTGGTGTTCCTCTCGGGGCTCCATGTTTTTGGTGCGCAGCCGGGGAAACTTGCCATCAACAAGCACCAAAAGAGGCTAAAAATGAAGGAATTGGCATTGCCAAGAAGAGAAGAATTCAATGGATGATTGTAAAGTTCCTTCTTCCACTGAAGAGTTGGAATTCCTTATAATCAAAGCCACTTTCCATAAGAAGTTCATCCCACAATGGCGGAAACATATCACCATTATGATGCATGCTCTATGTGGTGGGCAGTTTCCTCTTCCTATTAAAGCAGCAGAAACTTGCATCTTGGTGGCAAACTGTTTGGGAACAAACTGAAGAACAGAAACAGAGAGAATGAACATCCATGGAAGATTTGACATTCATTGAGAAGTTTCCAGACAACATCAAGTGGGAGATTGTGAAGAAGCTTCAGGAGTCTTGGTCTGTAGAGGTTCACAGGGACAAGAAGGAAAAGAGTTGGAATTTGTTCGTGGATGCTCAACAGCAAGATACATGGGATGCTTGGTGTACTGATAATCTTCTGTTTGTTCAATTAGCAACCCACTGGAAGTTGGTAGACAAAGTGTTTTTCACAACATACACTGTTGAAACCATCAGAAGCTGGCACTACTATGATGATGGCACCACCACCATGCTCAGACGTATGCATTTTGACACCTTCAGAACCGAATACCTTCCTCTGTGTAGTGGCATGAAAGCAGAATTTAGGGACGTTGAAAAGAAAGAAGTAGAAGAAATGTTGGCAAGAGAGTCCTCCAGAGACTGAAGCCTTCTGTTAACCCTCTGTGGAGCACTAATAACATAGTGGAGCCAACCCCCTGATGAATGACGCAATAAAAAGGCAAGCGTTAGAACGAGTCCAGAGGTACGTGAGAAGAGAGAAAGCAAGAATCAGAGCCGAGAGCGAGCTCGCAGCAGAAACCGCCTTTGACGCCCTTGCGGAACTCTTTACAGAAGTCCCAATGGCACATCAAGCCCTTCCTCCTCCTGCTGGAGGTCCACTTCCAAGCCAGATCCGTCCTGGAAATATTGATGACAGACCAGCGAATGTAGTCCCATTGCCAGTTTTTAAGGGAGAGTACAATGAAGACCCCGATCTTCATGTAGCAGAGTTTATGGTAGCATGTGTGGCTAACAATGCCAGAACCCCTGAGCATTGGTTAGCAATATTCCCCGCCACTTTCAAGGGCGCGGCGTTTCAGTGGTATGAGAGACAAGCAGCAGGAACTTTTGGCACATGGGACGACCTGAAGTTGGCCTTCCTCACTAAATTCAGGCGTGAAGGTTTTGAAGAGCGGATGAGAGAGGAATTTATGAACCTAAGTCAGTCCTCTGGAGAAAGAGTGGAAGCCTATGTCTCACGAATGGAATCCATCCTGAAGAGATGGACTAACCATAATCTAGATGATGGCATTCAGAAGGGAGTGTTTCTCAGAGGATTACAACCAGAAGTCCGTAAGTTTGTGGAGCTGCAAAGACCAGCCACCCTGCAAGCTGCAACAGAAGGTGCCAGACTGTACGATGAAGTGGAAGCTAGATTAGCAATGCATACAGGAAGAGGAGTCCTACCTCCTCTGATGCCAGGAATGATGTATCCACCAAATGCAGTTCCAGGGACTGTTCCCTACCCCTACCAACAAATGCCCTCAGTATCACAGTACAGTGCACCAAATCCACAGTGGCCACAATCCATGCCTCAAATGATGGTTCAACCACAACAACAATGGTCCCAACCAATCTCCTCAATGCAAAATCAACAGCAACAGTGGAACCCTACCAACTGGAGTCAACAGTCAACAGTTCAAACAGGAGCCCTGAATCAGAACCAGAACAGAGACCCCTCTGTACCAGCCCAACCAGTTTATGCAGTGATTACAGAGACTCCTCAAAACCCTCCTACCAGTACGTCTGGAGGAGAAAGCTTGAAGGATTATTTATCCAACTCAGTTGCAAACATCAAAAAGGAGTTGATGGATGTGATTACAGAGCAACTACAGACGTTGAAAGTGAACACAGCGAGCATATCCAACGTTGCAGGAGCAGGAAGAGATGTGATGCGGTCAAATACTTGGTGTGGTAAGTGTCATCAAGCAGGCCATTTAGCCACTGAATGTACACGGAAACCAACAATCCCTGGAGCCTTCTGTTCCTACTGTTTGCGGAAGAACCATACAGAGGACATTTGTTCCCTGAAGGAGATGCATGATAGGAGAAGGAAGGAAGAAGACGCAAGATTCAACTTGCTGGAATCCAAAATGACAACACAAGATATTGGACCCAAGCCTAGAGAGTTTGGTCCTAATTTCGGACCCAGAAGATTTCCTTCTCAAAGTTACAGAGGAAGACAGTCTGGCGGTGGTCAGAGATCAAAAGTGGAGTGTTACAGATGCGGAGAAAAGGGACACATCTCACCAAATTGTCCAAATCCTCGAAGGTCAGTGGATTACAAGCCCTTATGCAGTCGATGCAAAGGAGAAGGCCACACTGCAAAAGACTGTCCAAGCCCAGCCCCAGTGAAAAACAGTGCTACTGATAGTCCGTCCAAGGCCCAAGAGCCTACCTCCAATTTGGTGGAATTGGAAGTTGCTGCCATCACTCGTGCAAAGCAGAAGGAACCACCTACCCAGAAAGAAAATAATCCTCCTGTCAAAACAGTGAAGTTCAATCTTCCACAAGAAGAACAGAACAGAACAGAGCCTAACAGTGCCGTACAGAGCCCTACAGAGCCACAGAGAGTTATAGAGACAGTTACAGAGACAGGACCAGAGGTCCAGGATACAGAAGAGGAGGAAGTGCCAGAAGTGGCAGAAGAAGTTTCTGTAATTCCTCTGTTGGAAGAAAGAGGAAAAATGAAAATGGGTGTTGCCCCATTCCCTAACCGATTAGAGAAGCCAGTGGATCCTATTAAGGAATACGATCTGGTCAGAGATCTAGATACCTTTAAACCAAACCTCACATTCCGACAATTATTGATGTTGTCTCCGAGTTGCCGGAAAAGATTCAAAAGCATACTGACAAAAAGACGTGGTTTAAGGATTGCTCCCTCAACAGTGACAAAGTCCAACAAGGCTCCAGAGCCTGTGAAAGAAGTGGATGTGGCTAATGCTTTTTTAGATCCGGGTACCCCAGAGACTGGCGTATGGATAGAAGGCTGCTTCATTGCAAATGCACTGATTGATGGTGGTTCATCAGTAAACATTATGACGGATGTGACGATGAAGGATTTAGGCTTACAAGGTGTGCAACCAACCCAATGGCTCATCAGACTGGCGGATCAGAGTAGAATCAAGCCTCTGGGCGTTCTTCCATATGTGAAGACTACAGTGGCTGGAAAAGATTATTGGCTGACCTATTTGGTGGTGAAGCCAAACTCTTATGGTACATCTTATCCTCTGTTACTGGGCAGACCATGGCTTTTTGAAGCCCGAGCAAGGACGGATTGGTTTAAAGGAACTTTGACCTTGGGCAGAGGACCCAACAAAGTGGTGCTGAAACTGTATGGTTCTCAAAAAGGACATGGATCCACCTCCTTGGAATTATCTTCTGACTCCCCTAATGAGGTTACGGATGGAACATCAGCAGACGAAGATGCTGTCAAACAGATCCTTCCTAAGAAAACAGTGGCACATTCCTTAACAGTGGATACAGTAAGCCGACTTCCAAAAGATGCAAAGCCATTATCAATGGGTGAATACTTCCTGCCTGAACCAGGAATGCCTTCTGAAATCACTTCTGACAGTGAGATAGAAGCATGGATGTACTGCTCTCCCTGTTACATGGCCACAACAGAGGCAGAAGCAGAGCCAGAGACAGAGGCAGGAGAGGAAACAGAGAATCTGTTCTTCTGTTACAGAGCTCCTACAGAAACAGAAGCAGAAGCATCAACAGAAGCAGAAGCATCAACAGAAGCAGAAGCATCAACAGAAGCAGAAGCATCAGCAGAAGCAGAAGCAGAGACAGAGGCAGGAGAGGAAACAGAGAATCTGTTCTTCTGTTACAGAGCTCCTACAGAGACAGAAGCAGAGACAGAAGCAGAAGCAGAGACAGAAGCAGAAGCAGAGACAGAAGCAGACGCAGAGACAGAGACAGAAGAGGATGAATATGATATGGACGAAGAAGGTGATGAAAGTGAGCCAGAAGAGTCTATCCCACCTGAAGAGGATACATTTGAGGAAGAAGTTCCAGAAGCATCAGAAGCCGATGAGCTCATGCTATGGGACAGAATGATGATGGTACCATTTGGTTTGGTAAATGGATCTTCTCATATGCAAAACCTTTATAAGAAATGGATTAAGAAGAGCAAGCCGTCTTTTAGCAGTGGCTCATGCCGTCCTAACCTATCCTTGCCAAAGAAAGATGATGATGATGCACCGTGCCAACAAGCACCAATCCAACTAACCCAACAAGCATCAGAGGGTCCCTGTTATGTGACGTTCCTGGATGTATCATCAGAAGATGAGTCTTCAAGCCAAGAGGTAATTACTCTTGAAACCAAACCCGAAACAGCTTTAATCCCATTCCAATATCTTAAAGAGCAACCTAAGTCTCCACCAAAAGAAGAAATTGGTTCTAGTGGGACATCAGAAGAGGACATCACTCCCTTGAAGGAGTCGGATCTGTACCCAGAAGCAGTCCGCGGGACCTTCATCCGTGAAGTAGAAGGTGAAAGGCAGTTAATCCTTGTGGATTCAGAAGGCACTGAACGCCACTTGAAGGTGGGTAGCAGTCTCCCAGAAGAGGAGTTGTCAACCTTGTACCACTTGTTGAAGGAAAATTTGGACGTGTTTGCATGGTCTTACAAAGACCTAAAGGGGATTGATCCCACAATATGTCAACATCATATTGACTTGGAGCCTGATGCCAAGCCAGTACGGCAACGACAGAGGCGAATGAACCCGAATTATTCCACATTGGTGAAAGCGGAGCTGTTGAAGCTTCTGGAGGCCGAGTTCATCTATCCAGTGGCAAACAGTGAATGGGTTTCACCCATCGTGGTTGTACCCAAGAAGAATGGCAAATTGCGAATATGTGTGGATTTCCGAAAGCTTAATTCCAAGACGAAGAAGGATCACTTTCCTATCCCTTTCACAGACCAACTGTTGGACACAGTGGCAGGACATGAGCTTTATTCTCTTCTGGATGGGTTCAGTGGATACAACCAAGTGCAGATCGCAGAAGAAGACCAGTCCAAAACAACTTTCACCACAGAATGGGGGACCTATGCTTACCGAGTGATGCCATTTGGGCTCTGCAATGCCCCTGCTACTTTCCAACGAGTCATGATGGCCGCATTTCAAAATCATCTGCACGACTTTATTGAGGTATATTTGGATGACTTCTGTGTCTATAGTTTGATCAGTGAACACTGGGGACATTTGGAACAATGCTTTGACCGATGCCGGGAGTATGGGATTTCCCTTAACCCCGACAAATGCATCTTTGGGGTCTCTTCTGGAGTTCTGTTGGGCCACATTGTCTCAGCACAAGGGATATCAACAGACCCTGCAAAGATCGAAAAGATTGCAGCTCTTACAGCACCTACCAACCTCAAACAGTTGAGGGGATTCCTAGGCCATGTGGGTTACTACAGAAGGTTCATAGCCCATTTTGCGACAAAGGCAACTTCCTTGCACAAGCTTCTGAGGAAAGATGCAGAGTTTACTTGGACGGAAGAATGTGACAAAGCCTTCCACACTCTAAAGCAGTGTCTGATAGAGGCACCCATTCTGCAACCTCCTGATTGGACGAAAGAATTCCACGTACACACTGATGCATCAATTGAAGGCTTAGGTGCTGTCCTCTGCCAAAAGGGCTCCTCGAAGCTGGATCAACCGATCTATTATGCAAGCCGAAAAGTCACTGATAGGGAACGAAACTATACAGTGACAGAGCTGGAGTGCTTGGCAATGGTGTTTGCCCTGGAGAAGTTCCGCCATTACCTCCTATCTACTCACTTTAAATTTTATGTGGATCATGAGGCCCTGTCCTTCTTAATGAACAAAGCAGATGTGAAAGGACGAATGATGAGATGGCTCCTTTTATTCCAGGAGTTCGACTTTGAGGTGATTACTAAGCCCGGTCGTTCCCATGTTCTGGCTGATCATCTGTCGCGTATCCCACAAACTGTAGACGAGGAACGAGATGATCCAGACCTCCCTGATGCTTCCCTATTCTTGGTAGAAACTGTAACTCCCTGGTATGCAGACATTGCCAATTTGCTGGCAACCCAACAATACCCTCCTGGTATTTCTAGTCGGGAAAGGAAGAAGCTCATGCTAGAATCAGCCCCATACACCCTGCTAGGTGGTGCACTGTACAAGAAAGGCAAAGATGAAGTACTCAGAAGATGTGTTGCAGGAGAAGAAATTGGGATTGTTTTGAAGGCTTGCCACGACGAGCCATGTGGAGGTCACTTTGCAGGAGAAGCTACAGCCAGGAAGGCTCTGCTAGCAGGATATTGGTGGCCTACCATTCACAAAGATTCCTATGATTACTGTAAAAGATGTGATGCTTGTCAAAGAATGGGGAAACCCACCAAGACAAGTGCCATGCCATTGCAACCTATCCTTCCGTTGAAGCCGTTTGAGAAGTGGGGCATCGACTTCGTAGGTCCAATCGATCCTCCTACCAGAAGGAAACAGAACCGATACATCCTCGTATGTACGGATTATGTCACAAAGTGGTGTGAAGCTAAAGCCCTCAAGCGGGACGATGGTAACAGCGTGGCCCTGTTCATGTACGAGAATATCATCACCCGTTTTGGCAGTCCCTTAGAGCTGGTAAGTGACAGAGGCACTCATTTCCTTAACAAAGTCATGGAAGAGTTGACAGAGTTGTATAAGATCCGCCATCGCAAGTCCACTCCTTATTACCCTAGAGCCAACGGCCAAGTCGAAGTCACGAATCGCATCCTCTGCTCGATTCTGACAAGAACAATTGCCGCACATCGTCGTGATTGGGACGATCGACTTACAGAGGCCCTCTGGGCGTACAGAACTTCCCATAAAGCAGCAACAGGACAAACACCCTTTCAGTTGGTGTATGGTACAGAAGCAGTTTTTCCTGTTGAACTGGAACTACCCTCTTTGAGAGTGGCGATCAAAGAGCGTTTGGGGGATGACGATTCACTGCAACGCCGTCTCCTGCACTTGGAATGTTTGGACGAAATTCGTAGGATGGCTCTACAGTGCATGGAAGCCACACAAGCTCGACGTAAGGCTTACCATGACAGCTTCATCAAGCACAAGGAGTTCAAAGAAGGTGATTTGGTCTTAGCCTATGATTCACGATTTGGCAAGTTTCCTGGCAAGCTCCAACAGCGGTGGATGGGCCCCTATAAGGTACTTGCAGTCAACCCTAATGGTTCTGTCCAAATACAGACCGTTGATGCCTCTGATGATCCCTTTCTGATCAATGGATATCGCCTGAAGAAGTACTTCCCTCCTTGGGGATCTTGACAATTACGGTCACTTGATCTTTTCCCTCATTGGCGCAGCACTGTACTTCTTATGATGCTACTTCTGATAGCCGTTCTTCAATCACTCCTGATGAAGTGGACGCAACCCTCTGTCCCCTCAAAACCCCCTTCTAGCCTTGATCTCTTATCCTCTATTTTCCACCAGCGACAGTGGCGAGGTGGGTTCTGACACATGGTCTTTCTACCATTCCCTTGTTCAATTTGAAGAAAAGAGAAAAAGAAAAAGAAAAAAAAACAAAAAAACAAAATATATCGGTTATGGGAGAAAAGGACTTAGGTCCCTGTCATGCCGACCTATCCTTCGAGAAAAGGTGGAAACACCCTCGGGGATAGGGAAAAAAGAAAAGAAGAAAAAGAAAAAAAAATCAAAGAGAAAAAAAAAACAAAACAAATCTGTTATGAGAGAAAAGGAAGCAATTCCCTGTCATAGCGGGCCTCGTTTCAAGGAAAGGTGGTAAACACCCTTGGGCGAGAAGCTGGCTGTGGAAAAGGTGGTAACACCCAGCAGTCCAGAAAGTGGATTCATTGATTGATATCCCTAGGATCCAATTCCGAAGCTGCCTCCCTTGGTACGCAGTGTCCTGGGTCTCTTTGCAAAGTGACTACCTGTCCTCTAGCAGATGACATGTCCTATTCAACACAACGTTCGATTTGATGGCTACCTCCCTGGGTACGCCTCCTCAACAACTGATGACGCGATCTTCATCGACAAACAATCGAGTGATGTGAGCTTTCATCCTAACCGGATGGGGAAGTGAGTATGGGCTGCCCTCCTGTAACTATCAACAGAGCGTGAGACAGAGGGTGGGTCGAGAGACCAGTCTTTTCCCTTCAAATCGAATGAGAGGTGAGAAGTGTGAATGAAGTGTTGCACGCACGGGATGGGCCTCTCAATGCACAAAGCACGATTTGTTTCTGTGCACTGCACCATAAGGCTCCCTGGCCTTCCTTCTCGCACTGTATGCCGGCACAGGGCGGGATGCACCGTTGCACCATCAAATGCGCACAAGGCATACACTTTTGCACAAGTGACTGTGAGGATTACATCAATGGGTTTCAGGAAAAGGCTGCCCTCTTGTATCTATCCACAGAGAGTGAGACAGAGGGTGGGTTGAGTGTGACTGGAGTTCCTTCAATCATTTACCGAGAGATGAGATTGAGGGACGTTACGACACTTGGAGTCAGGTATGTTCCCGTTTCCCTATGCACCCACGGGATGGGTCTTTACCGTCAATACAAGACACATCACCCTGTTCTGTACACTGCACTGTAAGGCTCCCTTGCCTTCCTCCTTGCACTTATGCCAGATGGGTTGGACGCACTAATGCACCATCAACTGTGCACCCTGGCATACTCCTTTGTACACCATTCCCCCTTGTTGATTCCTCAACCGGGTATGCGATATGGGTTTTAATCCTTCTTCCTCGAGTGATATTAGTCATGGGGCGAGTGACTGTTCCTTCATTCCAAATTGAGTGACTGGGAGTTGAGTGCAATATCCCTCATCATCGACGGATTTCTTGCGATTCCTTCCATCAGCTACCTCCCTGGGTGCTGCTGCGTGGTCCCTGCCATGACGAACGTGTGCCAAGAAGATGCCTTGGTCCCTCCAGCGCCGACAACAACACTCGACGTGCCATCGACACTCAACCTTGATTCTTGACGAAACGGGCCAAGTTTTTCTAACCCTACAACTTCTGTTTCTTAGTGCCGGTCATGTTTTAAGTGTGGGGAAGTTAGTGGATGGTCTGTGGCATGGTCCTAGGTCCCTAATGCTCGGTTAACCCTATCCGTTAAGGTCTTAAGTGTGGGGACGCGTCCCTGCGCGTCTACCTTGCATACTCATCTGCATATGCCTTATCTTGCTCATGCATGAATACCATGACTTGCTTTGACCCTCCTGGGGTCCCTTCCCACCCGCCCGGTTATGTTTCACCCACCCTTGGGGCTGTTTCCTTGCAGTTTTCCTTCATTCCCTGATTTTGCGGTCCTGTCCTGTGAATGCATCCTACGTTCACCAAAGTCCAAATCCAACCTCATAGCCCTGTTCCTCCTGTTGAACTGACCATTTTTCCTTTTTACCTACCCCTGTTCCGGTGCACGGTTTTTGAGTTATTAATTTTTGACGCATTTTCCGCAATTTAGCCGGTTTTCCATGTGAACGCGCTTTTCTTGCTTCGAAACCGTGATCTGACGTCATAGCCCTGACCAACGCTTTTCCCCTAACATTTTTCCTTTTTATTCCGCATCTTTCTGATACATGGTTTGTCCGTTATTAATTTTCTGGGTTTTTAAGCCTTTCTCGTGCGTATTTTTGACATTTTTCCATGTGAACTTGCCCTATTGGCATCGAAATTCCAATTTGACTTGACAGCCGTGTCCGCTGTGCCTTCCCCCACCTTTTTCCTTTTTCCTCCATCCTTTTTCGACTTCCGGATTTTTACTTATTACTTTTAAATGAGTTTTCGGGAGTCTTTTTGGAGTTTTTCACATGTGAACCCCTCCTATTTCTGTCGGAACTACGTTTTAACGTGATAACCCGGTGCCACTCCTTTCTGCGGACATTTTTCCTTCTTACTGCATGTCATTCCGGTAAACGGTTCGTCCGATATTAATTTTCGATCCCATTTTCGGGTTTGTTTTTTGGGTTTTTCCCATGTGAACGCGTCTTCCCTCAGTCGGAATTCTGTTTTGATAGGATAGGATTGTCGGGCACATCTTTTTGCACCGTTTTCCTTTTTGCTGCACCTCATTCCGATGCACGGATCTTTCGATATTAATTTTTAAATTGCGTTTTGGTTCGTTTTTTGTGTTTTTTGCACGTGAACGTCCTTTACCCCTCTCGAAACCCCCGTCCCGTATTTTCCCTGTTTCCCTCCTGTCGTCCTGCCCACTTTTCGTTTTTACGCTATTTCGTTTTGACAACCGGATTGGGAGTTATTAATTTTTCTGTATTTTTGCGTTTTTTTCTTGCGTTCGTTTTGCGTGTGCACGCGCCCTTTTTCGATTTAACGCATCTCCACGTGCCCCAGTCGTGTTCGCGTACCCCGTACCGTCCTCCCCGCGTCATTTCAATCCCGTCGCGGCAAATTTTTTTTACCCCGTCCCGCGCACGTGCGCAGGACGAGGATCGCCCGCCCACCTTTTATTTCAAAAACTTAAAAAACAAAATATTTCAAAAAATAATAATAATAATAATAATAAAACAATTAAACCAAAAAAAAAAAACAAAACAAAAACAAAAACAAAAACAAAAGGGGGTACCCCTCCCGCCAACCGTCTCTCTCTCTCTTTCTTTCTCTCTCTCTCTCTCTCTCTCTCCCTCTCTGCACGTCTTCTCCCTCTTCTCTCTTCTTTCTTTCCTTCCTCCCCTCTCCCTTCCTTCCCTCCTCCCTCTTCTTCCTTCCTCCCTCCCTTCCACATTCCTCCTGCCCGCCATTTCTTCCCTTCCTTCCCTCCTCCCTCTTCTTCCTTCCTCCCTCCCTTCCACATTCCTCCTGCCCGCCATTTTTTCCCTTCCTTCCCTCCTCCCTCTTCTTCCTTCCTCCCTCCCTTCCACATTCCTCCTGCCCGCCATTTCCTCTCCTTCCTCCCCTCTTCTTCCTTCCCCTCCTCTCCTTCCTCCCCTCTCCTTCCCCTCCTTCCTCTTCCTCCCCGCAGGCGCCGCCGTCGACCGCCTCCTCCTCTTCGTCCACTGGTAGACCCGGCCCCGCGCCGCCGCCGTCGCTTGCGCCCGCGCCGTCGTCCTCGCCGCCCGCAGCGTCGCGCCGCCGCCGTCGCCCGCGCCCGCGCCGCCGCCGTCGCCCGGCCCCGCGCTGTCCGCCGCCAGCTCGCCTCCCCGACCGCCATCGCTCCTCCTCCCTCCCTTCCACCTCCACCCTCCCACTAACCTAGGTTAGTCACCACCTAACCTAAGTTAGTTAATAACTACCCTAAGTTAATAACTAACCTAACCTAAGTTAGTTAATAAGTCACCTAAGTAACTTAACTAACCTAAGTAACCTAAGTGACTTAAGTGATTAATGTGACTTGTGACTAATGTGACTTATGTGATTTATGTGATCAATGTGACTTACTTAATCACAATATTCATTTTTTCATAAAAAAATTTCAAAAAATTTCTAAAAATTCCTTCTGTCTTTTGTTAATTTTTGGACCTTTGTCTGCTAGGAATTGCCTTTCCTATAATTTTAGAAAAATCCATCTTTCCTAAATTACCCTTAAATTGCCAAAAAAATAGGAAAAATCATTTAAAAAATTGTACAAAATTCTAACAAATTCTAAAAACCTTCTAAAAAATTTCCCTCACCTCCCTTACTCATTTTCCATTTATTCAAACATAACAAAACTACACCTAAAAATAAAATAAAATACATAAAAATAAAAAACCAACATAAATCAAATTAACACATCTGCTAAGGTGTTCATTGTTGTTTCATCAGTGCTTTTTGCTTTTCCTTTCCTGGGACTCTTCCGTGCGCATTCCTGCATTTCATACACACCCTGCCAGGTATTTATTTTCTGTTATTTATTTATTTATTTTTCCCCCTTACTCACAATTAATTGTTCAAATACACCCTTTCATCCACCCACCGTTTCCACGCGCATTCGCGCTAAATACACATTTATTTTAACTAAAATAAACCAGCCGTTCACTTAGCACGCGCTACGTGCGCTACAGAGGCACTCTAAAATTTTAACTAAAATAAACCAGCCGTCACATGAGCACGCGCTGGCAAAAAAGCGCTCCACATCACTTTAATTATAATCAATGAATTGCATTTAGAGACCCAGTCGGGAATCGAAGTCCGGGAATCGTATAACTGCACCGTTTAACCTAATAATTGGTAAATAAATTTATAATAAGGAACCGCCGTTTTTTTATTAAGGTTTATCACCTAATAAAAATTCACCCATTTTTAATAATTGATTAAAATCAACCCTTCATTAAATTAATTCCCCCTCACTGCACTTAATTCCCTTTTCAATGAACCGTCTCGTGGGATGGGTTTACGCAGTTCTTAGTGTTATTTCCATGGTTCAGTCTTGGTTCTATCACCGATGTCGTATTGATATGTGTCGGATATGGTATGGTTTTGGTTTCATGTCTTTGTTACGGTTACGGGTATGGTATGTAGTTTTTTTCTTTTATTGCCTGATACGGGGTTCAGGGTGTTTGTTTGATGCATCGCATGAAGCTTTCGGTCGCATTTGTCTCGAGGTCATGTCAAATTTTTTCTAGGATGTGGTTTGCCTGGGGTTAGTAGGTCGGGTCACGTTTTGTTGGTAATCCTCTTATCCTTCGGTTTTTGTCTGTTGCTTTGCAGGCATTCACCTTGATTGTCTGTGTTTGTGGTGTGTGTGTAACCATCTGAATGGCGCCTTCTCATGCTCCTCCCCCTATCCAGTACGTCCCATTAGTTAGTAGGGATTACTCGTCCCTCCTTACTTTTGAGCCCCTCACGAAGGCAGGACTTGCTGCTTTTGTGGCCACTCCTTTTCCATTACTTCCAGAGGATCCGTCCGTCTCTGATGAGTTCCTGGCCTCTTACAGCAAGAAGACAGGAGTAGTCCAAGGCATGTCTATGACATTGACGTCTCGAGGCTTAGGGAAGGCTTTGTCCTTACCCTCCAAAGGAGAACCTTTTGTGACCACTCGACAGCTCTTCTCTAATGACGAGATTCTCAAACTGTTGCAAAAGCAGACAAGGGAAGTCCTTGATGTTAAGAAAGTGATAAACTCTTCAGGAGTTTCGTTTTCGATGATCACTGATCCCGTCTGGAAGACCATGTGCCAGTTCCTTCAGGACAGGTTCATGCCTGCCAAAACGCCATCCCACTATTTGTCCAAAGAGCTTTTCACAGCTTCCAGGATGGTGCTAAAAGGAGTTGCCATTGATTGGAGCACATACCTCCTTACTAAGATGGATCAGCATTTTGTTAAAGTCACGAGGGGTAATGTTACCAATGTTACCTATGGATCCTATTTGTCTGCCTTCTTGACCTATTCAGGTTTACAGAAGACTGTGCCTCTACCTCCAGCATCAGATCCAGTACCTCCTCCTCCACCTTCAGAAGAGTCCGCACCTATTGACATTGAGGATGATGATTCTCCGCCTCCCCTGGTTATACAGCGCAAACGCTTGAAGAGGGTAGCGGACAAAGCCCCTGCTGTACTTCCCTCAGTGCCTATCCCTGCTACTTCTGGCAGTGACCTCCCTGGGTTTCTCACTTGCAATAACCTATTCAGGGCACATAGAGAAGGATCCTTGGATATCTCCGTTCCTTCCCTGAACAGTCTCGTTTCAGGAGATGCCATTCCTTTCCTCTGCAAGGATATTCAAAGTTCCATTGAGTTGTCTGTGACAGCCTGTGTTCAACAGTTGTACGCATCTTTCTATGAGGAGCTCATGCAGTCCAAAGACCAGTTGCATAAAGCAACATCTGAATTAGCTTCTACTAAGGATACCCTAGCAGATTTATTTAAGCAAATGGAACAGCAAACCCAACTGGTTGCCACTCAGAGTGATGAGATTTCTTCATTAAAGACCCAGTTATTCGAGGCTCAGTCACAGGTTACTAGCCTTTCAGCAGAGACGGAGAGGATGTCCAACGAAGCGAAAGAATTCCAAGTTCAATTAGATGACAAGCTTTCAGCTTTACAAATGGCTAATGATACAGTGGCCAACCAAGCCTCCCAAATCCAACAGTTGCAGGATCAGCTTGCAAAGTCCCGCTCTGTTCCTCCCAGCCCTCCTGTTCCATTAATTCCTTATCTTTCACAGCCGGACTTGGCTGCCCTACAGAGACAGGCTACTTTGTGCCCTCTATTCCAAGACAAAGTGGAAAGATTGCAGTCCAGAATGGACTTATTATGGTCTACCTTTGAACAGTTTCAGGACTATGTCTTACCAGACCATTCTTTCTTTGTCCACTACCATTTACAGAAGCTGGTCTTCTATATGAAGCTTTCCACGATGGATTTACCTTTTCCAGAGGATGGCTGGAGTGGGGCTTGGTCTGCTGAGTTGTTGACCGAGGTCGTCAGAATGCTCTTTGAAGATTCTGTCACGCCAGACACCATGCTGATGTCATACATGTATCTCCGAGGAGATTTGTTAATTCCAGATGAAGTAGATTTGGCATGGTATGTGGGGGATGTGGTCTTACAGGCTGTTCTCTATGTCAATCATTTGGAGTTGCGCATAGCTGAAATATTTCAGAGTTATTCCTCCAAAGTGGCTGATTGTCAGGATAATTCGTGGCATCCTATGATTGATTCGGTGGTCCTCAATCAAAGACAAAACACAGCTCCTACCTTTGTACAGAGTACTAACCAACTGAGGATGGATCTCTTAACCTATCTTTCCAAACATAATCCATTTGATGCTACTTTCTTTGATGCCTATCAGAGACGATCTCTCTTAGGACCTTCTGTTCCTACCCTCCTTTATTACCAACAATTGGCTCACCGTTATGCTATATATTTTTCCCTTTGTCAAACTCATTCCACAGTAATTTTACCACTTCTTTTCCAACCTTCATCTTCCCCTCAAATTCCTATTTTCACTTACTGTTCCTTTATTGAGGATCGGGTATTTTCCCCTTCCCCACCCTGTCCTTCACCCCTCATAAATGTACCCTCCACATTTCCTATTTATCAATTAACACCGTTCCTTAGTGATTCCTTACAAATTTCTGCCACTCCTTCTTTAACCTTTTCTTCCTTTTATGATTTTTCCTATCCTTCCCTACATCCACTTTCCCTTATTCCATTACCCTCTCCTAGCACTTCCATATCTCAACCACCTCAGTTGGTTAGTGACTGTGCTGGTTTTGATACTCAGATTTCCAGAAGAAGGGGATGGAGTTCGGATGATTGCCTTACAGGACCGCAGATTAATTGGCCAGTAATTCCAGGGGAATGGACAGTTTCAAGTCAAGCTTATCAAAACTATGTTCATTTTGCCCAACAATATTCACAGTCTGCAGATCCCTCAGTGAGATTAACTGCTCACTTTGCTTGGTACCTGGCGTATATGCATAGGCATTCTCATACTGATTCAAAGCCTATCCCAAAGTTGTGCATGAATGTCAATGTTAGCATTGATTCCCAACAGCTGGAGATACTGTATTTTCATGCCCTTTGTTTGCCTAGCAGATACTTGGTCCTATTGGAAAGGATGTGTTGTCTCCAATTTTTCCAAAATCCTCCTAAAAACTTTGTAGATGAATCCTTATCTATGGATCGATTCAGACAACATCAATCTTTTAAGAGGGATCATCTTCATTGATGCCTTTCCAATGTATGGTGCAAGCTTTTTAATGCCAAACTCTTCTTTTTGAGAAAGTCATTCAGATGGTTGTGTTGTGTATTAGTGTTTGTGTTGTGAGTTCATTTATGTCAAACGAACGTGGTGGTTTCCTATTGGATCTTGTGTACGAGCTATGTTTTGGAGATTTGTAAAGATGGGGTCGTGGTTGGAGAGTTGAAGTCGATGAAGATGTAGAAGAAGAAGAAGCAAACTCTTATATCCTTTACAAATTTGTGGTGATTTTTAGTTTGATAAGAGGTGTTAATGTGTGAAAGAGTTTTCCTTTCTTTGTACTTTTATATCAGAAACAGGTTATAAGTTGGGGTCGTGGTGGATGGATTCTTTGTATGAAGATATTGAAGATCAAAGTGAAGCTTTTAAATGAACTTGTATTACCTTTTTTTTCCTGGGTCGCGAGGACGCTTCCTTATTAAGTGTGGGGATATGTTGAGTGTTGAAATGACTTGTTTTTTGGCTGATTTTTGTTGTTTTTGAGAGCTGAATGGTTGATTTTAAGGGATGATTGGTTGATTAGGAAGTGGTTTGAGAGTGTTTTGGATGATATTGATTGTGTTTTGGAAGATCATGATGTTTGTTGATGGTTCTGTGATGTTCTGATAGGTTCTGAATGGTTCTGTATACCTTCTGTTTTGTTCTGTTTTGGTCTGTTTTGTTCTGATTGTCTTCTGTAAAGAGGGATGGAGTATTGATTGATGAAGAATGAGATATTGTGAAAGCTTAGTGAATGGTTTGTGAGAGTTTTGAATGGTTTGAGAGTGAGTTATGTAGTTTTGAGGACCTTCTGTAACCTTCTGTAGGTCTTCTGTAGAGCTTCTGCTTCTGTTCTGTCTCTGTACTGTAACTGTTCTGGTACTGTTCTGTAGACTGTTCTGTAAGTGTTCTGTGGAATGTATGTGTGACTTTGGGGAAAGTTTTCTAGCCTTGGAAAGAGGTGAATACAAGTGCAAAAGAGCTGAAAGAAGTGGAAGAAGTAGCTGTTGAAGACTCAAGAGAAGACTAGAGTGAAGTGACAGTAATGAGCTGTGAAGAGACACTGTAGTGGCTCTGGTGACCTTTCATATCAGACATACCTCTTGGGAGGGGTATCCACGACCTAAGAGTGATTATTGAGGGTAATTTTGGGAGATTGTAGTGAGGATATGATGTATTATTGATGGAGTGTGTGAGAGAGAGTCAGAGATAGCCAATTCTATTGAAACAGAGTGATTGTATATGAGAGATTGAGAGAGAAGACTATGAAGATATTGAAGATGAATACTATGTGATGTATTTCCATTCAAAGATGGTGTACTTCTTTGTTTTCTTTGTGATATTGATGGATTTTGTGAAGATGTTGAAGAATATGGTTGATTCTATTAAAAACCGTGGGAGATTTACATGATGCTGCATGAAGATTTGTTGTGCCTGGTGTTCCTTTCTTCATTGTGATCATATGAAACATGATAAACAAGCTTGTTGATGTTACAAGATAGATTTTCTTGCAAGAGAATTCCCTTTTCCTTGGTGTTCCTCTCGGGGCTCCACGGATTTTCTTTGGATTGATGACTGTGAAGAAGCATTTGATACCCTAAAATAGTGCCTTATCCAAGCACCTATCTTGCAACCTCCTGATTGGACGGAGGAGTTTCATGTGTACACAAATGCATCAATTAAAGGGCTAGGTGATGTCCAATGTCAAAAGGGCCCCTCTAAATTAGATCAACCAATATATTATGCAAGCCGAAAGGTCACTGATAGGGAATAGAACTATACAGTGACAGAGCTTGAATGCTTAGCAATGGTGTTTGCACTGGAAAAGTTTCGACACTATCTACTGTCAACGCATTTTAAGTTCTACGTGGATCATGAACCCCTGTCCTTCCTGATGAACAAAGCAGATGTTAAAGGAAGACTGATTAGATGGTTACTCCTATTCCAGGAGTTTGATTTTGAAGTGGTCACTAAGGCTGGCCGTTCCCATGTCCTAGCTGATCATCTATCACGGATCCCACAAACAGAAGAAGAGGAACAGGATGATCCTGACCTTCCTGATGCTTCTTGTTTCTAGTTGAAACAGTTACTCCCTGGTATGTAGACATAGTCAACCTCCTGGCAACTCAACAGTATCCTCCTGGCATCTCAAGCCGTGAGAAGAAGAAGCTTCTGTTAGAATCAGCCCCCTACACTTTGCTAGGCGGTGCACTGTACAAGAAAGGCAAAGATGAAGTGCTGCGAAGATGTGTTGTAGGGGATGAAATCGGCATAGTATTGAAAGCATGCCATGACGAACCATGTGGTGGACACTTGGCAGGAGAAGTGACAGCCAGGAAGGCTCTGTTAGCAGGATACTGGTGGCCGACCCTCCACAAGGATGCATATGACTACTGCAAGAGATGTGATGCTTGTTAGTGAATGGGGAAACCCACCAAAACAAGTGCCATGCCACTACAATCCATTCTTCCCCTAAAGCCGTTCGAGAAGTGGAGGATTGATTTTGTGGGTCCCATTGATCCACCCACCAGACGGAAACAGAACAGATACATCTTAGTATGTACGGATTATGTCACAAAGTGGTGTGAAGCTAAAGCTCTAAAGTGGGACGATGGTAACAGCGTAGCCTTGTTCATTTACGAGCACATTATCACACGTTTTGGCAGTCCCCTCGAGCTGGTAAGTGACAGAGGTACTCATTTTCTTAACAAAATCATGGAGAAGCTGACGGAGCTGTATAAGATCCACCATCGCAAGTTCACTCTCTATTACCCCAAAGCCAACAGCCAAGTTGAAGTCACCAATCACGATTGGGACGATCGACTTACAGAGGCCCTCTGGGCATACAGAACCTCCCATAAGGCAGCTACAGGACAAACCCCTTTCTAGCTAGTGTATGGTACAGAAGTCGTCTTCCCTGTTGAGCTGGAATTGCCCTCTTTGCGAGTGGTAGTTAAAGAACACTTGGGAGATGATGAGTCATTACATCGCCGCCTCCTGCATTTGGAATGTTTGGATGAGATTCGGTGGATGGCCCTACAATGCATGGAAACCACTCAAGCGCGACGCAAAGCCTATCATGACAGTTTCATCAAGCACAAGGAGTTCAAAGAAGGTGATCTTGCCCTAGACTATGATTCGAGATTTGGCAAGCTTCAATAACGGTGAATGGGCCCATACAAGGTACTTGCTGTCAATCCTAATGGCTATGTTCAAGTGCAGATCGTTGATGCCTTTGATGATCCCTTCCTGATCAATGGCTATCATCTAAAGAAGTACTTTTCTCCCTGGGAATCTTGACAATCACAGTTGACCTACCCTCTCCCTTTTGGGCGTTGCACTGTCCTTCTCTGCATGCTTCTAATAGCCCTTATGATTCTCCTCATGAGACGGTCTCATTTTGCCAACCCCTCTCGCAGATACCTCTCAATCCGCCCTTGTTCTCTTCTCATCTGATCCAACAACGGTAGCGAGGATGGTCCTAACACATGGTATTTCTACCATTTTCTTTATTAACGAAAAAAAAGAAAGAAAGAAAAAGAAAAAAAAACAAACAAAACTGTTATGGGAGAAAATGAAAAAATTCCCTATCATAACAGACCTCGTTCTAAGAAAAGATGGAAACACCCTTGGGCGAGAAGCTGACTGTGGAAAAGGTGGTAACATCATGCAGTTCAGGATAGTTGACTCACCAGCAGAATCTTTTCAGTAAGAAATTTAAAGCCACCTCCCTTGGTGCATTGTCTTTGCAATATCAGTCCGTCTGCCCTTCTAACAGACAACCTTTCTTACAAATCATCGAAATATGAGACTTGTTGGCTACCTCCCTGGGTACGCCTCCTCTTCAAGATCCTGATGACAACAATAGCTGACATGATCTTCATCACCAACCCCTTGAGTGATGTGAGCTTTCATCCTAACAGGATGGGGATGTGAGTATGGGCTGCCCTCTGTATCTATCAGCGCGTGAGATGTGTGAACAGAGCGTTGCATGCACAGGTTGGGCCTCTCAATGCACAACGCATGATCTATTCCTGTGCACTGCACCATAAGGTTCCCTGGCCTTCCTTCTTGCACTATATGCTGGCACAAGGCGGGATGCACAGTTGCACCATCAATTGCACACAAGGCATACAAGCTGTGCACAAGTGACAGTGAGGATTACATCAATAGGTTTCAGGAATGGGCTACCCTCTGTATCTTTCAATAGAGCGTGAGACAGAGGGTGGGTTGAATGTGACTGGTGTTTCTTCAATCAATTATCGAGAGGTGAGGATTGAGGGATGTTACGACCATTGGAATCAGGTACGTTTCTGTTTTCCTCTGCACCCACGGGATGGGTCTCTGCCATCAGTATAGGACATGTCACTTTGTTATGTACACTACACTGCAAGGCTCCCTGGTCTTCCTGCTTGCACCTATGCCAAACAGGATTGGATGCACTGATGCACCATTAATTGTATACCCTGGCATATTCTCTTTGCACCATTCCTTCATCGATTTCTAAACTGGGTGTGAGATTTGGGTTCCATCATTATTTCCTCGAGTGATGTTAGTAATGGGGCGAGTGATTGTTCTTTCATTCCATTTAAGTGATCGTGAGTTGAGTGTAATATCCCTCGTCATCGACGAATTTCTTGCAATTTCTTCCACCAGCTACCTCCATGGGTGCTGCCGCATGGTCCTTGCCACGAAGGACGTAAGTTGTGAAGACACCTTGGTACCTTCTGCAGCTGACAACGATACAACACGCAACCTCGATAATCGACATTACTCCTCGGCAATATGGGCCAAGTTTTCTAACCCTACACGTTCTATTTCTCAATGATGGTCATGTCTTAAGTGTGGGGACGTTTGTGGTTGGTCTGATGTGTGGTATTCGGTCCTTGATGTTCGGTTATGTCTTAAGTGTGGGGACGTTTGTGGTTGGTCTGATGTGTGGTATTCGGTCCTTGATGTTCGGTTTATACTTCATACTATGGTTTTAAGTGTGGGGACGCGTCCCTACGTGTCTATGTTGCATACCCCCATACATATATCCTGCTATGATCATGCATCTACATCATGACTTCATTTTACCATGATGGGATCCCTTCCCCACTCCTCTGTTCTATTTCACCATGTCCTCGAAGTTGGTCCTTAACCATTTTCTTTTATTCTTTATTTTTTGCGATTTTTCCATGCGAACGTATCCTGCGTTCACTGAGAATCACATCCAACCTTATAGCCCTGTTTGTCCCTTCGAACTGCCCTTTTTTCCTTTTTCCCAACCCCTGTTCCAACAGACGGTTCTAAAGTTATTAATTTTTGAAACAATTCCTGTAAATTGGACGGTTTTCCATGTGAATATGCCTTTATTACTTCGAAACACTGATCTGAGGTGCCAGGCCTACCCTACCCATTCTTCCTCACATTTTTCCTTCTTACACCCTGTCATTTCGATTCACGGTTCATTCGTTATTAATTTTTGCGGGTTTTCGGGCCCTTTTCGTGCCTATTTTTCACATTTTTCCATGTGAACATGCCCTATTTGCACCGGAATTCCAGTTATTTTGACAGTCGTGTCCCGTCAGCTTTTTTTCCACTTTTTTCTTTTTCCTTCCCCTCTTCTGATTGTCGGATTTTTCGTTATTAATTTTCTGAGTATTTTCAGGTGTGTTTTTTGTGTTTTTTCCATATGAACCCCTCCCAATTTTCCCCAAACTGAGTTTTAATGCACCAGCCCTATGAATCCCTTTCTTCCGGACATTTTCCCTTTTTGTTGTCCTCTATTCCGGTGCACGGATCATTCCATATTAATTTTTGAGTCCATTTTCGGGTACGATTTTTGGGCTTTTTCCATGTGAACACATCCTATCTCAATCAGAACGGTGTTTTTCCATGATAGAGTTGTTGGCCACATTCTTCTACACTTTTTTTTTCTTTTTGCACTTTGTTTCAATGAGCAGATTTTCAGATATTAACACACATATGTGTTTTCAAGTCTATTTTTTGTGTTTTTTTCATGTGACCACCCTGATTTAGCCCCGAACCCAATGTTGCATTTTTCTATCATTTTCCTCTCGTCTCCTGGCACATGTTTTCTTTTTACAGTTTTTCGATCCGCCTTGCGGTTTGAGTTTTATTAATTTTTCTTCCTTTTTGCCGTGTGGCCGCGTTTCTCGTGTCACATGTGAACACACCTGTTTTTGGTGTTACATGCCTCGAGATGCCCCCGTGGCCTCTATCCCTTGCGTGTCGCCGTCTTTGCCCCATCTGATCCCGCCGATGCAAATTTTTTTACCCCCTTCCCAACCATAACAAATGTAAAACAAAAACAAAACAAAAAAAATCCCCCAAAAAAACTTTTTAAAAAAAACCAACATTTATAACCAAAAAAAACACACACACAAATAAAAAATTAATAATAATAATAATAAAACTAAAAACAACAAAAACACCACATAACACAATCGCGAAAAAAGCACAGAACCACAGAAAACAAAAGAAAGAGAAAAGAAAGAAAAGAAAGAAAAAAAAGAGAACGATTTTAAAAAAAAAAACCGGTCTGACCTGCGCGTCCTTCTGTTCATCCTCGTCTTCCTCCTTCTCCATGCTCCGCGACCTCCACGTCTCCTCCCTCCCCTCGCTGTGGCTGTGCCATCCTTCTCCTTCCGCGACCTCCACGTCTCCTCCCTCCCGCCACGCTCCCTCCTCGTCCTCCCGCCGCGCCACCTCCCTTGGGCACTTTCTCCGGCCACCCTCCCTTGGGCACCCCCGCCCGCCCAACTCCTTAGGCCCTCCCCTTTCCCACCCCCCTTGGGCACTACCCCCCCCCCCCCCCCCCCCCCCAAACCAAATTTACCCCTCGCACCACCACATTTACCCCAAATTTACCCCTCGCACCACCACATTTACCCCAAATTTACCCCCCCTCCCCACCAAACCTAACCGTCGTTACCCCTCACCCCACCCCCCCACTAACCCCAGTTACCCCTCCCCTAGCCCCCCTTCCCACCCACCACCCTCTCCACCCGCCCAAAAACTCCCCTCTCCCTCCCATGTTCCCTCGTTGTGCGGCCGCTCTCGGTGTGCGTGTGTGTACGGGTGTGGCTAGCAACTGTTCCCGCGCGAGGACGCGCCTCTGACTTGTCCGTGCGAAGGTGTGTTGCAGTCAGTTGTTCACACGCAGTCATTTTCAGCTGTTCACACGCAGCTCGGGTACCGACTTTTAATTTCAAAACCTGAAAAACACATTAAAAACACATAAAAACAAACTTTAAAAAATCATTAAAATGTATTTTAAATCCAAATAAATTGCAAAAAATCCTTTAAAAATTATAATATTATTGAAATTATTTTCACTATTTTCTAAAGTGAGATTTCAAGAAAATAAATTGCAAAAAAAATTTCAAAACTTCAAAATTCTTTCAAAAATACATGTAAAATTAGCAAAATTCATTAAAAAATAGTAAATTTTAAAAATACTTCCAGAAAAATTTTAAAAAAATTCACAAATCCCCTTGCCCCTTTTTTCAATAATTTCTCAATTAAAAATACTTCCATAAATGGCCAAAGTATTATTTGAGGCCAAAACTCTAAATTTAATACCTCACCTCATGAAAATTCATTTTAAATTCCAAAAATCAGCTAAAAAATCATGGATAAATTCAAATACATTGTTGACACTTATTGAATTGCTGAAATTCCACCCTTATACTTCACAACATATTCATGTGTCATATATCCCGTTTTAATCATTAAAACAAAGAAGAAAAAGAACGACAAGAAAAAAACACACAATATACAAAATACGAACACACCTAAATTATATTTTTTAAAAAAATAATAAATCAAAAAAATCAAAAAATCAAAAAAATAAATCAATAATAAAAATAAAACAAAAATACTCATATGCTTTATTTTTTCCAGTCAGTGGTTTTTGCTTTTTTTGAGTGGATTCCTTGCATTTGGGACTACTCAGTGCGCCTTCAGTCTCTTGCATACACACCCCTACCACGTATCTATTCTTTGTGCTTTATTCATTTTGGTTATCCCTTAACCATGGTTAATTGTTAAAATGAACTATATTCACCCACTTTTTCATGCGCACTTGCGCTAAACATACATTTTTCTAATAACTTAAAATCAACCCGCCGTTCACTTTGCACACGCTACGTGCACTTCAGATGCACTTTAATTTTTAATTTAAAAAATAAACGAGCCGTCACAAAAAAGCACGCGCTGACAAAAAAGTGCTCCATATCACCATTAATTTCTGATTAATGAATTTGCATTTAGAGATCCCAATCTGGGTATCGCAGTTTGGGTTTCATTTAAGCACCGCTTCACCTTAATAAATTATAATTAAAATTTTAAGAATGAATCGCTGTTTTTTTATTAAGATTTATAACCTAATAAAATTTCACCCATTGTTAATAATTTCTTAAAATGAACCATTCATTAAAACCATTTTCCCTCACTGCACTTTTTCTCCTTTTTAATAAACATGCTTTGTGGGATGGACACGTAAAGTCCTTTAAGCTGAAATTGTTGGTCAAAGTTATGGTTAGGTCTTGATTAGTTTTTTATGGTATTATAGTTTGCTTATGTGATACGATTACGGGTATTGTTTGTAGTTTTTCTTCTTTTTTGCCTGATAGGGGGTCTTGGGTGCTTGCTTGTTGCATTGCATGAAGTTTTCGATTGCATATGTGTAGAGGTTATGTCGAATTTTTTCTAGGATGTGGGTTGTTTGGGGTGGTCAATTGGTTAGTTACGTCTGTGTGTGTTTTTTTTTTTTCGATTTCTTTTTTATAGCTATTTGATTGTTTTGCTGGCATTCTTTGTGATTGTTTGTGTTTGTGGTGTGTGTGTGTTTTTCATATGAATGGCGCCTCATGCTCCTCCTCCTATTCCATTTATCAGTAGGGATTATTCTTCCCTGGCTTTTGAGCCTATAGCGAAAGCAGAACTTGTAACTTTCGTGGCTACTTCACTCCCATTGATTCCAAACGATTCATCTCTGTGCGATGAGTTTCTTGCATCATACAGTAAGAAATCGGGCCTGGTTCGTGGGGCTTCCATGGTATTGACAACTAGAGGGTTAATGAAGGCTTTGTCTCTTCCCTACAAAGGAGAACCCTTTGCTACAGCCAGACAATTATTCTCTAATGATGAGATTCTTAAGTTATTACAGAAGTACACCAAAGAGGTTCTTGATGTCAAGATGGTGATTAACACTTCAGGAGTGTCTTTTTCCATGATCACTGATCCTCTTTGGAAGTTAGTCTGCCAATTTCTCCAAGACAGGTTCATGCCTGCCAAAACACCATCTCATTATTTGTCTAAGGAACTCTTCACAGCTTCCAGGATGGTGTTAAAAGGGGTGGCCATTGATTGGAGTACTTACCTGCTTACGAAGATGGAACTCTCAGTGAAGACAGCTTGTGTCCAACAGTTATATGCTTCTTTCTATGAAGAATTGATGCAATCCAAATACCAATTGCATAAGGCAACCACAAAGTTAGCCTCTGCTAAAGACACTCTTGCCGATCTGTTAAGCAAATGGAGCAGCAGACCCAAATGATTGAGACCCATAGAGAAGAAATATCTTCTTTGAAGATTCAGTTAGCAGAAGCTCAGTCAGAGGTCACTAAAGTCTCGGAGGAGAAAGAGAGAATGTCCAAAGAAGCTCAAGAGTTTCAGACTCTTTTAGATATAAACCTGTTAGCTTTGCAAATTGCTCGTAATATATTAGAATCACAAGCTTCCCAAATTAAGTAGTTGCAGGACCAATTGGCGCAGTCACGGTCCATTCCTCCAAGCCCCAATGTTCCTATGATTCCTTCTATCTCTCAACACGACTTGGCAGTTCTCCAAAGACAGGCCACATTATGTCCATTGTTTCAAGATAAAGTGAAAAGATTGCAGTCCATGATGGATTTGCTATGGTCTACATTTAAGCACTTTCAGGAGTATATTCCTCCAAACCATTCTTTTTTTGTCCACTATCAGTTTCAGAAGTTGGCCTTCTATATGAAACTTTCAACGATGGATCTCCCTCTTCTAAAGAATGGTTGGAGTGGGGCTTGGTCTTCTGATTTGCTAACAGAAGTTGTCAGTATGGTCTTTGAGGATTCTATGACGATGGATACCATGTTGCTGTCTTACATGTATCTACGGGGTGATCTGTTGATTTCAGATGATGTAGATCTGGCTTGGTATGTGGGAGATGTGGTTTTACAAGCTGTCTTATATGTCAACTATTTGGAATTGAGGATAGATGACATGTTCCAATGTTATTATTCTAAAGTGGCTACTTGTACGGACACTTCATGGCATTCAATGATTGATTCTGTGGTCCTGAACCAACGTGAGAATATAGCTTCTACTTATGTGCAAAGCACTAACCAACTGAGGGTAGAACTCCTAGCTTATCTTTCCAAGAACCATCCATTTGATTCATCCTTCTTTGATGCCTACCATAGATGATTTGTTTTAGGTCCCTCTGTTCCTAGCCTATTGTACTATCAATAAATGGCCTATCCCTATGATACTTATCTTTCCCTTTATCAATCCAACTCAACAACTATCTTACCTCTCCTTTTCCAACCTCAGGGTTTTCCTCAAATTCTTATATTTACCTATTGTTCTTTCATCGAAGATCGAGTCTTTTTCCCTTCTCCACCATGCCCTTATCCATCTATTAATATACCTTCTACTTTTCCTGCTTATCAATTGATACCTTTCCTAACTGATTCGCTTAAATTTTCAGCCACTCCTTCTTTAGCTTATTCCTCCTTTTATGATTTTTCCTACCCATCTCTTCATCCTCTTTTACTTATTCCACTTCCATCTCCTGCCACTTCTATTTCTCAACCCCCTCAATTGGTTAGTGGGTACGAAGGATTTGATCAACAGATTCCAAGAAGAAGAGGATGGAGCTCGACTAATTCTCTCACCGGACCACAGATTAACTAGCCATTAATTCCATGGGACTGGACAACTGCTAGTCAAGCATACCAGGATTACCTCCATTTTTCTCACCAATATTCACGATCTCTAGATCCTTCAGTGAGATTGACAGCTCATTTTGCTTGGTATCTAGCATATATGCATAGGCATTCCTATAACGATCAAAAGGCCATTCCAAAGCTTTGTATGATTGTCAATGTGAACATTGATTCCCAATAGTTGGATGTCCTATATTTTCATGCCCTGTGTCTACCTAGCAGATACCTTGTTTTGCTAGAAAGGATGTGCTGCCTTCAGTTCTTTCAAAATCCTCCCAAGACATTTGTGGATGAGTCCTTCTCCATAGATCATTTTCAAAATCACCAAGCCTTCAAAAGGGATCACCTTCATTGATGCCTTTGCAATGTATTTTGGTTGATTATTAATTATATGTATCTCTTTTTGGAGGTGTTATTCAGATGGTTGTGTTTGTGGTGTTGGGAGTGTGTGTTGTTGTAATAATTTGTACATGATGAGTTCGTGCTGGTTGAATAATTTGTTCGAGAGCTCTCTTTTCAACTATTGATGGTGATGGTGGATGGCAAGCCTATGATGGAACGCTAAAGAAGAACCTCTTATATCCTTTACAAATTTGTTATGACTTTCAATTGTGTGTTAATGAATAACAAAGTTTTCCTTTAGAAGTATTCTTTTCTAAAGATACAGGTGATAAGTTGGGGTCGTGGTTTGGAGTGATTGTTGAAGATACTGAAGAAGATAAAATTGAGCTCTTTAATGAACTTATATTCTTCTTTTCCTTAGGTCGCGAGAACGCTTCCTTTCTAAGTGTGGGGATATGTTGAGAGTGGAAAAAGACTGAATTTTTGACTGATTTTTGTTGTTTTTGAGGTCTGAATGATTGATTTTTTATAGATTTAGAGTGATGTATGGTTGTTAATGGAAGTGTTTTAGAGTGTTTTGGATGATATTGATTATTTTTTTGAAGCTCATGATGATTTTTAGTGGAGATATGAAGCTCTGTGATGTTCTGATAGGTTCTGTTGAGGTTCTGATTGGTTCTGATACCTTCTGTTTTGTTCTGATTTTCTTCTGTATGAAGCATGGATTGATGATTGATGAAGATTGAAAGCTTATTGAATATTTTTTGATAGTTTGGAATGGTTTTAGTATGAGTTATGAGGATTAAATGTTCTCTGATGACCTTCTGTAACCCTTTGTAAACCTTCTATAGAGCCTCTGTCTCTGTTTTGTATCTGTTATGTTCCTGTTCTGTACTATTCTATAGATCTTCTGTAAGTGTTCTGTAGAATGTATGCGTGACATTGGAAACTTTTTTTAACTTTTGGAAAGGATGAATCTAAGTTCAAAAGAGCTAAAACAAATGGAAGAAGTAGCTGTTGAAGATTGAAGAGAAGACTGGAGTGACAGTGACAGTAGTGAGCTATAAAGAGACACTGTACTAGCTCTGGTGCCTCTTCACATCAGACATACCTCTTGGGAGGTGCATCCACGACCTAAGAAGGATTATTGAGTGTCATTATTAGAGTACTATAGTGAGGAGATGATGTACTATTGAGAGAGAGAGAGAGAGAGAGAGAGAGAGAAAGCCAGAGATAGTCAATTATATCAAAACAATGTAATTGTATATGAGAGATTAAGAGAGAAACTATGAAGACATTTAAGATGAATACTATGTGATTGATTTCCATTCAAAAATGGTGTATTCTTTCATGTTCATTGTTCTATTGATGGATTCTATGAATATGTTGAAGATTATGGTTGATTCTATCAAATCCGTGGGAGATATCTACTATGATGCTGCGTGAAGAATTGTTGTTTTCTTTGTTTTGGTAAAAGAATGAAATAAAAGCTTGTTGATGTTACAAGATAGATTTTCTTGCAGCAGAATCCCCTTTTCCTTGGTGTTCCTCTTGGGGCTCCAGCAATCTTTAACACCAAGCCATCGAGCCCCACATGTAAGCTCTGAGAGTGCCTTCATGTTGGGATAATTGCTTCCAAGATTATAGTTGAGAGATTAATCAAGGCACATGTGAGATTCATCATGATTTTTGTCATTTTGGAACCTTCAACACCATGCTTGGACGGATTCATGGTTCATCCAAGTCCTGCTACAGCTTGGACAATTTGAGTCCTTAGTCCACTTGGACAAACCATATCAGTCCAAGTCCTAGACTCGAACTCAAACAATGCCATTTGGCCTTAGTGGCCACTTAGGCTCAGACAACTAACCTCAGGCTTGGGTGGCCAAATTCCAACTTCAAAAATAGTCCACTCGAATATGCACAAACATTCACATTGTGGCTGTTGGAGTTCCCACTTTTGAGTCTTGCTCTCTCTTATTATTGCTCTCCATCCGCCATAGCTCTCACCGCCAAGCTTCTTTCTCTTGGGTTCTACTTCCCTTTCAACTGATATCAAAGAAAAGGCATTGGAGCTTGCCCGGCATTCTCTTCAACCCGGATTTGAAGAGCTTCAACTCGAGCTTCAATGGCAATCATAGCACCTTCATTTGCATGTATGTTTTGATCTCGCGCCTCCTCCCCAATCTTCTAGCCTTCATTTGGCACCTTGCAAGGTTGCATCAGAGCCCCCCCATTATTGCCAAGTGCTCAGTAGTGCTGAAGACCCCCCAGCCCCCAGGAGCAGCCAGTGCAAAATGCATCACATTTTTAGGGGGCTGGGCTGATCTCCTCCTAGCATTTTTAGCTCCTTCCCCGGCTTCCCGGCATTGTTTGCAACCTTCCCGATCATATTTGGACTCCTCGGCATTGGATCTTGGCTCTTGGCGATCGATATGAGTGCTTCCACTATCAACCATTGTTGTATACACAGTCCCAGGACTATCACAAACAGGGCATCACTTGGCATTTAATGTTTGATGCTTCTTGGCATTGCCCGTTTGATACCTATTGATGCCCGATGATGCCGGAAGGTTATGGGATGCTATGTCTATGCTTTGGGACTGATTTGGAGCAAATTTAGGCATAGATTGAGCTTCAGTTGACATGAATATGGTGCTATAATACAGTGGGCTGAAGCTCATTTACTTGGTCTATGCATTGGTTCTTGGATACGGGGTGCTTACTGGAGATTTGAATGATCATATCGATGTATTTGGAGATTTTCAAATGCTTCTTTTTGGTTTCGGAATGCTTTTGAGCTTGGATTAGGCTCCAACTTGGTCGTCATTCACTGGCATTTGGCTTTAGTGACATGCTTTGGACCGGTTTATGCCTATTGTCACTGCTTGACATTTAGGCTTTTTGCATTTATTCTTCGGTCAGCTATGGATGCCACTTGGTTTGCCCATGCTTGACAATCACTTGGAGCTTCATCTTTGGATGTATTTGAGCATTTTGGACCTATCGGGCATTACATTTGGTTGTCAATTACACGCTATTTGAATGCTTTCAGGCTTATGCTTTATGGGTTTGAGATAGCTTGGGATTTATGCTCCGGATGTACCCTACTAGGATTTGGAATGGCTGATGCTATGTACTCGATGTATTTGAGTGTTGCTTGCTCTATTTGCATCTGACTTTACTTCTAGTGGGAGCCTCTTGGCATATTCGGATGTACACAGAGTTTTCTTACACTTGAGCTTGAGCTTGTGGGACAGTTACATGCATTTGCTCTCTTGAGAGCTTTATGTCTGCAGTTAGTCTGTAGTGGGCTGATTTGATACGCCTATTGGGGTAGGCACCTATCTCTATCACAGGTTTGTCAGTTTTGTATGCATCTTGGATGGTTATGCATTGAGCTTCTTGCTCTATTAGTTGTGCTTGTGCTTGGTCTCTTCTCTTACCTCGAGACCCATTACATGCATGACTTCTAGAACTATGAGATGTCTCTTGCCTGACAGGTTATTGGTTTGACAGTTCTTGGTATCTTCTTGCCCCTTGACACTCACTGTTGGATGTATCTTGCTACCTGACGGTTGCAGTAATATATGTATCAGCGATTGCTTAACTTTGGGATAGTTTTACATACTATTGTCATTTATTCCAACAAGCCAAAATCTGCAGATTTTGAGCACTTCTACGAGGGTAATGCTTACTATTTGATGTTATCTTGGTCATATTTGGTGGACAGGTGGTTCTCTTGGTGATATCCACTCTTTCAGCCAGTTTTAGTAGTGGTTTTAGTGCATTTTATGCTAATTACAACAATCTGCAATTTTGCTTTTTTACTTTGATTTGGGATAGTATGGCTGGTGGTCTTCTGCTGAAAGACACATCTCTCTTTAACATTGCCAAGTTGGATGGTACCAACTATGGGTATTGGAAGTCCCAGATATGGCAAGTTTTGGTACAAAAGTTGCAGATTAAACCCTTGCATTTCAAGGGTGTTAAACCCGAGGATATGGATGATGATGTTTGGATGGAAGTTGATGAGCTATGCAAGTCTACCATTATCTTATCACTCTCAGAAGAGGTCCATCATAATGTTGTTGAAGATGAGAATCAGAGTGCATGGGACTTATGGGAGAAGATTTAGGAGCTTTATGCGCAACAGAGTCCTGCGTCACAGATGTATTGGCTGAAGTAGTTAATGGACCTTCGCATGAAGAGGGGACATCCCTATCATCTCATTTCAATCAATTTCATGCTATCATGAAGAATTTGTTGTCACAGGGTATTGAGTTCAAAGACAACTTGCACCCATTGTTTCTGCTTGGCACCTTGCCTGAATAATGGGATGTCTTCCGTACTGCCATATGCACGAACAAGCTTGATGGGTTGAAAATCAAAGATGTTGAGAGTGCTTTATTGATTGAGGAAATCAACAGGAGAAACAATGATGCTTCTCACTCTTTACATGCATTGACTATTAGAGGTGGCAGACATGGCAGGTATGATAATGATCATAAGGGCAAGGACTCTTAGAAGTCCAGGTCAAAGTCACGTGGCAACGTAATAAGTCCTGTGGACGGAAGTCTAATCTCACCTGTCATTATTATGGGAAAGCATGATGTATTAGGCCGCAGTGCCATAAGATGCGCGATGATAAGCGCAAGGAAAAGGGAAAAGAGAAAGTGCATGACAAGTCTTCTGAGCGCAGTATTGTATCTACAAAGTCCAATGTGAAGATAGAAGAGGTTAATGTCATACAGGCAACTGATTCAGATGAGGATTACATACTCGTAGCTTCTTCATGAGATGCCTTACAGGCTTCTGAGACACATTCTATGTATGTGTAGTGTTGGCTTTTGGATTCAAGTGTATCATTTCATGTAACACCCTATAGAGATTGGTTTCGCACCTATCATACCATCTCCGATTCTATGTGTCTTGGTGTGATGATAGGTCTCTTGACATTATGGGCATTGGAGATGTTAGGCAACAATTTCCTTCTGACAGTTCTTTTGTTTTGCATGATGTACGTCATGTACTCGCATTGACTCGCAGCCTTCTGTCAGCTAGACAGCTTGATGATGTAGGGTATTTTGTGTCTTTTGGAGACTCTACATGGAAGATTACTCGTGGCAGGCTTGTGCTTGCAAGAGGTGCCAAAGTATGACAGTCTCTATCCCTTACTTGTATCTAGAGCTACAATGAATCATGTTTTGTCTGTGGGTTCTATTCCCCATGTATCCCTCTGGCATGCTTGTTTGGAGCATATGTTCGTTAAAGGAATGAAAATGCTCAGTGCTTTGCAGTAACTTCTACCTTTTGACTCTTCGCATTTTGATTCTTGTGATCATTGTTTGTATGGCAGGCAGACTAGAAATACGCATAAAAAGTCTGGTAAAAACGCATGGGTGAGCCCTTGGCTCTTGTGCACTTAGATGTACGTGGGCCCATGCCTTGTCACTCACTCGTCGGTGGGGCAAAGTATTTTGTTACTTTCATAGATAATTACTCATGTAAGGTTTGGGCTTATCCCATAAAGAGAAAATCCGATGTCTTAGACACATTTCAGTGTTGGCTTGCATTAGCAGAGAACCAGTCTGGGAATAGGCTGAAATGCCTAAGGTCAGATAATGGGGGAGTATATATCACGTGCTTTTGAGCAATTTTGTGATGAGCGAGGTATTAAGCGTCAGTTGACCACCCCTTACACCCCTCCCCAAAATGGTATGGCTGAACGCATAAATAGGACCATTCAAGAAAGGGTCCGTAGCATGCTTAGCCAGGCTGGCTTACCGCAGCACTTTTGGGCTGAGGCAGTTACTACTGTAGTGCATCTCATTAACAGATCGCCTAGCAGTGGCATTGACTTTCAGATTGCAGAGAAGGTACGGGCAGGCAAGCTTCCTATTATGATCATTTGCGTGTCTTTGGATGTGAGGCATTCTGCCATGTGCCCAATGACAAACACAATAAGCTGGATCCTAAAAGTGTCAAATGTATTTTCATTGACTATGGAGATGCAGGAGAGATGGGTTACCATCTATGGGATCCGCAGGCTCAGAAAGTGATCCACAGCCATGATGTCATCTTTCATGAGGACAAAATGCATATGCAGCCTGAGAAAGTGGTTGAGGTACGTAGAGTTATCTTTTAGGAGGAGCCACCTTCTCCCATACAGCCCGCCGCTCCACGGCCAACTAGACAGCGTGCAACATCACCTGATGCTTCTGGCCCAGATGTTAGACATGCTGATGTTACACAGGATGTCGATCAGGTAGCATAGCCTGGGTTGAGGCGTTCTACTAGAGATAGACGACCTCCTGACCATTTTGCGCCCTCTATGGATTATGTATTGGTTGCAGATGGAGGAGAGCCTCTCACTTATGATGAGGCTATGCACAGGGGTGATTGTTACTGTTGGGAGAGGGCTATGAAATCTGAGCTTAACTCATTGCATACGAATCAAACTTAGGATTTGGTTTCCTTGCCTCAGGGTAAGAAGGCTTTGCCATACAAGTGGGTGTACAAGCTGAAAAGTACCCTTGGACACCCCAAGCCGGTATACAAGGCTCGATTGGTTGCTAAGGGCTTTAAGCAAGAGCATGGTACTGACTTTGATGAAGTCTTTTCTCATGTGGTCAAGATGACCACCCTACGCTTAGTCTTGGCCTTGGTTGCACAGCTTGACCTGGACTTGTACCAGATGGATGTCAAGACAGCTTTTTGACATGGGAACTTGCATGATGAGATTTACATAGAGCAGCCTAAGGGCTTTGCAGACCATAGCAGGGAACACCTAGTGTGCAAGCTAAAGAAGAGTCTATATGGCTTGAAGTAGGCACCTAGGGAATGGTACCATAAGTTTGAGGCATTCATGCAATCACAGGGCTACAACCGCAGTGCTATGGATCCGTGCTTGTACACGAAGAAAGCTCGTGATAGTTCTTTACTAATTTTGGTACTCTATGTGGATGACATGCTCTTAGCAGGGACAGCTCATGAGGACCTAGATGCTCTTAAGGCTCAGCTCAAGAAGAGCTTTGAGATGAAAGATCTGGGACATGCCTCTCACATACTTGGTATGCGCATTATGCACGACAGATCTCAAGGACTCCTCTATTTGTCACAAAGGGAGTACATGGCTATCCATTACCTTCTCATGTGAAGGTTTCACAAGCTGATTGTCCGCCGTAGACTGATGAGAGCAAAGGGCCAAGATGGCCAAGATTCCCCATGCATCAGCCATGGGCAGTCTTATGTATACCATGATAGCCACCCGTCCAAATATTGCTTTTGTAATTGGGATTGTGGCACATTATATGGCTACACCTGGCAAGAAAAATTGGGATGCCGTGAAGGGTATCACGAGGTACCTGAAGGGCACAACAGATTTGTGTATTTACTATTTCAGCTAGGATACAGGAGTCGTGGGGTACACTGACTCTAATTATGTAGGACATGCAGATAGTTGGAAGTCCACTTCTGGCTATGTGTTCACTTATGTTGGAGGGGCTATCTCTTGGATGCTTAGGGCGTAGAAGTGTGCGGCTCTTTCTACTATAGAGGCCGAGTATATTGCAGCCACAGAGGTGTACAAGGAGGCTATCTGGTTAGGTCATTTGATTGCAGACCTTGGTATGGCAAATGCTATGCCTACACTGCATTCGAATTCTATGAGTGCCATTTAGTTGGCCAAGAATCTGGTCTTCCATGTGAAGACGAAACATATGGAGGTGAGGTATCACTTCATTTGTGAGGTTGTTGAGGACAGGTCTGTTGACCTTGTCAAGATTCCGACTGAGTAAAATCCTATAGACTTGCTCACGAAGAGCCTCACTACAGAGCGCTTTGCCTTCCTTAGGAGATTGATGGGCGTTGGATGAGATGATGTCTTTTTCCTCATCCTGTTGTACATGTGTACATGTTGTACTGTCTTTTCTTTTCTCTTCTCCCTCACTGGGGCAGATTCGCCTTTAAGTGGGAGATTTTTGGGGGTAAAGGCGCCTCCGTCTAACCGCTCGTGTATTACTACACTGACAGTACCCGCCACCGCACACTGCAGGTGGTGGGCGCCCGTCCACAGTCACTTATTCTTTATTCTTTTAGTGACAATTTGAATAAAGGAAGGCATGGCCACACATTGTGGTTGTTGGAGTTCCCACTTTTGAGTCTTGCTCTTGCTCTCCATCTACCATAGCTCTCACCGCCAAGCTTTTTCCTCCTGGGTTCTACTTCCCTTTCATGTTGCAAGCAAAGTCAATGGAGAAGCAAACTAGGAGGACTTAGAAGAAGAGGACCAAAATAGCAAAGTGAAGAACAAGTACAAGATCAAAAAGAGCAAGCTTCATTACACAGACAAGAAGACCTACAATAAATTGAAGATCCATGCGAAAAGAAATACTAAAAACTGCAAGGGCCTATCGGTCCTTGACCCAAATTTTTACTAGACATTTTTCAACCTTGTAATGTCCAAAGCCCAAATGCCTTTATCATAAGCTTGTAAACTCCTCTTGTAGCCATGTACTATAGCCTCTATACACTTTGTGAGACCCTTGCAGCCTCTTCCACCATGTTTGTGATACCCACACTTAGCCTTTTCTGTGAGACAACCTCTAGTGTTTTGCCATGTTTGTGGTGTGTCCACACTTTGCAGGTGTTGTTTTCACTAAAGCCTCTACACAGTTTGTACAACTAGTTGTGATTGAGGAGGGGTGTTGAGATTTGCTATCACATCCATGCTACCTCTTTGTAAGAGTAGATGGGCTGAGGACATGTAGGCATTTGAATCCCATAAGCACAGTGGAGAAAAAGGGAACCATCATGAGCCTATAAAGTGATGTACCTTCTTATCATTCAATGATGGAATACAACTGTACTTTGTCATTTCAGTCATACTCAAGATTGTGTTTATGAGTCCAAGCTTCCATCTTGGAACCTAATTCACTCGAGTAACAGTTGTTCTCTTCAGTCTATGTCATCATGAACATTCTCTTTGTGTTCCATCCGCCATAACCATGCTCTAGATATGTGCATTTCAACACAATGGACCCAGAAGATGAGTTTAATAATGATGATAAAGCTACTCTTCCCAATTGGGCATATCTTGTAGAGTCGATAGTAGCCATAGTGACTCAAGGTCCAACCCTCATGAACAAGACAATGGTAGTTCCCTTTGGATTGAATAATGACCCTCAAAACATATACCACATGTATAAGAAATTGTTGATGCTACCAAAAGTATTCTTTATTAGTGGCTCTTGTGGTCTTGATAAAGCCTTCCCTTGAAAGGATAGTGATGATCTATTGTATCAAATAGCAACTACCCATAAAGGTAACAAAAGTCATTATGTTAAGAGTCATCGAGTCAAGAAGTGGTTATTCCTAAGATGCAACCGAAAATGGTGATCATTCCATTCCAGCCCCCAGTGGCATTAGAATAGTTGTATACAATCCAATGTGCTATAGAAGCTAGCTCAGTTGGTGCATTTGAAGAGGAGACAACTCCCTTGACGGTGGCTAACTTGTATCTAGAAGTAGTTCGAGGGACACATTCATGAAGTGGAACGAGAATAACCTCACCTTTATCACAACAAATGGGACCAAATGCCACCTCAAAGCAGGATGCAATCTTCTTGAAGAAGAGTTAATCATCCTTTGTGATCTCTTGTGAGAGAATATGGGTGTGTTGTCATACAAGGACTTGAAATGAATTAATTCCATTGTATATTGACATCACATTGTATCATCCAATTGTATGATAGGTTTTGAAAGGAAGTGATCACACTATATGCTAGCATCATATTTATTTGGAGCTTAATACCAAGCTAGCATAATAGCACCTGGCTACATGAACCCAAACTATTCTATTGCTAGCACAATAGCACATGGCCACACGAACCCAAACTATTCTACTCTAGAATAGACATAGTTGCTATAATTATTGGATCTCATATTAGTTACCTAGTGGCTAATAGTCAATGGGTCTCACCCATCATGGTCATATCCAAGAAGAATGGGAAGGTTTATATCTACATGGATTTCTAGAAACTCAACTCTTAGACCTTTCATAGATCAATTGTAGAATAAGATTACTCCAAAACAACTTTAATCACGGAGTGGGAAACCTACCCATGCAAAGTGATATCGTTTGGACTATACAATACATCAACCACCCTTTTGTGTTTGATGATGATCACTTTCTAGAATCATTTACATGAAGTCACTGAAGTCTACTTGGATGACTTTTGTGTCTTTAGCCCTCTATGTAAGCATTGTGAGCATTTCCAACAATGTTTTGATCGACGCAAAGAGTATGGGATCTCTCTCAATCACAATAGATGCATTTTTGGAGTCTCTTCCAAAGTGTACATCATATCTACATGAGGGATAGCAATGGATCCAGCAAATATAGAGAGGATTGCAATACCTCTGCATAAGTTTCTCGAAAGGGATGCAAGTTTAGACTCTTGAATACGAAGAAGCCTTTAACATCCTTAAATAGTTTAGGTCCTACTCCCTAAACAAAATCATCATCTTTCCATAGTTTCTAATTATATTGTTATCAAAAGGGCCTTGAAAAAGCATGTTAAGGTCCTTGCTTCCTCTCAATCCTTACAAGCACTAATTGGGCGAAAAGATCTCCTTTTTTCCTAGGAGTTGGCTTGAAAAGCAAAACCAATTGCCATTTTGATTACAAATTGCATTCAAGTCCCTTGACAAAGCACATCCCACCATCGACGAGGCTTCAATTTTTACTTCCCAAGAGCACCACATCAATGCAATTGGAAGAATAGAGTTGTCGATCACATGAGCAAGGCTTTATTCCTCTAAGGCATAAAATTGGTATATAGGTACCTTAATGGACACAATGCCTCCATCACTATGTGTAAAACCTTGTATTCCAAATCACAAATTTTCAAAAGTGGAGAAAACCATCGATGTTTCATTGGCCTCAAATAAGAAGGTGGAGGTAGTGCAAAAAGTAAATATTCATAGCTTTATAAGGAAAGCTCGATTACCTCTCACTCTTTATCTTAAAGTTGTAGGTTTTGGCATGACCATTGGCATGAATATCATGAATTATTTGAAGCCTATTATATTTGATGCTCCAATGTTGTCTTCCCATGCGAATGAAGGAAATACTCTCCTCTAATCCTTAAGCACTTTCAAGGACTTTCTTCTTGATCACTCTTTCTTGCACTAGTGCTTGCAATGATGGATTCAATCAATTGTTTGATATAGCATGGGAAGAGTGTGATGCTTCTCTCCATCAAAATTTCCAACAAATCTTGACCTTCTCCTCTAAAGGTCCACTAAGGTTTTGAAAAATTGAAATATACCTCATTTGTCTCCATGTAGTTCCACTCTTAAGTCCAACTATAGCAACACACCTAGGAATGAGTCTAGAAGATATGGCATACACAAAGTAGAGATAAAAGAGTTACTTCAAAAGGGTTTCATTGAGCCTAGCAATAGCCCATTGGCATGCCATGGATTATGTGTAAATCGACACAATGCACGGAGGAGGAACAAGATGTAAATTGGACATGAATGTTAGAGATTATCATTATGGATGCTAAGTTTGGTTACTTGGTGAAGCAAAGGATGATGGACAACCCAAACTTATGAAGAATGAGGTGCCTCATCTCCTAATCCACAGCCATCCTCAAGAATCATCATCATCATGTAGCCATTGGCTCTTGATGGAAAACCCAAACTTATGAAGGGTGATGCATCTCATCTCCAAATTCACCACCATCCTCAAAATTTATTAATTGTCTAGTACTACAACACAGTGTTGTCCTCCATACCACCTTCTTGTTAATCGATAATGAACCACTTCAAAGGATAATCCCTTCAGAATCACCACTCAATCTTTGTGCAATTGCATGATGCCCATGTTTATCAATGTAATTGTAATAGTTGATAGGTTGTTATGAGCTAATTCATCCGTGCTTTCCCACCACCACCATCATTATAATTCTTGTGGTTTAATGGCTTAATCTTCATTGGTTGTTAATAAATTTGACATTGGAGTGGCATCCAAAGCACACAATATTCAAGTAGTGGTGCATGAAGCCATGAAAGCATCCCATCGAACCTATTAGCTAATATTCACAAAAACAAAGAAGAAGAAGGGTGATTATAGCGATGAAGACCTTGTTTTGCTTTCATAAAGATCAAATAATGAAGATTAACCATGGAATCACATGTGGTAAAATAACTTCAACTAACACATACTAATCTTGAAATTACACGATCCCCACTCAGTGTAACATCCACTAAGTGTTGCCCTTAGGCAATACTAATAAATATGCCATAATGCTTGAAGATGAGACAAGTTCTTGTGGCACACCTCATGCAAGGCACCTACTTCCTTGCTCAAAATTTTTAAATAAATGGCACATTTTTTTGTCTCAAAACACATTCACCTAATGCTTAAGGAAACTTTCTCGTTACACCATCAACATTCTCTTGTAACCACAACAGTGGTGGACATTGATAGAAGTTGTGGTGATAGAAGAAGGACGTAGTAAAGCACTTTCAATAGTCTTAACTCTAGCTTCAAAAAGAGTATAAAGACCAAGGAAATCACACATAAGTAGATTATCATTGAAAATCTTTGTTGACCAGGGGATCCAATGGACAAGATTGCCCCTTAAAATAATAAAGCAATAGAAAATTTAGTCTCATGTTCCTTGCGAACTAATGAAGATGTGATAGAACCCATTACTAATAAATTTGAAGCGAACCAATTATGTGCAGCTTGTATGGCTAGATAAAACACTTTGCTGAGAATTTCTCTTCAAAGGGGAGTCTTTTTGCCAAATACATGTTCTCATGACATATACATGAAGCACCCTTAAGGAGCAAAATTATAACATATCAAGCACAAATACTCCAATAAAATGTTGGTTTGGTATATATGTTCTTCTTAGCATGGATTGAACTTCCTCAATCACATAAACAAACACACACACACACACACACACACACACAATCTATCTATCTATCTATCTCTCTCCATTGTTATGCATTTTACAACCTTTATTGCATTTATCCTTTGAATGTCCTAGCCATGGCCCAAAACACTACTCAAAAGTAATTTCTATTCCCCTTAACAGGGCATGTAGATGACTCTAAATGCATTGAAGCATATTTTGGAGCATGCAAAGGTTGTGGGATTGCAGTCTAGGTTGTAAAATATAGCTTTTTGTGGTACGTGCCTTTTGTTGACATGCTCCCCTCTTCCTTACACTTGAGGCCACATCCTAGCTGAAATTGTCATGTCAATTGCTAAAATTACGCATTGCTTGAGTTCGCTAAGCCAGGCAATACATCCAAAAGTAAAAGCCACTAGTTTTCAGATGTTTGGAATTCCAACTTCTACTTGTGAACATTAGACTTCACATTTCTATTGGCAAGCGCACAATGTTGAAGAATTACCGCTGGGCACGCAGGCCCACAACGCTGCAAATATAAATGTGCCCTTTGTATTTTTCTTTACTGCTTGATATTGGTTGTCTTCTACCTTCCTTTAGCGGGAGAATTGCTCTTGAATAAGAGTTCCTTCGTTTTCTTTGTTTTTGATGTGCTCGGAGGATCCATGGCTTCCAATGGCGCAGGACAGCTTCTACTCGACCTTCCTTCTCGCGGTTACTTCTCTTCTACTGTCCCTTCTACCGCCGCTCCGGTAAGTCATTCATTGTTCCGGTTATTGTGATTGTTTTCCTCTGCACTACACACGTTTTGCGCATTGTTTGTTCTAAACGCAGAAATTGTTCTCCTTAGTTCTCGAGAACTTGAGTGAAAGAAGAGAGCGAAGTAGAAGTTCAGAATATGTTGATCATGTTGACTGAACTCTTATCTGCTCTTCCACTTCTGGGGGAAGGTTTAGAATAGGTCAACTACACTCAGTCTGTTCAAGTGTGATAACCATGAGAATCAGTCATGCAACCATGGACACATGCGTGGTGATATGTGCGTAGAATGCACCTTGAAATTTTTGTTCTGCTTGAACTAATTAAGAACCGACCTATTCAAGTAACAAGCTTCTCAAACGCACTTACAATGTATCAATTAAATCACTTTTTTGCAATATTTAGATATCTTATGTGTTGACTACATAGTCAATGGTATTGAGCGTGGATCATTGTTTTTGTACAGGCTCGCTTACAAGTTTACATATGCGACCATGACACATCTCCACCAGGTAGGCTCCCATGTCTGAAGGCAGCTACTATAATTGAATCATGCTGGTTTTAACTATGTTCAAGGTGGCATGAGTCATACCCTAATTTTGTTAATATCTCTTGGAAGTCCTTTTTTCCCCCTTATTGTGTCAAGAAGGCTTAATTGACCTCTTTATAGGGGTTGAGCCCTTTACATCTGATGTTATCTTTGTTACAAGCTCTTGTGCAATCAAGAATCTTTGAGAGAAAATGTCTTCATGATGCTTTAAGGATGAGGAAGCTTGTAGATTACATTTGTCCATCAATTTGCCGGTGAAAAGCAGTAGATAACACTAACTCTGTGCCAAGGCCATAGAACAAAGCCTTTCAAAAGCCACTAATAATGAACTTAGAATCACAATTAGATATGATCCTCTTTGGCAAGCTATACTCCCAGAAGATCTCCTTGATGAAAAGTTGCACAACCTCCATTGCATCCGCATCAAGTTTGTGTGGAATCAACCTCGCTTGCTTCACCTGTCCACCATTATAAAGATGACATCATTCTAGAGGTGCTTGCTCTTTGAAAGGCTGGTAATGAAATCTATTAAAGTCTTCTCCAAAGGCAAATCTATAATATTATGAAATGGCTATTACTTCCTTGCTACCTTGTGGTTGTTTGATTTGGAGATTTGGCATGCTTGACATTCCCTCACATATAAAAAGGTTGGCATCCACACTTTGGCCACTTTTGCAGTGGGTGCCCACACAATGGTGTACCACTCTAAAGAGCTTATGCCTATAAATCAGCAATCACTTCATTCATTCTTCACTGACCTCTTTTTCTTCATTCATTCTTGATCACCTTCTTCGGTCACCGCCACCACTTTCCTTCTCTCACCAGTCCCTTCCACTACCCTCACACCCCTTCAGGAGGACATTGTGGTTTGCGGCTCATGGCTGCCTTAATCTTTCTTCTTTTGCTTGGCGTCATCATCATCTGCTTGGCATCAGTATCCTTTTCCATCAGGCTCCACCTTCACTTGCGTTTTCAGTGTGGAGATCTTTTCCTTGTCTAGTGTCATCATCTCCAGCTCGGTGTCAACATTCTAGCCTTTGGCGATAGTCTACATCACCGAGTGTCATTGATTTCATCACTCGTCTATCATAGAGGCTGTTGGGACTTGCGTTTTTGCAACTTGGCTTCTCCTCCATTACTTGGTGTCATTCGTCTATCACAAGGGCTGTTGGGACTTGTGTGTTTTTGTAGCCTGGCTTTTTCTTCATCATATAGAGGCTGTTGGGACTTGCATTTTTGCAGCCTTGCTTCTTCTCCATCACTTGGTGTCATTCGTCTATCACAAGGGCTGTCGAGAGCTAAGCATTGAAATCATATGTCCTTGTGACAGTCATGGAAGTCGAGCTCTATTTATAGGGCTTAAGGCCCTATCGTGCACATTATTATGTAAAGAATTGCCCAAGGCAAAGGCTACATGGAAGTTGCTACATTCATTGAAGAGCCGTTTTCCCACTTCGTCCTTGAGGATATTGTTAAGGACAACAATCATTCATTAGGGGGAAAGAGTTATATCCTTGGACATTTGGATGGGTACTAGTAGCATTGGTCATAGTGGTCATGAAGTGACTTGGTGTGAATACACTAGGGGCACTTCAAGGCTAGGGCAATGCCCTATTGTGCACATTGTTGTGTGATCATTAGTTTTGGACTCTTGGCTTGATGGCTGATGGATTGGTACATTGGGACGGTGTGGGCTAGTGGCATGGTACACTAGCTCTTGGGATGTGGTCATGACCTTGTTTGTTGCTAGCTCCTAGGCTCACTTTGGATCTACGGTTGGGAGGTGAGTTCGATATTCATTGCTCTTATATTATTTGTTGTGGATAAGGCTTGTATTGTGTCCGGTGTGTAGATTGGATCCTAGATGGATGTTGTAGAGCTCCTCCTTGCTCATTTGGTAGGGTGCCTTTGAGGAAGGTTTTACTCCTTGAACTAACTTAATCTTGAAATATTTTGGTCATGATGGGGGCAACTCTTGAGGTAACTCATCTAAGAAAAGAGAATCAAACTCGTGCAACAATGCCAAGCTTGTCTCATTCACATCTTTCTAATGTGTATAAGAACAAGACTCAAGCTCCCACACATACACTATCATATCATGGCTGGCCTTGTGAATTTATTACTTCACATAAATATGAAATAGCCGCAATTTGCTTAGCTCAAGCAGTTGAAGATGCAAGAGTGCCATGTAAGGTCTTCACCACCTGTCGAGTCCCATCTTGAATGAGGTCGGAGTGCAAGTGATGATTCACCAAGCTCGTATGGTCATAGAGCCATGGTTTCCATAAAATCACATCGTGAGGAGAGGAGCCACCTTCAAAGTCTCTCTAATCTTAAAATCTTCGATTTGGATATTTACTTTTTTCACGTGCTTCCTTAAGTGGTATTTCTCAGCTTTGGTATTTCTCCTAGGCCAAAAGCCTTGCTTCATGGGTTGTGTCACACTAGTGAGTACCATGTGGAGATGATATTTCTTGACAAGCTTGTCTTGGACTTGGATGCTCCATCATCCACCTAGCAATGTGCAACATGGCTTGTGACCATCATTTGCGTGAGCACAAGATTATTAGTCCCAAGTAAGAAGAATCCACGGCTTCCAAGGGTTGTATCTTCAAGGTTGAATGTGTGAAAGGTGAAGTTGTGGCTATGTCCATGGACTTGATTCTCTTCTTGGAAGTTTTGTCCTTGGAGTTAGGTTTCTTGGGGCAATTCTTAGCAATATGCTATGTTTGCTTGCATGTTAGACACTTGTTCTCTTTCTTTAGCTTCTTTTGCTCCTCCTGAGTAGCCTCCATCTTGGAAGTATCTCCCCCATTACTTGTGGACTTGCCTTTCTCTTTGGCTTTGGCAACAATGGATCAGAATAACCCATCCTCATGCATTTCTCTTGCTTCTCATAGGTAGAATCCAACTTCATCACCCACTCCAAAGAATTTGGTTGTTGTGTCTCCACTCTAGCCGAAATGGGGGTGTGCAAGCTGTCCACAAACTTGAAAACAATCTTGTCGTCAATAAGGGGAAAGGAGTACATCAATAGGAATTTGGTGAAGTGAGTCAAGGTGTACACATCCTCCTCTTGTTTCTACCTAAGGGACTCCCACTCCCTTTGTTGTTGTAGTTTGTAGTTTGTTCTATAGTTTTGAAGAATGGTTGAACGCATCTTGGCCCAAGTTGAGAGACTGTCAAACCAAAATATGTCACTTGACTTTGGAGAATAGTGGGCTCTTGGTGAAGTGATATTGCCTTGAAGTGTGTCACCTTTGTCACCACTTGTGTTGCCTACACTTGCATTGTGAGGTTTGTGTAAATAGTGTCTTCTTATAAAGCATCCATGGTCTAAAATAACAAATCCTTTCAACTTGTTGTTGAGAAGAAGTGAATGAGGATTACACCTCAATTAAATGGCGTTGCTGAAAGAAAGAATTGGACATTCATGGAGATGACTAGATGTATGCTGAAAAGTAAGGGGCTGCCAAATAGATTTTGGCTTTAGGGCCTTCAATGTGCTAAATCATAATCCTACAAAGGCACTTATAACTATCACTCCTTTTGAGGGTTGGCATGAGAGGAAACTAAAGGTTGAACTTTCTTGTATTTGGATTCATATGTGCGAAAAGAGCTTTGTGGAAAGCTCGATGATAAGGCCTTAGAATGAATCTGTATTGGCTACAATTTGGAAAGCAAATGCTATTGGTTATATGATCCATGCACCCACAAAGTTTTTGTCTGTAGGGATGTTATCTTTGCTGAAAATGCAGCCTTTTCACATGGCCGATTTGAAATGCCAGCTATATATGATTTGGGTGATGTTTTTGAAGGTCTTCTACCACTTGCTTTTGGATTCGAGCCTGTTGTAAGAACATATGTATTACAGCAAGTTGCTACTGCTCCAAGTGCCCCCAATCAGTCATTAATCAATCATGGTTTTCTTGTAGCAGTGGAACATAAAGTCCAGCAAGAAAGGGCTGGTATAAATGCAGCAAAAACAGTCCCTAGATGTCTGTTATAGACGCTTTAGGAGAGTAGGATTGATACTCCTTTACCTTAGTGCACTAGAAGGGCTGTTAAATAGGCAACACATGATGTAGAGGGGCCACATTTGGTTGATAGTGCGGAAGTAGAGGCTCCTTTTGATGAGCATGTGTTTATTAGCTCATTGTTGGATGATGATGAGCTTACTTCCTTTGATAAAGCCTAGCAAGATGCACATCGGTTTTGTAGGCCACGCAAGAAGAGTTGGACTTTAATGCCACTAATGGTATTTGGGATCTTGTTGAGTTGTCGCATGGCAAGAAAGCTATTGACACAAAATGGGTTTTAAAAATCAAGGGCAAGGTTGATGGCACCTATGATAGGTATAAGGCACGTTTGGTAGAAAAGGGTATGCCCAAAAGAAAGACATCGATTATGAGGAGACATTTGCTTCTTCATCCCACGAGTATAGTTAGATATGTTATTGCTATGGCTGTACATTATGGTTGGAAAGTGCACTAGTTGGAGATAAAGACACCATTCTTGAATGGTGACCTTCATGAGGATGCTGTCTCATAGTCTCTAGGGTTTGTGGTGAAAGGAAAAGAGCGCTTGGTTTGCAAGTTGCATAAGGCTCTTTATGGATTGAAATAGGCTCCTCGTGCTTGTTATTTAAAAATTGTTGCTTATTTGGCCAGTATTGGGTTCAAAAATAGTCCAATTGCTCCCACTCTTTACATTAAGAAGAATGAAAGGGGGTCTTGTTGGTTATCATACTTTATGTGTATTTTATGCTTCTCACTAGACCTAGAGAGGATGAAATTGTAGATTTTAAGGTTGATTTGAAACATGCTTTTGCTATGTTAGATATGGGTTGCTAATGCTATTGTTTGGGAATTCAGTTCACCCAAAATCAACTTTTGGCATAGGTTCAATATGCAAGATTGTAAACTTATGAGCACTCTAGAGCTAGGGCTGAAGTTGTTCATGCATAATGATAGCGAGATGTTTGATGTTGCAATTTTCAGCCAGGCTGCTGGCTGTCTTATTTGTCTTTGTAATACATGACTTGATATACAATTTGCAGTATATTAGGTGAGTAGGTTTATGCACAGTCGACGGACAGTACATTGGCAAGTTGCTAAGCGGATCTTTCACTATTTGGAAAGTACTCATACGTATGCATTACTATTTCCTAGGGGTGAGACTTGCAACTATAGACTTACAACGATTTAGATTGGTTTGGTGACTCAAACATTGGTGGACATTGTTTCTTTCTGGGCCATTTATGCATTTCATGGCTTAGCAAGATTCAAGAAACCACCTATAGTGGCTACCTCATCTTGTGAGATTGAGTATAGGGCAGCTTTCAGAGTAATGGTTGAATGTGTATGGCTATGTAGATTGTTGGTTGATCTACATGTCTCATTGGAGGGTCCTATACCCATTTTTCCTGACAATTAGAGTGCTATTGTAGTAGCACGAAATCCTATGTTTCATGCTCGCACGAAACATATTGAGATTCATTGTCATTATGGTAGAGAAAGATATTATGCAAGAGAGATCGACTTGATGTATGTTCCTATACAAGAATATGTTGCAGACATTTTGACCAAAGCATTACCATGTGAGAAGTTTGAGGCTTTCCGAAAGTCCTTGAACTTACTACCCTTTGGTGATTGAGCTTCCTTGTACTTCATCACATTGGTATTGTATGGGATGTTAGAATTTGCCAATATTGGGTAGTGCCCTATGTAATTTGTGTGGTGTGGACACTTGTTAAAACTTAAGTGTCAACGTAGGGTGTGGACACCTAGTGTCTTAGGATATTAAAGTAGTGACACTAGGCGAGTAAATAAACCTAACTCTAGTTAGTTGGTGGAAGTGTGGTTAGGTCAAGCTTAGACCTAAACCTTAGTTGTACTTTCATCTATCTTTTCAGTTGCAATGTTTCAAATATCCCTCTCCTTTACCATGTGCGACAAGGGGCTTGGGAAAGGGAAGGAGAGAAATTATCTTAAAGGTTAAACTTTAAATTTAAAAGTCATAAAAGAAAAAGAATAATTACAAGTTGTTGTCATCGTTGCTAGCACACCACCACGATTAGTCATGCCGCCATGCAAACAGGCTGCCTGTACCGCTAACCACATTGTCATCCACACCATTGCAGCCTCGCAGTCCGAAGATGATACATGTGACATAGTATCGATTGCAATGAGAGAGGGTGTTGATTATTAAGCTACAATTTGGTAAAAACAAAGATTAAACGATGAGGAATTTTATGCGATTGCACTCTAAGGAAGAATAAGTTGTGGATTGTATATTTTTACAAAGTATTCAAGGACATTGTTTTGGTCGTTGAATTGGTCATTTTAAGATATTGTTTATTGATTTGGAAAAGAGATGGTTTTCCTAGGCAAAGATAAATTGGTTGACTCTCAAGGAATATTCAATCTTATAGAATATTCAAAGTGATTGTTTGGATTGATATTATGAAAAAGGAATATTCTCTGAGCTAATGATATAGGCTAATTGCCTTGGTTGTGTATTCTAAAAAGATTAAAAGGGAGCATTGCACTAGACCTTGTTGAGAAACCCTTCATCCGCAGTTTGCGTTTTTGCGTTTTGTGTTTAAGGTTTGCAGTCCCAAAAAGGGGCGCCATCCTAGATTGACTGTGCCTATTTATAGGCCACTCTCTCATTCCTTCCTTACGGCCGATTCATTCAGTCCGTCACCTCTTCTCTCTAGTCTCTCCACTACTCTCACACCCCTTCAGGAGGACATTGCGGTTCGTGGTTCGTGGCTGTCTTCATCATCTTCCTTGTGCTACAACACCCTTGGTCCCTTGTATCACATTCACTCCATGATTCAGAACTTCATTCATCGGAGTTTCTTCTCTCTTCTCTTCTCTTCTCCATGTTTGCTGAGTTCACTCCATGTTCCTCCCCGCAAACCCTACTGTCTCGTTGGTACGTCATCTTCTGACATGGTATCAGAGCGGGATTTGCTCAAACAGTGGCAAAGATCCTCCACTCTAGTGAAGGCAAAGACCGGTGGCGGGTTTGGCATCCACTTCTCTTCTTCTTCAGCTGCATCAAAATCTCGTTTTTGCAGGTTTAAGGTGTTTTCAGCTTGCCGCCCACACCCCTTTCGCGGAGGACATCGCAGTCTCAGCTGTCCCTTGCTGTCATCTACAGTCTTGCACCTATTTCCAGCCTTCCACCCATAGTTTGCAGCTATTTACAGCAGAGCGACTATTGTTGATCACTCTCCATTCAGAAAACAATCTCGTTTTTGCAGATTTCAGGTATTTCAGCTTGCTGCCCACACCCCAAACGCAGAGGACATAGCGGTCCAAGCTGGCCATTGCTGTCTAGAACAGTGTAGTGCATGTTTCCAGCCTATCACACATTGTTCGGAGCCGATTTCAGCATATTGACTGCTGCTGCTGTTTTTTTTCTGCGTTTTTAGCATAGAAACAGGGAACGCCTGTTCCGGGCCTTAGGAATAGATTAACGCGTTCCGGCATGTGTCTACCAGTGAAACGCCCATGGAACGTTCCTGCCCATTCCCAGCCTTGTTTCTGCCCGTTCCGCACCGTTCCGGGCCGTTCCAGCAGCCGTTCCCTGTTTGGAACGGCCATTTCCTGGAACTGCAGCAAGCGTGGACAGACGACTGGAGGCAACTGCTGTGCGATACGTAACAGGCAACAGCTGCACGCGACGAGGCGATTGCACGGCGGGCACTGCGACCAGCGCGTAACGGCGAAAGGCGGGCGTCACAGTGCACAACTGACGGGTCCGTTGACCCGTAGATTTTTTCAAAAATTCAAATCTTTTTTTTGAAATCTCCTTCATCCATTGACAGGGTTTCGCACGTGTGAGCACAAGATCTCTTATCTGTTCAAAATCGGCTCAGAAATTTGGGGCTTTTCTCGAATTTGGGGATCTCAACACAAAATTGGACAATTTGACTCAGAAATTGCAAAGTCGGTGCACATCTACCCGGGAATTTTGGGGCTTTTCACATTTTAGTGAAATTCTTTCAATTTCACTAAAATTAGTGCACGCAGGACTTGGAAAATTTGGGGATTTGTCCAGATTTGGTGCAAGCAAGATGCAACAGTGATATCATGCCACCCTTCTCACTTCCACCATGCAATCTTTCAACCAACTTAATCTATGAGCTCTCTCTCTCTCTCTCTCATATATATATATATATATGCCGTTCCCTCCATTCCTGTTCCCTAACTTTAGGCGTTCCCCCCGTTCTGGGGGGTCCCGTTCCCGTTCCCGTTCCCGTTCCCATTCCCCGTTCTTGGTAACTATGGTTTTTAGTATTTCTCTCTCCTGCAGGCTGTTCTGCTTGCGTTTTTAGTCTCTCTCTCCTGCAGGCTGTCTTGTATGTATTTTTAGTTTTTCTCTCTCTTGTTGCCTGCATTTTTAGTATTTCTCTTTCCTAACTTGCGCTTTTCTACTGGTTGCAACCTCTTACTGCTGGTCATATCCTCCTCCCAATGGCAGCTCACTTTCAGCCTTTCCACTACCCTCCCACCCCTTGAGGCGGACATTGTGGTTCGTGCTTCACACTGCCCTCACACCCCTTGAGGCGGACATTGCGGTTCGTGGTTCATGGTGGCTGACCTCTTCCTTCTTCAGCAAGGCACACTGGTATCCATGGCTTCTTTACCAACAGATGACTAGACTACTGGGTGCTCCTACTGTGGCATCAACAAGCACACCACCTATGCTTGCCGACTTCGACCTTTGCTCCCCACCCCTCCAGAGTACATGCGTCTTCCACCAGGCACTCCTTGTGCCACCTCTCCTTTTTGGGCCACATAGAACGTTTTGCATTGGCTATCAGAGTACTATGTTCAAGGCAACAAGACGCATCCAATGTGCACAAAGTTTTTTTGAGCACATGGAGGATCAATTGACGCTATGACCTCTTGGAGATCGTCACAATGCCAGCGGTAGTCTTCTCCCACTTATTTTCAGGTACAGTGGCTTCCACGACCTATGGATCTGCAATCCGCTCCATCGAGAGATAGTGATTGTTTGATACTGTCTCCTCGTCAGTCTGCTCCTTCGAGAGACAGTGGTTGCTTGACTTATTTCTTTTCTTCGGCTACCTAGTCTGCTCCACTGAGAGATAGCGATTGTTGCCCACCTCTTGCTCATTCTGAGCCCCACCCTTTTCCACCCTCGACTACTCAGGTTTGAGAGGCCACCTCTGGGAGTTCTGCGGCACCCCAAATACCTTCTTCGGCACGACCAACAGCATTTCCTTCGTCATTAGACATTTCGGAGTCCGTGATCCATAAGTTTTTGGATTCCCTATCTACTTCAGAGGGGGATTTGAAAGGGGATGTTATTTCTTTGCCCTCAGAGGTGGCATTTACTTCTTCGACTTCAGCAGGGGTTCCTCCACCTCCCACCTCAGAGTGGGAACCTATTCCACATGAAGTTCTTCACCCATCCTCTACTTTCTTGGGGTGGCTGTCTTCGACCAGTCATCTCTTCTACTGATACTCAGGATCTTCAGGTACCACCTAGATCGGGACCTCGGAGGTTCAACTGCGACCTGGTGATGAGGCCTTCGTATTCCTTCCAGCATGGATGCACAGAGCTAGTGGCTTCTCTCCCGAGGTTGTGTTTCGGGTTCTCCAGTTCACTCTGTCTACTGGTCTTTACTGCAGATTCCCTTTCTAGTGGAAATCTTGGATATTCAGGATTCTCTACATCTTCTTCCTCCTCTTCTTCTTGCCTTCGTCCCTTGGTCAGTATGGAGCCACCTCCCGAGATCGAGTACGGGCATATCCTTATGGTTCTCGGCACTACACAAAGTCCGACATTCCTCCTATGCATTGCATGTTTTCATCATCTTTGTACTAGGGCGTTTGGGCAAGTGAACAATTTTCCCACGAGGGACACTGTCCAAGTGGCACCTGCTGCCTAAGCATTGCATCTCCACCTCACTCTTCTCTTGTTCTTCTTTTTGGGCTTGAGAGGGGGTGTTGAGAAACCCTTCACCCGCAGTTTGCGTTTTTGCATTTTGCGTTTAGGGTTTGCAGGCGCCATCCTAGATTGACTGTGCCTCTTTATAGGCCACTCTCTCATTCATTCCTTACGATTGATTCATTCAGTCCATCACCTCTTCTCTTCGGTCTCTCCACTACTCTCACACCCCTTTAGGAGGACATTGCGGTTCGTGGTTGTCTTCATCATCTTCCTTGTGCTACAGTACCCTTGGTCCCTTGTATCACATTCACTCCATAATTCGGAACTTCATTCATCAGAGTTTCTTCTCTCTTCTCTTCTCTTCTGCATGTTTGCCGAGTTCACTCCGTGTTCCTCCCCGCAAACCCTACTGTCTCGCTGGTACGTCATCTTAATGATAGACCTCCCCCAAGGTTAGTTGTGGAACCCTACACCAAGGGGGTTGGTTTCATCGCTTTAGAGAGCTTGGATGTGTTGTTATAGAAATTACGTGAACAAACCTAGTGACCTAAAATGTTAATTAAGAAAGCTGCCTTATGTGTTGAAAATGTAAGTGTCGTAGTTGATTAGACAACTAAAGATGATCTAAAGAGAGATGGGGAGGGCAAGATCCTCGATGGGTCCATTGTAAGGCAGAGTGGTCTTGGTTAGCTAATAGCTTTTTTGCAAAGTTACATTAGTTTAGCAAATTGCTTGTTAACCAATTAGAAAAGCAAGTAGAACCTTGACTCGTGTGTTGTTTTAGGGATCGGAATGAGACTATGTTCGATGGAGAGAAGGATTGATGTGTTGTACTCTGCTTCGTTTCTCATTCTCTTTGAACCAAGTGTGACACGGGTCCTCTTTGGTTCTAGTTGACTTTTGTTCAAAGACGCTAGATAAGGTGTTAGGTGACCTTAGTTTACTTTAGCAACCTAGATTCAGGTCGATCCTTATGGATTGTGATTCGAACTTTCCATTGTGAAGTGGACTCAAGCAACCCTTGTTGACAAACCCCATGTTATTCCAAGGAGTATTGGGCGACATCACTTAGAAATATCTCGAAGGGCCGCTAAAATTGTGCCATTGAGGAGTTCTCAGTTGACATGTCACACGTAGTATCAAAGCAAAATGTTATGAATAGAGAAGTAAACAACTTTACATGTGTTTGCCTAATGCTTTGTTCTATGAATTTGAGGAAAAGAAAGCTAAAACCAGCCTAAAGGGGTGTTCTAAATACTGTGATCTTGGTTGCCACTAGGCCCCTTTTGCAACCATGAATGTTGATCTTCAAGAAAAGAAATCTCTCTTGAAGCAAATCAAGCCACCAGAGTTCATGAAAAAGGGATCCATCGTAGAGATTGATGTTGGAGTTTGAATCAAAATCCTTGGAGATTACTTTGATGCCATTGAAATAAGTGCAACTAACAAGGCTATGATTCCTAGGCTGAAGTTGATAGGTGAGGCAAGCTTATGGTGGAAGTAGTGATGTTGAGACAACGCTACCACTAAAACCTTTGTAGGCTGGGTAGATATCAAGAAGGCCGTAAGACAGAGATACTTGCTGTTTTCCTATCGTACCATCAAGATGAATGAGTCTTTTTCCTTGCGTTAGCTAGGACTAAGCATGGAGGCCTATTATTCTTGGTTTGTGACACTTCAAAAATGTGCTTAACTTTAAATTTAATATTTATTAAAAAAAACTTACCTGCAAGTCATCATCACCATTGCCAACACGCCAACACGACACCATGACCAATTACGTTGCTATGCAAACAAGTTGCCTCTACTTTGCTAACCACATCAATATCCAAACCATTGCAGTCTCACGACTCGAAGACCATACACACGATATAGCATTGATTGCAATGAGAGGAGGGTATTGATTATTACACACACACACAGAGTTTTTAATGATGAAGATATATCCCTTTCTTGTACTAGTTAAGGGTGGAATCTTGGTGGGATTGAACCTTTGGGTTGTTACTTTCGTATGGGTCTTGTTTAGGTGGTGTGATATAAATTACGTGAACGAACCCAGTGACCTAAAAGGTTAGTTAAGGAAGCTACCTTTATGTGTTGAAACATAAGCATAGTAGATAATTAGACAACTAAAGTTGACCCAAAGAGGGAAGTGGAAGGGGGAGATTCCCGATGGGTTCGTCCTAAGGCAGGGTAGTCTTCGTTAGCAGAGAGCTTTTCTCCGAAGTCATGCTAGTTTAGCAAATCGTGTGTTGACCAATTAGGAAAGCAAGTAGAACACTAGCTCGGCGTTGTATAGAATGGGACAATATTTTACAGACAATAGGGTTGATGCATTGCACTCCCCTTCTCATTCTCTTTGAACCAAGTGTGATATGGGTCCACTTCGGTTTAGGCTGACTTACAAATGCAGCGGCTTGAAGATCAATGATAGATAAGGTGTTAGGTGACCTTAGAACTTGGTGAATGATGAAACAGGTCATGGAATCCATAAACCAAAACTTGAGAAGATGCATACAAGGCTCAAGTCACATTGGCTATAGTGACCATTGGGATACCTCCAATCTCCCTCTCTCCATGGGATGCATATGTGCAATGAATGAGAAGAATTGAGAATAGGCCATGAAACATGGCTTGAGACAATTGAGCGAGACATAAATGGTCCCCCCAATGCCCACTCAAGCACTTGCTTGAATGCCCAAATACAACCAATAAAACCCATGAAATGTACTGATGCTAACACAATCTCTCAAATCATGCGTGACAAGTACAATGAAATGTACAATAAATGGGCGAACAACAAGCCCTTAGGAACCATTACCACATTCCATACTACAACGATGATTTGTCGAAAACTTGTATCACGATCATACATACAACAATGACAAGCAGAGATCCAAGCAATAGGTGATCAAGGCCACCAAGGTGCCTCGGAAAGGCATTGATGTTGATGTTGATCATACTAGGCCTTGAATATAGAGAGTCAAATTAGTTGAATCTTGATATCCATCACGAACCAGCTCTTCTACGATGCCAATTGGGCCTTTGTCAACTGAGTTTGGAGATTCGAAACTTGGAGCTAATTTGACTTTTAGGTTCATGATGGGATGTTTGATAGAGATTGGTCTTTGCTCCTAGTCTATTTCCACATGAGGAGACACGTGGTGTTAAGTACACCTTGTAGTTTCCTTTGAGTTGTTATGGTGTGAATGCACCCCATGCACGGGCACTTCTTGTCCTCTTGTGTGGAAGGGGTTTTTTCCTTTTGTGAATACACTTTAGCGTGTAGCTCTATATAACCTTAGGGTTTTCCTCAACCTTGCTTGCCATTTTTGCAAATTTTTAAAAAATATAAAAATCCTGATTTTTGAATTTTATTTTTTTGGGAAATTTTGTGCAATTTCTCATCCATCTTGGTTGTCTCTACCTATCTCTGCTATTTTTAGCTGTGCAGAAAATTTGAGAAACCCTAAAAGTGCAAAAACCCTAATTTTCCAATTAGGGGCTTTTGAGAAAATTTTCAAAGAAATTCTTAGTTTCACATGCCCAATGCCCAGAAATTTGGGAGTTTTTGATTGACCCATCCAATTTTTGCAATTTCTTGAAATTTCCATCTCAAAATTTGGGGTTTTTGCTGGATTCACCTTTCAGTGTATGGATCTTCATTGAAATTGTGTAAATTCAGCAATTTTTTCAATATTCGTGTGCAAAATTTGGGGATTTTGATAAATTTCAGCTTGCTGCTCATACATGTATGTGTGTAAATAGCCCGAACAGCATACGCATTGACATTTCCATTGGTTGTAATGCCTTTCTCATCTCATTTTACTTTTAGCGGTTTTCTTTTTGGTGCACAAGTATTGGGACAGTAGCTCCCTTGTCCATTTGTGGACAAACTTTGAGTAGTTGCCTTAGTTGCATTTGTTTATTAGCGTGTGCAAAGATGACATATAATCAGAATGAGCTGTTTGGGGTGCTTTTTGTTGATGACAAGTTGGATGGTACTGACTATTACACTTAGTCGTACATGAGGAAGCACCAACTATTACTATTGGTCATACATGAGGAAGCATGTATCGGTTGTGAAAGGCTTTGGGGGAATACACCTGAATGCTGAATCCTAATTTATAGCAGAAATTAGGGTTTACCAATCTCCTTAGGAAGAGTGTTGAGAATTCAAGGCTTGGTACTTGAAATCCAGTAGCTCAAATGTAGGGATTTCAAATAATTTCAAGAGGCCTATTAGTTAACATTAAGGTTTGGTGTCATGAGGACATGTATTTTTGAAATGTCACTTAACTTGTGGATTAATTTTTAATCACATGGTTAAGTAAATGTTGCACATGTGAGGTGTAACTAGGGTTAGAATCAATCTACGAGCTTAGGACCTGAGGAAATCACGAGATATCAAAGGCATAAGAGGTAGCACTTCCATTCCTCTAGTTATGGACAACTCCGTATATAGTGGGGCTCGGATGTATTCAACATGCATCCAAGGGAGTGTGATGACAATATGTTTGCCATGAGGTTACTACTTAGTGTACTTGTCATTGTGAGATGTATGCAGACGAGTATGAGTTTCACTTGGGGCACTGGAACTATAATTTTGCATTAGCTTATGATCAATTTGGCATGAATTTTGCCTCAATTTTGAGACTTATAAGTTTTAGCTCAGTTTTTGAGTAGCTTGAGAACCGTATATGGTTACTTTTGGGATTAATTTTACATTAGTTTTTATATTGATTGTTGGCCAATTTTTCGCAATGTGTTTGTGATCAGTTTGGGGTCACATTTGCAACACTTTGTGATCAGTTCTCAAATCAGCAACAAGCAATCATTTTATGATTAGATTATGCTCAGTTTTCAATGATTAACATCTGGTTCCATGGACAACAACATATGTTATGATGCCATTGATGTTTTAGCCATGGTTTATACTTGGTTATGCTATGCTATGGTTTGGTTTTGCCAGATGAGTTGATCTCATGAGAAATAGACATGTCACATAGAATCTGGCAACGTTTTTAAGATTCTTTGTGAGTTTTATGTTATGTTATGATTAGTTGGTAATTTTGAGCATGTGCTGGCATATGGAATGGTTGAGTAACATTGTGTAATGTTGTGTTAACTATGATGCCTTGTGGAAATTCCAATCTACTATTTTGCTTTTGATGCATGTGGCAGTGCAATCGAGGATGATTGCAAGGATTTTAAGTGGAAGGGTTGCGATGAGGATATGTATTTTTGAAAGATCACTTAACATGTGATGAATTTTTTAATCACATGGTTAAGTAAATGTTGCACATGTGAGGTGTAATTAGGGTTAGAGTAAATCTATGAGCTCAGGATCCGAGAAAATCACGGGATATGAAAGGCAAAAGTTGCTATAAGTTATGCGCACATGTACTCAGTGGTATTTGGTACCAATTGTTGGCCTAGGTCATTCATTTGGTCATAAGTGTCAATTGGTGACACTAGAGAAGTGGCGTTTAATGGTCCCTATGTTAGCAATCAGATCAGATTTTGGTCGGGCAGCCAGTCGGACTGCCACGTGGTAGTCCGACCTGATTCTTGACAGTCGGCTGCATTTAATGCAGCCAACCTGCATTTATTGGGCGCCTGGTTTTTGGCTATTTATAGCCGATTTTCCAGCAGTCTTCTCCACTTCTTCTGATCGCAGATTCAGGCTGGAGATTCATGCAGATTCCGTCTCTGTTCGCAGATTTCAGGCAGGAGATCGTGCAGACTGCAACGGACTTCGAGGTGAACAGCAGGTTGCATCGTCGAGGTGGAGACACGTAGTCTCGCGCACTGTGCCCGTGTACATATCTGCATATCTTTGTATACAGCACACTTTATACAGCAGATCTTCATCTTCCACTCTCTTTCTCTCTCCTCTCTCTGCGTTCTCTCTCTTTCAGCCTTACGCTTCCGCACCGTTGCACTCTGACATGGTATTAGAGCATTGTAGAAGGGCTGGCTGAGTGAAGAACCAACCTGAAGAGGAGTTTTCTGTGAGAGTGCGCTGCGGAAGAGGAAATACGAACACGGAGGAAGAGAGAGAGAGAAAGCAGAAAATAAGGAAGAGAAATCTGCACTGACTGAAATGAATGCTGAATACACTGAAATGGACTGATCAGTCCCTGCACACAGCCCACAGCGTCAGTGAGGGCACCAGATCAGGCTGATGATGATGGCAGCACCACCACGGGGGAGAAGGAGTGTCGGAATCTGCAAGAAGACAAGTGATAAAGTGGGGAGGGGGGCTGCCTATAAATAGGCAATGGACAAACCCTAACCCTAACCCTAAAATGGGCGCAAACCCTAAAATGCCCTAAAATGGGCGCCCCACAACAGTGACCAAAAAAAGTGGCCGGGCAGCCACTGGCTGCCCACTAAAAGAGGCCAAAAAGAAATACACATCCTAAGAGAGCCAGTCAAGAGTGACTAGCCTCCCCCATCATAACACATGACAGACATGTCAGAGCTCCTAATGTCCTCGTTTGACTCAGACTGAGGCTCACAGGCAAGAGATGACAAGGCATGACAAACATGACTGCTAACACCCCCTCTCAGATCCTGGATGTGGCTGAAGGCCGAAGAGGAAATAGATCCTGGGGTGGCAAGAGGAATGCCAATGTCGATGAAGTCTGTCGATGTAGACTGCCGTTGAAGGAGCTCCTCATGATCCTGGGAATCCCCCTCTAAAACACTAGGGGCCAGGGAATCCACAGTCGCATCACCAAGATCGTCCACCTCTGAAAGGGATGGGGGGTATGAGGGAACCACCGGAGGAGAAGGTGGGGGATGGGAAGGAACCTGTGGAATAGAAGGTGCACAAGCGGGAATGGGTGTAGCAATAGACTGCCGCGGAGGACCTTGCATCAAAGAAGGGGAATGGAGCCTGTAAAGCCCGCTCTCCTGCCAACCTGTAGATAAGACAGCTCCTGTAAGAGAATCCTCAATAACAACGGCATGCTCGGTGAAGATTACTCGTGTGCCAAGCCTCGTAAGGCCATAAACTGAGAGGAGGGGAAGGCCCAAATCCGGAACATGTAGGGCCTGTGAAAAGGAGCTCGAAGGTCGGTCGGTAAACAAAGGCAATGTGCCAACACCACTAATAGGCACCGATAAAATGTCACCAACAGTGACTGAACCCTCTGATGGACGGAGATCCTGTAACAAATCACCTCGGGGAGTCATATGACTCGAAGCACCACTGTCCACTAACCAAGGTTGCGCAGAAGACACTGCAGCCACGGAAGAAGGATCCTCCTCCAAAGCATGGATATGAAGGAACACTGACTCATGGGTAACAGCTGGTGTAGAGGTAGAAGAAGGCTCCGATGTAGATCCACCCTTCGCTCCCGGACGAAGGTGAGGGTACTTCTTCCAGCATTTCTCCTCGGGATGTGTCCCTTTCCCACAGTGTGGGCACTTCGGTCTCTTTGAATCGGAGTCAGAGCCTGAAGAACTGTCCTTCTGCTTAGCCTTTGACTTCGTCTTCTTCTTCTTTTGTCCTCCCAAACCTGCAACAAAGACTCTAGTGGAGTCGGATCCACTAGCACTGACCTCTCTGAGTCGCTCGTCATGCTCCAAGACAAGCGGGGATAGCTCCTCCCATAGAAGCTTCTCACGGGTCCTCGATGTAAGAAGGCTGGTGTAGAAGACATCAAACCGAGGCGATGGCAGCAGCTGAGTCAAAAGAATCATAGCCATGTCTTCAGAAGATATCGTCCGACCGAGGGATGCAAGCTCATCCCTCATATCCTGTAATCTGCGGATGTGGTCCTTCATGGAAGGACTATCATCAATAGCGAGCATCTGCAACTTCTTTTCGAGAGATATCCGGTGGGCAAACGTCTTCTGTTGATAGAGAGACGCGAGCTTTCTCCACACGTCCGCTGCAGTCTTCAACCTGTGAACATGAACAAGGACAGAATCTTGCAAACTCAGAAAGAGGAAAGATCGGGCTCTAGAATTGAGCCGATCCCATAAGGCTGCACGATCCATAGATGTCCCATCTGCGGGATCCACCTGAGGCCGGGGAATAGGAAGAGAAACAAGCTCCCAAAGATCGAAGGAGTCCAAGATACACTCCACCTTGCAGGACCATAGAGAAAAGTTGGAGCCATCCAACCGGTCCTCTTTGGGCAGCTGAGGAAGTATGGGTACCTGTACAGGGGGTACCAAAGGCTGCATCTTCGGCCCACTGGAAGAGGCTCGCCGAGATACATGAATAGAAGGGGGACGGGAAAGAGGAATAGACTCCGGAGGACGGTCCCCGTGATAGAAATCACGCCTCCGTTCAGATGAGTGTCGAGACAAAAGCTCGTCATCTGAGTCATCAAAGCCCGTAAACTGATGAGAAGACATCTTCGATATCTGCAAACACCAAAACATAACAAGGGAAGGTTGCCGGGGCCGAAACACAAACACCAGAGGCTCCTGAGCTGGCCGCCTTGCACAGAACGCAAGGATGATGTCAAACGCAAATGCTAACGATGCAATCACCACAGAAAAACAGCCTCCTGCCTCAAAACGCAGCCTGGGAATAGGTCGCCAGCAGGAAAAGAGCCGCCTGAAGACAGAACAACAGCCAGAACAGCAAGGCGCAGGCTGGAGGAGTGTCGCCCAGCTGGAGGAGGGCCGCCCAGGCTGAAAACGCAAATTTGGGGATGAGGCCAACAGGAAACGCAAAGATGTGACACCAAAACAGGCCGCCTTGATCAAGAAGATGGTGCAGAAGGTGACGCCTCAGCTGTTAGAGACGTCTTGACCAGCAAACGCAAGGTTGTGGGTGTTCTCCCGCGTAAAACTCAGCTCCATGTACTCTCCTTTGGCTCTGATACCATGTGAGAGTGCGCTGCGGAAGAGGGAATACGAACACGGAGGAAGAGAGAGAGAAAGCAGAAAATAAGGAAGAGAAATCTGCACTGATTGAAATGAATGCTGAATACACTGAAATGGACTGATCAGTCCCTGCACGCAGCCCACAGCGTCAGTGAGGGCACCAGATCAGGCTGATGATGATGGCAGCACCACCACGGGGGAGAAGGAGTGTCGGAATCTGCAAGAAGACAAGTGATAAAGTGGGGAGGGGGGCTGCCTATAAATAGGCAACGGACAAACCCTAACCCTAACCCTAAAATGGGCGCAAACCCTAAAATGCCTTAAAATGGGTGCCCCACAACAGTGACCAAAAAAAGTGGCCGGGCAGCCACTGGCTGCCCACTAAAAGAGGCCAAAAAGAAATACACATCCTAAGAGAGCCAGTCAAGAGTGACTAGCCTCCCCCATCATAACACATGACAGACATGTCAGAGCTCCTAATGTCCTCGTCTTACTCAGACTGAGGCTCACAGGCAGGAGATGACAAGGTATGACAAACATGACTGCTAACATTTTCATCACGACACAAGGTTGTGTTTCCAGCGTTCGAGGGCGAGCGGGAGGGCTGCGCCTCGGAACAAGACTGAAGCAAGTGTGGGCGCGTGGGAAAGGAGTCCAGCTGGTGGATTTGCTACTGTCTGAAGAGGAGGAAGGCTGAGTTTTCAGCTTTCAAGTGCAGGTTTTGCTTTTTCATCGCCTCCGGCGGGTGAAGAAGGTTCAGGTCACGGAAGAAAGAGCCCTAGCAAGCTGCGTTTTCACAGTCAGAGGGGGCTGCTTTTGCGTTTGTAAAGGCATTACAGGTGAAGATGTCTATAGAGATTGACTTGGAGTTCCAAACGATTATGGACCGGAAGGTGCCTGTCTTACCGGCTCTCCCCACAGATCAAAAGCTCGATGGCGACAATTACTGCATCTGGCGTGTCATGATGCTGGCCATCCTTGAGTCCTATGATTTGGCGGAGCTTGTGCAGGAGATCAACCGGCCCTCGGTGAGAGATGAGTCCAAACTCTCTTCCGATGCTCGTGCGGAGTTGGCCAAGGCACAGTCTCACTGGGACAAACTGAATGCCCGGATTCATTCTTTTCTTTTTCTGTCTTGTACTACAGCCGTGATAGCCCACATCGAGCACTCGACGGTGGCTTGGGAGATATGGCTGGAGCTTGATTAGATGTATAACCGAATGACCCTTATGAAGTGGGTTTCTTTGGAGGTGCAGATGCGGACTTTGTCCATGAACAAGTCTTCTTCGTTGCAGGAGCACATCAACAAGCTTAGACAGCTTCAGATTCAAGTTCAGAATGCGGGAAAGCCGATTTCCTCCGAAGACACGGCGATCACACTTTTGTCCTAGTTGCCGCCACGATTCGGTGCTTTCTACTCCGCCCTTATTGCTTCGGGACGTGAGTCTACTCTTCGGTGGGAAGAGCTGGTTCCTATGGTCTTGGACCAAGAGGAACAACTGAAGGGACAGCATGCTTCCAAGTCGGAAGCCTTGACAGGTCAAGCCTCTCAGAAGAAGCGGAAGGACCAAAAGAAGAAGAAGGGGGACAACAAGTCCAAGAAGGACAAGGATAAAGACTCCACATGCCATATTTGTGGAAAGACTGGCCATTGGAAGAAGGATTGCCCTGACATAGACAAGAAGGACACCAACAAGAAGGACACGAAGGATCTTGGTGCGGTATCAGCTGCGTTTCTTCATCTAGCTGTCATTGAGGACTCTACACCGAATGCTTCTGATGCTGCGTTGACAGCTTCCCAGGCTCGAGAGTGGATCGTTGACAGTGGTGCCTCCGGGCACATGACTCCTTCATCAGTTGGTGTTGTCCAATTGCGACCTTCGCGTGGGCAGATTCTCATTGGAGATAGCTCTTCGGTGTCTATTGCCGGACAGGGTGAGATGCAGCTTATTCCCGATGGACGTGGTGGTACCCATACCTCAGAGGTCTTGCATGTGCGAGGTTTAGGGTATCATCTACTTTCGGTTCATAAGATTTGTTTCCTTGGACTTTTGGTGGAGTTTGATAGTGATTCAGTGCGAGTCCTTGATCGTGGGTCGAGGAAGGTTCTCTCATCAGGATATGAGGAGAACGGCATCTACAAATAGACGTCTTCTACCGCCCTCCCTACTCTTCTTCTTACCTCTCAGACACAGTCAGAGCTATGGCATGCTCGGTTTGGTCACCTCAACTATGATTATCTTCGGAGGGCGTCACGTGGACAGCTTGTTCAAGGGTTGCCGGACATAGTGGTGAGCCAGCAGCCATGCGTCTCCTGCATTCGTGGGAAACAATATAGGGATGCGATTCCCAACAAAGCTTCGCGGCGGTCTACTTCATTGATGGAGCTTGTCTCTATGGATCTTTGTGGCCCTATGAGGAACGAGTCCTTGAGAGGCAGCTCGTACTTCATGTTGATCGTAGATGACTACAGCAGGATGACTTGGGTCTACTTCTTGGCATTGAAGTCAGAAGCTTTCTCCCACTTCAAGGATTGGCTTCTCTTTGAGAAGAACCGATCAGGCCGGCGATTGAAGACCTTGCGATTCGACAAGGGTGGTGAATTTGTTTCTAATGAGTTTGCTCGTTTTTGTGCAGATAAAGGTATTCACCAGGAGTTTGCTAACACCAACACTCCTCAAGAAAATGGCATTCTTGAATGGAAGAACCGAAGTGTGATCGAGATGGCGCGCACCATGATGGAGCACCGACAGACACCTCAGTTTCTGTGGGTCGAGGCTGTGGCTACTGCAGTCCACATCCTTAACCGATCCCCCACTTCGGCCGTTGATGGGATGACATCTTTTGAGGCTTACTTTGAGACTAAGCCCGATGTTTCTTATTTTAGGGTTTTTGGGTGTGATGCCTATGTTCACATTCCCAAGACTCATCGTGATAAATTTGAAGCAGCTTCCCGAAGACAGGTGTTTGTTGGCTACAGCTCTCAGTCCCACGGCTATCGTTTGTATGATCCCGTCAAGCGGGATGTGTACATCAGTCGAGATGTGCGATTCGTGGAGGTTCCGGACATAGCAGCGGGTGAGGAGCATCTCGTTCTTGGAGATCTAGAGGAGAGTTGGGCTCTCGAGACAGTTCCTTTGGAGCCTGCGCCTTTTGATTTCGATTTTGTTTCCGATACAGAGTCTACTGTTCCACCGGTCACCCCCGAGGAGTTACCACCGGTGGATATCCCAGAGTCTTCAGCTGATGGAGAGAGACGAGGAGAGGTCCGGCCTCCTCCTCGTTGGGCCCGTAACACACTCCGTGATTCAGGGATCGAGGGGGTCCCTAAGGAGTGGGGACCGCAAGATGGTCCGCGGCGGTTTCGGAGGCACCAGGCACATTCTACGGAGCTTGTTTGCTCTAACTATTGTTTGATGATCCGTGTTATGCAGGATCAAGAGCCCACCTCCGTGAAGGAGGCTTTACAGTCCGCACCATGGAAGTAAGCTATGGAAGCTGAGTTGGAGGCCATTGAGAGGCATGGCACTTGGTATCTCGTGCCTCGCCCCCGGAATAAGAAGGTGATTGGCGTCAAATGGGTCTTCAAGACCAACTACCTTAGCGATGGTTCTTTGGATAAGCACAAGGCTCGCCTTGTTACTAAAGGTTTTGCACAGCGCCCAGGGATTGATTGTCATGATACTTTTGCCCCCACTGCTCGTATGGCGACTATTCGAGCTGTTCTTGCCTTGGCTGGCCATAGGAGATGGCCTGTCTACCAATTGGATGTGAAGTCGGCCTTCCTCAATGGTGATTTGAAGGAGGAGATCTATGTAGAGCAGCCTCCTGGTTTTGGATCTTCAGATGGGCAAGTCTACAGGTTGAAGAAGGCCTTGTATGGCCTCAAGCAGGCTCCGCGTGCATGGAACGAGAAGATTGATTCGTTCCTTCAGTCACAGTTGGGATATCGGCGTTCCAAGGCCGATCCGCAGCTTTATATACACACTTCTGAGGCTGGTTGTGTGCTTTTTGTATTGTATGTTGATGATTTGATTGTCACAGGTGATCATGCATAGAAGGTCAAAGAGACGAAGGCAGCTTTACATCAGACGTTCGAGATGACGGATTTGGGTCTACTCCATTTTTTCTTGGGCCATGAGATTCATCAGTCTCAGAGGGGGATTTTCATCTCTCAGGAGAGATATGTATAGGAGCTCTTGGTTTCTTTTGCGATGGAGGATTGTCGGACCATTTCTACTCCTATGGATCCGAACTGGAAGGCCACTTCACATTCAGCTTCTCCCATGGCGGATGCTTTCCGCTATTGTTAGTTGATTGGATCATTGATTTGGCTCCTCAACACTCGTGTTGATCTTTGTTTTGCTGTTGATCTCTTGTCGGGGTTCATGAGTGAACCTCAGATGGTGCATTGGCAGGTTGCCTAGCGGATACTTCGGTATTTGAGGGGGACATCTGATTTAGGGATTCACTATCCAGCAGGCATAGGTGGTTCAGATCTTGTACTTGCAGGTTGGAGCGACTCGGATTGGGCTGGTGATGTGGACCACAGGCGGTCTACAACAGGTTACTGTTTTACCTTGGGTGCCGGTGTTATCTCATGGAGTAGCAAGAAGCAGCCCACAGTAGCCCTTTCGTCTACTGAGGCGGAGTATCGGGCCGCGTCTTCCACCACATGTGAGGCTGTGTGGCTTCGGAGATTGTTGGAGGAGCTTGGCTGCCCCCAGCCTCGTCCTACTTTGCTGCAATGCGACAATGAGAGTTGCATTGCCTTGGCACGGAACCCTGTTTTCCATGCCCGGACGAAGCACATAGAGATCCAGTACCACTTCATCAAAGAGAAGCTTCTGGATGCGACCATCACAGTGGAGTACTGCAAGACGGAGGACAATCTTGCAGATTTGTTTACGAAGGCACTTCCCCAGGCTCTACTTCGGAGACATGCCAGATCCCTCAGGCTCTTGCCCCGCCCAGGCTCTGAGAGGGGGTGTTAGCGATCAGATCAGATTTTGGTCGGGCAGCCAGTCGGACTGCACAGTCGGACTGCCATGTGGCAGTCCGACCTGATTCCTGACAGTCGGCTGCATTTAATGCAACCGACCTGCATTTATTGGGCGCCTGGTTTTTGGCTATTTATAGCTGATTTTCTAGCAGTCTTCTCCACTTCTTTTGATCGCAGATTCAGGCTGGAGATTCGTGCAGATTCCGTCTCTGTTCGCAGATTTCAGGTAGGAGATCGTGCAGACTGCAGCGGACTTCGAGGTGAACAGCAGGTTGCATCGTCGAGGTGGAGACACGCAGTCCCGCGCACTGTGCCCGTTTACATATCTGCATATCTTTGTAAACAGCACACTTTATACATCAGATCTTCATCTTCCACTGTCTCTTTCTCTCTCCTCTCTTTGCGTTCTCTCTCTTTCAGTCTTACGCTTCCGCACCGTTGCACTTTGACACCCTAAGGCCAATGTGATGGTTAAAGATGATGCAGAGACGCTCGGGAATGAAAGTTGCCTAGCCAATTTAATTATTGGCCAGATTTTTTTCAAGGTATCGAAATAGTTATTTTATATATATATATATATATATATATATATTGCAAATAAAGTGTGTCTAATTATATTACTTCAGAAAAAACTTGAATACAAGGAAGTGCTCATGCTCAATAGACTAGCTTGAGTTGATGCAGAGTCACATATATATCAAATATACAAGCCTCTCAGGGCGGCTTAGAGGGGATGGGGGCAAGAAGCCATGGAGGGGGGGGGGGGGGTGTATTGCTATTTGGAGCTGCTTGCCTACATTACGAAAAACGGGTCTTGTCTGCTGCAAGTGCGCATGAAATCAGAATGGAGCTCTTGCCGAGCTCAAGACTCGCCCTGCACTTGGTCCCAATGGTCGCGAAGGGAGTGGATGATGGAGGTCCAAAGCTCTGCTAAAGTAGCCTGTACTGAAAGTCTCTCCCACAAAAAATCTCACGAAAAATGGGTCTTGGCCGTCCCAAGTGGGCATGAAATGAGAACGGAGCTCTTGCCGAGCTCGAGACTCGCCCTGCACTTGGTCATCCCAATGGTTGCAGAGGGAGTGGATGATGGAGGTCCAGAGCTCTGGTAAAGTCGCTTGTACTGAAAGTCTCTCCCCACTAAAAATATCATGACATCACGCCTTCTAGATATGCCATCTAGTAAGACTCCCTATGATCTCCCATACCTCAGAGCGGTTTGTTGTGGGCTCCAATACTTGGCAGATGGGTAGAGTTTTCAAACCGATCACTGCGCACGACCCTGCCTCAATAAAGAATATTGTGCCGTGCATCCTAGCCTCATATAAAAGGTGACAACCTTGGTTGATTTCCTGCCAGCAGAGAGCTTATGAGATATTTCCAAGGCTGGGAGCTATACGGCGGAGGATGTGGCATGCTCCTCTCCACACGAGGTGTGCCGTCTCACACGACCAAAGGCAGTGCTTTGGGGACTCCAGAGGTTGCTGTGTGCAGCGTTTACAATCTCCCTCCTGCATTTGGGCTAACCAACTCTCCACTGTCAGGCCTCCATGTGCCACCGGCCACAGGAAGTACGATATCCTCCTTGGCCTCCAGTTGTGGCGCCAAAAGGTCCATCGGAAAGCCTTCGTGATGCTGTGCTCCGCCTAGTGCCTGCTGCGTGACGGTGCCCAATCCATGTCCTTCTGTATCAGTATGTGTCTGCCAATCTTGACTGTGTACTCCAGGAACCTCGGTGGCTTCTTGGCGATTGCAGTGGCCGACCATAGCCACTCTCCCGGATCCCTCTCCAGCTCATCAAGTGGCATGTCCTCCCAAATCCAAAGGCGCCACTCCCTGAGCTCCTCCCAAAAGACATAGGGGTCCAGTCGCCATGTCTTCCCCTGAAGGCCAAAACCACCCGAATCTTCCTCCATGGAAGGACAACTATCCCCTCATCTTGTTGTCCTCTGTCAAGGGCCTGATATCCCCTCTCCTGTACGATGAAGAAAGTCCCATGTGGTGCGCCTCCCACTCTCCTTGCCACATGTAGGGGATACCTTTGGTGAAAACCTGGCGGTCCATACCTGCCCGGGCTCTATTGGCTCTCGTCTCGGGGAGGTAAACCACTCCTGAGGTATTGTTGCGTTAATCTCCCTTCTCCTCAACTCAACTTCTCTTTGGCAACCGGATGCTTGCTGCAACACCTCCTCGTCCATCATCTCGTACACCTCTCGCCATGCCTGATGGTATGAGCTGGGCCAGCATCCCACCCAGCCCACTAAATGTGGGGGCGCTCGCCAATCTGTACCCCCTCCCGATCTTTGACGTGGGGGTTTCAGATCACCGGCTGGTGGTCTATCTCCTCCTGGCAGCACGGGGGGGCTTTGGATTAGGGTCTTACAGAGTCCTTGCCACACACGAAGCAGACTGCGTAGCAAGGGGGATTTGGGGGGGTGATCTGGGTTGTCGTGAAGATCCATCTCAAGGACGGTCTGCAATCACCGCCAAGCCTCTGTCTATACTCTTGGAGATCCTCTTGCAATAGGACCTTCTAGGTCTGTCCTCTTGGTGTGAGGCCGCAAACTACTAGCTTGCCTAAGAAGGCCATACTCTGATACTCTGGATCTATGATCCCAAGCTCTCCCTTTGACCAATGCTGGATGATGGTCGTCCATGTCACCTTGGCCCGCCGGGAGTCCCTGGAGCCGTCTGATCCGGCTTAGAGGAAGTTCTGCACTAGGCGGCGAAGCTGTACTACACAGGACGAGGCAAAGCACCAACACGAGGCGATGTACCAAGCCGTCACTAGGAGGATCTGGTTAACCACTAGGGGAAAAGGCGAGCGTTACTCTAGTTGGTCAGCTTCCTCCGAATAGAGTCAAGGACTGAAAGAAACTGTTGGGAGGGAGTGATGTCGAATCCCACCTGGAACCTTAGGTAACGAACGGTCTGTTCTCTGCATATCCATTTGAATTCCAAGTGAATGTTCCACCCCGTGTTGGAGTCTGGGTTTGTAAGGAAACCAACTGACTTTCGCCAGTTGATTTTCGCTCCCGTTGGAGTACAGAATACCTGGAGAGCTAGTCTCACTCTCTCCAGCATCAACTCATTGTCCTCTACGTAAAGTGCTATATCATCTGCATACTCTGAGTCTAATAGCTCCGTCTCCTCTCACTAGAAGTCAGAGGCCGCGTAATCTGCTCACATGTGACCTGAGAAAGCGAGACATTGTCTCTGCAAAGAGTAAAAACTGGTATGGGGCCAAGGAGTAGCCTTGCTGGATTGATCTCTCCAGTCGAAACTCCTCCCCTCGCCTGGCACCTATAAGAACCTTGCTGGTGGCCGATTTGTAAAGTGTTGAGACCCCACGGATCCATGCCTGGGGTAAGCCCAACCTCACCATAGTGCCCTCTAAGAAGTCCCAGTCCACCTTGTCATAGGCTTTCTCGAAATCCAAGAGTAGTATAGCCAATCCCTGACCACTATGTTGGGCCCACTCTGTCGCCTCAAAGAAGGTGAAGACATTGTCTAGGATGCTCCTATCCTGGACAAAGCCTGGAAGCACAGGGCGGAGTCTGGAAGCACAGGGCGGAGTCGCCTACCAATCATCTTTGCCAGTGCCTTGTAGGCCACTGACAACAAGGTGATCGGTCTCCACTGGGATAGCTTCAACTGGTCTCCCCCTTTAGGGAGGAGACTGATAAGCCTTGTCGAAAGACTCCCTAGCATCTGTCGAGAAGTGAAAATCTCGTGAAAGGCCAGGAGCAAGGGGTCCTTCACCACCTCCCAGTAGGTAGTGAAGAAGGCCTTAGAGAGGCCATCCTCTCCAAGGCATCTTTACCCGTTCTGTGTATGGAAAGCCTCCTCAAGTTCCTTCTTTGTAAAGGGGGCTAGGAGAGAGCGTCCCATCTCCTCTGTGTGACAAGGGATAAGATGCGATCCCAGACCTGCTGTCTACATCACTGTGCTCTAGTAAAGCTGTTTCCTGCTGAAAAAGGCACATGTAGTAGTCGGTGGTAATCTCCATCACCTCGTCTGGGCTAGAACAAGTCCTCCCATACTGATCTTGAAGGCTGCGTATTTGCTCTCTTGAGGTGGGGGGTTGATGCACCTGGAAAACTCCCTGCACATCGTGTCTCCTTTCCGCGCCCAGAAGGTTGCTGATGTACGGAATGAGAACTCTGAGCGCTTGTCCTCTAGGCCGGTAATGGCTGCTCATGCGCGCACCTCCTGTGCGTGGAGGATGGGATGCCCTGGTGCCTCCTGTAGTAATCTCTGCATAGCTGCTAGGTCTCGTCAGAGTGCTTTCTCCTCCTCCTAGCTGTATTGTTTGGCCGATACTGCTTGATTCAGCTAGGACCTCTACAACTTCCTCTGCAATCCGGTTCCTCCTGTCCCACTCCCTAGTCCAAATCTGCTCAATCTGTCTCTTCACCTCCTCTCTCCTATAGATCGAGTCAGCGATCTGACAGGATCGTGTGTCTAGGCCAGATGTTGGGGAGTCAAGTGTCAAGAGAACCGAGCAATGATCGGACAAAGTGGTGTCCGCTAACTGCCCAGCTTGGCCTCCGTGAGAGCATTCCCACTCTCCCACATAAAACCTGTCCAGCCGCTCCAGTAGGACTCTACCTAGCCGCTTGTATCCCTAAGAGAAGTCCAACGACCTCTCCCTCTTGTGGAAAGCTGGGTCTCTCCAAGCATCGCGTGCTCCTACTGCCAGTAGGAAGACCTCCCATGCCTTTTTGCTCCTCCCCAACCATGCCCCTGGTAGTTTCTGCCTCTACCCTGTTGGTCCTCTAAGGCCTCCAGGTTGTTGAAGTCTCCTCCAATAATCTAGGAGTCAACCTCTAGGAGTCCTGTTGCGATTTCCACCCAAAACTTGCTGCGTGCTCTAACCTCAGTAGGGGCATAGACATTGAGGACTCCAAGGCACGGGTCCCCAATATCCAATCTGATTCATAGAACCCTCCTTGCCACTATCGTCCTATGGTCTCGTACATAGGCGGTGAGGCTCGGGCCAATAGAGGTGCATACGTCTCCACCCTGCCGTGGGCACCGATGGCATACTCCCAGTAGATGTGTGAACAGCTTAGGAGTACTATTCCTACCCGTTGGGCGTGGGTGTGAGTGAGCTTGTGCTTGTGTAGAAGTAAGATGTCGATCCGTTCGGCAAGGGTAGGTTGCAACTCCTGTTGAACAATCAACTTCTTGGAACCACGTGCTGCACTATAGTGGAGGCTATTCACATTCCAGGATGCAAGATATAAACTCATAGGGAAACTTCTGACTGACCGAACAAGCATCTGTTTGGTGTGAAAGTTGCGGACGAGGAAGAGGGGCATGAGGCATGTGGATATGCTTCGCTGCTTGCCTGGATGGTAAACTCCATTCCCCTATGGTAGCCCTCGGGCGGACCATGGGGGTGATGGAAGCGCTTGGCGGTACCACCAAGGCATCTATCAACCAAGCTAAGAGGCGAGACTTTGTACATTGGTAGAAGCGGGCCGCCTGTGCCAGGGGCCACTCGATCACATCCATCGGAGCTCTCCATTGCGGAGGGGCTCGAAAGATAATGCTCAGATGTGGGACCTTGGCCCTAGCCCACGAGTTAATGTCCATCATGCAACTTGGCCACTGTTGGGAGAAAAGTACCAGTCCACTTTCTCCCATCCATTGGGAGACGTGGTCTACCACCTGGCTCTTCACCTCCTTCTCTATTTGTGTCGTCGTCCAATCTCCTGTGTGAGAGGTCTAGGAAGAAGGTGTAGTTTGGTCCATCCGGTGGTTCTAGTAGATGGATCTTGTTGCTCCTTGATTTGCATACCATGAAGATTTCCATCTCCAGAGGTAGTGGGAACTCTCCGCGCTCCACAACTCTCAGGTAAGACCACGGCCCATTGCGAAAAAGTGGTAGCAGCTGTGCCTGTCTCGGGAAAGTGTGACAGGCAGCATGGACAGATGAGCTGGTGGCTGTGTGGGGAAATCGAGTGTGGGTGATGGAGGATGTTGGCATATGGGGCTCCTCCTTGCCTGTGGGGTGTCACTTGTATTGGGTGGGAATTAGGGGGGGTGGTCCGCTGGGGTGATGATGGGGAGGGGAAGGATGGGGGGGTGGTCGGATACACAAGGCGGGTGTGGGATGGGGCTATGGGGAGGAGGGTGGGGAGGGTGGGGGGTGTGGTCCCATAGGTGAGGTGGCTTGTGGCGCCTCCGTGGGGGGGGGGGGGGTGGGTGGGTGTGTGGGCCTGTGGTCTTGCCGGGTGGGGCGAAGAGGAGGGGGGCCACGTGGTGCTTTGCCGGGGGGGAGGGGACGCTCGCCCTCTTGCACCCTACTGCCGTGGTTATGTTTGAGGGGTTGACTATGGCCCTGCTTGCCGTCTCCCTCTTTGTCGTCTCTAGACCTGTGTAAAGCCATCTGCATCCACCTATGGGCCTGTCGACGATGCCGCCTTGGCTTTGAAGCGTGTGCACTCTGTTGCATGATGCCCAAAGTCATGGCAACACAAGCACTGCCTTGGCTGCCCAGTCACAATAACCTGCTGCTTGAAAGAGTGACCACCTGCCTCGATCTCTAGAAATTGTGGTATATTCTTTGTCTCCTTCACTGCTACCCGTACCTTTAGGACTCTTGCGGCTGTCACTACGTCCGCAAAAGAGGCGGGAAGGACAATGTCGAAGAGTTGCCCAAAGTCTTCCACTAACTGGCGATACTCTATCGCGAGTCCGAGAAAGAGTAGGGTGACCGGGTGTCTAAGGAACCTGTTGTGGAGCGCGAATACCTCCATTGTGAAACCACTGTACCAAGGAACCATGTAGATGACCCCCTTCGTGGAAGCATAGGGTGAATTGGCTAGTAGCTCACGGGCTGTGTCTACTGAGGTGAGTCGTACCATGACGATCCCTTGACCCATTAGGACCGCCTCCACGATGTGCGCTGTGCCGATGCGCAACGTGGAATGAAGCCAATCCCGAAGCTAGGCCCTGGAAGGGGAGTGTCCAACTACCTGACCAAATATTGCTGTTTCTTTAAGCTCTAGCTATGTGGCTTGGACGGCTAAGAGCTATTCCTCAGAGAGGATGACACGCAAGGTGTTTGACTGGGGGGCACTCGCAGAATGTGTCGGCATCTGACCAGAGTTTTCCATTGCGTGTCCTTGTTGAGAACCTACCTATCACGTTGTTATGCTACTAGAGGGGGAAGATGCTGCAGGGGGAGGGAGCAACTTGGGGGGGGGGGGAGTTGCTGCTTTCGATGCAAGTGGTGTGTCTGCCTAATGAGGGCTGGACCTCAAGGTGGAGGTGGCAGGGGCAATGCGCGCGGGGGAGGGGGGCAGGGGATTGGTAAGGGGACAGGCGGGGTGGGGGTGAGCAGGACACACTCAGGGGGGGCAGTAGGGCGGGGTGTGTGGGGGGATGCAGGGTGGGCGTAGGTCGGGGGCAAGGGCGAGGCTGGTCGGGCATAGGTGTGTCAGCAGTCGGGCGCATGGCGAGGGGAGGTCGGGCGTAGGCAAGGGGTGACAGGTCGGATGCAGGCGGGGGGCGACAGGTCAAATGTGGCGCGACGGTACAGGCAGAGGCGGGGGCAGCATTCGCGATGTGACGACAGGGAGCTCGCGTTTATTTTGATAATTTTCAATGTTTAAAGATTGAAAATTAATATTTAATCATGAATAATGCTAGAAAAATCATTTGGGAAAATTGCCACTTGTCAAAAATGCCCATGCAAGATTGAAAAATGTCTTTAGAGGCTGGAGAGGCATTTGAGTGTATGCAACCTACAAAGAGAGAGAGAGGAGATGGTGCTGGTCTGATTTGCGGCCATTGGAGGACCTTCTAAGGCAGCCAAGGGCAAGAGAAGAGCTATCAACAGCAGGTGACAGCATCTACAGGCTGTTGAGACAGGGCAGCAGCAGTTAATGGCTGATTTTCTTCAATTCTTTGCATCTACAAGCTGTTGAGATAGTGCAGCAGCAGTAAATGACATGTTTTTTTCAATTTTTCGTGAAGAAAGTTTGAATTTTCTCTCTTCTTCAACATTCTCTCTTATCTCCCAGCCTTTCTACAGCCTTGCTCCGAAGATTACAGCATTGAGATTACTAGAGCCTAAGAAATTTCAGATTTCTCTGTTGTAAACCCTAATCTGCAGCAGAAATTAGGATTTACAACAACCTCAAGAAGCGTGCCAGAAATTGGAAGCTCCAAGACTTGGATTCAACAAGGCTGAAGTTGTTTTTAGTCAAATTCAAGTGCACGGACCAGCAAACAATGAATTTGGGGCATTTTCCATCTCCATCAAAGCGGGTGAAGGCCAATTGATTGCCCAAATCAAGGGGCAAATCAGATTGAAGACTTGGTGGTCATTTTGGACAGCAAGGGAAGTTGGAATACCGACAGGGATTGGGAGAATCCCATTGTACATAAACTTCTTCTTCAAATAAGTTAAATAAATACCGAAAAGGGTGCCAGTTTTGGGGCCAACATGGTGTCCAATGTCCAAGATTATATGGTAAAGTGTGCATTTCAGTTTTGTGAATTTGTTAATTGCTGTAAATAGTGCTTAATCAGGTTATTTACCACCTTATCTGAGGAGGAAGGTTGGTTTCATTTGGGGTAGAATTTGTCATCCAAGGAGCACAATTGAAGGTCAATGTTTCAGCAGACCAAGAGGCAAAATGGTTTGAAGGCTTGCTAGTTATTTATGGTAATAAGAGGCAATTCGAAAGTGAAGGAGATTTGGGAAATCTCATTGTATTTTATCTAGATTGTAATTTAAGATTAAAAGAAATAATGCAAGGGGTGTCAGTTTTGGGGCTAAGAGGTTGTCCATTGTCCAAGATTTAAGTGATGACATTTGCATTTTCAGTTTATGTGAATTTTATGGGTGCTGTAATTAGTGCTTAATCAAGTCATTACCTTTGTCTCCTAGACGGAACATTGGTTTCATGGTTTCATAGTTGGGATTCCATCAAATCACTTGACTTGGTGGGCGGTTGTTGACCAAAAAGCATGTCTTGGGTGCTAGTTTTGGGGCCAACACGTTGTCCATTGTTTAAGATTAAGTGATAACATTTGCATTTGTAGTTTATGTGAATTTTATACTTGCTGTAAGAAGTGTTTAATCAGGTCATTACCACCCCCTTCGAGAAGGAAGGCTAGTTTCTTGAGCACGTGGTGAACATGGATGAGGAGATATTTGAGAGCTATCTTGTCTCTATCTTGCTCGGCAGACTTCGTAATCATATTAGACTATCACCTAGGACTGGTCTCTCAATGCAATGGGCATTAGTACTCTCTTGATGAGTCGATTGCACTTCTATTGCAGGAGGAGCAAAGTTGTCTCAACCACTCTGCTATTGTCTCGGATGATCAGGCCTTTGTCTCCTCTCATCATAGAGGCAAAGGGAAGTCATTAGGTTTTTTATCTAGCCATTGCTAGGGCATGAGATCTCTAAGTGTTGCAAGTGCAAGGTTGCGGAAGTAACAAGCCTCATTGGTTGTTACGACTACTACGTCTAGTGCTCGTAGTGGTGGAAAGGATGAGGCAGCTTGTCTTGTAGAAACTTTCAGTTCATATGCTTTTGAAGTGTCTTGTTCTTATTGTTAGCAGAGTATTTGTCAGCTCATGTGTGAGTCTGAGCTTGATCTGGGCTAGGCATTTTTATTAGGTATTTTAGGTATTTTTCTGGTGTGGCATTTTATGCCATTGGGGCATTTTATGCACCAGTCGGCCATCTTTAATGCTGTCCGACCAGCATTATTGCTCCCCACTTTTTCAGCCTATTTATACTCAGTGGCTCCTCCTCAGTCAGTCACTTCATCTTCACCATCTGCAGACTCTATGGAGAGAGGAGCCAGTGCCAGTGCCCACGCAGCCAGTGACTCACTGTTGTATGCGATTGTCTCGTGTTCAGATATATGGATTCCATTTCCCATGCATACATCTGAGTTCTCATCTGTATCGTGTTCTTTTCTTTTCTCTTTTTGTCTTGTGTTTCAGCAGTTTATTTCAGCACATGTTTATGCTTCCACCGCTGCTCCACTTCTGACATGGTATCAGTTTTCAGGATTTGTGTTTCTGCTGTGTTTTATTGCTGATTTCAGGACTGTTGACTATTTTGTACCCTTGCTGATCAGACGACTGCTGTCGCAGCCAGGCGACTTGTTTTAGGGCTGTTTTCAGCCTGCGTTTTTTGCAGTTTTGCCATCGCCTGCTGCCTCCGCACCCTCTGCTGCCTACGCACCCTCTGCTGCCTGCGTTTTTCATCTGCAGCTGCTGGCGATGGTTTTCTACCTGTTTTTCTCCAGTTTACAGCCTGCGTTTTGCTGATTCAGCATCTCTCGTGGCTGGGTGACTGTTACTTCAGGCCGTTTTCTCTGTTTTTGGCAGTTTTTGACTGATTTTTTGACTTTCTGCAGCAGATTTTGTCTTCTATTGATCAGATTTTGGGTTCTCTTGCATGTGAACTCTCTTTTTCTGTAGTCTGTGCTTGTGTTTTGGCTGTGTTTCCTCTCTAAATTACTTCTCTTCTTATCCTCTCCATATGGCTCCTCCGTGCACTTCCACTGATGATAAGTTACATGGACCTGATTATCTCACATGGAGTGCTGTCATGAAAGCTTGGTTTGTGCAGAAGCGGCTATGGTACATCGTCTGTGGCGCTATTGCTCGACCTCTCCGTCCTTTTCCTCTTCCTGAAGACTTTGATGAGGACAACCATGAGGAAGCGGTGCTCACATGGGACTCGGACGATGTCCGTGCTTACTCGGCGTTGCTTCGGTGTATTTCTAAAGCGGTCTTACCGGCGGTTACCTCCTGTAGGACATCTCCTGAAGTATGGTAGAAGTTGCAGCAGATGTACAGGACCAGCTTCGGCACATGCAATCTGCTCTTCCCGAGGTGCATCTTGTCGGGACGGTCTTCTACAAGCTCCCCCCGGAGTTTTGATGGAATGGCCAATGATTTGCGGGCGCAGACATCATCGACTCCTGTCAGTTTTACACATATGACCTCGATGCTTCTTGAGCATGAGGCATCCTTGAGATTACAGGGGCGGCTTCCGGCACATTATGGAGGTGAGGCTTATGTAGCTTCAGAGAGGGGTGACGGGAAGAAGAAGTCGAAGGCCCACTGTTACCACTGTGGCAAGAAGGGACATTTGCGGAAGGACTGCAAGAAGTTAGCGGCTTCTAGGAAGGAGCAGAAGACGAAGCGGGATGCTGACTCTACCGATGAGTCCTCTCCTTCATCAGACTCCGACTCCGATCCTCCGACCAAGGTGAAGTCCAAGGCGCGGAAGGGATCCTCTTCTTCGGATCTCGGGAAGGGCTTGGTGGCCCCTTCCTCGGCTGCTTTCTAGTGGTGGTGATGAGGTCATTCCTCACGACTCTCTTGTGCCAGAGAGGGAGTGTGAGCGGGTGTTCAGATGGGGTAGCCGCGCCTCATCTATATTTTTATACAGGTGCACAGGTTCCAGAGAGGGACGTCCCTGATGCATCGACTTCAGTCTGGTGGAATCAAATCCTGGAGCTGGGATTGACATCCAGGTTCATGATGAGCTGGTCATCTGACAGAGAGCGGGAGGCTTTCGTCTGGAGCTCACATGAGGGGACACTTTGGCGGTTTGGCCAAAGGTGGGGAATCCATGGTCACCTATGTTCAGCGGCATTTTTGACAGGTTGGTCTTGTATGCTACTGCGAGACATTGGTGATGGACACAGAGACATTCTATGATTTTCTCTATTTTCAGGTGTTTGGTACAATCGACATCGACATCAGGTTCTCTCCGAGGCACCTTGGTGGTGGCTTGATCATCCACTGCTTGGGTATCCATGGTTCTACTTGGTGGTTCTATGTTGTATAGTTTTTGATCCCTTTTCATTGTACTATTGTATTGTATCAGATCACTCATGATCTGAGAGAGGGTGTTAGCAGAGTATTTGTCAGCTCATGTGTGAGTCTGAGCTTGATCTGGGCTAGGCATTTTTATTAGGTATTTTAGGTATTTTTCTGGTGTGGCATTTTATGCCATTGGGGCATTTTATGCACCAGTCTTCCATCTTTAATGCTGTCCGACCAGCATTATTGCTCCCCACTTTTTCAGCCTATTTATACTCAGTGGCTCCTCCTCAGTCAGTCACTTCATCTTCACCATCTGCAGACTCTGTGGAGAGAGGAGCCAGTGCCAGTGCCCACGCAGCCAGTGACTCACTGTTGTATGCGACTGTCTCGTGTTCAGATATATGGATTCCATTTCCCGTGCATACATCTGAGTTCTCATCTGTATCGTGTTCTTTTCTTTTCTCTTTTTGTCTTGTGTTTCAGCAGTTTATTTCAGCACATGTTTATGCTTCCACCGCTGCTCCACTTCTGACACTTATGACCCCACCATACATGATGTAGGCCTTTCAGCATAGGATAGTGAGTAGCAATGGTGCTATGATGTGTACTTCACACACACGATGATGATACATCATCATTGGTACTTTATGCCAGTGTCTTGTTCTTATTACCCCACCATACACGATGTAGGCCTTTCAGCAGAGGGCAATAAGTAGCAATGGTGCTATGATGTGTAGTTGACACATATGATGATAGTACATCATCATTGGTACTTTATGCCATGACTTGTACAGACTTGGCGTTTATGATAGGCAGCTTGGTTTGGATGCTATGGTTGTGGATACTTTCGTCTTATCCTCTGTTGAGTATTGAAATGCATGTCTCATAAGCACACTTGTGAGAGGTGTTTGCTTAGCAAAATGCATAGATTAAGCTTTCCCTAGGATGGGAGTGTGGATGCTACATGGAAATCGCAGCTTGTGCATAATAATATATGTAGGCATGTATGCACTCGCTCTCTTAGTGGATGCATTTACTTTGTTATCTTCATTGACGACTACACATGTCACACTTGGATGGTTGGCTTGAAGGCCAATTCAGAGGTATTCTCATGCTTTCAGCATTTTATTGCCATGATCGAAAACTCTAGTGGCTCTAAATCAGTTACTCTCTCTAGTGTGATAGAGGAGGGGAGTACATGTCAAAGGAATTTGCAGCATTTCTTTCTTCTAGGGGAATTATTCATCAGTGCATTGTGCCTTATTTATTGCAACAAAGTGGTCTTGTTGAGTGTAAGAATAGATCTCTTATGCAGATGGCCATATGTATGCTTAAAGAAAAGTCTTTGCTAGATAAGCTTTGGTTGTGTGCAATTCATATAGCTTGCTATGTGCTGAATTGTTTACCTACTTAGGCATTAAAGACTATTGCGCCTTATGAAGCATGAAATGGTAGAAAGCCAGTAGTTGCACATGCGTACTTTTGGATGTCTTGCCTATAGTCATGTGATGGTAATTCGTGGATCGAGATTGAGTGAGCTAGGATTGAAAGTGCTAGATTGAGTGCAGGGAGAGGTAGAAAAGAGTAAGCAGCAGGAGTGTAAGCATGACATAATGGGTATTCCGTACAATGATGAATGCACTACTTTTTAGGTTCAGATAATATATAAAGTACAAGAGTGTAAGGGTGCGTTTACACCTGAACATTGTAAAAGGCCAGCGAGCCTTTATTCCCAACAACCTTCTACCGAAAGGCAACATGCCTGAAGGAAGAGAAAAGAATCAACTGAGTCTATGTATTTACAAAGTTGAAATACACATATACTATCCAACCCCCATCATCTCTGGCAGCAATGAGTAAACCGCTCTGCAGGAAGTCCCTTTGTGAGAAGGTCTGCAGGGTTATCATTTGTATGTACCTTGACTAGCTTAATGCTCTTGCTGTCAAGTACATCTCTGATAAAGTGATACTTCACTTGTATGTGCTTTGTCTTTGCATGAAAGATAGGATTTTATGCTAGCATGATAGCACTCTGTCACAATGGAGGATAGGAATCTCTGTAACATAGTTGCACTTGTACGTAGTACGAATTGGTTCGTACTATACGGTTCGTACCATACCGTACCATACGAATTCGTACAAAAAACAAGTTTTTTTTTTGTTTTTGTTTTTTTGGGTGTGGTTGTTGTTGTTGGTGGTGGTTTGGGTTGTTGATTGTTGTTGTTGTGGTGGTGGTGGTGATTTTGTAGCCTTGATCAATCAACCAAGAAAGGAGGTGGAAGCTTGATTAGACTCCTCATACATGTTTTGTTATGATTTATCCTAGAGCCAAAGGCCATACATAAGGTATTCAAGCAGTTCCAAACGTTTCTAATTGATGTCGTCCCATCATTTTTCACAATATGTTAGTGTCATCAATAAATAAATTCAGCACCATTTGAGAATCATCAAGTAGCTTAATCCTATTGATTTTACCTTTGTTCACTGCTCATTTTGTACCACCCAACCCAAAGCATTAGTATACATTGCTAATAAAACTAGGCCAGAGGATAGCTTGGCCTAATGTACCTTCTGAGAGTACACGAATTAGTGAATGTACCATCGGTAGCTACTTTAGCCTTAACAATGCCAAATAAAACCATAACAAAATTCATAAATCTTTTACCAAAACCTTTGGTGGTTTGTTTGGTAACTGTTGGTCTCACAGGTCATTTTGGCCTCTTGTAGATGTTAATAAAGCATCTCATGTCATTTCATCTCTCTCTCTCTCTCTCTCTCTCTCGCCTCTCTGTCTCTCTCAACCTTCTCTCTCTCAAGCATACATGCCTCTTATTTGTATGATCATTCATGTATGATGTATCCACTCCTATGTATGTACTTGTAAGTTGTAGCGCATGTTGCGTATGCGGCATATGCCATAGAGGTTTTGGCATGTTACCCTGAAGTATTCATCTTATATACTCCAATAGCATTGCTATTTAGACTTTAAACATCTGTTCTATCATCTATAGTTCAAAATAATGAAGTTAATTTTTTTCGTACTAATATCGTATCATACCTTATAAAATCTTAAGGTACCATTTAGTACCGTATTTTATTGTACCGTACCGTACTTTTCGTACCTGACAACTATGCTCTGTGATGCCAAGCTCTCTCACCAGACGTGAAAGCCATAAAGCCTCTTTGTATGCCAGTGGTAGCCACATACTCTGCCTTTATAATAGACAATGCAACACACTTTTGCTGCCTAGATATCCAAGAGATTGCTCCACTTGTGAACGTGAACACATATCCTGAAGTAGACTTCTTGCAGTCAGGATGGCCAGCATAGGCTGCATCCGTGAACCCAACAACAGATGACTTCTGCTTACCAAAGCAGATAGACAGATCCTTTGTGTCCTTAAGGTATCTCATGATACCCTTCATTGCTTCCCAATGCTTTTTGCTAGGATATGCCATGTATCTACTAACCACTCCCACCGCAAATGTCAGGACGTGTAGTAACCATAGCATACATCAAGCTACCAATAGTTGAAGCATAAGGTATCCTTGCCATTTCAGCCTTTCCATCATCAGATGTAGGGCTATTATTTGCACTAAGCCTCACATATGGAGGCAATGGTACACTAATGGCTTTTCTCCCCTCCATATTGAATCGTTGCAAAACTTTAGTGACATACTCCTGCTATGACAGATAAAGAAGACTCGTTGATCTGTCTCTGAGTACACGCATGCCAAGAATGTGATTGGCTTCATCGAGCTCCTTTATATCAAAGCTGTTGTGTAAACTCTGCTTCGAGGAGTCCAAGGCATGAACATCCTTGCCTGCAATCAGCATGTCATCCACATATGGAACCAAGAGAATAAGGCTGCCATCTACTGTCTTCTTGGTGTATAAGCAGTGATCAACGTGAGAACGATGAAATCCCTGAGATTGCATAAATGTATCAAATTTATGATACCATTCTTGTGGTGCTTGCTTCAACCCATACAAACTCTTGTTGAGTGTACATACCATGTGCTCTTTCCCCTTTGCAGCAAAAACCTCAGGCTGTTGCATATAGATCTCCTTATGCAAATCACCATGTAAGAAAGCGGTTTTTACATCCATCTGTATGAGTTTCATATCTTCAGATGCTACCAAGCCCAAGATGGTTCGCTAAGTAGTCATTTTGACTACGGGAGAAAAGATTTCATCAAAATCAATTCCATGTTCTTGCTTGTACCCTTTAGCAACCAGGCGTGCCTTGTACTTTGGCAGAGAATGAGAAGTGACTTTCATTTTGTAAACCCATTTGCATGGTAGCACTTTTTGCCCTTTTGGCAAATGCACCAAATTCCAAATACCATTTTGCAGGAGAGATTCCATCTCTGACAGCATTGCTTTACGCCATTTCTTACCATCTTTTTTGTCCATCACTTCTTGGAAGCATGACGGCTCACCACAATCTGTCAACATGACATAATCAGCCACATAGTTAATACCAAGAACGAACCTATTGGGTTGTCATTGTACTCTGGTCGACCTACGGATCCAATGGTCAAGATTTGTTGGCTGTTCAACGTGCAAATCTTCATTAACAGCTTGCTGTTCTGCAGGTTCAGCATGCTGTATAGCTGGTTCTGGTTGTTCCAAAGGTACATGTTCTTGTTGAATTTGTGGTACATCATGGTCAAGATCTTGTTGATCATTTTCAGCATCATTTCGTGCATTTTCAGGAACATTTACAGCAGGTATTTGCTGTTGCCTAACGGGCATTCTTTGTTGTCCTATTGGTACATCCTCCCAGAATACAACCCTTCTGACCTCCTCTGTCTATTCGGGCTGTTTGTGCATGCGATCTTCCCGGAAGATAACATCATTGCTGTATACTACTTTTCTTTTCTCGGGATCCCATAATCGATACCCCATCTCACCTTCATCACCATATCCTAGGAAAATACATTTACAGGACTTTGGCTCAAGTTTGCTGCGTTTTTCCTTGCGAATGTGCACAAATGCCTCGCAATCGAATACTCTCAAGTGAGCATATGAAGGTGGCTTGCTCGACCATGTTGCTTGAGGGACTCCCCGCTCCAAAGACCTGTTTGATGATTGATTAATCAAGTGTATGGTTGTCATAACAGCCTCTGCCCAAAATCCATGAGGTAAAGCAACATGTGATAGCATTGTATGGACCTTGTCTTGAATCGTCCCGTTCATACGCTTTGCAACACCATTTTGGGGTGGATTATGAGGAGCAGTGAGTTTCCTTTTAATCCCTTTACTGTCACAAAAGTCCTGGAAGGCTTTGGACACATATTCCCCACCATTGTTAGAGCGAAGACACTTTAATGTCTTGCTGGTCTCATTTTCAGCAAGTGTCAATAGTTTTTTAAATTCATCCAAGGCCTTATCTTTGCGACGGATTGGATAAAACCATACTTTGCGTGTGGCATCATTAACAAAGGTAATGAAGTACTTCTCCTCCCCTAGAGATAATCCCGGCATTTGACATACATTTGAATGTACCAACTCTAAGGTTGAAGACTTTAGAGAAATATATTTTTTATGTGATGCTTGAGCATGTTTACCATAAATACATCACCATTGTAGTCAGAAAACCACTCATGATGTGGTGGGACATGAAAACATGCACCTGAATCATGTATCCAAGTGTGCATATCATCCTCAGAATTTGCAATCAATGCATGTGCACTCAAAGAAGAAGCAAGAAGTACATCACTATCACTGCCATTCTCATGAGTGACTACATTAACCTCTTCTATTTTCACATTGCTCTTCTTTGCAGGCTGGCTATCCTTTTTCTTAGCCTTGTTGTCTTTAGTGTTTTTGTTTTTACCTTTCTCTTTCTTCAATTGAAAACAGTCCCATTTGTAGTGCCCTTTTTTGCTACAATGATGACACTCCACATTTTTGCCAGGAGACTTGCTGTGTGCTTTATTTTCAGAATTGCCCCTTTGCTGAATTGTCTCTCTAGTGTGCAATGCATTGGAAGACTTGTTTGCTGAGTTATTTTGCCTATTGAGTTTTTCCATTAGCAAAGAACTCTCCGCATCAGAATTCGAGTTACTCCAAGTTGTCCTGAAAGTATCCCAACTTTTAGGCAAAGTGCATAGCAAGAAAAGTAGCCTTGAACTCATCAGCAATATGGAAATTCAAAGCAATCAGCTGACTGAAAATTAAGTTTAACTCATTCCAATGTACAAACATGGCTGTACCTTCTTTCATGCGAAAATCCATTAAAATTTTCAGCCAATAAACCTTGCTAGCTGCACTTTTTTGAGCATACAATTCTTCAAGCCTCTGCCACATTGCATATGTTAAATTCAGCTTTTCAATGTTAAAGAGCAAGTTGTTTGACATTGAGAGCTCAATGGTAGAGCGGGCAAGCTCATCCAAGTAATCACACTCGTCTTGTTCCATGTTTGCTGGTTTTATTCTCTTTGTTTTGATGGCTTAACGTGTTTCTTCTGCACCAAGACATTGTAGCATTGTTTTTGCCATATTGCAAAATTATATTCACCCTCAAGCTTCTTGATGTGCAGAAGATTGATGCTGTCACTGTTTCCAGCCATAATCTACAACACCAAATTAACTAAGCAGTCACCAAAGGCAAATGTTACACAAGTAACCACGGCACTGCAAGTATCAACTAGCAATGAAAATCCCAAGATTGCAGAGATTTTAGATTTGCAAATAGATTTTGAGAATTATAAAGTTTCTGTTGTTGCACTTCTCAAGCAATTATTTATACATTTAGAGACCAAGGCACTAATTACATGTGAAATCTCCAAAATTTCACTGCAATTTTTGCTCCAAAAGCATTTCCGAGCACAAATTTGACAATTTTGATCAAAAGACCCAAATTTTTAGAGGGTAATCCGTCCAAATTGCATCAGTACATGTACCCAAGTGCATATACCAAACATTTGTTGCACAAATTGAAGGGATAAAAGCCCCAATTTTCTTGGGTTCAAAGTGCACAAATTTCAGTGAAATTGAAGAAATTTCACTAAAATGTGAAAAGCCCCAAAATTTCTCGGGCAGATGTGCACCAAATGTGCAATTTCTAAGTCGGATTGTCTTGTCTTGCTTTGAAGTTTCCAAATCAGAGAAAAGTCTTAATTTTCTTGGGTAGAATTGCACGTTGTGTTTATGCTTGTGAATGCTCGACAAAGGGAAGACAAAAAATGACAGAAATTAAGGAAGATTAAAAAAAAAAAAAGGACGAGTGCTGGCATTGACTAGGGCCCGTTGAATCTGCTGTTTGGTATCGCTCAGTCTGTCATGCTGCCTACCGACAAGCTTGCGACCTGTCGTCTGCCAACACGGAGCTTGTCGCCTGCAACATGGAGCCAACTGTCCACCTGTCGCTTGTCGAGCCTACCGTCCGCCCAAGTCACTCCGACTGTTGCAAGTTTGTGACAATGTGGAGCTTGTTGCTTGTCGAACTTGTCGTCTGTCTTCTCATGCTAGTATGTCACCTGTCAAGCTTGTCGTCCGTCTTCTCACGCCAATGACCTCATGCTAGTCACCTGCTCTGATAGCAGTTGATAGTACTTCGTGGATTGAGACTGAGTGAGCTAGGATTGAGAGTGCTAGATTGAGTGCAGGAAGATGCAGAAAAGAGCCAAAGTTCATTGAGCATGCACCTGTTCAATCTCATGTACCATCACAGAAAATTCAGCAACTTGCCTATGTTGATTTTTGACCTGATTTTTCCTCGGCAGTAGATCATGATGATGTAGAGATCGCAGAGACGGCTGCTGTTCAAGAAGCAAAGATGGTGCCCAAACGGTTGCTGGATATCTTATGGGACAGCAAACAGGCTGCCTCTCTTCTTGGACGCACTAAGTAGCCTCTTGTTAGGTATCAATGAACTTTACAGATTGTGCTTTATTGGTCACAACTTTTGGCGGTGAGCCTCCTTGTGTTGAGAATGCTCTAGAGGATCCACATTGGGAGGATGCTATGCGGTCATAGTTGCAGAGCATTGAAGATAATAATACTTGGTGAAAGGTGAGAAGGATCGAAGTTTGCTTGGAAGAGCTATGGCGGGAGAGCAAGAGCAAGAAAGAGAGAGAGACCTAATGGGAACTCCAACAGTTGCAATGTGTGACCGGGCCTTCCTTCATTCAAACTGTCACTAAAAGAATAAAGAATAAAAGTGACGGTGATGACGGGCATCCGCCACCTGTAGTGTGCAGTGGTAGGTACTGTCAGTGTAGTAATACATGGGTGGCTAGGCAGAGGCGCATTTATCCCCAACAACCTTCCACTTAAAGGCGAATTTGTCTCAGTGAGGAGTGAAAGGAAAAAGAAAAGGACAATACAATGTACACATGTATAACAGGACGAGGAAAAACGTCATCTCATCCAACGCCCATCAATCTCCTGAGGAAGGCAAAGTGCCCAGTAGTGAGGCTTTTCATGAGCAGATCTGCAGGATTTTCGTGAGTGGAGATCTTGAGAAGGTCAACAGACTTGTTCTCCACGACCCCACTTATGAAGTGATACCTCACCTCAATGTGTTTTTTCTTCGCATGGAAGATCGGATTCTTGGCTAGCTGAATAGTACTGATAGAATCCGAATGCAGCGAAAGTATAGAATCAATCCCAAGGTCATGAATCAAACGGCTCAACCATATGGCCTTTTTGGAAGCCTCAGTGGTTGCAACGTACTCGGTCTTAGTGGTAGAGAGAGTCGTATACTTCTGAACCCTGGATATCCAAGAAATAATACCTCCAGCATAGGTGAATATATAGCTAGAAGTGGACTTTCTACTATCTACATGTCTTGCATAATCGGAGTCTGTGTATCCCATAATGCCTGTATCTTGGCTGCAATAGCAAATACACATATCTGTTGTGCCCTTCAGGTATCTCATGATATCCTTCATGGCATCCCAATGCTTCTTGCCAGGTGTACCTATATAGCGTGCCACAACACCAACTGCAAATGCAATATCTGCACTGGTGGCTATCATAGTATATATCAAACTGCCCATGGCTGATGCATAAGGGATCTTGGCCATCTTGGCCCTGTGCTCATTTGTCTGCGGACAATCCGCCTGTGAGACCTTCACATAAGAAGGTAATGGACAGCCAATAGGCTTTACGTCCTGCATGCGGAAACACTCTAGGATTTTATGAATGTACTCTTGCTGTGAGAGGTAGAGTAGTCTGTGATGTCTGTCACGCTTAATGTGCATATCAAGAATGTGAGAGGCCTGTCTTAAATCCTTCATTTCAAAGCTCTTCTTCAGCTGAGATTGAAGAGTATCTAGCTCATTATAAGCTTTCCCTGCAATCAACATATCATTCACATAAAGTACCAAAATAAGCAATGAGCCATCACGGGCTTTTTTCGTGTAAAGACACGGATCCATAGCACTCTTGCTGTAGCCTTGTGACTGCATAAAGGCATCAAACTTATGATACTATTTCCTAGGTGTCTGCGTCAAGTCATAAAGACTTTTCTTCAACTTGCACACTCGGTGCTCCTTGCCAGGTTTTGCAAAGCCCATAGGTTACTTCATGTAAATCTCAGCATGCAAGTTCCCATGTAAAAAAGCCATCTTGATATCCATTTGGTACAAGTCCAAGTCAAGTTGTGCAACCAAAGCCAAGACTAAGCATAGGGTGGTCATCTTAACCACAGGAGAGAAGACCTCATCAAAATCAACACCATGCTCGTTCTTAAAACCCTTTGCTACCAATCTAGCCTTGTATGCCGGCTTAGGGTGTCCAGGGGTATTTTTCAGCTTGTAGATCCACTTGCATGGCAGAGTCTTCTTGCCAGCAGGTAAAGAAACCAAATCCCAAGTTATATTCTTATGCAAGGAGTCCATCTCAAACTGCATAGCTCTCTCCCAAGAGTGACTGTTATCCCTGCGCTTAGTCTCATCATAGGTGAGAGGCTCTCCTGCATCTATAACCAAGACATAATGCATCGAGGGCTCAAATCTATGAGGTGGACGTCTATCGCACGTGGCTCCTCCTGGAATATAACCTTGTGTATCTCTACCATCTTTTCAAGCTGCCTATGCATCTTGTCTTCATGGAAGACCATATCGTCGCTATTTGTAACAGTTCTTTACTTAGGCGGGTGGGATTTACAAACTATTATCCATCCGGGAATTAATCATTTTTTTCTTCATCCATGACATAATTAGTTACCAGATACTTCCATTCATGGCTGCGGATGACTTTCCACGCTTGCGGATCCCAGAGGCGGTACCCATCTCGCCTACATCTCCATAGCCAAGGAAAATGTATATAACACCCTTAGGATCTAACTTAGTACGCTTGTCTTTGGATAGATGGCAAAATGCCTCACATCCAAAGACTCATAGATGCACATAAGATGGAGGTTTTCCAGTCCATACTTCCTCTGCAATGTGAAAATCCAAACCACTAGAAGGTGATCTATTTATGACATGCACAGCTGTATTGACTGTCTCAGTCCAAAAGCTCTGTGGTAAGCCTGTATGGCTAAGCATACTACGTACACACTCTTGGATGGTTCTATTCATTCGCTCAGCTAAACCGTTCTGGGGTGGGATATAGGGGGCGATCAATTGACGCTTAATACCCCTCTCGTCATATAGTTACTGAAAGGCTCGTGATACATATTCTCCCCTATTGTTAGTTCTAAAGCATTTCAGCCTATGCCCAGTTTGGTTCTCAATCAATGCAAGCCATCTCTGAAACACAGCCAAGACATCTAACTTAAGCTTAATGGGGTAAGCCTAGAATTTACGCGAAAAATCGTCAATGAATGTCACAAAATACTTTGCATTACCCATAGACTGACAGGGCACGGGTCCACAAACATCCGAATGTACCAATGTGAAGGGCTCACTCATGCATGTCCTACCAGACTTCTTATACGTATTTCTAGTCTGTCTGCCATAAAGACAATGCTCACATGAATCAAAACATGTATAGTCAAGGGGCGGTAAGTACTGCAAACCAGAAAGCATTTTCATTCCCTTCAAGGACATATGGCCCAAACAGGCATGCCAAATAGATACATATGGGATGAAACCCACTGACAAAATATGGTCAATAGAGGATCCATCAACTACAAGAGGATAGAGGTTGCTAGCCTTGGTACCTCTAGCAAGCACAAGTCTGCCACGTGTGATTTTCCATGTAGAATCCCCAAAAGAGACATGAAACCTAGCATCATCAAGCTGCCCTGCAGACATAAGACTACGTGTAAGCGCAGGTACATGACATACATCTTGTAACAGAAAAGTACTACGAGTAGAAAACTGCAACCGTACATCCCCAATGTCAACAATAGCAAGTGACCTATCATTACCCAAGTGAATTGAACTAGAGACAGTGCAGTAGGAGTGGAACCACTCACTACATGGTGTAATATGAAAGAAAGTACCAAAATCCAAAAGCTAATACTGCGCATACATAGAGTGAACCTCGGTCAACGACGTAGCATCACAAGAACTAGCTGCAAGTATGTACTTTCCATCGGAGTCATCAGTCTGTATAACATTTATCTCCTCAATTTTCACACTGGATTTTGCAGATACCATGCTGCAATTAGAGAGCTTTTCCTGTACTTTGTCTTTTCTCTTCTCTTTGCGCTTCTCATTGCGCAACTCATGACACTGTGGGCATATATGACCCTTCTTGCCGCAATGATGATATGTCACATTAGCATTTCTCCTACAAGACTTGCTATGCGACTTACCATGCGACTTAGACCTAGACTTTTGTGAGTCTTTGCCACGTCTATACCCACGGTCATTCTTTCCAATACCATCTCTGCCTCTAACAGTCAAAGCATGCGACACACGAGAGGTATCCAAGTTCTTACGGTTGATCTCTTCTTGTAGAAGAGCACTCTCTACATCAGGTAAGTTCAAAATAGTAGCAGGAGTATATAAGGCAGTGCGGAATACATCCTATGACTCACTCAGAGTCCCAAGCAAAAATAATGGAGTAGCCTCATCATTGAAGGTAATGCCCTGCGAAGTCAAGTTCTTGAGAATAGCATGGAACTAGCTCAAATGAGCAGACATCGTCATATTCTCCTTCATGCGCAGGTCCATAAGTTGCTTCAGCCAATACATTTGACTTGCTGGACTTTTCTTGTCATAGAGATTCTTCATTTTATCCCAAAGCTGCCAAGCACTCTATGCTTTTTCAACGATATTGCAATGCACCTGTTCAGTGAGAGACAAGATAGGGTGGACTTGCATAACTCATCAAGCTCATCCCATTCGTTATCAGTCATAGTTTTAGGTTGCTCGCCATGCATCCTTAGTGGCTTGATCTGAGATTTCTTACCAATACTTGCCAAACTTGGCTTTTCCAATAGGCATGATTCGTACCATCAAGCTTAGTGATGTTGAAGATAGCACTGTCAATGGAAAAAGATGCCATACTGCGGTCCAAAATGGTGCAGACAGTTCAAAATTGCTTGCTGTTTTTTGTTGTAAACAACAAAAATACCATCAAAACCAAGGCAAAATGACCAGAACTGATAGCTAATGATGCTGCTCACCAAGTACCAACAAAAGTACATAAAATCAGGATGATTTAGCATGAAAATTCCACGTCAGTCCATGCATAATTGCTTGCGGTAATAAATTACAGCCAGGTATAACGAGAGCAAACTGTAGGCAAAATAAATGTACCAAGGCAACCACTAACTGTCAAAGCATAACCAGCATCAAGCGGGCATAAATCAGCATGTGACAGTCATACATACATTGAGCAAACATCCAAGCTTGTCAAACGAATCCGTCAGTAAGCTGGCACACCCCTTGTGTAATAGGCCAAAGTGTACACAACACTGGTAAGACTTGACACAAGGAGGTGCATGCTCAGGGAGTGTAAAGCCCAAATCAGCCCAAGTACATGTATGCGGACCACGACATATCAACCATGCAACATCCAAGTGAAGAAGATCTTAGTCTCAGAAGAATCAAAGCTCAATAGCATAAACCACTTGCTCAATGTCTGTCAAGCATCCAAACATGCTCCTATTGGCACAAAAGCCGTATGGATCAAGCCAAGAAGCTCAAGAAAGGCATATGATAGCACCAGTGATGAAAGATCCAAGACCAAGCATTAATAAGACATCATGAGCATATCGGCTCTGTAGCCTCTAATTATAGCATCCATAGACATCAACTGTATCCCAAATACAACTTTGGCAAGCTAAGAAATATCCCAAGTAAGTTCCGGGAATCCAAACGCAAGCCAAGACAAGTCTCTAGTAGCAATCGACTCCAAACAATGTAACTAGCATGTAGTAGTGGCATAGGCCAAGCATGTGAAGACCGGTCAGACATAGGTAACATACATGCCATATGTACATCCAAGACGGTGCATTGAATGCATTCCAAAGCCGAGCTCAAGCTCAAATGAAGATCCGGAACCAAACACAAGCTCGATGTCGTACTCCGAAGGTCAATACTTCATTGCTATATCCCAAAGACATAGCCCGAAACCAATAGGCATAACCAAAGGCATGTAAGATAGCTTCAGCCCACTCTATTTCAGCAAAGATTTACTGTTAAAACTGAGTCTTTTCAGCAAGCAAATCAGTCCAAAATGATGGTGTAACATGTGCCTTGCATCCCTCAAACAATCGGGCATTAATAGATACCAAACCGGTTAAGTAGAAGTGCCCAAACAAGCATAGCATTAGATGCTAATGTTACTTTTGCATAACATGACACTGGGACTGCTGTAAACAGTCTTGGGAATGTAGAGATTAGACCCAAATCCTATGCCAATGATCAAGGAGGCTTCAACACATGTTAGAGACCATAACCAAGTGCATTGCCAAGCCCAAAGAAGCATGACATAGCCATCACTAAGGAGTAAGTGTGCTGTTGTGTTATGCTGTCCAAGAATCAACCAAAAAATGGCGCAAATTTGTTGATGTGTTCTCTTGCTGTTGTACATCCACATGGCCTCAATGGCAATGATTAGAGGCTCCAGGGGGTGCCCAAGGAGGCACACAACAAGCCTCAAGTGCCCAAATGCAAGGGGAAGTAAGATACAAGCTCCAAGGGTTTGAGCTATGGCTGCCCTAATTAACTGCAACCTAAGAACTGAATAAAAGCATTGAAAGAACACTTCAATACCTCTGTAGCAGGGCCCTGAGGATGCCTCAATAGGCCGAGAAGGTGCTCGGGAAGCCGAGGAGCGACAAGAGCTCGAGAAGGTCAGCTATGGCTGTTGGGAAGGAGACCCACTGCTGTAGGTATTTGAATAGAAGCTGAGAATGCCATGAACCAAGCTCGGGAAGTCGGGAAGCCAAGCTTTGATACAAGTTGAAAGGTGACAAGGATCGAAGCTTGCTTGGAAGAGCTATGACAAGAGAGCAAGAGCAGGAAAGAGAGAGTTCCCAAATGGGAACTCCAACAGTCACAATGTGTGACCGGGCCTTCCTTTATTCAAACTGTTACTAAAAGAATAAAGAATAAAGTGACAGTGATGGGTGCCCACCACCTGCAGTGTGCAGTGACGGGTATTGTCGGTGTAGTAATACACAGGTGGCTAGTTAGAGGTGCCTTTACCCCCAACACTTGGGAGTTATCTGACTTTCCTAAAGGCAAGTGTGCCATTGGTACGAAGTGGTTCTTTAAGTTGAAATATTATGTAGACAGTAGCATTGAACGCTTCAAAGCAAGACTTGTGGCAAAGGGTTATACTCAAAGACATGGCATTGATTACAAAGAGACCTTCGCACCCACGTCAAAAGAAGTCTATGTCAGCCAACCACCAAGGCTTGTAAAGGAGGATATGAAAAAGAAAGTCAGCCGTTTGTGGAAAGCCTTGTATGGGTTGAAGCATACACCATGAGCATGGTATGAGAAGATTCATTCTTAATGGATTGGCCTTGGCTTTTAGAATAGCCTGCTACTTGACTAGGAGCACCTTGCACATTAGACAGGAGGGGTATGCTCTCCTCATTTTGATCTTGTATCTTGATCGTATGATCTTGATTGAGGGTTATTAGCAGAAAATTTCATCGTACAAGGCTGATTTACATCAAGCACTTGCTATGATAGATCTTAGCCACTTGCACTACTATCTTGGTATCTAGTTTGATATTGTTGAGGGGGTTATTGTTTTGAAGTAGTCCAAGTGCATTGGACAATTATTGCAATGTCTTCAGTTTGAGGATTGCAAACTTGTACCTACTCTGATTGAGTTAGGCTTTCATTTTTCTCTTGAGGATGCTCATGATCATTTTGACACTTCTCTTTATCAGTAGGCAATTGGATGTATGATCTATTTGTGAAATACACGGATGGATGTTAAGTATGTTGTATCCTAGTTGAGTAGATTTATGTATAGCTAATGCTCACAGCATTGGCAAGTAGTTAAGTGCGTCTTCCGATACTTGAAAGGCACACAAGCTTTGGGGCTGTTTTACCCTTGTAGCACCTCTACTTCCTTGCATGCTTTTACATATGGTGATTGGGTAGGATGTTTTAACACGAGAGTGTCCACTAGTGGGAATTTTTTCTTACTTGGCAATGCATGTATCTCTTGGCTTAGCAAGAAGCAACCTATAGTGGCCACTTCGAGTTGTGAAGCTAAATGCAAGGCCAACTTTTGTAGCTACAATTGAGTGTGTTTGGCTCAAACACCTTTTATCAGACTTGCATATTGCGCTTGAAAAGAAACACCCTAATGCAGAAATGTAAATGAAAGTGTAGGACAAAGCATAAACATAGTGAAGTTCTAAATGAATGAATAAATATAATACGATGCTCATGCAACAAACAAACTATGTAGGGAATGAAAATTGGCCTTTGAATTCTTGTGTCTCAAGGACCGAGGTAGAGGTAATGAGCTGGAGAGTGTGTTTTACTCCTAATGGATCCCAAAACGCAGCAAGGTAGTTTCCAAGATGTCTGACAGCAATGAATGCAGCATATGATGATGCTGGATTAGTGTCAAAGGTGCAGAGGAGAGAGAAAATAGTTGTCAAACCAACAGTAGGTGATGATGTGGCAGGTTGTACAGCAGTCAGCTGGTCAAAATGCAGCAATTGTTGCGGTTGATAGAGGTAGGGCACCAGCCAGCAGGTGCAAACACAGTAGTTGCTGCCACGTGGCAGTTGGCGATAGTAGGGTGAGTGATTAGTAGTAGTCGACAAGTCTGGACAACAGCAGTAGATGGTGTAGACTGTGTGGTGAAGGTTGGAAATGGGCGCTAGATGGGTGTGAACAATGTTAGATAGCTGTGACAGAGATGTCCATACACGAATGGGGTGTGGGCAGCAAAGCTAGAGGGCTTGAAACCTGCAAAAACGAGATGGGGCTGAATGGAGGGCAGCTTGCCAATTTATAGGAAATTTTGGGACCTCAAACCTCTCCTTGTTTTAACTCTCTTGAGTTGCTCCCCATTTTAGGGTTTTTTATTAATTAAACATTTTTGGGGCTGTTCAAAGGGCTATTTCACTATGTAATGCATTATTTAGCTCAACAATACTTCCATTAGCTACATATATTTACACTGATAGTCAAAGTGCATTGATAGTTGCACGAAATCTAATATTTATCAAAGAGAGACACCATATAGGGGAGATTGATTTGGTCTATGTTTCTACACAATACAACATTGCAAACATGTTCACCAAGGCTCTATCCAGAGGAAAGTTTGAAGCTATTCACAAAGCTTTAGGCTTACTTCCATTTGGAGATTGATTTGTGACATCCTTGTTTTGTCCACATCATTCACTCCATGGGGTTTTGTTAAATATACCTTGTTATGGTGTGAATGCACTATATCCACACACTTTTTACCCTCTTGTGTGGGAGGGTTTTTTACCCTGTGTGTAGTTTGTAGCTCTAGGTAACCTTAGGGTTTACCTTTTTTTTTTTGAATTCTTGTGATTCGTTTTAGTGAAGGTACTACTGCATGCTTCTTTGTGTGTCTACTCTCTCTCACTCTCACTCTCTACTCCAGTTCTTGTTTGTTGAGCTGTTCATTCAATCCAACATTTGGTAGTCGAGTTGAAGGGAGAGAATCCATGGTCATGATGTTGTTTTGTAGGGCATTATTGACTAGCAATGAGATTCAACTATTTTTGCTCTTTGTGGTCGAGGATTGGTACAATCAATATTGACATCAGCATCTTTTAGAGGCACCTTGGTGATGGCTTGGTCACCCATTGCTTGGTATTCATGGTCCTATTTGATTATCATTGTTATATGTACTATGACAAGTCCTTTGTCATTGTATATTTTATTGTATCAATCACCCATGATTTGAGAGAGAATGCTAGCAAAGGTCAATATTTTGGGTGGCAGGGCTTATAACTAGAGTGGATTTTTGATCTTAGGTGGTGCATTTAATGATGGCCGACTTGTTTTTTTGGGTTGCATTTCATGTGGCTGACCTAATCATTTTGTTGCATTTCTTTTGCCTATTTATAGACAGCCTCTCCTCCACTTTTGTATGTACAAATACTTAGGGCATTGCTTCCTGTGGAGGGAGGCAGGTTGCAGCACTTTGCTGGTTGGCCACAGCCCATGCTTTTGTGCACACTCTTGAGCCTTGGTATATGGAGTCCGTTTCATGATTCTATTCTCTTTGAATTCATTAAATATGCTTAAAAGAAACTAGGGGACATCGATAATTTGGTTTGAAGAGATGAGATAATGGTACTTTTGAGGACTAGTCACTTCTCCATGAACTCCAGAGGATGAGGATGAAACATTTAAGGGGGAGGAGGATATGTCACTTAGATTGAAGTCATATGATGCTAAAACACTAGTAGTTGTGATTGTTTGTTTCTTTAAATATGCACATATGGGATTTGGGAATGCGACTTTTATGCACATGTAAGGTGTATGTGTCAACATGAGCCAAGGCCAAACAATTAATTTGTCAGAATAGGTACTAAGGTGAAGTAAGTTGGTGATGTGGCATACATGCATTAGCTTACTAAAGGATTAAGGATTTAAAGGGAGTGTGTGAGGTTATGCGGTGAATCAGTACAGCTTTTGCCATGTTTCTTGTGAGCTAAATTATTTTACTAAACCCTAAGTTCTGCACACAGCAGTGAACTATTAAAATTTGTTTTACATAGTTATTGATATAGGAATAAAATACTTCACTTATCATGTCTCTCTCAAGTGCTGCCTGTGTTACGAAGCAGACTGCTGCTAGACTAGAACTAAAATAAAATTGCCCTGTTAGCAACCGAAACAAAGATTTTAAGAATGGACTGATGATCTATGTATGCAGAAGAGCAGATAATCAAAACAGATGCAACAAACATATTGATAAGATCCTTAAGTAGGAATGCCAAGGCTGATTCAAAGATGAAAGATAAAGCCAAAGCTGCAACTGATAGTGGAAGAGGGAAAAGGTAAGATGTTTGTTTGTTTGCTTCTATCAACAAACTATGTCTTATTCTGTTTTCGATTGGAGAACTCAGAAAGATGGTGATACTTTGGTCTCACTTTCACAAGCTTTCGGCTGACTGCCAGCACTATTCGTTAGTGGTACAAGAGGATTTTGGAATAAGTGCAATTTTTTGGAAGATCCAAACCACCCCCACCCCCCCCAACACACACACACACACACACACACAACAAAAAAAAGTACAAAAACAATTTATTATGGTCTCTGATATTTGATTTCTCTATTGCTGCTTACATGCATGTTTTTTGTTCATTATCTTTATTTTTCTGTTGAAACTCTAAGCTGAACCTTAGTAAAAGTTTGTGATCTTTTTCTGGCTTTGTAAATTGCCTTAAACCTGTGAATGAGATCAGAGCAGTGCTAGCACATTATTATTTGAGCTCTGAGCTTAAGGGCTTTGATTTCTTAGATAGGGAGTCCGGCCTTGTTATTGAAGGTGAGCAAAATCTTTGGATGAAGCAAGGGGCCATTTCTAACTTAGGCACTTCAAAAGAAGTTTATGTAGCGGGTTGAGCTGAAACATGATGCTGTAATCAAGTGATAAGTATGTTGTTTAGATTGTTCGTACCTTAGTTGAGCTTTACCTCCCAAGTAGCTCTTTTCTTTCTAAAGCTAAAGAGTAGTTGTTCCTCTGTCACACTTCTGCTAGATGTTCTCCCTACCATGTTATTATGCCTGCTGCAATACATGCTCAATACTGCCACTTAATCTAACCCATCATGCTGTCCTGATTTGGTGGTATGTTGGTGTTAAACCTTAGAAGGGAAAAAGCTTGTCCATGTGCTAGAATAGTGGCTTACTCTTAATGTTCCATTGCTCAACTGCATGTGAGCTCGATGTCAACTGATTCCACGTCATTTTTCAAATTCTTCACTTGGATGAGGTAAGGACTGAAGAGTCATCCTTAACTATAGACAAGTGGTAATGCTGAATATCTGGGTTATCTTAAAGAGCTCCTACTTAAACTGCTTTTGTAGAGACTATGCTTAAGGATGACCACCCATCTATGCTGCTTAGGGGCAAGCCATAGAGCGTTTGAGCACTCTGTAGTTCTTGAAGTCATTGCTACAGATGTGGTGTTCCCCTGGTCAGGTTGGTGGACTTGTGCTTGGTAATTGATAGTAATTAGTTGAGGAGAACAAGAACATCAGTCCATATGTTGTCAAGGTATATGCAACAAAATATATGAGGTTTTTTCTCCAAATTGACATCGATTTGATACTTATCCCCTTTGAAAGAGTTTCATGAAGTGTCGAGTGATTGCATGTGGTAGTTCGAAAGTAATGGTTGATGGTTTTTCACCAGGCCTGCAGAGAGAACAACAGATGAGAAAAATGGGCTGAAGCGAGCAAATACAGGAACTGGAGCCTCCAGTAGTAGAAATGGTACGTGAAGGTTTTCAATTACAGTGCAAAATCATGCCTTAGGCCATAAGTTAGGCTGGATTTGTGTTACAGAAATGGTACGTAAAGCTCTTCAATTCCAGTGCAAAGTCATGCATTAGTCCGTATAAAGTTAGGGTGGTTTTGTATTGCAGAGGGCTTGGGGACGGCAGATGCACTCACCGAAAAGAAGCTCCAAGGTTACACAGTTGAGAAACTAAGAGCTTTACTTAAAAAACAGAACCTTCCACGGACAGGGAAAAAGGTACTGTTCTGCCTTTTCTCTGGAACTTTACTGCAAGGATTGAGGATATGCTTCTAGAAAATTCACGCTGTATGTCCATCCATTAAATACTAAGAATGCTTTCCAGCTATAGTGCGTGTGACGATTTTATGGTATAGGTAACAGACTGTCCTCTGAATTTTACTGTCTACTTGGATATAACTCAGCAAATTATGTAAATGTATAAACCTGTTTATCATACTTCTAAAGTTTGAAAAGTATTAAGTAATTTAAAATCGAAAGTTTTGCCATGCTTCCATCACCTGCTGGGGCTCCAATAATTTACTCGAAGTGCCAACCTTCCAAGTGTTTCGGGGTTTGATTCCCAGTCTTGCATTTTACTCAGCCACTGCACAATATAGCAGTAACCTTTCATGGGACACTTTCCATGATGAAACAGTATGGTCATCTGTGTTCCACTACCGAATTGAGCATTTGTTCCAACACTCCGTCGGTGCATTTTTGCGTGTCTCAATGCAAGTTTTGAATGTTTTATGGAGAAAAGTTCTATCATGAGTTATTCATACGATTTCCAAGTGGAATGTACGGTGATTGGTAAAGGGGTAATGGATGACTGAATTTCGTTTTTCTGATCCGATCTGGTGCTCCTGGTAGTACTCCTTTGCAGTTATGGAATAGTTTGTGCAGGTGATGACTGACAAGTTTCCTATTGAAGTACTCAATCTTTATTGATTTATGACAGGAAGAATTGATTGCTCGCTTGAAGCAAGCAGAGAAATCAAGATCGTAAGGCGAAACTACCCTTCTAAGTTTCCCAGTGTATCACGTTTGCAGGTTAAACGTACTTTTGGTTCTTGCCAGGTTCATAATAGTGTTTCTGTTCATTGACAGATGATATCTGAAGTTTAAAGCAGGCTTGTACATTATTGGAGGAAGGTCTCCAGTTAAATTGAAGTGAGACCAGACAGTCGAAGCAGCAAAGCAACAGCTTATGGAATGGGGCATATACTGTGCCTTTAAAGGTGGCTGCATCGATTGCCTGCAGTAGGAGACTTCAAAGTTGGCTGCTGAAGTGAGTGCTGCAGCTCCTTGTACCTCGGTATCTAATTCTCTTTTGTAAAAGTGTATGATGTATGATGAGGGAACAGCTGGCTACTGATGTGATTGTAAGTTTTGCTGCTGAAAAGGCTTTAAGTCTGCTAACGGGGATCTGCTTTCTTCAAATTGCGTGTGCTGAAATCATTTGGGACTTCTGGATCTGTTTCTGCCCGGGCTACTTTGGCAGGTGTTTTTGGAGGATCGTATGCCTTCTCTTGCGTTTATCCAAACAATAAGGTTGGAACTTGGTTTGCAACCCACCCACCTTCATGTGGAACTCGATAAACTTGGATGAGTGCACAAAAATTGGATGTTAGCAATAAAAAATGACGTAGAATACAAAGTGGAGGTCTTTCCCACATAAAAAAGCATGCTTCAGTATCGGCCATAAAAAAGCATTAGATGTTAGATATGTTGTCCTTGAGCAGCTTTTAGTAATTCTTGCAAATGCCCATACGGTCTGCTTCTGCAGCACTAAAAGTTGAAATGACAAAATAATGAGACACGAGAGAAAGAGAGAGAGTCCGGGGTGGGGGGATGTCAACATATGAAGAAATTCACTTATAAATATAGTACAAATGCAATGATCTGACCAATATTTTTGATCCACAAGTGCTTCAATAAACAATAGGTACCTCATAACTTATATCATAGGCCTTCCCCCAACCAATAGCATCTTTCATGGTTTTGTTATTGGTAATAAATGTGCTTCACATATTCAAAAATATTTGTGTACTATATTTCTAAGCGCTTAATTACATTGTTGATGTAGCTTGACTCATACAATATCCACAAAACTAGTCTTGATCATTAAATTTACATAACGTGTGAGAAAGATGAAAATGGTTTCTTGAATGCTTCGCTACTTTTGATGGAGCTTTTATTAATTCTCTATTGAGTGAAGAAGCTTTTGCAATTTAGAACCCAACCAATTTTCTTAGTATATTCAATTTTTCGTTCTAAAAGTATTTATATTTAGACACCAAATTTATTTTAGCCTATATTTAAAACAAGACATATCTAGGAGATTTTGATCATAAGTGCTTCGATATGCATTAGGCATCTTCTAGTAAGGATATTGACTTGCTTTAATGATATGGATAATTAAACAATAAGTAGGTTGATTGAGGAGAGTTTATATTTGTGTACACCAACACATCCATATAGTTAATGATAACATGCCATATTTGCATTGTCAGTTTTGCCCTATTAAGCTAGGATATGTTATAACAAAGAAATTGAATGAAAGCATGGGTGGTGGTGGGATGATGGATGGATGGCATGATAAAGCATGTAATGGTGATTGTGTATCTTACTAAATATTTGAAGGAAGTGACTTATTATTTTTTCGGTTTTAGCAAAATGGGTTTTCAACAAATGGATATTTGTTGACTGACTTGCAAAGTGGAGGCAATTAAACGACCCTTCTTTTTACATCATACATTTAGGCTCTTTAGGTGCTTTTTACGTCATATTAGCTACTTCTTCTTTAAGTAATTACAACTTCTTTATGCATTTCTTGAGTTCTTACATTCACTTTTCAAGATATGTGACTTGGGGCTACTAGTCACTCATGATTAAATCCACTTTTCTATTTTGAGAGGTCGCTTATAGATATGTGGACAGATAACATGGGTTCAAAAGAAGGGATTTTTAAAATACTATTTTTATGCAAATTTTACATACAAAAGGATGCCATATACATGGATAATTTACAAATTGAATAGAAAAGTGGTGTGTTTTAGTTGTGAGGAAATTCACAAATAAGGGTATTTTTAAATAGGCCTTGAATACACATGATATAGAGGATTACATGTAAGGGATGAGTCTAAGTCTACTAAAATATAAGAGGGAGAGATTCTAAACTAGATACACTACACTTATGGTATGACCATACAAGAGCTTGACAACTACATTTATAGTTAAGTAAGACTCTAGCCAAGCTGCATGGGATTCTCTGCTCTTTGTTATCCATCGCCTAGTGAAGACTACTTTCAAATTGGGGATGAACCATTGAACTATGTAGATCGTCAATATATTACATGTTTTGATTGGACCATATTAATGGTTTGCCAATGTTGCTTAAGCTAAACTAGTCATAGTCTATGGCAACCAACTGACTTTGTCGCGCCCATTGCTTTAGAAACAAAAAGGGTAGTTTGGTAATGCCTATTATAGATTCGTGTGTTTGGCCCATCCCTCTACACTTATCTCAATACTTCTATAATTAGCATTGAGATCCCCTATCTTTCCCAACCCTTTGACATCCTTCCATCCTTTTGTACCTTTGTACCTAAATTCACTGATTGCACCAACCAAGAATTCATAACCGCTATAAAATACCTTTTGCTAAACACACCCACCACCCCTCTCTTTGGATGTCAATGTAGGAATAGACACACCATACATGATGCATCTCTACTTCCAAGCACAACTCTTCCCACTCTATTTCCTCGAAGCCTTGGACGATTTGCATGAGAGTAGGTTCATTACTTCTACTTACATGTAGGCTCGCTCTATGTGACTACTTGGTGGGCTGAAAATTCTTGTCCAAATCTTTTCACCTATTTCTCTCCTTAGTCACCCTCTCCTTAGCTTTAATCACCCTACTTGTATTATAGAAAAAACATGGCATATAGTATGAAACATATGAATAAAAGAACAAAAAAGAGGAAAATATATTAAAAGAAAGAAAAGAGAGAAAAAGCTTTGACCCTTTACATCATGTGCACTCACTACTTTTAGGGTTCCTCAAGTTAATGATGCTTAATGGAGTTGGTTGGCCTTCTCCTTCACTCACCCACTAGCGCCTTCCTTATTATCACTCAATACTAAAGCGTACCTTGGGAAAAGATGCTCCTAGTGGGGCCTTTGAAGTAGCGAATGACGGATGGTTCCATATATGAAAAGGCTCTCTACAACAAAAATCAATTTGTAACAAGTTGCCCGTATGTGTCACCTTGTAAGGATAATCTCCAATATCCCTTGTCACAATACAATAGGCTTCAAGAGTTGTCGATTGATCAGATGACAATGCTTCGCTCTTGTAAAGTTGTCACAAGATCAATAAACTAAAAAGAAAACATGTGACCTTTCACCATAAAGGACGATTTCTAGGCTTCAAGTTATAGGATAAAGATTGGTATGCAATGGAAACCATTGGAGTCGTGCATGAGTACATTCAACATTATGCATGTTGAATTTGGTGATCTTATTTACGTTGACCATCCTCCATCCTTCTTCATCAAAACAAAAGTATTCTTTTATTTTGTAAACTTGAACTCAATTGACTTACAAAATGGGATATGCTCGGTGATGGAATCATCTAAGACTTTAAGTTAACTGTGATCAAAGAAATTAAAGGCTCAGTGAAGATTGCAAGAATATCAATGAGAGTTTGCTCGTTTTTTCTTGTCTCAATTCATGTTTTCGAATCTATCTTTCTAGGAAAAGATTTACAAAGAACCAAAACAATGTGATTGATTAGAGAAATCTCATCCACCACCTAGATAAAATCTTCGGATTAGATTGGACGCGAGTGGAGAAAGTAAACTAGGATGATTTATTTACATGCAAATCTTTCGAGGATCTTATCATGTTGCCTATACAACATCCCAAGACGAAGATTGCATCCGAGTTTCTAGTATAGAAGATGGAAGAAGACTAAGGGTGCATGGGCACCTTTGGACTCTGAGAAAAATGACAATCACTCTACTTTAGATATCCATCTAAATGACGAGGATGCAAAACATTTGTTGGTAGATAAGGGATGGATATTTGACAAATGTAAGAGAAGTTTTCTACATCCATGAATGTGTGATCCCAATTTTTTGTTAACGGTGGGTTCATTAGAAGAAGGGTAAGAGAAAGTTACAAATGTCATAAGTTGCCCCAACAACGCATTGTAAAATCTTCAAACAAATAATAATACATGTATCTCAAGTCACATATATTCTCTAAATTGTTAATTTACTAAAACATCTTTCCAATGCTTTTTTGGACTAGTATTTGGGGTATTGGATTGTTTATTATTTAGCATTGTTATATGATGGGATTAAATGCAACTCTTGTAAATAACACAGTTGATCTAACTGTAATTTACTTCATCATTATTAATGAGTTTAGTGACCTCTTCTTTGTCAATACACAAAGAAAAAAAAGGAAAAACTTTTGTAAATGCAAAAGGAGGTGCATCTTATGTTATCGGGGCACTCTTGAGTGGTATTTGATCATGTGTGCTAAAACAATGTGAGGACAAGCCATTGCACACAATAAACAACTTCCCTTGCATTGTTTGGACACATACACACACAAAAGAAATACCTCTATCCCTAATGACATGAAAGCAACTCATTGTCGATTAAAAAAAGATCCCTTTTGAGTGGTATTGAGCATGTTCCCAAACAGTGTGAGAGAAAGCCATTATTCACGATAAATAGGCATACCTCTTGCCATTATGACATACAGACATGGGGTTAAATTATGCAGTAACTTGAGATGCACCCATAGAATTTTCTAACCCTTTGATTTTCCATGTTCCATTGTATCTAATGCCTTGAAATGCATATTTAACCTTGTATAATGAATGACTAGTTTCTAATTGCAAACTCTTAATCACTTTTTTGGAAATAAAATAATGAAAACTACCATCATCATGCAAAGTAATCATATCTGAATTATTCTCACAGAATCTTTTATCTTTAATAAACATGTAAAGAAATAGATGTACTTGGTTTTTCTTTAGTTGTTGTATCTTACTACAACATGTTTGTAGTCCAATCAAGAGCATAGTTAGGTATCTCTTTGATGTTGTGTAATTGGGCCGTGCTTTGATTGTTGTTGGGTGGTAGTTGAACTCAACAAATTGATTTAGAATGTTCAACTTTGAACATTGAGATTCGTAGTTTGAGGCTTTATCTTGTTGTTTGTATTGTTTGCACACCTTTGTGCATTGCCACTTCTTGATTGGAAGTTGGAAGTCCTGTTTGGTGGAAAAGAGTTAGGATGATAAGGCACAAAAGATTTCTTCGGATTGGCGGTGGTTGTTGAAAGGTCAAGATGGATAGGGTTATTGACTGCGAAGCATCTAGGCAATGGATTGAAATTTTGTCTCTATCATGGGCATAGGAAGTAGTTTCATGAAGTATTAGTAATAGGATTAAGAGAATTCAGTCTAGCTTGGATGCTTGATTGAAGACAATCTTCATATTTGCATTGTAGCATGCTCTCCGAAACTTCCTCAGGCATGTGCAATAGCAAAAGCCTTTGCCAAAATCTTGTTGTATAGGTAGATAATTATCACCTTTTTGCCAATATAAATTAGACCAATTAGGCCTTGCTTGAAGATAAAATTGAGGTGAAATAAAAGATTTTCAACTTTTTCTTGAAATTTGATCCACATCTATGGGCGATTGGTGCTATGGTGAAGAATGTTCTACCAAAAAGATGCTTTATTTGTTAAAATAATCGGTTGCACACTTGATCTTATCCTTCTTGGGAAAAACTTCCTCATCAAAATAATAATCCAATTGGCTTAACCGAGATAAAACAAAATTTCCATCCCTTTTCCTATCAAATTAAGAAAATTGGAAAGACTTATATCTTCTTTTCTGATCCTTCTTGGTTTGTTGCGCATCAAATACACCCTTTATGATTCGAGCAATGTGATCATCTTTATCCTACGTGGTAGAATTTTGTTGTTGTTCATGCTTTTGAAGCACCCACATAACTGCATTCGAATTTTTTTGGAGAAGATCTATTTGTTTATTGTAAAGAAATTTTTAGAAGTGGCAACTCTAGATTTTCCATGTTGACTTCATCCGTGTTTGAAGATCCTGACATGGTAGAATAAATTTAATATGCAAAAACATCCCTTAATAAATCATGAAGCACAAAACAATCTTCAAGAAAACCTATAGGAATAAGTCCATTGCATTTGAATAGGGTCTTGAATTTTGGTTAAGAATTGTAAATTCCTTGCATAGAAACATGGACCAAGAAAAATTCTTTTGTCTTTGAAAAATTGGTCTAAAACTTTTACACCTGCTTCCACACAAGAACGATCTTTATTGAAGCAATGAGATAATGAAAAATAACTTTGTGGAGTAGTGGGAAAGGGGTTTTCTAAGAACCCCCCCACCCCCATCCCCCCAAAAATAATGTGGCCACTACCCGAGAAGCATATAATAAGGCTATTAAGCTAAAAAGCTTTAGAGTAAGGCTTAAAAGCATTCGAGTAAAGCTTTAAGTTTTTTTTACTAAATGATGTTTCAAAATAAAAACAGGGGTGTAGCTTGGCATCATTAATTGATTGGTGTTGGCAAATCCCTTGTACATTGATAGCATGATGGTTGGCAAACCAATGGGCTAGCATGAGCAGATCACTGTAGTTTGATCTAAAATTCTCATCTTGTGGCACAAAACCACTCTCTTAAAGAAAACCATGATCTAGGTGGTTTTGTGGGGACTGTCGTGGTTTTATGGTTATAAAATGAAAGAAAATAGACGTTTGAAGAAGTCTTTCTCAATAAGCATTGAAAGGAAGGGAATAATTAATGTTGATAGGACTGTTTATACATAGGACCTCTGTCCAAAGCTTGCAACTAGTGGATAATAGAGTGCACCTTGATGATGATGATGAGACAATCATGCAAGATGGATGAATGCCTTCTATACAATGTTGACAAGTCCACCAATCAGTGTGCTTTGATACCAATGTTGGTTGCCAAATAAATCAAACACACACTATTCTAAATAGCTTTACAACCCATAATAATGTATTGCATATTGTAATAAAGACATCTAAAATAAATCTATTGCGTATGTGCATACAGAAAGTCCTTGCACTTATGGTTATATACACAAAATGTGATATTTCTAATATAAGTGATATATATTTTTAATATATATGCAAAATGTGATATATTACACTCATGTGTTCATACAATAAGTCAGGATTATGTGGCAAATAGAAAAAATAAAAAATAAATAAAATAAAACCCTCTTATTTCCATAGTAAAATTTGATAAATAATTGTAATAAATATAATTTCATAATATAGATATTCTTTTGACTTAAGGTCACTCTACACACTAAAAGTGTCTCATAAAGTGTATAGATACTCTTTTGACTTAAGGTCACTTTACAATCCCTTTATTTGAAACACACATAGAATGTAAATATAAGCTAAGACATATTTCTCAACAAACTCCCTCAAGCTTAGAATGAGCTTGCAAACATAGTACTCCAAGTGCACTTCTAAGATATTCAAACTTATCTTTACCTAATGCTTTGGTAAAGATATTAGTGACTTTGTTATTGGTTCTGATATGTAGCAAGTTTATCCCTCCATCCATGACTTTCTCTCTATAGAGTGATAATGTACTTCAATGTTGTTCGTCCTAGCATGATAGACTGGGTTCTTTGCAAGCATAATGCTACAGAACTTATCACAATACATAAAGCTCCTCCATCTATCTCAATCTTCATGTCACCACATAGAAGCAGTCTCGGCCATGTTTGCTCATAAGCTACCAATGTTACTCCTCTATACTCTGCTTTAGTGCTTGATAATGCTATTGTAGGTTGTTTTTTACTGCTCTAACTTACCATGGTGAACCAAATGAGAAAGCATATCCATTGGTAGATCTCTTATCCATGATACTTCCTACCCAGTTTGCAGCTGTACATTTAAACAATTAGGCTTGATTTCTTTCTCATAGAACAAGCCATAACTCAATGTCTTCTTAAGATACCTTAGCACCCTTCTGCCTATATCCAAGTGCAATTTTCAAGGTTTTTTGTTACTTCATTAAAGCATGTTGCCTCTAAGTGTTGTACATGAGAAACCATATAAGCATAATGTATTTTCATGTAACCAATTGGATACCTTAATATTTTTAATCTTCTCAATTGAGATGCACTAGATGGTGTCTCAATTGCTCTTGCATGTGGTGGTATATACTTGTACTTTTTATGGAGTCTTAACAATGGTGTATCCCAAACTCATCATCTAATGATTCATCTTCTAACAATAGGCCTTCTTTCTTTTGCAAATTTATCCCTCTTTTGTGTGGTCGTCAATCTACTATTGTCTTGAAGACTAGATACATAATCAATGTGTTCATTTCCATGAGTATTATTTATTGCAATTTTCTTCACATAACCATCGTCATCACTGCTTCTCATTGAATCTCACATCCATGCTTATGTAAACCTCTCTAGTAATAGAGTCGTAGCACTTATATCCCTTAGTTTCATCAGGATAACCAATGAAGATACATTTAACTACCTTTGGCTTAATCTTCCTTCTCAAATAATTAGGAACATGCACATAGCATACATAGCCAAACACCCTAAAGTATGCAATGATAGGTTTTCTGCCATACATTTTCTCATAACGTGACATATCATGCATAAGTGATGTAGGCATCTTGTTCATAAAATGAATTGTAGTATGTACTACCTTATCCCAATAAGTCAATTGCATATGCATTTGATTCATCATAGCTTTAGTAACTTCAAGAATAATATGATTTTCTTTCTGCTACACCATTCTGCTATGGTGTATATCAATAAGTAATCTGCCTTTTGATCCCATGATCTTTCAAGTAGTGAAAAAACTCATTAGACATATATTCACCTCCATTATTTGATCTTAGATATTTTATATTGCCATTGCTTTTGAAGTCTAGAAAGTTCTCAAATGCCCCACTCTTATGTTGTAGAAAGTAAACCTAAGTTATAAATTTGCTGAAATCGTCAATGAAAGTAAAGTAAAATCTGCATTTCCTAGTCAATGACATGTTCTAACATGGACCCCAAATCTTTGAATGTACCATTTGCAATTGATATTTACTAATTCTCCCCCTCTTTGGAAATGGAAATATAGACTCTTTCCACGCTCAACGCCACATAGGGATGCACAATCGTGAGAGGGGACCTTCTTTTGAATTTAGCATGGCGTCCCTTTGCACTATTGGATAGAGGTATTTCTAGTGTGTATAGCCTCAAATAGTGTGAGGCGAGATTGTTCCTCTCTTGCACAATAGCCTTCCCTCCCACTATTTGGACATAGGCTCAACACTATACAAGAGTGCCCTAATAGTGTGATGGTACCTAACTTTGCATTTAGAATGGGGTCCCTTTGTGCTATTGGGATAGAGGTGTTTCTAGTGTATGTATACTCTCATATTGTGGAGGGATTAGTTTCTTGTGCACAATGGCATCCCCTTATGCTATTTATAGAATAATCAACACCACATAAGAGTGCCTTAATATGTGAGGGGACACAATTTTGCATTTACAATGGGTTCCCTTTGCACTAGTGTGATAAAGGTGTTTCCAGGGTGTGTAGGTCCAAAATAGTGCAAGAGGAGATTGTTTCTTGTCCATAATGGCCTCCACTTGTGGTATTTGGACACATGCTTAGTACCACATAAAAATGCTCCAATAGCACAAGGGGACTTCATTTTGCATGTAGAATGGGGTCCTTTCGTGCTATTGGGATATAGGTACTTGTGCGTACACTCAAATAGTGCGAGAAGAGATTGTTTCTCATGCACAATGGACTTTCCTCATGCTATTTGGATGCACATTGCACAATATAGGATTGTCCCAATAACATGAGGAGACCTCATTTTACATTTATGCACTATTAGGTAGAATGTGTTTCTAGTGTGTGTAAACCTATATAAATGTAAACTAACAAGCAAGCAAACAAATAAATACATAGAGAGAGAGAATCCCCTTGTGCTATTTGGACACACACTTAATATCACAAAGGAGTGTCCCAATAGGGTGATGAGATCTCACTTTGCATTTAGAATGGGGTTCCTCCACACTATTGGAGTAGAGGAGTTTCTAGTTGTATATGCCTGAGTAGTGCAAGGGAAGTTTGTTTCGTGTGCATTGCCACCCCTCATGCTATTTGGGCACATGCTCAATAGCATATAGAAGTTCCCCAATAGCGCGAGGAAACCTCATATTATGTTTATAATAGGGCCTCTTTGCACTATTGAGGTAAAGGAGTTTCTAGTGTGTGTACGCTCGAATAGTGTAAAGGGAGATTGTTTCTCCTACATAATGGCCTCCCCTCATGCTATTTGGATACATGCTCGATACCACATAAAAGTGCCTCAATAGAGAAATTTGTCATCATTATGGGTTTATAATGAGTTTCCTTCATTGGGTTAGTGGCATTTTTATTGCGTGTCTCCTCAAACTATGCTTTTTTCCTCCTTGTACAATGGCTTGTCCTTGTGCTATTTGGGCACAAGCTCAACACCACTCATGAGTATCCCAATGTCATATTGTATTAAATTAACATTCTAAAATAGGAAAGATTGTTTGATTGATTTCTCCATAATATAAAGTGATTAAATCATGTGTATGATACAAACTCATTATACTAATGAGAAACTTAATATCAAACAATGTTTGGATTTCTTTTGTGTTTTTTCAATTTGTTATGGATTTTTTGATGATCTTATATGGCAAAGTTGTCTTTTATAGAAAGTGTGAAACATTTGGTAGAGGGATTTTGCTTTTGTTAGCCCATCACCATGTCTTGTGGTTCTAGAGTGAATGTTATTGCTTGGTAGTGGGACTTTTGCAGGCCTTGAGTGTTGCATATTGACAATGGCCCATAAATGTCAACAATTTATGCTGCATGCCTTATGTGCTACAAAGAAAAAAGACTTGCCAAGGCAAAAAGAATACATAACACTTATGAGCTCAAGTAAAAAGATAATATGCTGTTGAAATAAAACATGCGATTGAAAGTGATGGAGGCTTGTTAGAGCAAGCATACTCCAAATGTAAACTCATGAGTTTACTAAGAATTCATATCTTTGCATGCAATGTACAAATATACACTCTTTCCAATAATGGAACTTGCAAGATGGCCTTCCAAATTATACCTTGTAATCCTTAGAGTACACCTCCCTATTTTTGCTTTCCTCCATTGGTTATGCTTGTTGTCGATTGGTTAGGCATGTTGTTCCACTTTTCACTTTGTCCCTTGATGAGGCTACACCTAGGCTTCTTATGTCAAAACAATCTAGAGAGGTCATTGAATCCATATAATAAGCATGGATTTGTTGTTATGCTTCCCCTAAGATCCCAATCGTGCATTTTAAGACCTTCAAGTTAGCACTCAAATGCCACTCTACTTTGAAGGATCCCATGTGTTCTAGCTTAAGGTACTCTCCTTTGTTTTGTGAGTCTATAATACTTCCGTGCAATTAAAAGTTAGTTGGTTAATTTGAAATTTAGTTAGTCAATTAGTAAGTAAGGTTACTAACTAAAGACTAACTGAAGTAAAAAAATTAAGAAATATTAATAATTAACTAACTAACTAATTAAGTCTCTCTCTATATATAAATTGAGGATCGTAACCCGATATCTTTTCTGGATTGACGAGGACTGTAGCCACCCACCATGGAAGTTAGCACATGAACAAGATTTATGAGCTATATTAGTCATTAGTGTCAATGTGCATAGTAGGGATGGTCCAAAAATATTAGATATTTGGACAAAACTAGCATATTTTAGATATTATATATTATCCTAAAAATCTATGGAAATTTCTAAAACAAGGTATCATGTAAAAAAAGCAAGTGGTTTTTTTAGCTAGTTTTGGAGATTTAATGCAAAAAAGAATGGTTAACGAAATCGTGCTCATCGCGATTGCAGTTTACAGGAAACAAACAACACTTCAAATAGGGAGAAGAAGAAGCAGCGGTCTGGAAGATTTCTAACCAACTATCTTGAGGTTTTACCCCCCTTTCGGAGCCAACAGAACCATCAAATTTGTGATTTGAGCATCAGATTGCATCTTAAAAGTTTCAGATAGCTGATTTTGCCAAGATCCCCTCCATAAAGAGCTCTTCTCACCCACAACCCTTCTTCTCTAATTCAACCTATAAATAAGAGGCATGGGGAGTAGTTTAGAGAAGCACAAGGAGACCCTGAGAGGCTGTGAGAGAGAGGTAAAGAGAGGGAGGTAGAAGGATACCCCTCCAAGAGGCTGCGAGAAGGAGCTTGAGAGAGAGAGAAAGAGAGAGAGAGAGGAGTTATCCCGAGAGGCTGCGAGGGAGAGAGATTGCTCAATCCCCCTATCTCAGTCTCGACTAAGCCATCTTCTCTTATGCTCTCCCATCTCAAATTTATTCCACCTTCCCTATCTCTCGAACATGCTCACGGACGATGGATCCAAAGCGACGAGGTGGAAGGACCGTGGGAACCACTGCAACAGGTCAAGGGACGGGTATTACCAAAGATACAAGAGTGCACGAGGTTGCCGGAGTTGCCACTACCAACGGAACATCGGGTGTGGCGAATGCGAGCACGAGCAATGACGAAATTCCCAATGTTGTCGTGCCAAACCGGGTTATTCACTACTAGGTTATTATTTTGTCACTTAAAATAATAAGAGTTTTACCAAAATTTTACATAAAATATTAGCTTTCATATTTTTCACTTACAAGAATTGACAACTTTATCTAGAAAGCATACTAGTACATGCATAAACGATTAATCACTATGCATTACCGATAGATTAATTGAGATTCTAAATCGTAGAATCATGTTGGAAATAGTTGCCAGAGGTTATTGCACATATGTCTTTATGCGCACTTGATATAGTTATGGTCAAACGTGACAAGGTTAAGGTTGATAATGCTTGTAATGAAAAGTGAATGTCTATTTAAGGGTCTTGCAAATCATCTCGTTAAATTACTGTCACAATATTTTTTCTAAAGGAAATTCACTTATGTTGGGTAAGTTAGCCCCAAAAGGAAAATTCATGTCTTGCTTAACATGTTGCAAGAGATGTACTCAACACTTCTTTATAGGGAGGAGGATCTTCATTAGAATGTAAGGTTACCTTAGGATAAGGTCTACCTTGGCTATGTGAAGCTATGAGTTGCATGATCGTATGATTGTCATTGCATCATTTGATATATGTTTGAAAGGACTGTTTGTGTTTGCTAGAATCTAGATCTATGATTGAAAACATTGACAAATAGGATAAAAGGAAAGATCGTGCTAGGCTACCCCCAAGCTAGCTGCAAGACCCTACTCCAAACAAAGGGGTCATGGTTATTACTTCGAGAGGCTTAGATCAGCTTCGCAACGAAAGATCTGTCCATAGGGATAGTCTCAGGCAGTAGGAAATGTGGGTGCCAGGGGGGGGCTTTGGCCGTAAATTCTGCATTATTCCTAGAATCTGACGAGCCCCTTCGTGACCCAGGATGGGATCCTAGAACCCTAAATACTAGTTACAAGGGTGGAATCTTGGTGGGAAGAATACCCTCGTGGAATTTTGTATACCTTCCACAGGGTCGAAAAGATGGAAATTGTAATAAACTTCCAATATAATAAAGAAATTTGTTTTACTCAAGGGTTGTTTGAATTGTATGCGTGTCCATGAGATAGAAATAGAAAGACGATAAATTGACCAATTAGTCGTTAGGTAGAACCGACTTGCATTATTTTAGGGAGACCGAAATGGAATTTTGCCTTATGAGCAAGAGGGTTGACTTACCGCAGTCCCCTTTGTCTCCCATTCTCTTTGAACCAAGTGAAATGGCAAGTCCGCTTCAGATAGAGTAATCCTATAGAAGTGGAAACTTCGAAATTACTGATGCTAGCTGGCTGTTAGGAGACCTGTCTGATTTTAGGAGCCTGAAAATTCAAGTTGATCCTAGTGGGTTCGGCCGAAACACTTCCGTGCGATGTAGACTTAGTGGGGTCTAAGTGACAAACCCCTTGATGTTCCAAGGGAGCGTCGAGCGGCGTCATTTGGAAAAGCTACTAATGGACTACAAAAACGTGTGCCTTGGAATGAGCCTGGCGTCCGGACACCTCGTAGAGTCAATAATGATTAGGATTTTTATGTGATAGAAAATCCATTTTAGAGTCTGATGGCTCTCATTAGGCATTGCTATTGTACCTATATATTGTAAACCATTCTTGAATTGGAAGCTTGAAGCCTCACCCTAAAATGACAAATCCCTTGCAAATTGTAGAGCTCTATTCATGATTGCATAGCTAAAATGTTTCATTTTTTGGTGCATTAATATTTTTACCTCATCTAGTTTCATATTCTCTAGAGTTATATCATAAGCATATGTCATTGCAACTTGCACCCTCCCGAGATCCACCCAAACATGGTTGAATTCATTGTACTGAAAAATAAGCACAACCTTTTGTTTTGCCTTTGTAAATAACATCAAATCTTTATTGTACTTGTAGTCATCAATAAGGTTTATGATTGCTGCCAAATTTTTCTTTTGTCTCTCTTTTGTAAGAATGTATGGTTTAGGAAAAACAAAAGTGCTTAGATGATGCCGTCAAAGATTCTTCTCATCACCACCACATAGTGATCTTGAAGTTGGATCCTTGGTCAAGTTGATAATGTCTTCTCTATTTTGGCTTGCTATATGCTTTGTTAAATAAATGTTTTTGAAGTTGGTTCCTATTATATCTTTTTAAATCATTTACTTGAAGCTTTGCACTAAATCATCAAGAGTTTCAAGTTACATTTTTTTGAAATTGAATCCAATAGAATTTAATAAGGATTTAAATTTAGCCACTTGATTGTTTTACTTTTTCTTCTTATCTTTGAGATTCCTTTATTTCACACCATTGATTTCATCTCTACCTTAGTTGATTTGCTTACTTGTTGTCCATATTTTTCCTCCCATGTATAATAGTTTTGATAAAGCATTTACTTCACATTTGAATCTCATTTTCCCATGTGAAAAAATTACAATATTCCAAGAACCCATTATTTTCATTACCAATAGACCTAATTGTATCATGAAATGTAGAAAATTTGGGTGGTTGACCTGTTAAGATCTATTGGATATAACTCTCCATCTATCCAATATTAATGTGCTTCTTGCCTTCATCTCTCAATCTCTTGGTTTCTACTCAATCAATTACAACATTGTGGTCTTTTCTCTCCATGTGAAATATTGTTCTTCAAACACTATGTGAGTATGGCTCTTTTTTTTTCTTGGAGCTTCATCCATGTTTCTTGAAAGAGAAAGGTGTACAAGAGGGGAGAGAGAAAAATATTTGCAACAATCAAACATGTATTGTTAGTGATTTTTCAAACCCTTGCAAGTTCAAATACAAAGAAAAACTATAGTCTTAGCATTCCAATTACCTTGATGAGTTTTTTTCTTCTTGCAATCCAATTGACATGCCAAGCTTTCAATGATACATAAAAATAAAAGAAGGAGAAAGAGAAATGGTAAGAAAGAAATGAGATGAAGAGAAAGACTTATAGTAATAAAAAAAACTTATAGAACCCTTACAAATTCAAACACAAAGAAAAATGGTACTCTTAATATTCCAAATAATATCGGACTATTTCCTTGCTTCATATAATAGAAATGGTACCTCATGCTTCTTCCAACAATGTGGATAAACACAACAAAAGAGAAATGGTGAGAAGAGAAAGAGAACAAAGGAATAGAAAAATGCAAAAAAAAAAAGAATGTACAAATGATAGAGCATTGAAAAAGTTAAGCCCAACAATAAAATGTAATTTAGAATCACACAATGTTCATTCAAAAGTCATAATCAAATTTATAGTGGGGAATGTGATTTTTTAAAGATTTGTGTCTTTTTTTTTTTTTTGGCGAATGGGACTATGAAACATGAAATGAAAGGAAAGAGAGAGAAAAGAAAGAAGTGCTACTATTACTTGTAGTGATTTGGCTCTAAAATTAGAGAGAAGGGCTAATTTGGTTCTAAAAGAGAGAAGTGTGGCTATTACTGAATACTAATTTGGCTATTAAAGATAGAAGTATTGCCATTACTTAATGCGGATTTGGGTCTAAAGGTAGAGAAAAACAAGCAATTAGTACGATATCCTTCTTTCCCTATTTTTATCTAGTTATGATGTGATTAAGAAATTATCGAATTCTCTCATGCCCATTTGACCTCAAGATATGCCCTTATGTGAACTATAACTAGCTAGTCTTGGAAAAGGTGTCTATATAAGTGAGTGACTAAACCCATCACCTCCAGGCAAGATGTACCTCTCCTATTCTAATCTAGGTGACTACAAATTTGCTTCCTAGTGGTGTTGGGTTGATATATCAAGAAGAACTCTTTAGAGATATTTTCTCCTTATCCAAATATTAGATGAGCTATGGAAAGAGAACTTTGTTCTCTATGCTTATTATTGTCACGACTTACACATAGGTCTACTAAGTCTTAAGGGCATGGTCTCTAGGGGAGCCTTGTAGTAGCTACTAGATAGCTACTACTAGGATGCGATCTCTATTGCCTTGCTTGGAGAGCATCCTCACAAAATCCTACTAGAATCTCTTGAGGTCTATGCTACCTGCTCTGTAGCATATGCCTTCTACATCTAATATCTAGCCCAAAGTTTTCTAATTTGTCTTGTACCTACTTGTGCTCATAGGATGAGTCTAGAATTCAAGATGGGTGTTCATCTAGAGACAAGAGAACACGAGTATACTCTAATAACATGGCCATTACTATCTATTTAATATGTCCCCATGCAGAATGTTGGGTATCTCTCAAATACTTTTTTCATTGTGTCCTAGCTAGGCGGAGAGGACATTTTGTAGTCAATTGGACGCCTTTCCTAAGTACTGCCATCTCTAGACCCCTTATAAACTTAGCTGGTCAAGTGACTTTCGAGTCTACCTCATAGTAGAATGTTCAGCCTCGACCCACTAGAATCAACTTGAAGAACGTATGAGCTAACAATCTCTATCAACAATCTAGTGCCCAGTTAAGAAGGACAACTTTTCAATTAATCGAGGCTGAGAGAAGACTATCACTACAAAGAGAATGAGAGACAAAGGAAGCCCCGCTTGAACCCTCTGTCCATAAGGAATAATCTCAACTCTAGTTTCCTAAAACAATTCTAGTTGGATTCTATGACATAAACCATAGGTAGTCAGCGTTTAGCTCTATTTGTATTTCCATATTCAAGAAAGCATCGGACTAATTGGTTCACCCATCTGTAGGATGGTGTCATCATGATGATTTTCCATTCACTTTCCATGAATACATCTAGTATGCTTAATTATTTAATTAGTCCCTACCATAGTATGAGAACATATAAGGACAACTTTCTTAGTTATCCCATAGCATAGGACTTATTGAACACCTATATATCATGTGTACAAAAATAATGAAAATAATATTTTCTAAAAAATATTAAATAATTTAACTACTCTTCAATCAAGATTATTAAGATACTTCCACTTCATCCCAAATTTCTCCATCCTTTGATATCCCTCCATTGGATATCCTAACCTTAAACTGAGTTGAATAAATCCTTTGATCCCTCTCTTCTAATCAAAGCTCCCCTAGTGCCCATCATCATGCACCTTGCCCATCAAGGATTTCTTCCTTATCGAAGGGCCAATATCATGAACATTATCTAATTGACCATATCCCTAGTGGTTCTTGTATCTCCACAAAGGGAAACCTATTGCATGTTTGAACTCTTGTCTAGTTGCAGTATACCCTCTAGGTGATAATAATTGCCCGGGTGGAAGCAGTGATTGATGGCAAGACTTGGGGGTGACTACGTGTTGGCAATAATTAATTCTTGTCCCTTTTCATCATTCATATTTTGAGTTAAATACAAAGATAGGCATATCCAAGCACAAGCATTCTCATCAAACAATAATTCCTCTTTAAATGACCAACTTCCCAAATCACAACATTCTAATAGCACTTTCATACCCATACAAGAACACATTCAATGCCATTGCAAGGTCCCTATCTTTCACGATTGTACTTCATGATAATCATAAGATAAAATTTATAATTTGCCACATTCTCCTATTATAACTAACCCAATGATACCATTTCATGATCCCTATAGCATTCCCCTTATGATCTCTAACTTTAGATGGTGACATGCCTAGTTAAGCACAAGGTATAACTCTATCATTCTTGGTGATGCTATTGTATGAAATTCATCTTAGGTGATATCACTTCTCTACTATCAAAGTGTAGGTTAGAAAAACATTACTTCATTTCATGTAGCCCTAATGGCATTCTAAGCAAACATAAAGAAGTCAAATTCCTCTTAAAGAACCCCAACTTGGATACATGCTCCCTAGCTCTTCTAGCCTAGTTGAGGGGGTTAAAGTAAATGTCATTATTTGTCCTTTATTACATTATTAGGCCCAATTCCTTTCTTTGATAGGGGTAATGTTTCTTCATCCAAATCACAAGTGAGTTCTCAAAATCCCTTAGATAAATTTGTTGTTGAGTGCATGGTCACAGTCTAGCAAAAGTCCTCTTACTTCTATTTAGGAAGATAGGTAGTATGCTTAAAAACACCTAGAACCCTAGTAACATTGACTAAACCTCATCCCTAAGTACTCATCAACCCTAACAACTAGTCTTTATTAATAATAACATTTCTAAGACTTTTTCTAGGGTGAATTGAGAGGGGGATTCCATTATATGTACGTCTCCCTATTATGGATTGTCATAGATTCCTCTAGTTTGCAAATGCCTATCATGAGCATTCCTAATTTGGTATTCATATGCTTTATTAATCAAATTACTATAGATGTAATTTCCTTTTTGTAGAGTATTTCCATATGCATGCCCTAGGGACTCCTAAACACAGACTAGCACAAGATGATTAATAGAATATCTATTGTTCTCTAGTTTTAAAATCTATATAAGTGCATGATAGGAAAATGATATGACATTTTTCCTTTCTTTAGAACTCACAAAACCACTTTTGCATAATTAGAGTCAGTGTACCCCATGAATCCTATATCTTGGCCACCATAATATATACACATAGCTGCTGATGTGCCCTTCAGGTACCTCATGATACCCTTAATGGCATCCCAATGCTATCGGTCAGATGTAGCCATATAGCATGCCACAACTCCCACTGAAAATGCTATGTTAAGATGAGTGGCTATCATGATATACATCAAACTGCCCACTGTGGATGCATAAGGAATCTTGGCCGTCTCAGCCTTCTACTCATCAGATTGCAGACAATCGGCCCAACTAACCTTCACATGAGAAGAGAGAGGACAACCAATAGACTTACCATCTTGCATATGGAACCACTTAAGGAATTTCTAGGCATATACTCCTTCTATGATAGATAAAGGAGCCTTATTTAGAGCGATTGCATGTGATATGTATCCCAAGAATATGTGAGTCTTGTTCCATGTCCTTTATCTCAAAGCCTTGCTTAAGATGAGTTTTCAATGCATCCAGCCCATCATGAGCTCTCCCACCAATAGGCATATCATCCACATAGAGTACCAAAATCATAAGGCTGCCACCATGAGCCTTCTTCATGTAAAAACATGGATCCATAGCACTATGGCTATATCCCTGTGAATGCATAAAAGCATCAAAATTAAGATACCATTCCCTAGGTTTATGCTTAAGGCCATAAAGTCTCTTTCTCAACTTGCACACTAGGTGTTCCCTACCTTCTTCCTCAAAGCCCTTAGGCTATTGCATATAAATCTCATTATGCAAGTTCCCATGTAGAAAATGTGTCTTTGCATCCATCTGATAAGCAACCAATTCTAGTACCAAGTGTAGGGTCATAATTTTGACCATGGGAGAAAATACGTAATTGAAGTCAACACCGTGTTCTTGCTTGAAACCCTTAGCTACCAATTTGGCCTTATGAGCTAGCTTGGGGAATCTAGGGATACTTTTCAACTTGTATACCCACTTGCACGGCAATGCCTTCTTACCACTAGGCAAATAAACCAAATCCCATATATGGTTTGTTTGGAAAGAGTCAAACTCCACGATTGCATAGTTCTGTCCCCTGAGTGACTATCATCTTTGTGCATGGCCTCACAAAGACATGCAAATGAGCATATGATGGAGGTTTTCCAATTCACACCTCCCTCTACAACCTGGCAATCAATAGCAGTACAAGGGGACCTGTTAATTGAGTGTACATCAATAGTAACTGCCTTAGCCCAAAGTGTTGTGGTAAGCTTGCATGGCTAAGCATATTGTAGACTCTCTTGAATTTTCCTACTCATGCATTCAATGAATCTATTCTGGGAAGGGGTATAGGGGGCTATCAACTCATGCTTAATACCCCACTCATTGCAAAACTACTTGTAATGGAGGGAAATACCTGGTGTCACACTGACCTAGGTATAAAAGGTATGAAGGACACTGGCATGGTACCATTTTGATAAATATACATCTGTCCTTTCACCTTCTTCACCTTCTTCCTTGTCCTTCCATGGATGCCAACCATTTCTCTCTCCTCTTCTTGTCTTTCTCTCTCTACTTCTAGTACTTCTCTCTCCTCGTCACCTTCTTTCTCTCTCTTTTTCTTCTCTCTACAGTTCTTCTCTCTCTTCTTACAGTCTTTATCTCTCTTCTGCACTCTCTCTCTCCTCTCCTTCTCTCTCTCTTGTCTCCTTCATTACAATTGGTATCAGAGCCTAGTTTTTAGGTCCTTCCTTTCTCTCTCCTTCCTTTAGATTTAGTTCATTTTTCAGTCTCAGGAAACCCTACTGTGCACAGGTACAACATTGAAGAACCCCAATAGTTAAGAAGTACTATAGAGATGGCAGCTTTCTTGGGAGTTTACACAACTATGGCATGAGGCTTGACCGAATTTGGAGGCCAAAAGACAAAGATGGCAACTCGTTTGGATGCATTGCGGGTGAGTGGCAAACTATGAGGATACGAGCCAAATACCTTGGATCCTCAAGCTCTACCTCTCTGGCTATAGTCACTCCATTGTTGACGATTTTGGGGGAGCCATACTTGCTCTCTAGCTCATAGACTAAGTTTTCTCAATGCCTCTCGATATCTGGATAGGGTTGGCACCTGCGGCAACCACCTTCATGTTGAGATATCGAGCTCCACTTGTGATATGCCAGGGTGACCATTGTGCATTTATGTCACCACTTGTCAGTGCAGATGCGATTGGTACACTGCCCATGAATAATAGCTAGATGACAGCTATCCTTATCTACTCTAGTTCGTGGCTCAGTTAGTATGCCACCTTAGTTAGTTGAGTTTGGTTTGAGACCCATATATAGGGTTTTTCTATTTCTATGTACTAGACTTCTTTTTGGCTTACACACAACTAAGAAGAGGAAAACTGTTTTCAGCCTCCACCTTTGTGTGTATTCCCCCATTGTGCAAGCGAGAAAGCTACAAGTGAGATTCCTTCCTTCTCTCCCACAATCTTGACATGGTATCAGAGCCTTGTTCGTGGTAAGGAGCTCAAGAAAGCAAGCCAAGCTCGCGGTGTTCTGGTAAGAGGAGCAGTGTTGCTTTCATTTTCTGTTTTGGGAGCAGATCTCTGCAGGTAGCACATCCGAAAATTGCAAGAGTGCATTGTCTCAGGTTGAGACGCCCTTCGCGGTGAAGTAAGAGGGCAGTATATGCTGCGGGCGAGGGCTTTTTAGCCCCCGGCGACCCTGTTTTTTTTATTTGAGGCCATTTTGGGGCCTATTTTGGAGGCGGAAGTTTTCTGCACACACTCAGGAATAGGCCCAGTTTTATGCTGTGTGACCACTGTTCTGCAGGTCGGTGAAAAGTTACTGTAGAAATTGTATCGTATGCCTTTGCGCAGAGACATTGGGAGTTACATAATCTTCCTTTTTGCCTGTTGATGCAAAATCATCACTAGGAAGTGACTGTGTGGTCAAATACCACTTTCGTCAGTTTTGCAGATTTGCCCTTGTGAGGCTGAAGCTGTGTTCTTTGCAGTGACAGAATTTTTTGCAGTGTTCTGTAATGGCGTCTGATTCTCTTTCACAGATTGTCACTGAAAAGCTTGACAAGCATGGAAGTTCAGAATGACGAATTTCCTTATGGGAAAATGATATTGGGAATTTGTTGCAGGAAATGAAGAAGAACTAGTTCTTCCTGATGTTCCCAATCAACAGCAAATGCAGGCATTTAAAGCATGGCATGAGAGAGCCAGGAAAGTTATGTACTGGCTGTCTATCAGCATTTCAGACTCTATGATTATGCATATTTAAGATGCAAGTACGCCAAAGGAGGCATGGGATACTTTGTCAAAAATGTATAGCACAAATACGCAAGCCAGGAAAATGCAGCTCAAGCAAGAGTTGCATAATGTGCAAAGAGAAAATATGAGCATCAATGACTACCACATGAAGGTGAAGAAGATTGCAGATGCACTTGCTTCCATTGGGTCACCAGTGGAAGATGATGATTTAGTTTCTGTGACCTTGAATGGTCTAGGAAAGGATTATGCACAGTTCCGAACATCCATTTCCATCCGTGAAAGATTTCCTGATTTTGAGGAGTTGATTGCTCTTCTAATTTCTGAGGAGCAGAGAAATGGTGGTGCATCTTCTTCAGGAGGAACTTCAAAAGAAGCTGTCTTCTACTCAAATGCTGGAAGAGGTAGAGGCAGAGGTAGAGGAGGCCGATCTGGAGGCCGTGGTAGAAATCAGAATATGCAGCAAACTCAAGAAAACCAGTCCTATGGAGGAGGACGTGGTAACTCTAGAGGCAGGGGGAGCCAAAGAGGTCGTGGTGGATGGCAAAGAGGCCAAAATGCAAACAGTAATGTTGAATGCTACTACTCTGGTAAAATGGGTCATATGGCTAAAGACTGCTATAAAAAGCAGAATGACATCATGAATGGAAAACTGCAACAAGGGAATTATGCATCTTCTAGTAACCAGGGTGATGACAGAAATGAGCATTTGTTTATGGTGCAGCACATGAACAATTCTATGACAAGTGCAGAAGAAAGCAACGATGTATGGTATGTTGACTCAGGTGCATCAAACCACATGACAGGTCATGCAGAATGGATGGAGGATGCAAGGAAAATGGAAAAACCAGGATTTGTGGAGACTGGTGATGATACTGCACATCCTATTGTGCAGATTGGAAAAATTCCTTTGTCTATGCAGGATGGGAAAAAGAAATACCTGTCTGATGTATTTCATGTCCCGAATATCACCAAGAATCTGGTTTCTGTTGGTCAAATGGTTGAGCAGGGCTTGCAGGTCAGATTTAATCCTCATGGATGCTTTGTTGAGGATATGAAAAATAAAGGTCGCTTGATAGCAAAAGGAAAGAAGAAGGGCAGAATGTTTACGTTGGATGCAGACATGCCTGAATTGAGTGTAGCAATGTTTGCACATGGGACCGGTGTAGTTGCAGATATTGATATCTGGCATAAACGCATTGGTCATGTTAATGTACAGTGACTTAAATCAATGCAGGCCCAAAATATTGTTGCAGGATTGCCTAAATTCAAGGTTGCAGAAATGCATAAGGTATGTGAAGCCTGCCAGTTTGGAAAACAGGTAAGGAAACCATTTCCTAGACATGTTCAAGAGAGTAAGAAGCCATTGGAATTAATCCACTTTGATGTGTGGACTACTAAAGCTGCATCTCTTGGAGGCTGCCATTATTTTATCACTTTTATTGATGACTATAGCAGAAAAGTTTGGGTGTATTTTATGAAAAAGAAAAGTGAAGTTTTTGGGCATTTCAAAACTCTTAAAGCTATGGTTGAAAAAGAAACATGCCTGCAAATAAAATGCCTAAGGTCAGATGGAGGGGGAGAGTATCTCTCAAATGAGTTTGCAAGGTTCCTGCAGGAGCATGGCATAAAGCAGCAATATTCATGCAGTCATACCCCACAACAAAATGGAATTGGAGAAAGGAAAAACATGCATATTGGAGAGGTATCTCGTGCCATGCTCAATGAAAAAGATCTGCCAGATTTTTATTGGGCTGAAGCAGTTGCTACAACAGTCTACATAATGAACAGGACTCCCACTGCAGCAATACATGGAATGACTCCAGAGGAGAGGTATACTGGTAGGAAACCAGATATTTCTCATTTGAAGATTTTTGGTTGCATTGCCTATGTTCATGTGCCAGATGAGTTGAGATCCAAGTTGGATCCAAAAGCTGAGAAGTGCATCTTTATTGGTTACTCTTTGCAGCAGAAAGGGTATGATGCTATAACCCTTCTACTCGTAAGTTTACAGTGAGCAGAGATGTTGTTTTTGATGAGATGAGTAGCTAGTATAAACCAATAAATGTGATTGATAATATAGATGCACAAAATGGTAATGCTGCACAGAATTCACAGCAGCAGTCACAGGATATTAGTGGACCTGAAGCGTCCTCTAGCAGTGGTTCACATTCTTTGCCATGGACAGGCAGATTGAGATCAGGAGAATCTTCTCAAAGCAATGCAGATAGTGGTATGCAGGTATCACGAAAAGGAAAAGAGAAGGTAGATCAGCCCATGTTTGATGTGAATGCAGGTCACTCTTATGTGGATGGTGAATCCAGTGGCTCAGAACAGAGCATTGATGATGAGTTGGGTATCCCTTCTATTGTTACACCTAGAGTAAGGAAGACCAGGGATGTTTTGAGAGCACCTGGGAGTGAACCTACTTTGCGTAGGTCTACCAGAGCTAGGTATCCTGTGGATAGGCTGAAATATGATGGATTTACAGCCATTCACTATGCCTATATGGTCAAAGTGATACAGGAACCAGAACCCACTTCTTTTGAGCAAGCCATGGGAAAAGAAAAATGGGAGAAAGCCATGGATGAAGAAATGGATGCCTTGGAAGCAAATGCTACATGGGAATTGGTACCTTTGCCTAAAGGTAAGAATGCAATTGGCTGTAAGTGGGTTTGTAAGTGGGCTTATAAGGTAAGAATGCAATTGGCTGTAAGAATGCAATTGGCTGTAAGTGGCTGTAAGTGGATTTATAAGGTAAGATTAGTAGTCAAGGGGTATGCACAAACATATGGTATTGATTATGAAGAAACATTCAGTCCGGTTGCAAGGATGGCAACCATAAGAGCAGTCATTGCTATGGCTGCATCAAAGGAATGGTCTTTACATCAGATAGATGTAAAGAATGCCTTCTTGCATGGTGATTTGCAAGAAGAGGTATATATGGCACAGCCACCAGGTTATGTGCATGCTGTTCATCCTGAGTTTGTTTGCAGGTTGAAGAAAGCCTTGTATGGCTTGAAGCAAGCACCTAGAGCATGGTCTGACAAGATAGGACAATATCTTGTCACTATTGGCTTTCAGATTTCCAAGGCAAGTTTCTCACTTTATGTGAGAAAAACAGAGAAAGGTATTATGCTACTTGTCATCTATGTTGATGATTATATTATGACAGGTGACAGTGATGAAGATATCCTTCATGTGAAAATGCTATTGAAGCAAAAGTTTGAGATGAAGGATTTGGGAGAGCTGCGTTATTTCTTGGGCATTGAGGTGATTAGATCACCAAGTGGGATACAGCTCTTGCAGAGGCAGTATGGATTGGACATGCTGTCCAAATATGGGATGACAGGCTATAAGCCTATTTCAGTTCCTTTGGAGCAGAATGTGAAGTTGAGCGCAGATACATGTGAGCTTCTCGAAGACCCTACTATGTACAGACACATAGTAGGAAGTTTGATTTATATGACTATTACCAGAATATATTTGAGCTATGCTATTGGATTGGTAAGTCAGTTTATGCAGGTTCCAAGGAAACCGCATTTGGATGCGGCTAGACGCATACTCAGGTATGTGAAGTCCACATTGCAGTATGGACTACTTTATGAGACTGGGATTCAGATACAGTTGCATGGATACACTGATGCTGATTGGGCTGGTAGTATTTCTGATAGACGATCTACCAGTGGATATGTATTCTCTTTTGGGAGTGCTGCAGTCACTTGGAGCAGCAAGAAACAGCCTACAGTTGCCTTGTCGAGCACAGAGGCTGAGTACAGGGGTGCAGCAATGGCTGCATGTGAGGTAGCTTGGTTGCATAAGCTACTTTATGATATGCATCAGCCTACAGATGGGCCAGTTGTCATTTATTGTGACAACATGAGTAGTATACACTTGGCAAATAACCCAGTTTATCATGCTAGAACAAAGCACATTGAGGTGCATTATCACTACGTGCGGGAGAGGGTTTTACTAGGTCTTATTGATCTAGTTTATGTCAGCACAGAGGATCAGGTAGCTGTATTTACGAAGGCATTGGGTGTAGAGAAGCTATGCAAATTCAGAGACCTACTTGGTGTGCAGGAATTGGGATTGAGCTCGAGGGGGAGTGCTGAGATATCGAGCTCCACTCGTGATATGGCAGGGTGACCGTTGTGCATTTATGTCACCACTTGTCAGTGCAGATGCGATTGGTACACCGCCCATGAATAATAGCTAGATGACAGCTATCCTTATCTACTCTAGTTCATGGCTCAGTTAGTATGCCACCTTAGTTAGTTGAGTTTGGTTTGAGACCCATATATAGGGTTCTTCTATTTCTATGTACTAGACTTCTTTTTGGCTTACACACAACTAAGAAGAGGAAAACTGTTTTCAGCCTCCACCTTTGTGTGTATTCCCCCATTGTGCAAGCAAGAAAGCTACAAGTGAGACTTCTTCCTTCTCTCCCACAATCTTGACACTTCACACCCTCTGCAAAATGAGCTCTTGAGCAAGTACGAAAAATGTGGTGGTGCCATCTCCGGCCAGGTCGTTGGTCTTTGCAGCAGCTTGCCGCACAAGTTCTGGATCCTGAAGCTTCCATTCATCACCATTGACTTGAGAGTTTTGGATCCTCAAGCTCTACCTCTTTGGCTACAGTCACTCCATTGTTGACAATTTTGGGGGAGCCATACTCGATCTCAAGATTACTGACTTCACAACTCTTCTTGAGGGATTTGTATCGCGGGCCTTGGCTGGACGAGTTGTTGGAAGGGGTTCCAATGCACGTAACTAGTTCATTGGTTCCGCAGGTGGAGAAGGAGGGTTGAGAGGTGAGAGAGCTTCATCATCTTGAAGAGGGTCAGCATAGTTTGGGCAAGGATTATCACCACTTTAGAGGATGAAGTAGGTTGATTTGCGGGACCTGCATTTGAAACTCTTCTTGGAGATGGTCCTGACTTGGGAGTCCAGCGGCATTGAGCATCACTGGGAGAAGAGCGCTCAGGAATCAAGGGATTGGGTGATTCATGGGCATCACAAAATCTGTATCTTCACCCTACTTGTGGGGGTCTACTTGTGAGAGAGCCCATGAGGAAGAAAATCTGATAGTGTGAGCTATTGCATACATTGATGCAAACTCTTGACATGCACCACCCAATCAAGTAGGCCAGTGTCTATCATGATGTCAACCAATTAGTGTATTCGTGAAAACAAACTGCTTGGTCCATTAGAGTACTTGTTGCTCAAGATTCTGTCCTAAAAACTGGAAACCAAGAATAGGTGCACTAGTAAGTACCTGTAGGACCCATCTAAACACGTCAATGAGAGTGCATTATGGCATGGAGGATAGGTACAACATTGAGTGATAGATCAAGTATCGCCATTTTTGTGAGCAGACTAAAAGCAGGGTGATGATTTGACTCACCGTTCCAATAAGGATCTGATTATATGGATAATGGCACCAAGGATTCTGCACAGCATACTAAGCCAGAACTCGAGGTTGGATGCACAGATTGGTGGCATGGAAGATGGCTAGAAGCAACATGTAACAGCAAGAAGTCTAAGCTCTTTTCCTCTTCGTTTTTGATGCATGCAAGGCTGTAGCGCCTTCTGATTTTGCACCACTTTGGAAGTCTAAGAACAACTCATCACCATCTAACTTTTTTGTAAAACTAGAGAGGCATACTATCAGGAAAACCCGTTGCTGTGACTCAGTCTGCTTGCTCCAAATGGTATTACCAATAGCTCCAAATTGAACTGGAAGGATGGATTGTCTGATTGCAAGGATTCTTTGAATAAACCTCTTGATGCCATTAGCACCAGATCTTGCAGCAAGGTCTTCTTCTGAGGCAGCAACAAGGATTGGGACTGCATCCAATCCTTGCTCCAGGACATCATTAATTATCTCATTGTAATGGTCTACAGCCACTTGGTTCAAACCAACATTGCCAGCAACATGATAAATTCTGGACCAAGCAATGGATATCATGTACGCATCACAGAGGCATACTATCAGGGAAACCCGCTATTGTGACTCAGTTTGCTTGCTCAAGCTATGCTGAGGCCACTCGATTTTGGATCTAGTGAGTGACTATTTCAATAGACCTTATGGGGAAGATCTAATATCTATTGATCATGATTGGCACACTCCTAGCCTCCTCTCCAACTTCACTCCCTTTTACATCACACACTGGTTCGCCCCCAAAATTGCATTGGTGTTGAACCAATTGATGCGTACATTTCTCCCGCTGTGTTGACACATGCCTTGTAGGGTTGCAGATTGGAACCGTTCTTGAAGTAAAATGAAATTGGTTGGGTGATCCATCTTTCAAATTTGAATCCCCCAAAAAGGGGACATAAAGTAGAGGATTGGTGAAGAAAGGGGATGAGACAGGATGCAAGGCTCCAAATTGGTCCTGCACATATAAACTGCTAATTTACTAGTCTGAGATGAAGGATTCATGGTTGCTGCCAACACCATTAGAGGCATCTTCTATCAGATCTTTGCATATGATTTGAGTGCAAACAAAATTCTGTTGGCTTGGAAGGGAGCAACAGTAGTTGCTTCTGGTAAAGCTAGTGTGATAGAGAAGGGAGCAGCAGTAGTTGCTTCTGGTGAAGCTGGTGTGATAGAATATCTGCTTCAATCACAATTGGGTGATTAGTGTGGCAGAGAGTATTTCCATGCTTTGGCAAATTGCAGGGAAGAGAAGATGACATTGGCACATGCAATGGAGTGGATTTGACTGTAGATGATGAATTTATTGTATTGGCATATGCGATGGAGTTTTGGATGGCATGACAAGAAAGTGTAATGCCTGCTACATTTCAAAATTGAGGCTGCTTATTGATGTGTGTAAAAGAAGCTGGTAGACAATGCTACTAAGATCTTTGAGAGCTCAATAAAGAAGCAAATGCTATGTGTTAGACAGTGACCATCTTGACTTCCTTGTTGATCAACTGGTGGTGCAACTCTTGCAGTCATCTACAACAGAATTAATGCCACAGGGATGTCCATTCTTGAGTATGTAACCCCATTGGTAGGTTTACTTAATTGAACACTTTGATGGCTTAGAGATGCGCTGTGAGGTCAGTTGCCCGGTGCTAAGCTAAATCACATATGGGCAATTTTGATAACCAAAGTATTGTACAATACGACTTTGAGCAACACCTAGGATACGTACCTTGTCATGAGGGTGGATCATACTCTAATGGATTTGATCAACAGTATGACTATCATGGACGTCATGATTATGCTTACAAGCATTCCTTTATGCAGCAACATAGTTCTTATGCAAGTCATGATCATGGACATGTAAATGGTAGCTCATACAACATTGGTCAACAGCATGCATATGGAGATTCTTATGCAATGCAAGAGCAGCAAGCCAGTGATTATGACTAGCATCATGCCATTACCTATGCTCATGGACTTGCCACTTATCATACTTATGGTCAGCCTAGGATGCAAGGACACCATTGTAGTCATGTTGGACAGTCATCATGCAATCTTGGGCAGCATGTTTATGGGCAACAATATGGCCAAATTTTTGGTAATAGTCAGCAGCAAATAGATGTATATGAGCAGCATGTCTATTATCACCATATGCAATATGGACAGGATGAATATCATTATGAGCAGCAGCCACATTAGTATAACCATCCATATGGATAGCATGAGCATTATGGTCATGAGCATGGACAGCCATCTGTTGTACATGAGCAGCAAGATGACTATGAGCAGCATGTCAGAACTATTACTGAGCTGACCGATGGTGATGAGCATGTGTGTAAATTGCTATCTAAGGCTAAACACATTAGACACCTTACTAGTGATACGATACGGAAATTGCATGCTACGGGCTTATGCTATCGATGTGCTAAGGCAATATCTTGTAATCATCAAGCCACATGCAGGGCAAAGACTACCAAAATACTCTTGGTATTAGAGTATTATGATGCAAAGGATGGAGAAGATCTTGTTGAAGACCATTTTGGTATGGGTCCACAACAAGAACTTCAGTTCAAGAAAGAAGATCATGGGCATCATGTGGATTTGGATGATCATGACCCCATGTGGGAGCCTCTTCAGTCCATAGACTTGCAGTTTAAATGCTTGGACATCACTAAGAATGCAGGGTCCATGAATATGCAGCACTTAGGGGCTGCTGCAGCCCATGCAATGGTGATTTCAGCCTCATATGCTTCAGTCATACAGAGCATGGTGATGCATGAGAGGCTTATGGAAGAGCTAGTGAATACCACCATGCTGATCATGCTTCCAGTTGTACTTGACTTTGACCTTATGGAAGTTGATCCAATGCATGGCAGCGATGTCACTTTTCCCTTTGATCCGGGTGGACAAAAGGGTGTTAAAAACTCTATGTAAGTCAGTAAGCATCTTGGCTAATCCTCATATCTTCATGATGATCTTTGGATGCAAAGGATGCAAGTTAAGTGCCCTGTCTCACTGTAGTCTGCTTCCTGCCAGCTCTCTGTTTTGAGCTCTTTAAAATTCTGAATTGCTTACAGATATGTACCACTTACATCAGCTGATAGTACACTAAAAGAGCTTTCTACAGAGCTATTAAACGCTTAGTTTGATGCATGACAGCATGGTTATTCTATTAGGTTGCAATTCATGATTGTAGAAGAATGCATCAAGTCATCATCCTATGGTTCCACAATTGATGTATGCATATGATAGTATGTTTGCAGCCATATACATAACCCACCATATGAAGATTTGGAGATTGTAATATCTTTGTACACTTGCATAGAGTCCCATATCCTCTCCACTACAATTTCCTTACCCATGTAATAAGTCCCTCCTTTGTTTTTGGGACAAAAACATCCAAGCAGGGATGGATTGTAATGGAGGGAAATACCTAGTGTCACACTGACCTAGGTATAAAAGGTGTGAAGGACACTGGGATGGTACCATTTTGATAAATATACATCTATCCTTTCACCTTCTTCACCTTCTTCCCTGTCCTTCCATGGCTGCCAGCCATTTCTCTCTCCTCTTCTTGTCTTTCTCTCTCTACTCCTAGTCTTTGTCTCTCCTCGTCACCTTCTTTTTCTCTCTTTCTCTTCTCTCTACAGTTCTTCTCTCTCTTCTTGCAGTCTTTATCTCTCTTCTGCACTCTCTCTCTCCTCTCCTTCTCTCTCTCTTGTCTCCTTCATTACACTACTGAAAAGCTTTTGAGACATACTCACTTCATTGTGTGATCTTAGACACTTCAGTCTATACCCAGATTGGATCTCAATAAGAGCAAGCCAATGTTGAAAGTTAGATAAAACATTTGATTTTTGCTTAATAGGATAAGCCTAAACCTTATGTGAGTAATCATCAATGAAGGTGACAAAGTACTTCGTACCACCTAGTGACTGACAGGGCATGGAACCACATACATCTGAATGAACAAGAGCCAAAGGCTCACCCATGCACTTCATGCTAGACTTCTTATGTGTATTACAAGTCTTCTTGCCATATAAACAATGATCACAAGTCTCAATAATCATCAATGAAGGTGAGAAAGTACTTCTACCACCTAGTGACTGACATGGCATGGAACCACATAGATCTGAATGAACAAGAGCCAAAGGCTCACCCATGCACTTCATGCCAAACTTCTTATGTGTACTACAAGTCTGCTTGCCATATAAATAATGATCACAAGACTCAAAACACTTATAATCTGGGGGCAAAAGATACTACAAACTGGTAATCATTTTTATTCCTTTCAAAGACATGTATCCAATGTGACGATGCCAAAGAGATACATGTGGAATTGCAACCATAGCCAAAACATGGTCAATTGACACAGATACAAGTAAGGAATAAGGGGTACTAGACTTAGTACTATGTGCAATAGTAAGATTCCCACACGTGTAATTTTCCATAAGGAATTACCAAAAGAGACAACATAACCTACATCATCCAAGATGCCAACAGAGATAACACTCTTCATGAGAGCCGATACATGACATACATAATGAAGAGTGAACATGTTGCTTGAACCAAATTGCAGTTGGATATCACCAATATCAACTATCTCCAATACATGACATACATCATGAAGAGTGAACATGTTGCTTGAACCAAACTGTAGTTGGATATCACCAATATCAACTATCTCCAATACATGACATACATCATGAAGAGTGAACATGTTGCTTGAACCAAACTACAGCTGGATATCACCAATATCAACTGTCTCCAATGCCACATGAACCAAACTACTTGAACCAAACTACAGCTAGACATCACCAATACCAACTATCTCCAATGTAATAGGAGTGAAACCACTCTCTATGAGGGGTCATATAAAAAGAAGTCCTTGAATTTATCAGTCAACACTGCGTATATCTTGAGAAAGCATCAGTTAGCTGTGAAGCCTCTAAGGAAGGGGCAGCCAATATGAGATGATCAAACACATTAGGTTGCACCACATTAATCTCCTTAAACTTGATGCTAGACTTGCTAGGCACAATATTGCAATCATCATTCTTATCCTACACTTTACCCTTTCCCTTTCCCTTGTGCTTGTGTTTGCGCATTTTATGGCATTGTGGCTAAACATGACCTGCTTTCCTACAATAATGATAAGTAAGACCAGACTTATGGCAACGAGACTTACAGCGGGACCGTTTAGAACCCAAGAGTCTCTATTACGTCCATTTCTATCCTCTTCCGTAATTTGTGAGACCTACTATATGCATAATGGTTATGCCTATGGGATGCATCTTTGTTTGACACACTAACCTTTGATAGTTCTCAGTGCCGGTTACATATTCACTCACTACTAGTAGTTGTGATTCTTCCTTGGCAGATGCATTTTACATTTTATCAGTGTGATAGCTCATACTTGGCTTTGATCTCTTAATGTTGTACTCTTTTTTTCAGCATGTTATAATTGCAATTTTCTACATTGTTTATGAGAGCAATCACCTTCTCTTGATAGTCTTTTGCTTACAGTTTGTGGACAACTCATTACTCTGGTGGTATCTCTTATCTCCCGCTTGATTTGGCCATGGCTTTGGGCTAATTTGTAGAAAATTATAGCATCTTGTTTTGACCTACCAAGGGCACAATTGTGATTGATCAATGATAATAGAAGCTCAATAGATAGCCATGTAAGATGAATAGATAATTGATAATAATATGATAAAGATAGATACCGGCCCAAAACAAAAGTTGGATCAGCCCACTAGGCATCAACTGCATACGTATAGCATGAAGATAGCATGTACATATCACACTAAGTTCCACTGTCTCATCGTAACAAGCTCAAGCTCAACTCATAAACCAAATGCTCTGTAGTACATCCAAGTGTCAAATGTGACTCAAAACATAAAGCTAAATAGCTCCCATTGAAATAGAAGTTAAATACCAAATGAGAAAGTAAAGCTCAATACACTAAGTACATGACATTCGAGGTATCAATACATCTAGTGTTGCATCTAGATGGCATGAATCTGATAATGTTGGCTAAGTACTGATGGGTGATGGTTCGACCATACAGGAAGGGGGTTCCGTAAAAGCAACGGGAAAAATTGCACAAATACCAGTTAGTAATTCTTTCTTAGGCCTTTAAGCCAGTAAATGCTTTGGCCCAATAGGCATAAACTATCACAAATAAGTGCTTGTTGTATGTTATATTACAACATGAAAATGATAGTCAAAGCTAAGCAAATGTAATCTCAATCAAAGCCCAAAAGCATTCCAAGTCATGTATCAAGCATCCCCATGTGTCAAGCTAACATTCGGGCATCAATACCAAGCCCCAGGAGCATCAAATGACAATATGTATATACTTTTCGTAGATAAATGGCATTCATCCCTCCTATTACAGTAATCAAATCTATGAGAAAATTGAGCCAAAAGTGTGCTCAAATCATCTCAACAACATCTTCCATTAATGCCATATCAATCCTCAAATATCTGGCATCAATACATGTGTATAGGAGCATCCTAGAAAGCATGCATGAGCTCCAAACATTGAAGTAAATCCTCTCACACTTGTATAATAGTAGGTTTGTTGCTATATACAATAGATATCAAAGGGTTTGGAGCTAAAATGGTGCTTACAATCACAAGAAAAATACTAGGGGAGAGTCCACAAAGATTTCCAAGTGTCGAGAGTAATGCCTCAAGTTGGAATGAGGTGGGATGGAGCAAAAGAGAGAGTAGGACAGCTAAGTGCATGTAATATTCCTGCCATAACACTTCATATCAAGAAACAAATTCGGTCTTGAAATGTTTTTAAAAAGTACTCGTTGAGTTATCACATAAGTGACCACATGTAATTTTTTTAATATCGAGTCTTGCATTAAATCAATTCCACAATCCGACACGAAAAGACGCCTCAATGTTCCCAGCTAACAAGAAGCAAAGACGCCTTGTAAATAATATTATGATGGCTTGATCATAATTTTTTCCGCATTATATTCGATTTAGTGTTCTCCATTCCATTTAATGCATCAAAGATCGCATTGATTTCGTAACCGTAAGACAAATCGCAAAAGCCTTAATCAGTAGACAAAGAACGTGCAAGAGCGAGCATGATATTGAGTAAGTTAAGTATCAAAGAGTATGGCATGACTTTATAAACTCCACCAGATGAAGTCGTTTTGAAGAAAAAAAGACGTTTTTGAAAAAAGATACAAAAAATCATGACGTTTTTGACACTTGGAGGGAGAGAAAGCATTTTAAAATCATCCCCATGCCACCATCCAACATAGGCAATCAAAAAGCATTTTTTATAAAGCTTACTTAGCTTTTGACAAGTAGCCAAAAGAGTGAGTCGACTGCATGCTCCCCCTCATGGCTATAAATACACCCCCTCTCCTTCACAAAGAAAGCAAGAAGGAAGACCTCCTGATGATGGAAAAAATTCTCTACTTCTCTTTTCCATTCTAGCTTGAGCCTTGAAGAAGGAAAATACCCCTCTTCTACCTCATTTTCATTTTCTCTACCCCCTATTACGCCTTCCTTCCATACAACCATATCGCTAAGTAAAATGTTGGTGAAATTTTTCTCGATGACCATCAAATCTCCCTGAACTACCATATTAATTTCACCTGACATCCATGGCTCCACGAGGTCGCAAAAATTCAAAAAGCCCATTTGAAGTAAGAGAAGCAAGAAACACGGCCGATGGAGAAAATGATACGGTAGGAATTGGTGAAACCCCTGTTACTACAAACTTGATAGAGGTAACATCTTGTCAGTTTGGAAAAATTTAATGTTTTGTTAGGTTATCACTATATTTGGCTTTAAATGGTTATAAACGCATTCTAAAGAAAATGCATATGAACTGTCGTTTACGAAAATAGTCTAAGTAATATAATAATTAACTATTTTGTGAAAAGAATCTTCCACTTGGAAAAGGATTATATGCTTGTCATTAAGAAAATATCTTAATTATGGTTTATTTTGTGATATTTATTATTATTTCATTAATGATGCATGTGATTTTAATATCAGAAAAAAGGTAGATGGTGTTAGGAAAGGGAATATTTTATAAATTTTTCCTAAAAGTGGCTATCTCTATTTCATTTTGCTAATGATAAACATACGCATATGAGTTTTATAATAATTTATAGAAAATCATTTAGATAATATCATGAAATAATCAATGCATTAAATCAACAAAAAATTGCATAGAAAAATTTATACTAGATGCGCAAAAATTAGGTGTGTGAAAATATAATTTGATGTATGAAAGATGAAAGAAAAATTGCACTTATGATTTTTGCATTGCTTAGAATAAAGTTTTTAGAAAAACAATTAGCGTTGCACTTATGACATAGCTAAATGAAAATTAATATTTCTAGATAATGTTGAAAGTTTGACAAATGGTCAAACATCGTCAATTAAACCATAGAATATGAGTAGAATAAAATAAAAATTATTTTCTTGCTGAAAACACACACAATGTTAATATTAATGGTTATATTAGCGAGAGCGTCAATATAATGAGTTGACCCATGTATGAGTGAGCGAGAAAACCTTACCTAAAATATTGAGAATGTTGAAGCAAAAACAACTATGAAATACTCGACAACCCTAAAACTATAAGTATTAAGAAATTAAATAAATATCGAAAGTTTGTAAGACTTGTTGGACATTGATAAGAATTTGTCGATACAAATTCTAAAGTCTAAAAAGACTTGGAAAAGCATTTGAAATTCTGTTAAGCGCGGGTTAGGGTAGGGCATCGCATGAATTGCGTGCCATAGGTATAAATGCCCATATTATCTTTTAGGGTAGAAATATCAAGTTTTTCATAAGGATACAATAGACTTTAGATTCACAAAATAACTTGTGGATCCCGAAAAAGAGTTGCAAGTAGGAAGCAAAACCCTAAGAATAAGGTGGGACCTTAAAAGAGAAACCCTAGACTTGGGTGGGGTTGCTTCCTATGCTAATATATTTGTTGTTGTTTCTCTTGATTTGTGTATGCATTAATGGTTGCACATGAAAGATTGATTGTGCTTGCAACAGTTAGATCTAATTGTAAATATATAATCAGGATAATAAGAAGAAAGATCAAGCTTTGTCTCCCCCACGGCTAGACGTGGAACCCTACTCCAAGGGGGATTGTTTTGTACTGCCACGAGAAGCTTTGGACCGGCCCTGACAGCGAGAGGTCGCTCAGTGAGGAATCCATTAGGTAGGAGGATACAGGAGTGCTAGGGGGGCTCTGGCAATAAATCTCTTGATCGCCCTTGGGAACTGCATGACCTTACAAATCAAGATGGGATCTTGGAGTCCCCGGTACTAGTGAAGGGATGGAAATCTTGGAGGGTTTGTTTTCTTATGTGTAGACATAAGGGATTTTTCGGTGAATGGAGGTTTATCTTCTCCGTAGATAGAAGGAAAAAATAATTGTAAATAACTTTGCGAAATAATAAATAAATATGTTTTGCCAAAAGATTGTTTTCTCTATCTTTGTGTTGTGTCGTAAAATTATGTGAAGGAACCTGCGATAATAGGTTAATTAATGAAGCTGCTTTCATATGTCATAACTTAATGTGATAGGTAATTAGAAAACTAAAGAAAGCCATTTGTGGGAAGCGGGTGGGCAAGATCCTTGACGAATCCACCGTACTACGGATGGGTGGTCTTGGTAAGCTAGGAGCTTCTTTCAAGAGATTGAACGAAACATTAATTAGGAAAAATTAGGTAAAGCCTTACCTAGGCTCAGGTCTTAAAACCTTGATCAGAAATTATCTTAGGGGAAAGGTGTAGCGGCTGTGCCAGAACTCTGTTAAGGTTTCCTGAATCCTAACTAGTTGCTGGAGAAAAGAGTTTGTCATAGTCTTCTTTGATGACATCCTAACATACTCCAAGAGAGACGAAGACCAAGAGCTGCAATTGCGCATTGTGTTGGACACAATGAGGACACACAAGCTCAATGTGAAGAAAAAGAAGCGTGCCTTTTTCAAAAGATAGATGGAATATCTTGGATTCATAGTATCTGCTGAAGGAATCTCTGTAGATTCAGCCAAAGTTAGAGATAATCAAGAGTGGCGACCTCCAACGACAGTTAAGGAAGTGAAAAGTTTTTTAGGGCTGACTGGATGGTATAGAATTTTCATAAAAAATTACGCCCTAGTAGTTGCACCTCTCACTGATTTGCTGAAAAAGCAAATTGCCATCGTATGGATACCCATTGAGCAAGCTAGTTTTGAGTAGCTCAAGAAAAGTTTGGTAACAACACCCATTTTAAATCTATCTGTCAAGAGTTTGAGGTTGTAATAGAAGCAAGTTTTCTTGCACTAGGTTGTGTGCTTATGCAGAAAGGTCATCCGATAGCCTATTCCTCAAGGAAATTGAAAATACATGAGAGGAATTACACCACCTATGATCTCGAGCTGTTAGCTATGATCCATGCTCTCAAATTGTGGCAACACTATCTGCTTGGAAGCAAGCTTACTTTGGTCACTGACCATAAAAGTCTCAAATGGAGATATCTTTACTCAACCGGACCTTAATATGAGGCAACATCGATGGATAGAAGTCTTCCAAGAATTTGATTTTGAAATCAAGTTCAAACCTGGAAAAGAGAATGGGATTGCTGATGCATTAAGTCATAAAGCTTTTCTGAATGTACTTATCATGGAAGAGCCATCTAAAGGAGAGAGTTTAGCTACCATGATATCAATGCCTAGCAATCCAGTCATTGAGCTAGCCAAAGAAGTGGCAGAGAAGGATCCTAAGTATCAGCTAATGCTTAGAGAAATCCTAGTTAAGGAAATTGATCTTAAGCTCAGAGTCAAATACCAAAATTTCATTGTGGATGATGGACTTGTTTATTTTAGAACAAGGTTTTGCATTCCCATCAGTCAAATGTTGAAAAAGAAGATATTATGGGAAGCCCACGACTCCTTGTTCTCAGGACACCTTGGCTATGCAAAAACTCTTAATGCAGTGAGGAAAAGTTACTACTAGGAAAGACTGAAGCATGATGTACTCAGATATGTTACTAAGTGCCTAAGTTGCCAGCAGGTGAAAGTTGAGCGTGTCAAAATGCCAAGCAAGCTCCAGCCACTTGACATTCAACATATGAAATGGGAGTTCATCAGTATGGATTTCGTAGTTGGCTTACCTTCTGTTCAAGGAGGGTATAATTCAATCATGATGATTGTGGATATGTTGACAAAGGTCACGCATCTTATCCTAGTTAAGACCAACTACAAAGCTTCAGATATTGCATGACTGTTTGTGAAAGAAATCTTTAGGCTTCATGGATTGCCTAAATGGATCGTTAGTGACCATGACTCTCTGTTTACGTCACATTTTTGGGAAGCCTATTTGAAGCAATTGGAACCCATCTTTGCTTTAGCACAGCTTACCATCCCCAAACTGATGGTCAAACAGAGTGGGTTAATCAGGTCATTGAAGATATACTGAGATCTTACTGTTCTAGAGAACCAACAAGGTGGATACAATATTTGCCAGTACAATATTTTCTGTCATTGGGAAAGTTCAAAAAGTTGAGTCCAAATTATTGTGGACCATATAAGGTTCTCAAATGCCTAGGAGCTAATGCCTCCAAACTGCAACTTCTTGATCATGTGAAAGTCCACAATGTATTTCACGTTAGTCTTTTGAAAGCTTATGTGGCAAATCAAGTTCATATTCTTGATGACCAGCAAATCATAATGCCTAGTCAAGGAGCCCTTGAACTCCAACCTGATAAGATCCTAGATGTAAAAGAGAAAGCTCTGAGAAACAAAACCATTAGAGAGTATCTTATCCAGTGGAAAGACTATCCTAAGGCGGATGCCATTTGGATAGAAGAGACATCTCTAGAAAAATAGTTTTCCTAGTTCTTTTCGAGATGAGGACATCTCGATTCCTCTAAGGAGGAGAGGATGTAATATTCTTGCCATAACACTTCATATCAAGAAACCAATTCGGGCTTGAAATGTTTTAAAAATTACTCATTGAGTTATCACATAAGTGATCGCATGCAATTTTTTTAATATCAAGTCTTGCGTTAAATCAATTCCACAATCTGCCACGAGAAGACGCCTCAATGTTCCCAGCCAACAAGAAGCAAAGACGCCTTGTAAATAATATTACGATAGCTCGATCATAAATTTTCCCACATTATATTTGATTTAGCATTCCCAATTCCATTTAATAGAGAGGTGAAATGGAACTATGGATGAATTCCTAACACATACTGTTTGTATGCCATTCGTGCTCATAACCTACACACAGAAGTGTATTGAATTCCTAACACATACTCTTTGTATGCCATTTGTGCTCATAACCTACCCATAGAAGTGTATTGAAATTTCCACTTGCTAGTTGGATGCCTCTATGATGCATGCATTCATGGCCATTAGAACATAAGTGTCAATAAAGTGCATGTTCCATGCCAGGATTATTATGTCTTGTAATCCTTGGATGATTGTGAATGCCTTTCTAATGAGGAAGATCCATACAATACAATGCCATATGAGGGACATCATAATGTATTCAGCAACGCATTGCAAATTGTTGACACGTTTGTAGTACAACCAATATAGAGCAATCTAATTTTATATCATCCAATGTATTGTAGAGAAGGAGCTTACATGGATGAATGTTAGAACAATATTCTAGAGAAATATATATCATAAAGGGTTTGTATCACAAGTAGGTTGATATATATTCCTTTAAACTCCTTACAAATATGCCATCATTCCACATATTATCACATCTTTTTTGATGTATTAAGATATCCATGGAGTGCATCTAGAATAAGAGATATCCATGGAGTGCACTCCAAAAAACTAGGCATCTCTATAATAGAATGTCTTTGGCCTTTTGAATAAACCTTTCTCACATTTGGTCCTTGTTATTTTTTATATGAATATTAAACTTAGACAATACTTGAATTCAATAACTGTTCTAGAATATATGAGTGAATTTTAGGATAGTCTATAATGTAGTCATAGAGTGGGCTTGATTGATTCTATAATAATTATCCCATGATGATTAGGCCTCCAACTATTTGCTAGTTAACAATCCTATATGCTACTTAGTAGTCACTTGATTACTATTTGGTTGTCACTATACTCAGTAGTATCCTTGTTACCATGCATTGTGTGCTTGTTAATCATTGCTCATATGCTGCTTAAGGGTTGTAGTGCAATTTCCAGTATGCTAATCAGTCTTTGGACTACAACTATCTACATGCTTATTAGTAGTTATCTATGGGTTGTATGGCAATTAGCAAGTCTTCAAATTGTATTCAGCTATATTTTAATTAATAGCTCTATTTGCTAGTTAGAAGCTACATGTTTATATACTAATTAGAAGTTGGACTACAATTGCCTAAATACTTGTTAGTAGCTATGTATGGGTTGCATGCTATCTAGTAGATTTGTGGGCTATATTCAATAATTGTATGTTAATTAGCAACTCTATTTAATAGTTATTAGTTACCTATTCGTCTGCTAATTAGCAATTGGATTGTAGTTGCATATATGCTTGTTAGTAGCTATCTATTGGATGCATGCTATTAGTAGTAGCTACATATGGGCAATAATAGTAGCTACCTATGGGTTGTATAGTACTTAACCAATCTATGTTAATAAGCCGTTGTCTTTATGCTAGTTAGTATCTACCTGTCTACTAGTTAGCATTTACTTGTCTATTAAAATAAGCAGTTATATGTTTGCTAGTTAGCATCTACTTACCTACTACTTAGTATCTACCAATGTGCTATGTAGTATCTACTAATGTTTCTCTAATGACCTTACCAAAGACTAGCTTCTAGACCCATCTTCCAACCTTCTTTTAGAATACAACCATAAATTGACTAATATCCAATTGCTAATACAAATAACTAATAATTCATTAGATTGTCACAAAATATGGATTCTCATACTCATTGTATACACACCTTTTGAAAAAAAGTGTATATTATGTATTTATGATGGTGCACAAACACCAACCAAAACATATATACAAGTTATCATGGCATAGAAAAGTTAATACACAAGCCCTAGCTTGAATATATATAAAGTCCCTCAAATATATATATAAGTTAGTGCACAAGCACCGATGAAAACATGCATAAATATATTTTGGGATACATATAAGTTACTGCACAAACACCAACCAACAAATATATTAAAAAACACTATATTAGAGAATTTGGGAATCTCCCTAGTTCCACTCTCAAATTAGAAATAAAGATTTGACCATGTGGCTAAATCTTATTCCATTTTTTGAAGATGGAACTTGGTACTATCATCTATATAATATCTAGAAAAAGTTTCACCTTCAAGGAAGGGGGTAACAATTTGACCATGTGACCAAATATTGACTATCCTATAAATTTCCAAAGTATATGAAAATTCCCAAACTTCATAATATAGTATTAAAAGATATTGTAAGTAAATGTTTTGGTTTGGACATTCACTTTACTACACTTTTAAACATAGTTAGATTCTCATCATCTAGTGGTGTTTTCATTTGGTACTACTACCTATATTTTGAATCCTTTTCATTTTTGTCAATTTATGAGCCATTGCAAGACTTTGTCACAAAGATGCCCTTTTAGTGGCTGAGTCTCTATCAAGTTATTTATTTTTGACACAATCAAACAACAACAACATAGATTCCTAAAGCACTTTATGTTGAAATGTCCACGACCATTGTGTTTGTGTGGTTGAGCAACAGAAAATTTCTCTAGAAATCTGTCTCACGAATGTCAAGGTAAAGAACAATGGCCAATAGTTTCATATGCATCCCTTATATATGTATATATTATATAGTCATATATATGTGAAAATGATAAATAATAAGGGTACCATTCATTTTGTACCCACATAACTCTCTTGTGTTTATCTGTCTCTCAACCCTCTTGTACTCCACATCACATCGCACCATTGCTTCCCTCTCAATTGGTATTAGAGCGGCATTTGGTGTTTCCGGAGCTCAAGCTTGGAGCAAGAAGCAGAAGGAGTGAAGCTTTATTACAAAACCCAAGGATTTGAGTTTCTTCTTCGAGATTGATGCTTACTGCTTGCACATTGATAGAGGTACTATCTCATAGCTAGGATCTAGATTTGAGTCGCCATTGAGGCTCAATTTGGGATTGCAATAGCCCATTTTGGCATTGATTTGGGTAGCCATTGAGGCTCAATTTGGGATTGCAATAGCCCATTTTGGCATTGATTTGGGTAGCCATTAGTGGTTAGATATGATGCACAATATCTTGGCTTTGGATACTTAGAACGAGGTTTTGGGTGCTCAAAGAGATTAAGCAAAATTGAAGTCTTTCAAGGGAAGATAAATTAGCATTCTCTTCCATTTTTATCCTCTGAAATGTATGTACAATAGAGGATAAAGTAAAAATACCTTTCAAGCATTTAGTTTGGAATCATTCTATCCATTTTGAGTGGATATAGAGCATATTGTAGAAGTCATGGACAACTATGGTAGCTTGATAGCACTCTTGTATTTTGGCCATAACTTTTGCATAAAATATTGGATTGAGAATTTTTGTCGTTTAAATCAAAGATGTGACAAGAGCTACATATTTGACTAATCAAAAAGTTGACTTTGTGTATGTTTTAGTTCTCTATTTTACACAGAACAATATAATTCTAGTTTGGACAACACTTTTGGATAGTAGCTCACACTCGGAGGCTCCTCAACTACTTTTGGCTTGGGATTGTACATAGATTTCCATGGATTTCTTGTGTTGAAGGGTTACTATGGTAATTTATGTTCACTTTATAGAGATTATATGGGATAAAATCAATTTGTGAAGGCATTTTACATATATTTAGTCTGAAATGGTTATTTCATGCTTAAAAGATAGCCAATGTACTTGAAAAGCTTGCAAAAAATCATATGCATTTGGGAGTACTGAAATAACATTTTTGCATAAGTTTCACATTGGTCTAATATTTGGATAGGTGTTTCTTGGCTTTATAAAGGCACTCTATTTTTTGTGTATTTTAAGCTTGTAGTTGGGTATTCCTCGTTGTTTTTGGTGTGCAAAGGAACTTTTGTCATAACAATTATTCATCAATTTCAATGAATATATTTTTCAATATTGAAAAGCTTGATGGTACAAACTTTTCATAATGGAAGGAACAAAGAGCAGGTAAAGACAATCAAATGTAGTGGGATTAAGCCATCTAACAACATGGATGTAGATGTATGGGAGGAGTTGAATAAGTTAACATGCTTTACTATTATGTTGATACTCTCAAAGTCTATGTATTTTAATATAAAAGACATGGTAGGTGTATATGGTATGTGGAAAAAAGCTTGGTGACCTATATGCAAAAGAAAGTGCAGCTTGTCAAGTTTGTTGGTCAAAAAAACTCATTGATCTCCACATGGAGGAGGGAGCTTCAATGTCTAATCACCTCAATGAGTTCAACACTATTTTTAGCCAATTGACATCTATGAAGATTTTCTTTCATGATTTTGTGAAGATCACATTCTTGTTAGTCATCTTGCTTGAGAGTTGGGATACTTTTAAGATTGGCATTAATGACTTTACACCCATAAGTGGTCTTACGAGTGCTAATGTTGAGATAATCTTATGTACTGATGAGGTGAATAGAAAGAAAAAAGCATGGCCAAAGAGCTTTATTGCACTTATGGTGAGAGGAAGATCAAATGCCAAGAAGAACTCTCATGAGAGAGGAAAATCAAGGAGCAAGTCACGTAGCAAAAAGGGTATAGAATTCTACTTCTATAACAAAAAGGGATACATAAAAGCGGATTGCCACAAGTGGAAGAATAAGAAAAAAGGTAAAAAGGTGATTGAGGACGATATCAAAGAGAAAATCAAGTTAAAGATTGAGGAGATTAATGCATGTGTGTGGCAGTGATGATAGTAGTGTCTCATTTGTAGTGATGATGATGGTGATGTCTTGTTTGTATCCTCTTTTGGTGATGCATTTTGGTTTGCCATGGATAATGGCATATCTCAAAATTGGCTTATGGATTCTAGAGCATTGTTTCATCTTATTTCACATAGGGAGTGGTTCTCTACTTATGATGTTGAAAAAAGAGGATGCATTCATCTTGGACATAACTACACATGCAACATTGTCGACATTGAGGATATATTCTTATCATTGCCAAATTGTTCTTCTTTTATCTTGCAAAATATACAACATGTTCTAGATTTGACAAATATGTTTATTAGTATAGGATAACTTGATGATTATGGTTATAGACCGATCTTTGGTGATCGTGTATAGAAGATTTGCAAGGGATCTCTTGTTATGGCCAAAGGACCAAGATTTTATACTTTATATCCCTTACATATTTCTAGTATTAAAGACCATGTTGTAGCTATCATTGAATAGCCATCTGTCTCTTCATGGTATCACCTTTTGGGGCATATATTAGTCACTATAATGAAAGCTTTATGTCATTTGGACTATCTTCTTTGTCTAAAATTCTTGCCTTTTATGAGCATTGTCTCTTTGGAAAGGAAACTAAGATGTCACATAAGAGAGATAGTGAAAGTAGAAGATCAAAATGTATTGATTTGGTTCATAGTGATTTGTGTGGGTCAATACCCATGGTTTCATTGGGTGGGGCTTTGTACTTTTTCACTTTTATAGGTGATGTCACAAGAAAAGTTTGGGCTTATTCTCTTCTCAAGAAAAGTAGTATATTGGATACACTTAAAAGCTCTTAGTATTTGCAGAAAATGAGGCATGCATGAAGCTTAAGTACTTGAGGATTGATAATGGTGGAGAGTACCCCACACATGCATTTATGAACTTTTGTGCAAGCTGTGGTATCAAGAGAGAGTTAAAAACTCCTAAGAGTCTTTCGCAAAATGGTGTATCAACATGATAATTTAGGAAAGAGTCTATAGTATGCTCCTAATGCTCATCTCACTAATGGTTTTTGGGTTGAAACTATAAAGACAACAATACTTTTGATTAATAGGTCTCCAAGCATACCATTGGATGGCAAGATACTAGAGGAGTTATGATCTAACCTAGTTGTGATCACTTGCTTATTTTTTACCATTAGTGATTTATACATATGTCAGAGAGAGAACTAGGGAGAGAGAAAGAGGAGAGAGAAAGACTGCAGAGGAGAGAGAAAGACTGCAGGAAGAGAGAGAAATAGAGTGATGAGGAGAGAGAAAGACTAGAATTGGAGAGAGAAAGACGGGAAAGATGAAGAAGCCATGGAAGCTTGGAGCAAGAAGGGAGAGAAAGATTGTAATTGTATTGATATGTCAAAAAGATGTGAAAAATTACAACTTCTCTCCTTATATACCAGTGTCAGTGTGACATGGCATATTATTAACATTCTAAGTATTCCCAGCTTCTTACAATCCATCCCTTCCCAAAAGTTTTTGTCCCCAAAAACAAAACTAGAAAGAGCTAAAGAAAAGATGGATAGAACAGAGTACTACTCTGTTTTACAGCTTAACAAATAGGGAATGAATGAAGAATTTATCATTACAAGGGCTGAATTTGAAGTACGAAAAGTGGACCCTGCTATATACATGATTTGAAGAACCTTAGAAGCCATTGGAGCCATAGAATCTTCAACAAATAGTTCCAGAAGAAAGTAGACAGCTTGCTGGAATAACAGTCCCTGCTGGACCAAATCAGCCATAACTTTTGATAGAAGTGTCCAAATGAAGTGTACCACATATCAAAACGAAGCTCTTGAAGAGTACTTTAAGCTCATGTAGATAGCTCAATTCTGAAAATGAAGTACGACAAAAACTGTTCTAAAACAGCGTGCTGTCCTGAACCAGTCTGCACCAATACTAGCTCCATAAGCAATAGGCTTCAGCCACTAATGTATCCTTCAAGTATGGATACTCATCCAATATTGAATTAGGTCTCCAAGAAGCCTCTTCAGAGGGTAAACCTCTCCATTTAATCAAATATTCCACAATAGAACGTGATCGAAGCTTCTTTTCACGCTGACCTATAACAGCCTCTGGGATGTACTGAACAATACCATCTTCATCAATAGGTGGCAGCTCATCAACTAAATCCACTGGATCACCATAATAGGGCTTGAGCTGACTAACATGGAAGACGTTATGAATCTTTGTAGAAGAGGGAAGCTCTAGTCTGTAAGCCAAATCTCCAATCCGCTTAAGGATCCTGTAAGGGCCATAGAATCTGTGGGCAAGCTTATTACTGGATCCATCTTTCAATGTAGAATACTTGGATTTGGGCACCTTCAACAAAACCAGCTCTCCTTCCTGGAACTCTAAAGGCCTCCTCTTCTCATCAGCATACATCTTCATCTGATCTTGAGCCTTCCTTAGATTCACCTTGCATTGATGAAGAAGGGTCTGCATTCTATCCAACTCTTCCTTCCCATGAGGGTTGATCTTTTCGTTAAAAATGACTGTGGGTAGGGGCACCTTGTAACCATACAAAGCCTCAAAGGGTGAAACTCCTATGCTCGCATGAGTGGAATTATTATAAGCAAACTCAGCCAGGTGTAACCAAGAATCCCATGAGGTTTGGACATCATAGCAAAAATGGCGAAGATAAGTCTCCAACCATTTATTAACTCTCTCTGTCTGTCCATCAGTTTGGGGATGATAAGCCGTAGATGGAGCCAACTTGGTACCCATAGATGTAAATACCGCTTGCCAAAAGTTACTCATAAACTTTGAGTCCCTATCATGGACAATCACCTGCGGTAATCCATGCAATCTGAAAATATGCTCCATAAACTGGTTGGCCACCTGAGAAGCAGTAAACTGAATTTTTGTTGGGATAAAATGAGCTGCTTTGGTGAGTCTGTCAACCACCACATAAATGCTATTCCACCCCTTCTTGGTAGTAGGTAAGCCAGTGATAAAGTCCATAGTAATATGAGTCCATTTACCCGTAGGAATAGGCAATGGCTGCAATAAACCTCCTGGCTTATGGGTGCTATCCTTATTTTGCTGACAAGGCATACACTTCATAACGAAGTCCTTGACATCTTTCCACAGTCCTTTCCAATAAAAGCTCTTGCTGATCCTGTCATAAGTCTTGAAAACTCCCAAGTGTCCAGCTAAAGGCGAAGAATGCATCTCCTCCATAATTTTTCGCTTGAAAGAAGAAGTAGAGGGAATAACAATCTTGCCCTTCCACCAAATAAGACCATTTTTAAGCTGGTAGTGCGAGTTTTCTTCCATGAGACCTTGCTGTAATTTCTGAAAGATTTGGCTGAATTCCTCATCTAAGAGATATGCCTCTTGTAGCTCTTCAATCCAATCACTATGTAATTCCGTCATGGCTGATACTTTGCAGGCCCACATACGAGAGAGAGAATCAGCCACTATGTTATCTTTGCCCCTTGTATGAGTGATGTCAAAGTCATAATTTTGTAATGTTGCTACCCATCGTCGTTGCTTTGGAGTAAGATTTGACTGAGTAAGGAAATACTTGAGTACGCGATGATCACTATGCACTCTGAATCGGCTGCCATATAAGTAATGGTGCCATTTCTTGATTGCATGCAGAATAGCCAACATTTCCTGATCATAAACATTCATGGCCATCTCCTTATCAGTAAGCTTACGGCTTTCAAATGCAATTACTCCATGCTCCTGAAGCAAAACAGCCCCAATGCCACGGCCACTAGCATCACATTGTATAGTAAACTCTTTAGAGAAATCCGGGCATACAAGAATAGGAGCGGAGGTAAGTAATTCCTTTAACTGGTTGAAGCTGCTATCTGCAAGAGAATCCCAAAAGAAAGCCTCTTTCTTCAACCTGTCAGTTAAAGGGGCTGCAATTGCCGCATAATGCTTTATAAATCTGCGATAGAATGAAGAGAGACCAAGAAAACCTCTAAGAGAGGTAGTAGTAGTAGGCGTTGGCCAATCTTTTATGCATTGCACCTTCTTGAGATCAGCCTGTATTCCTTTTTCACTGACTATATGTCCCAAGTATTCCACTTCAGTCTGCATGAAAGAACACTTCTTCTCCTTAGCAAAAAGCCTATGATGTCTCAACACATCAAAAACCCTCCTCATATGCGACAAATGATCCTGAAAAGTCTTGCTGTAGATCAAAATGTCGTCGAAGAATACCAAGACAAACTGAAAGAGGAAAGGTTGTAGAATCTTATTCATCAAGCTTTGAAAGGTAGCTGGAGCGTTTGTAAGGCCGAATGGCATCACCAAGAAATGGTAAAGCCCACGATCAGTCCTAAAAGCAGTCTTGACCTCATCACCCTCTCTCATGCGAATCTGATGATACCCTGATCTCAAATCAATCTTCGTGAAGAATCGAGCCCCCTTAAGCTCATCAAGCAAATCATCTATCCTGGGTATAGGATACCTGTTCTTCACTGTTATCTTGTTAAGATCCCTGTAGTCAATGCACATTCTGAAAGATCCATCTTTCTTTTTGACTAACAGGACTGGGGATGCATACGGTGAAGAACTTGGTTCAATGAATCCCATTTCAAGAAGCTCTTTGATTTGCTTGGCTACTTCCTCTCGTTCACATTTTGATAGTCTGTAAGGTGGCTTATTGATCGTCTTTGAGTTGGGTTCCAAATCAATGGGGTGATCCACCGCTCTCTTAGGAGGCAATGAAGTAGGTACTTCAAATAGATCTCTGTACTCCTCAAGAAGAGCTGTCAAGGCTGGATGGTTTGCTGAATTATTGGGCTGATCCTGTGTTTCTTTGTTCAAATGCAATACAAATATCTGTGAGCGCTTCTTGTACTCTTTCTTGAGTTGTTGAATGGTGATAAGCTGAAAATCAGATCTACTAGGGATTCCCTGTAAACGGATGAGCTGTCCATTGGAGAAAAACTCCATATATAACTGTGAGAAATCCATAGTAATCCTGCCTAAGGTCATCAACCAGTCACAACCAAGTACAATATCTATGGGCCCCATTTCCAAAGTGATCAGGTTTACTTTGACTTCAAAATTTTCAGCCATCAGCAAAGAAACCTGTGGACAAATCTGTGTGCTGATTTCCTCTTCACCATTAGCCACTTGTACTCTAATGGGCTGCTGTAAGTCGGTGGGAACACAATTCAACTTGTACAAAATGGATTTATTGACAAAACTGTGGGTACTGCCACTATCTATCAGGATGAACACTGGCTTTCCACATATGCTTCCCTTCATACGAAGTGTATTAGGGTTCTTAGATCCCGTCCAAGCATCCATAGAGATAGAACAATTAGTGGCAGCAGGCAACTCATTACAAAATCCACCAGGATCAAATGGAATATCACCGCCTGGATCAAAAGGAAAAGAGTCAGATGGATCATAGAAGTACTCCTGTCCACCATCATCCTCGAAATCTTCATTTTCAGCATTGATTGGGACTGCATTAACTTCATCTATGTCATTTTCAAGGTCCTCAAGAACTAGCATACTCTGAATTTTTGGCTTGGCATTTTTGTATACACACTTTGAAGCATGGTCAGGAGTATACTTTTCTCCACACTTGAAGCATAAGCCTTTGTCCTTTCTTTCCTTGTAAAGATCCATGGGAATATTTCTAGAATTTGTATTGGCTGAAGTAGACTTAGGCTTATTGTCACCTTGCTTAAATTCAACCTTTGGACTGTTTGCTGTCCTGAAATTGCCTTGAAGCCTAGAAGCATTAAATGGGGGATAAGTTGGTATCCGTAAGCTCCCACTAGGCATATGGTTGCTGCCATAATTGTTACCAACTTGCCCTTGCTTTAAAACAGTCCTTGGCTGTCCATAACTTGGCTGAAATGAAGACTCTTTCCTATACTTCCTTCCAAAGCGCTCTGCAAGCTCAATAGCCTTGAAAAGTGAAGTAGGATTTTGCGCCATAACATCAGCTGACAAGGATGGTTCCAAACCATACATGAACTTGTGTAACTTGGCCTCATCACTGATGTTTTCCACATACATGGTCAAGTTGAGGAATTGGTTTGTATATTCCCTTACACTTAGGCTCCTTTGTTCCAAGTTGTACCATCTTCGTTCTAACTTCTCTTTCTCAAGAGGTGAAACAAAGACTTCAGCCATAAGTGCCTTGAAAGCTTCCCAATTCTCAATAAGTACATTCTCTTTCTTGATATACCTCCACCAAGTGTGAGCAAATCCTTCTAAGTGCAAGGAGGCAAAGTGTATCTTCATAACATCAGTTTTAGGAAATATATCAAAATAAGACTCCATCTTAGAGGTCCATTCCTCTAATTCTGATGGTGAAGATGACTGGCCATTGAATTTGGATAAAACAATTTTGTCCTTGAATTCTCTATCATGGAAGGGTTGCTGTCCCAAAACTGGCTGATCAGAATTTCCAAGTACAGAACCCCCAAAATGAGATTGAAATCTTCCAACAGGTGGCTGAGAATTACCCTGTAATCTTCCTGTTGGTAAAGCACCCCTAGAATGCTGTGTATGCAGTCCAAAAGCTTGAGTATTGGCACCGTTCAAACTGCCCAAATAGTCATCATGCCTTTGTGAAGCTTCTCCCACTTCATATTGACTATTGGGTATGCCTCTTCTTCCTATGATTCCATCTCCATGACCATTTTGGTTGGATGGCTGAAGTGGAACTGAAGGATCAGTATTTGAACAGGCCTTTTCATTAGCTTCTTTTGATGCCACTTGTAATTGTAAAAGTTTAGAGACTTGTGCCATGAGTAGTTCATTGGACATTACCAATCTATCAATGGAAGCCTTAGTCTGATCAGTAGATTGAACCATCTGATCCATTCTTGATAGCATGGCCTCATGTCGCTCTCTATGCCTTAGTTCATGGGCACACAAAGTATCATTGAGCATGCTAATTTCTCCTTGTTGAGGCTCTTCAGGGTTCTCTTGAAATGTGCTTTCCATCATAGAATCCCTGATTTGCTGTGCATAGTCCTCCTGGACCTTATTTTTGCCTTTATGCCCTGCCATAATAGTGCAGTCCTGCAGTACCCCCTGTCAGTAAAACGGCTATAACTTTGGCTAGAAAACTCCGATTGCAAAACTTTTTTGTGCGAATCGAAGCTTACAATGCCCTCTTCGAGATGAGCTATAGCACGCTATAACAGGTTTAGGACAGAAAATTCTGTAACTGACTTTCAGAGTCTGAACTGTCCAGTCCTGCACCCTGTTTAGACCTGTAAGTGCCCTGTTTTGACCCTGTAATGCAAGAAAGTAACCTCCAAAGGCTACCAAACCCTGCAAAGGGGTATATAGGACCTGTGGGTACCCTGTAGTACCTGCACCTGTACTTCAGTATCAAAGGGTGTACCTGTATCCACCTGTAAATACCCTGTGGGTAACCTAAAAATGCCCTGTTTTACCCTGTTTTACTCCACTAGGTACTTGAGTCGTTGGAAAGTCTTCAATCTTCAATTCTCCACTCGCTGTACCTGTGTGAGGGATAAAACGGCAGGACGGGCTCCCTACACGGGCTCCGAATCACCGGGAGGTGGGCAAAGTTCCCCCCGGGTCGGTTGGTTGCACCCCTTCGGGATCTTCGATAGTGAGGGAGGGTCACCTCTCTTTTGTCCCACTATCTCCCCCGGCATCCACCTTTTTCCTCGGTGGGAATATCAACATGGCAGAGGCTAGTGTACTAAGCAATCAGCATGATATGCATTTGGAAAATATTCATTCAGCCTTTCATGAGATGCAATTGATTGAGATAAAAGAACTTGAGATGGAAGAAGGGTTTTACCTATGCAATTCAGTGACTCACTGATTGCTAGTACTTACCCTTTACAATTTTCCAATTTAGGCAAAAGAGAATCAACCAATCAATTGGATTAGAGTAAGCAAAGGAATCAATGAATGTATTCAGTCCATAGGATTCAAATGTTATGCTGAAATCTCAGATTGAGGCCCTTCATTCACTGATTGAAGCTAATATGCATTAGACAAGCATTGCATTCATGAATAGATGAATTCAAGCAAAGGTTGGCTGAGAATTTGATGAAAATGTTCAATTCTTTAATCTCTCAGTCAAATGGCTTAAGCTCAGCAATTGGATTAATGAGAGAGATTAAAAATTGAAGAGAAATACCTTGACATGGCTGAAAATAACTTGCCAAATGCTTGATAGGGCTCCCGGTTGTCCAATGTTAGCAAAATAATCCAAGAAGCTTGCTTATCTGATGGTAGAGACCAATCTTGAGGCTTCAAATGCTTGAAATTGAAGCATTAAACCCGTTTCCCCCAAATTTTTGCTCCATTGAAGCTCTTGATCTTCAATCTTAAGCCATCCCGTGCTTAATCCTTGCAATTTGTTGAAGAATCCTTGCTGAAATGATTCCACGGGCCAAAAGGATGAAGAATCTTCAAGAAATTGTCAAGAAATGGAAGCTTGGGCTGAAGCTTTCATGGCTGCCCATGGACTGTTCATGTAGGGTTTCAAGAGAGTGAAAAGCTGAGAAATATGGTTCTATTTTGGAGTAAACACACCAAAACCTTGAAGGAATCACTGCCAATGATGAATTAGAAGCACCATAGCTGAAGATTGGCTGAGAACTGGAGGAGAACAGGGCTGGAAAAATCAGCGCAAATTTCGGGCTGCTGTCCAGGCCACGTGGCAGCTTCTACAGGGCATGATTGGTACTCCACTTGTTGCATTTGATGTCTAGAGTGCCATTATGCAGGCCATTGTTGATGGAGAGCAAAGATCAGTGAGAAAAGAAGAGATCTCAGCCAGCAAACTCCATGAAAGCTTGGGCAGAGCTTGAGGAAAGAGGAAAGGAAGACCTCTTTTGAAAAGTAACTGTAGTTTAGTCTCTAACTAAGCCCGGTTAACCATTCTTTACCCTAGTTACCTCCATTTTTGCATAAAATTTGATGACGTCCAGCCATTTAAGCCTTTACCCGCCATATCTGACCTTGAATAACTCCAGATGTAGTCATTGCTAACTGTAGTTGTCCTGCAGCACTCCACTAGTCACTGTCTTGTACCATTTTTGTCTGAAATTGGTTTTGAAATAGGAAAATAGGAGTGAAAATGGAAGAGAATAATGGATCAAAGACTGAAGCTCTGATACCACTTGTCAGAGAGAGAACTAGGGAGAGAGAAAGAGGAGAGAGAAAGACTGCAGAGGAGAGAGAAAGACTGCAGGAAGAGAGAGAAATAGAGTGATGAGGAGAGAGAAAGACTAGAATTGGAGAGAGAAAGACGGGAAAGATGAAGAAGCCATGGAAGCTTGGAGCAAGAAGGGAGAGAAAGATTGTAATTGTATTGATATGTCAAAAAGATGTGAAAAATTACAACTTCTCTCCTTATATACCAGTGTCAGTGTGACATGGCATATTATTAACATTCTAAGTATTCCCAGCTTCTTACAACATATACCTAGGGACAACCGGAGTAAGATTGATCTTCTCTAAGAAATATGTTTTTCTTGGCTATGGAGAGTCGGTGAAATGGGCTATCGCTTGTGGTACCTTGAATCAAAGAAGGTGGTATACAACCATGATGCCATCTTTAATGAGGGTAAGATACATAAATAGTCTATCATAATGGTTGAGATTCACAAAGTGATATTTTAGGAGGTGGAGCCCCAAGAGGAACACCAAGAAAACTAAAAAACTACTACAAGAAAACCTACATTGTCACACCAACAAGCATTTTCTTCAGACTTTCATCAACCACAAGAAGAAAAGAACACCGATCTTCACAAATCTTCTCGCAACATCACATAGTAAATCTCCCATGGATTTATCACAATAAGAAGAAAAAGAACACCAATCTTCACAAATATTCATGCAACATCACGTCGTAAATCTTCAGAGATCTTCATGCAACACCACATAGTAAATCTCCCACAGATTTATCACAATAAATCTTTAGCATATTCTTCATATTATTCATAGAAACTATTTAAAGAACCATAATGACACAAAGGAATGCTCAACTTTGAATGGATCTTATCATGTAGTATTCATATTTCATCATCTTCATAGTCTTTCTCTCAATGTCTCTCATAAATACAATGTTTTTCATAGAAAATTAGCTATCTCTCATACTCTATCTCTCTCACATGCACTCTCTCTCAATAGTACATTGTAATAACAAGGAATAAATCTCAATAATTCTCTCTTGGTTGTGGATACCTCTCCCAAGAGGTATGCTTGATATGAAGAGTCACTAGAGCCACTATAGTGTCTCTTGGGAGCTCATTAGTGTCACAATCACTTCAATCTCTTTAGTTCAAGTCTTCTTTAGCTACTTTTTTTTCTTTTTTCAAGCTATTTTGAGCTTGTATTCTTCCTCTTCCAAAATTACAAAACATTCCCCAAGCTAACCATCCATCCATTAGAACACATACACAAGCAAACAAAGGCTTACAAACTAGATACCAAAGCTCTATAGAACACTACTACTGAAGGTCTACATAAGGCATAAAAACCATATAGCTCAAATCAGAACCACTTCAAACCATAAAAAACCATTCAACATACTCTCAATCATTTCTTAAAAGATTCATTCACAATTTCAACTTCACATATAGAAAGCAAACATACAAAAATAGACTCTATCTAAACCAAATAGACATATTGAGAACCTATTAGAGAATTATATCTCAACCCAAAACTATCGTGAGCTTCTTAAACCTACTCAATCCATCTCAAAATACTCCAAAACACTTCCAACACATTCAAAATCAATCAATCCATCACAAAATCAACCATTTAGCTCACAAAAACAACCAAAATTAGTCAAAAAAAAGTCAATTTAGTCCTCAACATATCCCCACACTTAATCGGGGAGCGTCCTTGCGACCTTGAAACAAGGAAGAATACTAAGCCCAAAAAAGTAACTCAATATTTCTTTCTCAAGCATCAATCAATCATTATCCATGAACCAACCTGAAAGGAAAACACCTTGATGCATGAACCAATTCATACCTTACAACCAAACAAATCAGTAAAGGATACAAGAGGTTTTTCCATTCCTTCGCAAGTCTTCAAAACTTTAGCAGTTCCATAAATCAACATCTTCAAATATTTTATGCTTTCTCGAACCATATCTCCAAACCCACACACAAACACATAATGCATAGAAAATGACATCCCAATAGGGGAAAACAAAATTTCATTAAAGCTCAATTACCAATTAATCCAAAAAGAAACCATTAATGAAGATGTTCTCTTTTAAAGGCTTGATGATTTTAGAACCTATACTTGGAAAGTGATTCATCCACAAATATCTTGGGAGGATTTTGAAAGAATTGCAAACAACACATCCTCTCCATAAGAACAAGATATTTGCTTGGAAGACAAAGAGTATGGAAATACAAGATATCCAATTGACAGTGATCAACATCCAGATTGGCATCAATACACAACTTTGATACTAGGTTTTGATCATTACAAGAATGACAATGCATGTATAGGATTATTTTGCAAATAATCCTATACAAATTGGGCCAAATAATTTAAATTATTCAAATTATTTTACATTTAATTCGAATAGATTGATGATAGATTTGGGCAAATTGCAAATAATGCTAATACCCTTGTATAGGAGTCTGCCAATCCCTTAGAATCAAAGGCCAACTAATCTGAGGTCCTATCAATGAATTAGTTTGACTCCACCCTCTATGTCTCTATATCTGTAAATAAAAAATAGAGTGACTACTGGCCAATTGAGGGGGACTATGAATGCAAGATGTGGATGGAGGGAAAGGAACAAGCATCAAGGTATGAAGGGATGGATAGGAAAATTTATAAAAAGAAAAAAGAGTTAAAGATGGAGATTGAGGTAATTTAAGTAAGTTGAATAAGAAAGGAGTTAGAAAATACGTTGGAAAAGTGGAAAGGAATGTGGTAACAATGGAGGACAAGGAGAAACATGGGAGAAGACACGATTTACAATGAATGGGCAATAAGTAAGGATAGGAATTTGGAGAGCATCTTGTAGTTGGAAAAGAAGAGAAGAAAGAACATGGGGAATCGATTGAAGTATGGATAAATAAGAATCAAATATGTGGGCTATCTATTGATAATAAATGAGGGAAGGCACTGATGGACCTATAATAGATCGGCGATTGTAAGCTTCAAAGAAGGAAGTATCAAAAGGGGATTGTTTAGAAACATGGGCTAAAAGTTTCTCCTTCAGTTGGTTAGTATTTTGTAAACATGCAAAGGCTTTCAATTGTCTATGATTCAATACAATAGACTCTATCATGGAATGCTAAGAAATTTCAAGACACATGCCTCTACTTTGGAAGAATAGGCTTGAAAAATCTCATCCATTTGAAATTCCAAGTATTGCACATAAAAAGCAGCTTGCAAAATAACGTGTTCCACATACAAAGACATATCCTCATCATCTAGAATCAAAAGATCGCCTCTAACATACATATAAGACATCAGCATGGTGTTTGGTATAACTGAATCTACAAAAACCATGCGGGCAACCTTTGCGAAGAGATCCAAGGACCAAGCACAACTCCATATGTCCTCTAGAGGATGCAAATCCATAGTCGACAACTTCATATAAAAGGCCAGCTTTTGTTATTGATAGTGTAGAAAGAAAGAATGATTTGGTGGGATGTATTCCATAAACTACTCAAAACAAGACCACAAAAGGTTCATTCTGGATTGAAGCCTTTCCACTTTAGCTTGGAATAAAGTACACAAAGTTGTATTACACTAGAGAGCAACCAAGTCTATAGTTGATAAATATGGTACTAATGGTACATTAGGACTTGGAGGAATGACTGACCCAACTATTCTTTTAACTCCTCAATCTTGGTATTTTGATGCTCAACTATGCAATTTGCTAATTTGTAACTCGACTGTTTGGGTAGCAATTAAAGCCTTAAGCTTCAGGGTTTCCTTAAAAATATGATATTTATTCTCATTGATAGTAGCTACCTAAGCCTTTGCTTCAATCAATTGGGTTTGCAAAGAGGATATTTTCACTTTTTGGGCTTCTAGCAATTTAGTTTGTGACTCCACTTGTTTGAAAAGATCGGAAAGAGTTTCCTTAGTAGAGGCAAGCATAGAAAGAAGAGTACAACTATTGAACACCAACTGTAATTGATATTTCTATGGAACTTTGAATATCCTTACATAAAAAAGGAATGGCGTCTCTTGCTACTAGGTGATGTAAAGAAGAAATTTATATGTCCAAACTACCATCTCTATGGGCCCTAAATAAATTGGTAGCTGTAAGGCATGCAAGAAGAAGGGTACTGTCTAATGTAGCAGGGATTGATACTGGAGGAACTGGCGTAGGAATTGTTTCAGATACACACTTTAAGCGCTTCCTCTAAACGACCAGAGGAGGAGGAGATTCATGATCTTGAGGGGGATAAGACTAGAAACTTCAATAGGAGGGGGAACCATTGGAGGATTTTCACGAGATAGTGGAATTTCCTTTACACGGGTAGAGTACATCAGGAAAACATACTTGTATGCAACTAATGGCTTCATGAGATATGCAAACATACAGGCACCTTGATCCCCGTAGTATCAAGAAAGAAAATAAAAATATATGCACACTATAACCCTTGGACGACATCAGCGCGACCATCAAAAGATTAGAAATTTAACAAACTTCACCACATGGACATGACTAGACCAAGACAAACTGTACCTGGCAACAAGGACTAATTAAGAGACTGTGTCACCCTCATAACCACGTATCACATTCATGATTAGATGAAGGATGTGCAGTATAGATGGATTTAAAGTTAAAGGTAGGTGAATGTTACAAGTTATTAATAATAGTTGAATTATTTTATTAGGTGATCAACCTTTAAAAAAGACAGTGATTCATTTTATCCATTAAGAAAAATTATTAAGTGTTCACGATACATTAAACGAACTCCGAACTTTGAACTCACACTCTGAAGGTCTCTAAATGCATATTCATTTTTACCAATTACTGTGTGCGGAGTACTTTTTTTGGCCAGCATGTGTAAGAGTGATGGGATGACTTGTTAAATTATTACGAATTACAATGTGCACATTTAGCACATGGCATGCATGTAATGCAAACTCAAGTTGATTTTATTTTATTTAAATGGTGTGTGTTCAATGCAGATACATGTGAAAAGGGTGATAAGGCAATTCATTTTAGCAATTAAATGTAGTTTGTGGTGACAAAAAAGAAAAGAATATCATGATACTTGTAGGGTGTGTGAATGCACCCAAATTTGAATGAGCACACGAAAATCAACTGATGGAGGGAAAACCACAGCTATGAAGCAATCCCAAAATACAATCCAACCAAGCCAAAAATTTATAGCAGATATTTCTCTAATTTTTATTTGATTTTAGTGGTTGTTAGATTTTATTGCTATGAAAAAAATAATAAAAATGTAAAAAATAGATCATGCAAAATTTTTGAATTTTTTTAAATTTTAAGAAAAAGTTTTAGCTATTTCAAGAATTTTAATGAAAATTTTACGTTTTTATTAGGTTTTTTTTCTATTTTCTATTTACAGTTTTTACCTTACATGCATGAGCAAAAATTGCAGTGAATTATTGGGTTTATTGGGATTTTTTGGAATTTTTTTTAGATTTTAGTTAACTTTTTATAGTTTATTTAGATTTTTAATGTTTTTATTTTTAAAGTAATTTAAAATTGTAGAAAGGCATGTACCTTGCTCTGCTACATTGTGCATGAGGATAGGAGCAGCTCCATGGCATGGCTAAGATACCACACACATCCTTATGTGTGAATGGCATGACACACCCATGATCTAAGAAAATCCTTGCATGCTAACAGGCCGTATAACGAATGAAAAGAACACGAACACACAGGGACATGTGCGACAGAGGGTCTCATAGGGGGGTCAGAGGTGGTGTCGAGTCGAGGGGAAAAAATGGGGGGAAATGAGGGTTAACGAGGGAGGGTGTGCTTACAGGGGGTGGATGGGAAAGGGGTCTAGGGGGTGTTGGGGGAAGGGTGGTGTGTTGTGGGGGGAAGGGGGCAAGGAGATGGTGGTGGGGTAGGAGAGTGGAAGGAGGAGGAGTAGTGTAGGAGGGAAGAGGCGGAGGGGATGGGGGAGGAAGGAGGAGGGGGAGGTGGAGGTGGAGGAGGGAATAGAGTAGGGAGAGAAGGTGGGTTGGAGGAGGAGGATGAAGAGGAGGAGGAGGCAATGGTGGTGGAGGGGAAGGGGTGCAAAGGAAGGAGGGACGGATGGACTAGGCGCGGCATTATGGTGGGTGGTCATGGTGGAGGAAGGAGTGTGGGGAGGAGGAAGACAAGCATGCGATGCGACTAGGTGGGGCGACAATGACCAAGGCGGACATGTGGGTGGTGGCATGCATGCATAGAGGCAGGGAGTGGCAGAGAGGGCCAAGGGCAGTGGGTTGAGGGGTAGGTATGGTGGTTGGGCAAGAGGGTGAAGGGAGGGATGGGAAAGGGAGAGGGAAGGTGGAGCTGGGGGAGATAAAGGAGGAGAAGGGAGGAACAAAAGTAGAGACGGTGAGAGAGAAAGGAGGAGAGAGAAGAAGAAGAAGAAGAGAGGGGAGAGAGAAAACAAATGGGGAGGGATGTTTGTTTTTTAAATAAAATATTTTTAATGGTTATTTTCTTTTTTCTTTGTTTTTTTCAGTATAAAGAAAAATGTTAAACTCCTCTTCCCCCCTCCCATGCACAAGCAAGGGGTGAGGTAAAAAAAATTTACAGAATCAAGAATGAATGGAAAGGGAGAAGTATGGCGGGTTGGCTGCTGTAAGACATCAGACCTGACGGTGCGCATTTTGACACGAAAACTAATTATGCATTTAACAAGTAGAGCCATGGGATAAAAAATTCACAAAAATTTTGATTCAAAAAGATTTGGGCATCGGATTGATGTGCAACAAAAAGGAAAAGTGGGTAGGATGATAGGGGAAAGAGGATGGATAACACGAACAATATGTCTAATATAAGAAGCAAGTATTCACATGGAGAAATTTAAAAAAATTCACCCAAAAATAGGATAAAAAACTACTAACAGAAAATTCGTTTGTCGAAATGGAGTGCAAGAAAAAGAAAAATGTCCAGTTTGATCAAACATATATGGCTATTAAATCAAACCACAGATCTAGTGAGAAATCTAGGTGTTTACATGAAAAAATGACAAAAATACACACGAAAATCGGGACAAAAATTAATTTGAGACAGTTTGTCAATCGAAACATAGTGCAACAAAAAGAAAAAATGTTAGGGGAGAGGTATTCGACAGAGTTCTCTAGTCAGAATGTGGCTCCGGTGGCAAGAGGGTACATTTGCATGGCAAATGTCAAAACTACATATGAAAACATAAAAAAAATTAAAAACAAGAAATCTAAGTGCCAGACCGAAGGGAAGAAAAAAGAAAAAATATCAGGTTGGCCAAGTGGCTCAAGGCTATCTAAGCAAGACACCATTCTGATGAGAAGAATGCATGTTTACATGGAAAAATAGCAAAAATCACATAAGAGAATACTCGCAAACGCAGAAAAATGAATAACAACCAATCCGTGCATTGAAATGATGGAGTGTCAAAATGAAAAATATTTGAGAAAAGGGAAAGATAATGGGTATCAGGTCAAAGTGTAGTTCTGGAGTGTGAATGGTGCATCCATATGAAAACACGTTTGATTCGGGAATTTTTTTAAAAATATTAGTAACTTCAGAACCATTGCTTGGAACAAAGGGCAGTAAAAAAGAAAAGTGTCAAGTTCAAAGGGACAAATAGGACTGTAAGGTTAGATTTCAATTTTGGGTAATGTAGAGTGTATTCACATAGAAGAATGGTAAAATGAGAGAGAAGGGCTAATTGTGCAAGAAGAGTCCCCAGGGACGGGGTGGGGAAGAATGGTTGGGTGGGGAAGAGACCCAACAGGGCATAGAGAAGAGATCACATCATTCAAAGATCATATAGTGATGTGTTCATGAATATATGTAGACGAGACGCATAAGGACACATCCCCACACTTAAAACCTTAATGGATTGATTTGGCTAATTGGCAAGGGCCTAATGTAGTGAACCCTTGCATCCCCATACTTAAATCATCACACACACACACACACACACACACACACACAAGAAGTAGGACCATCATCGATATGTTGGGGTTCGGAATCATTCACAGGAGGTACCACAGCTCACCACAACATGTGTCTAACATGGTAGGGACCATGCCACAACACCCAGAGAGGAAGTAGTGTGGTTGATGGAGAGCCATAAAGTTATCGATGACAAAGAATGTAACACTCAACTCAACAAGCGCTCATGTGAGAATGAAAGATTAGCCTCTTGCCCCACAACTTACGTCACTCAGAAAGGAAGGAAGGGAACCCATATCTCGTTCCATGGCTTACGTCACTCAAAGAGGAAGGAAGGGAACCCATATCTCATACCTGGTTTGAGAAATCGACAAGGGAAATGGTGCAGAGGGAGTATGCCAATGTGCACATTTGATAGTGCATTAGTGTGTCCTAACCCATCTGGCATAAGTGTGAGAAGGCAAGCCAGGGAGCCTTGCAATGTAGCGCACAGAGCAGAGTGATATGTCCTATGGTGATGGTAGAGGCCCGTCATGTATGTGCATGGGAAAACATAAATGTACCTAGTGCAAGTGTCATAACGTCCCTCAATCTTCACCTCTCAAAGTTGATTGAAGAAAAAATCCATCACACTCGTCCCCCCTTCTGTCTCACACTCTATTCATAGATACAAAAGGGAAATCCATACCAACATCCCCATCCGATTAGGATGAAAGCTCATATTACTCAAGGTTTATCGATGAAGAGTGGCTTCCGCTTGTTGATGATGTCAAATAGTATCTACTGATGAAGAGGTATATCTAGGGAGGTAGCCAACAGATCAGGAACTTGAATTGCATGTAGGAGTGGTTGTCTATTGTAGGGGTTAGATGCAACTATCAAAGCACAGGACATAGCACACCAAGGGAGGCAGCTTTCGAATTACATCTTGGGGATTTTACTGTGAGGAGTCAATTGTTCTGGATTGCAGGGTGTTGCCACATTTTTCACAAGCAACTTCTTGTCCAAGGGTGTTTGCCACCTTTTCTTGGCACGAGGCCTCTTATGACAGGGAATTTTTTAATTTTTTCCCATAATAGTTTTTATTATGTATTATTATTTTTTGTTTGTTTTTTTACTCTTGAGGGTGTTTTAACATTTTCTTGAAGAGTAGGTCGGCATGATAGGGATCAAACCCCTTTTCTCTCATGACCTTTTTTTTTTCTTTAAGTAAATGGCAGAAATACCATATATCAAAACCAATGTCGCTATATTTATTGGATTGTCACGACCTAAAATGGGTCTGATACTGGCTCTATGGCTTTAGACGGGGGCCTCCTATGCTCACCAAACCACCCTCATGGTCTCACGGTCAAGAGCATCTAAAGGTTACACACTACTCTAAATAAATAACGCATTTGTATTGATTGCAGTCCAATGGTTCCCCTTCCCAAATCCAATAGAGTGAGTATCCAAAGATATAGGTTATCAACATCTCGATTTATATACACCAAGAGCTTCCCCCACAACAGAATGATGTGGCTCCAACGTCTCTCTTACACCCTGGGGATTGACCCCAAGATGCACCGTCTTACACATAAAATATGAATGTAACATAGTCCTCTTATAATATAATCGCAACGATCCAAGAGACTGTGTATATTCATCACTAAATTGATTTTCCCAAGATATTGAACTACCCTACAGCAAAGGGGAATCTTACACTCTCAACATTGGTCGTCACCTAGACATACAATTGCAGTGCATCTACAAATTTATATTTTGATACCATATTTTGATTGCATATGCAAAGTGTATGGCACTCTATGTGCTCAAATAACTTAACTAAAAACCAACCAATGTGAAGTGCATAAAAAATCTTGTTATGATTTCTTTCTACTAGTGTTGTATTGCATTGCTAAAGAATAGCACCAATCTAACCCGTGCTATGGAATCTCTTAAAACTTATACGAACCACAACCTATATGCTAAGATGTGCAAAGAAATCAACGACTTAATCAAATGCCTTTCCATTTTAGCCCCACATCCCCTACCATTTATATTTAGATTGCTTGCACAAATATAGGGAGATTTTGTGGTAACTTTTCATAGAAATGAGCCCTAAAGTACGTACTTTAATACATAAATAAAGGCAAATTGAGATAAACCCTTATGCTTTACCTTAATTATACATTCACAAATGTTTTCTTAAATTTTCATACTTTTTAATGCATAAAACCCATTTTTCTCTAAAATTTTCTCTTTATTTGACTATTTTTCATGAATTTTTCCATTTATTTCAACATAAATTATTGATTTTTCCAAGTTTTCTGATTTATATGAATTATGTGAAGTGTGATTCATTAGCATATCCACTTTCATGCCATATGAACATAATTCGATCTCTCTAAAACCCAAAAGCCAACACAATTTTTCATTAAATCTCGTGTTTTGAGTTTTGCAATTTCATCGTTTTTAATATATAGAAAAGAAAATGAATGAATTTTTACAATTTTAGACATTAACAAACATATTTCTCATTGCAACCATTTTTCCATTATATGCGTTAACAATTCATCATAAAAATTAAATAAAGATAGCTTATTCAAAAATTTGCATATGTATGTCTTGTATTTTGAGGAAATGGAGCTGTTGACGCTATTTTCTAGCCTACTAACGTATCCAAATTACTCTATATATGTGCCTTTACACTTCTAAATCATCGTTCATCTCACTGATTCGTCAAATCAACCCTCCCTCTCTCTCTCTCTTATAAACAAGCATATGAATAAGGAACACAGAGGAGAGAGAAAGACTAAAATTGGATCTTATTGATTACTACATTATTCTTTTGAGGATTGAAGTGATGGAGAGCAATAAATTGATGCAAGTTAAGTCCAAGAGGAGGGAGATGATGACAGCTAAGAAAAATGCATTTTTTAAATGGAAGAAGGGGTGCTGAAACTCCCCTCATCCCATATCTCGTGAGTATTTTGTGGATTTCCTCTCTTAATCATGGTTTAAACAACAACCTATAGCTTATCTAGTTCAACTTTTGGTTTTTTACACTTGCCCGAAGTGGTTTTGGCCTGGTTGAGGGACAAATGCTCTTGGAATTGCAATCTGATTGGAAGACGACTAGCTTTCTGGTATCAAAAGCTATCACCTTGGCCTCCGTCACATGCTTTTTGCCTTTCGAATCCAATAGCTACTTCACAACACCAAACCTTGTAGCCATTAAATGGGAGTTCAAATGGATTTCGATTGATGAACGGACACTTGCATTGGATTCATGGCATCAAAATGCTTCTAGGTAAACTCCAGCTCCTTAATCCGTAATCATTTCATTTTGCACTAAAAATGCCTTTGTTATGAGTCTCGATCTCTTGTTGCACTTAAAGTTTGGCTTTAAAATTTTCTCTTATGGATTGAATAGGAGGGTAACTAAATAGAGGCAAGAGGTGGAGGCGAGGGCTAAAAGCATGATGCCACATTGTCAGAATGAGAATGATGGACATGAGAAGTAGTAAGAAGCAATGTCCAAAAGGGAGAGAGACTATCGGTTGTGATTATCATAATCCCTAGGGAGGATAAAAATTCTTCAAGCGGTAACCATTAATTAGGAAGGGATTGTCAGAGGCATCAATGGTTTGCACTTGGATAGAGCCATTAGGGTTGAAAGTGAGTACCTTATAGGGGCCCATCCAACACTATTGGAGCTTCCTTGGAAACTTACCAAAGCATGAATCATAGGTGAGGACTAGGTCACCTTCCTTGAATTATTCATGCTTAATGAAGTTGTCATGGTAAGCCTTTTGTTGAGTCTGTGTGGCTTCCATACACTATAAGGTCATCCTATGAGTCTTGTCCAAACATTCAAAGTGTAGGAAGCAGTGCTATAGGGACTCGTCATCTCCTAAGTGCTCTATGAGGGTAGTTCTAACTCAAAGAAGACAAATTCTGTGCCTTACACCAATTAAAAGGTGTTTATCTTCTAGCGGCCTTATGGGAGGTTTTATATGTCTAGAGGGCCTCTATAAGTTAATCATCCTAATCACAGTGATGTGCAACAATCGTCCTCGTTAGGATTGAACAAATGATGTGGTTGGTAACTTTGACTTGGTCGTTGACTTTGGGGTAGTAGGGTGTGGACTTGTGGTGGAAGACCTTGTAAAGCTCTGTTAGATCTTCCATAATCTTGTTCAAAAAGTGAGCGCCTCTATCATTGACTAGCTTTAAGGGACTGCAAAAATAGATGATGATATTCTCATACATAAACATGGTTATGTTGTTTCGGTCATCTCATTTGAGAGCTTTGGATTCACACCACTTCGTCACATAATTCATATATACTAAGATGTATTTGTTCTGCTTTCTTCTAGTTGGAGGATCAATTGGGCTCATAAAGTCGATGCCCCACTTCTCGAATGGCTTTAGGGAAAGGATAGGCTGTAATGGCATGGCAATGGATTTGGTAGGCTTTTCCATCCATTGACAGGCATCATGACGCTTGTAATAGTCATAGGCTTCTTTATGCAGTGTAGACCACCAATAACCTGCGAGGAGTAGAGCCTTTCTCGCCGTCTCTTCTCCCGTAAAGTGTTCGTCCCCCACACGGCTTGTCATGGCATGCTTTTAGCACGATCCCAATCTCATCTCCCACAACACATCTCCGCAACACTTCATCTTTGCCTCTCTTGTACAAAGCACCACCTAGCAAGGTGTAGGGGGTTGATTCCAATAGAAGCTTCTTCTTCTCTTTGCTAGAGATGCCAAAGGGATATTGTTCTATGGCCAAGAGGTTGGCAATGTCTACATACCATACGGTTACTATTTCGACCAAAAACAACCAAAGAAGCATCTAAGAGGTCTAGATCATCCTACTCCTCTTCTTCAATCTGAGGGATCTGCAATAGATGATCGACCAAAACATGTGAGCGATTCTACTTGGTAACTACTTTGAAGTCAAACTCTTGGAACATGACTAACCATCTCATCATTCTACCTTTCACATAAGGACAATGCCTCATGATCCACATAAAACTCGAAGTGCATTGATAATAGGTAGTGTCAAAGCTTCTCTAAGGTAAACACCATCACCAAGCACTCTAGCTCTGCCACACTGTGTAATTCCTTTCTCGATCAATGACCTTATGGCTTGTGTAGTAGATAGGCTGATCCAAATTGGAGGAGCATTTTTGGCATAAGATTGTGCCTAAGCCTTCGACAGATGCATCGACATGCACATGAAAATCCTTTGTCCAATCAGGAGGTTGCAGGATGGGTGCTTCAATTAGACACTACTTTAGAGTGTTGAGAGCTTCTTCACAATCATCTATCCAAATGAACTTTGCATCTTTCCTTAAGAGCTTGTGCATGGAGATACATTTATTGCAAAATGTGTAATGAATCACCTATAGTAATCCACGTGGCCAAGAAATCCCCTCAATTGTTTGAGGTTACTTGGTGCTTCTAAAGTTACAATCTTCTCAATCTTGGCAAGGTCTATTGCTATTCCTTGTGCACACATAATGTGGCCCAATAGAATGCCTAAAGAGACTCCAAAGATGCATTTGTCAGGATTGAAGGAGATCCCATACTCTCAGAAGAAGAACATATAATTATAGATTGTCGTGTCAAGAAGGTTGATAAAAAGAATGGCACCCTGAGGATTAAAGGAAAAGAGACAGCCAATACGACTAAAGTAGAGTTGGGGTTATTTATAGCGACCATTGAGAAAGTGTGTTCCTCTCGGTGCAAGAAATATCTATCACTGACTCATGGGTATTGGATAGTGGTGCCTCCTATCACATGACCAATAAGAAATGTCTATATAGTTCTATGAAGCCTCTACAAGAATCCATCACTGTGATGGTTGGGAATGATGTAAAATGCCCTGCTGTGAGGGCACATGTATTATTTCCTTTGTTGCTGCAAATGGTGAACTCAAGAATCTTTCAAATGTGTTGTATGTTCCAGAGATGAAGAGAAATCTACTATCAGTTGCTTCTATAATTGATCTCGTCCATAAGGTGAGGTTCACTAAGACAGGTGCAAAAATTATCGACAATGCTCGCAAAGTTGTTGGCAAAGAAGAAAGAAGGAACAACTTGTATGAGCTAAGTGGTCTTATAGACACTGTTGGTGTGGGCATAAGTAAACTTTGGCATATTGATTTTACAGTGTTAAAGGAGATGCATAAGCAAGGTATGGTTGCTCACATACTTACAGTAAACTGAAATGATGGAACCATGTGAAGCTTGTATGATGGGAAAGCAATAGAGAAAGCGACAAGAAAGTAAGAATAGAGCAAAGGCTCCTCTAGAATTGGTGCATGCTAACTTGTGCAGTAAAATGCCTACAAAAGCCTTAGGGAGATCTTCTTATTTTATGTTGATTCTCGATGACTATAGTAGGAAGATATGGGTGTACTTTTTTCATGATAAGAATCAAGATTTTGGTAAGATTGACTAAAGCTTGTTGAGAATGAAATAGGGAAAAGTGTGGAAAAGTTTAGAACAGATGGTCATGTTGAGTTCAACTCAAAGAAGTTTGAAGACTTTTGCAAGAGCAAAGGGATCAAGTATCAATTAATGACGCCTCTTACACCTCACCAAAATGGCATTGTTGAATGCCAAAATTGCACCATTGTGGAAATGGCAAGGTACATACTTAAGGGCAAGGGATTGCCTAACCAATTTTGGGAAAATGTAGTCTACATCCTCAATCAGAATTACACAAGCTCTTAAGGACAAAACTCCTCATGAGGCCTATTCTAGTGAGAAACCATTTGTCTCACATTTTAGAACTTTTAGATGTGAATGTTATGCACATGTTCCAAAGGATAAGAGAAACAAGTTAAGCCCAAAAAGCACAAAATGTATCTTCTTCAGTTATAGTGATGAGCAAAAGGCTTACAATTTATCTGATCAAGAGGAAAAGAAGATCATAGCGAGCCGTGATGTTGTGTTTGAGCAACCATATACATTGGAGGAGGAGAATATAAGCTCTTCCACTTTGTCATCTAGTGAAAAAGTAGTCCTATCCCAAGAGCTATCCCTGCCCTCAAGAAGGAGGAAGCATCATCTTCGAATGATGGAGAAAAAGTATACCAACCTGCAATCACACCACCGGAAGAGCCAGTGCTACGATGGGTGAAGTAGCTCTATGGTCACAATAATCCTATGCCTACCACAATTGAGGAAAATGTAGATGAACCAAGGAGGTCTCTGAGAATAGAGGAGCAAAGAAAGGATTCTACTCACATAGTCAATCCCTTGATGGGTTGAGATTATGAGAGTAGTAAAGGAGCCGACAGACTTAGAAGAAGCACTTGCAAAAACAACAGCATGGAGAGCAGCTATGCAAGCTGAGTATGACATCATAATGAAGAATAATACTTGGTAGTGGATCGATTAAAAAAAAGGAAGATTATTGGCACTAAGTGGGTTTGGAAGGTAAAGTACAAGGCTAATGGCAACTTAGAAAAGTACAAATCCAGATTAGATGCATAGGGATTTTCACAGGTTGAAGGATTTGATTTTCAAGAATCATTTTCTCCAATTGTTAGAATGACTACTATTCACACAGTAACTGTAGTAATTGCTCATAAGAAGTGATGAATTTACCAAATGGATGTCAAATCAATGTTCTTGAATGGTCACCTCAAAGAGGAGAAGTATGTGGCTCAGCCACTAGAGTTTGAGGCTTCCCATTTGGAGAACAAAGTTTGTAAGCTAAAGAAGGCATTATATGAAACAAGCCCCTAGAGCACGGTACTAACAATGGATAGATAAATTCTTTTTAGGCTTGAATTTCAAAAGATGTGCCTCAAATGCTAACTTGTACGTTTACAGGGATGGTGAAAAGTCTATAGTGATTTTTCTATATGTGGACGACCTTCTTATTATAGGTGACTATAAAGATATGATCCATCAAACTCAAAAGGCTTTGAGCTTTGAGTTTGAAATGATAGATGTGGGCTTGTTGCACTATTGTTTGGGAATTGTAGTTTGGCAAAAGCATTTGGTATGACTAAGTGGAGATAGCTACACCTATGGAGGTCAATGTGAAATTATCCATTGAGGATACATTAGTACTAGCAGACATTGGAAGGTATAGGAGATTGGTTGGCAGCCTCATCTACTTATGTAACACCAGGCTAGATATTAGTTTTGATGTTGGGGTTTTGAGCAAGTTCTCAAACAAACCCTGAGAAAGTCATTGGAAAGTTGGGAGGTGGGTGCTCAGATACTTGAAGGGAGCTGTTGACTATGGTATCGAATGCAATTCCAGAAGTGCTCTTATTATGGGAAACTATGACTTAGATTGGGCAGGTGATAGTGATTCTAGGAAATCAGTTTCTAGATATTGTTTCTCTTTAGGTTTAAGAGTTTTCTCTTGGATCAATAAGAAGCAACCAATCATGGTATTGTCTTCTACCGAAGCAGAGTACAAGGCATCTTGCTTTGCTGCATGTGAAGTAGTATGGTTAGGGAGGATCCTATGGCATATGGGAATACAGGATGAAGATCCAATTGTGCTAAGATGTGACAATCAGAGTTGCATCACCATTGCTAAAAATCTAGTTTTTCATGCATGCACCAAACACATTAAGATCTAGTATCACTATGTGCATGACTTGATTGAGGATGGGATAGTAGATCTAATCTATTGTCCAATAGAGGAGAATGAAGTAGATATCTTCATCAAAGATCCTACAAAAGATCTCCTTCGAATTCATCTTCAGGGAATCGTCGGCATTGGGCCAAGAATGTAGTTCAGGGTGGACATTGAGGGGGGGTATGAGATATGCTCAATGCCCCACCCTTGTAAGGTGCAACCAATGATCCATGGTGCTCAAAGTTGTAAGGCCTCCATTATGAGGAGAAGCCATGTGTAAGCACGGGGTCCTAACTTGTATGTCGGATGATGTCTAAGTGATTGGATGGAAAAAGGTAATCTTTGTGGATCTAGCCTTTGGGTTAGATAGAGTAGTTATGCTGGTAACAACTCAAGGCACAATGCATCCAATTGTAGGATGTGGACCAGCCCGATGGTAAAGAAAATCTTCTAGTTCTTTGGGGAATATTTCATGGTCAACTAGGGAAGATTCACACGCCAACCAGACTACCTTCTTGAGCTATAAAAGGAAGACCCCTCTAAAGCCATTGTCAATCTATCTTTCACCCAATCAGAGTTTTTCTAGCTACCTTTAAGCTCTTCGCCTATCATCTATCTCGATTGCCATCTAAGCTTCACAGTGGGAAGCACATGGGTGGATAGAGCCAGCTCAATTTTCTTCTAATGTGCCATGTAATTTCTATAAGGCTGCCCAGTTAGACCAAACTCAATCATTCTTATGGCATACAAACGGTGGTAGTAGCTGTGATAAACCTTGGATAACTATACCAAGCGTTACCTTCCATAGTTAAGTAGTTGGTATTTTATGGTAGTTATTATATTTTATTTTGACCATGTGATCCAAGACTTACTCTACATTGATAAGTACTCATCATGTGAAGGAGGATTAAGGCATGCAAATCAGTGCAAGGATTTGACCTAGAAGAAGTACAATGGTAACCTTGTTACTAATGAGATTGTTTCCGTAAGAAGTGCTCACCTAGACGGGTTGAGATAATAGTGGAGATTCGATCATTAACAAAATTTGCATAGTTTCATACAATACCTACAACATTTAGTATGGAAAAAATTTTGTACCAGTTTGACTAGTGCATAGTGGAGCAACCTAGAAACTCACCACATTCAGGGAGCTTGGCAAGGTGTTTGACCCACTTCTCTTGTGGAAAGAGTCGAGGGGCAAGTGTGTCATTTTTTAGTCAAAGAAAGAACTCTTGGTTTTGTGTCTGTAGATCCCTTATCTCTACATCAAAGAAACCAAAGAAACATTAAGTTTCTTCATTTGCATGTCTTTGTAAATGCATTCTGTATCAATCATATCAGTTGAGCATGTTGTATCTTTTTCCATTAGTGCAACCTACTTTCTTTGACTCAAGAATTATAAATTTATTAAATAAATATATGATACGTGTGTATGTGATGATAATGTGTGGTACAAATACATATGACAATGTGTGGTATATTTACACATGATAACACATAATATTTTCATGCGATAATGTAATGCAACTGAATTATATAAACACATGGTATGTTTGAATGCGATAACTAAAACCTAAACCATTTAGAGAGATACATGTTACTTGTTTATGTAACAACGTAACATGAATTATTAAATATGCATGCACAACATCTAATGCAATCATGTGTAGTACACATAATTGTACGACATATAGTGCATGTAGGCATAAAATCGATTTCAATTTCATAAATACGTGTGTTAAAAGTTGTGCACAATGATTAAAGAAACACAACATTAAATTTACTCAATATAAAGGCAATGAAAACACACATGCGCGCATGCACGCATGCACACAGGCACGCACGTACACGCGCGTGCACACACACACACACACACACACACACACACACACACACACACACACACACACACACACACACACACACACACACACACACACACACACACACACACACACACACACACACACACACACACACACACACACACACACACACACACACACACACACACACACACACACACACACACACACACACACACACACACACACACACACACACACACACACACACACACACACACTCACTCACTCACTCACTCACTCACTCACTCATCACTGAATAATAAAGTTCATATCCTTATTTATCTCAAGGTGACTAAATTTACTCAGTATAAAGGCAATGAACACACACACACACATTCATCACTGAATAATAAAGTCCATATCCTTATTTGTCTCAAGGTGACTAGATTTGCATGGATGACAAGGCTAGTTGTGTGTGGTCAAAGAGGTACCCGTTAGTTTCTTTTCATTCATACAAGTCGTATCTCTTTGTTGCTTTTCATTCATACAAGTCTTGCTTGAGACTATTGGACCAATAAGGAAAAGAGAATACATTAGAGGAGGGTATTTGAATGAGAAGAAATACATCAAGAATAGATTGGTTTAGTGAGATAGAGTAATAAATAATTTGACCCTACAACTTGGGTCATGCATTGTAGAAAACCAATACACATGAGCACATTACACATACTCACATGTGAAAAGACATATAGACATAAGCACATCTACATTTAATGTTTTACACATGCGCATGACCTACCCCACACATCTGCATGATGGCCTAATATATGAGGTTTGTATATGTGTAGGTTTTAGTTCATATGAAAACACTTCAACCAAAATGGGGGAGAGAATAAAATTGAAGAATGACTATCTAAAATAAATGAAACATATTAATAAGAGATGGGCTTAGTGAGGTTTGACCCAACAATGTGGTTGTGGAATTTTAATGTTAACTATTGAAAAACCATGATACTAGAATTAAAATTCTATTGGGAGATCATTAGACTTCACTCTATTGGCCCCTTTACCTTAAATGAGGTTGGATAGATAGTTGACATCTATGGAAAAGGTTGTGACATAACATTATATTTCCATGCGGCCTCTGGTTACCTTTGTGTTTTCAATCTAACACACACCTTCATACACAAGCTTTTTCATAATGTGATACTTTTTTATTGAAATTAGATGGATCCTCAGTCAAGCTCGAGCACTCAACTGATAGAAATATCATGTGCACACCTACCACACCTTTTAGATGTCTAATAAGTTTGGTGGGGATCATGTAACATGCCCGTTTTCCTTTTTACTTACGAAAATTATAATCACCTTTACTTACTAAGAGTATAATCACCTTTACTATGAAAGTCAAGAACATGTGGCCTGACCCTTTCCATGAGTGCACATAGCAAACCATTAGCATTCCCATTGAGTCGCCGCTGGAGGGTTAACCACCTCTTCACACATCATTCTTGAAGGATCAATGAGCAAAGAGGGTTAACCACCTCTTCATGTGCGCCTGGACTTATTCTTGTTAATCCACAACTCCAGAAGTTACCAGTGAACTCTGGAAGGCAATACAAACTATAAAACTAAGCACAACTTACATACGAGAAAGATCGGATGAAATAATGGGTTTTATAACTAAAGCGCCTTCATCAAGATGAGCCCCATGTTCAACCTGTTTTTTGAGAATCTTGCCTAGAAAAAATACACTAAAGGATGGTTTTTTGTGAGCATTGACATAGATCAACTCGTAAAAAATAGATACATGCAAAAAAAAATTAAATGGGAAGGAAAAAAGTTTGGTTTATCACTACATGTCACGCAAAGAGACATGTCACACAAAGAGAGAGTTGTCTTTCATTTCAAGCACATTGTTACCACCTTGGGCCATATCCTCGCCCAAGGTTCTCCCAAGGTTCAAAGGGGTTGCCGATTTGCAATTTGGCTATGAATTTGAAGCTATGTGACCTTGCACATTCATTGAAGGGTTTAGCACACTTGATGGCGAATCCAAGCATGGTGGAAATAGGTCCTTTATATGTTATAAAATTTGGATAGGTTGTTTTGTCTCTAAAAAGGAAATTAATGTTTGAAAAATAATTCTTACACATCATATGGTTGGAAAAGTAATTGGTATATGTAGCTCTATAGTTTATATGAGATTAGAGATGTGGCATTCATTTACAAAGTGATTGAAAAAACTAAAATAAAATAGAATATTGTGGCTCATTAATGTGTGTGTGTGTGTGTGTGTGTGTGTGTGTGTGTGTGTGTGTGTGTGTGTGTGTGTGTGTGTGTGTGTGTGTGTGTGTGTGTGTGTGTGTGTGTGTGTGTGTGTGTGTGTGTGTGTGTGTGTGTGTGTGTGTGTGTGTGTGTGTGTGTGTGTGTGTGTGTGTGTGTGTGTGTGTGTGTGTGTGTGTGTGTGTGTGTGTGTGTGTGTGTGTGTGTGTGTGTGTGTGTGTGTGTGTGTGTGTGTGTGTGTGTGTGTGTGTGTGTGTGTGTGTGTGTGTGTGTGTGTGTGTGTGTGTGTGTGTGTGTGTGTGTGTGTGTGTGTGTGTGTGTGTGTGTGTGTGTGTGTGTGTGTGTGTGTGTGTGTGTGTGTGTGTGTGTGTGTGTGTGTGTGTGTGTGTTGAATATTTATTAATTTGATAGAAACATAGTATCATAATGTTCGTATCGACTATAATGGCAATATATCTATTTACAAGATGATAGAATATATTTGTAAATGTGAAAAGTACTAATGGAAAATAGTATTTAAATAAATCTATAAAGATTAGATTAGTCCATAATTATTGCCTAACAAAGAGCTTTATTTAATGGATTTTAAATCTGACATTGTCTTATATAGTAGTATTACATACAACAGTATTGATGATTTGTGATATCGCTATTAATACAATTTGTTCTTGTTAAAATGTGTATTGATATAAATGCAAATGAAATACATAAATTATACCATTAGTATGTTTTCAAATCAAAAAGGTAATAGTGATTGTCTTTCTATTGATGAATACTATGATTAAACTTTGTATTACTTCATTAATATAAAGACAAGATAAAAGTGTGTTCCTTTGTGTGTGTGGCATCATGGATGTTGTTAATTGTTGTGGTTCTAGCATGATTGGTTGGATTGATAACGTATCATGAAACATGAGTTATAGGGGTGAAGAAGGAAGACATAAAAGTGCCAGTAGAAGATGGGTAGGTGTTGTCTATTAGTGGCCAACATAACAAGGAGGAAACTAAGAAGGGAGACATATGGCATTGGAAGGAGTCTTCAGTCAGTCGCTTCTTTCATCGCTTTCGGTTACCGTCCAATGCCAAGCCCGAGGAGATGAAAGCAAATGTAGACAATGGAGTGCTTTCTGTCACTGTCCCCAAGTAGTAGCTATTGTTGCTGCTCAAACCTACCACATCAAGGACATCCCCATCTCAGGCTAACATCAAACCATCATCGCCACCACCTTAAAAATAAGTTTGCTCATGATAGATATAATAATCTTTATACATACACACATACATATAAGTATATACATTGTAATGACCCCCTTTCTTAAAAACTAAGTGCTTGAAAGGAGAATCTTGATTATCCACTAGTAGTGCATCTTCCCCTGCCAATGAAGGTCCTTCATGTTAGTTGTAATAATGTAGAAAATAGGAAACATCAACTTTTCCATTGGATGTCTCTCATTCCTTATTAATCATTTTTTGTAGAAGCCTATAAATATCTATTAAGAGAAAAAATTGAATCGAAAATTTATGAGTTTCAAATTTGTATACATGTTTTAAGAAAACGTTTTAATAGATTAGCCATTGTACAAGCTTATAACTCTATTCTATGTATCATTTAAAGCTTTGCCTTGTGAATTTCGAACCAACCAAATGGTCCCCAAGTCTATGTGTCTCCAATGAGAAAAGAGTTTGGTATTCAAGAAATAAAGATAGCTTTTTCTTGAAGGGTGAGTGTGAGCTATATTTCTTTTCTATGATCTTTCCGACCCAATTGAACACACTTACATACACATACTCTCTTTCTCTTTCTCTTTTTTAATTGAATATATGATATGATCATGGAAAGGGGAAAGGTGAGTCTTTGGAAAATTGAATATGGTTCTCTCTCTCTCTCTCTCTCTCTCTCTCTCTCTCTCTCTCTCTCTCTCTCTCTCTCTCTCTCTCTCTCTCTCTCTCTAGCTAGAGAAATATGATTTTTTTTCAATTAGACATATGAAATGAAATGATATTTTAATGGTTAGAATATGTTCACACAATGTGTATATATTTTATTTAAAAATCCATATATACTATAAAAATATTTATTTTTTTAAAAACAATTGAATATTATGGGATAGATAATAATTGTAAGCCTTAATGCCTCCTAGTTAATACCTAGTCCTTATAGAGAGACCTCTTAGATTTGGTGTCGGTTCTAGCATCTGGAGTAGGTAAAAAGCTCCTTGATAAAAAGATCTACGAAAAACATTGGAGAAGGTCTAGCACACATCTCTAAAAGTTTTATCTTGTGTTAGTGTAACCTTAAATTAGAATATACAATCATTCAAATAGTCATTACTAGTGCATCAAACAATTTTGTTGAAATATAATGTATGCATAAAAATCCCTCCTAGGTGTTGTTCCCTCCAACATAAGGTTTCACTTGACTAAGTTGTCATGAACTTATCTTAAGCATTAGCTTATTATGCAGGAACTAAAAATTGCATAACTGTATCACCACCATAAATAAACAAAAATTTGGGATTGCCCACTAATATTGTCATAAAAGGGAATCAACATTATGAAGCTAACAACCATAGTGGCAAAAAGGGATGAGTCTGGTAGATTGGGTGTGCATATATATAGGGTGGTGATGCACAAACTATGACAAAGGCGAAGTGCACCACATGCTTTGACAAACAAGGGGGAGGATCGAAAGTTAAGCCTCCATGATAGATAGCCTAATGTAGAGGCCCACTCATGACTATTAGGAGTCATGTTGTAAATTGTATTTGACACCTTCTTGGCAAGAACTTACATACCATTATCTTTTCTCCCTTGGTCATTGGTTTCATTTGCATTCCAAATCTTTTAAGGAGGGTAGTCATGCTAGTTGTATAGTAGAAATTGGCATGGAATGTCTTCACAACCTTTTAGCAAAAGCTAATTGCTCTTGATTTATCTAGATTCTCTATCACCCTATATGTGAGATTTGAGTGCCTATAGTGGAACACATCCCACCAACTCTTTCCTAGAATGACATTTGTGAAAGTAGTCTTCTTTGTCTGATATAATTCATTAAACTTAAGCTTGAATAGGAGCATGATGCTAGTTGGCTTTTATCTTTCATTGAAAGGCCCAATTTAAAAGGCACTTATCACCTTTGATAGTCAAGGTTTTCAAGGTGCCTTTGCATTTGTGCTTGATGTAGCCATCAATCCAAGCTAAAATGGCAATCAAGACACTGTCATGCTATTTGGGTTGAAGAACACTCATGCACTATATTTAAGGACATGTTGTAGATTTGGCTATAGGTATTTGTAACAACCTTTGTGTCCATTCTAGTTGGGAGGAGCACCTTGAAAAACTTTGACTTATCTTTGAGAGGTGTCTGAAGTATAACTTATCCTTAAATCCTCTAGAGTGTCAAGTTTGGGTGAAGCATGGCATTATCTTGGGCCATGTTGTGTCCAAAAATGGCATTGCCAAACTAACACCCCTAAGATCAAGGTGATCATGAATCTCTCTTCACCCACCAATCCAAAACAAGTGCAGTGCTTCCTTGGCCATACTAGGTATTATCATTGCTTTGTGCTTAACTATGCTTCTATTGCTTAACTACTTCACAAACTACTAATTACCTAGCTTTGGACTGAAGAATGCTAAGTCTCTTATGAAGCACTAAAAAGGCTCTCATGATTGCTTCCATCTTAAGAACCTTGAACTAGATAATTCCATGTACACATCAATTAATTCCAAGTTTGCAATTGGAGCAATATTGTGCTAGCCCAACGAACATAATACAGATTTTCTTGTGAGTTTTGCTCGTTAACAACTCATGAAGACTAAAATGAACTATTCAACCACTAAACGAGAAGGACTAGCAATTGTTTAAGTTGTTAAAAATTTTTAACACTATCTCCTTATCACTCCCTTCACAAAATTTGACTTCTCTATCATTGTATGCAAAGGGAAAACAACACTTCATTGTTGATCACCTATCTAGAGTGACTAGTGGCGAAAAGGCCACAAGAGTTTATGAATAACTCCTTGATGCTCATTTGTTCCACGTTAAATAAGAAGCTCAATTCTTTAAAGTTGATCTCACACCTCATTGGGCTCATCATATTGTTCACAACCTTGAGCAAGGCCTACCAAAACGACTGATTGAGAAAGACCACCTCATATGTCTTTTGATTAGGACCAAACCTTACTAATTGATTGCCAATCAATTCTACTACTTAGGACATGACAGTCTCCTCAAAAGGTATTTGTGAACATGAAATTGAAGATGTCTTGCAAGAGGCACATGGTGGCATTGCCAAGGGTTTGATGCAATTACCACAACACAAAATGTACTTCAATCCCAATTATGGTGGCCCACACTCTTTAAGGATGCAACTCGTTTTGTCAAGCATTGTGCAAAGTACCAAAGGATAAATTTATCCATTAGGAAAGATAAAATGGAACTCACACCAGTAATCGCCCACCAACCCTTTGAGAAGTGGGGTATCAACTTTAAGGGACCCATTAGCTTAGACGCACAATATTCACAGACTAGATACATAATCCTAGCCATGGACTACATGACTAAATGGACTGCTAGGGAAACCCGTAAAAATGTTACAAGAACCACCACTCAATTCCTCTAGTGTAGGTCATCTCATGTTTTGACTGTCCCATTGAGATCATCAGTGACCAAGGGACACACTTTCTAAATCAAATGATTGAGCACCTACATTCCACCTTCTTGGCCATCCATAAAAGTCTAGCCCTTATTATCCCCAAGTGAATGGCCAAGCAAAAACTACAAATAAGGTTCTTGTTAGCATCACACTCGCATAGGGATCATAAACTCATGGCAGTATTTTGGCCTATCACATAGCCTACAAATTTTCCACTGGACAAACTCCTCAAACTCACCTATGGCACTGACGCCATTGTGCCAATAGAGCTCCTAATTCGTAGTTTGCACATCGCTATCCAAGAATGATGGGATGGTACTAAGGCATGGCAACTTCACCTAGTCAAGCTGGAGCACACTTGTTGATTACTAGCTACCCACGCCTACTAGTTGAGAAGGCTCAACGAAAATCATGGTTTGACAAGCATGTCAAACAAAACAAAGATTCTTTGATAAGGGGGATCTTGTTCTATTTTATTCCATAAAATCCATAAACAAAAGTTGAAACTACAAGGCCTTTGACCCTTGTAATCAGGAGGATAGGAAATGTGGAGATGGAAACTTTAGATGGCTAGTCCATTGGCCACTTCAATGGCATTAGGTCTAAGAAATGCTACCCACTTGGACATCACTCGCATGAATCCCCCATGGTGAATGTAGACAGTCCCTTGCTACATGTGGAACAAAGCTTCTATGAACAATTCGAGCAATGCCATTAACACCCTATACTACCACCCTCTGGGCATTATTAGGCAATCATAAATGTTAGAGTTGTTACCATTAGTAACACAGAACTAGATAGGGAGCCCTTTATTCTAGTTGTGTACCTCCGCATTTACCTCACTATTTCTAGGTCAGTGTTGGCTAACCCTCTAATTAATGTAGGTTCAGATTACAACACCCTTCCTTACTACTATTGAAACAATCTAGGGCAACCACAATTGTAGCCAATGAAGCAAAGTTAAACCCCTATGGAGTACAACCATAATCCTTATTAGGCCACTATAAATTAATGCTCACCATTGAGATTGAGAGCATCCTGCTCCTATTCTATATTCTCTTAAACATTAAAGGAATCGGTATTGCAATTCTCTTAAGGTGCACTTTCAAGCTCTAGACCAACTACAATGTCAATTACATTGATAACCTGGCATTCAATTACAGTTGGTAGACACACAAGTGATTACTATATTTTTCCCCAAGGAAGCATGGTCTAACTTTGTCCTACTTCTCAATCTAGGCCACCACCCACAACCCCACCATTGTTGACCTAGCTTTTAATAGATCAAGTCCACAAGAAGAGGCCCCTTGTCAACATTCCATTACACATGTAGTGGAAACCTAAAGGCTCCTCCCTCACTGCTAGACATCATGCACCATGGAAACACAAGCGAAGACAACCATGTTGCGCATCACACTGCAATGGAACCAAAAAACCCTCCTATAAGGGCAAGGGTATTATGAATCCTATTGCAAAATTTGGCTACACAAACTGCCCACACATTGGCAGGTCCAACAACATCCACAACATCTAAAGTCACCACGACTACCAGCCACCAATTTTGCATCAAGATTTTGTGCCAAACTCATACCAAGGATGAGGGCTCTTCTTCAACCTTCTTCTCTCCCTACCCCTCATTTCCTACCTTCTCACCCCATATATGATGAATCCACTTGTCAATCCTTCAACATGACCATATGCTCAAACCATCCATTGTTGGAAGAGGAGTTCCTTGCCAATGTCTACAAACTTCCCCCCTATACAATGCGAAAGTATAGACCTCCTCCCCCAACTAACCGAAGAGTGCCACGACAATGCCACTCTATTTACAAAATGGTTGAGGACTTGCTTGCGCTTACTAAAAAACCCCATGTTGATTGCTTTTTGCAATTGGAATCCACATTTGGCAACTGTGCCAAACTATTTGCGATGATAGATTTAGGATTGGCAGACAGTGATATGCTATTGCTCACTTCCCAATGGCACCCTACATGGGAGGAACACGAGCACCTCTTCCATAAAAGTCTTACATCTTGGACCAGTTGACTCAAGAAATACCAAAAAAGTAGTTAAACGCATGCATGATCCTTCCTTCTTATGTACCAACTACAATCCTCAAAGACTCTACATTGTCAATAGTTTATAGAAACTTTGCAGCTCGACCACTTGCTTCTTGAATAAATGGTACACACTTTGCCATAAGGCTGCTACACTAGGAATCAAAATTCTCACTATTGCTGAACAAAGAAAGATTGTCAGCCTCCTGAAATATGACTTGACATACCTCCTCATTACGAGCAATCGTTGAGTCCCATTCGTCGCACTGATGCCCCCAAAAGAACTACTACATCACCCACTCATCGACAAACTATTGATCAAGGAACAACTCCATGTTGCAAGTTGATTCAAAAAACTTTCACTTGTGGATGACCTCACATAATCTCTTGCAACCTACTTGTCTAATCAATTGACCTAGATGCTCTTGCTAAATTAGATGATGACCTCAACTTTTATTCCCAGTGGATTTTGGACCTTTACCATTCCTTCTATTGTACGAACCAATCAAACTATAAAATTTCAAAACAAAAAACATTATGCACACACTGTGACCTTCTCTTTCAAGCTGGGAAGCTTGCTCCTAGTTTGCAAGGGGGAGGGAGACCAAATATAAAAAGTAGTCAAGATCTTTGCAAACTCTAGATATCAAGTTCCTAACGAAAAAAGCAAACCAAGTAACAATCTATTGTAATGATTGTAAAAAGATGGGTAAGAATTATGGATTTCAATGTGCAATGGTATTTAGGTATAAAAATATTTTGTGACTTAAATATGAAATAATGACTTGAGAATCATTTATGAAGAGCTTCTGTGGCTTTACATGAAGTAGAACAAGCAAGAGTTGGAAATAGGCACATCCCTATAAAAGACCATTTGAATGAAGAAAAAAACATTTTCATTGGTGTACAATAAGCCAACTTTGACATTCCGTGAATATGTACGAAGTAGGCTACATTTGATTCTAGACCACAAGCAACATAGAGCAACTAATAGATCATTACTAGGAAATCAAAGAATTGATAGCAAGGTGTGAACTAGGAACCTATGCAAGAGCCTCAACTAGCCCCATCCACTACCTTGAGAAGAAGGCCTTCATGCTCAAATGCAATGTTAAAAGTGGAGATCATTGGGAGACTTGGGAGATTAAGCTCACCCTAGACCTACTTGAAAGAACTTTGGGGATAAAAGCAAAATCAAGGAAGTATATGAAAATACAAAAGTTGGTGGAAGTGCTGCAGCACTGGAAGGACAGGATTCTTAGCGCAAAGGAGGGGTATCACTTACTCGATGTGCAAGAAAAGGAGCTCCAAGTCACAGTGCAAGTGTTCCATCGCCTATTTGTTTATATACAACAAGCCCATTACTAGTCAATCTAGAGTACTTAAGTGGCTTATGGAAGACATCCTAAGAGGGAATTTGGTGAAAGACAATTTGAATGCATTGTGTCTGGAGTAAATTACTAAATCCTTAGCTAAAGCCCAAGGGTCTACTTAAAGGATTAAACCTCCAAATTAAACCACTTCAAAGCCAAGCACACCATTATTAATTATGGTAGTTCCATATCACACCTCATAGCCACTCACTTTGGCATTACCACATGAACCAATGTAGTGCTTCACCCACCACCAAGTTTGAAAGAGCATGAAAACAGTAGTAGCAAAAAGAGTCAAAAGAACATTTAGGGCAATGTAAAAGGCACCGAGGGAGTATGAGAATGCACAAGAGAGGAGCCTAGTAGATAAGGTTCTTCAACAATTAAGGAAAGACTTTGAAATGAGAGAAGTTGAAAGAGAAATTGTTGTAAAGCAGGAAAAAGAAGACTACCTAAGAGTCATCAAGAAACCTCTTAAAACTTTTGTACATGCTCAAATAGGTGAAATCGTTGAAAGGGGAGAAGAGAACTCCAAAAAGGGTAAAGAGAAAGTAGGTGAAGAACTAGCCAACACAACCCTCTTGCTTAACTTGCAAAAATAGATGGAGCAAATGCAAATGCATATGAAACAAATGGAACTAATGCAAGCACAGATATTTGAGCTTACTAAATCAAAGCTTTCACCAGTTGACACCATTGAAACACAACAAGACAAATAGCACTATGTTGAGTCTTCCAGAAGCACTCAAGGACATCCGAACCAACAAGGAAAACTTAGTGGGCTTAAAATTTTGGAAAAGATGTGCAAGGACCTCAAAAGAAGTACGTCATGAAATCCAATAGAGTCTGTAAGAAGCTCAAGAAGGCTATAAAAACTTCATCATTCAAGCAGAAAAGTAAACTTGAGAGCTCCAAAGTTAGCTGCAAGAAAATGAAGTAGCCCTCCAGGAGAAGACCAAGGAGCTTAGTAGGAAAGATGCAACATTGTAGGAAGAACTTTAGAGAAAATTGCAAGAAAATAAGAATAGCCTACAAGAAGAGCTCCAGGAAGCCTTAGATCTACTTTATCTACACAATTTTGAGTTTGAAAACTCGGTAGAATAAACTTCACAACACACAAAAGAAACCCTAAAATAGAAGGAGGCTTATCATGCCACGGTTGAGAATCTAAAAGCACCGTTTCAAAGATAGTTGATCACTCCATCCCAATTGAATTTCTAGAAGAAGAAGAATAAGAAAATCGTGAGGATGCGCATGTATCATAGTTGCTCTAATAGTGAACAATGTTTTCAAACCTATCCTAGTGCTCACATCATCATCTCAACTAGAGCTACCATCATCTAGATTGAAAGATTAGGTTAAAAAATGCATGATTGAGCACTTTCGAGGGTAGCAAACACATTTGGGAGTGCACTTGAGTTGCTTGATGCATTCTAGATCACGCGCAAGAGGTTGGGGCCAAGTCCAAATAGTCATGGCCATCACCTTGATTGAAGGAAACAATAAACTTGATTTCTAATTTTCCAGGTAAAAAACTTTTCAAATTTGGGCCTTATTACTTTTATTTGCATGGTATATATCTTGGGATACATACTTTCAGTGCCAAGCAAATGATGGGCTGTTAGGGAAAAATGGACAAATCTAGGCATTAAAACGGATCATCTTCCTAGAATTTTAGCTTTATTTTGACCGACTCACCACCTTGACTAAGATTCATCACATCCAATGTACTACATAGATAGTTTGCATACTACATATTGCACTCAAAGTGATCCCTTCACCTTGACTGACATGAAACCTGATGCCAGGAGGCATATTTCACGGTGTATTCCGTGCCACGGTGGATTCCATGAGGTTTTACGGTGGATTCCGTAAACTTTTATTACCGGGGCTCATACACAAAGTGGATTCTTTGTGCGAGAAGTCGATGGGGACACCTATCCTTTTCGGGTGTCTTGTTAATTTTATGTGTACATGGGTGATTCCATAGCGGGTGATTCCGCAAAATACATATTTAATTAATAAACGTTTATGAGTTTAGAGTGCGCACTCGTGATAAATTAAGGTTAGGATTGATTTCTAACCAATTTATTTATGTAGCTGAAGACTACTAGGTATTCACTTTTGTCAGTTTAATTGTATTATTTTACTAACAATTGTAAATGCTTCAGTTGATGTGTACAGATAGCAGCAGTGGCAGTGGAAAGCATTGGAGGATAGCGTGTATTCAAATGTATCGTCAATATTTTGATGGGCGCATACCTTAGGCATGGCGCCTATATTTTATCGCGCTTATTTATCAAGGCACTTGATATTTATTTATTATTTTTGTATGCGCATGGGCACACAATTTAGATATTTGTATTTGGACATTGTATTTGGGTACGCCTGACTTCTTGGGCACCCATTAGCTTTAATTCTCTATTTGGCACAAAAGCAAACTCAAAAGCTAAAGCGTGCTATTTTGTAATTTGGGCTATTATTTGAGCTTGAAGATGATTAATATATAAAATACATGCTTTGTGGAGCGCTCACACAAGGCATGGGGGGAGATTGCACCCAATTGGTCTCTTGTTCATGTCGTGCAAGCTTTCTACATTGATTTGTGTGCAAAAAGTAGAGTTCTTTTGTTCTTGGGGACCTTCTGACGCTCACTACGCGCGCTTACGGCATCCGATCTGTGCACTAGTGGTATCAGAGCGAAGCTAAGATCGAGAGCTTCCAATCACTTACCATCTTGTGCGAAGGCGAAGCTCCTGGAATGATCGAGTTCTACAGTTAGTTTCATCGCGAACGGTCGATACCGGTGTGTTCCTGGCAGTCAAGAACCCCCTTCTGCACTCTCTGATTGCGAAGGACCAGCCTGAAGAGGCGAAGGACCACGTAGGCATCTTCTTCAAGTCGTTTTGAAATAGTCAACAGTAAGCTTCCATAACTCAAAAGCTTCAAAAGATTTAACCTAAAAGCTTACTAAGCCTTAATAGTAAGCTTTAAAAAGCTTACTTATCAAATTCAACAATCGGTAGCAAGAGTATGTGTTTGGCGGCGTCAAAATAGCAGTAAACGTCCTCATTTACACGACGATCACGCAGATAAAATCTAGTTTAAAGCTTCTCAATCATCTAAGTTCTCCAAGTTCTCTTACTTCTGCACGTCACCTAAGTCCACAGAAGCCACTACAGACTTACTCAATAACTCCCATAAAGGTTGTTCACACGCAGAAGCACAGAATCCATTTATTGCTCTCTGGAAGACCCTATTCCTATTTGCAAACTTGCTGAACCAGTTTTAGCAAACGCAAAAGTTCATATGCAAGTCATACGAAGATTATATGCAACTTCTACGAAGACAACGAATACCGCAATTGCAAAAGAGAAAGACTATAAAAGCCAAACAAAATTTATAAGCCTTGTATACCCACCTTTGAGCTACGCTCGTCCCGCTAATCAGATTTCGAGAGTGTGAGGTCTTTTGGATTTTATAGGGTGATGAAACAAAACATGGACGATTTAATTGCTGAAGGTGATTTACCCGAACCAATGATGGAGCAAAAGTTGGATTTGATTATGATGCAACTCAATGAAGAACGAAGAGCCCGACAAGCTTTGCAAGTTCAATTGGCCAATTTGCAACGATCTACCACCGACAAAGATGGACCGCAACTCGAAGATCTTATACAACATACCATCGATGCGACACTTGAAGCTCAATCCATCCGCAAAGAAACAAAGATAAGTAAAAGAAACTTCAAATGTCGTACTTTCAAAGGATCTGGAGATGGAAAGACTGTACTTGCATTTATCAATCAATTTGATGATTACTTCCATGAAGAACATATGCTGAGAAAGACAAAATTAAATGTGTCACTAACCATTTAGTCGATCGAGCATCTCTATGGTGGACTGTGGTTCGCAAGAGCATTGATTGTCCCACTACTTGGGAGAGTTTCCAAAAGAAGTTTTTGCAGAATTTCCTTCCTCCTCAGTTCCATGAAAAAGCCATTAAGCAATGGGATCTTCTACAGCAAAGAGATCGAGAACCTATTTCCCAATACATTGAACATTTTTGGAATGCCCTACTGCAACTATGCATGCTCGATGATGTACCTGAAGCGATTCACAAAAGCAAGTTTATGTCCGGCCTACTTGGCCATTACTATGCTGAAGTCAATATGTTCAAGCCAACAACCCTTGAAGATGCAATTTCCTTAGCTCATGACACTGAAGACAAGATTCGCGGAAGAGACAAGCGACCACAATAATTTCAAGCTAATGGTCACTATGGTTCCAAGCAATTCATTTCAAATTTTAGAAGATTCAATCAAAGTCGTTTTCTTCCATCTTCATTCCATAAGTCTTGGACACGACCACCTGCTTTGCCATCAAATACCAATCCAAACCCTAAGCCATCCTCACAGCCAAATTCCAATATTCCTAGACTTCCTGCCATTACCAGTAATGTATCTAAAGCCAAACCCATAGTTTGTCACAAATGCCATCAACCTGGACATCTAGCAGCCAATTGCCAAACGAAAAAGCCACCTGTCCATATCAATTATCTTGGAGCAATGGAAGAAGAAGAACGTGCGGAAATGCCTGATTTTACGGAAGATGATGACGACATTGGTACTACTTCGGATACTTTGCCAGGTATATTATCGCATTAAAGCTGCATTCCTATGCACAAGATATAATGGAACACAAGAGGTGCATAATTTAGAAATTAAAATTGGTGAATATACTGAACGTAGAAATTTCCTAGTTGTATCTTTACAGTCTAGTGACATTATCTTAGGTATACCTTGGCGTCATCAGTATAATCCTAGCATAGATTATTCTACGCATTCAATTAAAATTTATTTTCAAGGAAAACAAATCACATTGTATGGTATGCACGCTTCTAATAATTTTCCACTGCTTACTCATACTCAGGCTAAACGTGCATTACGTAAAAGTAACAAATCTTATTTAATATGGGTGAATGAACTTCAAGCTAAAGAAAAACAAATGCATCCTAGGCATACACAATTTCTTGCTCAATTTAAATATTGTTTTGCTGATGATTTACCACCTGGACTACCACCTTCACGTCCTGAAGATCACAAAATAGATTTAATTCCTGGTACACAACCACCATGTAAAGCACCATATAGGCATAACCAAATTGAACAAAAAGAAATTCAAAATCAAATAGAAGAATTGCTTAATATAGGATTAATTAGACCTAGCAGTTCTCCATTTGGTGCACCTGTTTTATTAGTAAAGAATAATAATAATACTTATCGCATGTACATTGATTATCGTGCCCTGAATAAAATTACTATCCAATTCCTAGGGTAGATGATCTTATGGATAAGCTACAAGGATCTGCCATATTCAGTAAGATAAATCTTAAATCTGGTTATCATCAAGTAAGATTGGATAAATCTGATATATTCAAAATTGCATTTAGAGCACAATTTGGACATTATGAATTTCTAGTGATGCCTTTCAGTCTAACTAATGCACCAGCTACATTTAGTCGCATGATGAATCGTATATTTTTGAAATATCAGCATTGTGTTATAGTATTCTTTGATGATATATTAGTATTCAGTAAAAATGAGAATGAGCATTATGAACATCTGTCTTTAGTTTTTAAGTTGTTAAAAGATAATCAATTGTATGCTAATCCAGAAAAGAGTGAATTCTTTCAAATAGAAATTGAATATCTAGGACATATTGTTTCATCAGAAGGTATTAAGGTTGACCCTAAAAAGATAGAAGCAATTTGAAATTGGCCCATACCCAAAAATGTGCATGAGTTACGTTCTTTTCTAGGTCTTGCTAGTTTTTACAGAAAGTTTGTAAGGAATTTTTCATTACTTGCATTACCTTTGACTAAACTTTTAAAGAAATGTATTGTTTATAACTGATCTGATAATCAACAAAAGTCTTTTGATTTATTAAAACGTGTATTAACCCATGCTCGTGTATTACAACTACCTGATTTTAATAGACCATTCTTTTTAGTAGTTACTGATGCTAGTGAATCTAGAATAAGAGCCGTCCTTATGCAAGATAATCATCCCATAGCCTACTCTAGCTGTAAACTGAAACCATCTGAACTTAAATATTCTACGTATGATAAAGAACTGCTAGCTGTAGTACAAGCCTTACGTCAATGGAAACATTACTTAATGGGTTCTGAATTTATGATCAAAACTGACCAACAAAGCATTAGACATCTCCTTAGTCAACCCCAAATATCTGACCGACATATTAAATGGGCAGCTTTCATTCAAAGTTTTCATCCCCTTATACAATATCAACCAGGAAAAGAGAATGTTGTAGCCGACGCTTTAAGTAGAAGACCGACAATTCATAATATTTCTGTGATATCATTTGATTCCCTTATTCCTATGAAAGATACTTATCGTCAGGATCTTACTTTTCAAGCTGATTGGAACAAATTAGTTGCAAATAATTGGATTCCTATTGATTCACTGTCTTACAATAATGGATTCATGTTTTATGAAAAGAGATTATGTGTGACATTTCCATTTAGATCATTTGTTTTGCATGAGATTCATTGTCCTCCATATCAAGGTCATAGAGGTATTATATCTACTTTACGTACATTGACTGAAGATTTTTATTGGCCACATATGGACACTGATGTATCTAACTTTGTATCTGAATGTTTAGTTTGTCAACGAGTTAAAAGACACCATGGTAAACAATATGGTTTACTGATGCCATTATCTATTCCATCGCGACCATGGGAACAGATTTCTATGGATTTTATTACTGGTTTACCTAACACTAAAGCTAACCATGATATGATTTGGACTGTTGTAGACAGGTTTAGCAAACAAGCATATTTCATTCCATGCAAGAAAACTTTAACTGCATCTCAAGCAGCTCAATTATTTTTGAAAACTGTATTTACTAATCATGGTTTACCAAAAGTTATTATTTCTGATCGTGATTCTAGATTTTGTAATAATTTTTGGATTACTTTGTTTGCTAACTTAGGAACAAAGATTGATTTTTCATATGCATTTCATCATGAAACAAATGGATAAACTGAAGCTACTAACAGTACTATTTTAGATCTTTTACATGCTTACACTATTTCAAAACCACACACATGGGATACATATCTACATTTACTTTAGTTTACATATAACAATACACCACATACAGCTACAAAGAAAGCACCATTTGAAGTTATTTATGGATATAGATTGTCTACACCTGTTGCATCATTATCAAACAAAATTCAAACTACTGATGATATTGCTAACATGCATGCCACTATTTTTGATGAAGTTAAAGATATGATTGCCAAAGCCCAGCAGTCATATACAAAGCAAGCAAATAAGAAAAGACAGGCCATGAATTTGAAAGTTGATGATTATGTTTGGTTACGCATAGAAAAACGTAGATTACAAAGTGTAGATAAATACCCAGTTGTGAAATTAGCACCTAGATTCTATGGACCATTCAAGATCATACACAAAATCAATGACAATGCATTTAAATTGAAACTACCACAACATTGGAAAATTCACAACACCTTCCGTATTAGTTTATTACGACCCTTTAGAGGCCAATTACATGTACACCTTGTCTATGAAAACCCACCTTTATTAGATGATGAGACTGAAATCGTTGAGCCTGAAACTATTATAGATATTGACTTCATGACCACTAGAACTGGCCGTAGATATTCTAGATATTTGGTCAAGTTTAAAAACCATCCTATTGAAGAGGCTCAATGGATGCACGCTAGAGACTTAAATGCTTTCCCCACTCTGTTAGCTCCACATTGAGCTAATAGCAATTGAGGACAATTGCTATCCCACCCCGGGGGTATGATGCCAGGAGGCATATTTCACGGTGGATTCCGTGCCACGGTGGATTCTATGAGGTTTTACAGTGGATTCCGTAAACTTTTATTACCGGGCTCATACACAAAGTGGATTCTTTGTGCGAGAAGTCGATGGGGACGCCTATCCGTTCCGGGTGTCTTGTTAATTTTATGTGTACATGGGTGATTCCATAGTGGGTGATTCCACAAAATACATATTTAATTAATAAACGTTTATGAGTTTAGAGTGCGCACTCGTGATAAATTAAGGTTAGGATTGATTTCTAACCAATTTATTTATGTAGCTGAAGACTGCTAGGTATTCACTTTTGTCAGTTTAATTGTATTATTTTACTAACGATTGTGAATGCTTCAGTTGATGTGTACAGATAGCAGCAATGGCAATGGAAAGCATTGGAGGATAGCGTGTATTCAAATTTATCGTCAATATTTTGATGGGCGCATACCTTAGGCATGGCGCCTATATTTTATCGCGCTTATTTATCAAGGCACTTGATATTTATTTATTATTTTTGTATGCGCATGGGCACACGATTTAGATATTTGTATTTGGACATTGTATTTGGGTACGCCTGACTTCTTGGGCACCCATTAGCTTTAATTCTCTATTTGGCACAAAAGCAAACTCAAAAGCTAAAGCGTGCTATTTTGTAATTTGGGCTATTATTTGAGCTTGAAGATGATTAATATATGAAATACATGCTTTGTGGAGCGCTCACACAAGGCATGGGGGGAGATTGCACCCAATTGGTCTCTTGTTCGTGTCGTGCAAGCTTTCTACATTGATTTGTGTGCAAAAAGTAGAGTTCTTTTGTTCTTGGGGACCTTCTGACGCTCACTACGCGCGCTTACGGCATCCGATCTATGCACCAAAACCACTCAAGACCTTCATCAAATTGGTCAACTTTATCAAGTTGATCATCACCTTGACTTCACAACATTACATACCATCCATCACGTCTACTCAAGTTGGTAATCACATCGAGTGAATTTCATTTCCATGTTCATCATCCTAATCAAGGTTGTCCATCACCTTGATCAAGGTGCATACCACCTCAACTACACACCACCTCGATTGAATTCGTTCTACTCTAGGTGAGCTAACACCACCTCCACTCAAGGGGAAGCTTTGCCATGATTACATCCACCCCATTCGCATTGCATTACCTCCACTCAAGGTGATCATCACCTAAATTAGACTATCTCTATCGCATCCAATCAAATCAAGGTGATTCATCACCTCTATTGACCCAAAACCACTCAAGGTGGATACCACCACCTTGACCGGGCTCTGGGATCCTTGATTGCATTGTGGCTCACCACATAGACTACATCTCAACCACATAGATTACATCACAAAGAGTGCATCTCAACTACTCAAGGTTGTCATAATCCATTACCTTGAAGTGACTAAAATTCAATCACTTTGATCAAGGTAACCATCACGTTGACTAATTCCCATGTCACTTAAGGTGATTTGTATGGAATCAGCATTGAGCATATAAACCAAGACAAATCACTCAAGGTGATCAAAATATGTTGACTAACAGCCCAAACCATGTTAAGATAACCAATTAAGGTGATTAATTACCTTGATTGGAATCATATTGACTAGAAATCCATGAAAATGAATGTCTCTTGAAGAAGGTAACAATGCATATTACAATTGTGTCACCCCTAGTGCATGCACATAGCTCCTTCACTACACAACCACTACACATATTAGGTAATATATGCATCTGATAAGTGTAGACTATTTTTCAAAAGTATTTTGAGGCACTAGAAGGGTGTTTGAAAGGTGACAAATCACCTTGATGAGCATATTAAGCATCTAAAATATTAGATCCAACCCAAATTTATTACATCTAGTGTCTCCAAACTTGAAGTACATACAACAAAAAAGAAGTCTACACCAACCCCTTTTATCTAGAAGTGTAATTCATTAATCAAGATACTCTAGAAAGCAGTCATGGAGGCCAATTTATCGCCTTGACTAGCCATTTTTTTACTTAGAAACTATATAGTTTAACATTTGATCAGCTCTAATGCACATAGTTTGATGGACCTAATAGCGTAATATAACATTTGATCACTACATTGCAAATCATGTACAAACATTAGTTAAACAATCTTCCCTTCTATCCAAGATTGTATGTGAAGTAGCCCACTTACATCTACCTTAACAAATACCTATAACCATCCATTTAGTTAATGTCATGGATGTATGAGAGCTAGCTACTTAACCTATTAGGCATACCTATAAAGTATTCTAAGCAATCCCTTAAGCTCATGGTTCTTCTTAGGGTAAGACCTTGCTCTTTGTATTATGCACTTACTAATATTAAGATTAGTTTGATATTTCCATAAGGGCACGTGTTATCTCTAGCTTACCCTTCTTAAGGTTATCCTTCGTTAATTTTCATTCTAGATCTAGCTCTTATGTCTACGAGGTACAAGGCATTTAATATTTCCATTATGTCCTTGTTAGTTTATCTTGAATACCTTTGGGTAGACATCTAGATCCTAATGTGGAGTCTCGAGCAAAGTCTAACCATAAGCATAGTTTTAGACATTGTTTGCCTCTTATGTGGACACCTTATATTAATTAATCTTATCGGTTGAGGATAGGCAAGTGAATGGGTATGACAATAATCAAGGAATAGTAAGGTAATGACTAAAGTACTAAGTTAGAAATTATACAGATTAAGGTCAATCAATGAGAGAAGAAAATGTTTAGATGATAATATTGAGACATGGGACAAGATGACTTGAAAAGGAGAGGGTGGGATGGGAAGGGGTCACTCATAAATATGTAAGTCTATCATGTGGGTTCAAGAGGAGGAATTTTAAACCTCTTTTTTTTTTCAACATGCAAAAGTGTAAAATGTCAAGATTGTGGGAGAGAAGGAAGGAGTCTCACTTATAGCTTTCTTGCTTGCACAATGGGGGAATACACACAAAGGTGGAGGCTGAAAACAGTTTTCCTCTTCTTAGTTGTGTAAGCCAAAAAGAACTCTCGTACATAGAAATAGAAGAACCCTATATATGGGTCTCAAACTAAACTCAACTAACTAAGGTGGCATACTAACTGAGCCACGAACTAGAGTAGATAAGGATAGCTGTCATCTAGCTATTATTCATGGGCGGTGTACCAACCACATCTGCAACTGACAAGTCGGTGACATAAATGCACAACGGTCACCCTGGCATATCACGAGTGGAGCTCGATATCTCAACACTCCCCCTCGAGCTCAATCCCAATTCATGCGCACCAAGCAGGTCTCTGAACTTACGCAGCTTCTCCGCGCCCAATGCCTTCGTGAATATATCAGCTACTTGATCCTCTGTGCTGACATAAACTAGATCAATAAGACCTAGTAAAACCCTCTCCCACACATAGTGATAATGCACCTCAATGTGCTTTGTTCTAGCATGATAGACTGGGTTATTTGCCAAGTGTATACTACTCATGTTGTCACAATAAATGACAACTGGCCCATCTGTAGGCTGATGCATATCATAAAGTAGCTTATGCAACCAAGCTACCTCACATGCAGCCATTGCTGCACCCCTGTACTCAGCCTCTGTGCTCGACAAGGCAATTGTAGGCTGTTTCTTGCTGCTCCAAGTGACTGCAGCACTCCCAAAAGAGAACACATATCCACTGGTAGATCGTCTATCAGAAATACTACCAGCCCAATCAGCATCAGTGTATCCATGCAACTGTATCTGAACCCCAGTCTCATAAAGTAGTCCATACTGCAATGTGGACTTCGCATACCCTGAGTATGCGTCTAGCCGCATCTAAATGTGGTTTCCTTGGAGCCTGCATAGACTGACTTACCAATCCAACAGCATAGCTCAAATCTGGCCTGGTAATAGTCATATAAATCAAACTTGCTACTATGCGTCTGTACATAGTAGGGTCTTCCAGAAGCTCACCTGCATCTGCGCTCAACTTCACATTCTGTTCCAAAGGAGCTGAAATAGGCTTACAGCCTGTCATCCCATATTTGGACAGCATGTCCAATCCATACTGCCTCTGTAAGAGCCATATCCCACTTGGTGATCTAATCACCTCAATGCCCAAGAAATAACACAGCTCTCCCAAATCCTTCATCTCAAACTTTTGCTTCAATAGCATTTTCACATGAAGGATATCTTCATCACTGTCACCTGTGATAATCAAATCATCAACATAAATGACAAGCAGCATAATACCTTTCTCTGTTTTTCTCACATAAAGTGAGAAATCTGCCTTGGAAATCTGAAAGCCAATAGTGACAAGATAATGTCCTATCTTGTCAGACCATGCTCTAGGTGCTTGCTTCAAGCCATACAAGGCTTTCTTCAACCTGCAAACAAACTCAGAATGAACAGCATGCACATAACCTAGTGGCTGCTCCATATAGACCTCTTCTTGCAAATCATCATGCAAGAAGGCATTCTTTACATCCATCTGATGTAAAGACTATCCCTTTGATGCAGCCATAGCAATGACTGCTCTTACGGTTGCCATCCTGGCAACCGGACTGAATGTTTCTTCATAATCAATGCCATATGTTTGTGCATACCCCTTGACTATTAATCTTACCTTGTATCTGTTCACAGAACTATCTGCATTGTGCTTCACCTTATAAACCCACTTACAGCCAATTGCATTCTTACCTTTAGGCAAAGGTACCAATTCCCATGTAGCATTTGCTTCCAAGGCATCCATTTCTTCACCCATGGCTTTCTCCCATTTTTCTTTTCTCATGGCTTGCTCAAAAAAAGTGGGTTCTGGTTCTTGTATCACTTTGACCATATATGCATAAATGGTTGTAAATCCATCATATTTTAGCCTATCCACAGGATACCTAGCTCTGGTAGACCTATGCAGAGTAGGTTCACTCCCAGGTGCTCTCAAAACGTCCCTAGTCTTCCTTACTCCAGGTGTAACAATAGAAGGAATACCCAACTCATTATCAATGCTCTATTTTGAGCCACTGGATTCACCATCCACATAAGAGTGACCTGCATTCACATCAAATATGGGCTGATCTACGTTCTCTTTTCCTTTTCGTGATACCTGAATACCACTATCTGCATTGCTTTGAGAAGATTCTACTGATCTCAATCTGCCTGTCCATGGCAAAGAATGTGAACCACTGCTAGAGGACGCTCCAGGTCCATTAATATCTTGTGATTGCTGCTGTGAATTCTGTGCAGCATTACCATTTTGTGCATCTACATTATCAATCACATTTACTGGTTTATACCAGCTACTCATCTCATCAAAAACAACATCTCTGCTCACTGTAAACTTACGAGTAGAAGGGTTATAGCATCTATACCCTTTTTGCTGCAGAGAGTAACCAATAAAGATGCACTTCTCAGCTTTTGGATCCAACTTGGATCTCAACTCATCTGGCACATGAACATAGGCAATGCAACCAAAAATTTTCAAATGAGAAATATCCGGTTTCCTACCAGTATACCTCTCCTTTGGAGTCATCCCATGTATTGCTGCAATGGGAGTCCTATCATTATGTAGACTGCTGTAGCAACTGCTTCAGCCCAGTAAAAATCTGGCAAGTCTTTTTCATTGAGCATGGCACGAGATACCTCTCCAATATGTGTGTTTTTCCTTTCTACAATTCCATTTTGTTGTGGGGTATGACTGCATGAATATTGCTGCTTTATGCCATGCTCCTACAAGAACCTTTCAAACTCATTTGAGAGGTACTCTCCCCCTCCATCTGACCTTAGGCATTTTATTTGCAAGCATGTTTCTTTTTCAACCATAGCTTTAAGAGTTTTGAAATACCCAAAAACTTCACTTTTCTTTTTCATAAAATACACCCAAACTTTTCTGCTATAGTCATCAATAAAAGTGACAAAATAATGACAGCCTCCAAGAGATGCAGCTTTAGTAGTCCACACATCAGACTGGATTAATTCCAATGGCTTCTTACTCTCTTGAACATGTCTAGGAAATGGTCCTTGCCTGTTTTCCAAATTGGCAGGCTTCACATACCTTATGCATTTCTGCAACCTTGAATTTAGGCAATCCTGCAACAATATTTTGGGCCTGCATTGATTTAAGTCGATGTACATTAACATGACCAATGCGTTTATGCCAGATATCAATATCTGCAACTACACCGGTCCCATGTGCAAACATCGCTGCACTCAATTCAGACATGTCTGCATCCAACATAAACATTCTGCCCTTCTTCTTTCCTTTTATCAAGCGACCTTTATTTTTCATATCCTCAACAAAGCATCCATGAGGATTAAATCTGACCTGCAAGCCTTGCTCAACCATTTGACCAACAGAAACCAGATTCTTGGTGATATTCGGGACATAAAATACATCAGACAGGTATTTCTTTTTTCCATCCTGCATAGACAAATGAATTTTTTCAATCTGCATAATAGGATGTGCAGTATCATCACCAGTCTCCACAAATCCTGGTTTTTTCATTTTTCTTGCATACTCCATCCATTCTGCATGACCTGTCATGTGGTTTGATACACCTGAGTCAACATACCATACATCATTGCTTTCTTCTGCACTTGTCACAGAATTGTTCATGTGCTGCACCATAAACAAATGCTCATTTCTGTCATCACCCTGTCTACTAGAAGATGCATAATTCTCTTGTTGCAATTTTTCATTCATGATGTCATTCTGCTTTTTATAGCAGTCCTTAGCCATATGACCCATTTTACCACAGTAGTAGCATTCAACATTGCTGTTTGCATTTTGGCCTCTTTGCCATCCACCACGACCTCTTTAACTCCCCCTGCCTCTGGAGTTACCACGTCCTCCTCCATAGGACTGGTTTTCTTGAGTTTGCTGCATAATCTGATTTCTACCACGGCCTCCAGATCGGCCTCCTCTACCTCTGTCTCTACCTCTTGCAACATTTGAGTAGAAGACAGCTTCTTTTGAAGTTCCTCCTGAAGAAGATGCACCACCATTTCTCTGCTCCTCAGAAATTAGAAAAGCGATCAACTCCTCAAAATCAGAAAATCTTTCACGGACGGAAATGGATGTTCGGAACTGTGCATAATCCTTTCCTAGACCATTCAAGGTCACGGAAACTAAATCATCTTCCACTGGCGACCCAATGGAAGCAAGTGCATCTGCGATCTTCTTCACCTTCATGTGGTAGTCATTGCCTCCTTTGGCGTACTTGCATCCTAAATATGCACAATCATAGAGTCTGAAATATTGATAGACAGCCAGTACATAACTTTTCTGGCTCTCTCATGCCATGCTTTAAATGCCTGCATTTGCTGTTGATTGGGAACATCAGGAAGAACTGGTTCTTCTTCATTTCCTGCAACAAATTTCCAATATCCTTTTCCCATAAGGAAATTCGTCATTCTAAACTTCCATGCATGAAAGTTGTTCTTGTCAAGCTTTTCAGTGACAATCTGTGAAAGAGAATCAGACGCCATTACAAGACACTGCAAAAAATTCTGTCACTACAAAAAACACAGCTTCAGCCTCACAAGGGCAAATATGCAAAACTGGCGAAAGTGGTACTTGACCACACAGTCACTTCCTAGTGACGATTTTGCATCAACAGACAATAAGGATGATTCTGTAACTCCCAATGTCTCTACGCACAAGTATACGATGCAATTTCTACAGTAACATTTCACCAACCTGTAGAACAATGGTCGCACAACATAAAACTGGGCCTTTTCCTGAGTGCGTGCAAAAAACTTCCGCCTCCAAAACAGGCCCCGAAATGGCCTCAAATCAAAAAAACAGGGTCAACGAGAGCTCGCCCGCAACATATGCTGCCCTCTTGCTTCACCATAAAGGGCGTCTCAACCTGAGACAATGCACTCTTGCACTTTCCGGCTATGTTACATACAGAGATCTGCTCCCAAAACAGAAAATGAAAGCAACACTGCTCCTCTTACCAGAACACCGCGAACTTAGTTTGCTTTCTTGAGCTCCTTACCACGAACAAGGCTCTGATACCATGTTAAGATTGTGGGAGAGAAAAAAGGAGTCTCACTTATAGCTTTCTTGCTTGCACAATGGGGGAATACACACAAAGGTGGAGGGTGAAAACAGTTTTCCTCTTCTTAGTTGTGTAAGCCAAAAAGAACTCTCGTACATAGAAATAGAAGAACCCTATATATGGGTCTCAAACCAAACTCAACTAACTAAGGTGGCATACTAACTGAGCCACGAACTAGAGTAGATAAGGATAGCTGTCATCTAGCTATTATTCATGGGCGGTGTACCAACCACATCTGCAACTGACAAGTCGGTGACATAAATGCACAACGGTCACCCTGGCATATCACGAGTGGAGCTCGATATCTCAACATAAAATGGATATTTACAAATTGAATAGGAAAATGGTTAGTTTTATTCATGATAAATTTACAAATAATGGGTTGTTTACAAGACCTTGTACTTTCATGATAATAAGGGTTTTACACAATGAGCCCTTGAGTGAGACAATGACAAACAAAAAAAGAGCCAATAAAATGATGATGAAGGAGATGATGAGCCTTTGATGAGCTTGATGTGGTGGCAATGAGCTCGATGATGGGGGAATGAGACAAACATGTGGATGGCAGTTGCTAGGGGTTAAAATAACTTGAATTTGGTGCCATGGTTAAGTAATATTTGAAGTATGTTAGCCTAGGTTAAGGACATTACACATTGACTTAACTTGCTTTTGAAGGTCATGACATGCCCCTTTTTCAAGTGTAGACCACATACCCAATTGTTAAATTCCAATTTTTGAAAATGATTCCCAACTTCAGTTTGGAGCAAGAGGAGAGAAGAAAGGAGCTGCAGCCGTCAAACTGACAATGAACTAGGTATGTGAGTTGTTACTTAAGACTTTGCACCGTGTATCTTAGAGGATGGTGTGCAGCTTTGTTGATAGGAGAGGGTATAGCCTATATAAAAGGATGGTGTCAGATGTGCATTTTGGTTGATAGGGAAGGGAACGGCCCTCGTTTTCATAACTCGGAGAGTGGCATTCTCGTGCACCTTTGCGTAAAACATATTCATAAAAAACCTCATTTGCCGTTTGATTTTGCAGAACATCTAGCCATGCATGCACGTCTTCTGTATCGATGCCTATCACACGACAATATCAAGCAAGAATCATTGCCATCACAAGTATCTAGTGATTTAGGCCAGCGCAATTTAAGTTCTTATTATTCGTCGTGACAACATCATTCATCCCAACTCCGCTATCAAAGTGCTAAGCGTCCAGGAATAGCCAAAAATTCCCTCTAACCAACAACTGCTATGCCAGGCGCAAACAAAGGAAAGCCTTTGCTTAATACTCGCTATATATAAGCCTGTTAATGGACGGACAGACTGGAAATCATACTCGAGAGAGAGTAGGAGATGGCGTGGTAGTAGTCAATGGTGGAAATATACAGAAAACGGAAAGCACATGAATACTTCAAAACACTATAAAGAATGAAAAAATGTTGAATTATGAGTTCCAAAGTAACGTGGAATTAAAGAATGTCACGAGGGGAAGGTCCCACAAGAAGAGGCGAATGGTCTCTCGAATGGATGGGATGCCGATGCCTGGGAAGAAGAAGCTGGGGACTGACTCAGCGATGACGGACGAAGGTCTCGAAGCAGAAGAGCCCATCCAAGTGAGGAGCCAGATCAAGCGGGGGGTGCCTGGAGCTGCAGCAGCTGCTGCTGATGGAAGAACCAGAGTCCGAGCTGGAGCCCGTTGTAGAGCCGCCGGCATTGGTTGCCTCGTTCTGCTTTTGATGATGCTGGGACGAAGAAGAAGAAGAAGAAGAAGGAATAATGGAAGATCTAGGAACGTAGCTGCTACTGCTGCATAGTTCATGGTCATGGAGGCCCAAGAGAGCTCCGATAGCGGCTGTGGCTAGGCCAGCGAATGATCCGAACGACGCCATATCTCTCAGACGCTTCTCCTCGAAACGGATAGAGTTCTGAATGAAACGATATTAGAAGACTTGCTCGAACAGAGGCAGTGCGGGATCGAACGATCAGCAGCTTAGAGGAAGAAAAACCAGAGCGAGAGAGGAAGAGAGAAAGAGAGAGCGAGCGAGAGGCTCTGTGGGAAATTAGAAGCGATGTTGAGAAGATGCGAATGATGAATCCCCGACTGCCTGACTGAGAGACAGGTATCAGAAGCGTCGTGGGGGGAGGGATAGGTCTCTCTGGCGTCGCACCAGGTCAAAAGCGCGTCCACACGTCTTCGGTTCCGTCAGGCTTTTGAACTCGCCTGAGCCTTGAGGGCCGAGGCCTCTCTTTTGAAATGCAAAAAGGTTGTGCACTAACTAGGGCGGCGCCCGCCTAAGCGTTCTTAATAAAACAGATCGACACTTAGCCACCATATCATTCAAGCCAAGACACGCATAAGTCCCTCGACTTGCACATTGAACTTGCCAATTACAAGCAAACCATCCCTATGCAAATCACAAAAATAGGGCCCAGCCACGTGCAAGCATACCTTGGTTAATTAGGTCTGTGGAGTAATGAATCAACTCAAGCCGCATGTATTGATTGCACTGCTTGCCAATTAAAGGAGCTGCATCCCTATGCGGGGGGGGGGGAGGGGCGCTCCTTGATTACTTCAACTTCTGGCATCCCCGAACGAGGCTAAAAGAGGGTGCAAGAGGTTGACGTGGGTTTGAAAGGTGTGATTTGCAGACCTTTTGCACAGGATAGAGCTGGCAAAGGATGGGTGCACAAAGCACCATAAGGAGAGTTTGCAGGCGACCAGAGAGACGACTTTGGAAGCCATGGAGTTCTTGTAGGTTCCATAGTCAAGGTCACTAGATCTATTGATAGATTGGCTAATCGGTTCTAATGATGCGAGCATGTACTTGTCATAATTTACATTGTTGACACTTCTCTTTATCTCATCTTGATTCATTGGTTTTTTATGTTGTCGATGTACCCAAGGAATCCACCTTATAGAACCTGTAAGATATCACGTGAGTTCAAAAGAAAGGGTATTATATTTAGTAAAATTTATAGGATTATATTTACAAAATGAATTTTTTAATTATGGTTTGAACAAAAGCCATAAGTTTGGTAAATTTTACAATATTATATTTACAAAATGGATTTTTAAATTACGATATGAAAAAAACCTGTAAGTTTAGTCAAGTAAAAGGGATCATTTTAAGGCCTTATAACATGTTAAAAAAGGGTATTTCTTAATATCCTTTGAACACACGTTATATAGATGATTTCTTATAGGTGGACTCCCCAAGTTGGTGTGTGGTATATTTCATGATGTTTAGAGATAACTCCAAAGGGAAAACTCAATATTGTTTTCAAAGTTGTGCATTTCAGCAAATTGTTATCCACTTCTTGAGGAGAAATTGAAGAGGTCTACATATTGTCTACCTATCTCTTGCTTTCTCAAAATGTTGCATGTTCATTGGTATGAGTAGTTCAAGCGGGGATAGCAATCTCGTTGGTGTCAATTGCAAATTTTCTCTATTGTGCAATGCATTCTCCCCTTCTTACATCGCATCAAATTGCTCTATAAATTGACCAATTGAAACTCATCTTTATCATACCACTAATGCATTGATGAAATACTATGCTAGAATACTTTGTGAATTTGAAGTGGCAGAAAACCATAAGAATTATAAGGCTCCCAAAGTAATCTCTGTCACACAGATGTAGCATGGCAAGAAAGTAAACTCTATTTCATTAAATTAATTACACGATAGGTTTTAAAGCCACAACAAGTATTCAAGCCTCTTAATAGGAAAGATAGGTTGTGCAATGTAGAATAGGGGTTAAGCTCTCAATAATTTGAGATTTACGAGGTTTTGAGTACAGAATACAAGGTTACCCTATGAGGGTCTCTTCCACGACAAGTCCAAGCCAAAAGACAGGAGATATGTTGTAGTATAAGTGTTAGCCAATACAAAAGCCACAACCTATCTTTCAACTCATTATGTAGAGCCTAATGTTTGTCACTTTAGTGTATGATGGCACATTTCAATTGAACATATGTTGCAATTAAACTAGAATGTATGCTTGTATCAAAATGGTAGCCTTAAATACAAACAACAACTTATGATACTTCCAAGATCTACAACATGATATATTGATGTGGTAACACATATTAGTAGCACGCACTTTTCCATGACTTCTAGTTCAATGTAATGTAGAATTGGGCAAGGAATGAATTAAATGCAACATGCACTTAACCCAAATGTCATTAGCATGAATGCATGTGTGTGTGTGTGTGTGTGTGTGTGTGTGTGTGTGTGTGTGTGTGTGTGTGTGTGTGTGTGTGTGTGTGTGTGTGTGTGTGTGTGTGTGTGTGTGTGTGTGTGTGTGTGTGTGTGTGTGTGTGTGTGTGTGTGTGTGTGTGTGTGTGTGTGTGTGTGATACCACAAGTGTGTTGTACCTAAGTGTGTGTGCATTGTGTGTGATGCAGGTATTGTGTATGGTATATAAGTGCAATATCTAGTGTGATTAAGCTATTATGGTGTGTGGCTATGCTATTGTGTATTAAAAATTATAATTGTAATGACTTCTGTTGTGTGGCTTGTATCAGTGGAATCATCCTCTAAGTTTGAATTATAATCACTATCCTGATCATCAGTATCACTTTTTGATTTGGAATCTGCATTTGTATCAGAATTTGACCCTAAAGAATCATCATCTATATGACTTCTTAATCATGAAGTACCCAATCTTCTCTCAACCCTCATAGCAGCCCTGATCATAGTATCCAATGTACCATTTGGACCTAACTCCACATTAGCAATGGGGTTCCTGATCTTACCCCTCAAGCCCTTAATAAAATAAGTTATTTGCATATCCATTGAAGGTGCATCAGGAGCATTCAACATGTTCAAGAGGTTCCTAAACTTCTAGGCATAATCTTCAACCATCACACTCTTCTACTTTATATTCTTAATCTTTCTCAGTATATATCCAAGGGTTTTATCCTTTTGAAACCTATCAAAAAATGCAATCCTTAAGTCATCATATGTATTAAATGCTGCCATGCCATAGCTTGAAAACCAATCCATTGCTTTTCGCTTGTAGAGTAACTGCAAATTGATGCAACTTAACCTGATCGCCATACGTGTGATTAAATCCACTGGTTGTCCATCTAGTTTCAAATTGAGCAACATGACAATCAAGATTCTCCTTCTTTTCTTGCCTAAAAATTTAGATGCTCGCACTTTTGGATTAACTAATTAATTCAAATTCATGATATTTTGCTTTTTTAACTTCCTTTGAGGTGATAAGGGATCAAATGTCAAAGATTTTATAGTAGGAATCATTGCATTGTGCAAAAAGAATATTCTCCCTAACACTATATGTTTCAATCTTTCAAATGCTTGAGTAGGAGGAGTATCTTGATAGTTAGAGGGTAATACAATTTCATCATCGTCTGACAAAGTAGGTGTATTTGAAGGAGTTGGAGGGGATTCTATAGAAGTGGCAAGAGAGTGATACGTTGTTGAAGTACCTCAGAGGGATGCACTCCAAGAGGGTTCTAACCTACATCAGTAAACTGCTCTTCATCCAGTCTACCTAATCCCTCTGCTCCACTCCTATCATCCAAACTTGCAACCCATAGTTCCTACCTTGCCAAGGCTTCCCTAAATTTTTGGGATCTGCTCCTGGTAAGGATAGGATTGGAGAGATAAGGGTAGTTTTTTGACATAAATTCTGCCCATAAAAGGCACCTGATATGCTCTCACTTCCATCAGCACTCCTGCAACCTAATGTTGCTGCCTGATCTTATGAGAGTTGATTCTAGGCCCAATGCCTAAAACAGGAAAATTATTTCCATGAAACTGACAGGATCACCAAAGTGTTCTAGACATTTAGAACCATAACAAAAAATACAAGAACATACAGATTTGCTAAAACACGAGAATTCATAATCAATAACTTCAATAATCAGGGAAATAAAACATGATAGTAAAGATCAACCAGCAGTGGACCAACAAAAGCATGGCATTGTCATCATGTATTTTTAGTTTCATTCATCTGATATCAAAAGTACAACTGCCCGAATTCAAAACAGACATCTGTATTTCAAGTGAAGATAGCATATGACATATAAGGTCATTTTTACGTAGGCTGATCTCACATGACTACATACACACAAAGACTAAGGTATGAAATAGCATTAAATATATGGTGGAATTCAAGCCCTTAAGAACCTCAACCTTTTGTTGTATATTAGAAGGGAGCTCATGCATCATATATCTAGTAAAAGCAGTAAAATAATGAGTATATGGGAAAAAAATTATTGATAGAAAAATATCATTCTTAAGAACAAAAAAATTTAGATATGTTATGCCTCAATCTAGCAAGAAGGATCGAGTCATTTACTTCTTTCCTCTTATCCTTAAGGACTTGCACACATATGGAGTCCAAAAAAATAATATAACTTCTCTTATCTATGTCACCAGGCAAGAAGCAATATACACTAAAACTTGCTGGATTGACCCTCAAGCATGTCAAAAAGCTCATTTTCTAGAGGTCCTAGTTGCTCTCTTTGGCATGGCAACTTTGGAACTATATTATCAAGAGCTTTCATTGCCTTCCTAATTTTCCTAAGTCATCTTACACCTTGTGAAAATCTCTTTTTATGCTTCTTTGGTGGCTTTGATGGCTGAGACTAATGGATCTTCTCAGCAATGTGTCTAGTATCAACATTTTGCTTCTTTGAAATAGCATTATTTTAGCTAGAGCTCAACAAAACAAACTGCAACAAAAGCCAACTATTAATCAGAAATTGAATAACAATGTATAAAATGCAAAAATCAATTAATACAATAATATGAAATTATATGCATCGTATTTCAATTGATAAATAACATAAACTAAACACAAAAGGTATGAAACGCCAAAACAGGCATGTGAAACAATGAACCCCACCATTAAATCTCATGTTTCACATGATAGAGCCCAAAGTACGCACCAATGGCTTGGACTGTGATTTTTTTTCCATCAAAGACAGTGACCTAGGAGAAAACATATGAAATGCGAGTTTGTTATAATGGAATTAGAAAGTAAGCAACAATAGCTTTTGCATTTCATATGACATTGGAATGTGAAGCAACTGGTGATAGGGCACAAGAGAAGAAACGCATAAAATGTGATTTCAGGTTAATGAAATTAGAAGAAAGGAAACTGATCTTGATTCCATATGATATTAGAATGTCAAGCAACCAACTATAGGGACTAGGGAAAAAATGGATGAAACACAATTCTAGGTCAATGGAATCAAAGAAGGGTAGAAATTAGGCGTATTCTAGTCATTAATAGATATGGCTTATGCTAAGTTGCGTGGACTAGTTGTGATGGAGTGGAGCAGGGCTCGTCCTCGGAAGGATAGACCAAAAAGGGGAAAGGCATATAGAAGGGGACGGTGCCCCATCTATGCCCTCGGAGGTGTTGGTCAGGGCTTCCTATGGCGGTAATGAGAGTTGCATGCCTTCTACCTGGAGGCAGGAATGGTCACACGCCTTCTAGATGTGTGATGAGAAGGGAACCTGAGGAGCTCAACCTATCAAACCCAACTCTTCTCCCTGCACTTGACTATCATTGCTTGTGTGTGTTGATACTATCTATACACGGTCACAAAACTCATTGTTTATTTATGTACACATTTATGAATCCATGTCACTTCATGAGGATAAAAACCAATTGTAGAACTCAGGATTGTATTGGAGTGTGCACATGCATTCAGTACTCGTGGCAGCTTACTCAATAATGATAGATATTTTGCAACATCGAGTAGCATGGTACCTTGTCCGAGTCTACTGGCAACATGTAACTCCTCCTCAGTGAGAACCTTATCAGCGAGAGAGTTCTCTTAGCTAGTTCTAGCTAAGTCTGTACCCCGAATGGTAGTCAACACACTCGAAAGGAAGTTGGTGCCACATAGGTTGGGTCTCTTTGAGACCGCCATTTGGTCAATTGCTCCTCCGAGACTGTCATAATCTGGGCTCCTAGTTCGGCCATTGCAACGCAATTTTCAAACCAAGGTTTTTCAAATTGACTTGACACTCTGATTGTCGGTTTAGTTTCTCTATCTCTAAGAAATTTGGTTGGAATATCACATCATTGAATGTTACAGTTAAGCATAGTTCATCGTCTTCCTCGTCAAAGGTCAGTCGCATGCGTTCATGCAGGAGCCTGTCATAGTGCTCGTCAATATGTTCTTGCTCTTCCCAGGATAGGGAAAATGGCAAGTATTCTTCAAGCTGCTCCCTAGGGAATGTGCCCATGTCTGTAAGGACATAGACACGTGCGAGCTTAGCATCCAACTCAGTTAAGTATTCTGCGACACTTCTATGTTCAATGAGGGCTTGCTTGGTTGCTATCTCATGCAAGGTTCTAGGAGTTTCCCTAGGCTTTAGCATAGCTAGGGGCTCACGCCTAGATGAGCAAGATTGGTCAACGCTAGGATTGCTTACGCTCTTGGGGTTTCCATGTTTCTCCTGAGGCCTTGCTCCTATTGTGACATGGTTCTCCTTGGATGTGACCGGTATAGTCTTGTCACCCTGTTGTGACAGTGTGGTATCCACTCTTGATTGGTCAATGCGAGCTCTATTGTCGGTGGATTAAGTGTTGCAAGCAACTGTTGATGGTAATGGTTGCTTGGGTTTTTCAAAGCACATGGATGTGTCTGAGGTTTCACCGTTGTTAGGAGAGATGGCAATGGGTTCATTGGTGGATGGGCTCGATGCTTTATTCCTTAGCTCTTTGGCGCTCTTGGTCTCGATCGTCTTGGCATCTACCACCACTTGCAACCACCGTTGTTTTGTCCTCTTTTTCTTGGCCAATTATGGTGTCTCCTTTAAGGACTCAGGACCATGAACTAGGTCAATCGTTGATGTATTTGGTTGGGCCTCAGCATTCTCTTTCTCTAGTGTGTCCTCATGGGGCATGGCTGTGTCCTGCTGAATAGCCTTACTAGGTTGATTGGTCAAATACGTCCTCTCCTTAGCCACCTCTTTGAGAGATTTCTCCTCCAGGTTAGGCTTTAGGTGCTTTGGAAACGCTGGAGGTGTCAAGGATGTCGGTTGCGACACCTCTTCCACCGGTGAATGGCTGACACATTCTGCAAGGGACATTGTCACGACCAACAGCTGTGACTGCTGCAGTTCCTGATTGGAAGTAGTAACGGCTAGTTCAGTGAAGTGGCCATTATTGGTAGGCTACAATGTCAAGTCCTTAAGCAGTTCACAAGTGGTTGTGTCTTTTGTTGCCCTTTGTGCATTCACTTGTGCAGATCAGCCTTAGTTGATCTAGTCACATTAGGTTGCATAGGCATATCCTTGGGCCGAGAGCTACGGGTGGTGTCATGTCTCACCTCTTGGACATTTGTAAGCTTAGTTTGGTACTCAAATCCATCAGTTACCTGCATAATACCCTTGAGCACATAGCAACACTTTGGATATCCATCGTGGCGTTGTGCTGGCTCTCCATCGATACCTTTGTCTATAAGGCTTGGGCTTCTTTTGTGGTCTTCTATGATATTTGTAAGTCCAACCTGACCTCCTTGTTTCAAGCATGGCCTCGCTCATTGGTTCTCATTGTTCACCCTATGCTTGTATCAACTCTTTTAACAAGTCCTTGCTCTCATTACTAGGCTTGCCTATTATGTCAGCACCTCCCTTGCCTTTCCCTCGAGGTTCGATGAGGTCATCCTTGCTAAAGGTTGTGATTATCCTCATGCCCGGTAGTGTCAGGTGTATCCTTTGTGCTACATAGTCGGCCTCACACCGGGTTGCCCTTTTGAAGGGTCTTCTTAGGAGGGTTTCCTTTCTGCAATTAGCACTATTTGGAGGAACATGAAATAGGATGGGCAAGCTTTCAGTTTCAATTGTGGCGAGGATTTTACACTTCCCTATGAGTGCTTGTGGGTGTCCCCCGTAAGGACTAAGAGTTGCATTAGTTGGTGTGAGCTCTGGTTGGCCTAGTAGGGTCCATGCTTCATAGGTCAAGATATTAAAATCTGCTCCTTCATCAATCAGAGCATTGATAGTGTGCTCTCTTTCCGCGGTGAGTTTGACCCTAAGATAAGTAGGCGGTACTATGTCTTGATCTTTGGGTCTTGGCTTATAAATTTAAGCCTTCTGACAAATGCCCTTGAGTCCCCAACTGCACGATCAGATGTGGATTCTCCACTAATGTCTTGGATCGTCTGTGCATTGCTTTTCAAGGTGCATCTATCGTTAGGACTATCATATCTAGTCATCCTCACCGTTGCATCTTGATGTTGTTGCTTTTCGCTTTGACTAGATGCAGTCCGAATGCAATACATACGTGTTTTTGTAGTGTGGTCTTTTTGTCCTTATTAGCTAGATTGGCCCATTGAGGTTCTAGGGTCTCTTTTGTCTTTGTTTGGGTATGGGCTTTTGGTTGCTCTTTTGCAAGTGAGAATCCATGCTTGTATAGAGCCATTACTACACTAGGGTCTAATTTGGAGGATCTATCACGGCACGTGTTTTCTCTCCAACCTACTTGGGGGAGGTGCGGAGGGGGCAGAGCCCCCTCTGCGAGGGTCCAAGGGGGGGCAATCCCCCCCAGCCTGCAAGCCCATTACGGTAAATGCTATGCATGATTTGAAGGACTGTTAAAACTACTTGCTCTAGATTTCAACCTAGTGATAGATCTATGATGTGGTTTCGGCTCTATATGGTCTCTCGGTCAGTTTCAGGGTCTACAGGTTATTTGAAAAAATCCGAATTCGGCCCAATAGGTCTGAATTGCAGGGCCGAATGCCCGATTCGGCCCATCCGAGGGCTGAGGGCCGAATGTAATTGGTTTGAATGCCAAATTTAGTCAGTCCGAGTGTGGTTGTCCGAGGGCCGAGTCAGGTGGGTCGAGTCAGCCGGGCCAAGGGCCGAATATCAAGTTGGTCCGAATGGTTCACTCGAACGAGCCAAGTGAAAGGCATCCAAGTGTACTTGGTCGAGGGCCGAATGGCCGAGTGGTCCAAGGGCCAATTTTGGGACTCGACCCAGAATCGCCGTCACTTGGACGGGGGCCGAGCACGACGTGATTTTTTCCAGACTTCAAAGAATTCGTCGCACCGAGTGATTGAGGCCTTCCTACCTGTTGGGCATCTCCAGATCCAAGCTACTCATGTATACCTGGGTTGGGCAAATAACTCCTAGATGACCATATCAAAGCAAGTCCATCTGATGAATCTCTCTCCCTCTCTCCTGCTCTCCTGAAACCTTGCAATGCAAAATGTGGCCTTTCTTGCCACTCCTGGCCCCTTATCACCCTGCCCAGGCCTGCACTCACCTTATTCTTGCTCCCTTCATCAACATTTAAACCAAAATTTCATTTTTTGCCCTTCTTTTTCCTGTTTCAGCCAGTTATACGGCAACAGAAAACCCTACTGCGTGCTCCAATGTTTTGCTTCTACCTTCCTAAATGCAAGAAAAAATCATAAGGAAATACCTACACTGCTCCATCATGCGTTTCCAAGTCCAAAAACCAAAAACCTACTTGCTGAGGAGATCGAATACCTCTTCAAACTCCATCGCTTCCTACCTATCTACCTCAAGCACCAGTTCGGGGAAAACCCTACTTCGATGCTCGATTCAAAGTGCACAAGCTCTCAAGGCTTGAATCCGTTGGTCCTGACAACGGAACCAAAATGTAGGAGCTTTCGCTCAACCACCAAGACCCACGGACCGCTTATTGCTTCAAGCGTTCCAAGTCGAGCACTAATGGCTAGCTCTCACATAACTAACACACCATCCATATCTATGGGTGTAGTGAGCTTACCTCCATGCCGATCGTGTTACCTCCTCTCCCGCACACTCCGGTAGCTCCACGATCCAAGTGCAAGCTCCATCCCCAAGCTCCACACTCCAAGCTCCATTGCCGTGAGCAAGACAAGAGAAGAGAAGAGAAGAGAAGAAGAGAGGAGAAGATGGAGAGCTTCTCCTCCCTGGTCCCTCACCCTTACACACTCACTCCCTCACACTCTCACACTCCCTCTCTCAAGCACAAGCTCAAGCTAGCAAGAACAAGAAGAAGAAGAAGAAGAAGAAGAGAAGAGCCACTTTTGGCCACACACAAGAATGAGCTTCTCATTCACTTTTCAACTTTATATACAAAACCCTAAATCCCTTTTGGGCGGCCATCCCCTTATCCCCTTTTTTACATGGCTCTAGGCCCTTTTTCCCATTGTCCTCCTACCTTCCTAGCTTCCTTCCTACCGCCCATCTACCTTTACAAATTGCACAGGTGAGAGCCCAGTGCTCTTTAAATTAAATCATGATGTGCTTGCACTCTTTTACAAAAGTATTGACTTGCGCTTTTTCTTGTGCACCTTTTTCCTTTATTTAGGACTTTTCTGCGCTTCTTGTGTTTCCATATTTTTCTTGGTGCACCTTCGTCTTCTGTTTACTTTTTCCCTGGCCTTTGTCTTCTGCTTTAGATTTTCCAAATTTTCCACCTTGTTCATCTGAGGGTTAATAGACTTCATAGTCATGAAAGGAGTGGACTACAACATCTTGTTAGGCCGACCTTGGATGTGCAACACATGAGTTATAGAAGACTGGGGCAAAGGTTTGATCTTCTAGGCAATCAAACGGAAGCTATAAGGGTAGAGATGGATACTTGGAAGACTACGCCAATCAACTTAGATGCCATCTCAGTTGTGTTAAAGGATGATACACAAGTTAGAAAATCGTACGGGCTACTCACCAAGTATATCCCTTGTCCTGAGGATGAGCGAGATTGGATGCACATGCCAGCCATGGTCGATTTGCCATTCTCGAATAATGAGGAGTACAAGCAAGCCGCTAAGGCAATAGGTAAGCTTGGTGACACGCCCTCAGTATCAGTCTGCACATAATGGCTAGGAGCTCGCATAGACAACCCAACCCTGTCATATTTCACATACCAAACAACAAGCAAGAACTAATGAACAAGCTGGCTAGCAACCTAGTAGCCAATCTCAAGCTGCTCAAGGATCTCTTGGATGAAGCCAAGTTGTAGTGAACTAAGGTGCATGACCTGAACTTAATGTACAATTGGGCCTTAGTCACCGATGAAAAGAAAACGCCGTATCAAGACTTAGGAGAGGACAAGTAGTCGGACGAGGGTAGTTCTAATGATGAATATGAGGACTGCTACTCCTTCAGTGATGAGAGTGAAGAAGAGATCGATGTGATAGAATATGATACTGAGGGACATGTAATTGAGCAAATACGGGCAGACTCCAAACCTCAAAAAGAGGAACACTTTTAGAATCTAGAGAGGAGTCATGTGCATGGATTGCGATCACACGTGGTTGGAGCATATAGAAGCAATTGACTATGAGCAAGCAAGCCTAGTCCAATCGAGTGCCGCACCATTATTCAGGATATTCACACTCTGAGCTACAACTGCCAAGAGAGACCCCCTCTTCTACTGAAGGCAGAGAGTTTGATTTTGAGCTGGAAGTAAGCTCGGACAATGATCTTGAAATACGTTGACCGCCTAAGACCAGACGCACCAAAGGAGACTTACCAGTCCACCTAAGGTGCTGAGAAGGTTGAAGAAAGAATGAAAGAAACAGCCTAAGGAACCACAAGCTAAGGAGCAAAGAAAGCTGCAAGACCTATCGATATGATTCACAAAGTTTAAGAAAGGCGATAGGGTAGTGATCTTGCTAGGAGCCAAACGACGAGGGCAAGAGAGTGAACCAATAGAAGGCCCAACCAAATTCAGGGAGGTTAATGTAGCTAAGGAAGGGGAGATGCCTTGACCTATCTTTATAGCCGATGACTTGATCGAGGAGGAGGAAGCCAGTCTCATTGCTCTCTTATGGGAGTATATAGACGTCTTTTCTTGGTCCCTTGATAACCTAAAAGGGGTAGATCCGAGTATAGTGACTCACAATATACCCATGATGCCTAATGCAATGTCGGTCAAGGAGTGACCGTATCCCATGAATCCCAAGTACGCTCACGCTGTCAAAGAAGAAATCGATAAACTGTTGAGAGTAGGATTCATTTACGAGATTGAGCACACGGACTGGATCTCACCCATAGTTATCATACTAAAGAAAAACAAAAAGATCAGAGTGTGCGTCAACTACAAGAGAGTCAATGTTGCTACCAAGAGAGACAATTACCCATTACCGTACACTGAGCATATGTCCAAGCGAGTAGCTGGTAAAGAGGCCTACATTGTTTTGGACGGCTTCTCAAGGTACAATTAGGTGCAAGTGCATCCTGATGATAGGCACAAGACTTCATTCACCATTGAATGGGGGATCTTTGCATACATAGTCATGCCCTTTGGGTTGACAAGTGCACCAACCACATTCCAAAGGCTCATGCATGCCATATTCAAAGACATGTCTAGGAAAGAGTTATAAGTACTCGTTGATGATCTGTGTGTTCACTCTAATTGGAAGGAACACCTAGACAAACTCCGAGTGGTCTTTGAATGATGTTGATTGTATTGAACCCCTTGAAGTGCTAGTTCTCGGTAAAACATGGATGCATCCTAGGGCAGGTGACGTCAAAGAACGGCATTGCCACGGACTTTTCAAAAGTTAGGGTTATTGTTGATCTACCACCACCATCTGATTACAAGGGAGTTCAGTGCTTCCTAGGCCATACAGGGTACTATTGGAGATTTGTATTGAACTATGCATTGATTGCTAGACCTCTATAAAAGTTGTTGATAATATTGGGATGGATTGAGGAATGCCAACATGTATATGAGGAATTGAAGAAGGCTTTGACCACAGCACCAATCCTACGAGCCCCTGATTGAACCATAACCTTCCACGTTCACATTGACGCTTCAAAGTTTGCCATGGGAGCTGGTCGTTTTAGCTTGGTGAACACAATCTAGACTATCCAGTGAACTTTGCTAGCAAACAACTCACGGATACAAAAATGAACTACTCAATAATAGAGAGAGAGGGTTTAGCCATGATGTTTGCTGTAAATAAATTTCGGCATTATCTTTTGGCTATGCCTTTTACCTTCTTTGTTGACCATCAAACCTTGCTTTATCTCATTAATAAACCTTGCGCTATAGGACTCATTGCTCAATGGCTACTTCTGCTTTTAGAATTCGACTTCTCTGTGATTGTTCGAAAAGGAAAGCACCATTACATGGCTGATCATATGTCTCCCATACCCACTAGAGAAGCTGTTGAACAAGGCATCACCAGACGAATTGCCAGACACACATCTATTTAGCCTATCTAACGAATGAGATTTGTTTAGAGCTGACTTGATGCCATATTGGGCATACGACATAGTCCAAGTGCTTGAACACAAACTACCTGAACGACCCATCAAAAAGGCCAACTTAGGCGACTGATTCTTAAAATCCAACCCTATTAGTTGATAGCATGACAACTCTATAGGCTAGGGCAAGACAGGTTGCTACGAAGATGCGTGTGCAAGCATGAAATGCATGATGCACTTGCAGAGGCACATGACAGAATTTCAGGAGGACACTTTAGTAGAGATACGATAGCCCGCAAGGTACTGCAGTCTCAACTGTGGTGGCCTTCTCTTTTTCGAGGACATAGCGCGATTTGTCAAGCACTATGACAAGTGCCAACGGACCAAGGTACCTATTCGCAAGGACAGAATGGAGTTAAGTCCAATCATTGCAAGACAACCATTCGAGAAGTCGGGGATTGACTTCATTGGGTCTATTAGTCCTGCAGCACAGTACTCACATGCCAAGTATATCATCGTTGCCAACCACAGATTATCTCACGAAATGGGAAAAGGCACAAGCCATGAGGAAAAATGATGCTAGGACCACTACTAAGTTCCTATGGGAGCAAGTGATCTCACGATTTGGTTGTCCCATTGAACTAGCTAGTGATCCAGGCACGCACTTCATCCATGAAGTGATCGCTCACCTCCTATTCACCTTCCTGATCATCCATCAAAAATCCTCACCATACTATCCTCAAGTGAATGACCAGGCTGAGTCCACAAACAAGATTCTAGTAAATGTCCTGACCAAAGTAGTCTCTACTTCTCGCATAGTGACTGGGATAACAAACTAATGGCAGCCTTATGGGTCTACCGAATAACCTATAAAATGGTTGTAGGACAGACTCCCTTGAGGTTGACCTACAAGACTGAAGCAATTCTACTTGTAGAGTTCTTTGTTTTGAGCTTGCGAATAGCTCTTCAAGAGAGATGGGACAGAAAGGAGGCATGGACCGGAGTGCATAATCGAGCTAGAATACTTATCAAAGACTCGACTTCTAGCTACCCATGTGCGTTGATATGCGAGAAGGTACAATGCAAGAGTTGGTTTGACAAGCATGTCAAGCAACGAGATTTCAAACAGGGTGAATTAGTACTATTGTACTCAATCAAAGGCCATAAGCAAAAAATAAAGTTTTGGGCGCTAGGACCTTTCAAAGTTCACCATCAGCCGAACTAGCAATGTAAAACTTGAAATCCTAGAGGGTGAGGGCATAGGCCACTACACGAGCCTCCAATGCTAGAGTCCCCTATCAATGTACGAGTGGCCATTATCACGAAAATTGAAGATGAAGATGAGGAAGCCGTAGCTCCGAATTACTTGTGTATGAGTGTCACTGCCCAACAAACACATACATTTGATGCATTGATCGATGAGGGAGCTAACTTTGATACCTTGACTCACGATCATTGGATTCAAATTGGCAGACCACAATTACAGCCCACTAACTCCAAACTCATCCCATTTGGGAGTCAATCATATGCACTTTAGCACGCGCTGAATGCCCTTAACCTCTCAACCCTTAATCCTAGGAAGGATTCTTCTCAATTCCAAGGGGGGGCGGGGGGTAAGGTGAATCGAACATGTAAGGTGAATCAAACATGTAAGGTGAATGAAACATGCAAAGAAAAAACAAAGCCTCAATCAATGTCCAAAAGCATAAAAGAATGGATGAAAACCAACTTGTGATTGAGGAAAAGGGTCATAAATCTTTTGGAATGAATGGACTACTTGAAGGAAATTTTTCTTTTTATACTTAAGCATTTTATTATTTCCATAAAAGCATAATCAATTCATGCTTACCTTTCAGCAAGAAATTATCGAACACTAATGCTGAACTATGGTATCATGGGTGGTAGGAACTCAAAATAGCAGCACAAGAGGATCAGGCCCATCGACTTCCATTCAAAGAAGAAGAAAGGGAAAAGTACCACATCTCCCTCGAGAATTGTGCCTACAACTAGCTAAAGCTCAAAAAACTATCTACAACATTGAAGAAGTCATGGCCCAAGAGGAGGCTGCCAAAAGAGTTGTGGAACAATGCAATCTTGCTAAATATGCCAAGAAATTTAGGCAAGAGACCAACCACACTAAGTGCGTAGAGTTCTTGAGAACCTACGATCCTGTCAGAGAATGTGGCACTGTGACAATTAGAAGAGGAGAAGGAGCCAAACAGGTGTAGGTCTAGCTGAGTAAAGCCTTGGTGGAGAAGGCACTAGGGCTGGAGCACAAAGTCGAAAGGAGGCCCAAAAGGGATGTCTATGCTATGTTGAACATGAAGAAGGACAAGGTTCTGACCAATGATGGTATCAACATCCAAGACATCCCAGATCCAGAAGTAAGGTTTAGGCAAAAGTCATCCAATCCTTATTCTCTAGCCAAAGGTATAATTCGCTTATGTACAGAATGAATGTGCCCATGTTGGAGAGCCTGGTAGCTTGTTCATTGGATGAGACTGATTAGAATGGGTATGTGAGAAAGACGATCGACCAATCAGCCAAGGCACTAGCCCTAGGGAGAAAACTGGCTGGCGGAAAATCCTAGCGTCAAGGCAGGAGCTGAAAGAAAGAAACCATCATCAAAAGCCTCATTTATTGGATACACTGGTTTGCTGGCTGCTCTTATTCAAGAGGCAATGAAAGAGGCGCAGAATGAAGAAGGAGAAGGAGTCGATGAAACGTCGGACAGGTCGCAGAGGGTGGAAACCTCCACGACCTCCATTTCCACAACGATGGCACCACCTACAAACTATGATGAGTACGTCCAAGAGCTTCTCTCGCAATTAGAGAAAGCAAAGGAGGATAAGAAGGTAGCAGTGGTTGAGTTAGAAGCCGAAAAGGAGTCCATGTCAGTGTTCCAATTAGAGAAGACCGGCCAAGTAGCTATGTGCCAGAAAGAAATACATGAGCTGAAGGTAAAGCTTGAAAATAAGGAGGGTGAAGAAGGAAAGTGGGAAGCGAGGTTGGCTAAGGAGAAACAAAACCTCGTGAGGATGCAACAACGTATCGATGAGTTGGAAAAGTTGTACAAAGAGCTGCAAGAAGAAACGAAGAATGTCTAAGATGCCGTAGAAATGCTAGAAGTAGCAAGAGAGGAAAGGGCATGGAGGTATCAAAAGGAGATAGAAATTTTGAAAAAGGAGGCAACCTTGGGATAGGAGGAGAAAAAGAGATTGGAGAGAGAGATTGAAGAGCAAGAGCAATGGCTCATACTTTTGGCTCAAAGGCAAGGGGAGAGACTTGAAGAAATAAAAAAGAGAGCAAAAGATTGAGCTTATCATAATCAAAGAAGAGTCAAGGACTTGGCGCATTGTTTGGCCCATATGGAAGGAGATAAGGTGTTAGCAGAGAGCAAGGCAGAGGCCGCTCAAGTGAGCCTAGAGACCCAACAGCATGCCTTCCTTAATACAATCTTGGACATCACTCAAACAGAAGAGGGGGAGGCCATTGAACCACTAAAGAGAAAGCTTGGGATTTCTCGCAGGGCCTTGAGAGCAGGATTGTATATACCAATGCAACTAGTGGGTGTTAGTCTTAGTCTTGAAGAACAGAGGAGTTATCTACTAAGGGCAGGCTTGACCCCACAATAAGTGGATGCCCTAGGATTTACTGAGGAGGAACAACAAGAGGACAGACAAGAGAAAGAGGCAGGAACAAGTTTTGAGATGGTACCTCTAGAGGAAGAACTCATCCCACAACCCTCTTTCCCTCGACCCGAAGTACAACAGGAGGTGGACACCTCTACAGAAAGAAAAGTGAAGCTTAAGAAGAAGGGACAATAGATGGTAGACCAAGCACAAAGAAGAATGAATGCCCAACTAGCAGTAGTGTCGACAGCACCTATCCCACCAAGCCAAGATGACTTCCCATCAAGCTTAAATGCCGAACTCATAATCTGGGAGCAACAAGAGACTGCTCGTGAGCCCTTCAACTTTAATTTTTGATTTCCTACCAATTTGTGTAGAGTACTGCCAGACAAGGTGGTGGAAGAGATAATTAATGTCGAAAGCAAGCTGGGAGACAAATGGATATCCAAGAAGAGGGCACAGAACCCTACCTTATGGGGGATTAGAGGACACAGAGTTTTGGTAGAACAAAGTTTTTGAAGTACCCAGAGCAGTGAAAGGCTATGAATGCCAACCAACGTGGAGAGGGTGCATTTTTAATGTAAACATGGATACCTTGATGGCATTTTGTAATAGCCTACCCTTCGAAAGAAATAGCCCGACTTTCATGCCATATCCAAGAAGGCTATGAGTGGATTTTAATCCAAGTATCCATGACAGATATGACTTTCCATGGATCTATAGTGTGAATGCTACTAAACTTGAAGAAGCCCTAGTCTTCATGGTAGAGAACCTATACGACTCAATAGTCCTCTTCATTGATCAATTCTCTTCTTGTCCCAATCTTGATTTTATCGCCACGTGTAACAATCTTAGGTTGCTTAGGATACTACTAAGGCAGGATCTGACACCGCAAGAGCACCGCCTCCTAGCACTCTTTTTTTATCCCAATGGCATAGACAGCTGCGCTATGGCATAGATTAATGATATGAGATGTTCTACTCCCCTCATTTTTCTTAGCCCTCTTAGAAGATATGAATGATAGTCGCTTCACCCGCTGCAATCATCCATTTCTTTCCACCACCACTTTCCAAGCATGTGTAAATCTCAAGGGATACATGCGGAACTGGAATGTAGAGGCAAGCTTATGCTCAACCACCAAGACCCACGGACTGCCTATTCTTTCAAGAGTTTGAAGCAAACACCTGTGTCTATCTCTCACCTAGCCGATGCACTTTCGATTCTTGTGAGGTGTAGCGAGCTTACCTTGATTCCCAAACGAGTTGCCCCCTTCCTCAAGTACTTCGGTAGCTCCAGGATTCGTGATACGAGCTCAAGCAACCTTAAGCCTCCACCTTCAAGCTCCATCCTCCATAGCCGCACACGAGACAAGAGAAGAGAAGAAGAGAGGAGATGATAGAGAGCTTCTTCTCATTGATCCCTTGCCCTCACACTCTCACTCCCTCACACTCTCACACTCCCTCTCTCAAGCACACACAAGCAAGCAAGAAGGAGAGAAGAAGATGAGTCCACTTTGCCACACACCAAAGAATAAACTCCTTATTCACTTTTCAACTTTATACACAAAACCCTAAATCCCTTTTGCGCGGTCATCCCCTTATTCCCTTTTTTACATGGCTAGAGGCCCTTTTACATGGCCGACCGTCAAGCCCTTTTTCCCATTGTCCTCCTATCTTCCTAGCTTCCTTCTTACCACCCATCTACCTTTAATGTTTGCACAGGAGGGAGGTCGGCACTCTTTTATAAAAAGTTTTAGGGGCGCCTCGCATTTAAAAGTGTGCCTTTTTCCTTTGCCTTAGCTTTTGAGACTGCCCTTGTGCTTTCAACCATTTCCCTTCCTGCTTCTTCCATTGTGTCTGATTTCCTTCTGTACCACCTCTTTTAGATCCCAACTTGCATTTTTCCATGTTTTCACTTTTTCTTGTGCTGCGGTTAACATTACTCCTCTCCTAGCCTAGTGCCAATCCCATAGCACTGATGGGTAGTAATTGGAAGGTGGAATGGGTGTAGCCAAATGGCTTTTTTGAGTTTGTATACCACCCCTTGTGGGGGATGGTGTCGGTTGGATCGGCCCTTGAAATTGAAGATGGTGTTGGGCCTGGTCCGCTGATGCACACTGACCTTGAGTGAATTTGTCTCTTAAAATTGAAGATCATGTTGGACAGATCCTTCTTGGAGAATGGCAGATGGATGGCTCCATTTTTGAAATTGACAATGGTGTTGGATAGATGCCTCCTTATGCCTTTTGAAGGTGCTATGACTTGAGCTTAATATGGCTTCTCCTTATTCCCTTCAGGTTGCCTTACCCCTTTACCTATGCCCATGCAGACTTTCCCACTTGCACATGAGGAAACCTAGCATTTCTCATAAAATGAATTACATTGCACCTCGCACTTTCCTTGCGAGAGCCTTTGGAGATTCTCCCTCATCCTTGAGAGAGCCTTGCTAGAATATATGGCACTTTCTTTCATCCTTGAGAGAGCATCCTTCATCCTTGATAGGACTTTCCTCATCCTTGAGAGGACCTCGCCAAAGTAGCTAGAGCTCCCCCATGTTGCTTCGGAGGTTGCCATCTCATGCACTGTTCCTAATGAGCTTCTTCATTCACTTTTTGACTCAGGCTTCTTCCTTGGTCTTCCTCTGCTTCATTTTGGCTGCATGGTGACATGTGCAACAATGGGAGTGTAAGTTGATGACAATGTGGTTGCGAGGGGATTGGTCTTTGAAGAAACTAATCAATCGGTTGAAGTGGTGGGGGCCGAGAGTGTATTGCATGTCTCCGAAGTTGGTGGATTGCAGCATTGGTTTATACCTAAAAAGAAAAGAAGGTGCACTACCTGTGGGTGAGTCTGCCTTACCATCTGGTGCATAGTGCTTGTGCGGGTGTAACTAGGAGTTGGATCAAACCACAAGCATGGGTGTTGTCCCACACTTGAGGATCTAGTTCGTATATCATTGGAGGTGCAGTGCATGGCTTAGGGAGATAGGCTTGGAAGTACTACCCTTGAGGTGCCCTACGCATGAAGTGGGGCATCAAAATGGGCTAACGGTTAGAAATGGAGTCGACTAACCAAAGCCATCGGATGCGCCTAACTTGAGAACCCCTAGGTGCAATGACTGTGACATGTAGAGGTAACCCTTTTTTTTTTGGAAATTACATAGTCATGATGAGAGCTAATCTTCATCATCCGTATCAAAAGAGGGTGGAGTTGGAGGCTTACAAGATTTACTAATGAATTGCTAGCTCTGCATGTACCCTCTGAGGTTCATGCACACTTGGAGAGTAGTGCTAGAAAGAAATGGATGACTGCAGCGTGTCATTCGTATCTTCTAGGAGGGCTAGGCAAAGCAAAGGAAGTAGAGATGCTTGCATCATCAATCTTACCATGGTGTAGCTATCTATTCCATTGGGATTAAAAAAGAGAGGTGGAAGGCGATGCTCTTATGGCACAGGATCCTGTCTAAGTAGTATCCTAAGTAGTCTAAGATAATTACATCTAGTGATGGAGGCGGGATTGGGACAAGAGAAGAATTCGTCGATGAAGCGGACTATAGAATCATATAGGTCCTTTGGCATGAAAATGAGGGCCTCTTCAAGCTTAATAGCATTGGCGTTGTAGATCCATGAGAAGTCATACCAGTCGTGGATGCTTGGGTTAAAATCCACTCCTAGCCTTCTCGAATATGGCATAAAGGTTAGATTATTTTGCTCGAAGGGTAGGGTGTTACAAAAAGCCATCCAAGCATCCATATTCACATGAAAAATGCACCTCCTCCATGTGGGTTGGCACTCGTAGCCCTTCATAGCCCTGGGCACTTCAAAAATTTTATATTGCTAAAAATCTACATCCTCAATCTCCCATAGGGTGGGATTCTGCTCTCTCTCTCTGAGGTCCATTTGTCTCCCAACCAGTTTTCCACATTAATCACCTCTTCCACCACCTTGACTGGTAGTATCTTGCGTAAGTTGGTGGGATTCTGCTCTCTCTCTGAGTTCCATTTGTCTCCCAACCAGTTTTCCACATTAATCACCTGTTCCACCACCTTGACTGGTAGTACCTTGCGTAAGTTGGTGGGGAATCGAAAATTAAGAGCAAAGGGCCTTTTAGCAGTCTCTAGTTGCTCCCAGATCACAATTTGGGTATTAAAGCTCATTGGGCCGTCGTCCTGGCTTGGTGGGATGGGCATGGTTGGCACCACTACTTGCTTGGCCTTCAATCTTTGCTTTGCTTACTTGACCATCCGTTGTCTCTTCCTCTTAAGCTATGCTTTTCTTTCAGCAAAGGTGTCTACCTGCTAAACTGCTATTCATCTAGGCATGGGGAAGAAGGCTGTAGGACAAGTTCATCTTCGTTAGGTCCCACGTCAAAGCTTGTGCTAGTCCCTTCTCCTTGCTGGTCTTCTTTTTGTGCCCCCTCAGTCAACCCTAGTGTATTGACTTCTTGTGGGATCAAGCCTACTTGCAGTAGATAGCTTCATTGCTCCTCAAGGCCAATGCTAACACCCACGAGTTGAGCTAGCATCTATAGGTCTACTCTCAGGGCCCTGCGTGCAATCCCTAGCTTCCTCTTTATGGAGTCAATGGCCTCCCCTTCCTCCATTTAAGTGACATCCAACCTTTTCCACCTAAGCCAAACACGGCGCGCCAAAGCTTTGACTTTTCTCTCATTACGGTTCGCCCAGTCCTCTGCTCTCTTCTCCATTTCCTCAAGGCTTTCTCCTTGGCTTTGAGCCAATATCATCAACCTCTGCTCTTGATCATTGATTTCTCTTTTTAGCTTGTGTTGCCCCTCCTGCTCCAAGGTTTCCTCTTGCTTCAATTTCTCGATCTCCTCTTGGTATCCACATGCCCTTTCTTCCCTCACCACCTCTAACTCTTCTATCGCTTTATGGACCTTTTCCATCTCCCCTTGCAAGTCTTCATAAAGCCTCATGAGCTTGTCATTATGGCGTCACAGGCTTACTAGGACTTGAGTCTCTTCTTTCAGCCTTGCCTGCCACTCAGCTTCTACTTCGTCCTTGGCTTGCAACTGCTCCTTCAGGTCACTTATCTCCTTCTGGCACATGGACACTTGACGAGTTTTCTCTAATCGTGATGCAGCCATGGCCTCTTTTTCTACCTCTAGTTCAGCCACCACTGCCATCCTCTTATCTTCCTTTGCCTTCTCTAGTTGCGAGAGGAGCTCCTTGACGTATTCATCATAATCTGTAGGTGGCAACTCTATCAAGGGCATGGAGGTTATGGAGGTTTCTCTCTTCTGCTTCTTGGGATCTGCCTAGACTCAGCATCTACTACCGCCGATCTTTTAGTTCCTATTATGGGGGTACCCTCCGCTGTTCCTTGAGCCATTTCCTTATTAAAAAAGTAATGTACACAAGCCATCAGGTTAGTAGCATCCACTTTGGCAGTGGAGCTCAGTGCGGATATGATTGTGGGAGTGGTAGGTACTATGAGGGTAGAGGTGGGATAGATCGGGGCCTTGCCCTTGCCTTCCTTCACTGTAGTTGGCATGATTTTTGGCGCTTATGTGCTTGAGCTCGGGCCCTCATCTCTAGACAGGCTCATGGTGCCCAACTCATTGCCCAACTCATCCTACCTACCTAGTTGCTCTATAGATAGGCATGTTGCCAGAGCCATGTCTTCATCTTCTTTCCTTTTCAACTCCTCCTCAAATTTTCTTAATTCTTCCTTCAACTTCTTTGACTCATCCTTTTCTTTCTTCTTCCTTTCTTCCCCTTCCTTCTTAGAATCTCTTTTGGTTTTTTGTAAGTCTGTTTTTTCTTTTTTCCTGCTTTCCTCCTCAACCTTCTCTTGCAAATCCTTCTTCTTTGGCTTTTTGGGTTTTCGTTGGTTACCTTGCATTTCTTGTTATCCTTCCTCATCATCACCACTGTCCTTTCATTAGAGTGTGGCTATTGTTCGTGGTGAGGAGGTGACCTCTCTGGTGTTTCTTCGACTCCTTCTTCACCTTGTCCTTCCCCCAATGCTTCCATTATTATAGCTATCAAAACCCCCCGAAGCCAATGGTTGAGGCCTTGGAGGATAACGCTTTTCTTTTTGCCTTTGTAGCTAGGGACTCTCCTCCTACGGGTCTTTCTCCTGTTGCCAGTGTTTTTGTTGAAGACTCAATGGTCTTTTGCACAAAGCCATTTAGGTTCACTTCATCAAAGGATCTTGCTACAATGCTCTCTCTTCGGCCGTCTCTCTACTTTGTTTGGTAGGCCCAGTGCTTTTTCCACCAACTTTGGAGTCAACTCGATCTAGACTTGGTGGGTTTGTTCTTCTTTTCGCACAGTGATTGTGCCACGGTTTCTACCAAAGGTCTAGAGGACCTCCATGCACTTCTTGTCCAACTACCTCCATGTACTTTTGCATATGGCATTGTTCGACAATCTACTTCTCTGCTTGTTCCTCCATGGTGACATCCTCCAAGTTCAAGACATGCCTGAAATTGAACTGGTTAAAGACCCTTATTTCCATGGAGAGACCATATTTTGCATGCTCTTCTTCGAAAAATGACAACATGCAAGCTTTTTCTTGGCCTGCCATGCTGGTCACCTGTCATGGAGCCATGTTCATCATTAGCGTTTTTCAAAACAATTATTTGCAAAGGGAAAAGATCACATGCTTGTGAAATTGAAATGCTTAATTATAGAATTAAAACTTCTCCCTCACATAGTCCACACATTCCCAATTTTATGACCCTTTTTCTTAACCATGAATTGGCTTTGATTCATTATTTGCTTTTGAGTTTTGTTTTTATTTCCTCTTTACCCCTTCCCCCTACGCAAAGAAGAAGAATCCTTCCTAGGGTTATGGTTAAGGGGTTAAGGGCATTTTGCACATGGTTGCTGTGTTTACTTTTACATTATCCAAGGATAAAAATTGGGGATGTATTCCAATTGAGCATAATGGTCCATGTCGCAGGGTCTGATATCTACTTGCATGATGTAAGTGAGGACATCGAGAACAAAATCCCCAGAGTCGATTCTTCTAGGAATATGGAGCTCCTCTTCTGTGAGAATTCGATCTAAATAGGGATGACCTCGGATGTGGTCCTCAAGGGGTCGATGTTGAATGGTGGTCAACACTCTATAGGAAGTTGGAGCTACATATGTCGGGTCATACTCCACAGTTTTGATCCCACATCTATGTTCATCCTTTGTCATGACTTGGCATCCTTCTAGTTCCCATTGAAGTCGAAGAGCATACTATTTGCGTAAGAAAGAGGAGTTGTTGGCAGCGAGCTGCTTCAACTTTTCAATTTCCTAGTCTGTGGCAAGGACTTTGCTCTTGACATAAGATGTGATCAAGCATTGTTTGCATGCTTGTTCAATGGAAAGCTCCATGGCAATGAGTTCCTCGGTTACCCTGAGTGGCTTTAGTCGACTGGCTTTGTCCGTAAACCCCTAGCCCATTTTGATTCCCCACATCACGCTTAGGGCACATCAAGGGCAGAACATACCTACTAGGGAGGTCACACTCACCTATGGTTAGAACTGTTTCCCTAAGCTGCACCCACTGCACCTTCCTTATGCAGGAACTGGGTCCTCAAGCGTGGGACAACACCCATGCTTGCTTGTGGCCAGCAGACCTAGCTCCCAGTTCCACTAGCATGAGCACAATGCACCACACGGTAAGTAGACACTCCCCCTAGGTAGGACACTTCTTTTCTTTTCAAGTACAGACAAAGGCTGCAAACCACCAACTTCGGAGGCCCTGTCATCCACTCCAACCATTCTCAAACTCCACCACCTCAACATTTTGATCAGCTTCTCTCCAATAACTAATCTCCAAGAGGCCCCATCATCATCAACTCTGTTAGAAGATAGGCATAGGAACCCGCTATAAGCAAGGGAGTATGAGGGTATATGGGTGTGAATAGCCTTAGGGGCAGGGGAAACCCTAACCCTAGCTTGGCAGAGGCTATATAAAAAGCCTATGGGTCACTATCAAGTGTGAGATAGAGTGTACCCAAGTTGTACCTTGAGCAACTTATTAAACAAGAATTTGTTCTTGTACTTTGAGCCTCTCTCTCCCTCTTATGCACACATGGTATCAGAGCCTCCTCTGATCCCCTCAATTTCCTATACCCTCAGCCTCACTAAGTGCATAAGATAGTCCATCATCTTCATCTTTTACCTCTTGCCTCCATAGCCAAACCAGACCCACCTCTGATGGAGGACTTGGGGAGGATAAAGGAGGCCATATCAGCTCCTTGTTCCTTCTGAGGAACTCTTCCACATCTCAGGGCACAGCTGCCTATCACCATAGACCGTGGAATAAGGCACGCAGAAGGACAGCATTATGCTCTGAGTCAGAATGGCACAGTTCTGAGCAGGAGACTACTTCGTGCTGAAACACGAGCTCTAGGAGATGCATTGATGGCGACTACCATAGGCTTTTTGTAGCCCCCCTAGTGGGCCATCTATTCCTAAGAGGGCTCTAAGAAATTCAACCTCTGTTGGCTGCTACAAGCCAAACCCTAATTGTGGGTCTCTGGCAGCCATAGCCAGGAGCTTCAAGCTTCGTCCATTTTCAATTTTTTTTTCAATGTTTGGTCATCAACAGTGATTTTAATCACTAAGTCAACTCTTACAGAGTGTGTTATTAATCTGGAAATCTCATTTCAAAAGTTCCTCTACTCGAAGAGTCAACATCAAGCTCATTAAGACCGACATTTACCATCTCTAGCAACATGAGCTATAGATGAGTGCTTGTAAGCACTAAGGCACTTTGTTTAAATCATCATTGCAATTAATACCTTCACAATCTGAATGCTTTTATCAGGAAATGAAAACAACTAAGTGCTCTACTTAAAATTGTAAGGCTATGAGTACAATTATAAACACATAAACCATCATACACTAGAAGTGTATTGCATATCTTGAGTGACTTTGTTTTAAGTACACTAGTCAATGAAATCAAAAGGATGAGTGTCATTGTACTCTCCTTGGAATCATCAGCAACAAGCATTGAGATCATAGACCAACCTTGTCCAACACAAGCTTCATCCACTAAGCCATACCACAAGGAGGAGCCTGAAGTCCAGTCTTGGTTTACTTCATTAAAACCTAAAAAGACTATTAAACCTCGGAAGAAGATTGCACATAAGAAAGGACCACCACAGTCATACCTTGAAATATTACATCTGTATAATTTTCAACTTTTCTCCTCATTGCAACTTTGATTTCAATTGTTTGATTTGATTTCGCATTCAATGGAAAATTTGTAAGGGATTAGACACTGCCCTTGTCCCAATCCATCTGAAGATCAATTGTTTTGACTCTTTAAATCATCTATCTAAGACACTCTTGTAAGCCTGATTTATAAAGGCATCCCAAGAAGGGGGGGGACATCTTACATGCCTTGTAATCCAATGCCACCCTGGCATTGAGGGGAAGTGTTAGAAGATAGGCATAGGAACCCACTATAAGCAAGGGAGTATGAGGGCAGATGGGTGTGAATAGCCTTAGGGGCAGGGGAAACCCTAACCCTAGCTTGGTAGAGGCTATATAAACAGCCTATGGGTCACTATCAAGTGTGAGATAGAGTGTACCCAAGTTGTACCTTGAGCAACTTATTAAACAAGAATTTGTTCTTGTACTTTGAGCCTCTCTCTCCCTCTTGTGCACACATTCCAATGCTACAACTCTGTTTTCAAAAAAACTCACTAACCACCCTTCAGATCACTAAGTCCTCATTAATACAGACACGCAAGTGTCATGGGACTGGCACTCATCTAGGAGGGGGTAATATTAACCCCAATTCGAGACGGAGAAAAAGAAGTCCAATAAAGTCCAAGAAAACTCCAAATGCGGACATAAAGGAAGAAGAAGGAAGGAAAATGGCCAAAAGCGCAAGGGTGGACTCAAAAGCTAAGTCAAAGGCAAAAGTGCATTTTTAAACGCAAGGCGTCCCTAAAAATTTTGTAAAAGAGCACCAGGCCCCCTCCTGTGCAAATTGTAAAGGGTAGACAGGCATAGGTAAAGAGAAAGGACAATTAGAAGGGAATGGGAAAAGAGGCCATTGCCACAATGGCCAGTCATGTAAAGGAGATGGGTACCCAAAGGGATAAGGGTTTTATATATAAACTCAAAAATTAAAGGAGAAGCTCATTCTTTGGTGTGTGGTTAAAGTGGACTTTTCTTCTTTTCTTCTTCTCTCCTTCTTGCTTTCTTGTGTGTGCTTGAGAGAGGAAGTGTGAGAGTGTGAGGGAGTGAATGTGTGAGGGTGAGGGAACTTGGAGAATAAGCTCTCCATCATCTCCTCTCTTCTTCTTCTCTTCTTTTCTCTTCTCTTGTCTCACATGTGACTATGGAGGATGGAGCTTGGAGGTGGAGGCTTGAGGATTCTTGAGCTCGCATCACAAATCGTGGAGCTACCGTCTTGCTTGAAGGAGGAGGCTACTCATTTGGGCATCAAGGTAAGCTCACTACACCCTAGTAGGATCGAAGGTGCATCAGCTAGGTGAGAGATAGCCATTTGTGCTCCTTGAAACTCTTGAAGCAATAAGCGATTTGTGGGTCTTAGCGATCGAGCGTGAGCTTGCTCTACAAGGCTTCACTTGTTTTTTCTGCACCAAGATATTATAGCATTGCTTCTGCCACACAACAAAGTTGTGTGCACCCTCAAGCTTTGTAATGTGTAAAATATTACTACTATCACTACTGCTAGCTATGATGTATAGCTTAAAAGTGACTCAAAAGTCAACAAATGTGAGCCCAACTATCATACAAATGACCAAGGTACAAATCAAGTACCAATCAATAATGAAAAACCAAGTAATTTTAAGCATTTTAAATCTATAAATAAAGCCTTAAATATATAAAATATGTGCTATAGCACATCACAAGCAATTGTAGTTGTGCCATGAGCGAATACATCAATTTCACGAGAAAACCCCAAATTTTAGTTTCAATTTTTGCTCCAAATGCATCCACATGCACAAATTTGACTCAATGGTCAAGAGCCCCAAATTTTCTCTACTTAAATTGTCTAAATTACATCAAACATAACTTCTAAGATGAATGCATAAGCCAATTTCACCAAAATTTCACAAATTTCATAAAAGCCCCAAACCTGTCAAGAGTCCAATGTGCTCAATTTACATAGAAAGTGCAGTACCAGTACATACCTAGACCAAATTTGACCCAAATTTTGCAAAGCCCCAAATTGTGCAAGGTCCAATGTGTCGAAATTTCAAGAAATTGTACATGTTCCACTATAATTTCCACAATTATATGAAAACCCCCAATTTTTGAGACCTGAGAGTGTGTAAAATTTCACAAATTTTACTCAATCAAGTAAAATTTTGAAGTATAAGCTAAAAACCCTAATTTTTGGGAGTAGATGCATGTCCAATCTCTGCGATTTGTCTAACTATGCTTGTACACACATGATAGCCCATAGAATTTTTAACAAAGGATAAGCTCTCTTTTTTAATGTTTTCTTTTTTTAAAAATGAATGTTGATAGGTTGAGCTGCACACGATTTGCATTGACCTACTAACCTTAGCCCCCCTCCCCCGGTAATCTACTCCAAGCTACCCTACGACCTGACGCCCGACTACCCACGTTGTCACCTGGCCCGCCTACCTATCAATGTGATCGCCTGCACCACTTGACTGCCACCAGAACTGTGTCGCACACTACAAGCCTGACTTAAACTGACAACCTGTTGTGTCACAGCTTGAACAAGCTCTGAAAGCGCAATCCAGATGGCCTTCAACTCTGATATCAGTTTGTAATGCTACATGCATAGTAGATGTTTAATATTCAACAATGGCAATGGCACAAAGAGAGAGAGAGAGAGAGAGAGAGAGAGAGAGAGATAGAGAGAGAGAGAGAGAGAGAGAGAGAGAGAGAGAGAGAGTGTGTGTGTGTGTGTGTGTGTGTGTGTGTGTGTGTCTCACAGCTCAAACAAGCTCTGAAAGCACGATTCAGATGGCCTTTAGCTCTGATGTCAATTTGTAAAATGCCACGTGCATAGTGGAGGTGCGTAATCTTCTTAGGCAATAGAACAAAGGCAATAAGAGTAGAGATGGACACATGGAAGACCACACCAGTCGACCTAGATGCCATCTTCACCATTACGAAAGGTGATGCACAGATTAGGAAATCTTACGGGCCACTGACCAAATATATTCCTTGCTCCAGGATGAGCAGGATTGGATGCACGTGCTTGCCACGATAAATCTGTCGTTCTCAGATAGTGAGGAGTACAAGCAAGCTGCTAAGATAGCTAATGAGCCTAGAGACGCACCCTCAGTGCTAGTCTGTACGATGGCCAAAAGCTTGCAGAGGCAACCCAACCCTGTCAAGGTACGAGTGGCCACCATCACAAAAATTGAAGAGAAAGATTAGGAAGTAGTGCACCTGCCTACCTACGCTTGTCAGTGTGGCTGACCAAAAGATGCACGTCTTCAATGCACTCATTGATAAGGGAGCTGATTGTAACATCCTTACGCATGATCATTGGACTCTCATTGGTCAACCCCAACCGTAGCCTACTAACACCAAGCTCAATCCATTTAGAGGATGGTCCTACTCACTACTAGGGAAATGCAAAATAACGGTCCCTATCGAGATTGAAAGCCTACCTATCATCTTCTATGTGATGCCTAACATTAAGACCGTCGGTAAGGAATTGCTACTAGGACGTGCATTCAAGAAATAAGCACACTCCAAGGTCGATTATGACTTGAAGCGCATTCACCTTGCCATTGGCAATGTTAGGATAGTAATGGCTTTCAGCAAGTGTAGCTCAGCTCCATCACCGTACTCCGTGTGAACATCCACTAAAGGGAAATTTTAGGATTGAAATTTGAAACTTTAGAAAGCTTGATAATCCTAAGCTTTAAAGAAAAAAGCTTTGACTATCCCAATCATCTATGACAGGATGGTGGCATGTTCTTGTCGACGTCGACTGCCATGAGTGCATCCTTCCACTGCAAATGACTAAATTAGCGAGCTTTAAGCTTTTTATAAAGCTTATTAAATTTTGTAAACTCCAAACTAATGAGAATTGGCTTCTCTTCTTCCTTAAGAAAAACGTATTGATGTAGGAGCTTAGGAAGTGGTCCTTCGTCGTCAAAGACTGGTCCTTCGTGATCCAACAGCACAGCAGGGGGTTCTTCATTGCCAGGAACACACTAGTATTGACAAATCATCGCGAGACTGACTCTAGAGCCCATTCATTCTAGGAGCTTTATCTTCACGCGAGATGATAAGAGATTGGAAGCCCTTGATCTCAGCTTCGCTCTGATACCATTGGTGCACAAATTGGATGTTGGATGCGTAGGTAGCAAGCATCAGAAGGTCCCCAAGAACAAAGAACTCTACTTTAAGCTCAAAAATCAAGAGAGTAGACTTGCACGACATGAGGCAAAAAGACCAATTGGATACAATCTCCCCCCATGCCCTGTGTGAGCGCTCCACAAGGCATGTATTTATAAATTTATTCATCTTAAAGCTCAAAAATAGCCCAATTTTACAATTAGCATGCTTTTGGCTTTTGTGCTAGCTTTTGTCCAAATAAAGAAGAAAGCAATTGGGCGGCCCAAAAGTCGGGCTATGCCCAAATACAATGTCCAATAATTAAATATTTAAACTAAGTGCCCATGCACACACAAAATAATAAATATTTATCGAGCGCTTCAATAAATAAGTGTGCCTAAATAATATTAGCACCACGCCTTTAATGATAAAGTGTGCACCCATCAAAAAGGGTAATTTCTTCTAAGTAATCTGAATACACGCAATCACCCAGTGCTTCCCAATGCCAGCGCTGCCTGATCTACACAGCAACTGAAGCAATGATGTAAACCCAAAAGCTAAGGCTGAACTTGAGAAGATGAAAGCTTTGATGAGTATGAGAAGGCCTATGCTTATTATGAGAAACAAAGACCATTGAATTTTGATGAGGGTGATTGGGTTTTTCTTATAATACCTCAGTCTAACTATGCATCTTTGAAAGGGAGCAATTATAATCTTGCTTATCTATTTTATGGCCCTTACCAAATCCTCAAGCGATTGGGAGAGCTTGCTTATTGTCTTCTTCAAGACTTATTCATGATATATTTCATGTCTCTCAATTAAAGAAGTATGTGGGTCCAACCATTTTAGTTTTGAAAGAATTGCCTCCAATCAATACATGTTCATTGAGTGTCTTTCAAAAGTGGGTATAAAAATAACCTGATTGTCAAGCTCATGGATGTGAGCCACAAAGACAAGGAAGAGATCAGAAACTATGTCACACATGTACACAATCTCTACTACGAAAGACTCTTGGCAATTGAAAGACACATGCCTATAGAGCAGTGTCTACCATCTTTATTGATAGCATTAAGAATGAGGACTTGTACAAAACCCTAATGAGTGATTCAAACTTGCAAATAGACGTATTGGCCACCGTGTTTCAACTATTCACATCAAACAGTCCATGACCAAAACCCATGATAAAGAAAAAGCATTGCATCAAACACATGAGATTTCTAACCTCAAAGTAGAATTATTGAAGCTATAAGAAACTCTAAGAAGGCTCATGAGACTTGCCTTAAACCTAGATTTAGGACTTGCATAAATTGTGGATGGTTCAAGTAAGAGCTATACATTGTCGACTACCATGATACCTACCTTATTCTTAGCTATACCAAAAGCAACCTGTAATGTGCCTGCGCGAGCTTTCCTTGGCAGTACATTCTGAATAGTCCATCAAGAGATGTCCTAGGAAGTGTCGTCTAGGATTTTTATGAAAATCCTTGGAGTTTGCTGACTGGGCTTACTTGAGTCTACCCCGCAGTGAAAGTTCTAGCCATTCCCATGAGGATCGACCTTAGTCTTTCTAGTCAAATCTATTACTAACGGTAGAATAGTATTAGTGGTTCGAGATTCCATCTCCTATAGGAATTCCTGATTGAAGCAGACTTATGTTGTTCTGGGTTCAAGAGAATGGGAGAAGCATGGCATTTTAATTCCTTTTGCCTGAGGTTCTAAAGTGATGCGAGTCAAGCTTTTTGGTTTGTAATGGTTCATCAAAAGTGCAATTTTTATTCCTTCTTAGGAAAGCTCTTAGCTTAGCTTACCAAGACCACCCAGCCATAGGTCTGGATTCGTCGAGGTTCCATCCTCCCGCTTCCCTCGAGAGAGTAGTTTTAGTTACCTAATTACCTACCACTTTTGGTTCAATGTATAAAAACAGCTTCTTTGAATTATCTCCTGATACAAACTAGTTACATGCCTTTAATTCATGACATAAAAACAGAGTAAAGCAATTCCTTCTTAATAGTTCCTTTCAAAAAAAAGACATTTTACAATGTTTTTTGTTCAAAGGTATTATTCTCTCCAACTTCCGTTTCCCAAGTAGTATTGGAACTTCTAGGACACAGTCTGGAAATCGAAGGGTAGTTGGCAGTTCGTAAGAACCTAAAGAGTTTATGACCAGAGCCTCTTGGTATCCTCTCCTCCTGCCGACTAGAATTCCCTATGACAAGACCTTTCACGCCATGATCGGTCTAAACTCACTAATGGAAAATTAAAAAAAGAAAAAAAAACCCCTTGGAGTAGGTTTTATTCACCCTAGCCTTGGGGAGGTCTAGCACTATCTAGAGGACACTACCTCAATCGGCATTCTGTGCTCACCGGAATACTACCTCAGTCGACGATTTGTGCTCAGTCATCCATCTTTTAGCCTGATGATTTTAGAAAATATGAATACCTAACTTACAATCACAAATATCTTATTTCGAATGCATTATACATAAAGTTTTTAACAAGTTTATTTCCAAGAAAAATCTTTTCTTTCTAAAAGTAATAATATCGAGGCAAATTAGCATAAGTGGCAAAATTAGTGTAAGTGGCAATACCTTCCAACAGTCTTCCTGGATTTTCCCTTTCCCAGATCTAGTTGGACTGAATCTAAACAAGAATTTTATTTCTTGAGAATAACCCATTTGGAGTTTCATGGGTCCATGCTCGCAATAAAAGAAAATCTTAGTTAATTTAATTACGAATAGTATTCTTTGGCAATTTCATCTTAAGGTCTCTTATATATTGAGGATTAGCATTCGTGATTATCCATCATCGATCTCGTTCGATCAACGTAAATCAAAAATATTAATCTTTTAGGGACACAATACTTTCCTTGTACTTACTTAGGTTAATCTTATACAGACCCAAGTTACCCCTTGGAATTTGCGGTTAAGAATTCTTTTAAAAAGATTATGTATAGGAATTTAATAAAACTTGCTAGTTGTTTTTTTTTAAAAGTACTTGAGGATCCATGACGGGTGCTTGGTTGATGGTATTCACGGCTTCATTTGAAATCCCTGTACTCGCCATTCCGTTTGTAGTAGTTGTGTCCGCAATGTTATTGGCAGCTCTTGCCTCTGCGACCTTCGCAACTTTCTTCTTCCGGGCCATGGTCTTTAATTGCAAGTATTGAAAAAAGGGAATTTTGACAAAGGAGCTTGGGGGTAATTATATTGACGCAAATTTGATTGATGGGGAAAGGCGATCACCAAGAATTTAGAAAAATTGAGAAGAGTCTTGATTCCAGAGAAATAGGATAGAAGGGATGGAGGATTCGAATTCAAGAGCTCGCAGAGTATCCTTCTTATCGTGATGAGGGTTCCCGTCCTCGCGCTTCTCTTGCCCCACTTCCTCTCACTTTATACTCCTGAGAAGGGTCTCTCCTCTCTTGTTCTGGCTCCTCAACGGTTCCCCATGCCTTGTATTTATAGCTAAATTGAAAAAGAAGGGCTGTGGCAAAAAAGAAGAGCTCTTTATGGAGGGTATCTTGGCAAATCAGCAATCTGAAAGCTTTCAAGATGTAATCTAATGCTAGTGATTTGATCTTTGAGGTCTAGAGAGGTTGCCAGAGATGCCATGACTGATTTGTCTGGCTCTTGGATGATCTTGCTTCAATCCACGCCCCTCGTCGAACTAAGAAGAGGGGGAGATTGCTAGAGCTTTCTAGTTGAGATTGAGAAGGGAGATTTCACGATTTTTTCGATGTTTTGATTTGCCAAATTTGGGGATGATGAGGGCGCTATTTTTTTTTCAATAAAAAAGGGGGAGTGGCCTTCGCGACGTCTTTCTCTCCTTCTTCTATTTTTTTTCAAGATTTTTAAGCTTTAAAGCTTAAAGCTTTGTGATTTATTTTACTTGCCAATTTTTAAATGTGTTTGGTCAAATTCGACTTATAGCTCACAACTCTCGTTTACGCGGTAATTTATCGTGATAGATGGCTACAGTCCATGTAAATCCATGTTGGGTTACGATCCTCGTGTCATTTTGCTTGAGATCTTCTCTATTTAATGATTTAGAGTTCTTCAAGTCCATTTTGCAAGAAGTCGAGAAGATTTGAAATTAGAGTCAGAATATCATATCCTTTCCCCCTTAGAGGAATTGAGATGTCCTCATCTCGAATGAAACTGGGGATATTGGTTATATAGTGATTTCTGGTCAATCCAAGTGGCATCCTCCTTAGGGTAGTCTTTCCACTGGACAGGATACTCTCAAAGGGTTTTGCTTCTTAGAGCCTTCTCCCGCATGTCAAGTATCTTTTTTGGTTGAAGTTCGAGGACTCCTTGACTTGGCATTACAATTTGTTGGTTGTTAAGTACATGGTCTGGGTTAGGAACATATGATTTCAATAGACTGACATGAAATACATTATATACTTTCAAGTGATTAGGGAGTTGCAGTTTGTAGGCATTTGGTCCTAGATACTTTAGCACCTTATATGCCCACAATACCTAAGACTTAGATTCTTGAATTCCCCCAAAGATAAGGAACTTTTCTTTGGAGACGAACTCGTAGGAAAACCATGTCACCTTCTTTGAAAATGCATTCTTGCCTTCGTTGATCGGCATATGCCTTTTGCTTGGCGACTTGAATATCTTGCCTTATAGCTTTTACTTTACTGATCCATTTCTTCCAACATTTTCCTAGATGCTTCTACCCATAGGGTAGGATCAAAAAAATTTAATGGTGTAAGACAATCTTGCCCATATAGTGCCTGAAAAGGAGTCATTTGAATACTTTGATGGTATGATGCATTGTAGGCAAATTCAACTAAGGGTAGATACTGGATCCACCATTTGGGTTCCCTATTACAATAAGCTTTTAGTATGTCTTCAATAACTTGGTTGACCTGTCGTGTTTGACCATTGGTTTGGGGATGGTAAGCAGTACTAAAGTAGAGTTGGGTTTCTAGAGCTTTGAATAGACTCTTCCAAAAGTTTGAGGTGAAGAGAGAATCACGGTTGCTGATGATTCTTTGGGCTAATTTGTGCAACCTATAAATTTTCTTAATGAAAAGCTTGGCGATATCGGAAGCCTTGTAATTGGTTTTTATAGGAATGAGGTGTGCAACTTTTGTTGACATATCAATGACTACCATTATGGAGTTATATCCTCCTTGTATCGAGGGTAATCCAACTATGAAGTCCATGCTGATATACTTCCATTTCATTTTAGGGATGTCAAGTGGCTAGAGCTTTCTTGGCAACTTGATGCGTTTGGCCTTAATTTGTTGACAGTTTAGGCATTCATTGATATACTTGAGTACATCGCCCTTGAGTCTTTTCCAATAGAAGCTTTAGGCATTCATTGACATACTTGAGTACATCACCCTTGAGTCTTTTCCAATAGAAGCTTCTTTTGACTATATTAAGAGTCTTAGCATAACCAGGATGACCCAAAAATGGAGAATAGTGAGCTTTCCAGAGTATTTTCCTTTTGAGTTCCTAACTTGTAGGAATACATAGTCTTGTCTTGTAATAGGCAAGTTCCTCGTTTATAGAAAAATCCTGATACTTAGTCTTGAGTTTTGGATTTGAATCCTTGATGGAAATTTCTCTTAACAAGTTCTGATAGCTTGGATCCTTCATTGCCTCTTCTTTAGCCATTTCTATGAGAGGATTATTGGGCATTGAAATCATTGTAGTAAGAGTTCGAGCCCTAGAGGGTTCCTCTAGGATTAGAGCATTAAGAAATGATTTATGGCTTCGAGCATCCGCAATCACATTCTCCTTGCCTGGTCTATACTTGATTTCAAAGTCAAATTCTTGCAAGGTCTCAATCCATTGGCATTGTCTCATATTGAGATCTAGTTGAGTAAAAATCCACTTTAGGCTTTTATGATCAGTGACTAGAGAAAACTTATTACCAAGTAAGTAATGTATCCATAATTTAAAGGCATGAATTATAGCAAGTAATTCTAGATCATGTGTGGCATAGTTTCTTTCGTGGATCTTTAATTTTCTTAAAGCATAAACTACTGGATGTCCTTCTTGCATAAGCATACAACCCAAAGCAAGAGAGCTTGCATCAGTTATGACTTCGAATTCTTTGCTTAGGTCGGGTAGCCTTAAGATAAGGGCGATTACCAAACTCTGCTTAAGCTTCTCAAAGCTAGATTGTTCGGCGGACATCCATGTAATGGAGACCTGCTTTTTTAGAAGGTCAGTGCGAGGTGCAGCAATTGAGGCATAGTCTTTAATGAAGACTCTATACCAACATGTTAGCCCTAGAAAGCTTCGCACCTCCTTGACCGTTGTCGGGGGTAGCCAGTCTTGTACATCTTGGACCTTGGCAGAATCTACTGAAATGCCATTTGTAGATACAATGAATCCTAGATATTCAATCTGCTTCTTAAAGAAGGCACATTTCTTCCTTTTAGCATATAGTTTGTGGGCTCTCACTATGTCAAGAATTATTTGTAGTTGTGGTCCATGGTCTTCTTCATTCTTGGAATATGTTAAGATATCATCAAAGAAGATGAGAATGAAGTCATCAAGGTAGGGTCGAAAAATGTCTTGCATCAACCTGTTGAAGGTGGCAAGAGCATTTGTTAACCCAAATGACATGACAACAAACTCATAATGACCGTACCTTGTGTTAAAAGCAGTTTTAGGGATATGTTCCTCCGTAATTCTTATTTGATAATATCCTGATTTAAGATTGATCTTCAAAAAGACCTTTGCTTCTTGGAGTCAATCAAACAACTCATTTATCCTGGGAATTGGATATTTGTTTTTCACTATCACCTGGTTTAATCCACGGTAATCGATACAAAAGCGGAGTGTTCCGTCTTTCTTTTTCTGAAATAGTACCGGGGCTCCCCATGGTGAATTACTTGGCTGGATGTATTCCTGGTCTAATAGCTACTTGAGTTGTTCGTTTAGCTCAATAGCTTCAGGACTAGAATGAGTTGAATTTCGTGATATACTTGCCTTGCTAGCGAGAGCTCTATCAGGCCTTTTAGAAAAACATCTGCATATTCTTTTAGCTACTCAAGACGCGTATTTAGGGGTGGATTTAGATCATTGCAAAATTTGGATACTTGTTGTGAAGCATCCATCATAGGTGCATATTTTAGAAGTGTTATGAATTTGGAGTAGTAGCAGGCTTCTAAGCTTAGGCTTAACTGCTTTAGATTGAAGAACTCATTCATCTTTTGGGCTTGGTATGTGGGCAGAAGATATCTCCCATGCACAATGTCCTTAATCTTCTCCCAAGTGATAGCACTTTCAAATGTTCTTTGATCCTTGCACCACTGTTTTCACCAAAGAAGACGGGCATCTCCTGTGAGTTTTAGTTTGGCGATCATGGCTTGATTTGATGGTGCAGTCCCTGCAAAAGTGAAATAGTCTTCCATAGATTCTATCCATGTTTCTGCTTCAATTGGAATATCTCTCCCTTTACCATCAAACTCCAGTGGCTTGTATTGCTTGAGAATAAATTTCTTCCTTGAGCTTTTGTAATATTGAGATTCAGGGTGACATTCTGAGGAATTATGAAATTTTATGATCAATTTTCTCTCCAACTATATTCAAGAAAGATGTTTACTTACTTAATCTACCTCATTAATTTAGAAAGGAAATTACGTACTACTTGTTCTTCTGATAACGATTAAGGTTTACACTTCAAAAGAGAGTTTTAATTTTAATCAGAAAAAAAAATCTCATCAAATGAATAACATCTATCCACTATTTTTTATTTATCAAACGGATGGACAAAAATAATTCTTTATGTCAATAGGAAGGAAGTACATTATTCAAGTAGTTCGGGAGCTCATGTTATCCTTGGAAAAGGTTCTTTTACCACAATCTAATCATGGCATTGTGATACATCCATTACATAGTAATCAAGATTCTGGGAATAGACATCCAGAAATCTATATTTCAGGGGAAGATTAGGTAATCCATCTTTCTTGTAGTTGCAACAACTGGAGCATCCTACAACCATGACTTGATTAGCCGGTACAACCCTTGTAGCCTCCTCATAGATGTACCAGTTTAATTTGACATGTCGCCCTCTAGTGAATATGTTTGAGTTTACTCTAACCTCATAGAAGAGATAAATCTTGGCAACCTTAAGGGCTTCCATCCACCTTAACCTCTTTACATTATTCTAGAGGTAAGCAAGACGGTTTGCATCAATGTAACAATACCCTCCGCTTAACATCCATCACCTTTCGTAATAAAAGGGTGAATAATTGTATATCTAATTTAATATTTGCATCATCTAGTTTTTCCAAATGAAGCAGAGGAGTGCATTACTGATATAAACATAACTTGGAAAATCAACAATCGTTCCAAAGGTTCATCTTTCTGCCAGAAATCAAGAACATATATTAATAAGAAAATATTTTACTATTTAAGGAAAAGATATTTTATGATATAAATATAACTAGTTTTATTTACTTGCATCATATCCTACATCAATATGCACTCTAATACCCACTATAACGTGCCTGCCCGAGATTTCCTTGGTGGTACGTTCTTAGTAGTCCATCAAGAGATGTCCTAGGGAAGCGCCGTCTAGAATTTTTATGAAAACCCTCGAAGTTTGCTAACTAGGCTCACTTGAGTCTACCCCATAGTGGAAGTTTCGACCGTTCCCACGAGGATCAACGTGAGACTTTCTGGTCAAATCTATTACTAACGGTTGAATAGTATTAGTGGTTCAAGATTCCATCTCCCATAGGAATTCTTGACTGAAGTGGACTTATGTTGTAATGGGTTCAAGAGAATGGGAGAAGTATGACACTTTAATCCCTTTTTCCCAAGGTTCTAAAGTGATGCGAGTCAGGCTTTCTGGTTTATAATGGTCCATCAAAAGTGTGATTTTTATTCTTTCTTAGGAAAGCTCTCGGCTTACCAAGTCCACCCAGCCATAGGTTTGGATCCATTGAGGGTCCATCCTCTCGCTTCCCTCAAGAGAGTAGTTTTAGTTACCTAATTACCCACCACTTTAGGTTCAACATATAAAAATAGCTTCTTTGAATTATCTCCTAATGCAAATTTGTTACACGCCTTTAATTCACGACACAAAAACAGAGTAAATCAATTCCTTCTTAATACTTCCTTTCAGAAAAATGATTTTTTTACAATGTTTTCTATTCTAAGGTATTATTCTCTCCAAGTTCCGTTCCCCAACTAGTTTGGAACTTCTAGGACACAGTCTAGAAATCAAAGGGTAGTTAGCAGTTCGTAAGAGCCTAAAGAGTTTATGACCAGAGCCCCCTAGTATCCTTACCTCCTCCTGCTGACTAGAATTCCCTACAACAAGACCTTTTGCGTCATGATTGGTCTAATCTCAACAAAAAAAGAAAGAAAAAACCCCTTGGAGTAGGTTTTATTCATGCTGGCCTTAGGGAGGTCTAGCGCCGTCAAGAACACTCAGTCGGTATTCTGTACTCACCAGAATGCTGCCTCAGTTGGCGATCTATATTCAGTCATCCATCTTTTAGCTTGCTAATTTTAGAAAAAATCAGTATCTAATTTACAATCACAAACATCTTATTTCGAATGTATTATACATAAACTTTTTAACGAGTTTATTTCATTGGACTGAATCTAAATAAGAAGTTTATTTCTTGAGGATAACCCCTTTGGAGTTTCGTGGGTCCTTGCCCGCAATAAAAGAAAATCTTGGTTAGTTTAATTACGAATAGTATTCTTTGGCAATTTCATCTCAAGGTCTCTTTCATATCGAGGATTAGCATTCGTGATTACCCATCAATAGTCTTGTTCGATTAACACAAATAAACAATATTGACTCTTTTAGGGACACAATACTTTCCTTGTGCTCGCTTAGGTTCATCTTGTACAGACCCAAGTTGCCCCTTGGAATTTACAGTTAAGAATTCTTTTAAAAATATTATATGTAGGAATTGAATAAATCCTTATTTTTTGAATCCAGCTTTTATTACCCGTTCATGGAATGGCAACCTGCTAGCTGTTTTTATTTTTAAAAAATAGTACATGAGGATCCATGACGGGTGCTTGGTTGATAGTATTTGTGGCTTCGTTTGTAATCCCCGTACTCGCCATTCCATTTGTAGTAATTGTGTCCACAGCGTTATTGGCAGCTCCTACTTCTGCGTCCTTCGTAACTTTCTTCTTCAGGGTCATGGTCTTTAATTACAAGTTGCAACATCTTCCTCTCCTTCTTCTATTTTTTTCAAGATTTTTAAGCTTCAAAGCTTAAAGCTTTGTGATTTATTTTACTTGCCAAGTTATAAATGTGTTTGTTCAAATTCGACTTATGGCTCACAACTCTCGTTCACGCAGTAACTTTCCGTGAGATGGATGGCTACGGTCCTTGTCAATTGTCGAGTTACGATCCTCGGGTCATTTTGCTCGAGATCTTCTCTATTTAATGATTTAGAGTTCTTCAAGTCCATTTTGTGAGAAGTCGGGAATATTTGAAATTAAAGTTGGGATATCACACAACCATATCCAATGAGTAGAAAGTTTCATTTTGGACATGGAGCAACATTAGCCCTCCCAACACCCAATGATCAATTACTAAACACACCTAGGACATTAATCCAACTAGTATGTGAGAACACTTGCACCAATCATAATTCTTCCACAAAGCAATGGGTGTATGCAATACATAGAGAGTCCAATGGAAGAAGAGATGTATTTGAACCCTTACATCTCATACAATAAAGAGAGCAATCAAGTCCTTATGGATTATAGACCAATTCCGATAATGACCTTGGGCATTATCTATGTAGCCATGCCATTCAAATTGATGAATGCTCCTACTACCTTCCAATGCCTCATGTGTGCTATATTCAAAGAGATGCTAAGAAAATAATTGAAAGCATTCGTGGATAATCTATACATTCACACCAATTGGGAGGAACACTTAGAGAAGCTTCGCACATTTATTTATTGTATCTAGCAAAGAAGAACTCTACATAGCAGATCTCACACCATACTGGGTGGAAGACATTGTTTCAAACTTAGAAAAAGGGATCCCAAACCATCCAATTGAGAAAGCATAATTGAGTCGACTTATTTTGAAAATTCAAATGTACTAATTGATTATTGGTTAGAATATATCAATTTGGTTAAGATGGTCTTTTAAGGAGGTGCATTTGTGAGTATGAGATGCACAATGTGCATACAAAAGCACATGCAGGAATCGCACATGGACACTTCAATGGAGACACAACTACAAGAAAAGTACTCCAATCCCAATTGTGGTGACCTATGCTTTTTCGTGATGCAAAAAAATTTGTTAAGCATTGTGATGAGTGTCAGAACATGAAGATACCTATGTGGAAGGAAAAAATGGTATTGAGACCTATCATTACTAGACAAACATTTGAAAAATGGGACATCGGTTTCATTGGGCCAACTAGCCTCATAACTCAATTCTCATAAGCCAAATATATCATTGTGGCTCTACATATTACCTCACAAAATGGGCAAAGGCATAAGTGAATAGAAAGAACGATGCAAGGACCATGGTGAATTTTCTCTTGGAGCAAGCAATCTCCAAGCTTGGCTACCCCATTGGTCTTGTAAGTGACCAAGGAACACATTTTGTTGATGCAGTCATTGCTCATTTACTATCCACCTTCCTAGTTATCCACACAAAATCTTGCCTATACTATCCACTGGCTAATGGGAAAGTGGAAGCTAGAAACAAAGTCCTAGTTAATGTATTGCTGAAGATAGTCTTAGTCTCTTATAGTAACTAGGATAACAAGTTGATGGCAACTTTCTGGGTATATAGAAGAGCCTACAAAACAACCACAATCCAAACCCCTTTCAAGTTGATGTATGGAACACATGTAATCTTACCAGTTTAATTCTTTGTTCCAATCCTATACGTTGCTATCCAAGCATGTTAGGAAGGCAGGGAAGTCTAGATTGATTGTTTGGTAGAATTGGAATGCCTCTCACAAATGGAAATAATTGCCACACATGCAATGATCTATGAAAAAGAAAGGAGGGAAGATTGATTTGACAAACATAGTAAACAATGGGATTTTGAGAAAGGCAACTTGGTGCTACTTTATTTCATCATAGGCCATAAGCAAAAAATGAAATTCAAATGTCTTTGCCTTTCTATGTGCAACATATTAGCAGGATTAACAATGTGGAGTTGGAAATATTGGAAGGTGAAGAGGTCCATTTCTCCAATGGAAGTCATGTCAAGAAATATTTCTAGTCCACTCATCCATTGTATGAGTCTCCTGTGTTAGTACCGATTGTTGCTATACATATATTTACCATCACAAAAATCAATCTTGAAGACGAGGAACCAAATTCACCCGCTTATTTGAGGTTGAAAATCAAGGCAAAAGAAAACCACACCATTAATGCCTTAATTGATGAAGCCAGTCAAAACATCCTTATATACAATGATTGGATAGAGATAGAACAACCTCCATGGATTCCTGCAATGGTTAAGGTCAACTTGCATGGGGGTACATTCTATTCCTTACTAGGAAAATGCAAAATTGTGGTGAGTATCGAGATTGAGAGCATCCTAGTGATCTTCTATGTACTTCCAAAAACTAAAGGGTAGGCAAAGAAATGCTCTTAGGCAAAATGTTCAAACGTCAAACACAATGTCCCATCAACCATAAGCCCAACACATTCATTTCACCATTGTAAATGTGTTAACCATCACTACTTTTAGCAAGGATAAGCTAGCTCCTACAAAGCTAACAATACCAGTGGGTCCCTAGAAAGAAACCTAGAAATAGAAAACCTCGTGTCAATGTGGACCACCCATCTAGACCCACTTATTGTAGGTCAAGACTGAGGCGCCAAAACTACAGGAAACAAATGAGTGCCAAGCAATGATGGGTTTCCAAAACCCTATTGTATGCACAAGGGTACTATGAGGGCAATAGGTGATTGTGGCTTCTTAGGAATTCTAGAATATGTACTATTAGCATGTTAAAGATCATGACCACAATAGGGGCCCCAAAGTCCGCCTTGTTGTCAAGATTGCCACCCACTCCAAAAGATAACAAACACATTCATAAGAAGCTACACATAAAGCTTCTCATAATTTCAATGATGAGTTTCCTTCTGGTAGCACAAGACTAGAATCCATAAACTCTACATGACCTTCAACCACCTCACCCACCATGGCCAACCACCTCACCCACAACTGGCTCCCCAAGATAGCATTCTTCCAATGACCAACCATCGACCAATGCTAGAAAGACAACATCCACAACCATGACCCATCCTATGCAACCTACAAAAGATCACCAAGCAAATCCTCCCCCCATGAGGTTAGGTAATGGTATCCACCAAGTATGTAGCACCAAACCTGAACCACCCCTAGGATTTCATCCCTCATATATCATACCCTCTCATAGTCAAACTCACTATAGACGGTTTTTGATACTTGTGAAAGTCTTTCGATAGCATCCAATGACTTGACAATAGAATTACTTTATATTCTTGTAGCTATGAACATCTAGACCTAGGACTTTTGAATTATGATATAGCTGCAACTTTCAAGACCCTTTCTTACTCATGGGAAGAATATAAATTCATTTTCACAAAACACCTTGCCATCTTGGAAGAGCTGATAGCTACTCCACTAACTAGAGAGCAAGCTCTCAAGGGATGCTTGATTACATCCTTTAAATGTAGCTATGTAGAGATCACACATGAATCTAGAGGAATTAGATAATCTTGCCAAGTTTGAGTTCCTATTTCTATAGAAATGATAATGTCCTAAAGGAGACACACAAGATAATTACCAAGGGATAACAAGCTCCTAACAAGTAACATTGTTAAGAAGAGAAGCTCTACATCTTGTGGCTATGGCCAATCTTCTCCTCTTTCACTTTACTTTATGGGAGTCATCCCCTTTGCATAATCTATGGTTGCCACCCCTTTGCATAATCTACAACGGCCTTCAAATGGGCCTACAAATCCCAACAGCAATCAAATTGGTCTCGTCTTGTGGTAGTCCTAATCTCCTTGGCTTTGCAAAGTCATGTGTAGTTTCATACACTTTAATAAGACAATCTGAGCTAGCCCAAGTTGAAGAATTGTTAACCTGAGGACTTATTAGGCCCAATAGTTCTCCTTTTGGTGCACATGTCGTATTAGTTAAAAAGAAAAATAACACCTATAGGATGTGCATTGATTATCATGCCCTAAATAAGATCACTGTCAAGAACAGATATTCGATCCCTAGGGTAGACGACCTCATGGATAAACTACAAGGGGCTACAATATTTAGCAAGATAGATCTTAAATCTGGATACCATACGACTGGATACATCTGATATTTTCAAAATTAAATTTAGAACATAATTTGGACATTATGAATTCCTTGTTATGCCTTTTGATTTAACTAATGCACCAGCTACATTCAGTTGTATGATGAATCACATATTTTTGAAGCATTAGCATTGTGTCATTGTTTTCTTTGATGACATATTGGTTTTTAGTAAGAATGAGATCGAGTATTATGAACATTTATCCTTGGTTTCCAAATTATTAAAAGACAATCAATTATATGCTAATCTGAAAATAATGAATTTTTCCAAACCCACATTAAATACTTAGGGCATATTGTTTCATCTGATGGTATTAAAGTTGATCCTAAAAATATAGAAGCAATTTTGAATTGGCCGATACCTAAAAATGTGCATGAATTATGTTCTTTCTTAGGTCTTGCTAGCTTTTACAAAAAAATTTGTGAGAAATTTTTCATTGCTTGCATTATCTTGAGAAAATTACTAAAGAAATGTATTGTATAGCATTTGCCTGATAATTAGCAAAAGCCTTTTGATTTACTGAAACATGCCTTAACACGTGCCCTTGTTTTGCAACTACCTGATTTAATAGACCATTATTCCTAGTAGTCACTGACGTTAGTGGATCTAGAATAGGAGTTGTCCTTATGTAAGATTCACATCCCATAGCCTACTCTAGCTATAAACTTAAACCATCTAAACTCAAGTATTCTACCTATGATAAGGAATTGCTAGCAGTAGTACAAGCTTTACGTCAATGGAAACACTATTTAATGGGATCTGAATTCATGATCAAAATTGACCAACAAAGTATCAAGCATCTCTTTAGTCAACCATAAATTTCTGACCGCCATATTAAATGGGCTGCTTTTATTCAAAGTTTTCATCCACTTATCCAATACCAACCTGGAAAAAAGAATGTTTTTGTCGATGCCTTAAGTAGAAGACCAACTATATTTCATTCCATGCAAGAAAACATTTAACTACATCTCAAGCTGCTCAATTGTTTTTAAAAACTGTTTTCACTAACCATGGTTTGCCAAAAGTTATTATTTCTAACCGTGATTCTAGATTCTACAATAATTTTTGGACTACTTTGTTTGCTAATTAGGTACAAATATTGATTTTTCATCTGCATTTTCTCTTGAAACCAATGGGCAAACAGAAGTTACTAACAGTACAATTTTAGATCTTTTGCATGCATACACAATTTTAAAACCACAAACATGGGATACACACTTGCATTTACTTCAGTTTCCATACAACAACACACCACATACAACTACATAGAAAGCACCTTTTGAAATAATTTATGGATATAGATTGCCTACACCTATTACATCATTGTCAAACAAAGTTCAAGCTACTGATGATATTACTAACATGCATGTTACTATTTTTTATGAAGTTAAAGATATGATTGCGAAAGCCCATCAATCATACACAAAACAAACTAACAAGAAAAGAAAAGCTATGAGTTTCAAAGTTGATGATTATGTTTGGTTAGGCATTGAAAACAGAAGATTACAAAGTGTTAAGAAACACCCTGTTGTTAAGTTAGCCCCTAGATTTTATGGACCTTTCAAGATCATTCACAAAATTAATGATAATGCATTTAAATTAGAACTACCCCAACATTGGAAAATCCACAATACTCTTCATATCAGTTTGTTACGACCTTTTAGAGGCCAATTACCTATTCATCCGATCTATGAAAACCCTCCTTTGTTAGAATAAGAAATTGAAATCCTTGAACTCGAAACTATTCTAGACGCTCATTATATGACCATTAGAACTGGCCGTAGATATTCTAGATATTTGGTAAAGTTTAAAAATCATCATGTTGAAGAGGCCCAATGGATGCACGCTCATGACCTAAGTGCTTACCCCTCGCTGCTTGCTCCACATTGAGCTAATAGCAATTGAGGACAATTGTTATCCCACCTCGGGGGGGTATGATACCAGGAGGCATATTCCACAGTGGATTCCGTGAGTTTTTATTCTTATTCCATGGTGGATTCCATGAGGCTTTGCGGTGGATTCCGTAAAACTATTTTATTTGTTGGGGCTCGTACACAAGGTGGATTCCTTATATGAGAAGTTGACAAGGATGCTTCTCCTTTTCGAGCGTCATATTAATTTAATGTACATGTGGGTGATTCTGCAAAATACATATTTAAATTAATAGATGTTTATGAGTTTAGAGTGCGAACTCGTATTAAATTAAGGTTAGGACAGAGTTCCAACCTATTTATTTATTTTGTAGCTGAAGACTGCTAGTATTCACTTTTTTCGATTTAATTTTATTATTTTCTAGCAATTGTGAATGCTTCAATTGATGTGCAGAGTAGGCAGCGGTAGCATTGGGAAGCACTGGGTGATTGCGTGTATTTAGATTACTTAGAAGAAATTATCATTTTTTATGGACGCACACCTTATCATTAAAGACGTGGCACTATATTTATTTAGGTGCACTTATTTATTGAAGCGCTCAATAAATATTTATTATTTTGTATACACATGGGCACTCAGTTTAGATATTTCATTATTGGACATTGTATTTGGGCACAGCCTGACTTTTGGGCCGCCCAACCGCTTTCTTCTTTATTTGGACAAAAGCTAGCACAAAAGCCAAAAGCATGCTAATTGTAAAATTGGGCTATTTTTGAGCTTTGAGATGAATAAATTTATAAATACATGCCTTGTGGAGCGCTCACACAGGGCATGGGGGGAGATTGTACCCAATTGGTCTTTTTGCCTCATGTTGTGCAAGTCTATTCTCTTGAATTTTGAGCTTAAAGTAGAGTTCTTTGTTCTTGGGGACCTTTCGGCGCTTGCTACGTAGGCATCCAACATCCGATTTGTGCACGAATCATCATGGAAAATAGTAGAATGTATTTGCACTTTATACTTATGGAACACTTCAAAAGGCAACATGCCAATACTCATATGATGAGTGTTATTGTGACAAAATTTAGCCAAATCTCTGGTCCTAAAGAAGCTTGAGTATTGTGGCAAAAATGGTGAAGATAGGCTTATAACCACTTATTAATGTGCTTCATTTATCCATCCATTAGGGTGATAGGCCATGCTAGGAATCGACTTAGTGCCAATAGAAGAGATAGACTCTACTAAAAATTACCCATAAATTTAGTATCACGATCTGATAGTATCTTTAATGGCATTCCATGAAGCTTGAATGCACTCTCCATGAACTGACCAACCACTTGTTTGGCTATAAATTAGACTTTAATTGGGATGAAATGGGCATATTTCGTCAATCAATCAATAACCACATAAACGCTATTCAAACCATGCTTCATTCTTGATAGCCTTGTGATAAAATCCATGCTTATATCAATCTATTTCCCTCGAGGAATAGATAATGATTGAAGTAATCCATCATGTAGAAGCATGGAATTTTTATTTTGTTGACACGAAAGACATTGCATTACATAATCTTTATCATCCCTTCGAATTTCCTTCTAATAAAAACTATTATGGATAGTGCCAAGTGTCTTAAATAGTCCATGGTGACCCACCAAAGGTGAAGAATGCATTTCTTGCAAAATGTGATGCTTGAAGGATGTTTGAGGCATCAAATAAACTCATCCTTTGTACCACAACAATCCATTATGCCATGTAAAATTGGGATACTAGTGGTTGCATTTTTATCAAGCAAATACTCTTCTTGTATATTATGGATCCACTCTTTGTATAAGGGAGGATAAAAGAGAGTGAATATGCCCATATTCTTGACAAAGTATTTGTCATGATATTATCTTTTACCTGCCATGTAGAAAATGTCAAAGTCATAGCCTTGAAGTGTAAACATTCACTATCATTGCTTAGGAGATAAAGTGGGCTAAGAAAGAAAATATTTCAGCACTCTTTGATCACTCTTGACCTTAAAGTGACTGCCATAAATATAATGATACTACTTTTTGATTACATGAAGAATGACTAGCATTTTCTACTCATAAATATGAAGTTGACGTTCCTTTCATCCAATTTTTTGATTCTCATAAGCAATTACTCCATGATCCTTATATAAAATAATCCTGATACCTCTTCCATTGATACCCTCAGATATAGTGAATTCCTTAGAAAAATCTAGACATACTAGAATGGGTGTTGAAATTAACAAAGATTTCAGCTCATTGAAGCTTTGGTCTGCTATGGAATTCCAAAAAAAAAGATTCTTTCTTCAACATGTTAGTTAATGGAGCCACAATATGAGTATAATTTTTAATGAACCACAGATAGAACGAAGATAATCCAAGGAAACCTCTCAAAGAAGTGGAAGTAGTAGGGGTAGGCCAATTCTTGACACATTGTATCTTCTTTCAGTCCACTCTAATTCCACACTCACTGACTATATGGCCCAAGTACTTCATCTTGCATAAAAGAACATTTGGATTCTTTTGCAAAGAGTATGTACTTTCTTAATATGTTAAACACATTTCTTACATGCTTTAAATACTCATCTTTGGACTTACTATATACGAGGATATCGTTGAAAAAGACAAGGACTGTCTTGAACAAAAATGGCTACAAAATCTTATTCATTAGGGCTTGAAAAGTGGTTGGAGCATTTGATAGTCCAAAAGGTATCACTTGAAACTTATACAATCTCCTTTTAGCTCTAGTATCCTAAACAAAGGTCGATCTTTGTAAAAACCTTAGCATCCTTGAGTTCTTCTAGAAGATCATCAATGTGAGGAATGGGATACCGTTTTTTAATGGTAGACTTATTCAATTACCTATATCCATTTCTTTCTTCTTCACTAATAGTACTAGAGAGGTAGAAGGTGATTGGCTTGGTTGTATCAAATCCATTTGTAGCAACTCTTTAACTTGATGCTCCACCTCTTCACACTCAAACTTAGATAATTTGTAAGGAGATTTATTAATGGACTTGGTATTAGGGACCAAGTCAATCAAGTAGTCAACCTCTCTGTTAAGTGACAATGAAGGTGGGGACTAAAATATGTATTTGTATTCCTCTAAAAAATGATTTAAGTCTCAATTCTTCTTCTTTTGAGTAGGTGCGACCTAATCTTCATTCTCTTTAGAAATAAGAAGAGCAAATGCACAAGACTTGGCATTGATCCCTCTTTTTAATTTCTTCATGGGAATGAGCTCCATGTATTTATATTCCACTCCATGCAAGGTAATTGGCTGTCCATCCCAAAAGAATTTTATTTGCATTGTACTTAAATCCATAGTGAATAATTTTCATCCAATCACATCTAAGGACTATGTCAATAGATCTCATTTCCAAGGCTACAAGATCAACTTTAATAGCACATGATGGTGTAGCTTAGGCCCTTCCAAAGATTTGGTATTCACAAAGCTATGTGTGCAACCTGTATCCACAAGAATATAGGCAACTTTGCCATTTACAAGCCCTTTAAGCTAAAGAGTATTCTCATATCTACTACCTATCCATGCATCATGAGATATAGTACATAACATAGAAGAACCACTCGGGTCAAAATGGAACCTGTCCATAGGATCATAAAACTCTTCGTGTCCAACTTCTTCATCTTTATGTGGCTCCTCTACTATAGGTAAGGTTGACATTTGAAAAGTTCACTCTCATCGACTTCCTCATCCGATCCCTCTTTTATAATCATGTTGATTTTAGCTCCCTTTGATTTGCATTTTGTCTTATGGTGAGGGGTCCATTTCTCTCTGCACTTGAAACATAAGCCTTTGTTATAGATCTCTTTCAACTTGTCATTAGACACATGCTGTCCTTATGAATTGTTAGCTATAGGTTTCCCTCCAAAATATGCCCTTTTAAATTTTGATCTAAATTCAACATTGGGCCTTGGATTTGATCCTTGTTTTATGCTATAAATAGTAGGGAAGATTGGAACCTTGATATAAGCATTTTGGAACTTGACCTCTTTTCTAAATAGTTCCCTTTGTTGGCTAAATTGCTAGTCCAATCTTGAAGATTGATTTGAAAATGTATTTTTCACAATTTAGGCTGAAATGAAGATAGATCCATATGGTACTTTTGGCTATACTGGTCAACAAGTTGAATTGTGTCATCTATGTTCTTGGGCTACGTTGCACCTACCTTCAAAGAAATATGTGAATCAAGCATGTAAATGTACTTATTTAGCTTGGTTATATTAGTGATTCTTTCTATATACATGGATAGATTCAATAATATATTTGAATAACCATGTATGGACATCCTCTTTGCTTCAAGTTGTACCACTTTCTTTGCAATGTTTCCTTCTCCATTGGAGATACAAACACATCAAACATTACCCACTTAAATTCATCTCAAGTACCAAACTCTTCCCTAATCTTTTGCACATACCTCCACCAAGTATGGGCAGCGTCATCGCCCCATGGGTAGACTATAAAGTATATTTCAAGCTTATTAATCCATTCTTCCCATTCCATAGGCAAAGAATTATCTCCCTTGAAATTGGTAACGTTGTTTTTTTCCTTATATTCATGATCATTGTAAGATGACTGATTGGAATTGGGCTGTCCGAAGGATTGTTGTCTCTAAGAATCTTTGTTTCATGAATGTTGCTTATGATAGGGCTGTCTATTTTGATTGCTATCAAACCCTTGATAAGGGGATTGACCATTGCCATGATTTGAGGGTCTTTCAAGTGATTGACACTCTCTTAGGAGTTGATCATGTATACCTCTTTGTCCACTATCATGTCTATCATCAAGATTTACTTCCACTCTTAGTGGGATAGTAGCGGGCTAAGTATAGAATGACTTATATAAAAGGGATCACATCCATGTTCATTTTCATTAATTCTCACATCCTCTTCATGTATAGAGTCATTCTTTTGGGTGTAGTGAGGTCTAGACTTACTCTTGGTCTAATATGTATCTCTAATTTGGAAGGCTCTCCCTTCTCAAAAATTATAGGGTGAAGAAGTGGAGTGGAATATGGGTTTGGGGATGGAAAATTAGCAACATTAGGTTGTGCTTCCTACATTTTGCTTCCCAAAATCTTGATAATAGTGATTAGCTCATCAAATTTACTTTTATTGACTTACTAAGCAAGTATATTCCCATAAGAATCCATAAGAATCCCTTCATTCATGTTGTTCAACTCCTTTGACAATTGTTGGTAACCATTGGAGCCTTGAGATATATGGAATTATGCATTCTCTAGATGACTATACTAAGCATTAATTGCACTTGTACCATCATTATCATCCTGGTGTTGGTTGAGTTCAAGATTAGATCCATTAGGCTTAGATTGGTAGGTCCTAACATCCTCATTGATTGTTTTCAGAATTTAGTCATTTCTCTTATTCTTGGCCATCTTGAATACAAACTGTCTACAGTGACCAACGGTCACAAAATTTGCAATAACTTTTGTTGGCAATCCATCGGCTTGAAACCTTGGCAACAAAGTTCCCTATCTACCTATGATCACTAGTTTATGTTAAAATCACTTTTGCTTATCCTGGAACCAAATTTAGTACCATGTCCAAAACTATTTAGGCACCTATTTAGACTCTGTTCACCCTTGTAATACCTTGTAAGTGGTTTTTCCTTTGCAAAGACATGTGTAATATTGCAATGCACCTATAGGGTACTTGCATCACCTGTAGTAAATCCTTAAAAGTCATAAAAGCACCTGCAAGTACTTGTTCCAACCTAAAATACATTTTAAATTGTTTAAAATACCATGTTTTGTCCTTGTTACGTTGAAATGAATCTGTAAAACCCATAATAAGGCTGAGGGAAAGCTGGGATTACTGTAGGGGTACAAAATAGGACCCAATCCACTACCATAGTATCATCTTCACTCCTCCTCAACGTTGTACCTGTGTGAGGGATAAAATGGTAGGATAGACATCTACATGGGATCTAAGACTTGGGGGGTGTGCAATTTTTCTTCCCAAGCTAGGTTGTGCAACCCTTCAGGACCTTTGATGTGAGGGAGGGTCGCCTCTCTTTTGTCTCACATCTCACTCAACATCCACTATTTTCCTCACATGTATCTTGACATAGCAATTGATGCTAGTTTAGTTATGATGTGCATGGGTAGAAATAACTATCTGATCCTTGCCATGAAATGTAAGTGGGAATAGGAAAATGGATTGAAATTGAATGAGAAAGGACATGGATTTCACCCTTTTACATTGACTCGTTGCATTACAACCAAATAAGGAGGGCCAACTTTAGAAACATAGACTAATGTAGCAATAGTATTTTAGCATGACATTTACACCAATATAGCAAGATAACACTCTAACTAACAAGGCAAGTACACTAATTAATGTCCAATGACAACATTGAAATATGGATTACAAGGTGCATCCATCAATATAACATGCACATTAATATAGCATCAAATCACTTGAATTGAATGTGCATCCATTGTGGGATGCTTACATTAATATGCAAATAGACATAGACCATTAACTCACACACACAAGGTAAATATTATGTTACAAGGCAAACATGCACATGGACAGTGCATTAAGGTAAGCATACCAACTGACACTTAAAGCATGCACATTATAGCATTGAATCACTTGAATTGAATGTGCATCCATTATGGGATGCTTACATTAATACACACATAGACATAGACCAATGTAGCAAGAAAATAACAAGACATTACATCATAAGATAAACACACACATGGATATTACATCACAAGAAGAACATGCATATTAATATTGAATTGCATCAATTTCATTGAATGTGCATCCATTGTGGGATATGCACGTTAAAATCAAATCAAGAAATCTAAATTGCATGTAGAAATAGCATGCAGAAGTGCCATGGAAATTAGCATACATATTAATATAGCCCATGTTATGAAATGAATAACTACAATTTAAAAAATGGGAGAGAGAAAGTGCCCTAAGCAATGGATTGAAGGAGTCTCCTATCTCAGCTACAAAACAATGCAAGAAATCAATAATATTATATTAGCATGTAGTGTTAGAATTTACCACAATCACAAAAAAGGGAGAGAGAGTACCTATTCCAATTGACCAAACTAATTTGAAAAACAATCCAAAGCACACAAACATTAATGCTTTGATCTAAAATGCACACAAAATCCATAATGACCTAAAAAATGCAACTTTATAATGCAGTATTCTATTGATTAACTCTTGGAAATGATTAGGGTATATGCATGCATTCCCAAATAAGAGGGGAATGCAATACTAATCAACTAATAGAATCTGACAAAAGAGAAAGGTGCATGCGTGATGCATGCATTCCCAAATAAGAGAAAGGTGCATACATGATGCATGCAGTTTCTCATAGGAGTAAATGATGATAATGAAAAAGGTTAAAAGGTGCATACATGATGCATGCAGTTTTGCATAGGAGTAAATGAGGATAATGAAAAATGTAAATAATAGAGATAGAAATAAGAATAACCAACGAATGGAAATATTGAATATGGAATCAAATGCTTTTTGTGTAGAATTAAATGAGTAAGAATGTATGCAATACCTATAAGGCATACATATAGGCACAATGTTACCTTCACCAACAATGATGGATGAAGGGGGAATATATAAATACCTACAATTCAGCACTAAGAAAACGTTACAAAATGGATAGTGAAATGGATGGGTAAAGATATGAGATTCTTGCAATAGAATCTTGCCAAGCATGGTAGCCTCTTGTTCGTTGTTAGAGAAGAAACCCTTATTGCCTACCAAAACATGATGAACTTGCCCAGCAGGCAACCATAGGGTTTGTTGCAATGTATTGGAGCTTGGGTCTCACTACCACATAGGCAGTAGTCATGCAATTGGATGAAGGAGCCCCATGTACTCAGGGGGAGAGAGAGAGAGAGAGAGAGAGAGAGAGAGAGAGAGAGAGAGAGAGAGAGAGAGAGAGAGAGAGAGAGAGAGAGAGAGAGAGAGAGAGAGAGACGGGGGGAAGGCCAAGAAGTGACTTTTTTGAGCGACCTTTTTTTGGCAATTCCTCTATTCTTGTTCCACATAGTTCACTTTTTATTCCACTCTTAGATGTACTCACCTTCACCATCACCTTCACTCTCACTCACTCACACACACACGCACACACACACACACACACACACACACACTCTCTCTCTCTCTCTCTCTCTCTCTCTCTCTCTCTCTCTCTCTCTCTCTCTCTCTCTCTCTCTCTCTCTCTCTCTCTCACACATTTTCAATACAAAAATATTTGTGCAAGTACTCTAGGTTTGATAGAGCTTATATTACATTGGATTATGACATGTGTTGCAACAAATAGTTCGCTATTTACTTGTAAATAGCTCTCTCTCTCTCTCTCTCTCTCTCTCTCTCTCTCTCTCTCTCTCTCTCTCTCTCTCTCTCTCTCTCTCTCTCTCTCTCTCTCTCAATACAAAATAATTTATGCAAGCAATCCACATCTAGATTTGTATTACATTGACATCTAGCAAGTGTACTATTGTTCTACAAACTAAGAGACAATGATAGTAAACAATTATCATAGATTTTGATCATAGCTAACCAAGCAAGGTATGTATGTATTTTCTCAACAAAATAAAATACATTTGCTCTAAGAATTAGTATAGTCTTTGTTTTTCTAGTCACACTATGGGCGATGTTGGGAAATTTCTTCTACTTCCAAATATGAGATGTAAGTTATCTTTGATAAGCATGGATTGGTGTATGTTTTACATGTTTACATTTGCATCCATTCCAAACATTCACTAAACATTTATGCATGGCTCTAGTAACCTCATTAAACCTTGGTTAAAAAATAAAAACTCATTATTAAAGCTTGAACATTTGTGGATTGTTTATTGTGGTGGCAAGAAGGGATATTGATTGGTAAAAACAAGTATAAATTTGCTGCTCAATCAATATGCTGAGAGAGAGAGAGAGAGAGAGAGAGAGAGAGAGAGAGAGAGAGAGAGAGAGAGAGAGACCATCATCTTAATCTCTTATTGTGCATGTATTTGCTAAATTGACATCATGTTGCTGTAATATCAATATTCATATGCTATAAAATATAGTTATACTTCTTTGAGCTAATCGTATGTGTGGGCATGTTAGGACTTTCAATATATACACACATACATATGTATATATATTAATGAGAGAGAGGGAGAAAGAGAGAGATTTTTAGTGACAATAGTTTTTGAATAAGAGAGAGGAGAGAGAGATAGAAACAAGTTCTTAATGAGACACATACACAACCTGTACTTGCATGTGCACACACATACACATGGAGAGAACAATCAGTGTAGATTTGTCTAGTGTATATTAAAGAACTAAAGACATAGCTTTAAAGATTATTGCTCATAAAAACTCTAATCTACCTTGACTAAATAATTCAGCGATGGTTTGTTTAATCTTTAAAATCAAAAATATATTCTAGATACTTTGAATGTAAGGAATTTCAATCGGAAGGATATTAGGTCAATGGAGAAGAGAGGGAGGAGAGAGAGATAAAAATAACTTTTGGATAAGAGAGTTAGAGAGGAGATAAAAACAATTATTGATGAGAGACAAGAGAGAGATGTCTTTTTAAACATCATTGATAGAGAGAAGAGAAAGAAATATGAAAAGTAGTTTGGATAGAGAGGTACCTTTTTCAAATTAATGTAGGAGATGCCCAAAAGTAGTATCTTTACTATATTAATGAAAGGTCAGGGGGTTGGCCACGTGGTAGGCTCCCGCTCCTCTCAAGCTTGTTGGGGTGGGAACCACGTGGCATCCCCCTTCTACTTATATTAGCTGGAGGTTTTAGGGCACCACATGTTGCCTTGTAGTGCGGCCTAAAACCTCCCATGGCTCGCTTATGCATGCTTCCACACTCCCCATTTCATGCTTGGATGGCATGTTATAAGTTGCCTCTCTCTCTCTCACCCATGTATGCAAGCATGCCAACATCGGCCAGTTCCCCAACATCTGATGTTTCAGAGTCCACGTCCATGTTCATGCTTCATGCTCAATATTAGACAGAGCATCGGTGCTCTCTCTCTCTCTCTCTCTCTCTCTCTCTCTCTCTCTCTCTCTCTCTCTTAATACAAAATAATTTATGCAAGCAATCCACATCTAGATTTGTATTACATTGACATCTAGCAAGTGTACTATTGTTCTACAAACTAAGAGACAATGATAGTAAACAATTATCATAGATTTTGATCATAGCTAACCAAGCAAGGTATGTATGTATTTTCTCAACAAAATAAAATACATTTGCTCTAAGAATTAGTATAGTCTTTGTTTTTCTAGTCACACTATGGGCGATGTTGGGAAATTTCTTCTACTTCCAAATATGAGATGTAAGTTATCTTTGATAAGCATGGATTGGTGTATGTTTTACATGTTTACATTTGCATCCATTCCAAACATTCACTAAACATTTATGCATGGCTCTAGTAACCTCATTAAACCTTGGTTAAAAAATAAAAACTCATTATTAAAGCTTGAACATTTGTGGATTGTTTATTGTGGTGGCAAGAAGAGATATTGATTGGTAAAAACAAGTATAAATTTGCTGCTCAATCAATATGCTGAGAGAGAGAGAGAGAGAGAGAGAGAGAGAGAGAGAGAGAGAGAGAGAGAGAGAGAGAGAGAGAGAGAGAGAGAGACCATCATCTTAATCTCTTATTGTGCATGTATTTGCTAAATTGACATCATGTTGCTGTAATATCAATATTCATATGCTATAAAATATAGTTATACTTCTTTGAGCTAATCGTATGTATGTGTGGGCATGTTAGGACTTTCAATATATACACACATACATATGTATATATATTAATGAGAGAGAGGGAGAAAGAGAGAGATTTTTAGTGACAATAGTTTTTGAATAAGAGAGAGGAGAGAGAGATAGAAACAAGTTCTTAATGAGACACATACACAACCTGTACTTGCATGTGCACACACATACACATGGAGAGAACAATCAGTGTAGATTTGTCTAGTGTATATTAAAGAACTAAAGACATAGCTTTAAAGATTATTGCTCATAAAAACTCTAATCTACCTTGACTAAATAATTCAGCGATGGTTTGTTTAATCTTTAAAATCAAAAATATATTCTAGATACTTTGAATGTAAGGAATTTCAATCGGAAGGATATTAGGTCAATGGAGAAGAGAGGGAGGAGAGAGAGATAAAAATAACTTTTGGATAAGAGAGTTAGAGAGGAGATAAAAACAATTATTGATGAGAGACAAGAGAGAGATGTCTTTTTAAACATCATTGATAGAGAGAAGAGAAAGAAATATGAAAAGTAGTTTGGATAGAGAGGTACCTTTTTCAAATTAATGTAGGAGATGCCCAAAAGTAGTATCTTTACTATATTAATGAAAGGTCAGGGGGTTGGCCACGTGGTAGGCTCCCGCTCCTCTCAAGCTTGTTGGGGTGGGAACCACGTGGCATCCCCCTTCTACTTATATTAGCTGGAGGTTTTAGGGCACCACATGTTGCCTTGTAGTGCGGCCTAAAACCTCCCATGGCTCGCTTATGCATGCTTCCACACTCCCCATTTCATGCTTGGATGGCATGTTATAAGTTGCCTCTCTCTCTCTCACCCATGTATGCAAGCATGCCAACATCGGCCAGTTCCCCAACATCTGATGTTTCAGAGTCCACGTCCATGTTCATGCTTCATGCTCAATATTAGACAGAGCATCGGTGCTCTCTCTCTCTCTCTCTCTCTCTCTCTCTCTCTCTCTCTCTCTCTCTCTCTCTCTCTCTCTCTTAATACAAAATAATTTATGCAAGCAATCCACATCTAGATTTGTATTACATTGACATCTAGCAAGTGTACTATTGTTCTACAAACTAAGAGACAATGATAGTAAACAATTATCATAGATTTTGATCATAGCTAACCAAGCAAGGTATGTATGTATTTTCTCAACAAAATAAAATACATTTGCTCTAAGAATTAGTATAGTCTTTGTTTTTCTAGTCACACTATGGGCGATGTTGGGAAATTTCTTCTACTTCCAAATATGAGATGTAAGTTATCTTTGATAAGCATGGATTGGTGTATGTTTTACATGTTTACATTTGCATCCATTCCAAACATTCACTAAACATTTATGCATGGCTCTAGTAACCTCATTAAACCTTGGTTAAAAAATAAAAACTCATTATTAAAGCTTGAACATTTGTGGATTGTTTATTGTGGTGGCAAGAAGGGATATTGATTGGTAAAAACAAGTATAAATTTGCTGCTCAATCAATATGCTGAGAGAGAGAGAGAGAGAGAGAGAGAGAGAGAGAGAGAGAGAGAGAGAGAGAGAGAGAGAGAGAGACCATCATCTTAATCTCTTATTGTGCATGTATTTGCTAAATTGACATCATGTTGCTGTAATATCAATATTCATATGCTATAAAATATAGTTATACTTCTTTGAGCTAATCGTATGTGTGGGCATGTTAGGACTTTCAATATATACACACATACATATGTATATATATTAATGAGAGAGAGGGAGAAAGAGAGAGATTTTTAGTGACAATAGTTTTTGAATAAGAGAGAGGAGAGAGAGATAGAAACAAGTTCTTAATGAGACACATACACAACCTGTACTTGCATGTGCACACACATACACATGGAGAGAACAATCAGTGTAGATTTGTCTAGTGTATATTAAAGAACTAAAGACATAGCTTTAAAGATTATTGCTCATAAAAACTCTAATCTACCTTGACTAAATAATTCAGCGATGGTTTGTTTAATCTTTAAAATCAAAAATATATTCTAGATACTTTGAATGTAAGGAATTTCAATCGGAAGGATATTAGGTCAATGGAGAAGAGAGGGAGGAGAGAGAGATAAAAATAACTTTTGGATAAGAGAGTTAGAGAGGAGATAAAAACAATTATTGATGAGAGACAAGAGAGAGATGTCTTTTTAAACATCATTGATAGAGAGAAGAGAAAGAAATATGAAAAGTAGTTTGGATAGAGAGGTACCTTTTTCAAATTAATGTAGGAGATGCCCAAAAGTAGTATCTTTACTATATTAATGAAAGGTCAGGGGGTTGGCCACGTGGTAGGCTCCCGCTCCTCTCAAGCTTGTTGGGGTGGGAACCACGTGGCATCCCCCTTCTACTTATATTAGCTGGAGGTTTTAGGGCACCACATGTTGCCTTGTAGTGCGGCCTAAAACCTCCCATGGCTCGCTTATGCATGCTTCCACACTCCCCATTTCATGCTTGGATGGCATGTTATAAGTTGCCTCTCTCTCTCTCACCCATGTATGCAAGCATGCCAACATCGGCCAGTTCCCCAACATCTGATGTTTCAGAGTCCACGTCCATGTTCATGCTTCATGCTCAATATTAGACAGAGCATCGGTGCTCTCTCTCTCTCTCTCTCTCTCTCTCTCTCTCTCTCTCTCTCTCTCTCTCTCTCTCTTAATACAAAATAATTTATGCAAGCAATCCACATCTAGATTTGTATTACATTGACATCTAGCAAGTGTACTATTGTTCTACAAACTAAGAGACAATGATAGTAAACAATTATCATAGATTTTGATCATAGCTAACCAAGCAAGGTATGTATGTATTTTCTCAACAAAATAAAATACATTTGCTCTAAGAATTAGTATAGTCTTTGTTTTTCTAGTCACACTATGGGCGATGTTGGGAAATTTCTTCTACTTCCAAATATGAGATGTAAGTTATCTTTGATAAGCATGGATTGGTGTATGTTTTACATGTTTACATTTGCATCCATTCCAAACATTCACTAAACATTTATGCATGGCTCTAGTAACCTCATTAAACCTTGGTTAAAAAATAAAAACTCATTATTAAAGCTTGAACATTTGTGGATTGTTTATTGTGGTGGCAAGAAGAGATATTGATTGGTAAAAACAAGTATAAATTTGCTGCTCAATCAATATGCTGAGAGAGAGAGAGAGAGAGAGAGAGAGAGAGAGAGAGAGAGAGAGAGAGAGAGAGAGCCATCATCTTAATCTCTTATTGTGCATGTATTTGCTAAATTGACATCATGTTGCTGTAATATCAATATTCATATGCTATAAAATATAGTTATACTTCTTTGAGCTAATCGTATGTGTGGGCATGTTAGGACTTTCAATATATACACACATACATATGTATATATATTAATGAGAGAGAGGGAGAAAGAGAGAGATTTTTAGTGACAATAGTTTTTGAATAAGAGAGAGGAGAGAGAGATAGAAACAAGTTCTTAATGAGACACATACACAACCTGTACTTGCATGTGCACACACATACACATGGAGAGAACAATCAGTGTAGATTTGTCTAGTGTATATTAAAGAACTAAAGACATAGCTTTAAAGATTATTGCTCATAAAAACTCTAATCTACCTTGACTAAATAATTCAGCGATGGTTTGTTTAATCTTTAAAATCAAAAATATATTCTAGATACTTTGAATGTAAGGAATTTCAATCGGAAGGATATTAGGTCAATGGAGAAGAGAGGGAGGAGAGAGAGATAAAAATAACTTTTGGATAAGAGAGTTAGAGAGGAGATAAAAACAATTATTGATGAGAGACAAGAGAGAGATGTCTTTTTAAACATCATTGATAGAGAGAAGAGAAAGAAATATGAAAAGTAGTTTGGATAGAGAGGTACCTTTTTCAAATTAATGTAGGAGATGCCCAAAAGTAGTATCTTTACTATATTAATGAAAGGTCAGGGGGTTGGCCACGTGGTAGGCTCCCGCTCCTCTCAAGCTTGTTGGGGTGGGAACCACGTGGCATCCCCCTTCTACTTATATTAGCTGGAGGTTTTAGGGCACCACATGTTGCCTTGTAGTGCGGCCTAAAACCTCCCATGGCTCGCTTATGCATGCTTCCACACTCCCCATTTCATGCTTGGATGGCATGTTATAAGTTGCCTCTCTCTCTCTCACCCATGTATGCAAGCATGCCAACATCGGCCAGTTCCCCAACATCTGATGTTTCAGAGTCCACGTCCATGTTCATGCTTCATGCTCAATATTAGACAGAGCATCGGTGCTCTCTCTCTCTCTCTCTCTCTCTCTCTCTCTCTCTCTCTCTCTCTCTCTCTCTCTCTTAATACAAAATAATTTATGCAAGCAATCCACATCTAGATTTGTATTACATTGACATCTAGCAAGTGTACTATTGTTCTACAAACTAAGAGACAATGATAGTAAACAATTATCATAGATTTTGATCATAGCTAACCAAGCAAGGTATGTATGTATTTTCTCAACAAAATAAAATACATTTGCTCTAAGAATTAGTATAGTCTTTGTTTTTCTAGTCACACTATGGGCGATGTTGGGAAATTTCTTCTACTTCCAAATATGAGATGTAAGTTATCTTTGATAAGCATGGATTGGTGTATGTTTTACATGTTTACATTTGCATCCATTCCAAACATTCACTAAACATTTATGCATGGCTCTAGTAACCTCATTAAACCTTGGTTAAAAAATAAAAACTCATTATTAAAGCTTGAACATTTGTGGATTGTTTATTGTGGTGGCAAGAAGGGATATTGATTGGTAAAAACAAGTATAAATTTGCTGCTCAATCAATATGCTGAGAGAGAGAGAGAGAGAGAGAGAGAGAGAGAGAGAGAGAGAGAGAGAGAGAGAGAGAGAGAGACCATCATCTTAATCTCTTATTGTGCATGTATTTGCTAAATTGACATCATGTTGCTGTAATATCAATATTCATATGCTATAAAATATAGTTATACTTCTTTGAGCTAATCGTATGTGTGGGCATGTTAGGACTTTCAATATATACACACATACATATGTATATATATTAATGAGAGAGAGGGAGAAAGAGAGAGATTTTTAGTGACAATAGTTTTTGAATAAGAGAGAGGAGAGAGAGATAGAAACAAGTTCTTAATGAGACACATACACAACCTGTACTTGCATGTGCACACACATACACATGGAGAGAACAATCAGTGTAGATTTGTCTAGTGTATATTAAAGAACTAAAGACATAGCTTTAAAGATTATTGCTCATAAAAACTCTAATCTACCTTGACTAAATAATTCAGCGATGGTTTGTTTAATCTTTAAAATCAAAAATATATTCTAGATACTTTGAATGTAAGGAATTTCAATCGGAAGGATATTAGGTCAATGGAGAAGAGAGGGAGGAGAGAGAGATAAAAATAACTTTTGGATAAGAGAGTTAGAGAGGAGATAAAAACAATTATTGATGAGAGACAAGAGAGAGATGTCTTTTTAAACATCATTGATAGAGAGAAGAGAAAGAAATATGAAAAGTAGTTTGGATAGAGAGGTACCTTTTTCAAATTAATGTAGGAGATGCCCAAAAGTAGTATCTTTACTATATTAATGAAAGGTCAGGGGGTTGGCCACGTGGTAGGCTCCCGCTCCTCTCAAGCTTGTTGGGGTGGGAACCACGTGGCATCCCCCTTCTACTTATATTAGCTGGAGGTTTTAGGGCACCACATGTTGCCTTGTAGTGCGGCCTAAAACCTCCCATGGCTCGCTTATGCATGCTTCCACACTCCCCATTTCATGCTTGGATGGCATGTTATAAGTTGCCTCTCTCTCTCTCACCCATGTATGCAAGCATGCCAACATCGGCCAGTTCCCCAACATCTGATGTTTCAGAGTCCACGTCCATGTTCATGCTTCATGCTCAATATTAGACAGAGCATCGGTGCTCTCTCTCTCTCTCTCTCTCTCTCTCTCTCTCTCTCTCTCTCTCTCTTAATACAAAATAATTTATGCAAGCAATCCACATCTAGATTTGTATTACATTGACATCTAGCAAGTGTACTATTGTTCTACAAACTAAGAGACAATGATAGTAAACAATTATCATAGATTTTGATCATAGCTAACCAAGCAAGGTATGTATGTATTTTCTCAACAAAATAAAATACATTTGCTCTAAGAATTAGTATAGTCTTTGTTTTTCTAGTCACACTATGGGCGATGTTGGGAAATTTCTTCTACTTCCAAATATGAGATGTAAGTTATCTTTGATAAGCATGGATTGGTGTATGTTTTACATGTTTACATTTGCATCCATTCCAAACATTCACTAAACATTTATGCATGGCTCTAGTAACCTCATTAAACCTTGGTTAAAAAATAAAAACTCATTATTAAAGCTTGAACATTTGTGGATTGTTTATTGTGGTGGCAAGAAGAGATATTGATTGGTAAAAACAAGTATAAATTTGCTGCTCAATCAATATGCTGAGAGAGAGAGAGAGAGAGAGAGAGAGAGAGAGAGAGAGAGAGAGAGAGAGAGAGAGAGAGACCATCATCTTAATCTCTTATTGTGCATGTATTTGCTAAATTGACATCATGTTGCTGTAATATCAATATTCATATGCTATAAAATATAGTTATACTTCTTTGAGCTAATCGTATGTGTGGGCATGTTAGGACTTTCAATATATACACACATACATATGTATATATATTAATGAGAGAGAGGGAGAAAGAGAGAGATTTTTAGTGACAATAGTTTTTGAATAAGAGAGAGGAGAGAGAGATAGAAACAAGTTCTTAATGAGACACATACACAACCTGTACTTGCATGTGCACACACATACACATGGAGAGAACAATCAGTGTAGATTTGTCTAGTGTATATTAAAGAACTAAAGACATAGCTTTAAAGATTATTGCTCATAAAAACTCTAATCTACCTTGACTAAATAATTCAGCGATGGTTTGTTTAATCTTTAAAATCAAAAATATATTCTAGATACTTTGAATGTAAGGAATTTCAATCGGAAGGATATTAGGTCAATGGAGAAGAGAGGGAGGAGAGAGAGATAAAAATAACTTTTGGATAAGAGAGTTAGAGAGGAGATAAAAACAATTATTGATGAGAGACAAGAGAGAGATGTCTTTTTAAACATCATTGATAGAGAGAAGAGAAAGAAATATGAAAAGTAGTTTGGATAGAGAGGTACCTTTTTCAAATTAATGTAGGAGATGCCCAAAAGTAGTATCTTTACTATATTAATGAAAGGTCAGGGGGTTGGCCACGTGGTAGGCTCCCGCTCCTCTCAAGCTTGTTGGGGTGGGAACCACGTGGCATCCCCCTTCTACTTATATTAGCTGGAGGTTTTAGGGCACCACATGTTGCCTTGTAGTGCGGCCTAAAACCTCCCATGGCTCGCTTATGCATGCTTCCACACTCCCCATTTCATGCTTGGATGGCATGTTATAAGTTGCCTCTCTCTCTCTCACCCATGTATGCAAGCATGCCAACATCGGCCAGTTCCCCAACATCTGATGTTTCAGAGTCCACGTCCATGTTCATGCTTCATGCTCAATATTAGACAGAGCATCGGTGCTCTCTCTCTCTCTCTCTCTCTCTCTCTCTCTCTCTCTCTCTCTCTCTCTCTCTCTCTCTCTCTCTCTCTCTTAATACAAAATAATTTATGCAAGCAATCCACATCTAGATTTGTATTACATTGACATCTAGCAAGTGTACTATTGTTCTACAAACTAAGAGACAATGATAGTAAACAATTATCATAGATTTTGATCATAGCTAACCAAGCAAGGTATGTATGTATTTTCTCAACAAAATAAAATACATTTGCTCTAAGAATTAGTATAGTCTTTGTTTTTCTAGTCACACTATGGGCGATGTTGGGAAATTTCTTCTACTTCCAAATATGAGATGTAAGTTATCTTTGATAAGCATGGATTGGTGTATGTTTTACATGTTTACATTTGCATCCATTCCAAACATTCACTAAACATTTATGCATGGCTCTAGTAACCTCATTAAACCTTGGTTAAAAAATAAAAACTCATTATTAAAGCTTGAACATTTGTGGATTGTTTATTGTGGTGGCAAGAAGAGATATTGATTGGTAAAAACAAGTATAAATTTGCTGCTCAATCAATATGCTGAGAGAGAGAGAGAGAGAGAGAGAGAGAGAGAGAGAGAGAGAGAGAGAGAGAGAGAGAGAGAGAGAGAGAGACCATCATCTTAATCTCTTATTGTGCATGTATTTGCTAAATTGACATCATGTTGCTGTAATATCAATATTCATATGCTATAAAATATAGTTATACTTCTTTGAGCTAATCGTATGTGTGGGCATGTTAGGACTTTCAATATATACACACATACATATGTATATATATTAATGAGAGAGAGGGAGAAAGAGAGAGATTTTTAGTGACAATAGTTTTTGAATAAGAGAGAGGAGAGAGAGATAGAAACAAGTTCTTAATGAGACACATACACAACCTGTACTTGCATGTGCACACACATACACATGGAGAGAACAATCAGTGTAGATTTGTCTAGTGTATATTAAAGAACTAAAGACATAGCTTTAAAGATTATTGCTCATAAAAACTCTAATCTACCTTGACTAAATAATTCAGCGATGGTTTGTTTAATCTTTAAAATCAAAAATATATTCTAGATACTTTGAATGTAAGGAATTTCAATCGGAAGGATATTAGGTCAATGGAGAAGAGAGGGAGGAGAGAGAGATAAAAATAACTTTTGGATAAGAGAGTTAGAGAGGAGATAAAAACAATTATTGATGAGAGACAAGAGAGAGATGTCTTTTTAAACATCATTGATAGAGAGAAGAGAAAGAAATATGAAAAGTAGTTTGGATAGAGAGGTACCTTTTTCAAATTAATGTAGGAGATGCCCAAAAGTAGTATCTTTACTATATTAATGAAAGGTCAGGGGGTTGGCCACGTGGTAGGCTCCCGCTCCTCTCAAGCTTGTTGGGGTGGGAACCACGTGGCATCCCCCTTCTACTTATATTAGCTGGAGGTTTTAGGGCACCACATGTTGCCTTGTAGTGCGGCCTAAAACCTCCCATGGCTCGCTTATGCATGCTTCCACACTCCCCATTTCATGCTTGGATGGCATGTTATAAGTTGCCTCTCTCTCTCTCACCCATGTATGCAAGCATGCCAACATCGGCCAGTTCCCCAACATCTGATGTTTCAGAGTCCACGTCCATGTTCATGCTTCATGCTCAATATTAGACAGAGCATCGGTGCTCTCTCTCTCTCTCTCTCTCTCTCTCTCTCTCTCTCTCTCTCTCTCTCTCTCTCTCTCTCTCTCTCTTAATACAAAATAATTTATGCAAGCAATCCACATCTAGATTTGTATTACATTGACATCTAGCAAGTGTACTATTGTTCTACAAACTAAGAGACAATGATAGTAAACAATTATCATAGATTTTGATCATAGCTAACCAAGCAAGGTATGTATGTATTTTCTCAACAAAATAAAATACATTTGCTCTAAGAATTAGTATAGTCTTTGTTTTTCTAGTCACACTATGGGCGATGTTGGGAAATTTCTTCTACTTCCAAATATGAGATGTAAGTTATCTTTGATAAGCATGGATTGGTGTATGTTTTACATGTTTACATTTGCATCCATTCCAAACATTCACTAAACATTTATGCATGGCTCTAGTAACCTCATTAAACCTTGGTTAAAAAATAAAAACTCATTATTAAAGCTTGAACATTTGTGGATTGTTTATTGTGGTGGCAAGAAGGGATATTGATTGGTAAAAACAAGTATAAATTTGCTGCTCAATCAATATGCTGAGAGAGAGAGAGAGAGAGAGAGAGAGAGAGAGAGAGAGAGAGAGAGAGAGAGAGAGAGAGAGAGACCATCATCTTAATCTCTTATTGTGCATGTATTTGCTAAATTGACATCATGTTGCTGTAATATCAATATTCATATGCTATAAAATATAGTTATACTTCTTTGAGCTAATCGTATGTGTGGGCATGTTAGGACTTTCAATATATACACACATACATATGTATATATATTAATGAGAGAGAGGGAGAAAGAGAGAGATTTTTAGTGACAATAGTTTTTGAATAAGAGAGAGGAGAGAGAGATAGAAACAAGTTCTTAATGAGACACATACACAACCTGTACTTGCATGTGCACACACATACACATGGAGAGAACAATCAGTGTAGATTTGTCTAGTGTATATTAAAGAACTAAAGACATAGCTTTAAAGATTATTGCTCATAAAAACTCTAATCTACCTTGACTAAATAATTCAGCGATGGTTTGTTTAATCTTTAAAATCAAAAATATATTCTAGATACTTTGAATGTAAGGAATTTCAATCGGAAGGATATTAGGTCAATGGAGAAGAGAGGGAGGAGAGAGAGATAAAAATAACTTTTGGATAAGAGAGTTAGAGAGGAGATAAAAACAATTATTGATGAGAGACAAGAGAGAGATGTCTTTTTAAACATCATTGATAGAGAGAAGAGAAAGAAATATGAAAAGTAGTTTGGATAGAGAGGTACCTTTTTCAAATTAATGTAGGAGATGCCCAAAAGTAGTATCTTTACTATATTAATGAAAGGTCAGGGGGTTGGCCACGTGGTAGGCTCCCGCTCCTCTCAAGCTTGTTGGGGTGGGAACCACGTGGCATCCCCCTTCTACTTATATTAGCTGGAGGTTTTAGGGCACCACATGTTGCCTTGTAGTGCGGCCTAAAACCTCCCATGGCTCGCTTATGCATGCTTCCACACTCCCCATTTCATGCTTGGATGGCATGTTATAAGTTGCCTCTCTCTCTCTCACCCATGTATGCAAGCATGCCAACATCGGCCAGTTCCCCAACATCTGATGTTTCAGAGTCCACGTCCATGTTCATGCTTCATGCTCAATATTAGACAGAGCATCGGTGCTCTCTCTCTCTCTCTCTCTCTCTCTCTCTCTCTCTCTCTCTCTCTCTCTCTCTCTCTTAATACAAAATAATTTATGCAAGCAATCCACATCTAGATTTGTATTACATTGACATCTAGCAAGTGTACTATTGTTCTACAAACTAAGAGACAATGATAGTAAACAATTATCATAGATTTTGATCATAGCTAACCAAGCAAGGTATGTATGTATTTTCTCAACAAAATAAAATACATTTGCTCTAAGAATTAGTATAGTCTTTGTTTTTCTAGTCACACTATGGGCGATGTTGGGAAATTTCTTCTACTTCCAAATATGAGATGTAAGTTATCTTTGATAAGCATGGATTGGTGTATGTTTTACATGTTTACATTTGCATCCATTCCAAACATTCACTAAACATTTATGCATGGCTCTAGTAACCTCATTAAACCTTGGTTAAAAAATAAAAACTCATTATTAAAGCTTGAACATTTGTGGATTGTTTATTGTGGTGGCAAGAAGAGATATTGATTGGTAAAAACAAGTATAAATTTGCTGCTCAATCAATATGCTGAGAGAGAGAGAGAGAGAGAGAGAGAGAGAGAGAGAGAGAGAGAGAGAGACCATCATCTTAATCTCTTATTGTGCATGTATTTGCTAAATTGACATCATGTTGCTGTAATATCAATATTCATATGCTATAAAATATAGTTATACTTCTTTGAGCTAATCGTATGTGTGGGCATGTTAGGACTTTCAATATATACACACATACATATGTATATATATTAATGAGAGAGAGGGAGAAAGAGAGAGATTTTTAGTGACAATAGTTTTTGAATAAGAGAGAGGAGAGAGAGATAGAAACAAGTTCTTAATGAGACACATACACAACCTGTACTTGCATGTGCACACACATACACATGGAGAGAACAATCAGTGTAGATTTGTCTAGTGTATATTAAAGAACTAAAGACATAGCTTTAAAGATTATTGCTCATAAAAACTCTAATCTACCTTGACTAAATAATTCAGCGATGGTTTGTTTAATCTTTAAAATCAAAAATATATTCTAGATACTTTGAATGTAAGGAATTTCAATCGGAAGGATATTAGGTCAATGGAGAAGAGAGGGAGGAGAGAGAGATAAAAATAACTTTTGGATAAGAGAGTTAGAGAGGAGATAAAAACAATTATTGATGAGAGACAAGAGAGAGATGTCTTTTTAAACATCATTGATAGAGAGAAGAGAAAGAAATATGAAAAGTAGTTTGGATAGAGAGGTACCTTTTTCAAATTAATGTAGGAGATGCCCAAAAGTAGTATCTTTACTATATTAATGAAAGGTCAGGGGGTTGGCCACGTGGTAGGCTCCCGCTCCTCTCAAGCTTGTTGGGGTGGGAACCACGTGGCATCCCCCTTCTACTTATATTAGCTGGAGGTTTTAGGGCACCACATGTTGCCTTGTAGTGCGGCCTAAAACCTCCCATGGCTCGCTTATGCATGCTTCCACACTCCCCATTTCATGCTTGGATGGCATGTTATAAGTTGCCTCTCTCTCTCTCACCCATGTATGCAAGCATGCCAACATCGGCCAGTTCCCCAACATCTGATGTTTCAGAGTCCACGTCCATGTTCATGCTTCATGCTCAATATTAGACAGAGCATCGGTGCTCTCTCTCTCTCTCTCTCTCTCTCTCTCTCTCTCTCTCTCTCTCTCTCTCTCTCTTAATACAAAATAATTTATGCAAGCAATCCACATCTAGATTTGTATTACATTGACATCTAGCAAGTGTACTATTGTTCTACAAACTAAGAGACAATGATAGTAAACAATTATCATAGATTTTGATCATAGCTAACCAAGCAAGGTATGTATGTATTTTCTCAACAAAATAAAATACATTTGCTCTAAGAATTAGTATAGTCTTTGTTTTTCTAGTCACACTATGGGCGATGTTGGGAAATTTCTTCTACTTCCAAATATGAGATGTAAGTTATCTTTGATAAGCATGGATTGGTGTATGTTTTACATGTTTACATTTGCATCCATTCCAAACATTCACTAAACATTTATGCATGGCTCTAGTAACCTCATTAAACCTTGGTTAAAAAATAAAAACTCATTATTAAAGCTTGAACATTTGTGGATTGTTTATTGTGGTGGCAAGAAGGGATATTGATTGGTAAAAACAAGTATAAATTTGCTGCTCAATCAATATGCTGAGAGAGAGAGAGAGAGAGAGAGAGAGAGAGAGAGAGAGAGAGAGAGAGAGAGAGAGAGAGAGAGACCATCATCTTAATCTCTTATTGTGCATGTATTTGCTAAATTGACATCATGTTGCTGTAATATCAATATTCATATGCTATAAAATATAGTTATACTTCTTTGAGCTAATCGTATGTGTGGGCATGTTAGGACTTTCAATATATACACACATACATATGTATATATATTAATGAGAGAGAGGGAGAAAGAGAGAGATTTTTAGTGACAATAGTTTTTGAATAAGAGAGAGGAGAGAGAGATAGAAACAAGTTCTTAATGAGACACATACACAACCTGTACTTGCATGTGCACACACATACACATGGAGAGAACAATCAGTGTAGATTTGTCTAGTGTATATTAAAGAACTAAAGACATAGCTTTAAAGATTATTGCTCATAAAAACTCTAATCTACCTTGACTAAATAATTCAGCGATGGTTTGTTTAATCTTTAAAATCAAAAATATATTCTAGATACTTTGAATGTAAGGAATTTCAATCGGAAGGATATTAGGTCAATGGAGAAGAGAGGGAGGAGAGAGAGATAAAAATAACTTTTGGATAAGAGAGTTAGAGAGGAGATAAAAACAATTATTGATGAGAGACAAGAGAGAGATGTCTTTTTAAACATCATTGATAGAGAGAAGAGAAAGAAATATGAAAAGTAGTTTGGATAGAGAGGTACCTTTTTCAAATTAATGTAGGAGATGCCCAAAAGTAGTATCTTTACTATATTAATGAAAGGTCAGGGGGTTGGCCACGTGGTAGGCTCCCGCTCCTCTCAAGCTTGTTGGGGTGGGAACCACGTGGCATCCCCCTTCTACTTATATTAGCTGGAGGTTTTAGGGCACCACATGTTGCCTTGTAGTGCGGCCTAAAACCTCCCATGGCTCGCTTATGCATGCTTCCACACTCCCCATTTCATGCTTGGATGGCATGTTATAAGTTGCCTCTCTCTCTCTCACCCATGTATGCAAGCATGCCAACATCGGCCAGTTCCCCAACATCTGATGTTTCAGAGTCCACGTCCATGTTCATGCTTCATGCTCAATATTAGACAGAGCATCGGTGTCTCTCTCTCTCTCTCTCTCTCTCTCTCTCTCTCTCTCTCTCTCTCTCTCTCTCTCTCTCTCTCTCTCTCTCTCTCTCTCTCTCTCTCTCTCTCTCTCTCTCTCTCTCTCTCTCTCTCTCTCTCTATCTCTTTGTGCAGTTGGGGCTGCTTGCCTATGCGCAAGCACTTCTGATTGGCCTTCGAATGGTCTTGCCACCAATGGTCCCGCTAAATGGTCTCACCCACATCCATGTGAAAATCACTCCTAATAGTTAGGTGTCGCATAAACGCCTAGCTGTCTTTCGCCTTTTTGCATAAGGTGCCTTTGCAAATGTCCCATATGCATCGTTGATCATGGCTTTGAATGGGGGGCATCTATAAAGTGAAGGGTCAGGGTGTAGAGATGGTGTGAGTAGCACGTGACCCATCCATCAAATAAGTTTATACCCAATGCGTATATTGGAAAATTTGATGTAAATTTTGAATTAATGAATGTCACATATAGATGTTAATGGTATCCATCAAATAAATTTATATTTGATGTGATAAATGTAATTATTGCATATATTTGAATGTAACATATATCCATTCAAATAAATTAATGTGTATATTTAAACATTTGGTATATATATTTGTTAATTGGACATGGTATAAATGTAACATACACACACATTTCTACAAATATATAATATTATATATAATTACAAATTATGTATATATCACATCAATAATATATTATATTATTATATATAATACAAATATAAATAAAAAGTTATATATATACAAATACATACATGTACATTGTATAATACATGCTCACATATCTTTACTATTAGTTGGGGGGGGTTAGGAGCGGCTGCCACGTGCTAGCCCACAAGTGCCTCTCACCCCCTCATGACGTGCCATGCATCATCACACCCGTGACCCACCCATGTACGCAAGGGTCCCATGACCCGCCTACCAATGGCTTTGCACCCACCCAAAGGCTGTGCCCTCTCGATCAAAGACCATGCTAAACACCCATGCACCAGCCCACACCTGTGCACCCTCTCTCCATAGACAATGGCAAGTACTAAGTCAAACTAATTTAATGCATATAATACATATGTATAGTGAGTGAGTGAGTGAGTGAGTGTGTGTTGGGGGGGTGTACATTTTCTTAATATATCCATTAAATGTATATTATACTAAGTTAATATATATGCTAAGGCTTAGCATATATATTGACTTAGTTTAATATATAGTTAGCCAATACATTGGTTAGTAAACACATGTGCATGGAGGACTGAGATGTTATTTGCAAGGATTGCAACGTGTTCATATAGTTGGCCAATGCATTGGTTAGCAAACACACTAGACTACTGCTCATCATGGGCAACCGAGTTGTCTGAGACTTACACATTATAAATTGATTGAGCTAAGCAACCTAGCATGAAACACATGGTCAATTGAAACTTGCTAAGTCTTCATGTGCATCCATCATGCTAGGCAAGAGGAGGTATTTATTTAAATAATTAGATGTTCATATAGTGTGGATATTGTGATAGTAGCTTTTCTATGATTGTTTGGTATTTTTGGCATATATGAGTAGACACCTTAGCAACATGGCTATAAAGCAAATGTAAACTTCCATAGTTGCTAACCTTTCTCTAATGCTTTTGCAAAAGGGCTTCTTGGTATTCACATAACTATTAGTTTTTTAAACTCGATAGATACATTAGGTAAATGAATCCATATAGCTATAGGTAATCTATGTGTGTGTGATGTCCAATTCTTGGGGGGACAAACCTAACTCAAGCAATCAACAAATTTCTATGGTTTTGCATGTGAAATAGTATTCTTAACTTTAAATGTTTTAATATTGCACTATATGCTCACATTGTGGGTTTGTAAAATTGGAAGTTATTACTAAATTCCACTACCCATTGCTATAGCCTTCTAATGAATAAATAATAGTTTCCTAGGGACAAATTTAACTCAAGTAATGTTCTACAATTTTCTACAATTTCGCATGTAGAATTCTATTCTTAGCTTTAAAAGTTTTAATATTGCACTATGTGCTCATGTAGTAGATCACACACACACACACACACACCCCTATGTGCATGATTTTCAATGCTCTCTCTCTCTCTCTCTCTCTCTCTCTCTCTCTCTCTCTCTCTCTCTCTAGCACATTGGTATATGAAAGGGAGAAGCAATCTTGGGTAGTAGATTGGTATGCAAATGGGACAACTATAGAAGACCTTGAGTTAGAGCATTGATGCAAAGCACTGGCTTGAAAAATATATTTTCTATCTATTAACATAAGTTTTTTTTTTTGGGTATCATGCGTGGGCCTCCATCCCTTGTGAAATGCAAGTGCATGTGCATATGATGTCCCGTCCACCTACCCATTGAATTGTCCACCACTAGCAATTAATTTGCTAGATACTCTCTCTCTCTCTCTCTCTCTCTCTCTCTCTCTCTCTCTCTCTCTCTCTCTCTCTCTCTCTCTCTCTCTCTCTCTCTCTCTCTCTCTCTCTAATTGCTACAAATAATTTTCACCAAAGGTATGTAGTCAAAGCTGAATGCATACTTTTACACTTTTACAATCAAGATGCACTTATAGATCATAACATCGTATCAACACTGGCATGAAGTGTCGATAAAACACTGACTTTAGAGTAAAGCACTAAGACAACACCAGCTTGAAGCACTGATAGAGCACTAGCATGAAATGGTAGGAGAAATGTGTTAACCAATAGTAATAGTTGACTTGGTGCTTTAAGCTTTAGTGTAGAGCATCGCATCAACATTGATGCTTTGCCCCAATAGAACACTAGCGTGAAATGACAAGAGAAATGTGTTAACCAATACCTCGAGGGGTTCACTATATGTATATCCTCTATATCACATGCATTCAAGGCCTATTTATCAATACCCTTATCTATGAGTTTTTCTTAAATAAAACACAACCCTTTTTTATTCAATCTGTAAATGACTCCTTTATATGATAATGATATCATTTTATTTATATATATATATATATATATATATATATATATATATATATATATATATATAGTTTATAATTTTTTTATTTTAAACCCACACAATATATACATATATTCACGAGTGATCCCCCGAGACCAATAGTAACAATAGTGCTTCAAATTTTGGTGCAAAGTACCAAACTTAAGCTAGCGCATAGCGCTAGCCCCCCGATGCAAAGCATCAAGACAAAACTAGGTGCGGAGAGCCTAGTTGTAGTATTATAGGAGAGAGTGCTAAAAATTTTTAAGCCAAAGAAGGGGGTGATATTATAACACCTTAGACCCTCTCCTACAGTAATAGCCTTGGATCTTTGTCCACACGCACACACACACACACACACACACACATTCTCTCTCTCTCTCTCTCTCTCTCTCTCTCTCTCTCTCTCTCTCAACTATTTCCATCATGATCTTACGAATTATAATCTTGATTAATCTAACTTAAACTTATCATGAATACATAAATAATATGATATGATATTATTAAGTAGGAATTATTTTTAATCTCTTCTCTCTCATTATATATATATATATACTCTTTCTTTCCTTGACACTATAGTTCTAATGATGATGATGAGAGAGAGAGAGAGAGAGTATGTAACTTTCTTTGAATTTTATTTCCATCTCAAGAAGGGGGTTGTCACTAACCCCTTCTTAAGATAAAATTTCACAAGTCTCTTGCATCATTTCTTTGAGGGGACTTGTGATTTTTTTTTTCACCAAATAGGGCGTTGTCAACAACCCCTTCTTGGCAAAGAAAAATTTCACAAGTCCTCGTTGAAAATTTTTTGAACAAGGGCTATCGGTGACCCCTTCCCAACCAAAAGAAAAAATCATAAGTTCTCTTAGAGAGATGAAGGAGGTAAGTTGTGATTTTTTTTTTCATTGAGAAAGGGTTGGCAACCCCTGTTTAGCAAAAAAAAAATCATATTCCCTTAGAGAGATAATGAAGGGGATTTTTGATTATTTTTTTGTTGGAAACGCAACCCCTTCTCAATGGAAAAGAAATTCAAAGCAAGTTGCATAATCTCTCTCTCTCTCTCTCTCTCTCTCTCTCTCTCTCTCTCTCTCTCTCTCTCTCTCTCTCTCTCTTAATGGAAAAACTACTATAACATTCAAGTGAACAAAGATTTGTTCTTCTAGTTCACATAGGAGATAAATAGAATTTCAAACCATATGATGATATTGAGTCCAGAAGTTGTGCAAGTTAGCAACATGGAGACTTCTCTATAGGTAGAACTTGGTATCCTTCTATAAAAGTATATTTGCAATGGTATCTTGTTAATGTATTCTCTATATATAATAGAACTATGAATGGCAAGTTCATTTATGGACAATTGGAGAAGGGGGTATTGCAAACCTTGCTAGGGGAATGCAGGGATTAGGTGGACTTGAAGGAGGAGTAGTGCATCTAAAAGAATCACCAAATTGAGTAGCAATGGAATTAGGAGGTGTACCGGAGATGTTCTTATCTTCCTCAACTACCTAAAGGTGAATTCCCCTCCAATGAGAAGGCATTATACAAAAAATACTCAAATAAAAAAAGGTGCAAAAGACATAAGAATCCAGATTCCTAGTAAGTAATTCCACATGTATTCTGTAGAATATGTCATACTTTTATGTATTTTTCTAAAGAGACTATGATTGATTGTAGGAAAGTGATACCATCAATGCATTTGTTCTCATAACTCATTCTTTGGAAAGGAGTCAAAGTGAAGCCATTATTTCTAAAATATTTTGATGATATTGATTGGTTACACTTTCATCCTATAATGATACTATTTGTGGATGATAACATAAAGAAGATACAATGTAACCCACCTAACTCCTTCATATGTCCATCTACATTTGAAGAAAATCTCATGGATACCATTATCTTCAATTACACACTTCCCTATATTTAGTTGAGGAAAATCCCATGAATACCATCCTCTTGGAATACATGCTTCCTTGTTTGATTGGGCTAGTAGGCTTTTACAAGGCAGTCTCTAGAAGTTTATTCGAGAATATCAAATTTAACCTCCAACAATGGAGCTGGATTAATATTTAATGTTTGCAATAAATATGTTTATTTGCTTTGCACATAGTAGTTCATTAACTTGCAAACACATTTATGGATTTAGTATTTTTTTTGTGGCAAGTTCATGCAATACAATGTGAAATATATCATTATATTAAAATATTTGATTGTTGAAGTTTGGAGTGTAAAATGAAAATTTCTTGGAATGAATAATAGCTATAGGTAATGAAGCAATACATAACTATATTTTATGAAGATTGTGAAGCAATTGCTCAAGGGTCTATTATAAACAGATGCATAACTTCAATCCATAAGTAAGCCTAATCAAACAAGGAAAAGAGAGAGCAAGAAAAAGAGAGAGAGGAATGTGTAAGTATAAGTGGACGTGTCTATGGTTTGCTCGTGTGTGCATAATTGAAGTATCAACACATCATCTGGATGTAATTATGAAATATGTGTGAAGAAGGGAGAGAGGGGGATGTGAATGTATATGTAATGTGATATCGCTTACGTATGCATAACTGAACCACTAACATTGTGATAATATTATCAAAGATAAGCACATAGGCTTAGTCTAGTGATGTAAATAAGTTAAGGGGAGAAAACTACTAATGCCATTATGAGAGAGAGAGAGAGAGAGAGAGGACAAATGAGAGAGTTGGGGGTGAAAAAGACAAAGAGAGAGTGTGTATGCTATTCAGAAGGAGAAGGAGAGGGAGATGCATGTCACGGGTTCCCAACATATGTGAGAGAGAGAGAGAGAGAGAGAGAGAGAGAGAGAGAGAGAGAGAGAGAGAGAGAGAGAGAGAAGAATTGGTTGTGGTTCTAATGAGGAGAGGGAGAATAAGATGTGGTGGTGCTAATGGTGGTAATGTTATTGAGGGGAGTGAGATGTCTGTGGTTGGTCCTCAACATACGAGAGAGAGAGAGAGAGAGAGAGAGAGAGAATTGGTTGTGGTTCTAACTAGGAGGGGGAGAGTAAGATGTGGTGGTGGTGGTGGCAGTGCTAGTGGTGGTGCTGATGGTAGTAGTAGGGGTGGTGGTGGCAATGGAGGAGCAGTAGTGGTGCTTGATATATGCCCAAAAGAAAAAAAGAACCAAGTGGATTATGTGGAATAAACTGAAGGTTGCCAAAAAAAGCTTGCTTCTCACACGCAATCAAGAGAGAGAGAACTCTTTGGCCCCACCACCATAGATGTATGGCTCGCTAGAGAGAGAGAGAACACTCTACCTGCCATAGTTTACACACCTATGAGAGAGAGAGAGAGAGAGAGAGAGAGAGAGAGAGAGAGAGAGCTCTACCCTCACCATAGGTACATGGCTCACGTGAGAGAGAGTGTCCTACCCGCCATAGCCTACACACATATGAGAGAGAGAGAGAGAGAGAGAGAGAGAGAGAGAGAGAGAGAGAGAGAGAGAGAGAGAGAGAGAGAGAGAGAGAGAGAGAGAGAGAGAGAGAGAGAGAGAGAGCTTTGCTTTGCTATGTGTATGAGAAAAAGAAATGGGAGGGAGGGCCCTAAAAAAGTGGATGCATTTAAGACCTTGACATGTGGGATTTTGGAGAGAGATTTGAAATCAAGCTTGAAAACCAATGGCAAGTTCAAAAGAGTTTAGAAGTAAATAGATATTTTATTATGCTTTTGGGGATGCAGTGTGCATGGTTTGAACTCATGCATCCCTATAACTCAACCCACATCCAAACCATTACATCATACATGACCCCATTGGTATCGATGGTTTGGTGATTACTAAAACCACAATCAAATTAATAATGATAATATCGTTAAAGTATGGATTTTGCACAATTCAAGATTTTACATGTGAAAATAGATTGTATTAATAATGAAATACCTCCAGTTACAAAAACTTAGGACCTTACAAAAGACAATATTATGGCCACATCATGGGTACTAAGTATTCTAAGATTACCAATCAGCTCCCATATACTACTAATCTTGGAGACTATCTGCACCCGGGAAGGCAAGTTATATGTGCCTGGGAAGGCTGCTTGATTTTTGGTGAACTGAATGAGGCCTAGGACCACAAGCTTGATTGATTGTGTGTTGAGATATCTATGTTCTTTGGTGGGGTCAAAGAGTCCCAACACCCATACCTACAAAATTTTATACTCTTCTCAAACTTAATAAAAATGGATGGATACTAGTGTTCAGATTTTTTTGTATATATGTCTATCCCAAAACACATGTTGAAGGGATTCCTCCATTACACAGATGCAAAGGCCACTTGATATACCTCTTTTTTCCCACTTGGAACCATAGAGCGTGGCACCTGACATCACTCTCCAAAGGAAGATCCAATCCTTCAACAGGAATCTTAGGGTCCACTTATTGCCAAAACACTATCTAATCTTGTCCATTGGAAGCTAGATGTCATAAGCTTCATAAACACATTGCATGGCTTGCCATCATTCTTGAGTGTCTTCACCTTAATGGCCCTTTTAGTATTGAGCAACTTGGATAGGTCCTTCCCCTCTACCCCAAGGTAAGAGAAGATGGTGTTTTTCGCTATAGTCAACTTCAAAACTATTGGGTGACCCAATCTCCCTTGGTTAAGTTCACCAATGAATGTAGACAATTGATCCCCCTCTCCGATCGAGTGCTTAAACTTGACTAGCCCCTTTTTTACCAATTATAGGGCCTTGCATCCAAATTCGGAGATCAAGGGGGAATATATCTTGAGGACCAATAAATTTTCATTATCCAACTCAAGGGGGACATGGTTGATGTTTCCATATGGAGTACAAGATCCCGTGACTTGTTAAGTTCTAGAATGAAGTCGTGGGCCTTGCTTGTGGATAGAGCATGTGAGAGAACCAAGTCTGAGGTTGATAGCCTCAAATTGTTTCATACTTTGTGATTTCTTATCTCCAACATGTCCACCAGCATACTTTGTGATTGCTTATCTCCAACATGTCCACCAGCATACACGGCCATGGTAGATCTTCTAGCCAACAACCTCTTAAAAGCTTGGCTATGAGAGCATGGACCTCCTTGGAGGGATTCAGAAGACTTAGTCCCCCATCCAAAAGAGGGGCTTTGAGCTTGTCCGAGACAATAAAGTGGAGTATTGTGACTTACCTTGCTTATCTCATTAAAAGTTGCTGACTATTGAATCCCATTGTTTTTGCTCATGCTTTACCCACTTAATGTATGGTAAAAACAAGGTGGGCATTGGATAAATGAAGTGATCAAGAATCTTAAGCCAGATGTGGAATGGCCAAGTTGTTGATGCCCAACTTCTTATTTTCTCTTGGGCTTTGTTGAGCACCCAAGAGGATCTACTTTACTCTTGAGTGTTCACCCCCAAAGGCATACCCAAGTATCTAAATAGCTTACCCCTCCCTATTATACTTCCTCTCCATTGCATATTCAATACATATGCTTTTGACACACTATTTAACTTTGATTTGTTAATAATAATGGCAAAGCTATTGGTGTGCTCACAAAAACTCAAAATCTTCATTACCTTCTCCAAGGTTTCTTTTTGGGCCTTCAGGGGCATTAGAAGGTCACCTGCAAACCCTTGACCTAGAAGCTGGTTGCCTTTGTAGTGGCCATGAAGCTCCCCGTCTTTGGCCAATTTTTCCAACGAACAAGTTAGGGGTGCATGGCAATAGCAAATAAGAGTGGGTAAGAGGGCAACCTTGTCGAATTTCATAGGAGACTTGGAAGGGGTTCAAAAGCAAACTATTCACTAAGACACTAGCCTGTTGGAGCTTGTTTGGCCACTAGCCTAGGGAGGCAAGCAATCTTGTGAGCAAAACCCATGCTTTCTAGCATCTTCTCCATGTAGTGCCAACTAACTTGATAAAAGGCTTTCTATATGTCAAGTTGAAGCAAGACCACCGTCTCTCTCTAGAAGCTCTAGCCCAATCCATTGCAATTATAGCATCAAGCACATCATCAACTAGACTCTTGCCCTTGATAAATCCAAATTGATGCTTATTAATATGCTTGCCTAGTAGCAGCATAAGCCTAATTGGCATGGCCTTATCAAATATGCCAAATCCCAAGCTTCCTCCCTATAGGCCACTATTGAATCTGTAGAGGCATCCCCTCCCCCTCCCCCCCCCCCCCCCCCCCCCCCCCCCCCCCCCCCCCGGCAAAAAAAACAAATCATGCAATTACTAGTTGTGAGGTTTGCAATTTGTTCCCACTAGATCTTTCTTATTCTTCAATCACTTGATTTGTAGATGTTGATCAACGTAAGAGGCTTTCTATCCCATTTGATAGTAATAGCCAATATGCCTCCCTTCATAGATTGGAAGATCAAGGTTGGATTCCAAGTGCTTTTAATTATTGTTGGGCACCTTGACTAGTTACCCATGCATCCACTCATGAAGCACATGTAGTCTTTGTAAGAGAATTGGGAGCCCCCCACTTGTGTAACTTGCATTCTTGCACCAAGACAATGTCAAAGTCATGTTTATATACCCAATTCCAAAAGAGGTGCCTCCAGGCCCCTCTGTTTAAGCCATTGCAATTGATAGTGAATAGTTTAATTTGGTCTTTGATTGTCTCCATTAGAATGATTAAGGGGGGTTTCAATAGCCTTGTTTCTTTGCTCTGTGTGCTCCTTAGGAACCAATTCCTTAAGCAAACTATTGGCGTTTGTGTCCTTAGTTGCAATGTGGTGCAAATGAAGCTTTGCTAAAAACCAGTCATTCTGCTTGTTGGCCAGCTAGTCTCTATACACCCCAAGGCTACATAGATTTTAGCTTCCAATTGAGGATTTTCTTTCACTAACTCCTCCGAAGGGATATTAACACAATTTTGGTGAATTTGGAAAACTTTCAAGTCCCATTTTTGATTGTTAGAACATTGGGGCTCAAAAAAAGATACCTTCAAGTCACCCAAAGCTACCATCTAATACATAATTGGAAACCTTATGAAAAATGGAATTTATTGAGCTATTGAACACCAAATTCATAGCCATGATGTGAGAGTTATAATAAAGAGAAAGTTTTGACCATGAGTCCTAAACTTGTGAGAAATTCCCAAATTTACTAATGGCATGTTTATTATTGAGTTGAGAAAAGGAGTTGGCCTTGCCTCTTGAATTCTTTGGGATGTCAGCCTTGGACTAGAACAACATAGTGCTAAAGGGAGTGAGCCCAGAGTGGAAGCAAGAGCTATGGTGGAAGGAGCAAGAGCAAGAGACATAGAGACATAAGATGTGAGAACTCCAACAATCACAAAAGTGTGATTGGCCTTCCCTTTATTCAAATGTCACTGAAAGAATAAAGAATGAAGCAATAGTGATGGGCGCCTGTCATTTGCAGTGTATAGGTGTGTGGGTACGATAAGTGTAGTAATACACGGGTGGCTAGGCACATGTGCCTTTACCCCCAAAAAGTGCTGGTTAGAGGTGGTAGGCTTTGCATTTTGGACATTGATTTGAAATGGAGAATACTTATTTTTCTTACCTTTGACTTGTTGCCAGCCTTTTCCATTGTTTCCACCTTGCCCCATTGGGTCTTTGCTTTTGTTTGTAGGAGGGTTGTTCTTGGCCACATCCACCCATGTTGGATTCTACATTTGATTGTTTCCTTCTTTTTTGTCTACTAGCTCCAGACATTCTTTGACATAAGGTCCCCATTTGCCATAGTCATGGCATGAACTCGCGAATTTCCTCAATACCAGTCAAAGCTGTAGCTCACCAACATATGGAATGTTAAAGTCCAAAAATTCAGGTTGCTCCTCCTCTGGGTTCCAAAGAACACACACTCGGTTTCTAAAGGGATTAGCCAAAGGGGGGATGTACATAGGTTTCCCAGCTCCTTGGTAATGTTTGGTAGCATGCACTAGAGATAGCACGAGAAGCTGCAAAATTTTGACCTAGACTAAACATCTTTTGTGAAGTGAGTCTTTACCCAGCTCCACAGGCTTCCAAGCAATGACGTAAACCAAGTCCATCCCCCAAAAATAGACATCTTGATCCAATACTTTGCATGCAGCTTCTTTATTATTAAAGAGGAACCCATAGAACCTCTTATCTCCATGAAAAGTTTGATCCACCTGCCCCGGGGTGTTGAGGATTGCATTGAGCCATCCCCCCACCTCCTAGCGTCCTTGTCAAGAAGGCAAGAACACCACGAGTGTTGAAGTGTAGCATCAGTTGCATGCAAGGAGGACACGATGTGCTGTATTGGGCGGTGCCTTCTTAATTAAGTTTAATAATGGGCGCTAAACGGCTTACATAACCACCGCAAAACTACACTACTTTCCACAAAATTCAATATTTTAAATTTAAACTTGTTAACACTGCCTCTGCCTAACATACAGGCTGCCTAAGTCGGGGTTTTACTGAGTCACACTACCAAGGAAGGTGCCGAAAGATGGTGGTGGCTAAAGGAAAGAAGCGCAGGAGTGGCGAAAAGGAAGCAGGAATTCCTACTGCTGTAAACGGGCCTTCCAGTGTTGCAGCTCGAGCTTCTGGCGATCCTGATAGCGCCACGGAATCCTCCTCCGACGATAACCTACATGTGGTGAGCGGCGAGGAGTCCAACGACGAAGAAGAATACAGCGACTTAGATGAAGAAGAAGAAGGAGAAAGTGAAGCAGGTTCAGAAGACGCCAGCGGCGCTGAAGAAGAAGAAGAAGAAGAGGAAAGCGATGACGATGAAGCCTCCAGGGAGATCAATGAGGCCATGGTAGACTACATGGGAGCCCTAGAGAGGGACAGGGAAAAGCACTTCGCACAGAATGACTCTATCCCTCGAAGCCAGGCGGAGGACGGCGGTGATGAAGATGAAAACGTGTTGTCTCAGGTAGGGGATTTTCTTTCCTCTGAACATGACGAAGCACTGCGATCGACAGTTGAAAGCGATTCCTCGGAGGACGAGGTACATGGAACCACCCATTTGGATTGCCCCAGTTTTCTTCTGTTTGTCCACCTCCTCATGGTCGTACATTTCAGAGAATTTGTAAGACCTTGTTTAGAAGAACCGCTTAGTCTCATACGTGCTCTTTTTTTTGGGGGTGGGGGGAGCAGCATCTTGACCGCAACACCATTGGAAATGTGCCGCTGAAATGGTATAAGAATGAAGAGCACATTGGTTACGACATAACAGGAAAGAAGATAAAAAAGAAAGAAAGAAGAGATCAGCTTGATTCGTTTCTTGCACGAACTGATAATTCAAGTGATTGGTAATATATTTCATATGCCGATTTATGCTAATATTTAGACTTGTCATGTTAGTTATAAAACTTCTACAAGCTAGAGATATTGCCCAAAACAGAGTTTTTCTCATTTTGTTATCAAAGAGTGGTCTTCATATTTTAATCAGAATCTTCTATCAATTGTGTGTTTTTCTGCATGCTTGGATCTCTTATTCTTAGTGATAATATGGTGGACACTTAGTTATGATACATGCAAAACATGGTTGAGTTGTAAAGCTTCATAAGCAAGTTGGATAACCAAGGAATCTTTTAGTATCACCTTGCAATGAGTTCTAAGTAGCACATTTCAATGAAGTAAGTTCACATTACAAGTTAATTCACAATATGATGTATTCATGAAGTCATAGTGTTTTATAAATTCGAAGTCAACATATTTTGAATGTATACTTGATCTATACACGACCTTGTGAATCTCCATCATAGGGTGGTGGCTTGATTGACTATTTGTGGAGAGCTCATTGAGTCTTACACGAGAAGAATATTTTCTTGAAATGGAATAAGTGCGAGTTGCACATGGTGTTCGTCTTTTATTTGGCTTATTATTATTGTTATAGAGATCATCGTTATGGGATCAAAGAAGCTCAAGTTGATCATGATGTGGCCTTGGCCTAAAGATTTTTCGAATGTGTACAGGTTCTTGGGATTGACAATGTTCTTCATGTTGATCGTGGAGCATTATGGTCATCTTGAAATTGCATAGTATAAATGCCACAATCAGGATTTCTATTGGATACAAATAACATAGATGGAGCTGGCGTTGAAGGAGTTGAATATACACATTTTTCTCACCTTATTTCGGGAGCCCTTATGGTGGTTTGTGACACCAATGGTTGTAGTATAAGTTGGATGAAGATCTCCAATCCCCTTAAAGAAATGTTTTTTTGCTCAATCCAAGTCCCTTAGGGATGAGCTCAATTACAATCAACTTTAGAGTGAGGAGAAGTATTTTTTACTCTCATAGAATTATACAAAGGATATACACTCATCATATACATGTATTTACTAAGTAATAAAATAACTAAATTTCTTGTAAATTGAGAATAGAAAGAGAGAGAGAATTAGTCCTTTATGGTTGATTAATTGTTATTGATACGACTTTTTTGCTTGATCTTGAAGTGGAAGAATCGCTCCAAAAAGAGGTGTTGTAATGGTTTTACAAGTTTACTATCTTGTAAATAGTAGTAAAAGAGAGAAATAGAGGGATTTGATAATGACGTAGAGGATGATGATGGAGATGGATGGGACCAACTTTGGGGCAATTTTTAGCTACAATTTACAAGCAAGGAAAATTGATACAGAATCAGAGGAAATGAGCTCATTTTATAGAAAGGGAGACTTAGTGCAAAGAGAGAAAGTAGAGTAGCATAAGGTAAGTGTCTAGACTCTAGCCATGTGTCATGAAGTGGAACAAGTGGTGGGACTCTTGGAAGCTTACATGCAATGTGTTATTGACATAAACCATAATGATTAGAGATAAATCTTTTTGTGTTCTACATATCATGGCTTTATGAGAGACCTATTTGAGTGCATTGTTTTGATTAGGTGGCATATTTCAATTGCTTGACTTGGATTTATAGCCTTCTTAGTTGTTGGCTGACTCCCTCACACTCTCACACTTACTCCCTCACACTCACACTCCCTCTCTCAAGCATAAGCTCAAGCAAGCAAGAAGAAGAAGAAGAAGAAGAAGAAGAGGAGAGTCACTTTTGGCCATACACAAGAATGAGCTTCTTATTCACTTTTCAACTTTATATACAAAACCTTAGATCCCTTTTGGACGCTCATCCCCTTATCCCCTGTTTTACATGGCTGGCCGTGGCCTAGGCTCTTTTTCCCATTGTCCTCCTATCTTCCTAGCTTCCTTCCTATCGCCTATCTACATTTACAAATTGCACGGTTGAGAGCCCGTCGCTCCTTAAATTAAATCATGATGCGCTTGCGTTCTTTTACAAAAGTATTGACTTGTGCTTTTCCTTGTGCGCATTTTTTCCTTATTTAGGACTTTTCTGTGTTTCTTGTGTTTTCAGATTTTTCTTAGCGCGCCTTCGTCTTCCGTTCCACTTTGCCTTGGTCTTTGTCTTCTGCTTTAGCTTTTTCAGATTTTTCATCTTGTTCGTCTAACGGTTAACGGTTAACATTATCCCCCTTCTAGACGAGTGCCAGTCCCATGGCACTCACCGTCGTAGGTAGCAGGCTTTGGTATGCACTGAAGATGTGGGTGGAAGGGATATCGATGGTTGCCGTGGAGTGTTGGTGGTGGTGTGGAGGAAGGTCGTTGGGGGCACGTTGGTGGCCTAGGTGGCTGGTGGTAGGGTTGTTGGAGTTGGTGGTAGGGTTGCTCTTTGTTGGGGATTGCACTGATGGCCAGCACAAGTGTTGGTTTGTTGGAGATTCTGTACATGACGATTCTTGGCGGGCTTGCAGGATGATAAAGGATAAGAATTCAGAGTTGGGTGTCAATGAAGAGCGAACGACGCTTTCGTTGGAGTCTTCAATACCTACAATTGAAAACCTCTCATAGGTGGTCTCTCCCTAGGGGTAGTGCTAGTCTTCTCTATCGTGCACAAGACATAGTTCAATTAGTTTGGGAGACAGGTCGAACTCTAAGCAAGCTGAGAGTATTGTCCTGCAGTTGAGGACCCAAAATGTGTATATATTTCGGTGCAGATATTATGTGAGTGCTTGTGTATACTTAGATATTTCGTAGTTAGAAGACCTCAGGCTGGTTTCTTGTAACAATGTGTGGATGAAGCAAAGTTGTCCATGTTGAGAAGTATACGTGAAGGTGTGACATCCTTTGCATTGTGACTGCACGACGTAGCATAATTGAATACAGGGACACCGCACTTTCGGTAGCTGGGAGCTATGAGACTTGTTTGATGAGGACGGTGTACTTTTCATGGCCATACGTGCGGTGCTTATCACAATTGATTGCAATGGTATTAAGGCAGAGTGCAAGAGGGAATTGTGCGAATGGGTCAGGGTGACAGGTCTAACCATAGGCGAGACAAGCTTCCTAGGTATGTCCTGCCCTTGATGTGCCCTGAACAATTGTGGGTGATGCTAAAGGGCTAGGGGACTAGGGACGGAGCCAGCCGACCAAGGTCATTGGACGTACGTAATTTGAGGACTCCTAGGTGTTATGCTGTGATCGTGGGTGCTTCGTATCTTATCGTTTTTTTCTTTTTTCCTTTTTCGTTTCCTTTTTTTTTTTGGGACTTGCCGGCGTACAACCATTGTATGTTGAGGCTATCAACCGTTCAATTGGTTGGGAAATGTCAAGCTTCGAAGGCTCAAGAAATGGATATTACAGTGATAATTGTGCCCTAGCCTCGTTGTTAGAGAAGCAGTCGTTAAGATGGGGAGATACACTTGAGATATTGCAATCCTCTTTGGAACGTGCGATGTTGGTATTATTGGGGTAACAGTTGCCGTGAGTGCTCAGCACGGAGTGTAACCCAGAAAGAGGAAGTGGTTAAGATTATGCTTTGGGCCATGCGACGTGGGCACTTGCAAGGGTGATTTTTGCTTTCAGCAGCGTGGCTTTGTTGCGGCTCTTTGTGGGGTCGGTGGTCTTGCGGTGACTTGGGCATTGAATACTTTCGCACAAAGATCTGTCATCTTGCATCCACTTGTCACTTCATAAGAGTACATGCACGGCATAAGCCGCAACTATAATAAACCAGTGCAACGCAAGGAGATATCACTTATTTGAATTCCATGGTGTTGGCTTAGATACTTATCACCTGCGCTTGATTAGCTTTTTCTTTTGCTAAAGACGTGAACTATATTAAACGCAAATATGAAAAGTTTGTACAATTGGGGAAAATGCTAGCACTTAATCATTTAAAGAAAAAAAGTCATGGCAAGGTAGCATTTGATAAGCCTTTTATACAACATGGGGCTACTCTATTTGTAAGAGGCGGGGCGAGTTTGGGTGGTCGGACGATTGAGGCTGTGCTGGTGAGGGGCTCCTGTGAGGCTGGGCGGGGAAAATGTTGGCCGGGACCTGAATGATGTAGTCCCTGGCCGCAACTGTTTTCAGAATGCTTTTAAACAATGCGTCAAATTCTTGCTTGTCTCAAGCTGTCCTCTCCTCTTTTGAGCACCTGGTGCTCGAGCGTCTGGTGGGAGCTTGCACGACCGGTGTTGCTATGTCCCATGTGCTTCCTTGAGCTTCTATTTCCTTGGCTTGGGGATTTTTTGGCCTACGTTTGGGGCGGTGTTGCTTGGGGTCTCGTTTCTTTGCATATCTTTTAAGGGTAGGTACGTAGCGTTTCGGCGGAGGAGCTTGTGCTACATGCTTCCTTCGACGGCGCATAGCGTTCTTGCAAGCCAGCTGCACTGGGTGCTCCATGCCGGCTACCGTAGGGGGACCTGCAAAATGCGAACCAAGGATTAGGCCTTGAGACAAGATAAAACTATTCGCATGGAAGGGATTATACAGTGGGTTATCAAGCGCATATGATGAGGAGGGGAGAGGTGAGGTATGCAGTGTTTGTTGTAGAGGGATGGTCCCCATGATGATATTCATTTTGGCTCAGCCATTAGCAGATCTTGGCTTATGCTAGGTTGCGTAGACTGGTTGTCATGAAGTGGGGCAGGGCTCATCCTCGGAAGGATAGACCGAAAAGGGAGAAAGGTGTATAGAAAGGGATTGTACCTCGTCTACACCATCAGAGATGTTGGTCAGGGCTTCCTATGGTGGTAATGAGGATTGCATGCCCTCCACCCGGAGGCGGAAATAGTCACATAACTTCTAAATGCGTGGTGAGAGGACCCGAGGAGCTCATCTTGTCAAACCCAACTCTTCTCCCTGCGCTTGACTATCATTGCTTGTGTATGTTGATATTATCTATACAGGGTCACAAAATTCATTGTTTATTTATGTACATATTTATGAATCCTAGTCACTTTATGGGGATAAAAACCAATTGTAGAACTCAGGATTGTACTGGAGTGTGGCATACACATCCAGTACCCGCGGTAACCTTCTTAATAATATCAGGTATTTTGCAACGTCAAGTATCATGGTAGCTTGTCCAAGTCTATTTGCAATATGTAGCTCCTCCTCAGTGAGAATCTTATCAGCCAGAGAGTTCTCTTGGCTAGTTCCGGCTAAGTCCATACTCCGAATGGCAGTCAGTACTCGAAAGGAAGTCGGCGCCACATAGATTGGGTCTCTTTGAGACTGCCATTTGGCCAACTGTTCCTCTGGGACCGTCGTAATTTGGGCTTCTAGTTCGGCCATTGCAACACGGTTTTAAACCAACGTTTTTCAAATTGACTTCAACCCTCTGATTGTCGCTTTAGTTGCTCTATTTCTAAGAGATTTTGTTGGCAGAGCACATCATTAAATGTTACAGTTAAGCGTAGTTCGTTGGTTTCCTCGTCGGAGGTGAGTTGCATGCGTTCATGGAGGAGTTTGTCATAGTGCTCGTTAAGATGTTCTTGCTCTTTCCAGGATAGGGGAAATGATAAGTATTCTTCAAGCTGCTCTTTAGGGAATGCGTCCATGTCTGCCAGGACATAGACACGTGCAAACACTTTGAGCTTAGCATCTAACTTAGTTAAGCATTCTGCAACACTTCTATGTTCAATGAAGGCTTGCTTGGTTGCTATCTCATGCAAGGTTCTAGGAGTTTGCCTAGGCTTTAGTATAGTTGGGGGCTGAGGCCTAGATGAGCAAGATTGGTCAACTCTAGGATTGCTTATGCTCTTGGGGTTTCCATGTTTCTCTTGAGGCTTTGTTATTGCGTCATGGTTTTCCTTGGATGTGACTGGTATAAATTTGTCACCTTGTTGTGACAGCGTTGTATCCACTCTCGATTGGTCAATGCGAGTTCTGTTGTTTGTCGGTGGATTGAGTGTTGTAAGCAACCGTTGATGGTAACGACTGCTTTGATTTTTCAGAGCACACGGATGTATTTGAGGTTTCACCGCTATTAGGAGAGACAGCAATGGGTTCATTGGTAGATGGACTCGATGCTTTATTCCTTAGCTCTCCAGCGCTCTTGGTCTCAATGTTCTTGGGGTCCACAACCACCTGTAATTGCTGTTGTTTTCGCTGTTTTCTCCTCTTTTTTCTTGGTCAGTGAAGGTGCATAACTTAACGACTCAGGACTCTGAACTAGGTCAGCCGTTGATGTGCTTGGTTGGGCCTTAGCTTTCCCCTTCTCTGGTGTGTCCTCATGGGACGTAGTTGTACCCTGCTGGACAGCCTTGCTAGGTTGATTGGTTAGATGCGCCATCTCCTTGGCCGCATCTTTGAGAGGTTTCTCCTCAAGCCTAGGCTTTAGGTGCTTCGGAAGTGTTGGAGTTGCCAAGGATACTGGTTGTGGCACCTCCTCCCCAGGTGAACTGCTAAGGACACGTTCCGCAAGGGGCATTGTCACGGCCAAGGGCTGTGACTGCTGTGATCCCTGATTGGAAGTAGTAGCGGCTAGTCCAGTGGGCTGGCTACTCTTAGTGGATTGCGGTATCAAGTCCCTAGGGCGATCGGAAGTAGTCGTGTCTTTTGTTGCCCTTTGAGCATTCACCTGTGTAGATCGAGCATGAGTTGATCTAGTCACATTAGGTTGCACAGGTATATCCTTGGGTCGAGAGCTATGGATGGTGTCATGTCCCACCTCTTGGACATTTGGAAGCTTAGATGGAGATAGAGATTGGGATTGAGCAGCCGCCCTTGACGATTGCTGTTGTGCTTCATGTGTCCGTTTGGGAAAAGAGGTGTAGGAGATCTAGGACTCTTAGGTGGACTTGGCACTGGTTGAATGATTTGCTCGAGGCTATTAGACGATTGTGCCATTTGCTTTGTTGAGCAATCAGTCTTCTCACGAGCAGCGTTGTGCCTCTAGTGCTCATTATCCTCTTGGGAAGTCAAAAGCTCCTTGAGCACTAGTGGTTTTTGTGCACGCTTAATAATTACATATGACATCTGTTTATTAAGCATGCTAGGCTGAGGCTCTTTCTTTCGAACACTCATGTTTGGTTTCTTGCCTCGAGACCTAGAGTTTCTCTTAGATTTCCTCCTATGCTTCGTTGCTTTTGATGCAATCTGGCCTTTAGCTGATAGAGGTGGTTTAGCAGGGGGTTTTGGTACCCAAATCCATCGGTTACCTGCATAATACCCTTGAGCACGTAGCAACGCCTTGGATATCCATCGCGGTGTTGTGCTGACCCTCCATCGATGCCTTCGTCTATAAGGCTTGGGCTTATTTTGGGGTCTTCTACGATATTTGTAAGTTCAAAGGCCGTCCTCGGCATTGTCTCCCGACCTTCTTGTTTCAGGCATGGCCTCACTCACTGGTTCTCGTTGTTCGACCTGTGCTTGTATCAACTCTTTCAACAAGTCCTTGCTCTCGTTAGCAGGTTTGACTATTATGTCCGCACCTTCCTTGCCTTTCCCTCGAGGTTCGATGAGGTCACCCGTGCTAAAAGTTGTGACTATCCTCACTCCCGGTAGTGTCAAGTATATCCTTTGTGCTACATAGTCAGCCTTACACTTGGTCACTCTTTTGAAGGGTCTTCCTAGGAGGGTTTCCTTCTCACAATTAGCACTATTTGGATAAACATGAAATAGGATAGGCAAGCTTTCAGTTTCAATTGTCGCAAGGATTTTGCACTTCCCTATGAGTGCTTGTGGGTGTCCCCTGTAAGAGCTAAGGGTTGCACTAGTCTGTGTGAGCGCTGGTTGGCCTAGTAGGGTCCATACTTCATAGATCAGGATATTAAAATCTGCTCCTTCTGAATTGCTTGCTTTAAGTTTCAGCCTAGTGATCGATCTATGTTATGGTTTCGGCTCTGTATGGTCTCTTGGTCAGTTTCACTGTCTTCAGGTTAAAATTTGAAAAAATCTAAATTCGGCCCAACAGGTCCGAATTGTAGGGGTCGAATGCTCGATTCGGCCAGTCCGAGGGCTGAGTAGAAAGGGCCGAATGTAACTGGTCCGAATGTCAAATTCGGCCAGTTCGAGTATGGTTGTTCGAGGGCCGAGTAGTTGTGTGGGCCGAGGGCCGAGTCAGGTGGGCCGAGTCAAGTGGGCTGAGTCAAGTGGTCCGAGTGGTAGTGGGCCGAGGGTCGAATGGCTGAGCAGTCCGAGGGCCGATTTTGGGACTCGGCTGAGAATCGCTGTTACTCGGACAAGTCGAGCGCGGCTCGTTTTTTCGCCAGACTTTACAAAATTCGCAGTGCCAAGCGTTGGAGGCCTTTCCACTGGTTGAGCAGCTCCAGATCCAACCAACTCATGTAGGGGAAGGTGTAGAATTACTTGGGCTGGGCAAATAACTCCCGGATGGCCAGATCGAAGCGGATCCACTCAACAAAGCTTTCTTTCTTTCCCTTACTCTCTTGAAACCCTGCAATGCACAATGTGGCCTTTCTTGCCACTCTTGGCCCCTTATCACCTTGTCCAGGCCTGCACTCACCTTAATTTTGCTTCCCTTACTAACATTTAACCCAAAATTTCATTTCTTGCCCTTCTTTACCCTGTTTCAGCCTGCTATATAGCAACCCTAGACTCTTTTTTCCATTGTCCTCCTATCTTCCTGGCTTTCTTCCTACCGCCCGTCTACATTTACAAATTGCACGGTTGAGAGCCCGGCGGTCCTTAAATTAAATCATGATGCGCTTGCGCTCTTTTACAAAAGTTTTGACTTGCGCTTTTCCTTGTGCGCCTTTTTCCATTATTTATGACTTTTCTGTGCTTCTTGTGTTTTCAGATTTTTCTTAGTGCGCCTTCGTCTTCCGTTCCACTTTGCCTTGGCCTTTGTCTTTTGCTTTAGCTTTTCTAGATTTTCCACCTTGTTCGTCTGACGGTTAACGGTTAACAGCGGCACTTTGCTGCTTGTTTAGAGCATGTGCCCTTGTACACGTTCTTGTGCTTTGTAATATGGATTCCGTTTTTCAAGTTCATTGTTAATAAGTTTATGAGTTATTGTTCTTTTGTTCAATACTCTATGTTTACAGTAGCCCGATCTCTTTACTTCCATTGCTTCACATCCATCTGACATGGTATTGGAGCCTAATCATCTTGAATTCGGTGTCGTTGATTTCCATTGATTGCTGTTCGAGTTTGATCCACCCTGTTTGATTTTGCAAACTTTGTGCTTTGTTGTGGTTGACAGCCGCATGGCCTAGTGTATCATTTGACAACTAGGTAGCAGTTTTCAATTGCTTGATAACTTGTGTAATCTGCATTTTTAGTATTGTACTCTACATTGTGATAGTTGCATTGTGATCTAAGCCATCTTTTTCACTCAATAGCTGAAATCTTCTTTAGTTTTGCAGTCATTTTAATTTTTTCTTTGTAGATGTCAACATTTACGTGCTTACATTTGTTAGTATTACAAGGCTGCCCCTTAGCTCCTTACATCTTATTACTTTTTGCGGAGGTGATATCTTATTTCCTTTGCACAAGAGTAAGCGGCCTATGAGGCCTCAAGCTATCAGTGCGATGTGAGATAGAGTTGATGGATTTAGAGTATGTAGATGACACGATTTTCTATATTAAAGATGATGAGAGAGAGAGAGAGAGAGAGAGAGAGAGAGAGAGAGAGAGAGAGAGAGAGAGAGAGAGAGAGAGAGAGAGAGGTACTAGAGGTGTTTTGCATGGCAATGAGTGTGAAAATCAACTGGCAAAAGTTAGTCGTTTTCTTATAGACCTAAGTGGGGCATCCACTTGGGTTTTAGATGGGTGGGCAGGGTTTTGACAGCTAGGTACCTCAAGTTCTAGGCGGGACTTGATATTGCAATAACCCAACAGTTTGTTCCTTATGCTCGACTCCATTTGGCGAAAGTTGACCTATTGGAATATGGTTCACCTTTTCTTGGCAGGCAAGGTCTTAGTGGTCAACAAAGTTCTATTTGCAATAGTCTAGTGGTGTTTCTCTTTGTCATGCATGGCTTAGCCATGTAGTTTGGTTCAAGACTTCATGTGGTCCAACTCGCAAAGATCAAGGGATTCTCGTGCTAAAGTAGAGCCTTGGAGACCCTCATCTATCATTGCTTTGAGGGGAGCATGGGGATCATTGATCTAGAGTATTAGAGTCAAGCCTTGTTGGGTAAGCTAGTGATTCGATGGCTCACTCTAGTTGGATAGACATGGGAAGTCCTCTTGTAGGAGGGCTTTTAGGAGTGTAGACCTTGTCTAGGTGGGGAGTTGAGATAGTTTGGTTCGGAACTTAATATGGTGTAGCTTAGAGGGATTAAGGAATTCATGTGTTGAAGTAGCCTTGAAAGCCATCATTTGTCATTGCTTTGAGGGGGGCATGGCGATCATTGATCTAGAGTGTTAGAGTCCAGCCTTGTTGGGCAAGCTAGTGATTCGAGGGCTTACTCTAGTTGGTTAGACATGGAAAGTCCTCTCGTAGGAGGGCTTTTAGAAGTGCAAACCTTGTCTAGGTGGGGAGTTGAGATTGTCTTTGAGGTGGATCTTTACTACAACATCGATTATGGTACCTAGATGATCCTTTCTCTTTTGACATCTGAGAGTGGCATCTTTAAATATGGAAGAGTTGGCCTCTAGATGAGTTGGGGTGGGATTCATGAGAGCGGCTTTGGTCGGCCTCTGCAATTGCTTAGAAGTCTCAATGTTTCTTGGCTTACACAACTTGGATTGGCAAACGTGTTGATGCAAGCTGATTTGGATTGGGCATCCTTATGTAGTAGACATGGAGCAAAGTAGAGCTTTACAAATGCTTTTTGTTAAACCTTTTGGCGATGCCTTTGGGATAGCTTGCACTTGAGGAGAGTGTCCTTAAATATGGCCTCTAGCACATGGATCCTAATAATTCAAAGTTGGTGGATGGAGTTTGTAATTGTTGCTCACAACAGCACCTGGGGGCTCCAAACTTCCAAAGCATTGTCTTTGGTCATGTGAAACAGCCAAAGTGGTTCACAGAGGTGTTTTTTGACTACTTTGTCGAGTTGCGTTGAGCATGGGAATGCATATTTTAGGGGATTTTTTGTTGGCATGTAGGGTACATACCACTAGGTTGTGCCTCATTGCGAGCAATCACTAAACTAGTCTGAGAGTCAAGGACCTCGATTGTGGCTAGTGTAAAGAAGACTACTCAATCCAATTGGCAAAGTTGTTGAATGTATAACAAGTTCACCCCAAGATGGGGGGCATAGTATACATCATCCAATGCAGCATGATCTGGGCCTTGGCTAGTGGCAAAACTGACATAATTGCTCCATAATTGTAAGCTTGAATCTTGACCGAGGAGTTGTTTCCTACACGGACTCGCTTGGTTGTAGAGACTCGGGAAATGAAAATATCCTCAATGGGGGTCATATGATGGATAGCTCCATTGTTCACAATCCAAGGAGTAGCTGAAGTACTTAGCTGTAATGAGTGGGCCTTTGCAATCATCTCGTCAGGAGGCAACTCGTAGATGTGGACGAGACTCGTATCCTCAAACGTCTCTATGGAGACGATGTGGGCCTCCACAGACCAATCAGACAAGCTCTTTGGTGTTGAGAACGTTGTTGATTATGATGGCTGACCGGTGGCAATGTGGGTTTGGTTTGACCATTGCCCTTGTCGAGAGTTGCCACCACCTTGCCTCCCTGCTAGGGGTTGCTTGACTAAGGAGGGAGGGGGGTTGAGTCTTAGCTGTTGGTGCGGTGCCTTGTGCCTTTGATTGACACTTCTCATCAAAGTGGCCAGCCTTCTAACAATATTGACAATACTGATTTTTCGGTACATTTTGCCTCTCAGGTTTGAGAGATGACTAGGAGTTTCTTGGGGTCTCATTAGATTGATTTGATTTTGATTTTGAGTGGAATTTTAATTTTGTTCACCCTTCTCTTGTTGTACCTTTTGAGAAGATGCAACAAGAGTCCCCTCTATAGAGGTTAAACTATAAAATTGATCGAACATCCAAGTGTAACGTAGTAGTTGACACTCAAATTTACAGAATGTGAACATAGTGGGTTGTGAGATCACTTACTGTATAAAATGGAAGTATTTCCTCGGCAGCTTGTTTAGAAACAATGTGACTTGATTGTTCGAGAACTTAGGAACCCCTGTGGTAGAGAACTTTGCGAGAAGGCACTGATACTCAGCCAACTTTACTTTCAAGTCATCCCGATCAATAATTTTAAAGCTTTGGAGCTCACGATCCAAATTGATGCAACAGGTTTTATCTCAAGCTGCATAGTGGTCAGTCAAGTGTGCCCAACACTTGGATGCTAAGTCAAAATGTTGAAGCTGTGAATGCAATTTAGGTAATAGACCTTGCTTCAACTTGACAATAATGGATGCATTCCTAGCCTTCTCTGAGTGAACAACCTCTCATGAAACAAGTGCGGGACTAGGTTGGGATTCCAACTCTTGCATAAGATCCCATAGGTTTTGTGAGTCAAGGATATATCTCCTTAGGTTTGACCAAGTGGTGAAGTTCAAATCATGGAAACAAGTCTTGTCATTAAAGTCATTTTTGGGTGATGAGGAGGAAGAACCATTAGGTGTTAGATAAGTGGAATAAGATGGATAAGAAAAAGGTAGTGGAGGGGATAAATAGGAGGGGGAGGTGGTTAGGAAAAAATAGACTGAAAATGTCCAATGGGTGCTGATTGATGCGAAGGCATTGGAGCATGAATGTTTTCATAAAGTGCTGGTGGATGTGGAGGCATTGAGACATGTAATCCCTGTCCAACGGTCAGTTGCGGCATAGCAAAATGTCCAAAAGGCCCATTAGGTAATGCCATGGAGGCAAACCGTGGTATCAATTGATCCACACCCGATAATGCGTCATTTCCAAGCCATGAAAAACCCGAAAGTGTGGGGATGGGAGGATGAACCTCCATTGTGGAGATAACATCTGGCCGAGGAAATGATGAGGTCCTAAAAGGTGTGCCTAAGGGTGAAGGACCTCTCGCTGTGATGTGTGAAGACATGAAAGGTGTACTTAATGGAGGTTGAAAGGAAGGTATAGCAGGACTAGTGGATGGGATGGATGCGAGATTAAATGGATTTGTCATTTGTGTAGTTGTGGAAAATGTGATAGGTTTCTTTTGTCCATTAAATGTAAATGATGAAAAATATGATTTACTAAAATCAAATTGACCATGAGATGGAAAAGTTAAGGGAAAAGATGAAGAAGGAGCACTCACCAAAGATCCTTGCAAATTTTGCTTACCTTTTCTTGAGTGCAACTGGAAAAATCTATCCTCTTTGGGGCTTATGAACCAATACTTGGTTGAAGAGTTCCTCCATAATGAGCATTACCAATATATTTTGGAAAAGAGGAAGTAAGTAGTAGTAATATGCGTACTTGACATAAGAGTGAATGAAGGTGGAGAAGTGTATGGAAAAGATGAAAGAGGTAAAGATGGAGATGATGGTAGTAGAGAGGAAAATGGTTTGTACACCAAGCCAATTTCCACGTTAGGTGGCGAGTCCATTGTGGAGCTTCCATTCTTTTTGCAAAATCATTAGATTGGAGTACCAAACCTAAAGGGGAAAACTCAAATTTACCTTCAATTTGCTGTTGAGCTCGATACATGAGGATGAGATTGTATTCGGCTGGTGAGATCTCGTATGGTATGTGGACTCCATGGTAGTCTAAAGACTCTCCGACCATGTTGGAAGGAGGAGCAAGTTGTAAAGCCCACTCTATCTTGTGTCCTGATGTGCTAGGCTCGGGAGCATCATGATGATGTGGTGAAGATATGTTTGAAGTCATCTTGCCCTCTTGTTGTTCTTGCTTCTTGCGAAAGGCTTTCAGATCGAATGTTGAGGTTTCGTAGAAGAGAATGTTGCTCTAATACCATTTGAAGAAATACCATAATGAAAAAACATAAATGAAAGCATACGACAAAGCATAAACTCAACATAACACAATTAGGGTTAGGGTAACTCAAAGACAATGAACACATTGGAAATTTGAATGAATGACTCAATATTGAATATAAAATGCTTATGTAGCAAACAAACCGTGTAGGGAATGAAAACTGTACCTTGAACTCTCATGTCTTGAGGATTGAGGCAAAGGTAATGAGTGGGAGAGTGTATTGTACTCGTGATAGATCTTGAAACTTAGCAAGACAGCCTCCAAGTGTCAGATAGCAGCAAACGTAGAAAACAATGATTCTGGATCAATGCGGACAAGTAGAAGAGAGAGAGAACTGCAAATGCAAACTCAATTGATAATGTGGCAGCAGTCTGCACAGTAAACACAGGCAGCAGTTGACATGGCAGCGGCTTGCATAGTAAACGCAGGCAGTAGATTGATGGCGACAACTGGGATGAGGTCGCTGATGGTTGGGCGGTAGTTGGGGCCTGCAAACGCAACAGTTTGCTGACGTGGACAGGTTGTATGACAGCAGTGCAACAATCAGCAACAGTCGCTTGGCTGGAAACAGTGCAAATCAGCAAGGAGGTTGGAAATAGGCACTAGATTGATGTAGACAGCAATGGACAGCTTCGATTGAGATGTTCTTTGTGAACGAGGTGTGGGCAGCGAAGCTAGAGGGCTTGAAACCTGCAAAAACGAGATTGGGCTGAATGGAGGGCAGCTTACCTATTTATAGAAAGTTTTAGGACCTCATACCATGCTAGGCCATCTTGCATGCTATGCATTGATGCCCTTTGATCCGTGATCCAGAGGCATTTAAACTATCATTAAATGCGGTTGTTGCCCTTAGTGTCCTAGGCACTAAGTGACACTAGGGTTAGGGTTTATCTTAGGGTTTCCTATGACAGTTAAGCGTTAGGGTTTCATTTTAATTATAAAAAGACACATTGTGCCTTGTTAGCACATAAGTGTGGCATTATTCATTTTGATCACCTATGGCATTGTATTTTCTCTCTCTCTCTCTCAATATTACATTGCCTCACTTTTGCAATCGAGTTATTGTGCATCGATTAATTTCATTGGTTATCTTTTATTCACTTTTTATGCTTGGGCCAACAGTGGTATCAGAGCGAAGTTCCTTCATTGTGCTTGCCATTGCTCGCGATTATTTTCCATGTAGCCATTGCCTTTGAGTGCCACATCTCGGTAGGTTGTTGCTTGAAGCCATTGCCATTGCGCTGGCTTCTATCAATGTCAATGAGTGGTGATCGACGGTCGGACACCACTATCCAGACTATTGTTGTTGCCACTTGGTCTCTTTGCACCACTAATCTAGTCCCTTAGCCGTTGCAGCCTTTGGTGGACTTTCTCACAACCTTGTCTTGCTACCGCTTGAAGCGTTGCAGTTCGTTCGTTGTGTTGTGCCTATCGTGATGCTTGGTGTTGACACGCCTTCGCCTTGCCGTGTTGTCTATTGCCTTTGCCCCTCTTGCTTGCTTGTTGTTGATAGGTCACCAACGTGACCTGTTACTAGCTGTCATGCCTTGCCACCATACTTGCCCATGTCCCAATAGTTCGCCTTGCCAATAGAGCCGCCTCAGTCGCGATTGTTTGATAGCCGCTTGCCTATTGTGTCGTTAGTAGCTGTGACATCTTGACCAGTCGTTGTGCCTTGTCACCACCAAGTTGCTGCCTTTCGAATGTATTGACCGATAGTCACGTCAAAGGTACTCTGCTTGTCTGTTGCCACATCTCGAGAGCCATGTCATCAAGGTAGTCTTGCCGCCTTGGGACCGATACACACGATTTGAATAAACTTTTTTTAAAAGGGATATGTAGGTATATTTTTTTAGAAAATTCTTTTACTTAATACACCACAAAAGCTCTTGTCACAAGCTTCCCCCATCTAAGCACAATTTGTGCAAAAATTGGGGTTTTCATAAAACCTTCCAATTCAACCTTGATTTGCATAAAAGTTAGAGGCTTCTCATTTTTACTCAGCAACTCATCACCAAATTGGCAAAATTTCAAATTTGTCATCAATCATCATCGACAAATTTGGGGCTTTCCATCAAATTGGAAAAATTTGTCACCAATCAATCATCAACAAATTTTGGGCTTTCCACCGAACTAGCCAAATTTTGCCCATATTTCACCGAAAAATTTGGGGCTTTTCAAGAATTTGGCATTCTTCATTGATATTGAGGCTCAATTTATCACTGGGCGCGACATTTGGCACAGTTTGGGTAAAAATTTCACAAAAATCTTTGAATTCTTCTTCAATTTCCCAACAAAATTTAGGGCTTTTCAACATTTGAGCTGTCTATATTACCGAATATTGACGATTTGGACCCTTCTTGTGGAGTGCAGCATGAACAATTGCTCTTTCAATATCTTCTTCCATAGGATGGTCTTCCTCCTTATTAATCTCTTTGAGGGTAATATTTGACGTTCTCCCTCTTGCCATAGCTACTTGACCTCAGCCTCAGGCAGCTCTGCCTTGACCACGAAATTGGCCTTGGTGATGGTTTCCACCAAGCTTTGGACAATCTCTCTCATCAACTTTCATCAAAATCGAGGCTCACTTCACCTTGAGGCGTGGCATTCGACAACATTTGGGTAAAATATTTTACCCAATTTCTTCGATTTCTCTTCAAATTTTGGGTAATGTTTGGGGCTTTTGCCCAATTTCCCTTCTTTGGCATACGAATTGCTCTTCTAGAAATTGTCTTCGCGTTGCTTTATCATTGGGCTTCCAAAATTTGGGGCTTTTGCTTCAAATCATCTGCTTTGGCTGCCAGACATTGAAAATGCCCTTGTCAGGACTGTTTGTGCCTACCTTCATCAAGATTGAAGACAAATTTTATTATTTTGTGCATTATCGTGTGAATTTTCATCATATTCTATTGCTGTTCACATTATTGGAGCACTTTCAGCCATTAATATCTCATTTCAGCGTATTGTTGACTACCACCTTGATTGGGCAACATGTTATTTCTGAAAGTAATTATTTTTTGTATATTTTTCTCATTCCTCAGGAGGACAACAGCAAGAAAAAATTGTTATTCTTCATGTTATTTGACTTCATTGAGGTAGGGAGCATCTCCTCTATCAACAGCTTATTATTATTCGGGCATCTATTTTCTCTCTCTTCACTTGAAAAAAATTATTTTATTGTTGATTTCCACTCATGGCCAGCAATAATAATGATTTGTTAGGCATGCTTGGTGCCGACGACAAGCTCGACGGCACTGAGAAGAAAAAGGAGTCTGGTCTCATTGTCACCAATGGGATTGCCAACCTTGCCAAGCACAAGGAATATACTTTCTTCATCGAATGTCAGTATAATCCTTCTATATATGATGCTTGTTCTCTTATCACTTATGTAGCTTCTACTTGGTATTTTGATAGTGGTACTTCTAAGCACATCACTTCTTGTCGAGAGTTACTCTCATCCATTTCTCATATACCTAAGGGGGGCGTAGTTAAGTGTGCAAACAGTGCCTCTTATGCAATTGAACGCATTGGTGTTGCGCAAGTTAATACTTTTTCTGGCACTTCCATGATGTTATAGAATGTCCTCTATGTGCTAGGCATTAAGAAGAACCTTCTTTCCATCTCAGCCATTGCTACTTTAGGCTTTTGTGTCCTCTTTGATGGCCCGCGGTCTGTGGCTTATGATGATTAGATACCTTCTTCTATTGTATTGACCGGCACTCTCACATTAGGACTTCATTGTCATGATACTTACGAGCAACTGCATGCTGAAATTTCTCTTGATCATGCTCCGTGAGTGATCATTTTATGACACATGTTCCTTTAGTGCCACATATTTTGGATTTGCTGATTTTTATTCCCCACATTGATAATTTGCTTATTATTGGGATCAATGCTGTCCAAATTGCAGCATTACAGCATCATTTCCAGCAACCACTTGCTGTCATTTATGTTGGTGTTCTTCGCCCACCTATGGCTTCCCAATTTTTCACCATTGAGGGGGGCACAAGGCTCCAGGATTTGGAGTGTTGTCGAAGAATGGCATGAGGAAGAGCCTTCATAAACAAATTGTCCAGGGTATCCTTTGTCTTGCAGTACACCACATTAATAGTCTCATCCAAGTTCTTCTCTCGAATGAGATGGTACCGTATCTCAATGTGCTTTGATCTAGCATATGGAGTATGGGATTCCATGCCAAAGCACTGCAACTCTCATTCTCGCAATGAAGTTTAGTAGGTCTTGTGTCTTGCAGGACACCACATCAATAGTCTTATCCAAGATCTTCTCCCAAGCTACCTATTTACATTCTGTATATGACCTCACTTTCTAATGACTTACTTCACTGTCTCATAGGCTGCTGTTAACAGTTTCAAATGGTCTGCTATACATTTCAATTATTCTCATAGCTTTTGCTTTTGCTAGCTTATATCTGTCACTGTATGCAGGGATTCAGGGGTGTTCAGTGTGTTGTGAATTTACTATGTAGATTAAGAAAACCTAGGACTATCTGAATTCAGTTTGTACCCATTAGTTTGTTTATGAGTGTCTTTATGCCATGCCATGTTTCTGAGTTCCTTTTCCTATTGACAAAGATGGCAATATTAACTGGAGTTAAATGCAGGCGGAAAGTTTATGATGAGTACAATGATGAAGAAGTTGAACTCACAAAAGATGAGATCGATCTCATTAAGAGGCTGCGTGAAGGAAAACTTCCCCATGCTGAAGTTAATCCATATGAGGTAAGTGATCAGTTAATCTCCTTGTCAGGTTGCTATAGATTTTGAATGTTGAAATTGCAATATCATCCCTGGGTACTATACAAGGCAACTCAATCTCTACATGACGAATGCCTTCTAGTCTTAGGCAACAGGCCTATCATTTCTAGGGTGCGTTCTGTAACTAGTCCCAACAGCCTTTCAACACATAGGAGAGTTTTTTATCTAATCCGAGCAGGATGTATTCTCATCTAACCTGAGCAGGAGACAATTGCTGTGGGGATAAAATATGCAAGTATATGAGAGGTTCACAATATATGCCACACATGTAAATCTGAATTTGTACTCCAATCTCTATTGTCTGAATGTCTTGATTGTAGCTATCACATGCAGGGATCTCTGATTTGTCGATCTCAACTGAATCATGCCCATTTTTATGTCTCAAGTGAATGCTTATGGTAATGAAGGTCAAACTTGCATGTAGAAATGGTTCATGCTGTGGGCTAGATATATAAAGATGGTTATGTAACATAGTCATAGACTCATAGTGGAATATGTATGCATATGCAGGGGCTCATTGCCTGAATAGCATTTCAACTCTGCTTTGTAAATGTACTAAACAAGGTCTTTTGCCGTTTAGAGTCAAAGTATGTATAGAGGGACATTCATTTCTTGTGATTGACCATCAAAGAGCAGTGAATGAGAGAACAGTCCCTTCAGTGCTATCTGCTCCATTTGTGATACTTTTATGAAAACCAGAGGATGGCCTTGCAATGCATGGGAGCTACTAAGCCTACTTTTCTGCTTACTTGAGCATTATGATCTCCATCATCCATCCACTTTTTGGCTTAGCGGAGAGTGCATCAGTCCAACAGTGACAACTGCTTGGGGCCCTAAAATTAAAAAGCGATTCTAGCCAAGATCTTTGACTGAATGTCTGGTAACAGCTGAAAAACTGTCTGGGGGCATTGGCTTTCAAAACAAATATTTTGCTGTAACTTTGAACTCTTGAATTTGTCTAAACCATAGAAGAAAATGACCTGAAACTTTACATGTGTTACAGCTTTTTCTGCTCTAATGGGGAAGTTAAATTTGTTTTGAAAACTTGTCCATGGTTGGCACATTATCTCTTTGTTACTTCATGCAGCATGCATGTAGGGTGAGTTCTTTTCTTATGTCTTGGCTTTTTGCTGCAGCCTTATGTTGATTGGTTTGATTGGGAGGATAAGGGACACCCTTTGTCAAGTGCTCCAGAGCCCAAACGACGCTTCATCCCTTCAAAATGGGAAGCCAAAAAGGTGATTTGGCAATTAACTTTGGATTGCTATTTGTAGGATTTCTAGTAACTGTATGATTGTCGCTAAACAGGTAGTGAAGCTAGTGCGTGCAATCAGGAAAGGCTGGATAAAGCTTGATAAGCCCAAGGAAAAACCAAAATATTATCTTATGTGGGGGGATGATTTGAAAACAGCAGAGAAAACTGCCAATGGTCTCACATATATTCCTGCTCCAAAGCTAAAGCAACCAGGTTGATATTATTGAATTTCAGGTCCTACTATCGTATTAGAATGGATTTGATTAGGGCTGACTTTGTTTCATGCATACCAGGGCATGAAGAATCTTACAATCCTCCAGTGGAGTATATTCCTACTCAAGAAGAAGTAAATGCTTATACATTGATGTATGAAGAGGATCGACCAAAGTTCATTCCGAAAAAGTAGAGTAAATTCTTCTCAGTTACTATATTTTCAAAGGGGTAGCCATCTGTTTTGCTCTCTATTGATGATATTTCTCTGTAGTTTTGAATCTCTGCGACAGGTGCCTGCATATTCTGAGTTTATCAAAGAACGCTTTGAACGTTGCTTGGATCTTTACTTATGTCCTCGTACACGGAAAAAGAGGGTCAGTTCTGTGCCTGAATACTGTGCTATCTTGTGGTTTTATTTGCAAGTTAAAGTTTGACCCGTCATCGTGTTTGCAAATGCAGATAAATATTGACCCCGATTCACTAATTCCAAAGCTTCCAAAGCCTAAGGACCTGCAACCTTTCCCAGTTATTTGCTACCTAGAATTCCATGGCCACACCAGCCCAGTGCTTACTCTAGCAGTTGATCCTTCTGGCATGTGGCTAGCTTCAGGTCAGCGCTTGGTGTTTACCACTCTTCTGGTTGGTTTTTCGTTTTGAGAATGGAAGTGACAAAACACACTTATGATTAGCACAGGATGGGGTAGTTGGAGAAGCTCAAGTGAGAAAGCAATTACAGTGGTATGGTTAAGTAGGGCTAATAAGCTTCAAATCTTGTTGATTGTCATGGTAATCTGTTGCTCTGCTGCAGAGATGATGATAACGTGTCATGTAAACCATTGTTCTTCAAGCCATTTAGACTAAGTTAATAACAAAATCTGCAACTGTTGATGACAAAATGCAGTAGTAAAACGTGATTCTAGTTTCACCTTTAGCAGATAAGCTTTGTATTTTGTATAGTGGGTTTCTGAAAATATGTAACTGATCCAGATGATATGGATAATTGGTAGGAACTTTGCTGTTGTTGTTTTTATTTCCCCTGCAAAAAAAAAGTACGCCAGTGGCAAGGGTCACTGAGCTACTAACAATTTTCAGTAGGAAAGTAGATGCAAATAGCCATGTGGTGGAACACTATCACTTTGAGGCTCCCTCTGGAAGCTAAAAGAGACACTCTGGTGGCCCTAGTAGAGCAGGAATCCTGCCCAAGTGGAAGCCAGAACAGAGCCATGGGAAGTTATCTCTGCTCCTGGGGTCACTTTTGCCTCATATACTAAGTCTGTCAAGTGATGTTGCTGCAATAGTTGCCTATAGCTGTGGGGGGCTTGTTTTCCATGCAACAGGGTCGGCATATGTACCAAGTCTGCCAAGTGACGTGCTCGCAATCGCTCCCTATATCTCAATCTTGACATTTGAGCTATTTCCCATGTGCCCATGAGGAGACTAGATTGCCAAACGTAGTGTGAAGCCTGGACTGTCAATGGATTTTGTTTGGAGTGAAGAAGAGGCACTTGTATCCATCCCTAAATCTGGTTGCATAAAATCTTTTGGGGTGTTTTTTTGGGGGTAGGGAGATATTTTATTGTTTAGATTTGCTATGTTGAAGTTTGATGCTCCAACACCTGTTTTACATGCAGAATCCTAGTGGGCAATCTGGAGCTCTTTGTGAAGAGAGGCTTTAAACACAAAAAACACAATACCAATCGTACGACAAAGCACAAACTGATAACATAGAACACAGTTAGGGTTAGGTTAACTCAGAGACAATGAACACATAGAATAATGAAATGAATGACTGCTGAATATACAATGCTCATGCAGCAAACACACTATGCAGAGAGAATACTCTACCACAAATTCTTGTATCTCGAGGATTAGGGTAGGGGTAATGAGCTGGAGAGTGTGTCGTGCTCTGAATGATGATAGTGTGCGGCAACAAATCCAAGCTGAGGAGAGAGAAAATCTGCAAACACAGAGAGGAGAGAGAAAACCTGCTAATGTACAGTAAGGAGAGAGAAAACAGCAGTATGCAGCCTGTGCAGGCTGGGTGACAGCTGGGCTGAGGTGAGAGATTGCCAAACACAGCAAGGCGATAGCTGGAGGAGAGAGAAAACTGTCCATACAGCAGCAGATCAGCAGTCTCCAGCAAGGATGATGTGGCAGGCTGACGTCAGCAGCAGCAACATTCAGCAGCAGTCGCTTGGTTGTAATCAGCTCCGATCAGCGTGGAAAAGGTGGAAAACAGGCGCTAGACTTATATAGACAGCAATGGCCAACTTGGATTGCAATGTCCTCCGCATCCGGGGGGTGGGCAGCAAGTTGAAAGACTTGAAAACTGCAAAAACGAGATGGGAAGAGTGGAGGGTAGGCTGCCTATTTATATAAGTGTATCTCATATATATAGTAGCATGACCCCCCCTCCCAAGCCCAAAAATGAGCGAGAAAAGTGGGCTAGCCAAAAGTTTTTATTTACCCCAAGGTGTTCCATCCCAAAGTAGCTAGGGCATCAGACAAAGTGCACGGTGGTTACCTAGTGGCCTACAAAGACTACAGAGACAATGGTTATCTTACCAAGGGAGCCCAAGTGATCACCCTAGAGAGGCTAGGGCATTGGACCAAGGGTGCTCATCGGTTGCCCAAGGGTCTATCAAGTCCTTTAAAGATGGATCAAGGGGCCTTGTAGTATATCAGATATACCTCTTGGGAGGGATATCCATGACCAAGAGAGGATTATTCAAGATTATTCCTTGTAATTCCAATGTACTATTGAGAGAGAGAGTATATGTGAGAGAGCAAATTTTCTATGAGAAACATTGTATCTACATGAGAGAGAATATGAAGATGATGAAAGATGAATACTATGTGATGAATTCCATTCAAAGCTGATCTTTCTTTTGTGTCATTATGGTTCTTTGATGGTTTCTATACAGAATATGAAGAATGTGTTGAAGATTTGTTGTGATAAATCCGTGGGAGAATTGCTATATGATGCTATGGATTTTTTTGTTTTTTATTTTTTAAAAAGTTTTTTTTTTAAATTGAAAGAATACACAAGTAATGGAGGGCGGTGGCTGATTAAGTAGCAGAGAGGAAATAAACCCAAGTCCTTCATAAAACAAGTAAACCTATTCCATACACTACTAGGATAAGTGCTTAAGGATAATGGAAGTGTGTGTGCATGCCAATCATATGGAGAATATATGGGGAGGCAATGATGATGATGGTGAGCTTAGCAGGACAAGCAAAGCAAGCAAGCATGTGGAAATTGCCTTGGAGAATTGCCATGTGCAATGCCACGAGTATGGTGGATCCAGAGTTAACCACTCAGGAAAGATTGAAAAGAGATGAATGCTCATAGATACATGTTGATATGAATAGAATGCCAATGCATAGGGTAATGCAAAGGAATATGCAAGATGTCACGCTCATGTAGAATGCGATGCAATGGTGTCACTCGACAGTGTCCTTGGAGGGGAATTTTTCACTTGTCCTAGTGTCCTTTTACAATCATGTTGTTCAGACTTTGGATGAAGTTATAAATGTCCTTAAGTACAAGCATAACGAATAATAAATGTTTGAAAGATCTAAAGTTAAAGTGTAAACATTATCACTGTGGCTGATCAAGAGAAGAAACTGCCTCCTCACAAATTGGAGGGAGAAGCAAGAGGGAAGCATCCTCTCCGTGTCAATTGGAAGGAGTAGAGGAGGGTGGACCCAAGTCAATTTGAGGTAGAATGTATTATAGGATCGGCTGGTTGACTACTTTGGTCAGAATGTTTGCAAAATTGTCACAAGAAGGCACAAACTCTAGGCGAATAGTGTCTAGCTCAACTTGCTCTTTGGTGAAGTGGAAGTGGGCTCCCATATACCGCATCCGAGGTGTGATGATTGGGTTGCCCGCAAGGGCAATGACACTTTGGTTGTTGTAGTAGACAACTGTAGGAGAATCACAAGGAAACTGAAGTGTAGCTAGCAAGCTCCTCAGATAGATGTTCTTAGTGATACCATCAAAGAGAGCCCTATACTCGGCCTCGGCCGTGCAAGTTGCCACCGTCTTCTGCTTATGCATTGACCAAGAAATAGGAGTCATGCCCAGGGAAAAAAGGTAATCGCTATGGGAACGCGGGGTGTCAGGATCTCCCACCCAGTCAGAATTGGTGTAACCCTACAAGCATAAGCCATATCCATAAGTCGGGCCATAATTAAAAGTACACCGTAAATATCTCAATGTACGAAGATAAGCAATCCAATGTATCATCCTACATGCTGAAAAATACTGACTAAGTACACTAACAAAGTATGCTAAGTGTGGTCTAGTTTGAATCAACCAAAGAAGCTTTCCTACAACATAATGATATGTGTGAGCATCAAAAGAATAGCCCACAAAAATCAAGAGATCAGCTCAGGGAGTGAGCTTTTCTATCTTGTCATCAGGCGTATGTGTGTATACACGATTCCCAAAGACTCTGAAACGGGAAATAATAACCCTCTCACCAAAGAATGCCTCATAGGGAGTTCGTTGAGGGACGGCCGTAGTCGAGCATCGATTGAGGATGTACACTGCAGTGCTAACAGTCTCAACCCATAGACAATCGGGAAGCTCTCTTGTGAATAACATAGAGTGTGCCATGTTCAAGATTGTCCGGTTTCTACACTCTACGACTCCATTTTCGGAAGGGAAGTTGGTAGAGGTGAGTTGGCAAGAAATGCCATGCTATTGTAGAAACTCAGAAAACTTGTGGAAGATAAACTCGCCACCACTATCACTGCTCATGGTATCTACATGGCGTCCAATTTGGACATGAACCACCAACATCCAAGAATTGAAATAGGTGAAAGCATCGAACCTTTGCTTGAGAAAGTACACCCACATGTATTGAGAGAAATCATCCACTATCAAAAAGAAGTAAAGTGCGCCATTTAAGGCGGCAGTGAGTGTCAGGCCACAAAGATCAATGTAAATCAATTAGACCTCTGAAGATAGCTTCAGGCGAGGAATGCCATCAACCATTTGACAATGCGATAACTCATAAAGAGGGTCGTATCTAAGATGTCCTAAGCAATAATGCCAGAGATGCAGAGTGCTTGAAGGCTCCCGTGCAGTGGCTAAAGCCTAGAAATGATGGAACTCCAAGTTCTCGGTTGTTGGCACGGTAAGAAAGTGCATTAGGTGATAGAGGCCATTAGGTTGTTCCTTGCCGCGAGCATTGACTGAACCAGTCTGGTCATCAATGACTTCGACTGGGATTGATGTAAAAAAGATTGCTCGTCTCAACTAACAAAGTTATTGAACAGACAATAAGCTTACCCCAAGCTGGGGAACATGATAAACGTTGTTCGTCATTGCGGGATCTTGGCCCTCATCAATGGCAAAACTGATGTGACCACAAGCTTGGATCTTGATCGAGGAGTTGTTCCCTACTCTAACTCTCCTAGTTGTAGGATGTTTGGTGAGAAAAATGTCATTTATAGGGGTCATGTGATGAGTAGCTCCACTGTGCACAATCCAAGGAGGAGCAGAAGTGCTTGACTGTGACAAGTGGGCCTCTGTGATTGCCTTCTTGGAAGACAACTCACAGATATGGATGAGACTCGCATCTGATGCCTCTAAAGAGACGATATGGACCTTTGTAGATCAATCAGACAAGCCCTCTGGTGTTGAGAATGTTGTTGACTGTGATGGCTGACTAGTGGTAGTGTGAGATTGAGCTTTCCATGGCCCTGAGGTTGGTTGCCATCACCCTGCTTCCCTTCTTGGGATGCGGAGGTCTGAGGCTTGGATTTTGGCTATGTGCCTTTTACCTTTGATCGACACTCGTCGTCAAAATGGCTAGCCTTCTAACAATGTTGACAAGATCTATTCTTCTTAGATACATTCTACCACCTTGGTGTAAGAGAGGGTTGATTGTTCACTTGGGTCTCACTAGATGAGGTTTGAGTGGATTTTTGAGGTTTCTTAGTCTTTGCTTGCTGTTCCTTTTGAGAAGTGGCAACAAGGGCTCCCGCTATAGGAGATGCCCTATGAAACCGATCGAACAGCCTCGGATAATGCAAGAGTTGACACTCAAATTCATAGAATGTGGGCATAGTGGGTTGTGAGATGACCTGTTGCACAAAGCTAAAGTATTTCCTTAGCAGCTTGTTTAAGAATAGTGTGACCTGGTCTTCAGAGAACTTAGGAGCCCCCGTCGTAGAGAACTCGACGAGGAGTCACCAATACTCAAACAACTTGACCTTAAGGTCATCCTTATCATTAATGGTAAAAATCTAAAGCTCATGGTGAAGATTAATGCGACAGCTAAGCTGCATAGCAGTCAGTCAAGTGTATCCAATGCTGTGACGCTAAGTCGAAATATTGAAGCTGAGAATGAAACTTAGGTAGTAAGTCCTGTATTAACTCAACTATAATGGAGGCATTACGAGCCTTCCATGAGCGGATGACATTGTATGGAACAAGTGCGAGATCGGGTTGGGGTTCCAAACCTTGTACAAGATTCCATAGGTTCTCGGAGTCTAGGATATGCCTCATCAAATTGGACTAAGTGGTGTAGTTAGACCCATTGAAACGAGTTTTATCATTGAATGAGTTCTTGGTAGATGAGGAGCTAGAACCATGAGGTGTCCATAGAGGTGGATAAGTGTGATGTGGTGGTGGATAAGATGGTGGAGGATAAGGAGGGGGATAAGAAATAGGGTAGGTAGAAATAGGCTGCTGCTGTCCAATGAGTGTCGATTGCTGCGGAGGCACTGGAACAAAAGTGTTTCTATAAGGTACCAAAGGTGTAGGCAAAGGCATTGGGACACGGTAGCCTTGTTTAAGAGTTGGTTGGGGCACTACAGAACACTAGGTAAAGCCATAGAGGCAAATTGTGGTACCAAATGATCCACACTCAAAGAATGCCCTAGAGGGGGAAAACTCGAAAGTGTGTGTGTTGGAGGATGATCTACCATCACGAATACGCCACCTGAATAGGAGAAAGGAGTCGTTTTAAAGGCTGTGCCTAATGGAGGACCCCTCGGTGTGGTGTGTGGTGAAAGCATAGCTGCACTTAATTTGAAGCTCATGGTCAAGATTAATGCGACGGCTCCTATCTTGAGCCTCATAGTGGTCAGTCAAGTGTGCCCAATGCTCTAACGCTTAGTCGAAATGCTAAAGTTGAGAATGAAACCCAGATAGTAAGCCTTGCATCATCTCAACTATAGCGGAGGCATTACGAGCCTTCCAAGAGCGGACAACCTTGTATGGAACAAGTGCAGGATCGGTTGGGGTTCCAAACCTTGCACAAGATCCCATAGGTTCTAGGAGTCTAGACATGCCTCATCAAATTGGACCAAGTAGTGTAGTTAGACCCATTGAAATGAGTTTTATCATTGAATGAGTTCTTGGTAGATGAGGAGCTAGAACCATGAGGTGTCGATGGAGGTGGATAAGTGTGATGTGGAGGGGGATAAGAAATAGGGTAGGGAGAAATAGGCTGTTGATGTCCAATGAGTGCCGATTGCTACAGAGGCACTGGAACAAAGGTGTTTCCATAAGGTGCTGAAGATGGAGTTGGAGGCATTGGGACACAATAGCCTTGTCTAAGAGTCGGTTAGGGCACAACAATCAATTAGTCCACAGGGTAAAGCCATAGAGGCAAATTGTGGTATCAAACGATTCACACTTGAAGAATGCCTTGGAAGGGGAAAACTTGAAAGTGTGTGTGTGGGAGGATGAGCTCCCATCATAGGGACATCACTCAAATAAGAGAGAAGGATCCCCTCGTGTGGTGTGGGGTGGAAACATAGGTGCACTTAATGGAGGCTGAAAGGAATGTGCAACGGAAAATGAGGGAGAGATGGGTGGGAGTCCAAATGGATTTGTCATGGGTGAAGATGTGGGAAACAAATTGGTTTCTTTTGTCCATTAAATGTGAGAAAATGAGATGTACCTACTCCAGTATGACCATGAGAAACAAAATCATTCGAAAGAAAAGAAAGGGAAGGTATACTTACAAGTTCTTGCCTCGTTTGCTTACCTTGTCTGGAGTTTTCAAAGAAATATCTATCTCCTCATTACTTCCAAACCAAGAAATGTTATGTATTACCTCTTCTTCAAGAGGATCTCGCGTCCCATGAGGATCGGAGGAATCAGATTGCATAGAAATAGAAACAAGGCTGTTCATACTTGGCACTGGAGAAAAGAAGTAAGATGGAAGTGGTGTGTAATAGGTTCCACTTGAGGATGGCCAGTCCGTAGTGGAGATTCTGTCGCACCTGCATGGTCAATAGTTTTGTGCACTGAAATTAAAGGAGGAAACTCAGGCTTACCTTCTATCTGCTCCTGAGCCCCATGTACGAGGATGAGATCGTACTTAGCGGTAGAAATCTCGTACAGTTGATGGACTCCATGGTAGTCTGATGTCTCTCCACCCATGCCAGATCTTGCAAGGGCAATTTGAAAGGCCCACTGTTGCTCGTTTCTTGACATGCTTGGCTGTGGAGTCTGGAGCGGTATGTTGGTGTTCGAAGTCATCTAAATCTTTTGTTGTTCTTGCTTTTGCGGATGAGCTCTCCAATCAAGTCCAAGGTTTCTCAAAGAGAACTTGGCTCTGATACCATGTGAAGAGAGACTCTAAACGCAAAAACACAATACCAATCGTACAATAAAGCACAAACTGATAATATAGATAGGGTTAGGGTTAGGGTTAGGTTAACTGAGAGACAATGAACACAGAGAATAATGAAATGAATGATTGCGGAATATACAATGCTCATGCAACGAACACACTATGTAGAGAGTGAATATTGTACCACAAACTCTTGTATCTCGAGGATTAGGGCAGGGATAATGAGTTGGAGAGAGTGTCGTACTCTGAACGGATCCCAAAACATAGCAAGGCAGGCTCCGGATGTCAAACACTAGCAAATGCAGCAGTAGGTGTACTGGATCTGATGCAGACGGCAGTGTGCAATAGCAAATGCATGTTGAGGAGAGAGAAAATCTGCAAACGCAGAGTGAGGAGAGAGAACAGCAAAACGCAGCCTATGCAGGCTGGGCGACAGCTGGCTAAAGTGAGAGACTGCCAAACGCAACAGAGCGACAACTAGAGGAGAGAGAAAATTGTTCGTACAGCAGCAGATCGCAGTTGCCAGCAAGGATGATGATGTGGCAGACTGATGTCAGTAGTAGCAATAGTCAAGAGTAGTCGCTTGGCTGTAATTAGCTCTGATCAGCACTTAAAAGGTGGGAAATAGGTGCTAGACTGATGTAGAGAGCAATGGCCAGCTTGGACTGCAATGTCCTCCGCATCCAGGGTGTGGGCAGCAAGCTGAAAGGCCTAAAAACTGCGAAAATGAGATGGTAAGAGTGGAGGGCCGGCTGCCTATTTATAGAAAGTTTGGGAGCCCCCACTTAACTCTCTCGATCCAGGCCCCATTTTAGGGTTTCAACTAAAATAAGCCTAAAATAGGCATAAAATAAGTTGTTTAAGTGGCTAACTGCATTTCTTAGCACAACACTCTCTAGTGCATTTGTAACATGAACTCCTAAATATGACTGAACAATAGCTGACAGAAGGAATAGGGCAATTGTATGTGGTGAAGGAAAAACATGAATATTATCTTCTGTCCCTATTCATCAGGGTTCTGAAAATGATTCATTCTAGACGGGGATCTAGAACAAGCTTCTCAAAATGGTTTAGGGGACATCAGATTGAAAGGCAGCTTGCAACCCATAATCTTGTCATTGTGGCCAAAGTGCCAATGGGCATCCATTATGAAGTGCTTTCTAGCACTCCTGCAAGGCAGATATATTCTACACTTCTGTTTTCTTTTGAAAAGAGTGTAGGAAATGCCCCCAGTTCTCCACGTGGACATGTGAACTCAGGCTCCTGTGACTATAAGCCTGCTGTAAATGAACTTTTGCTGGCAGCTGAACATGCTAGAGAGGAGAGAAAAGAAGTGGTTGCCTTGACTTGGTATAGTGGACTTATGGTGGGAAGGGGGAAGCTTTATAGCTCATAGGGATTGTTGGAAGGTGTTGACTGCTCTGCAGTTAATTGGACTGCTGTCTGCTGACCTGCTTGATTTGCCTGATCCCCTAGGATCCAATCTGCACACCAGACTCGACACAAGCCAAATATACAATAAAAGGGACTGGACATCATACTATCCTCCCAGCCATAGAGCTAAACAGGCTTAGGGTGAGCGATGAAATGTCCCCCTAGGATCCAACCTGCACACGAGGGACGACACAAGCCATATCCACAGTAAAAGGGACTGGACATTAGACCCACCTGCTAGCAATAGAGCCAAACGGGCTCACCCCGAGCTTGGGAGCTATCAACACTCCGGATCACAACCTCATCCCAAGAGTTGGCGTCCTATACCACCAACCCACACCATCTTGGTGTACAAATGCGTTGGCCAACGGGCCAAGAGTCCAAGAGGTGATCACCCAATGAATGTGAACAATAGGGCCTTGAGTCCTATAAATAGGACTCAACTACCCTAACGTTGAATTGCCCTTACTGCATTCGCACTAAGCCACTTCATGACCATTGTGACCAATGCTACTAGCACCCATCCGGATTTTAAATGCCCAGGGACGTAACAGGGAGCTTTAAGCAGCGGGACAAGCAGATCAGGGAGGAGCTGGGTGCGGATAAAGCTGGGCAAGTGACAGAAGAAGAATAGTGAGGGAGGAGAAATGAGGCAGCTGTGGCGGTGGCAGCACGACTATCTGCAGGGAGGGGTGGGGCATGTTAGGCCAGAGTGCAGGAGATCCCCATTGCTTACAAATGTCAATGTGCCCTGAATTTAGTACAATTCTTGCTCCTAGGGAGTTAACCCAAATTGGAGGCTTTTCCATCATGCATTTTTAGGCTAAAATACCTCCCAACTTTCATGATTTTGGCATTTGCAACAGTACAACATGCATGCATGTGCATGTGTGCATACATGTAACTTGTAAGTACATCAATATATATGTCTCTGTATATGTGTAAATGTATGTACACCTGGGTCTGCATGTATGTACATTTACAAGTATACATACGTACAAAAGTATGCATGATGCCAATTCATTGTCTAAGGTTTTGTCATAGCTGATATCCACTTGATTTATTCTGTAAAAGAATGTCTGCAATCCAGATTTCTATGAAAAAACTTATTGTGTTAACCATCCTGTATGTGCCTCTTCTGTTTGTTCGCCATTCATCTGCATTTAGAGGAGGCAGTACTTGCATTTGGATCATCAGGTATTTCTTAGGTTGTCTTGCCTGCCTTGTATTTGTTTCAAAATTCAACTTCATATTTGTTTGTTCTACTTCAGAGTGAGAACTTGTCTTTTCTCCCTTGTATTTGCGTCAGACATTAGGAAAAACCAAAGCAGAGGGAAAGTGGACTCATTTTTGGCACAGCTCAGATGCTAAGACTTTTCTACAAGCACAAATTTTCAATATCAGAACTAAGGAAGCTTGAGAGTGACTATTACAAGCAGTGGTGTGATGGATCATGTATGGGTATAAGATGAGAGGGGAGAAGTCACTAATTCAGAATATAAGACCTTGTTAATTAGAGGACACAGGATGATAGAATTTCTTCGATCCTGATCTTCATGTGAACATTAACCATCATAACAAAAATAATCATTCAGTTTGTTCTGTTTGCTACATCTCATCTCCTAACCAGGATTTTTTGATATTGTAGGCTCTAGTGATGGAACAGTAAGACTGTGGGAGGTTGAGTCTGCACATTGTTATAGGATATGGGATATGGGTGGTCCTGTAAAACAAGTATCATGGAACCCAAACTCAGAGCTATACATTTTAGCTGTTGCAGTGTAAGTCATCTTCATCATTTTGAATCTGCATGTTCTTTCCTTATAGCTACTTATATATTAAACATATGCTATTGGTCTCAGGAAGCAGCAGATAGTACTCCTTGACACAAAATTGTATAATGACCCAGAGGAAACTACAAAGCTCTTGTCTGTCAACACACCTCTTCCAACAGTTGACAGTTCTGGTCAGTTTTACTCTCTACCTAAGCCAGGTGTTTGATTACAATGGATGGTAATTGACTGGTTAATTTTCCAGGAGATGGAAGTCTGGTAACATGGGCTCAGCATGATAAGTTGCAAGCACTGGAATTGAACCATAAACAGGTGCTTTAACTTCGAACTGAATCATTTGTGCGGATTTTTCCATTGTTGCTGGTCTCAAGTAAATTGTCACATGTTTCAGGAAGGAATGTTCTTCTACCTCACTTGAGTAGTGGAAATTTCATTTTATGTGGCAGATATAATGACTTTTGTTCTTATCAAACTTTTGCGTAATTGTTGGATCAGCAAGATATTATGGCTAGTATTAGATGCTTTTTAAAATGATTGGATGAGCTCAATGTGCATTCTAAATTCTAGATGAGAGACATGAAACTCATGTTTTCACAAGAGGCTAGTTGATACTTACCTACATGCATCAATCAAAATTGGAGGCTACTTGCAGCTAGAGTATCATCAACGTTTTTGGTGTATCTGTAGATGTTCTCTAGAGAATGTGAGGGGTTGTGGAGCACCTCGTTTTTGGTAGTCCAGTGGCAACTTAAATAGATATCGCATATAGAGTAATGTTTTGCGGGTCTTTCGAGGGCTTTGTTTTGTGAAGAAAACCTTTAAATTCCTGTGAATACATGTCCAAGGTCTTCTCCCCTATGTTGAGCTCAAATAGTTTGCGAAAATTTTCAATCCCATCATCGACCACAAACCTCTTTTGGAAATGGATTGAGTATATACCCATGTCTCTAGCTTGGGACGTGATTGTGCTCACCAAGCATACACCTTCCCCTAAAACATTATTTGTATTTGTTTGACTTATTGAGCGTCGTCAAATTGATACAAATTAAAATAAGCTGTCCACTTGACCAACCATGAGTCAATGTTGGTCTCATTGCATTCCTTCTTTTCCCGTCTAAAGAGTTTTGATTGGAATAGCAGAGGCAACATTCTTGTGCCTATGGGTATAAATGGGATGCGTAGCTCGATCAATTTCTGTTGCATGGCTTTTATTTGAGCTTGCAGAACCACTACAAGGGATGAGTCTACATTAGATTTCATAGAAGAAGAGTCTTCGAGATAGTGCTCGTGTGTGTGTTCGAGTTTGGGAGAAGCTGGTCAGACATCCTCCATGTGTTGAGGTTTGGTTGTAGGAAGTGTATCAAAAGGAGAGATAGTGTGAGAAGTCATGGTGTCGATAGAGAGCAAAGAAAAAGAAGGAAAATAGAGAGATCAATTTCTTTGGGGAGAAAAGCAATGTATTCACGAAAGAGAATATGAGAGATTGCTAATGAAATGGGCTGCAAAGCAGAGGAAAAAAACTAGTTTGCTTTTAATGCAGATTCGAAGGCTTTTTTTTGGGTGGGGGGAGAAGCAAGGGAACAACTTTATTAATAAAAAGGTTTGGAGAAGGGAAACAAAAGAAAACATGCCGTCTAAATCTTTCTTCTTCATTTTACACTTGATCGTAGCACATGGTATAGGAGAGTTTCAAAAATGGAGGTAATGGAAATGAGAAAAACTAGAGTTTTGGAGTTTCAACCCAATTTTGGAAATGGGAAAATGGCATTTCGGATTGTATACTAAAATAAATATGTTATTACATAGGTATGTAAATATATCAATGCCTACAACAAAATCTACCCAAATTTCATACAAAATTTTGAGTCTTCATGTGATATGATCGAAATCATGATTCATTATATGTGTCGCAAGTGAAAACTCAATGGTTAAGATAGTTAAGACTTAGTTTTTAAAACTTTGAACAACAAAATGAATTATCATTTATGATACATGAATCATATGAAGATTGAAAGCAAGAATGGTGGAACCAAGATGCATAATAAGGAAAATCAAGATATATGTAAGTGTGCCATGTAAATAATTTGTCGAAGGTCTAGTGAGTACTAGTAACTATTGAGTATCAAAATCAATGAACAATCATTATATCATCACGTGCATGTGTAATGCCATTGGTGATTGGTAACTGCAATGCTAAATTGACTCCTGAGGTGTCATGACTCTAGAAGAGAATGCATTACATGTTGATGCGTCCATTGTGGATGACACAAGTTTGCTTTGCCTAAAAAGAAAAAATATGGTGCTTGATCTTCCTCCACTAAAAGCACCTACTCAAAATGTATGTGAAAATTGTGTACTTGACAAAATGCATTATGCTTTGTTTCCCAAAGATGGAACTATGCGTGTTGATCAAAAAGTACAGCTTGTGGATAGTGAGGTTTGTTGGTCCATGTGTATCAAATCCATCGAACAATACTTGTACTTTGTAACCTTCATTGATGGCATGACTTGTCATTGTTGGGCATATGCTTTGAGGCACAAATCAGAAGTGTTTGCATGCTTTAAAACCTTCTTGGTGATGCAAGTTGATTGCACTATGTATTGATCAAGAGGCGAATACATGTCATGGGAATTCAACTCTTTTTTGGTCAAAAGGGGCATTATACAGTAGCATACTACACCTTACACACCTCATCAAAACGGTGTGGCTGAAAGAAAAAATCACACTTTGATGAAAATGACACATTGTATATTGTCACACAATAAGTTGTCTCCAAAGTTTTGGCTTGATGCTATTATGTATGTAGTGTATATGTTGAATCACAGCGCAACTAAAGTATTGGCTGAATGTATGCCTTATGAGGTTTGGAATGGTCGGAAACCAGTGATGTCATATATTCGTGTCTTTGGTTGTTTGGCATATGCTTTGATGCCACAACCACAAAGACTTAAATTGCAAGACAAGGTTGTCAAATGCATTTTTATCAGTTAGAGTGTAGAAAGTAAAGGGAACCGTTTGTACCAACCCTCCATCAACAAGATATTTGTTAGTAGAGATGCAATATTCGTTGAACATGTTGGCCACCCCTTCATAGACTGCAAAAATCAGCCCAATGTTGGGTCTACGGACATGTTTGACAGATGCTGGCCACCCCTTCATGGACTGCAAAAATCAGCCCAACGCTGGGCCTATGGACATGTTTGACAATTTGTTGTGACTGTATCATCAAGGTGCACTTGATTTTGGTCAATGTCAGCAACATAGTGAGGGTTTACAGTAGCAAAATCAGCAGGAAACACTTGAATACCAGCGTGATTTTCAGCGGATTGATCAAGGCATTGCTAATTATGAAGTGGCTGATGAGAGGGTTGCAATTCAGGAAGCTAAAATGGTCCCTGGATGACTGTTAGATACATTATGAGATAGCAAGCAGTCCTTGCCACTTTCCGGTAGAACTAGAGCAGCGACTCGCCATGGACAAGGTAACTTAGTTGTGCAGGCACTTTTATTTATTGCATGCGATGAGAAACTTGTTTCTTTACATGATGCTTTGCAAATGAACATTGGATGGCAGCTACGTAATGAGAAATAAACTCTATTTATAAAAACGGCACATGAGAGCTATGTGACTTGCCTACTCACAAACATGCTATAGGTACAAAGTGGGTTTACAAATTAAAACACAGATTTGATAGTAGCATTGATCATATACAAGGCACATATTGTTGCCAAAGGGTATGCCCAAAAGCATAGGATTGCATAGGATTGACTATGATGAGATGTTTGCATCCACTTTACATATAATTACCATTTGCAGTGTCATTGCTTTGGTTGCTCATTATGATTGGGATGTGCATCAATTAGATGTGAAGACTGCTTTTTTGAATGGTGATTTTCATAAGGAGGTTTATGTCACTCAACCTCTTGGCTTTGGTTAGAAAGTTTCAGAAAGTAAAGTGTGCCGTTTGCATAAGGCTTTTAAAGCAAGCACCTAGGGCATGGTATGAAAAGATACATGCATACTTGATTGCTTTTGTCTTCAGTAATTCACACATTGACATCACACTTTATGTTTGCAAAGATGGGGATAGCCTCTTGATTCTCATTCTTCATGTGGATGTCATGTTGTTGTTAGACCTCATGAGATACATATTTCAGCCTTAAAAGTTGAATTGTAGCATGCGTCTGAGGTGACAGATCTTGACCACTTTCACTACTATCTTGGCATACAATTTATTGTAGTTGAGAGGGACATTATTTTGCAATAATCTAAGTACATTGGGTAGCCCTAACCTAACATGGACACTTGCACCATGCAATGAATCCCTTTGTCCACCACCACTAGAAGATAGCAACATAGTCATTTTTGCACTAGGATCCGATATGGATATGGATGCACTTCATTTTGATGGGTCACTAGCACCTCAGGTTAGGGCCATTAGGCCCACTAGCCTCTCCTTGCTCCACGTGTGCTTAATTACCCCTATGTGGTGTTGGATGAGAGGATTCATCCTCTTGTAGCTCAATTCCCATACGTTTTCGGCACCAAAGATGGAGACTTACCGTGACTTTGGTTGGCACATTTGCACTTAGAAGAAGAATAAAAAAGAAGAAGAATGGAAGAAGAAGAGGAACTTAGACGGAAAGAAGGAAGGAGAAGAACTTAGAAAGACGAGGGAAGAAGAAGGAAAGAAGGAAGGAGAAGAAGGAGAAGAAGGAAGGAGGAGGAGGAGGAGGAGGAGGAGGTAGAGTCTAGAGGAGTTGCAAGAAGAAATGAGGCTTGAGTAAGAGGAGGAGATGATTGCGAAGACAAGTGCTAAGCTAGAGGAGAATGCCTTTTTTCTCTGGATGAGCCAATTTGCCTGTTTGCTACAATATCTCAAAATGCCATTTTCGTGTCTCGGTTTCGGTCTGAAAAGGTTGTTCCATTTCAGGGGCTTGGAAATGTTGTTTCAGGATACTATGTCATAACATCTAAGAGTCAAATAGGTTGCTCCTCCTTTCTCTTTGACCATGTGGGTCAACCTAGCGGTAATCCAATCCATTGATAGTCTTTAGGAAGGAAGACATGAGAGAGAAGGAAGAGTGAGAAACACTTGGACCAGATCATCCTTGTTGCAAAATTACGCGGCCCCCACCCCCCCGTGCCCAAACGCCTTCTCTGTGCAATGGCATAGTCAACAAAAGACTCTCTCTCTCTTTCTTCTCGTCATTAGATTCTTTGTTCCTTTTTGACACAATAAACTCTTTCTCTCCTCTACATTAGAGTCTCTGTCTTCTTGACATTAGAGGTCCTTGTTCTACCTTGTCTTCGACACAATAAACTCTTTCACTCCTCTACATTAGAGTCTCTGTCTTCTTGACATTAGAGATCCTTGTTCTACCTTGTCTTCAACATTAAGTTAACATTAATAAATAATGGTAATATTAAAAATAACAATAACATTAATATAAACATTAAAAGCTATGAACATAGTAACATTTACCTTTAAACTTTAACATTAAAGTAATTACGATGTTAATATCAAATGTTAAGTCAAGTGTCAAAACAGAAACTTTGATGTGTTTACATGTGGAGGTATTAACCATTGATGATGGGTCTGCCATTGCCTCGGAGTGGTAGCTCTTTGGGCTCCAATCATTAGTACAATCAAAAACCTCTATGCACACACATCATCTCAACAAAACACTGAATATGAGTACTGGACAAGAAGTATACCTTATCGTACAAACAAGAAGTGTATCTTGTTGCACCTACCACCTGCAACACATGTCTCCTGTGTATGCTTTTCTTGCTAGCAATGTTTTAACCACCCTAAACAAGATAAAAGCATATCTGTTAGGTGTGAACCATCATTGTTCTGTGAGTGAAAGTGGATTTGTGCGTGTCGTCAAATCTCGCGCGAGATACCAATGTAACACTCACCTAAGATCCAACTTGCACACGAGACACAACATAAGCTATATCCATGAATATAAAGGGATTGGACATTAGACTCCCTTCCTAGCCATAGAGCCAGATGGGTTTACTCCTAAGCCTGGGAGCTAGCAGCACTTTGGGTCACGACTACATCCCAAGGATTGGCGTCCCATGCTACCAAACCACACCATCTCGGTATACAGATATGCCAGTCTATGGCCCACGAGTCCAAGAGATGTGATTATAATATGGTGTGTAATAGGATCTTGAAGCCAATAGACAGGACTCGATTTCCCTAACCCCAAGTGTACATAGTGCATTTACACTAAGTCACTTCATAACCATTGTGACCAATGCTACTAGCAGCCGTTGGGATGCCCAAGGATGTAACAAGGCGAGCCCCAAAAAAGCTTTGTGTAATGTTGTTCAAGTGAACTGCTGCAAATGTACCATCTTTGCAGCAATTCGAAAGTTTTTAGGATTTGGGTGATCGTAATGAAAAATGCATTGAACTTAGTGCAAGTTTTGGGACAAGTAAGGTTGGAGGTAAAATTTTCATATGTTACTTGATTAAATTTTAGAATTGTTTCACTTATAGATGCAAATGGATGGAAGAGGGTGATATGGTAGATCATCCTCAATGCTATACTTTACCTTGTGTAGCACCTCCACTCCCCTAGTGATGGACCCCTCACGTGTATAGTGGATCTTGGATGTACTTTGCTTGCATCCATGGTGTTGTATGTTGACAATATTTCTACCTTGGGGATCACTATTTAGTGTACAAGGCACTATGGTTTAGTATGCAAATGGGAATAGTTTTTACCATGACTCTAAAACTATACATTAGTAAGGCATGTATGGAGTACACGGCATGTACATTGGAAGGTGATGTACATTTGCAAGGCATGTATGGAATACATGTTACTAGCGATGCAAGAGAAGTACATTTGTGTGAGTTACATGTTGTATAGAAGTAATGCACTTTGCAGAGATGTATATGATGCAAGTGATACATCATTGCTATGAGACACTGTTTGTGACAGATCTTGTTACGAGACATTGCTTATGCTCTTATCTACACATTACTTAGCCTTGGTGGTGATAACAATGTTGGTTTTTGGCATGTGGATGCATGATTTATCCCTTATGGTTTTGATGATAGTTACGATTCATGTATGAATTTTAACTTGGTCTTGTTGGCTTGATATTCAGCATGCCCTCTTGACGGGGTTCTATATAGGTCCAAATCAACTTTCTATGGGTTTTGTACCTAGTTCAAATGTTTGACATGATAGCAAACATCATGGATAGTAGGGAGCTAGATCTCTTTGAGTCAAGACTTGTATAGTAGGGGTCTAAACCTCTTTGTGTCATGGGTATTAGGGAATTGAATGATTTGATGCCCTAGACTAAAATTTATTGAAAGTTTCAAGACTTTCAGGTTCAAAGAGGTTAGAATTTAAATTAGGACCAGGCATGGCGAGAGTCTGGGCAAAGGCCTTGTATTTTCCAATAGAATTAATTATTATGGTTTAGAAATGAAGTCGAGGCTGAGTTTGCATGGGCAGGTTTGACACTTGGTAGTCGGCTAAGTTTGGGAGCCATGCAAGGCTGTGTGAGGCTGATTTGGGCTGTTTGGACAGATGTGAGAGTGGAGAACTCAATTCTGGGCTGAGAGAGAGCAGCGGAGACATCAAGGCAGCAAGCTGAGCTGGTCTGGGGCTATTTTCGGAGTAGAGACGCGTGTGGAATCTAGCAGTGGAAATTGAAGAATCGAGCCTCTAATTTGAACATGATCTGTTGCTGATTAGGGGTTTGGTGATCTGTTTGAAACCAACAAGGTTTAGGGTTTTTCATGGTTGTGTTGGGATGCAACATGCATGCCTCAATAATTAAGGAAGATCTCTGATGTATATTCAGCTAGCGGACAGTTGAATGGGTGGGATTTTGTAGTTCTACAAGAGGGCTGAATTGCATACAATTGGAACTGGATTCAATTTGAGCTTCCACGATCATGGAATCAAGGGGCAAATTGGATATTATAATTGCTGGTTACAGAGAACAGCAAGATATTTGAAATGGTGTGAGAGAATTGGCTTGGTCAATAGAGCAAGTTGAGAACTTGAGGGTGTATCTATTGAGTTTGAGGCAAGTGTGACATCTTTTTGGGGATTTGAGTCAAATTTCAGTTACATAACAGGATTTTGGAATTAATGTGAAAAGAAATACTAGAAGGGTCGCCGATATTTGGGGCCAAATTGGGTGTTGGCTCATCTCATTTTCTGGAGAGCGTATTAGACCAAAGTGCTAAAGTGCTGAATTTTCAATTTACCCTTTATTTTCTAAATTTATTGCCTGTTGTAATCAGTGTATTTTAGGGTTCCACGACTCTTGTGTAAAAAGGCTGGCTGGCTTCAACCACAAATTCTTCTAATGGTATTGCAAGGGCCTCTTCAGGACAAGTTTCTCATAATGAGCAGTAGCAGTCGTATTGTGACCATTAGATTGAGTATGGATCTCTAGATGCTTGTCCATATCTCTTACCATCACTGGTTGAACCAAGGTTGCTCTGGAGTAGAAGCAGCTATTATTACTATCCAACTCAATGAGCCTTGATATGCAAGTCCTCATCCATACTCATAATCTGTAATTGCAGATTTGAAGCAGACTGATCTGAAATTGTTTCATGTACATTTGCTGCTGTCCATCTACCTCTTGATGATACATAGTCTTGTATCTTCACGGTAGTTGTCTTCAGTGTGTGCAGGACAACAATAAAAACGTTGATGGAAATAGAGTAGGAAGCTATCTCATGATAGCTTGATTGGCACACATTTGAAATGTTTCTGAAAGTTTGAGGTGCTTGAGGAAATTTGGAGTTTTCTCACAAACTTCTTTTCCTGTCGCTGCAGTCACTTATTTGTGGGCTCTCAGGTGGTTTATTTAAAGTAGTTGCAATTTGATGATTATATATGCCTATTTGCTCCTTGAAGCAGATAAGCTATGAAGCAGGTCTAACACTTGTGCTTGAGATCACATGACCTCTAAAAGAGAAGGCTTTTAAAGCTGCTGATATTTGATTACTTTTCAGGATGTTACTTCGATAGCATGGCATCACAAGGGAGATTACTTTGCTTCTGTGGCACCAACTGATATCCTTATTACATGCCGAATTGTTAGTCCATTCCTGCAGTCTCTCTCCACTTCCATGATGAGAATGCTGAGAGTAGAGGGGAAGAAACCCCTGTTTAATAGTTCTTGTATAGTGTTACTGTGGTAGGAAGATGTGCCTGTGGATGTTCTAGGGCAGGAAACTGTGTACCTTTGGATGTGAGACCTGGACTTCAGTAATTGTGTTAAAATAACCTTGACCTTTTAGTACCGAATAACAGGGCAGTTCTTGTACATCAACTTTCAAAGCAGCAAACACAAAATCCGTTTCGGAAACTGCATGGGCGAGTTGTATCCGTGCTTTTCCATCCCTCTAAACCTTTCCTCTTTGTTGCTACAAGAGAGCACGTTCGTGTATACAATCTTGCCAAGCAGCAGCTCTCCAAAAAGCTTTTGACTGGGCTACATGAAATCACTTCCATGGCTATCCATCCGAAAGGTAACTTATGAACTTGTTTTTGCTGCAATGTTTCTGGTTGTAGTTGCTGACACATGCTTTATATTATTCCAGGAGATAATCTGATAGTTGGAAGTGAGGAAGGAAAACTCTGCTGGTTTGATATGGATCTCTCTACCAAGCCATACAGAACACTCAAGTCTCTCTCTCTCTCTCTCTCTCTCTCTCTCTCTCTCTCTCTCTCGTTTGTGCTATGTTTTGTCTGCTTGTAAGGACGTGACTGCAAGGTCTTGAAGTTAGCATATAATGTGCTGTCTCAGTTGATAGGGTTAAATCTGTGGAGATCATAATTCAGTGTTTTTTTAAGCTGTATAACATATTTGTTGTCTATCAGGAACCATCATGCAGATATCCGATCAGTTTCGTTTCATTCATCATACCCATTATTTGCTTCTTGTTCTGATGATTCAACGGCACATGTCTTCCATGGGATGGTGTATTCTGATTTATTACAAAATCCACTGATTGTTCCTTTGAAGATACTACGCGGCCATGAGAAAGTTGATGGGAAAGGTAAAGATGAGGAATATCAAAGTGTCTGTGTTTTGCTATCTTGAAGTTAAGAGTTAAACCTTTGTTAGTCTTTTTTGTTAGTGAACATGCTATTAATGAGAGATGCCCAAACAGGTATCATGGATTGTCAGTTCCATGTCAAACAGCCATGGTTGTTTACGGCAGGAGCAGATGCCATTATCAAACTATTTAGCAATTGATGCTGCATAGATGTAGCAGTGATGTATTAGACTTACATTATTCTACCTTGTGCACTTAAAGTTGTGACAGGTATATAGCTGGGTTGAATTGGTCCCCCAAACGGAGGATATGAAGTTTTGTAGAGAAGAGTTCTGTTCAGAAGTCGAACGAGCTCACATATGCATGGTGTGGGCACTCCGGCATTTGTATAATAGCCAGTTCCTTTGTAATGAGAGAAACTTGCGGCGTTAGCTTGGGGAGATTCTTTCTTCAGAAGATGTGATGTACCATATAGGTAGCCGTATAGGTAGTATATTAGAAAGTAGTTGCACGTGTTGCGGATTGCTTTGAAAATAAGCATCAAGCCATTGTCTCTTAATGTTCTGGAAGTGTTATTGCATACTCTTACGCATCAATCTGTTGCTTCTTAATTGTTTAAAGGAATCTTGCATTGGATGAGGGTGCACAAAGCACAAAAAGGTTCATCCAACCTTGAAGCAAGCATCAGCATTATGACCTGTGAAGTTATGGAACTATTGTTGATTGGGGAACGGGGTTGTAGCCGAATTGGATGGAGTATGGGTTGAGTATTGCGGGGGTGTGAGTTTGATCTATGGGTTGCGCTTACCCGATGGCACCAATCTGTCTACGTTTTTACTAGTGTTTATTGTCTTTGCATTTATTGGGATAAGCGTCATATTTGTAAAGGTCTTGCATGCTAGTGGATTTTTCTAGATGCGACATAAAATGTTATCTAGGATGTTGCATGAGTAATTCAAGTATGTGCGAAGTGCCAGTGTAACATGCCATTACACTTAACTGATTCTCAACACCAAGCACAAGTAATAACACGGTTCACGGTGGAGACTTCAATTCTACATGCTCTCAAACAAAGTGGCCATACATTATTTGAGCAGTGGTGGATGATTCGTGTGCATTTGGTCAACATGGATCACATGAAAATTCTCATGAGTGACAAAGCTAGAGGAGTGCCATACACATTCTCAACATTTATTTGTGTGTTTTGTATTTGAAACATTATATAGAAAAAGTGGACTCATGAGCAACATTGATGTTTAACCTTTGTTAGGATCAACATTAATGCCATTATACATGGTTTGTATATTGTAGTGGGTGATATGGTTCTTGTCAATGGGCATGTGATGAGCACATAGGGTAGCTTGGTCTCTAGTAAAGATCATACAAGCGGCATTATCGAACATCGTTAGAAACCCATTGGTTGGTAGTCTAAAATTGGTATATGGAGATTATTGGCGGTGGGTATTATGGATTTTGTGCTGCACACGCATGTGCTACTTGTGTCATGGAATGTGCATTCAAGAGATGGTGAAAAGTGAGTGTATTATGATAACATTTCTTCTTTAGATCCAACATTATTGCTTTTCTTGTTAGGTGGAAGTATTATCGATTCAATTCAATATGTTGCTTTTTTGATTGGTTGAGATTTATTGTCATGGTGATCTTGTAGTTTTTTGTTTGCTTGGAATTTTGAAGGTTTTTGAAGATGATCTTTGTTCAGAATGATTGAAGTGAAAATGTTTAGAAGGTATTTGGGTAGGAGAGGTATATAATTTGTTCATTGAACATTAGAAAATGCTTGGATATTGATCACATCTTAAACTAGATGAACTTGACAATGCCACCTATGTTCCAATGATAACTTCAGTCTAGTGCTTTCAATCCACATATTTGGAAGAAGTTTGGGATGGAGGCATTCACACAAGGGTAGCTTCTTCGTATGATAACTTGGAAGTAAGAAATGAATAGATGGATTGTTGCAAGTTTGAGAGGCTAGAGAGGGCCCACATTAGATTTATCTGAAATAAGCTAGGATAAGCTTTCAAATGCTCAAGGCCTTGCATCATTATTGAGAATCCTAGTTAAGATCCCAACATCCTTACATAAATTATGTTGAGTGTTGTATATGTGTCCATTTAAAGTACCTTATGGAGTTCGTTGAAATTAAGACATTATTGGATGAGTGTACTGCAATGGTATACACATTTTAAAGTGATTTTGTTATGTGAAAGCAAGGTTTCTAGCTCCTGAACAAAAGTCCTATTGAACAATATTTTGTAAGGTGCCACATAAGAGTCATTGTAGGAGGCACATCATTGATTTAGTAAAATCTATTAACAATCATCTTTTGTCGAAGTAAATTCATATGCATTTACTAATGTCAAATAACCATTAATCAAAATCCTTTTATTTATCTACATTTTTAAATGTTGAATGCACCATTGATAAAAACCCTTCTTATGGCTTCTCTAAGAGGCGCATCAGTGATCTTATAGCAACTTTTAACAATAGTCTTTTATAATACAAACCCATGTCCATGATTTTATTTCTATTGCTATTTCATATGTTTGGTTTGTATTAATCTGTGGTGGCTTAAAAAAGTATCTATATTTGAATTTAAGTAGAATGTGTTCTTTTGGTGTGCGAAGATTGTATCCATGTCTGGTCTTAATTTAAAAAGGCGCATGCCTACACTTTGGGTGGGGGTTGAACATCTATTGCTCGGTGTGTAACTAGCCTTACTATTTTTGTGCTTTAACATACTATCCACACAAATATCAAGTCCCCCTAATTTTATTTCTCCCTCATTCTCTCATAGTGCTTGTAATATCCTCAACTTTCACCTATAACATGAGATAAGCAATATGTCTTAAATCTTGTTTAGGAATCAATGTGTGTGTGTTTGCATTCGTGTGCAAGTGTTTTGAGGTGTGCATGTGTGTTTATATGTTTTACATATGTATAGATAGAGAGAAGGAAGAAGAAGAAGAAGAGGAATTTATGGATGTATGTATGGAGAGAGAGAGAGAGAGAGAGAGAGAGAGAGAGAGAGAGAGAGAGAGAGAGAGAGAGAGATCATCTATTCTAATAATTCTATATGGCAAGAGCATTGAAAGTGATCTCAAACCTTTTACTTTTTAGATTTTCCAATGTGAAAGCTCTTAAGTAGTGGTGCTTCAATGTCTTACGTGGCAAATATGTTCCATAACATATTTCATAACATGGATATTTTCCTACATAGACTTAACAATATCTAAACTGGTAATGACTGGTAATAATTTGTACCTTAACACATATGATAGAGAAGTTTGTACCTGACTCTAAACACCATATTAGCTAAGAAAATTGTGAGTGACTGAATTTTCGGTTAGATTGTAGGTAATGTACTTAAGCATGCTTCCTTCTTTCACCTGGATAAAGAGGCTCTTGGCCTTTGAAGAAAAATCTCTACTATACATATACATATATGGACTAAGGTATGCATATATTAAACGGAATTAGAGGACACCTAGGCATTTTGAGGGAATATTGATACAAACATGCACGCGTGCGCGCGCGCACACACACACACACACACACACACACACACACACACTCTCTCTCTCTCTCTCTCTCTCTCTCTGCTGCCTCTACTAGTTCAGATAATTTTCATGCTATGAATTTTTTTAGTACAAGCCATACTTCTTTTTCACTAAGGTACTCTACCTCCATGAGTATTGGTGCAACAAGCTAAACTGGCTCCCGTATTTACATTGGACTGAGTGTACTCTTCCCATTCTGAGGAAGATGGTGGCACATTACTTAATCCCTAATATTTGGCTTAATTGTGCCTTTGCCCACGAGATCCATGCACATCTGCATGTTGCATAAGCTTCCCTTCTTTTTAATTGACCTTGAATTTGCAAAGCTATGAGCTTTGCATTGAATTCTGCGAATCTATATTTGTTGGCCGTGTCACATAGCAGCCCAGCCGATAGCAGTCGGATGCTACTAGGCAGTCTTTGCTACTTAGAAGCTGGAATACGACCAGCAGGTGCAAGCGACGGCATACAAAGCTCTCAACGTTAAAACGTCGACTGCCTTTGATGTTGGCACATGCCGTATGTGCGACTGAAGCACCCTGGGATAGCGTATGGCAACCGGCTCTACCGTGTGACCCTCCTTCAGGTCCAGTTGGGTGTTTCTCCTGAGACTAGAAGGCACTCTGGACCTGGATAGGCTCTTATCACTTATGCAGCACCTTTGGGAAAGTACTTCCAAGGTATGCTTCTTTTCGCCATTCTGGTAAAATGCTTTGTGGGGATAGCAGGTTCATGCTCGCTGCTTTGCACCCTACTTCTCTGGTTCGCAATATCAAGATTGCTTGGTAATAGGATTTGTCTGCCTGCCTAAGTTGTGCCTTTTGGATGATGGCTATCTTCAAGTGTACTTGGGAAAGGCTCGGACCCCTCACTTGAAGCCACAGCTCTACTAACACTGCAACCACCCTGATGTGTTGGTCTGCCATACAGGTCACCTCCTTCATGGATATCATGTCCCACTACTCCATATCGTATGCCAAGTCGCCCAATGAGTACTACTCACTACTTGGACAACCGTATGATGCTCTCCTCACCCTGCTGCTTTGAGACGTGAGGCATTGCATGCAGGTTGCCTTTTTTGGGCTGAAAGTATAATGAAGCTTCCAGTGGTAAATATTAATACAGTCCTAAACTTCAAGAGTGACTACTTGGTAGGGGAACTAATACCACCTTGGTGAGATTTCATCACATTTGGCTTGCTACTCGAAATGATCCAGAAAATCAGTCTGTTCTACAAATCTGATGTAGGTGGATAAGATGTTTTTGTTTCGAAAAATATGGTTGTTTGGTTGTAATAATCACCAGTAAAATTCTTTGGTTGATACAGTGAAGGGGATGACAACTGGGTTGTGCCCCAGTCACCTGCAATATGCATCAGTTGGAATGTCCCAACCTTACTCTTTTTAATGGATGCAGGTGACATGTGCAACGCCTTTGCCCCAACTCCTTGTATCATGTTCCTTCAGCACCAATGCTTACTGGCCAAGTGTATTTCATGGTTCCTTATTCTTTGACCTGCTGGTTTATACATTGTATTGCTCTACATCATGTAATATATGAAACATATTGCAACTTGTATGGAATCATTTCCCTTTAGCATCGGCATGTAACACATTTGAGTTATGGACTAAAACATATTTGGTTTGATATCTAAGCCCAAATGAAAGTTTCTTGATTCAAATCCATCCATGCCTATGTCAATGCTATGCACTAAGTATCTTGTCCATGCTTCTTGTCTCCCACCCACATGTGCAACCCTTCTGACATTAGGATTGGCCAATACAAGCCTACTTACTCTACTTAAGACTTGAGTTTCTTCTTTCATATCCACTTTTCTAAGAACTTAGGTTTGACTAGCGCTCTCTCTCTTTCTCTCTCTCCTTCCTTTTAGATCTCTACCCATTGTCCATTTACAATGTCCCACTCGTAAAAGTGATCTTTGAACATAGTGATCCAAATGTAACATTGTTTTGTGAGAATTTCTATCCTATCCATGATCATTCATAACTATGCATGATTCTTCAGCAAATAAGCAGACAATTCAAAACTAGCATGCATGCACTACCAAACCATTGGAAGCCTTCACTACACAATTTCAAGAAAACAAAGGTCTTACACCACAACTAATAGGCTTGCTAAACAAACAGTGAAGTTATTTGTTGAAACTTAGAAAACTTGATAACTCAAAGCACGAACGCTAAGCTTGTGAGAAAACTTTCAATGATGAAAAGCATAAGGATATCATAACCCATTCCTATTATTTGGAATTGAGTGATTAGAAAATAAAAACTCTCATAAGAACATCGACATTCAAAAGCTAAAGGGAGTCAACATAACATGCTCGAGTGTCAAGGTACTTATAAAGTGAGGATGTGTAAGAACCCCACACCTAGTATACATACAAGTGATCTTTGAACATCGTGATCCAAATATTACATTGTTTTGTGAGAATTTCTAACATACATGAATCTTTAGCAAATGAGTGAACAATTCAAAACCAACATGCATGGACTACTAAACCATTGGAAGCTTTTACTAAACAATTTCAAGAAAAAAAGGTCTTAAATCACAACTAATAGGCTTGCTAAACAGACAATAAACTATTTGTTGAAGCCAACTTCAAAAATTTGTTATCTCAAAGCACATTAAGCACGTGAGCAAACTTTTCTCGATGAAAAGCATAATGATATGATAACCAATTGCTCCTTTTTTGGAATTGATTGATTAGAAAAGAAGAAATCTCAATAAAGCAATGCCATTCAAAAACTAAAGGGAGTGAACGTAAAGAACTTGGGTGGCAGGGTGCCTACATACCCCCCCTCTCCCCGTGCCAAAAAAAAGAAAAAGCACATGCACGCACACAATCTATTTCTCTAAAGTGAAACACATGCGAAGTTCTTAAACTACAAACTCAATGCATGCAATTGTGAATGAACACAAAATATAAAGGGTAATAAATGAATATATTGCATGTACGCCGATGTTTAGCACACTGTTGTTTTTGTGACGTGTGTGTATGTGTGCCATGATAACAAAAATGGAAATACATGCATCTTATGATCTAGATTTTACAACCACCAAGATTGAAGATTTACACACACACACACACACACACACACAGAGTCTCTCTCTCTCTCTCCCCCCTGTATTTTTACACGAGTGATATAGAAAAATGAACAAAGCAGCAAGATCTTACATAAATTTGTACTAGTTAGCTTGGCTAGCATCTCTAGCAAGGCTTGTTAGTCACACTTTGCACGGTTGGCTTCATTGCAAAGCTCGCGAGGATATATATCACTTGTGTTACATTTTGGTGAGCAAAGGGAAGCAATTGCAAGGTAAAATGGTTACTTCCCTTTGTTCACAAAAAAAAGAATCAAAAGTGGAACTTTCACACAACAAAGAACGTATCACAAGAAGTTATGATACAATAATCTTAGATGTTGATGTAGCTTGTACTTGAGTCAAATAATTCATGCTTTAATCTCTTCATTTTTATAAAGATTTAAACTCTATACCCTTTAGTGTTACTATGTTTCCTGTCATTGCCAATTAAGTTTTATATAGAAATGCATGATTGTGAATCTCACGAAAAGCTATGGCTAAATAACTTTTTTGTTATTTCCATAGCACAAATTCTTCTCTTGTTTTGAAAAATATGATGGGGTGCACATCATGTCACATTTCAAATAAGATGTATAAATATTTGGAAACTTGAGTTACGATTTGATTTCTTTATTGATAGATCTATGCATGCATAGAGATGTAGGTGCACTTGTAAAGAACTGTGCACTATGGTATTAAACAAGAAGCCCACAGCATGGAGAAACCAATACGATAGGTGATTGAGAGCTCTTTGCATTCTTGCCTCTCTCTCTTCGCATCTGTCTATCTTAAGTAGTCGTGGTTACTTGCTTAGCCTGCATGTAGGCCAAGCGGGGTGGAGAGGAAGATCCTACAGCTGAACCTGCTAAAGTCCTGAGGCTCAATGGTGATGTAATTGAAATAGAGTTATATGCAGTACAAGTTGAGGAAAAGGGACTGGATGTACATGCTGTGGCACATGCCTTCACCAATGATATGGCAAAAGCAATAGTGCTAGGAAATAAGAGCTCACTCCTAATGCAAAGAGGGTCTTCAAAGTCGATATGGAGCTTCCAGTGGAAAGCCTCTGTCAGAGGTATTCCAATTTTTCTACTGCTGGTCTCTATTTGTACTTCATGGAAAGGGTTCCCAGTGATGACGAGTTCTCCAAATGGTTTCTCAACACATATCAAGTGCACTGTAGCCTAGTCTACTACAAGTCTGTTTAGGCAAGGGGTGCTACCAAGTCCTTGTTGGCTTTTAGGCCAAAAGGAATTGGATGCTTGCATGCTTAGTCGGCTACAAAGGAAACGTGGTTCATTGACTTCCCTCGTCAATAATGTTTTCCCATGAGGATGTCTGCTCATGGATGTGGCTTTCCCTAACTTGCATGCAGTCTTGAGAATGAAATTAGAGCCACTGCCTCTGCCCTTGGCAAAGTCCTTTATGGAGTTGGCTTGCTTGCTATAGGAGGCATTGAGCCAAGAAGGATGCACCTCAATCAAACAGAGCTCTCCAGCCTCTTGACTCGAACAAAGAGAGGCCCATCACGCCCTGAGTAGGCAAGAGGGAAAGAGAATTAGAACGTAGAGAAGTTCATTGAGGCTAAGCACAAGGGCTCCAGATCAAGAGTTTTGATTAAGCAACTTGCAAGGGGAAGGACATAGTTCACCAATCTCTATGCCCCTCTTACTGATATTAATTCTAAACAATAAAACAATAATGGATGAAATGTAATGCAAGATTTCCATTCTCATATGGAATCCAGGTGGTCTTTGCTCGATGGACAGACAAAGAGTGCTTAGGGACATGATGCTTAGATGTAAACCAAACATTGTTTGTGTATATGAGGTGAAGCTTGATGTAGCTAGTGTAGTAGAGGTTAGGATCCCAAGCTATGAATGCTTCTCGAATGTCTGGCAAAGAAGAAGAGGAGAAATTTTGATTATAGTAAAGTAAAACTTGCAGGCATCAGTCATGATGAATGACGAGAGTGGTTGCCTCTAAGTTGGGTGTTAGGGTCACGATCTCTGGGGAAGGTCACGATCTCTAGGGAAGAGGTTGATGTATCTCGATCTATGCCCCTAATGTATCCCGAGCAAGAGCAGACACATGAAAGGGGATTGTGGCACATGTGCATGGAGATATGTCACTCCTATTTGGGGATTGCAACATTACAACATCTCCTGAGGATTGTATGCATGCTACGGGCAACATGTCGAAGAAGAGAGGAGGGCATGGACAACGTCCTCCCTTGGGTTAATTGATGCTGATGCACTGGTTGACAATAGAGGAGATAAATGGATTACCTAGCACAATAAACATAAGGATTGTACCTGGAGAGGGACATGGTTGGAACGGTTCTCTCGCTCTCATGATGGAGGCTATCTCAAGTACAAGATTTTGGTTGAATATTTAGATTTTGATCATACGAGGACCATACTCATGCTATCATGACTTTCAGGTTGATTTGTGTGGGCACTGGGCAGCCTTAATAAAGGCCCACCTCCGTCTTGACTCAACACTAGCTTCCTCTTGGATAAACGTTTTGTGCATAAGATCAAAGAGAGATGGCAAGCATCCCGCTCACTAGCATGTTTGTCTGCTGCTGATAACTGGGACTATTGTATGTCAGAGATGACGGATCTCTATAAGAAGTTTAGCAGGCAACAAGCAAAATGGAGGAGGCACCTTGTTGTTGCGGAAGATTTCAGGAATGCACTGCTCTAGGTGCTAGTTGTTACCGCACACGACCTCATCATTCTATACCTCTTGCAGGAGATTGAAAACTTCATGAAGGATCATGAAAGATACATGCACAACGGCCTTAGGATACATCTCACGGAGAATGCACTCCTTGTACATGAGGCCCCTACTTCAGCTTACATGGGTGCCTTTAAGGCGCAAACAGAAGAAGAAAACTATCCCCCTTATTGAGGATGATGAAGGTAATCGGCACACCAATCATGCTGCAATATCAGAAGTCTTCAAGAGACATTTGTCTACCATAGTTGGTGTCCCATTCACCCCTCCACAGAATTGGGAGGCTAGGATGCATGAATTTCTGTAGCACATGGATCCGTTTGTGGACCGACTCAACCCTCTCTCTGGCAAGGCCCTTTACTAGTGATGAGGTGCTCTTTGCAGCTAGGCATGTGAAGAGTGGGCATGCCTTGGGGCCTAATGGCTTTGCCATTGAGTTCTACCTTGCTATCGTGGACACTTGTGATGAAGACCTATGTAGGATGCTTAACCAATTCAAGATGTCTGGCAGCATGTCCAACCCTACAAATAAAGGAGTGATCAAGCTTATCCCCAAATCTATGGAAAGGACAAAGTCTACTCATTGGAGGCGTCTAACAATGCTAAACATCCCCTATAAGCTCATGGCCAAGGCACTTGCGCTAAGAATAAACTATACCCTTAATAGGCATGTGCATTGCAGATAGTATGGCTTCATTCATGGCCGATACATCCATGATAGTCCTCAATATCATAATGGGAATTCATCATGCCTTAACATCTAAGGATGACTAATTGCTTCCTTATATGGATTTTGAGGTGTATGATAGAGTCTCTTGGGAGCTTGTTTTGGTGGCTGTGGATAAGGCATTTAGTACTCGTGGCAGCCTACTCAATAATAATAGATATTTTGCAACATCAAGTAGCATGGTACATTATCCAAGTCTACTGGCAACATGTAGCTCCTCCTCAATGAGACTTTTATCAATTAGAGAGTTATCTTGGCTAGTCCCGGCTAAGTCCATACCCCGAACGACAGTTACTACTCGAAAGGAAGTTGGCGCCACATAGGTTGGGTCTCTTTGAGGCTGCCATTTGGCCAATCGCTCCTCTGAGATTGTCATAATCTAGGCTCCAAGTTCGGTCATTGTAGCGCAATTTTCAAATCAACGTTTTTCAAATTGACTTCGATCCTTTGATTGTCACTTCAGCTGCTCTATCTCAAAGAGATTTGGTTGGCAAAGCACTTCATTGAATGTCACAGTCAAGCGTAGTTCATTGGCTTCCTCGTCAGAGATGAGTTGCATCAGTTCATATTGGAGCTTGTCATAGTGTTCATTAAGATATTCTTGCTCTTCCTAGGATAACGGATATGACAAATATTCCTCAAGCTGCTCCCTAGGGAATGTGCCCATGTCCGTAAGGACATAAGCATGTGAGAATAATTTGAGTTTAACCTCCAACTCAGTCAAGCACTCTGTGAAACTTCTATGTTCTATGAAGGCTTGCTCGGTTGCTATCTCATACAAGGTTCTGGGAGTTTCCCTAGGCTTTAGCATAGCTGGGGGACTCAGGCTTAGATGAGCAAGATTAGTCAATGCTAGAATTGCTTATGTCCTTGGGGTTTTCATGTTTCTCCCGAGGCTTTGCTGCTATTGTGTCATGGTTCTCCTAAGATGTGGCTGGTATAGTTTTGTCAACCTGTTGTGACAGTGTTATATCCACTCTTGATTGGTCAATGCAAGTTCTGTTGTCGGTGGATTGAGTGTTGCAAGCAACCATTGATGGTAATGGTTGCTTTGACTTATCAGAACGCACAGATGTGTCTGAGGTTTCACCGCTTTTAGGAGAGATGACAATGGTTTTATTTGTGGGTGGACTCGATGCTTTATTCCTAAGCTCTTCAGCACTCTTAGTCTCAATCTTCTTGGCGTCTATAGCCACTCGCGACTGCTTTTGTTTTCGTTGTTTTCTCCTCTTTTTCTTGGGCAGTTGAGGTGTATCATTTAAAGATTCAGGGCCATGAACTAGGTCATTCGTTGATGTGCTTGGTTGGGCTGCCTCAGCATTCTCTTCTTTTGGCATGTCCTTATGGGATATAGCCGCGGCCTGTTGAACAACCTTGCAAGGTTGTGAAGGTACAACTGCCTCTCTTCTTGGAGAGTCTAGCTCTTCAGCTAATTCCCCTGCGTTTAGCTTCTCATCCAATTGCATTGGCAGTTGCTCGTGGTTGGCGTTTTCTCTAGACTCTTGTCCTTACCCATTGGAACATGCCTCCATTGCTTCTTATCAGTGTGGGTGTTGTGTTTAGAGCTATTTTTCTCTTGCTCAAGAGGTTCAAGTGACTCTAGTGTAGAACCAAGAGACGGTTTAGGATTCCTGTCATGTAGGCTTGGACGAAACTAGTTGAAGAAGTTAGGGCTACATTGATGGGTAGCACAGAGATCTAGGATTGCAAGGTCTTGAGTGAGGTAGAAGATATATGTGCTAACATCAAGTACCATGCTCTCTACTCCTAGCCTGCTAGCCACGTGTAGATCTTCTTCTAGAAGCAGTTTATCATACAAGAGATGTTTTTGGACAGTGGCAGAAAGTTGGACCCGATGGATTGATGCCAACACTCGTAATAAGGTTGGGGCAATGTACATGGGATCATGTATTGATGTCCAAAGGGCTTTCCTTTGCTTAGCGAGTATCATTAGTCGGTGGCCAATTTTGGCTACCAAACTTTGGTTGGAATACCATTTCTGCATAGTCACCTTGTCCTTTCCCTTTTCATTTGATTGCTTTGAGCTTTTCCTTGTTTGTCTCACATTGAGTAGTATAGAGTGAGGGTATCAAGCACAATTCTCTAGCTATGGCCTTTGGGATGTCCTTTATGACTTCTTTAGCGATAACTACATAGCGGGAGTAAACATGTTGTTGCTCATCCCAAGTCAAGGGTTTGACTATGAGATTTGTGTGCTCTGGCGTTGGCCTTCCAATGTCCATATGGATATACACATGTGTGATGGCTATCAGCTTTTGATCAAGCTTCATCATGCACTTCATCTTTGGTTTATTGGTCAGATGTGTCATCTCCTTGGCCAAATCTTCGCGATATTTCTCCTCAAGCCTAGGCTTTAGGTGCTTCGGAAGTGCTGGAGATGTCAAGGATGTTGGTTGCGATACCTCTTCCACAAGTGAATTGCTAAGGACACGTTATGCAAGGGGCGTTGTCACGTCCAAAGGCTGTGATTGCTGTGATTCCTAATTGGAAGTAGTAGTGGCTAGTTCAGTGGACTCGCCACTATTGGTAGACTGCGGTGTCAAGTTCTTAAGCAGATCAGAAGTGGTCGTGTCTTTTGTTGCCCTTTGTGCATTCACTTGTACAAATCAAGCATCAGTTGAGCTAGTCACAGTGGATTGCATAGGCATACCCTTAGGCTGAGAGCTAAGGTGGTGTCATGTCCCGCATCTTGGACATTTGGAAGCTCAGATGGAGATGGATATTGGCATTGAGCAGTTGTACTTGACAACTGCTATTGTGCTTCCTGTGTCCGTTTAGAGAAAGAAGATGTAGGAGATTTGGGACTCCTAGGTGGACTTGGCATTGGCTGCGTTTCCACCATTAGCTTTGTTGAGCAATCAGCCTTATTATGAGCACCATTGTGCATGTGGTGCTCCTTATCCTCTTGGGAAGTCAAAGGCTCCTTGGGCACTAGTGGTCTTTGTGCACACTCGATGATTACGTCTGATATTTGCTTGCTAAGTACGTTATGCTGAGGATCTACCTTTTGAACAATCATGTTTGGTTTCTTGATTTCAATTGTGAGGGGCTCAGTCACTCCAATGTTGTTGACTAGAGACTTGGATTTTCATTTAGATTTCCTGTCGCCCTTCTTCGCTTTTGATACGATCTGGCCTTCAACTGACAGAGGTGGTTTAGCAGGGGGTTTTGGCACCCAAATCCATCGATTACCTTCATAATATCCTTAAGCACATAGCAATGCTTTGGATATCCATCGCGGCATTGTGCTGGCTCTCCATTGATACCTTCGTTTATAAGGCTTGGGCTTCTTTTGTGGTCTTCTATGTTATTTGTAAGTCCAAAGCTTGTCCTTGGCATTGTCTCCTGACCTTCTTATTTCAAGCATGGCATCGCCTGGTATAGTTATACTCTTCTTCTTGTAACTTGTTTTTGGATTTATAAGGATCCAAAGAATAGTGGATATATCTTACTCTTTTGAAAAAGAATGTGTACTATAATATGACAATTCAATAAAGTGTATGGAGTAAGTACATAAGAAAGGATGTTTTTGAAGCGAATAGATATTTTATTCTGCCTTTGGGATATGGTGTGCGGGGTTTGAACTCACACACCCCCATAACTCAATCCACACCCAAACCACTATGCCACAATCCCATTGGCAAAAAAAGGATCTTTCTAAATTTTCAACTAAGCATTGCAACACTCTATTGTGAAATCAAGGGACAAAAAATCAAGAGTAGACTATTAGAAGAGTTCCAGTCATATTTAACAAATAATATCTTTTGGCATGTATTTATTGAAAAAACTACCACTCTTGAAGGAATAGGTATAAATATGGTAATTCTTCCTAATCCCTAAAGACATAGACATAAGTAAACATGCAATAATATTTTGAACATTCGTAGCTTTTATACCACCCAAACATTCATAGACACGTGTATATATTGTGTAGAAATACTTACACTATAATATTACATAATTAATTAACAAGTAATTTATGTGCCCAACTTGCTAACTATAAGGAAAACATTAAATTTCATGTTTAAACTAATGATAAACATGCACTAATGAACTAATTTTGTCTAGTTAGGGACAACAATAGTCCAATTCTTATTACCATGAACTAACATTGCCCAAGATAGGATGTTAGCCCATTAAAAAAGAGTTCACATACGTTTAATTGCTACTTGAATTACTAAATAGTCAAATAGGAAATTTGGGAGCTAATTGGATCCATTTGAGATTGTCTATAAGATCCTAGTCATACTTAAAGAGAAAAATTGATCTTTTTTAAAATGTGTGTTAATAACTAGCGATGATGGATTGATTTTTATCCATGTGAAGTAGTTAACCTGGTGTACTTCCATCACTACAACTTGTCAGCAATGTTTCATAGTGTGAGGTAGAGTTTTATAAGGTTTAGGGATATAGCTTTGACTTTTTTGAATCACAATGAAAGTAAGTTATTGCTATTTACTAAACATTTTGTTGCACTTATATTGAGAGCAAAATATTGTTGCTTGATAGCTCTCAAGGAGCTCTATAGTGCTCTACAAGAGCTAAGCAACTTGAAAACATAGTTGTGATCATCCTATGAGTTTTTATTAAAATTGTTTCAAATTAAAAACTATTACTTGTATGCGTGTAGTTGGATATGTTCTCGTTTAGATAGAGGTCTGGATATAGAGTTTGTAGTTTGCAAACCAAGGATAACCAAAATTTAGTTCACTTAAATTGTACAGTGAGCATTAGCATATACCTTCATAGGTTGCATAGACAAGCTCAAAATGGGCAAAGACCAAGAATAGGAGTGGCGATGGGCAAGATCCACATGACAAAAGATAGCCAATAAGCAAGACAATTAATTTTTATTTGTAGAAGATAAGTTATGGCTTCTAGGAGAAAGTTGTTACAAGCTTTTGTTCTTAAGGTGTTATTTGTGGGCTAATTTTCAATAACTATGATTGTTTTTACATTTGCCCTAACGCCACTCTATTTTGACTATTGTGCTCCCTATTGGGTTGTTACTTGTTGCAAGCTTTTCTCTGACTTGCTATATGCAAGTCCAGGTTCCATTGTTTTGGTGTGTTTCTATGTGTTTAATACTTGCAACTCACTTGAGACATATATTTTACAAATTAAAAATATTAAATGAGCATGTTTGGCATCCTTTCTCCTATGTTTTGCAACTAAAAAGCATTTTAGCATATAACCTCCTCATACCATAACTATCTATTACTAATCATTGTGCAAATCCAATCATATCAATATGAGAAGAAGCCTAATTTATCATTGATGACAAAGTGTAATCTTTAAGTGAAGTATTAGAAACAAGTCTCTTTTTTATCTACGTGTGACCCCACACTGACAATAATTATGGATCGATGATTCTACCAACTTCTAGGATGAAGCATTGAATAACATTAATTCTTTGTTTTCTCAAGTTGGAAGTATTGATTCTCCCTTGTAGTCTCATTTGTTTTTGCATTTTGTGCCTCCATTTTTATTGATTTTTATGTCTTTTTTAATTTTCTTTTTGGGCCATGCTTCTTTTTTTTTGCATTTTGGTCTAATGACCCTAAATATACCTAATCACACTTTACCTTTGTGCATTTTGTCTAGTTTTTACTAGTTTTTTTTCTCCTTGCTTGCTTTTATGCATTTTCTTGATCCTAATAGCCATGGTTTTTGTTCTTAAAACCTTCCACACAAGTCAAATGGCTTATAATTCATATTAGTGGTAGAGTCATTTTAATATGATGCCAAATTTACCTTTTTTTTCCAAGGTTTGAATCTCATATTTGCTAGATTTTTGGGAGCCCATCTTATGGGAATATTTTGGAACAATTTGGCCAATTTTTGTGAGCAATCAAAACATTTTTGAAGTCATAGAACCAAAAAAAGGCTTGGAGAGATGACACATCTTCAAGTGTAGAAGAAGCAGGGGACCTCAAGTGTTAACCCCAACACGACAAGAGCGAAAGAAGGCAGAGAAGACGCAGGGCAAAGGCGAAAAGAAGGTAGCCCGACGGATCTAAAAGAAGGAGAAAAGCCCAAAAGCGCAAGGACAACCGTCAAAGACCAAGGCAACCATAAAAAGGGAAAGGCGCATAAAAAGCGCACTCTAAAATCTTGTAAAAGAGTGCTGGGCTCTCACCCGTGCTATTTGTAAAGATAGAAGGGTAGTGAAAAGAAAGCAAGGAAGAGAAAAGAACAATGGAAAACAGGGCCTGGGCTATGACCGGCCATGTAAAAAAGGGAAAAAGGGAATGACCGCCCAAAAGGGAAGTAGGGTTTTGTATATAAAGTTGAAAAGTGAATGAAGAGCTCATTCTTTGGTGTGGCAAAACTAGTCTTCCTCTTCCTCTCTTCTTCTCTCCTTCTTCTTGCTTGTGTGTGCTCTTGAGAGAGGGAGTGAACACATGAGAGAGTGAGGAATCAAGAGGGTGAAGCTCTCCACCATCTCCTCCCCCCTTCTCCTCTTCTCCTTCCTTCTCTTCTCTTGCACGCGTGGCTATGGAGGATGAGGCTTGGAGAAGGAGGAGGCTTGAGGATGCTTGAGCTAGCATCAAGAATCGTGGAGCTACCAAAGTGTGAGAGAGAGGAGGGCACTCGATCAAGCATCAAGGTAAGTTCACTGCGTTCGTAGGATCGACGGCGCGTCGGCTAGGTGAGAGATAGCCATGAGAGCTCGCTTGGAACACTTGAACAATAAGCGGTCCGTGGGTCTTGGCGGTTGAGCGAAAGCTCCCACATCAAGCAATTGGATGCCCAAGTGCACAAAGAAGTTCATATTTGCAGGGTCAACAATGTACATATGTCTAAAGTTGAGAAGCATGGTGGGGGCATTTTAGATACAAAATGACATGCAAATGAAAATGAATGGATTGAGATTGAGAAATCAAGAGGCGTGAGGATGAAAAACATGCATTTTTTGGGAGGATGAGGATACATTATTGGACCTATTAGTTTGATGTAGATGATAAATGAAATTTGGAAAATAATAGATCATGCTACTCTAGAGATAATGAATGATATTTGGAAAATGGTAGATCATGCAACTCTAGTAAAGAGCAAGGTTTCGCTACTATGGATTTTTTTTTTTTTGCAAAGGGGGTGGGGGTGTGGGGGAGGGGGTGGGTTGTTGTGGGGGATGTTTAGGATGGGTATAGAGATAGGGCAACAAGAGTTACAAGGCATCTGATGTGCATGGAGGTGTTTCAACTTGGTAGATCTACATCATGGGATTGTGGAGTGCATTATTGGCTTGAATAATTCATTAGCAATCCTCTTATGCGGTCTCAATATGGCTACACATTGGGGTTTCTATGGTTAAATCCATGTATCTTCCTTTGCTCCTATTTTTCTTCTCTTATTTTTTCCATTCTTGTTTGCTTGGGATCTTTTATCATTTGCATTTCAAATTGAGAAAGAATTAGAATTGAAATCATTGAGAAAATGATAAAACAACAAAATCATAATGTCATAAACACATAGAATGAAGAAAAATACAAATAAAATAGTCCTAGTGGTGTTCAAATGGATCAAATTTATGTCAAAATGTTCAAGTAGATACCTAGAGTTGCATATGTAGTGAAATCAATTGTGGAGGCTATCTTGGGGCTAGTTTTCATGTTTAGTACGTGCTTTATTATAATGGTGTGTTTCCATGAAAAAAGGTGGGCAAAGGTTACTATTGAATCAAGTATATAAAGCCAATAAGTAACACTAAATGAACTCAAAAGCTCCCTTGGTTTGCTATCCATGCTTAAATGCATTTCACCCCAAGAGAATGATGGTACAAGCAAAGGCTTGGCATAATTCCTTTTATATGTTCCAATGCGACCCCATATGTGGTAGATGCATTACATGAAAAAATGTAAGATTGATTGTACAACCATGCACTTTGTTTGCTTCATAATTCATTGATTGTGCACTATAGCATCGACCTTGTGTATTTTATGTGCCATACTTAATTAGTGGATCATTTTGTCACACTTGGATTTCATTGATTGAGCATCTGTGAGCATGCCCCAACTGTAAGCCAGACGAGGGATGTCTATACACTCTTGGAAATCTTGAGTGGAGATTTGTCATTCTAATGCTAATGCATGCAAAACTTGCTAGGTTAAGAGAATTGTATATTTATGTATATGTGATGCATTGTGTGCATACACATTGATGTGAGATACGCCTTGATTAGGGAAGTTTAGGACAAGGTAATTAAAGAGGACTACACATGAGAATTACAAACATAATATTCAATTTTTTCCATTTAGTTGCTCATGGCTACAAGGCTATGGGGATAGGTTTAGGGTCCAAGTGGAGCATGGAGTGATGCTGTCAAGTCCATTTTGGTCTCCATGCTTTTTGAATGGTAGATTGATAGGAGCTGATGAGACACAACTTCTTAGTTGTAGGTTTAGCTAAGAACTTTGTGAATCCCTAAACTATATTTTTTCTCCTAAAAGGTGGAAGGGATGAGCAAGACTGAGAGCACAAGTAGAAGCAAGAGCTATGGCAGTTGGATCCAAAGATAGCAAGACAGTATGTGGAAGCTCTAGTAGTCGTAATGTGTGACTTGCCTTCTCTTATTCTATTACTATAGAAAGAATAAAGAATAAAGTGACAATGATAGGCATTTGTGCCGCCTACAAAGTACAAGTATGTAGGTAGTAAGTATAGAGTAAATGTGGGTGGCTAAGCACAGGTGGCCTTTAATCCCCAACAACCTCCCACTTAAAGGAATAAATGTGGGCGGCTAGGCATAGGTAGCCTTTAACCCCCAACAACCTCCCACTTAATAGCGAATGTGCTTGAGTGAGGAGAAAACAAGAAAAAGTAACAAAGTACAAAGTGTACATATAAGTACAACAAGATGAGAAATAGATGTCATCTCATCCTACACCCATCATCTTCCTAAGAAAGGCATAATGTTCCATTGGAAGACTTTTAGTGAGGACGCCTATAGGATTCTCAAATGTAGAGATCTTGACAAGCTCCATCTGCTTATCCTCAACCACCTCTTTGATAAAGTGATAACAAACCTCAATATGCTTGGTCTATAGTGCCCTTAAGGTATGTCATGATACCCTTCATGGCATAATTTGATAGCAAATGTAGACAAGGCATAGCTTAAGGGTATCATTACACTTGTAAGTGCCTCCAACAAAGGCAAAGACATAGCAAATGTACACGTCTATAGTATATGCATATTTCTTGGCTACCATAGCAAAAGTACATGTCTTGAATGCCCTTAAGGTATCTCATGATACCCTTCACGGCATCCCAATGTTTCCTACCAGGTGTCACCATATAACGAGCCACAAATCCCATTGCAAATGTTTGTCAAGTCTAGTGGTGGCTATCATGGCATATATCAATCTGCCCATCATGGATACACATGGGACCTTGGGTATCTCTGCCCCCTCATAATTTGGTTGGGGTGAATCGGCCTAACCCACCTTCACATGAGAAGATAAAGAAGCACCAATCAGCTTAGTACCCAACATATGGAACTGCTCAAGTACTTTGTGAATATATTCATTCTTTGACAAGTAGAGGAGTCTATTAGAGTGATTGCATGTGAGGTGCATACCAAGTATGTGAGAAGCATGCTCCATGTTCTTCATCTCAAAGCTCTTTTTGAGTCGAGTCTTCAAAGCATCTAGCTCAATATGTGCACTCTTCAAAGTGAACATGTCATCAATATATAGTATCAAAATGATAAGGCTACCATCACGGGTCTTCTTCATGTAAAGATACAAATCCATATCATTGCAAGAATAACCTTGTGAATGCTTAAAGGTAGCAAACTTGTTATACCATTCTCTAGGTTCTTGCTTGAGTCCATAAATATTCTTCCTCAACTTGCACACTAAGTTTTCCTTGCTTAAGTTCCCATGTAAGAAACATCCATCTAGTACAAGTCTTAGTCTATCTACTCAACCACAAAACCAAGCGAAGGGTTATCATCTTAAGCACAAGGGAAAATATCTCATCATAGTCAATGGCCTTTTCCTATTTTAAACCCTTAGCAACCAAATGTGCCTTGTATAATAGGTTAAAGCAATCAAGGGTGCTCTTTAACTTATACACCCACTTGCATAGCAATGCATGTTATCCACTAGGCAATGAAACCAAATCCCACTTATGCAATGAATCAAACTCAAAATGCATGGCCCTCTCCCAAGAGTGACTATAACCTCTATGCATAGCCTCCTCATAAGTAAGGGGCTCACCAAAATTTATCACCATGACATAATGCATAAAGGGCTCACAATGATTAGAGGATGTGAGGATCTATTAGACCATCTCAAAATTGGATGGGGGGGGGGGGGGGGTGCACATCCTATCCTCTTTGTACAACAGCATGATCCTACACAATAATATGCAGATCCTACATAACAAATGGATCGTGGGCCACTACATCATTAGTTGCTTCAAGTTGTCTAGAGCTAGGGCTAGTTGTATGGTAATAAGAGGCTCCTCCTAAAACATCACCTTGCACACCTTAATCACATTGGCTTTGGCTACTTATGCATCTTGCCCTCATGAAAGACACCATGATGATTGTGGATAACCTTCTGAGCTTTTGATGAACTTTGGATCTAGCTTCTTACATTTGTCTTTGGGAATATTTGCCTTACATCTAAAGACTCACAAATAGACATATAAGGGAGGTTTTCAAACCATACCCCCTCTATAACTTTACCACAAAGAGCAATGCATGGAGGTTTATTAATCAAGTGAACTGCAATAGTAACTGCCTTAGACAAAATGTATGTGGTAAGCCTGAGTGAGCTAAGTATAATGTAGACTCTTCCTGAAATAGTCCTATTCATGTGCTCCGCAATACCATTTTGGGGTGGAGTATAAAGGCTGGCCAACTAATGCTTAATACCCCTCTCATCATAGAACTACTCAAATGCCTTAGAGACATATTGACCCCAATTAGCAAATCCTAGACATTTTACCCTATGCCCAAATCGGTTCTCAACCATAGTAAGAAAGCTTTGAAACATAGGCAAAACTTATGATGTCTGCTTTATAGGATAGGCCCAAACCTTATGCTAATAATCATCAATAAATGTAACAAAATACTTTTCACCACCCAAGGAGTGATAGGGTATGAAGCCACAAACATCTAAATGAACTAGAGCAAAAGGCTCACCCATGCACATAGTGCTAGACTTTTTTTGCGTATTATGTGCTTGTCTAATGTATAAACAATGATCACATGAATCAAAACATGAAAAGTCCAAGGGTGGGAGATATTGCAAACGTGCTAATACTTTTATTCCTTTTAGGGACATATGCCAAAGACACCAATGCCAAAGAGATACATCTGCAAGATAAGTCACAACCAAAACATGATCAATAGTGCCAGATAGAAGTAAGGGATAAAGGTTGTCAGTCTTAGCACCTTTGGCCAATATAAGTGAACTTCTAAAGGCTTCAAAGGAGTCTTTTAAAATTTTCTTCTCAAATGCTCTAGAACTTTCTTTAGACCTTTAAAGCCTTGTAGAATTTGCATACTCATACAAATGGTCTTTATGGAACAAGCTTGGTAATGTGATGCTTCCCACCATGTTGTGTTGGTTTCATTTATGAATGAATATGTGGCTAAGAAGGGTAGACTCCTTCCTATAATTACTACAAAGAAGGTGCTAATGTAAAGGACTGTGAAGATGTTAATAATTTAGAAAAAATAAAATACTAGCTACAATGACTAGGTGTAATATGCAAGAGACTTTTATTTTTATATTACCACCTTCTTACAACTTTCATGGCTTCTCTCTCTTTATCTCTTTATTTCTAGTCTCTCTCTCTTCTCATCCCAACTTTCTCTCTCTTCTATTGCCTTCTCTTTCCTCTCCTAACAACTAAAGTGAGAAGAGCTACTTATTAGGGGAAGAGGGACCTTGTATGGATAGCCAGGCAACATGTTGCTTCCCAACATGTGATGTAGCCTTCTTCAATATGTGCTTCAAGCAAAGATCTATCCTTAAAGGACTAAGTTTTAAATTTTTCTACTATCCAACCTAGCAATAGAGTTTTTGAATGCATTGAAGAAAGAACTTTGTGCTAAATTTGGGTGAAGTTAGTAATGCACAACTTGTAAAACTTATGTGTACTTTTCTTTTTGTTTGATTGTAGGAGAACTTTTGTCTCTTACTTTGGGTGGGAGAATGTATATATTCTCCAAAAACAAAAAAAACTATTATAGTTGTAATTTGAAGGGGCACATGACATTGTTGCCTTTGGTATGCCACAAATTGGACCATGCCCTATGATGCAAGGTGTTATCTAAGTGGACATGAGCTTCTTATTACATGTTCATAGAGTTGGGATGATGCATCTCTTGGAGAGAAATATAAGTCGGAGTAGTTTTAACTTGAGGTGAGAGATAGAGTGGCATAGAGTTAGAATTGGTGCAATAGGCAAATGCAATATGTCTAGACATGGTGATTCAATGGTGTTATACAAGATCCTTGAGTTGTGACCCTCAAAACAATGAAATCATGTTGTGGTACTTGTGTCATGCTAGGGTGCTCGTCTTGCTAAGCAAGGTTGTGGCAAGGCACATGTACAATATATATATAGTACATGCAAGCCAAGTGAATATGTTGTGGTGAGCTCTAGCGTGATGGGAAAATTACATGGTTGTTGCAAAACAAACCACGTGGTAAACATAAAATAATAAAATAAGTTCAAAAATTTAAAAAGAATAAGAGAAAACTCAAGATAGGGCCCAATCTCCCCCATGACAAAAGCCATGGTTTGCCATCTTCTACTATGGAATGTTGACTATGTAGCTATTTACATTCATATCATATGTCTAACTTCAAAGAAGATATAAAGATCAACCAAACTTTAGTGTCATGAATCAAGAGGTTTCTTGTAGCTTATTGCAATTGATGTAGAAAATTGTGTGTGTGGAATCATGATGTTTTGATATCACCCTTGTGTCTAGAACATGTCAAATCTCCAAAATGACTTCGAAAGCTCTGAATTTTGACTCTAGATAAGGGAGAAACAATAAATAGTGACACCGCTTTCAGAAAAAAAAGCGACGAAAACCCGAGCCCAGTATTTTGCCATAAAAAGTTTGAGAGAGAGCGAAAGAGATTGTGGCTTTGGGAGGGACAGGGAGATGAAGAGAGAAAGAGAGAGAAGGAGAGCTTCTCACTGCCACCGCCACCGCCGCCGTATGCGAAGAAGAGGGAGAAGTGCACGAAGGAGAAAGAGGGGACATCGCAAAGAGGAGACAAAGAATCCATCCTCAGGCCTTTGCGGTAAGTACATTGCCTCCTCCTAGTTTGTTCTTGTGCTTTCTTCTTCTCTTTTGTTTGTTTTTTTTTAGAATGACATGCATTGAGAGAGAGAGAGAGAGAGAGAGAGAGAGAGAGAGAGAGAGAGAGAGAATAAAAATGAAAGATAACAAAGAAAGAGAGAGATAAAGGGAGGGAGAGAGGTGAATGAGTGAGAAAACAACGAGGGGGCAGAGAGAAACAAAGAAAGGGGAAACAAAGAAAGAGAAAGAGGGAAAGAAAGAGAGGGTTGAGAGAACACGAAACAAAGCGTGAAGGGAGAGGTGGATAAAAGGGTGAAGTAAAGAGAAGAAGAATAGTGGAAAAGAGAGAGAGAGAGAGAGAGAGAGAGAGAGAGAGAGAGAGAGAGAGAGAGAGAGAGAGAGAGAGAGAGAGAGAGAGAGAGAGAGAGAGAGAGAGAAAGGGAAGGAGGGAGGAGAATGAGTGAGAAAATAACGAGGGGGCGGAGAGAAACAAAGAGAGGGGCAACAAAGAAAGAGAAAGAGAGAAAGAAAGAGGGGGGGGGGAGAGAACACGAAACGGAGAGTGAAGGGAGAGGTGAAGAGAGGGACAACAAAGAAAGAGAAAGAGAGAATTGAAAGAGAGGGGGAGAGAACACGAAACGGAGAGTGAAGGGAGGGGTGGATAAAAGGGTGAAGTAAAGAGAAGAATGATAGTGGAAAAAAAAGAGAGGGAGAGAAAGGGAGGGAGAGAGGAGAATGAGTGAGAAAACGAGGGAGCAAAGAGAAACAAAGAGAGGAGCAATAAAGAAAGAGAAAGAGAGAAAGAAAGAGGGGGGGAGAGAACATGAAACGAAGAGTGAAGGGAGAGGTGAATAAAAGGGTATAGTAAAGAGAAGAAGGATAGAGGAAAAAAAGAGAGAGTTAGAAAGAGAATTGAAGAAAAAGAGACAAAAAGAGGGAGAAAAAGAGAGATAGAAAAAACAATAAATAGAGAGCGAGAAAAATAGAAACACGAGAGAATTAGAGAGAACAAAATTATAGAAAGAGAATGGTAGAGGGGGAAGAGAGGCACAAAGAGGGGTGGGGAGAGAGAGTCTTTGAATACCTTGTTTTATGAGTTTTTGATTTTAGTGACATGCGTCGAGTGCGAATGAAGAGGAAACGAGAGAAAGACATAGAGAAAAGAAGGGAGAGAAAGGAAAAGAGAGAAGAAGTGAGGGTGGGGAGGGAAGATGGGGGGATAAAGAAACATTTATAGAAATAGAGGGGGAGAGAGAAGCAAAGAAGGATGAAGGGAGGCAAATAAAAAAATAAAAAGAGAATGAGAACAAAAACCTTTTATTTGTCGTAACATAGACAAAATGGAAAATGATGAAAGCGTTGCTTGTCTATAGAACACGTACAATGCTTCGGCGAGTTCCAATCGGAGATCATTGACCAGGCGATCTCAGACTTTGAGTGAATGGTAAGAAAAGTGTGTATCAATCATGCCTTACATTCACAAACTAATTGAATATCATATACAAAAACATTAGACGTGCTCGTAAAATTTATACAGGGAGGTGATGTCTCATCCCAAGGAGGAATGCACCTATTGCGGCCAGTTAGAAGAGTTCGTGGGCATGCAATGGATGGAGTGCCAGAGCCAATCCACCACTTGGAAGGCACGACTCAATCTATACTCTCAATACCAGAGGAGACATGCAACCTTTCGGACCTTCCTCTAATCTTGGAGCGTGAGATGGAGGCAATGATAGATGCATTGATGCCCATGGATACTGAGTTATTTGATCCGCTAAGAGAGGAAGCGTCCATACCATTATATGTGTTGAGACTTCAAGCTCAACTGATCATATGTATGTGTGTGTGACTGACATTACCTACAATTGTGTCTAATTGTACTCATGTGTGGGACATTAAATAAGTCAGTGTTGACCTAACCACAGTTAGTCATGGTTAGTGGTAACCTAGTTGTATTATCTCTTTTATGTTAGTAGAGATTGAATAATGAAGAAGAATGAGATGAGCTGACTGCTCACTCTTTGGCTCTACTCTGTCTCTCTTTTCTTTGAACATGGTATTAGAGCCAACATGAATGGGCTGTTTGAAGCATGGTATTGAAGGAGTCTGGATCTGGAGCTTGAAGATAAGAGTCTCTACTGAAGAAGAAAGGTTGCCATTGTTCCTGTCAAGGTATGCATCAAGGTTATGCTTTGTGCTTGTGCAAGAGCTTGCTGCGGCTTGTTTGGGAGCTTCACAAGGCTTCATTGAGCACCTGTGAGCGGCCATTGACATCAAAGACATCAGATTTGAAAAAATGTCATCAAAGGAGATTTCCTACATCCCGTTTTTTTGCAAAAGCCATATCTTGCTTCAAAAATGGATTTTGGAGAAATGGCATGTTAGTCTTGACCGTTTTGATGTGATCTACAACTCATATGCTTTGTGATCAGAGAATGGCAGGTCGATTGTAGCAAGGACATGCATCCAATCTCGCTCGTCCTCTGGGCATGGGATATACCTGGTCAAGGGCCTGTAGGACTTCTTGGCATGAGCATTACCTTTGAGCATAGCAGAGATGGCATCTAAGTCGACGGATGAGGTCTTCCAGGTGTCCATCTCTACTCTCACGGCGTCCGTCCTATTGCCAAGAAAGATTAAGGCGTTACCCAATCTTCGATGACCCTAGCGTTGCGCATCCAAGGGCGGCCTAATAGGATGTCGTAGTCCTCTCCCTTCATGACTATAAAGTCAACAGAGAATTGGACACCTGCGATCTTTACTGGCCAATTCTTAAGCACCCCGAATGGCTTAACTCTCATACCGTTTGCTAGTGTGACATTAAACCTAGCAGTCTCAATAGGTGGGTTTCCCCAAGTCTGAAGCACTGTGTGGCTAAGTACACTAACCCCGGCCCCCATGTCTACGATTCCCTTCCTCGTTGTATCGCCTAGGGCTAAGACCGGTAAGACTGCATGCATCTCGGAGCCTTCCCAAAAGGCATTGACGTGCAAGGACTTAGGCATAGAGTGCAGCATCAAACTCGGTATTTGCATTTCTGCCTCATGGTCATGATGGTCTATCGTGACTTGCTCTTGTGACCCTTCAACCCACTACTTAAGATCCTACCATAGGGTGGGGTGGTGGCTAAACAGATCTCCTAGGCTGAGTGTTACACGGGTAGTCACTAGTGTGGTTAGTAGATTGTTCGGTGTTCTCGTCTCTCTCCTAACCTAGATTGTCCTGGCCAGTGGCTGTGACTGAACAGTGGCCATGTAGCAGCGTTGAGGCTTAGCCTTAGCGGTACCGCTTGTGGTGCAGTTGCTTCTTTTGACTTTGGTTGTGGGAGTGAGGTCAGCATACTTATGCTAGAAAGGCCATCGATCCCATCCTCTATGATGGGCTCAGCGTTCTTTAAGTGTTCTTGGGCTTCCTTCACCCATTCTCTCACCTTCTCTATGACCTCTAATTGTCGCTTCGGTTGCGGGTATTCCCCTACCTTAGCGCTCCCCTTTTCAGTTGTCTTAGGGGTTGACGTCTCTGCTTCTGCGTCGAAGACCTTTTTTCCAACGTGCAAAGTTGTAGCGCTCTTAGTTTTTAGTGCGATTTTAGCTTCCGACTTCCTCCTTCGCCGTCTCCGGCTCTTCTTTCCTATCGAGGCTGCATCGAGATTGCTAGGTCCTGGCAGAGAAATGCCGACCTGCTTCGTTTGCGCCCGAGTCATGACCCGCAATGGGATAGGCGTCGCCTCCCCGTCATGGTTCTCGACACCGAACAACCCCAATGGGACAGATGGCTCATTGGCTAAGCTAGATGACGGTTTTCACCTTGGGCAGTCGACGAAGAGATGGGTGATTCTGCACTCAGCACACCTTTGGTCAGCCTTATCTCTGTTTTGCTGCTCCCTCTCAGGGCAGCGTGATGAGACATGACCTGGGTGGCCACAGGTCCAACAAGTGATTGGATCCTATGTCTGCTCTCCTAGGCCTTTACCTCGTCGTCTTCCTAACGCCATCACCGAGATGGGGCGATAGTCCATGAGGACAGTGTTGCCCTCGTCGTCATGCGAAACGTAAGGGCATAGGTAAGCTTCCTCCTCGTTTGGTTCTTCCACATAGTGGACAGGAGCGTCACTCGAAGGGTGGGTTACGTAAGGACCAGGCAGCCTAGGAATGCCTATAGGATTTATTTCCATCCTAGGAATGGCCGGCTTAATGTCATTGGGCGTGGGGAGGGCCAATGGGGCTCCCCTTCCGAAGAATGGATGCGGCTTGTTCACTAGGTAAGGCTGGCCATAGGGTTGTGAGTATGGAAGTCTCCTTGGCAGTCTACAATGTGCGACGTCATGACCGAACCTACCACAGTTAGTGCAGGGTCGTGACCTAGGGTCTTGACACTCGGCTGGCAAGTGGTTTCCACCACAGTACACGCATTGGATGTCTGGGCACGTTGGTCGTCTCAACATATCTTGCAACTTGGCTAGTTCCATTCTAACATCAGCTAAGTCTTGATTCGTTTCGGTGGTTTCTCCCTTATCCTGGGATGATGGTGCTGATCGCTCACTCGAGGCTGATGCTCTCTCTGAGCTCCGCGAGTTGGTCTCCTCTAGGTTCGCGCCTCTAGAGCTCCACTCCTTCAGCTAATCGTTAACTCGGATGGCCTCCTCAAAGACCCTGGCTAGTGCATCTCGCTGCAAGCTCGAGTTGCCTGCCAAAGCCTTGTATAGTTCCTCATTCTGAATCCTACTGATGAATACAATTGACACTACTCTTTTAGTCGATCGCTCTCTAGTAGGGATTCTCTTGAAGAGGCTCCGCACATGGGCCACATAATCGCAAATGTTCTCCTTCTCTTTCTGCTTGATGTTCATCAAGCATACTAGTAGGTTATCGGAGTATCAGAGCTTGAAAAATCTCTTAATGAAGAGATCCTTGAGGCCATCGAAGTTGGCTTGCTCTGCATTATCTAAGCTCGTATACCATGTCCTACCTTTGTCACCCAAGCAAAGCCCGAATACTTGAGAGCGTTGAGTCAGGTCGTTGAGGCCGTTGGCTTCGCAGACCTGCTCGAACTGCTCGACAAAGCTGTAGGGATTGTCATGGGGCTGGTACTTATCGAGTTGCTTGGCAACAATAGGGATTTTAGCCTAGCTCTTTGAGCCCTGGTTTGCTCCTAATCCTACGGAGCAGCGATGTCGCTAGAGCCGTGGCACTTTGCTCTACAGCCGTGTTATCAAGTAGTCGCTTCATAAGAAGCTCACTCAGCGTTAAGTCTCCTTCTAGTGCCCTCTCATGGTCCGTTCGATTCCTGCCAGCCAAGTTCAGTACCTGTTGCACCTCTCGCAACTCCATGCCTTGCCTTTGGTTCCTAGCCTGCTGGTTTCTATTGTACTCAACCATGCTTTGCAATGCTTTGCGGGCCAGCTTTCTCTCCTCTTCTAGATCTGCAATGATAGCGTCTGCTATCCTACCGCGCTGCTCGTACCAAGCATGAGCGTCGTAACTACTGACCAGCTGGCTAAACTGAATCTGGAAAGGCTCCTAAGTCGAATTCCTCGCTATATCTGCGATCTAGACTTTCTTCTGCCATTGTTGAGTTGTCGTGCTCCACGAAGCTATCGATCAGGTTTAGTAGGCTCGTTAGATCCACTTTGTCGGCGTCCCTTGCTTGGTCCTACCTCTGCGCGTTGATGGTTTGCCTATGTATTGGGTTCTCTCCTATTGGTGGGTTCCTTGAGTGGTTTATCTGGGTGAGTTCCTTCAGTTATTTAATACAATCCTCAATTTATGGCCACTCAATGTATCTTTCCTCGTGCACTCGTGCTCAATCAGGCTTTTAGTTTCCTTATGTGTACTTCAAGTGCGAAAATTCAGGGTGAGTGCAGCAACCACTTCCTAGTCATCTTACACACTCTCACATTGTTTTGGGCCGAATAGGCTTGTTGGTCAACTTCCTGGCTGTCTTGTCAGGGTTTAGGGTTTCCCTAGGATGTTGCCTCGTTTTTTTTTGTCCGATCAGGCCTTACAGCTCAGCAGGTCGCATCTAAGCCTCTAGGTCTCGCAACTGCCCACTTCTAGCTGCTAAGTAGCGGCGCCCTACGATTTTGCCTATTCCACGTGCCAGAATCAAGTTGTGAGCGCCCTACGGGCTTCCGACAGTTTGAGCTACTGAGTCCTAGCCGGATCAAGTAAATTTTCTGAAGATCTGGTAAAAATCTACACTCGACCCAACTGGTCCGAATTGCAGGGTCCGAGTGGGTTACTCAGATGGGCCCAAGCGCATGGGCCAAGGGCCGAATCCGGGACTTAGACAGGGTGGACTCGGACGGGGTCACTCGGACGGGCCGAGTGATTGACTCAGATAAGGTTGTTCGGACGGGCCGAGGCAAGTGGCCCGAGGGCCGATTCTTGGACTCGGTCCAGGAGTGGCCACTCGGACGGGCCGAACGCGGCGCACGTAAACAACACAAACTCGATTTTGATCGTTTCTCGTGCTTCACTCAATCATACCAGGCATAACCTTCTAGATCTTGCCTAAGGGAGTAAGAGAAGGGATTCATATACCTGGATGGAGTGATGGGCTCGTCGTTGGTGCGATCAAATCGAATCAGCTGGTAGCTCTCTCTCTCTCTCTCTCTCTCTCTCTCTCTCTCTCTCTCTTTCACACTGAACTATTGCAAATGAGTGTTTCCTTGGCCTTTTGGCTCTTATACCCCTTCCCGGGTATGGTGTTAACGCCTCCAATCACTCACTTACCAATCTTAAGCATCGCAAGTGAGCTTTTGGCCATTTCTGCACGATTTTTTGCCCTATTTTGCCTTGTTTTGCAACAGTAAACCCTACCCTTCTCCGATGCGATTTCCTAATCCTATCCTACTCTAAATGCAACATGAATCAAAAGCAAAATGCTGAATTGATTTCTCCATGTTTCCTAATCATTAAACAAACAAAATAACCCAAAATACTTACTTGTTTTGAAGATCAAAAACACCCAAACTTCCTACCTATCTCAAGCTCCGTTTCGAGGATGAATCCCTTACTTCGATGCTCGATATGAGGCGTGCTAGTGCTCAAGCTTGAATCCGTTGGTCCCAGCAACGGAACCAAAATGTGGGAGCTTTTGCTCAATTGCCAAGACCCATGGACCACTTATTGTTTCAAGAATTCCAAGCGAGCTCTAATGGCTATCTCTCATCTAGCCAATGCGATCCTATGAGCGTAGTGAGCTTACCTTAGTGCCGATATGAGTTGCCTCCTCTCTTTCACACACCGGTAGCTCCATGATCCTAGATGCTAGCTCAAGCATCCTCAAGCCTCCTCCACCTCCAAGCTCCATCCTCCATAGCCGCACATGCAAGAAGAGAGAAGGGAAGAGAAAAAGAAGAAGAGGAGATGGTGAAGAGCTTCACCCTCTTGATCCCTCACTCTCACACACACTCACTCCCTCACACTCTCACACTCCCTCTCTCAAGAGCATACACAAGTAAGAAGGTGAGAAGGAGAGAAGAAGAAGAAGACTCCTTTTGCCACACACTAAGAATGATCTCTTATTCACTTTTTGAACTTTATATATACAAACCCTAAAATCCCATGGGCACCCATCTCTTTTTTTACATGACTAGCCATTCTGGCAAGGTCTTTTTTCCATTTTCCTCTTTTAGCCCCATGCCTCTAGCCTACACCCGTCTAATATTTTACAATGGGCACAGGAGGGAGCCCGGCGCTCTTTTACAAGGATTTTCCGAGTTTTTTAAGACGCCTTTTCTTTTAAGGTTGAGCTTTTTGCCCCGGTTCATCTTTAGAGGCCGCTTGCGTGTCTTTGCTCTTTCTTCATCTTCCTTTGCTTTTTCTCCATCTTTCGCCATCTTGACTTCACCATCTTGACTTGGGGTTAACAACAACTTACTTGTAGTTATACACCACAACATAATGGTGTAGTAGAGAGGAAAAATTGTTTGCTTATGGAATCGGCAAGGGCAATGCTTAATGAAAAGAGTTTGCCAAATACTTATTGGGCTGAAGCAGTGGTTACTGCTATTTATGTGCCGAATAGAACTCCTACAGCCGGGATTCATGATGTAACTCCCTATCAAAAGTTGTATGTGACATTAGATATCTTAAGGTGTTTGGCTGCATTGCTTACATGCATGTTCCTGATGAAAATATGAAGAAATTGGATCCAAAATTTGTCAAGAGTGTTTTTCTGGGCTATGCACAAGATAGGAAGACTTACAAATATTATGTGTTGTCCACTCATGAGACCTTGAACAACAGAGATGTAGTTTTTGACGAGGTGGCTTTATGGTATGATAATCCTACTGTAGTGGTTTCTGATGGATCAACCAGTACTACTAATGCTGAAAATTCTTCTTCGACGAGTACTTCTATAAGTGGTCCTATAGGTGATTCTTCATCTATAGTTAGTCCTTCGACAGGGCGACTGTGTAATCATACTCCTATATCCACTGACACAGATATGTCAGTGAGGGGGAGATTGGATAAAGGAAAGAAAATGATGTTTGATTATGTGACTGGTCCATTTACAGTAAGATATGAGTCACCTAGCAGTGAGTTGGGAATACCTTCAGTTATGATGCCTGGTGTAAGGCATAGCAGGTATGTGCCGCCTCATGAGAGACAGTGAACCACAGTTAAGAAGGTATGTAAGAGTCAAAAAACTAGTTGACAAGTTGACATATAGTAGATATTCAGCCCGTCATTATGCTTACATGACTAGAGTAACAGGTTTCAAAGAACCTACGAAGTTTGATGATGCAATTGTAGATTAGAATTGGTGTGCTGCCATGGATGAAGAATATGCAACACTGGCTAAAAATGAAACATGGGAGTCAAGTTGCTTGAAGGCAAAGTACCCATTGGCTACAAATGGGTCTACAAAGTAAAATGCAAGTCAAATGGTTCACTAGAATAGTATAAAGCCAGGATGGTTGCAAAGGGATATGCATAGTAGTACAGCTTGGATTATGAAGAGACTTTCAATTTAGTTGCCAAGATGGAAACAGTGAGAACAATCATTGCATTGGCAGCGTCTAAGGGCTGGAAATTATGGCAGATGGATGTTAAAAGTACTTTTTTGAATGGTGAATTACTTGAAGAAGTGTAAAAGGAGCAGCCTAAAGGCTATGTTCATCCTGATTTTCCAACATATGTGTGTAAGCTAAAAAAAGCTTTATATGGGTTGAAACAGGCACTGAGAGCATGGAAAGCTCGAATAAGCAATTATTTACAGCAGCATGGATTTCAGATAGCTCATAGAGATCACAATCTATTCACGAAGAAGACAAATCATGGTTATGTTTTTCTGGTGGTTTATGTAGATGATCTTATCATCACTAGAGATGATGATCAAGGGATTGTTGAAATTAAATCATTGCTACAGGCTGAATTTAAAGTTAAAGATCTTGGAGAGCTGAAGTATTTTCTTGGGATTCAAGTTATATTTACACTGCAGGGTACATGACTATTGCAAAAATAGTATACTCATGATATGCTGCAGAAGTATGGCATGACAGAGTATAAAGCTATGGAGACACCCTTGGATCAAAATCTCAAGTTGGCAATTGATGTTGGGATTGAAATAGAGAATGTAACTATGTATAGACAAATGGTGGGCAGCTTAATCTACCTTACTATCACTCATCCTGACTTGAGTTATGTGGTGGGGTTGATCAGTCAATTCATGCAGAAGCCTCGTAAGCCACATCTAGATGCAATCAGTAGGATTACGCAGTATGCAAAGAGTACCGCAGATTATGGGTTGTTTTATGAGTATGGGAAATCCCTTGACTTGACAGGTTACACTGATGCTGATTGGGCTCATTGTGCCTATGTGACAAGAGGTCAACCAGTGGTTATGCATTCGGTTTAGGCAGCAATATGATCAGCTAGAGTAGTAAGAAATAGCCTACCATTGCTTTGTCTAGCACAGAAGCAGAATACAAGGGTGCAGCATTAGCGGCATGTGAAGCAAATTGGTTTATGAAACTATTGAATGACTTGGGGATATAGTTGGACAGCAAAGTCAGATTGCATTGTGATAATCTCAGCAGTGTGATGTTAACTAGCAATCCTGTCTATCATGCTAGATCCAAACATATCGAGGTTCATTACCATTTCATTAGAGAAATGGTATTTGTAGGGCAGATTGACTTGTTGCATGTGAATACCGAAGACTATGTAGCAGATATCTTTACCAAATCGCTTGATAAAGAGAAGTTTATCTACTTTAGACAGCTACTTGGAGTTTACAATTAGTTTGAGCTTGAGGGGGAGTGTTGAGACTTCAAACTCAACTGCTCATATGTATGTGTGTGTGACCGACATTACCTACACTTGTGTCCAATTGTACTCATGTGTGGGACATTAAATAAGTCAGTGTTGACCTAACCATAGTTAATCATGGTTAGTGGTAACCTAATTATACTATCTCTTTTATAGAGATTGAATAATGAAGAAGAATGAGATGAGTTGACTGCTCACTCTTTGGCTCCACTCTGTCTCTCTTTTCTTTGAATAATATGATAGGTGCTGAGTATCTCGCCTGAAGACATTGCTTGCGCTCCTAAGTGCGTAGGCAAAATACAAGTGGAGTGATGTAAGTGTGACCAAGTTGTTTAGGTATATCCTACGTATGCTTCGTTGATTTTTTTGACTCCATTATAAAAAATACTTGTGCTTTTTAAAGGTATTTTATGAATTTTTTTTCAAGTTGCTAAAGTATTATATATTACCACTTGGAAATACCATGCCTAAGTCTCGTGATGATGTGCAACATGTTTTATGAAAGTTTGGCATGGACTACAACAGGATCCATGCATGTGTCAACGATTGTGTGCTAAATGTTTGTCTTGCTGGCCCATTGCGAACAGGTGCATGAACTATTTTTTTACATTTTTTCACGACACAGAATAGTCACAAATGTTGAATCTCTCTTATATGTGATTTTGAATAGGTAATTTTCTATCTAAACCCCCAACAACCTTGATGATGGTATGTTGTGCCTTTAGCTCCTCGGAGTGTGAAAGTGTATAATGAAAGCAATGTTCCCAACATAGATGAGGAGAGTATGCAAATGGAGGGGTCGATATTGCAAGGGGTGGAAGTCGAAGTTGGCTTGGAGCGTGTAGAGGAGGCAGATTTGGGTAATGATGAGGAAAAAACATGAGACTAGGAATTCTTTGAGAATGAAGTGAACTCCTCCTTTTGTGGCGACTTATCTATCGACCTTCTAGTGTACGCAGAGTTGTGCCAGGAGATTGACATAGGACCATAGGCTACTTCATACTTATAGCATCCACCTACTCAATTTATTGATGAATCGCTTATAAGGATACTCTAGAATATGCATTTTAAGTAACATAATTTTTTTCATAGTTATATTATCATGCTTTACTTGAATCTTTATATTGATTATGCTAACATCATTTCTATCTGTGCAGCTTTGACAATATTTGAAAAGGAAGATGAGTCGAGGGATGAGCGATGAGGAGTTGCAAGAGATATTCACACGTATGTCTCCAGACTAGATGGCCTAATTCAGAGATATGGTAGACCAAGAGCTATCTCTCGAACACCATTAGGCCGTTTTGTTAAATCTACTTTGACACACTTCTGATGCTTCGGTTTCTAGTAGACGAGGTCGATACTCCATATACTGGTGGGCCCAGACGGAGAGAATGGTTCTGGGGGGTGCTACGGAGATGTGGATATTGTGAGACTATGATCTGCTCGAGATACGGGTGCTACTTCTTATTATTTTTGTACAGGTTCGAGAGAGGGTGGCTCATGTGGGTGTTGTGGAGGCACTGATGCAGTGTCTCTTTCTTGTCGTTTTGGTTGTGGAGGTGTGTCACCTGTAGGATTTGTCACACCTATGGAGACATCTACTCCAGTGGCTCCAGATTTTGCTCAACTGTCCACAGGTGGAACCCCTGTAGGTGCTATTCTAAGAGATACTATCCCCATGGGTACACTAGATGTACATGGGTCTCCTGGTTATGCCCAGGAGCACGGTCGTAAGTGGGAGAGAACACACCCTAGATATACCCTAGAGGAATATGGATACCAGGACAAGAGCTGTGATCATGAATGATGAGGGAAGGAGAGTGATATCTCTCATGAGAGAGTTGTGCCAACAAGTTATTCGGCACAACGTCTTATACCATTGGAAGAACATACCCGAGGGGAGAAAGGACTATATAGTAGCATCCTTGCACGAGGAGTTTTCGATACCTACCACGACAGAGAGGTTATCCATTAGGTGGATGATGGAGTGCATGTGTGCTTACATGTCACATATACGATCGGACGCACGCAAGGCACTCAAGAGTAGCACCTCAAAGTTCGAGTAGCTAGATGCAGATGACTAGTGGAGACTCAGGGAAGAGACTACAAATTCTCCCGGACATTGGTGACAGCAGCGAGAGGCAGTGAGGGCACGATTGGAGGCATGGGTCTTGCATCATTTGGGGAGTGGCGGCCACAAGACTTATCTAGAGGACTTTGTAAGTTTTTCTTTTGTTCTTCTCACTTTCTTATTTGCAATATCACTTGTATAGATAATCGTATGTTTAACAATTTTATTTCGTTTTATTTGCAACACTCCATTACAAACCGCGATTCCATCGGCCTGGAGACTCAATATGCAGAGAGACATGGTCTCACTGCATTGATCGATAGACTGTATGCACGTGACGGCCCAATAAGTCAATCATCTTTCTTGTCTATAGTTACTATTTTTTTAAAAATGCATTATGTATGGTGGATTGATGTGTAGTTGTTCATTTTGTAGAGTCCATTCAATGCTCCTTTGCGTCCAGACAAGCTTTCGAATGGCGAGGATCTATAGCTCACACTTGGATTTGTGGAGCATATATCCTCTTCTTTTTTGGTCCTGTGATTTATGCATGTATCTTCCATATACTATGTTGTTATCATCCTTTGTATCAGTGATCTTGTACTTATTCTATGTATCAATCTTGTGGGTTCAAGTACATTTTGTGCTCATCTTGATGACCATTGCACACCTAACATGCAATTCATTCGTAGAATATAAACACAGCACATGGTGCTATATGTGGCAGGGCAGCGTGCTGCTCTGTCACAATTTTTTTTCTTTGTAACCATTGATATTAGCATCGCAAATTGAACTGCACGCGTCGTTATTGGCATCGCAACACGCATCACAAACCATCACTATATGCATCGGTATTTGCATCACAAAACTGACAAAAATTGCGACGCACATACCGATGCATATTGCGACAGTTTTATGGAGACATTGATATCGACGCGTTTAGATAATGGTGGTAATTTTTTAAATGAACATTTTCATCGCTTTGAACGTCAGTATGAGGCATGTATCTTGTAGTGAATGAAAGGTAGGAAAGCTTAAACCATATAAAGAAAATAACAAAGCATTCCATAAAGAAAGCATATTTTAATAAAAGCATATCTTAAATCTAATACTTTAATATTATGTATATTAAAGAGATTAAAATAAATAAATAAATATTATTAAAGATCAATGGTTTAGTTAAAATTATCACTGAAGACATTGAAACTTGTAATTCACAAATAAACTAATAATAATATCATATAAATACATATTATTAAACATTATGCTTACTATATAGATTCATTTAAAAATTATTTATAATCAAGAATTTTTTAAAATATTAATTTATCTAATTCTACCCAATAAACTACTCATCATAACACTAAACATATTAGTTTTCTATTATCTATCTACCAAGTACAATGCGACCACTGTCACACGCAATACTTACATGTAACACGATTATGTGGCAAATAGACAATGAGAATCTACAAATAAATAAATCTAAAGCTATTTTATTATTATAGCTTTTTTAATACTATCTACAGTGTTTTCTATACTATCTATTGTATGATTTCACGGTATAAGTTGATCCTTATCATATTCTTAACCTTATAACATTTTAGAAACTCACAAATGATAAGCAAATTGTATTTTTTATAATATACTCTCATGTTGATAAACAACTATCTTTAGTTGCATATTCTACTATTGAAAGAAACATGAATTAGCATTAATGCTCAAACTAAAAAATACTACAAATTTAAGATGCTCATGGCAAAAGCCTTAAACAGCTCAAATACTCTATTACCCATATACTACACTCTAATATCCCATATCACTAGAATATGAATATGTGCCATATTTTGATCAATCAAAATATCATTGGTAACCACACTCGATAAAATTCAACTACAACATATTAGTGATGCCTCATGCAGCACATTTGCACTTTCAAACTCCATAATAGGTGTGGGTAACTAGCCACACATCAGTATTGCCTCATGTGGCAAATGTGCACCACTAATCATTCGTACTACCTCATGAAACAAATCTGCATTGAGAAATATATCAATGTTGCCGAATGTGATAAATCTACATTGCAAGCTAATAACATTGTCTCACATGAAAAATCTGCTTCACTATAATTACATGTACTGTCTCATGGAGCAAATTTGTACTAGGATTACCAATGGATATGGAAAATACTTGAAGAAATCATGAATCATCATATCTATATTCTAATTGAAATTAAAATTCAAAATAGGGTTACCTAACATAAATATATTGCAACACACTTTTGGATAAAATTTCAAAATTAGACTAAGAGGTTGGCTTTGACTAAGATTAACTTAAAAACTATATGTATTTAGTCAAAACTATATCTAATACAAGTCATAGTTCTTTCTATAAGCTACAACTTTACTTTTCGTAGTACATCTAAATTCTAAACAAATCAAAAGTTATTTTGAGAAGAAACTAGGTCACTACAAGGTTTGAGCTAAAGAATTTGGAGAAGTTTAGATCAATCTCAATGTTTACTATAGAGGCCATTTTTAAGTATTCAAAGTTAGTTCAAGATGATAACTAGAGAGTTGTAGATATAAAAAGTTTTATAAATCATCTCTTGTTGATAACTTACTAATTCAAAAGATAAAGGTGAGAAAATAGAGTCCAAATTTTGCTCAAACATAAATTTTTGCTTACCATTATGACATATGGGTTTAGGATTACTGTAGGATTGACATATCTCATGAAATATTCAAAATTTAGAAAATGGGCCTCTAATAAGAATTATAGATCTTTTCAATCCCTCAAACTTTTTTGTTATAGGTCATCCTCAAATTTTGAATAGAAAGAAAGCTACAATACTTGAAAAATAGATGTATATCACAACTATTTGAGGCTGAAGTATAGTCATGATGATAGCTTTAAGATTTTAAAGTTTGGACAATCCATATAATCATTCAAACTTCAATAATCATTTTAAAAAATAGAGATAAAAAATATGAACCAATCAACATAAAATTGAGGGTTTTAAAGCATGAGAAAAAGGACCGTAGCTTCTATGACTATAGCTTTTTTTGTAACAGTATGCCTTTTGTACATCTTGATTGTGCTATAATACTCGCCTTTACATAAGATGTCAAATGAAAAAAAGTTAGAGCGTAGCCAAACTCTGATGCCATTGTTGCAAAGCTTGAAAATAGCAAGTAATTTATTTAAAAATATTATTTTAATAAAATCATATCTTAAATTTAATATTTAATATTATTTATATCAAATACATTAAATAAAATAAATAAATAATATTAAATACCAATGATTTAGTTAAAATTATCACTAAAGAAGCTTAAACTCATAATTTTTCATACATAATAATTTTTCAAAAATATCTATTTTCCCAATGCCACGTAATAACCTACTCACTGTAATACTAAACATATTAATTCCCTATTATCTCTCTACCCAATACAATGCGATTAGTGTCACACAGCGCTTGCATGTAACAAGTCACGATAATGTGACAAATAGATAATGAGAATCCACAAATAAATAACTCTAAAATCATATTATTATCATAGTATTTTTATCATTCTATTACACGATCCCATGGTATAAGTTGATCTCTATCACATTGTTGGCGTTAACCTATAAACAACTCACAAAATGACAAGTAAAGGCTATTTTTCATAACAATAGTATTGTGTCGTGCCAGCCTAGGTATGTTATGTGATAAAAGCAAAAAGGGGGAAGTAGGAGATGGGACCTTATCAAGCTTGGTGTGCCACAAACTAGAGATCAACTCTTGATGCGACTTCATGTTGCTTGTTGAGGATTAAGATGATGAGATTTTTGAGAGTGATGAAGATTGCAAATTTTTGGAGTGAGAGATAAATAGAATAGAATGAATGGCAAAAATCTTAGAATTGAGATAACCATAGGTGAAATGAGAAACTAAAAAGATGAGGAATGTGAGGATGGCAAGTAGATTCTAAAATTTTGAGAGCAACTAAGAGGGCAAGGTGAGTAAGAAAAGTCCAATCATCAAGGAAAATATAGACTCAAAAAGGCGTCATAATGAATTGATTCAGATATCTTAATCTTGGATTAGTCCCTCTTCTACGGTCATCATTGTATACCTTTTTGTCCTTTGGCTCCCCTACATTCCTAAGCTCCCGCCTATTTTTTGTGGTGTGGATTCTAGCTAGAAAGAAGGGGGTCTTCCCTTATTATTACCCTAGTAATTACCCTTTTTCATCCTCCAAGATGGGATCCACCACTCTTGCAAAATTTATTTCTATACAAAAAATAATTTTCTAACGTTTTTACAAAAATAAATTTCTTTTTCTCAAAATGTATCCAATCTTATTACAAGTCAAACTATTCATTTTTATATAACTTTTTTACAATAAAATGCTTCCAAATCAATTTACATTTTTAAAACTAGACATATGTGATGCCTAGGACCCTCCACATGTAAATATATAACCATTTCATGCTCCACTACTTCTCTCAAGTGCCACGTTAGCAAGACATGCTAATTTTGATCCCAAAAGTTAAACTTTTTTTCTCTCCTCTCAAAAATTAGTCTTTTTTATCTCTAAATGTACTTTACCATATTATTATTTATCTAAGCATTTTTCATGCTCTATTTTTTCTCTAATTCCTTGTAAATCAATATAATATTTTAAAAATCAATATACACTGTTTCGTCTCCTATCTGATATTTCTTTTTAATGAAACATCTTAGGGACATAAGCAATTATAAGAGAAAAGTAGATTTTGCATCTTCATATGGATGGAGAGGATTCTATTATAAGGACATCTTATAAAAGTGTAGCCTAAATGTAACAACTACTTTTAATATCATCTACAGAGAGAGAAAAATATTGATTTTCGGTTAGATGGTTCCTTGTATACAAATGACCCTAAAACTAGGCTAAGTCCACCTTTTGATTTTATTTCTTCATTACTCAATTACTATTGGGAATAGTGAACAAGATCTATTAGGTTATTACAAACACTTAGTTAGCAATATTCATATATATCAATATTATACGTAGGACTCATCAATCTTTGTTACAACTTCAAGGTTCTTTAAATGTGCTACAAAAATCCTTGCAAGTAAAGAATATAAATAATGTGAAAATTATTAATGTGGGGAAATACTAGTTACATTGGCTAGTATATAAGGTGTAAGAGGCTTCTTTTTTAAAATCATAAGTTAATACATAAATCTCTTCATATTACATCTTCTCTCTCTCAACTTTCATGGCTTCTCTCAACTCTTTCCTATCTTTCTTTCTCCTTGTTTAGACTTTTGCTCTTCTCTGCACTCATTTTCTCTCTCTCTCTCTGCAATCTTTTATCTCTTCTTTCTTTCTCTCTTAGCTTGCTTCTTTACAATTGGTATCAGAGCTAAGTCTTTAATCCATTCCTGGTCCTTTTTCAAGCCTAGTTTCTTCATTTTTCAATAAGAAAATCTATGGACCTTTAGGTATAGCAGGTACAGACATGGCAAGAAGCATCTTAGTGACCAATGGTCTCACAAGGAAAGAGGACATCATAGCTAGAAGTATTAATAGAGTCTTTGACAAAAACTTGAAGGCAAATCACCAAAGATAGCACCTTGTTTTTCAATTTCAAGCCATTTTGGAGGTACTTTGGTTTTAAAAAAGGTCATGGGAGCTAGCCAGGGTTAGAAGTTTAGCTACTTTTTGAAAACATGCCTTCTCTCTCTTCTTCCCTTCAAGATTTTGTGAAGCTTTCATGGAGGGAAGCTATGAATCTTGATCTCTTGCTACCTAATGGCTATCTCTTCCTCTTCTACCTTGGGGCAACTAATATGTGGATCAAGAGCAACAAATAGAGTAAGGCATTGGTCATTCTTGCTAGATGAAGCTCTACAGGAACATCCCATAAAATTTGACACAAAGTGCACCGATTCATATGCTCTCTACCCAACATCTACTGCTTGCAATTTTCACACTCACACCATTTCATTTTCCAATCCAATGCATATCATGGAATGAGCTAAAAGTTTCTTTTAAAAATTGCATTTCATGCTGGTTGCTTAGCCTAGAATTAAAATGCCATGTTGAAAATACCCATGAGGAAAAGCGGATGCCGTGTGAGATGTGAGCCAAAAGAAAGGTGACCCTCCCTCACATCTCAGTTTCCAAAGGGGCACACAACCTAGTGTAGGGAGGAAATTGGCATATCCCCCAAGTCTTAGAGCCCATGTAGAGAGCCCATTTTACCCTTTCCCTCACATAGGTACAATGGTAAGGAGTGTTAGAGATGAAGTATTCTGTTGAAGATCTAGCCTTACATCAGTTCCCACATGATACTTCAACATTTATAGTCATTTGAGCAAGGATTATAGGTTAAAACAAGCTATTTGAAGCTTTTTACAAAAGTTTTCCAAATTTGGTAGGTATTTTTAGGTCTATTCAACTTGAATGTGTCTTGCTACTTTTAGTGTGTATACAGTGGTTGTTGCATGGTTTAGAGATCTTACAGAGAGTTTATAGGTGGTTTAGACCTCGAATAGTCGATTTGAATCAAAAAGTAGATCAGCCAGAGTTCTCTATCAAAATTAATAGCCAAAGCAATAACTGTAGGTCTATTTGGACTACAGTCTAAAATGGCAGGGGGAACCCTTAAGGGTAAAGGAAAAGGAAAGGCTAATGATGAGGACCAACAATAGTAAATTAGAGATTCTTGGGACCCTATCAATGAAAACACTCATGGGGATGATTATGAGGTAGATTCAAATAAAATGGGAGCCTATCGTACATTGAATAATATCTTATGTCACCATGAGACAAGACATTTAGTAAGATATCATGAACAAGATTAGGAATCAAACTCAATCCTCTCTTGATAAGCTCATGACTTAGATTACAAGATGAATGGACTTCCAAATGCAAGAGAAGGAGAAAGAGAGGCAAGAGAATGAGAATGACAATGAGTATGCCAATCAGACTCAATCCTCTATTGCCAAACTTACTGCTCAAATTGGAAAATGGATGGAATCCCAAATGAAAGAAAAGAAGAAGGAGAAGGAGCCACAAGTCAATGTAGATAAAGTGCCAGGTTCATCAGCCAATGCAAATTCTAATATTAACTCTTCGAGCATCGTAGGGAAGATTCCCAATATCAATTCCTAGCTTTGATGATCAAAAGATCCACTTTGCCACCATATACCTAGAGGGTCTTGCCCACACTTGGTGGTTATATATGAAGAATGAAAACCATCAATTAGACACTTCTAAGAATTTTAAGATGCTCATGGTACAAGTCTTTGTTTCCCTGATGGGAAAATAAAACCTTTGCTAGGATGTTGGTAAAAGGGGTCTTTTCGTGAGAGAATATACCAATCAATTTTGGAACCTTACTATGTATGTGGATTCTATCAATGATGATGCCAAACTTCACAAATATATGTATGATTTGGAGCCCAATCTTTCAACTAATGTGATGGCATAATCCCTTGCAAGTTTGTTTATAGCTATTGAATTGGCTAACGGGTACTCAAGAAAGTATTGGAGAGCCATCATTTCAACCTTCTTATGGATAGTAAAGGACTAATGTAAGGCAAGGCCTATTTGGGAAACATTATGGTGGATTTCATGTGCCTAATAGCAGCCCTAGAGTGCCAATATACCCATTCTTTAATGCTACTAAACTAGGAGGTGATTCTACGAGTGCAAATTGTAAAGCAAGGAACCAACATGTTGAATTGAAACCAACTTCTACTATTCCTTCAAATAATGATAATGTGATCACAATGGACCTCTATAAGGATCCAAAGGAAAAAAAAATTATGCTTTAAGTGTGGAAGTATTCACCAACCATGCTTCCAAGTATATCTATGGCAACACCAAAGTCAGCAATATGATTGTCCTTGAAGTTTTGGAATATGAGTCAATGGATGAAGATGATGTTGTGGATCTATGACCTAGTGGATGCTTTGAATAATACTTACCCTTTTGATCCAGGTGGATAATAGATTGTTATTGAATCAATCTATGTTTGGACAAGCTTTTATCATGGATTCTTCACATAACATTTGGCTCAAGAATAGCTAAATTAGCTCCGTTATGCTACAGACAACACCCAAACAACAGTCTATTTTAGAGAAAATTTTATCATGTCTTATTTTCAATAAAATGCCACCTATACACTTCAATTTAGACTTCATGAGCTCCATTTTGATATGTGGTATGTCCCATTTGGATGAGTCTTTAGAAATTTATCATTAATCTTGTCCAGTAGGGTTTTTTTGGACAGCAAGCTATCAATTGTTTGCAAGTTTCTTTTACAGAGATTTGATGCTCACTTTATATTAAAGGCTTTCAAATGTTAGCCATAAGCTAGGCTTCTTTATCAGCCTTCATTTTCCTCCAATTCTTCCATATGCTTGAAGATTCTTTCATCTTTTCTAATATCTAAAGAGAGATTGTAATAAGTCCCTTCCTTGTTTTTTAGGGCCAAAACTTTTTGAATGGGAATGGAATGTAAAGAATGAAAATAATGTGGAAAATATTAATATGGAAAAATACTAGCTACACTAACTGGTATATAAGGTGTAAGAGACTTTTATTTTTTATCATTAGTTAACACAAAAATCTATTCATCTTATATCTTCTCTCTCAGCTTTCATGGCTTCTCTCATCTCTCTTTTTGAATGTCCTCATTTAATCTTTCTCTCTCCTCAACACTCATTTTATCTCTCCTACAATCTTCTTTCTCTCTCTCTTAGCTCACTCATTTACACAAGACTAAGAAAATAAAGTGCATAAGATTGAGGAATAACTGAAGCAGTTCAAATATAAGGAATAAGAGATGATAGAGAACATGCAAAGGAATTCGACCTTAGAGGAGGAGAAACCTTCATTGACATTGTTTTTGGAGAAAGAGATAAGAACATTGCAAAGGCAAAGTTGCAAAGGTACAAGCAAACTCCCATGGGTTACAAGGAAAGAATATGTCAATCATCACTACCAATATTGTCACTATCTTTGAATGATGGAGTGTGAAAAAGATACATATATTTTTCATATTGAAATACAATATAAAATTACTACATCCATAATGTGTTTCATTTTTAAAGGTATGTTTTTAATGATGTCAGAGGCCAAGGTAAGGGTGACAACAATTGGAGCTTTTAAAGGCATTCTTAAAATGCAAGCATTTAGTTGTAATTTTGAGATACCCTTGACATCGAGCACTCTATCTTGTTGCTTTAAATGAGGCTCTTATACATGTTCTTAATAGTTTATTGGTTGAAGAAGTTAAAAGAGCTTGTGACAGAGCTAGGGTTAGTTGGCATGGCTACAAGGCCATATACAACATGATAGCATATGCACTAGCTTGCAACAAGATAAAATATATGGTAATTTCTCCATTTTGACTTAACTCTATGCGACAAACACAAAATGCATCAATTAGAGAATCAATAAGATAATACCTTTTTATCAAAGATCATATGAGAGTCAAAGGAATTGAACGATGAACTTGGAGTGCAATAAATGCCAAGAGATTCTTAAGTAACACGATCGGCAAGTCATCTAAGCTGAACTTGGAGCTTTGGAAGAATATATATAAATGCAGTATTGACTTGGAAAGAGATCTAACATCAAGAATACTCATGCCAAAGTTTGGTATTTATTTAATAAGCTTGCGTCCATAATGTTGAAACCCTCAACAAATCTTTCAACTCGAAATCCATCAAGTAGTTGAAGAGTTTACAATATTAGTGCACGTGGAGAAACGAAAATCACCATTCTGTGGTACTATATTGCATCACTTCTTATACTTTATTTCATATACATAATTTGGTGTTGCAAATATAATGTCACTAGCCCATGTTTTGTAGTATGTGTTATACACCCATGGATCATACTTTTTGGAGTATCGATCCTTACAATTGTGGAGTACCCAAGGTATGTAACATGTTACCTACTCATAGTGCATCTTTTAAGAATACATCATAAAGGAGGTCATAAAAAAAGGAGCTACCTTGTTGAAATGTTCAATTGGATCTAGAAATGCACATTTGCTCATTCGATCACATTGGAAAATGCAAGGGCCATTGCTCTAGCAAAATCTGTTAGAAACAAAATATGAGCTCGCAATAGTGAAAGATGGCAGACTAGTAATGCAACAAATACAAATGCCACATGGCAGATCAACAAACAATGCCAAGGATCCAAAGGGGCTTCTACCCAAACCTCATAAATCCCCCCCCCCCCCCATGTGAACTCCACCCTTAACTAACACCCTTCAAATAGAAAGTGTGTTACTTCATTTTCATACTTCACTTCTTATTCATCTCTAGGGCTTTGAACTCGTTCTTTGCATAGGAATGGCTCCTACAAAGCAAACAACATGTTCCCATTCGCCTCATGGATAAACATCAAAGATCCCACCATGGCAAGGGCAAAATATTCTAAAGTTCTTGCACCATGGAGGCTCTTCTTTCATCTCTAACCAAGGTCACCCATTGATGGGAGAAAAAACCATGGTAGATAGATTCAAAGGGAAGAGGCCATGGGGGGATGATGTCAAGGATAGCTCCATCAATGAGACATATGTGCCATCCAATCAGGGTGAAGATATAAGGTCCAATGATGTGGAGGCTGAAGAACATCGTAGTGGAGATAAGGAGGGTGGAGATAAGGGTAAAAATCAAGAGGATGAATATCATGACTACACTTCTGAAAGTGAGCAAACCCACTTAGATATGCAAAGCACATGGATGAAAGGAGACAGCACAGAAATAGAAAAGGGTCTATGACAATGCTCACCTTCGAAGGCCCTGTACTTGCACACAATGACTCATTACTTTTCCCCTACCAGATTAGCAAGCCCAGGTAGCACAAACCCCCCACCCACCTACACCTTTCCCATAGGTTGTACAAGTAGTATAGCCTCGCCAAGGGGACCAAAGGGGATGATCTCCTAGAGCATAAGTGTTAGGGAAATAGGTATAAAGGAGAAGAAGCTACCATTTGAAGGCCTTTAGAGAAATCAAGAAGTATCAAAAGATCACATATCTACTAATTCAAAAACCACACTTTACTTGAACAGTCAAAGAGATCTTGTGAAACTATGAAGATGGCAAGTGAATGCAAGGTGCAACCTTGGAGGCAACATTGCAAGAGGCAGTGGAAGAATTCTTAGTTAACATGTTTGAAAAAACACATCTCTACACAATCCATACAAAGCCTATAACAATCATGCATAGAGATATGCAAATGGCTAGGAGAACTAGAGGTAAATGGGACTAAAGTCCTTGGTTTTGTAGATCCTTTGGAACAATCCACTTTCTCCATGTACGTTAATGCAATTCAGATTTTTATACCTATCTATCTAGTTTTGGAGAGTGCTTTGTGATTTATATGTTAATCACTTATGTGGATTGTATGGTTTTAACACTTGTTGTTTGGCCCTCATGGTGATCATTACATTGATGAAGTATATGCTCATCAAATTTAGAATGATAATAGTTGTTTCATCATAATAATAGTGCATGTAGACCTCAAGATGTGGCTATAGGGGATTAGGGAGCAAGCATGTAAAAAAATCCACCATGGCACATTAAACAAGCAAATGGTGTTTCATGTGTCGTGGCTGAATTTTTTGTCTACATGCTCTCCAACCCCCTCCTAAAACCATATCCTAAGGCTCTCCAAGCTCTTCTTTCCCATTTCCTAGCTCTTTAGGGAAAGATTTCTCATATGTTGTAAAGGCTTCAAAATTTATTGGCCTTAATTTGAATATTACAAGCTTCCACAACTATCGTTTAATGCCTACACAAGTTGAAGAGAAACAAGTTCAAGACAGCATATTTGCACATAGAATGCATGTAGAAAGAGGTAAATATATTATAATTACAATTGTTTTTACATCCAGCGGCTTCTTAGCTAGGCACTAGTGTAGAGCTAGTAATGGGAGTACAAAAGCAATCAATTGCTTTAAAGATGTAACTTTTTTATAGCTTCAGTCACTTATTTCTAGCACCTTTTCGTTACGAGCAATCACCCCTACATCATGCTGAGCCAACATCTCCGCTTTTGGAGCCTCAAAAGCACTCCCCAAAGTTCCTAAGCTCACAATTCTACCATGTAAATATGTGCCAAAAATGTGTCTCACCAATTCCTTCTCAACAAGGATGATCCTATTGACATGGGGGTTACTTGAGACCTATATCTCCTTGGAAAGTGCTTTTCGAATTATGAGTTGGGCACGAATGGAGGGGGTATACTCAATATGGACCACAACAATGTATCAAGAGGGGATCTACTCTATGTACTGAGCTAGGACAACATCTTTTCCAAATGGTCCTCGACCCCCCTCTCTATTAGCAAACTCATTTATATCCAACACATCCTACATTTTTTATTTAGAAAAATAGTAGTGACTTATTAAACTAAACAAGAAACGCATATAAGCAATTAAAATTTACCTATTTGGCCTTATCAATCTCAATCTTGGCTTCTTTGGTTATGTTGACATTGGATTTAGACTTGTCCATGACGTTGGGGGTTGGTACTTGAGGTGGAGTGGTGGGGCATCTCATTGCATCCTCCCTAGTGCAGGTGACTGCAATTCTTCTCCCCATTGTAGCTTCTTTGGTTAGGTCAACCTTGTATTTAGACTTATCTATTGTGCTATCAAGTGGTACCTGAGGTGGAGTGGTGGGGCATCTCATTGGATCCTCCCTAGTGCAGATGGCCTTAATCCTTCTATCCACTGTAGCTTGCTCGGATGTGTCAATTATGACCACTAATGCATCAATTGAACTGTCAATCTCTTTAAGCTTGGGTGAGGTGGCAAAAACTAGCAAAGATTGGCATGGTGTCTAGAGAAAAATCACATGTTGTTGCTAGCATGGAGAGTGCCTCATCCTCCCGTACATCAAAAATCTTCTCCAAATCATGGATAAAGATGAACTTCTTAAGGCAAATAAAGGTTTTGGCCAAGCTAGACACCCTCGAGTATGCATGCACACTCTCATCCACCTTGTCCCAAGCTATGAAGCAAATTCTTGGCACACTCTAAAGGGAGGACCTCTCAAAATCTCCCTCACCACTACTAGTGGCCGTAGATCTGTCCTCAAGAGGGGCAAGGACTATGACAATCTCTTTTTCTAGTGCCTCCTCTTCTTGTTCTTTATTAAGCACCTTTGGCTTTCGATAAGCCACCAACTTGACCCTCTATATTGGTATGGACAACAAGCGGATTTTCAACCTCATTTAACAAGAGGATAAAAGTAGTCGTCCATGAGAGGATTTGGTAATCGAACATGTCAATCTCAAGTGCCTTGGCTTCCTAGTTTATCACTTTCCTATAAAAGGAAGGAGTTAGGTTTTTCATGAACCTAGATATCCACTTTCCAAATCATTCATCTCCATTGAGGAGGTCACAAGGGACCGATCCTCATCAGATCCCTCAAATGACACCACCTACCCTCAAAGGTGGGGGCATTCATGTATTTAGCAAGCCCTTTCAGGTTGGACCCATGCCAAAGTAACATATAATAGTATGCAATGTGAGTTTTTATGACTTGGAAGATGTTTTCTTGACCTCTAAATTCCATCCTCTCCAAAAAAAACCCATGAATCTACTAAATTCAAAGTCTTCCATGCTTACGTCTTACACAAGGGAAGAGTAGGGATGCCAATGTGAGAGGGAGGTAGAAAAAGCAAGCTATGAATAAGAGACTTACAATCTTATATATATATAGTCCAAGATAAGATCATTGCAAAATATATATAATGAGATACGATCACTAAAATATTTAAATTTTTAAAATTAAAATATTTACTGAATTAAAAAATTACTATGTCAGAGAAACATAATATAGCATTCTTCAATTTCAATTCCATCACATCAATTCGTATGTGGATCTTAACTCCATGCAAAGCCATAGATACCATGAGGGCCTTCTCTATTCTTTTTTCCACCCAAAAAAAAAATCGAACTATTATACAAGTATCAAAACGTAATAGATCGTAGAAAACACAAACAAGCATACCTTTTTGCATTCAACTCAAAGCTAAAACAATTAATACTCACACTCCCTATTAGAATTAGATTACCACCATATTTAATAAGATCCAATAATTGTTCATAGAGACTTTCTCTACCAACCCATTTGGTATACGAATTTCAATATCAAATATTGGCACCTTATCATTGTTAGACTCTAAAGGAATCTAAGAATCTAACTTCCTCCTTTTTTCATCCACCACCATTGATGGAAGTATTTGTATTGTGAAGAACGTGCATTCAAGTAACAAAATATAATGCTAGTACTAGGAACCCTACATTAGTACACATCACCTCTATGCACACCTTACCTTATCCCAACCTTCTCCAAAAATAGATGCAAATAACTCTTCACCTAGACCTTGGTGAATGAAATAGAAGGGGAATGATGTAAATTAGTAGCCTTGAAAATATGCATGAAAACATTAAAGGCACAAACCAAAAAAAAGCCCATAGATCTTAAATATTTAGAGAACTGCATAGAGTTATGAATATTCCATCCATCAAGATTTTATATACAACATACAAAGCTTCATACATTCCAGTTAGGCTCCTCAAGGGTTGTTTCTCTAGTGCATATGATGGAAAACTATCTATAAGGGGAGAATATGCATGTAACTAGATGAAATTCATAAGTGTAAAGCAACATAACTAAGAAAATGAGTATTACCATGAAGACTTACAATTGTACGAGAATATACGACACATATCATGGGGGGCAAGCTTCAAATCCTTTTTAGTGTAAACATGTTGTGCTATTGCAACTATACCGGTCTCTAACCTCATTACACCTAAGTAGTCTACATTTCCAATGATTTTTCAATAGACCACAATCTCTTACTCCATAAGAGTCTATTGCTCTTAGTTGCACATATATCCATGAATCGTTCTTGAACATTGCTCATATCCATTGTCCATGCTCATCCTTTGTATTATGAACACAAATAGCATTAACGAATTCTCGAGACACCAATGATAACTTGTCAATGCAATCAAATTGATTTCAATAAGAAGAAACTTGTAGTTCTTAGGAGGAAGAAGCCAAGTAGTTGATTATAACAAAGGAAAGAATGATGCCTATGGAACACCAAATGACAATGGTGACTTTTGTGGCTATGACTATCAATGTGAAAGGATATAGTAGAAAGAGTTATGGATGGGTTTGTGGAATGGAGAGAGAGAATGCCAAAAGAAGCAATTCTTAGAAAAACACACTAAAAAGGCATTTCTTTAAGTATACACAACATGAAATGAGTTCTTTAAGAAAAAAAAAGCCTTTTTTTTGGCGGGGGAGAGGAAAACAAGCCTACTTGTGGTAGGCCCAAGGGGAAAAAGGAAGTGGATAAAATGTACTTATATCCATTGTCCATGCTCATCCTTTGTATTATGAGTACAAATAGCATTGACGAATTTTCGAGGATGCCAATGATAACTTGTCAATGCAATCAAATTGATTTCAATAAGAAGAAACTTGTAGTTCTTAAGAGGAAGAAGGCAAGGAGTTGATTATGACAAAGGAAAGAATGATGCCTATGGAGCACCAAATGACAATGGTGACTTTTGTGGCTATGACTATCAATGTGAAAGAATATAGCAGAAAGAGTTTATGGATGGGTTTGTGGAATGGATAGAGAGAATGTCAAAAGAAGAACCAATTCTTAGAAAAACACACAAAAAAGACATTTCTTTAAGTATACACAGCATGAAATGAGTTCCCAAATCGATCCACTTCAAATCTATTATCATTAGGAAGTGGATAAAATGTACACACTACCCCCTCTCCTATCAGTCCACTTAAAATCTATCATTAGGAAACTCATTAACTCCTAAGCTAATGGCAACTATATTAGTATATTCCTCCTAAGAGTGATGAAAGAAAGAAGACAAAGCAACAACAATGAAGAAGACAAAGGAATTAATAAAGGTGGTTAAGCTTCTACAATATCCATAGTTGCATACTTGGAGCGAGTAGAATTAAGTTGGACCCAAACATGCCAACTCTAAAGAAGCCATGGCACACCAAGCTCAAATATGTGCTCTTGGAAAGTTGATCTACGATTCAAGGTGGGACCCAATTTCAATTGAAGACATGAAGGAGAGGGAAAGTTGATCTACGATTCAAGGTGGGACCCAATTTCAATTGAAGACATGAAGAAAGGAGGGGGGATAATATAATTGAAGACAAATATCAACAAACCAAAGAGGCTTCAGAGCCAAGCTATGAAGTAGAAGTGAAGTGGTTGAACAAACTATGCCATGAGGTCTTTGAGAATAAAGAGACTAATAATTTAACTTTCAAAAACTAGATGAATAAGCCTATAGTGCATGGTTTAATAAAGGAATGAAGGGCTAAGGAAAAAAATGTTGAACCTAAGAGAATCATGAAAACCCATCATTGTCATTTTAAGACACCAAATATTAGGAAATGTAATCCTTAGAGCACAACCTGAAGTGAAAATTACAAGTTAAGGGATCCCATGCATTGAACCAAAAGTGTTGCAAGAAATAAGAATGAGGAAAACAAAATTGACAATTTCTAACACATGACCATATTAGTAAAAACTAAACTCATGACAATAAAGACATACAAAAGAAGCATGGTTTTTTTTTGTCATTGTATATTAATGATAGTTTATATTTATGTTAAACTTGACCCTAAAGATTTGGACCTCAATGTATAGCACCAAGCTCATCATTACTTAGGGAAGACCCCATGCAATAAGCATACACAATCAAACATCAATTGATTTACATAACCACAAATTGCAAGCCATCTAGACATGTTCCATTTGGTGATGGCAGTTGTTCAAGGCTAGTTTCCTTAATAGCAAAAAGTATGAAAAGCAAGATAGCTCTACATAATCTATTCCAATGTAGTTGAATCTTGTTCAATGGCCTGAGGATTAAATCCTTAGTATACAATAGTAGAGTGAACACGAGCAACACTTTAGGCCAACCTCTACTTAGTCATGTATAGAACCCTAATCATGATCAAGTGAGAAAACTGAAAAGTTGGGGACTAGTGCATCCAAACATTGATAAACATGCTTTTAGAAGAACAAGTGCAAATGTAGGTAATTCAACATCCTACCAAATGACTTGTACCCAAAGATAGTTTCTAAGAAACAGGGGTTACTTATCGCATGTGCACCTTTTTTATGAAAATCCAAAGACTTGGAAACATTCACTAAGATAATTCCAATGTTTTTGGTTGAGTGGTACTACAAACATCATATGGCATGGGAAAGTTCAAAGTTTTGAATGATTATTGACTTGAACATATAATTGTAGGACTTATCTTGATTGTCCTATCCTAGACTTGAAAATGACACCATTAGAGGTGTACTCGTAGAAAACATATAATTTCGAAAGGCTAGACTCAAACCCAAAAATAAAAGCACATGAAAACAAAAGCTCCAAAGCATGAAAGAAATACGACTCTCAATTTTTAGTTGCAAAGCATAAAAGAAGCTGTGGGATGCACTTCAAGTTCGCCCTTCTTAAAAACATAATTTCCAAAAGCACAAAAATTAAAACCTGAAAAACAAAAGCAATAGAAGACACTTGATCCACAGCATAAATGAAATAAAACTCAAAACTCTGCGAACACAAAGCTGAGGTAGAAGCTACAGCACGTGCATCAAGTTGCCCCCTAATATATTGGATAAAACTGAGGTGTCAAAATATTGCATGTCGACTTAAATACCTTCATTGTCGCCAAGCAACTAATTGCCTAGTGCCTTGCAATAATGAGAGACTCAATGAATTACTTTAATACCTTCATTGTCGCCAAGCAACTAGTTGCCTAGTGCCTTGCAATGAGAGACTCAAGGAATTACTTTCCAATAACAAGGGATCCCTTCCACAAAAGGCCTCCCCTCAAGAACAAAGTAAGATATACCCTTGTGCCAGCATTGTTCAAATCATTTTGCGAGTGTATTCAAGCTCCGAGTCTTCACTTCCCCGTCTCCAAACACATACTCCTTGCATCATCTCTGAGTCTTCACTTCCCTTCATCAAGACATGAACCTCTGAAGAGCCTATTTGCACATTCAGTTGGAAAAAATTCTTAATAAAATTGTGTGTGTAACATAGATGCCAGTGCACAACATCAAAAAAACTACTTAGACGCTGTCTCTCTCCAGCACTTTCAAGTTGGGCTTCTTTCTGTCAAGCACTTTCAAGTTGAAAGGGCTGACATACAGACTCTATTGCACATCCATTCATTCCCCAGGAAATCTTTTGCGCAATTCTGAGTGGTGGTACCAAAAATTGTATAATTGAATAAGAGCTAGTTTATCACCAATTGGTCCACAGGAGTGCAATCAAATACACCTTCAAACCCTCTGGATCTTCACAGTATACCTGCACATTTAAATACAATTGACAGGAGCAGAAAATACTGGTTCTCAAATGACACACTGAACCTGTCCCTCATCACAAACTGTAACACCCAGAATACCTGCTCCAAACCTGCAACCTCTAGATCATTACATACCACCAAAACTAAAAGCTTAGTGAATGACTGGTAAGAGCATATAGACCTCAACTGAATCCCATTAAATATATATTATTAAGAACTCAAACCTGCAGATAGTAACGGAGAACGCAAGTATGTTCCTGCTCGACCATACAAAGGCCAGCAATACACTTAATCAGACAAATTTTTGTCAGTAGTTGGAAAGTAGACAACTGTGGTACTGACATTATGTGGTGCATGTTGAGTGCCCAAGTGCTGAGACAGACAGGGGAAGATCTTCCCTCATGACAGTAGCATAAAACCTGTCATAGGCAAAAAATCAATATGTATTGTATCAGTCCTGCTGCTCAGCTGACAGTCCCCCCAGCTATGAAGCTTGTACCTGTGTTGCCTTCAGACCTTCTATGCTTTGGGCGGCCCATTTTTGAACAGGCAAAGCAAGAATAAACAGAGTTTGATCGATTTGCCCATGCTCATGAAGACAGCTGTCTGCAATGCTTGCTTGCTTTCCATTTCTCATGATGGGGATACATCAGAATCAATTAAGTATAGACTAGCCAGGCTGTAGCTCCTCATTCTTTCACTGTCCACTAATATACGTTACAGGCCACATAGTAAAAGCTCATGCAAATCTACTTTGTACGTGTGGTTTTATGTTTGCAGCTGTGACATTGTTGCATTAAAATTGTCTATTCCAGATTTACACTAACAGCTTAAATTAGAGATGACAGCTGCATCATCTTGAAAGCATTCCCTTTAGTGATAGATAACTCCATGAAGACCTAGAAAAAGCCAACACCAATCTAAAGACATCAGTGCAAAGACTAGGATGCTTCACTTCAAAAGTATCAACAGGTACCATTCCTTGAAACATGTTCCAGTAACATAGGCTAATGAGAAAAGTTCATCTTGATGTCAATGAATTCAAATCAAGTGTTCCAACTTCTCCTTGCATGGTGTTACTTGCAAGTAAATCCATGTCAGCAACTTGTTCAGCATTAAAAAGATCTTCTGCATTACTCTCACTCGCCTCCTCCTCAAGGGTCTCCCAGTTCTCTAACATATCCTGTACCATACCCTCTTGCTCCTGCGAACAAGTTTCCGCACCCGTATTCTCTTCTTGTGCTTGAGGACGAAAATGGCCAGGTTCAGCCTGCATGCGCATGGCTCCTGCCTGAGCTGGGAGTCTTGCAGATGCATCAGGATGCCCCTGCAGCCGGCTGACACCAGCTTGCGCCTGACGAACTGCCTCTGCATGTGCCTGCATACGTGCTACCTCTGCATGTGCCTGCATCCTTGCAGCTTCAGCATGAACCATGTTAATGCGAGCAGCCTCAGCACGGGCATGTGCCTCAGCCTGAGCCTGGGCCTGCGCTTGCACAAGAGCTTCCTTCATTCTTGCATCTGCCTCCCGCTCTGCTCTGTCTCGTGCCTCAAGTTCCATTTTTGCATCAATAAACTTTTTCTTCTCATCTTGCATAAGGAATTGCTCAATCATCAATCTCTCCTCAGCTCGCACTTCCCCATCCCTCCTTCTCTTACTCATCAGATTGAAGGTGTCGATTTGTTTTTGTAGAATTGATTTAAATTCGTTTATTTTAGCTGTCAAACTCTCATTCCATAACTGTGCACGACTGAGTACCCTGCCTGTGCTATCCAGGAACTTGTCACTTACGTCATCAGCATCATAGTCTGCCAGTACATGGAACGGTAAAAGCCTGTTACAGATGAAAACGCAAAGGTTCAGACACTAAACTTGCGCAAGAGGATGTTATGCCATCATGAAGGCTGATAAAGTGACGATGATATCACTCTTGGTACATCAGATAGCTTTACTGAATAGTCAGTTAAATTATTAAGCTTAGGCATATAAGTCATCATGCATGAAAAATGCCCCTCACACGATATATCGGGACTGCCAAAACAGAAAACTGCACCAAAAATGTCTGCAACGTGAAACCCTACTTCTGTATTGCCAAAATAGCAAAAAGGAGGTGCCCCAATCCGGATCATCTTGTCGAAATTCTACAGGTTATCCACTATTGAGTTGTGCTACTCTGGATGCAAGCAGTTAACGTCAAAGACATGCCAGAGGAAAAGAATTGAAATGCCTGGGCGTACACTTGCGATCCGCACCGATGTCATCTCAAACATATTAGAAAAATTGGCTTCATACCTTTCACAAGCATCCTCGAGGGATGTGAAAGGGCGATCAATGTCGGGGTTGCAAGCGCGCAGGGCATCTTGTCGCGCGATCTCGACATCCACAGGCACCCGGACGGGGCCACCTCCTGCCATGCCCATGGGTTTGAGGGATCCGAGGACGGCGCTGTGGGTGCCGACCATGGCGACTGCAGCAGCAGCTCCTGGCCCTACCCCTCCTCCTGCCCCTCCTGCTGCTGCTGCAGCTCCTCCTCCTGGTCCTACTCCTCCTCCAGGACCGGCTCCTGCTCCTGCTGTCATGATCCCCCCACCCGCTCCTCCGACGGTGAACTTCTTCATTCTCTGTTTGCACTTGTTGTTAATTCCCACCAGCTCCTCCTACGGTCACTTTCTTCATTCTCTGTTTGCTCTTGATGTTAGACCCTGATATGCTTTAATGATGTTGTCGGGACGTTATAGGCTTTCAAAGCTTGCGACACTAATAACAACGAAACTAGGTTTTGTTGCTCCAATCAAGGCATAGGCTAGTTTGGATTAAGTGTGGGTTGGTATTGCAAGTGCATGAGTTTAATCCCTAGGCTGTGCACACCCAAACTTTGATGGTCGTTTGCAGCAAGTTGAAAAAATATTGCAAGAGAGAGATAATGGCAAGTTAGCTAATGTAGCATGTTTAGAGAGTGAGATGGAAGAAATGAAGGGGTACATAGGAGAAATGTGTGAGTACATTCAAAAATACTATCCAATAGAAACTTCTGGAGATCATCAAGGAGAAGCTATTTCAACTACCCATAAGTAGTAGTCGTATCAAGGATGGAGCATGTGAGTTGCTTGCTCGCATATATGTCAACTTTCATGGAACATAGAGTGTTTCCCTTGATACACATGTTCCATGTTGCATTATTAAAAGTTTACCTCAACAAATTTTCAACCATGTTAACCCAAATGAATCGTAACGCGGCTTCATCCTCAAGGCCATAGTTTAGTAGACATTTTTAATATTCCTCTTTATTTTCATGAACAGTCATGTAGAAGGATTTAAAACTCTAATTGAATTTTGAAATTTGCTAATATGTGCAACTAATTTTTGTCTTTAGCATAGCTTGATATAGTAGTGAGATTAACACACCTCATATTACAAAAATACTATATTATGTATTTTCTTCATGTTTTCTCTTGGATTTGATGTAATATATAGTGCTCTCAATATGTTTTGCTTTGCTTTATGTATTTGATTAGCTTTTGTTCATACACATTCTTGATATTCTAATCATGTTTTTTGTTTGTAGTTTCATACCTTGATAAATTGCAATATGACTCCCATTTGTACATACTCATGTTATTGAAATCATGTTTTTTTGTTTGCACTTTTTTGTTTTTTATTAGGATAAGGTGATAAATTATCATCTTGATTTGGTTTGTACTATATTTTCTCTTAGGTTGTCCTCCACAACAATGGTGCTCCGAGTACATACTTTACATGGGGATCATGCCCTAAATGAGCATAGACACATTCTCAATGTCACTAGATGTAGACGTAGACACAATGCAAGAGTTAGAACACAATTGTGCTAGCTACATGTAGCTAATTCTTGTGTACAAAATATGCATGTATCTATATTTGCAAGAGAGACATAAATACAATGCCATCCTCAAGAGACAAGGTCGTTCTATGTCTTTATTACCTTTGGGTACAAGCATGGGCTTGGTTAATGATCAAAGGCATGGTGGCTACACAAGCAATTTCAACTTACAAACTTACAAGTTGCAATTGGGACTATGAATGCAACTTCTCGGTATGATTCAAATTATCATGCATTGAACTTCATTGGTCAGAGGACTAGTGTAAATACAAGTAATCTTGATGTTAATATGATGGATGGGCAATGTAGGAATAACCACCCTATGTTTCTTCCTAAAAATGGAGGATTTTGTTCTATTCTTCATGAGTTGCCAAGCTTGGAAGTTCAATTGTTAGCAACCATTCTTCTATATCAAGAATTACTTGTACATAATATTGAAACACTATGCGAGGTTTGTGAGCTTTACATGGCTAAGTTGTGGTGCTCAAAAACAAAGAGTGTACACTATATTTTGATAGGAAAACATTGTTGTAGAGGTGGAAAAGTACTTTTACCATCTTTACCGCTACCACCGCAACCTCTATGTGATTTATTAGGTGGCTTAAATCCATATAGTAGAGAATTTAGAAAGAACATACATGCTTACAATAGCGCTCTAGCATTTGTTTCAATGGGTGCAAAAATAGATGAGCTTTTATCTTCGTATGAAAATGGTTATACTTTTTAAGTTCATATACTCTTCCCTTTCCAAATGGAGAGGATGGATGGCATGTTAGAATTCCTTATAGAGATACAAATCCACATATAAATCCCAATGAGCTTCGAAACAAGGATTGTGTTACTCAGTTCAGTTTTATGCTTTTTGACTTCAGGTTCATGATGATACTAACACATATCTCTTATGTGGTGATTGTTTGCTACTACAATACAATGTTGATGCTTATTGTAGCATTGAGCAATGGAGATTAGCCTAGTGCCACGGTAATCAAGCAACTCTAAGGAGTGAATATACAAAGGATTGACAGATATGGTCAATGCAATGGATGCATCTAAGAATCATGTTAGTGGGACTATATATGGGAAAAAGAATTGTATTGTTATCTTCCTTTACAAGTGGACCAAGGCTCATGCACCAACTATATCAAGATGATATGGCCATTGTATGAAGCAAGGAAAAACCAGATCTATTTTTCACCATGACATGTAATCCTAAGTGGACAAAAGTCACAAATGCTTTGTTGCTTGGCCAAACTACATATGATCGCTCATTGGATCTTACTGCTCAGGTTTTCCATGAGAAACAACAAGATATGATGCATTTAATAGTAAAAAAGGAACTCTTTGGCAAAGTTATTGGATATGTTTCTATGATAGAGTTCTAAAAGAGAGGATTACCTCATCCACACACACTATTGATATTAGAGCCATGCTTTAAATCCACACAGCCAAAATACTATGATAGATTAGTGTGTGATGAGCTTCTAGACAAAGAAAAATTTCCATCTTTATATCACCTTATCCTAAATGCAACATACATGCTCTGTGTGGGATATTTAATGGAAAAAGTCCTTGCATGAGGGATGGTTGATGTACAAAAGAATATCCAAAGAAATATGTCCATTCAACTGCAGTTGATAATACTAGTTATTATGTTTGCAGATGATGAGATTATGGAAATAAACTTAATGTGAAGGGTAGTATCATAAATAATCAATGGGTTGTACTATGCATTCCTTGCTTGAGTTTAAAATACAATACACATATAAATGTAGAGGTATGCTCCACATTTGCAGCAATTATATATTTGTACAAGTATATTTATATGGGCCATGATCATGCAACTATTGTATTAACAACTACACATGGTTCTACATATGAAATAGGCATGCAAGATATAAATGAAATTAAGAGGTACTTGGATGCATGATATATTTTTGCCTCCGAAGCATGTTAGCAAATATTTAAATACCAACTTCTTAATGAGAAGTCAGATATTCAAAGCTTGCAAGTGCACTTACATGGTGAAAATAATATTTCTTTTCATGACTCAAATAACGCTTTTTAGGTGATCCAAAATAAAAATGCTCAAAAAACAACTCTAACAAAGTGGTTTACTTGCAATCATATACTTCCTAAGGCTAACACACTTCTATATCAAGAGTTTCCAATATATTAGGTTTGGAATGCACGGGGAATGCACAAAGAAAAATATGGACAAAGAGAAAGCAAGGAAACACATGTGGTTGGATCTATTTTGTTGCTCCTACATGTGGGGAATGATATTACTTGCATCTACTCCTTACTTGTTGTAAAAGTACACTTATTTTGAGGCCTTGCATATAGTTGATAATGTTACTCCACTTTTAAAGACACTTGCATAGCAAAAGGTATGTTGGCAACCAATGAAGAATGGCATATGTGCTTGCAAGAAGCTGCATTGATGCAAACAGGTGTACAATTGAGGATATTATTTGTCTCTATTTTGGTATTTTATAAGTCAACACAACCTAGCTAGCTTCAAGAAGACTTTTTAGTACCACTCATAGAGGATATAGTACATCGATTATCTTTGCAAAATAGACCAAATGTTTATTTGGAGGATGATTCTACTAATGAAGCATTGATGATGTGCAATATCTTTTGTATTAACATGGTTGCACCTTGGCTAGCTTTCTAGGATTACTTGAATTGAGAATGTATCGCTATGCAAACCCTTTGCTATAGGATGAATTCATTTATGATAGAAAGAAGAAGAGAAAACTTTCTTTGCTTTGGAAGCTATGCTTAATGATGGACAAAGAAATGAATGCCATTGATAATGGTTCATGTCAAATATTCTTTCTAGATGAACATTTCTCTACAAATGCTTACTAGCAAAGTTACATAGTCAAGCTTGCATTGCCTTGGCCACAATATCTTCTAGTATTGCCACATTGCTTCTACCAAATGGACATATGGCCCACTCTAAATTTAAAATACCCTTGCAATCAGATAACCATTCTACTTGCAATATACATGTTTAAAGCAACCTTGCATAATTATTGAAAGAAACTAGCCTTATTTTATGGGATGAAACTCCCATGATATATTGATATACTTTTGAAGTGCTTGACAGGACTCTAAAGGATATAATGCATAGTGATAAGCCATTTGGTGGTAAGGTTGTTTTGCTTGGTGTAGATTTTAGAAAAATCTTACATGTCGTACCAAAGGGTAGTCGTTGAGGACATTGTGGGTGCAACTCTTTGTTGTTCCAATTTGTGGTAGTGCATCAAGGTTTTGAAACTAACACCGAACATGCAAGTGACAATGGATGGACATTGATTTATCAAATGATTGCAAGACATTGGAGATGGAAAATGTTTGTCAGATAAGGATAATATGCTACAAATTCTAGTTGGAATAGTATCGAATGGGGGTTCAATGTATGACTTGGTTAAATATATCTATTAAGATGTGCATAACATAGATGATCACATGTCCTTCTTTGGTGAGCGTGCCATTCTTGCATATCAAAATAGTGAGGCGGTTAAATAATCATGCATTACAGTTAATGCAAGGAGAGGTCAGAAAACATTATAATGTTGATTCTATTACAGAGGTTGATGAGAACTCCTTCCTATACTTTATGGAATATCTTAAATCTCTTAACCTTGGTGGTGGTATTCCTCCTCACGTCCTTGCTACTAAAGAAAAATGCTCCAATAATACTACTAAAATTTTTGAATCCTACTAAGGGTTTATGCCATGACACAAGACTTATATGTAAGGCATTTAATAGAAAGGCCATTGAGGCTGAGCTAATAATAGGAAATAATGTTGGGGATAGAGTATTTATTCCAAGACTAACCTTTATCCCAACTGCATTACAACTTCCTTTCACTATGAAACATATGCAATTTCCTATCCGTTTAGCATTTGCAATGACAATTAATAAATCTCAAGAACAAACACTCTCATATTTGGGGTTATATTTAAAGACCCCAGTCTTTACTCATGGGCAACTTCATGTTTCGTTCTCTCAAGTAACTTCACCACATGGATTGAAGGTCTTGCTTAATGAGAAAGAGGATGTGGTAAATACCACCATAAACATTGCATATAAGGAAGCTCTATAATACCACCATGAACATTGCATATAAGGAAGTTCTATAGAGAGTATTATAACATCCCATTTCCTACTTTAATAGTTTGTCAATATTTTTGTGCAAGTGTAAAGTCTTTCGTCGCCTACTTTAAGACTTTAGCATGTATCTTCTTAAGAACATATTCATATATATATTCTCTTGAATAAAATCATCATATAGATTGAAGGTCTCACTTAGTGAACATCATACATAATGAAGTTCTATTAAAACCACTCATTTTCTACTTCAACGGTTTGTCAATATTTTGGTCCAAGTGCAAAGTCTTTCATTGCCTACTTCAAGAGTTTAGTATCTATCTCCTCAAAACAATGTTCATATTATATGATTTCGATTTGTGCTTCATTGAACTTAGTTTTATTATTTATAGTTATTTATGATTAGTTATTAAGAAATTCGGTCCATGATAATATTTTGTGAATTTTTTACTGAATTAGTTTTAGCTTTTTCTTTAGATGGCTACCACTATATTCGAGTATTCTCTATTGGCTCCAAATGATATCATTCGTAAAAGCCTAGCATGTGTAATAGAGAGGCTACCCAATGGTCATTTTACTTATATGGGCATTCCTTTGTTCAAAGAGATTTGCTATTATAGCTATGGTCAATGCTATCACCTATTGCAATTTGATTGTGAGCATACTATATCTTGCTCGCACACAAAGTATATCCCCCATGATTGGAGTAAGTGGGAGTTCCATGACCTATCTTACTTTGTGACTTTGCATCAATTTTACCCCCAATCTGCAAGTTGCTCAATGAATATGTAAAGACTCGACAAATTACCTCACCAAGTATGACCTACTCATTTTTTAACTAAGATTGAATACATACATGAGTTAATTGATATGTGTTCTTTTTTATTTTTAAGTGAAATAACACAGCCTAAGAGCGGTTGTAAGATAGCTTCATCTTGTTGAGAAGTAAGCATGTGAACTCTCCTTATACTGGAGGGGATAAGGGTAGCCAGGTGTAAATGAACTGGAGGACAGGGGAGCAAGGGGAAACCCTAACCCTAACTTCTCCAAAGGCTATATAAACTGCCTAAAGGTCACTCTCACTATAGAGGAGAGTTTACCAATTGTACCTTTGAACAACTTACTAAGCAAGATCTTCTTCTTATACTTGAGCTCTCTCTCTCCCTCTTGTGCACACTCTCATCCTTCCAACTCTGATTTTCCACATGGTATCATAGTTGACTCTGATCCACTAAGCTTCCTTCAGTCGTATCCTAACCTAAGTGCACAAGAAGTTATTTTGCCTTCTCAATTACCTTCTTTTCCACCATAGCCAGCCTGACCCCCTGACCTTGGAGGAGCTGGTGCGTGCAAAGGAGGCAGTATTAGCTCTTGATTTCTTCTGGAGACTTCATTCTCAGCTCAGGGCACTCCAGGATGGTGCATCTCTCGCTGAATTGGGTGACATGGAGGGCAGCATTGCAACAAACGTATAAAATAGTGCAGATCTGTAGGCGACATGTCCCAGAGCTCAGCATGACCTATAGATGGCACAATCCTCCCAGTTACCATGGGGCTTTGTTAGTCCCCCCTAGTTCTCCACCTAAGAGGGCTTGCACTAATTCCTCCTCTGTTGGCTGTTGTGAGCAAAACCCTAATTGTGGGTTTTAGCAACCATAGCCAAGAAGCTTCAAGCTTTCTATTTTCCATTTTTTTTCACTCTGGAATCATTTTTAACAGTGATTCTAACCACTAAACCATATGCTCTGAAGTGTGTTCCTAATCTGTGAGTAGCTCCAACACTTGGGGGACATCATAAACTCACCGAGAAGCATGCTCTAAACACTGGTAATGAGTCAAGTGTCTCACCAAGCTTGACAAGGTAAATACCTAAACATCTCAATCTTGAGATGAGTGCTTCTAAGCACTGAAAAGGGATTTAGTGACATTAGTGCTACTGCCTTATGTCAGAACATGAATATTGATGTGATTGAAATCTCCTCAGACTCTTCACCAAGTGTCAAAGTCATTAATCGACTTTGCTCAACCAAATGTTCATACACTAAACCACAAGGTGGGGAGGAGCCAGAAGTCCCAATCAAAGTTCACCTCATTGAACTTAGGAAAATAGTGAAACTTAAATCAAGGGTTGTTCGAAGGACGGGACCGCCAAAATCTTACCTTGAGATATTACATATGTATGATTTCCAACCTTTTTTATCCTTACAGCTTTAAAGTTGGTTATCATTTGTAGGGCTATCAATTTTGTTATTTGGTTCGTACTTGGCCTCCTGTAAAGGACTAGACACCACCATTGCCTAAGGAAATAGATAAGACCTTCCTATAATGGCCATGGCCTATGTAGATGTAAGGCCTCAAATCCGCAAGTTTAATGGAAAAGATTTCCATCCCTAGCAAGTCTTGGTAAAATATAAAATGATGGAACGAGGCTACTGGCCCTTCATAAAAGGGACCAAAGTTATTGACCCATCAAATCCCCTTCATGTAGAAGATGATGAAAGAGCTCAGGACATCATCATGCTTCATTTGGATGAATCTTTAATTCATCATGTTGACCAACTCTCCATTGCCAAGGAGAAGTGGGATGAGCTTGAAAGGCTCTATGGTGCTACAGGGAAGAACTCTAAGATTTTTCTAAAGATTGAGTTTTTTAGCTTGGAGTATAAACAGGGAGAAGATCTAAGTAAGTTTATTTCACATATGAAGGGGCTCATGGCATAGCTGGCCTCCGTTCAAACACCAATTCATGATGAAGATGCCATTGCCATCCTTCTGAAGTCTATAAAGAAAGCCTTTCCAACCCTTGTTACTACCCTTACTAATATCCCGAATCCAACTTTGGCAAGTACCATCCAGTCATGCCTGGATGAAGAGAAGAGGAACCATAACGAAGGCACGTCAGCATTTACTTCTTGTGAGCAAGTGTTAGTCCATACAGCTTCTACAAAGTGCTCCTTCTATCATAAAAAATGGCATATTGTAAGTAATTGTTGGAAGAAGTACCTCAAAAAAACGAAGTGCAATAAATGCAAAAAGACTAGACATATCACCAGCAAAGTGTCCCAATGTTCCAGAAGTACCTAAGGAATTGGAGGCCAATTTTGTCTCACAAATAATCGACTCTTTTGAGTCTTGTAAACTCTCTACCTATAACCACCTTTTGTAGCCCGATTTATAAAAGGCATATCATTGTGGATTAAGGGGGGCATCTTATCATGCTTTATTCAATGCCACCTGGCATTGAGGGGGGTGTTGAGAAGTAAGCATGTGAACTCTCCTTATACTGGAGAGGATAAGGGTAGCCAGGTGTAAATGAACTGGAGGACAGGGGAGCAAGCGAAAACCCTAACCCTAACTTCTCTAGAGGCTATATAAACTACCTAAAGGTCACTCTCACTGTAGAGGAGAGTGTACCAATTGTACCTTTGAACAACTTACTAAGCAAGATCTTCTTGTACTTGAGCTCTCTCTCTCCCTCTTATGCACACTCTCATGCTTCCAACTTTGATTTTCCACATATCCCTCCATGTGCTTAGTGCACTAGTTTTGACAAACTTTGGGAGGAAAAGGAAGTAATCCTTCATATAAATTTATATTTACGACATTTTCTCTTTAACTTTGGGATTTTGGACAAAGAAAGTAGAGATTATGTCATTCTAAAGCTTTTTCTAAAAAATAAGAATTTGTCTTTTTTGCTATTTGAGGTGTTAATCCATGTGCTTAGAGATATGTTTTATATCATTCTACAAATTTATATTTAACAATTACCTTGGAAAATTAAATTATGTTTCTTTGTAGATGCAAACTACAATTATATTAAAAAAACCAAGATTTCTTATCAAAGGAATAGTTTAGGTGTATTTAATGCATGGTTTTATACAAAGGTAAGAAATACACTTGATTTTTGTGTGCAATGCAAGTGCTTCACAATGGTTTTGGGGTCTCTCATGGTTTGTTTTTAAGGGACTCAACTAGCCATGAATCATATTGCCACACAAGATATGCATCAAGTTGTGAAATGTGTTAAATAGTAACAATGGTGCTTCACAAATTGGTGTAAAGTGCCAAATGTAAGCCGATGTGTAGCACTAGCCCTCACCTTCACGCCATCGAGAGGATACTAGGCACGGAGTGTCTAGTGAGTTTAATCCCTAGGTTGTGCACAACTAATGACACCAATCTATCTATATCTACAAAAGGTTGTAGATGTCGAGGATGAATACACTTATTCTAGGGCACTAATCTATTCGTGTTTGAAAGAAGAAGTTATAGCAACCAAGGGTGAAGTTGTGGCTCTCCTTACATGGACTCTATGAGGGTACCAGAAAACTATAAAAAATTGCACTATTTTCGTTTTTAAATATTATAGCATAAATATGTGCATTTTGGCCTATACGCTCATAGCTAGTTCATATACGTTCTACTAAATAAGATATTAGAATCTTGAGCTTGACTTTTGACATTTTAAGCATCATCAACATGTCTTGATAGAGCTGAGGGACTTCATTTGGGATTCTTTGTTTCACACCACTAAAGATGATTTGGTTTCTAAACTTCCACACAAACTTGATCACCATAGCTTATAAAAGATTCAACAACTTTGAAGTTTCCTCATCAAGGCAGCCTTAGTCCTTCAAAAAGAGGATTAGCTTCTCTCATCTACTTCTTGATATAATTCTAGGTCGGCTAAGGGGGAAAGAGAAACCTTTTGAGCCATTGTGGAGAGTTTTTGCACAACCTTCCATAGTAACATTTTCAAAAAGTAAAAAGAATCTTCCAAAGGTCCCTAAGATCCTTTCTATTTCGACTCTTGCGTAGCATCTGTGATTAGATATTTTGCACGGTGACTATGAACAACCAACATAGTCTCTTCAAACTTTGAAAACTCTAATAAATAGTTCCTTTTCTTTATGGCTAATATTATATTAAGACAACTTAGCTTTCTTCCAAAATAGGCACAAAGGGGGTTCATAGCCATAAGATGAGACCCACAAATTAACAGAGAGGGGTCCCCTTTCTTGTCATGTGCACCCACCCACTTTGTCTCTTGAACCATGCCCCTCCCACCTCACAAATGCCCAAGCAACCTTAAACTAAGGGATCTTGGTCATGTGCTATCCATTGCCAATACACCCTTCCACCTCATGCCCATCCATACTCTATACTTGATGGAAGAAAGATCCACTATCTAATTATCATTGCCCATGTTTGCTCTTGGTGGAGACTTTTGTAAAGCAAGAGGCTTGGGCTTTCTTCCTTCTCATCAAGGCTTTCAATTCCTAACGCTTTATGTATTTTATCTATTATCATTATGTCCCAAGTTATAGAGTGTTGTTGCTATTAAAAGAACATAAGTAGTCCTAGTAAAGTTTCTCGGTACTATCCCATGATGATTTCTTAAAGTTCAAGACTATATCCACACATGTTGTTTTATAAACATCTCATCTTGTTTGACCCCTTGAACTCGTGTTGCAACAACCATCGCTAAAGTTTCTTCAAACTCAATAGGACAATCTCCATCTTAGTTGGATGAATACTAATGTTGGGAGCTCTCCAAAATCCTCATAAATGTTTAATAAAGCATCCCCAAATCCTTTGTGCAACAAACAACATGCCATTGGGCAACCACATCTTCCACTCTTTTGTTAAGCATTTTCAAGAGAGAGTCGATGATTAGGGAGAATAAGAGGGATGCTAAAGGGTAACCCTTCTGGATGGTAGTACAAAGGGAGATGAGACAAGGCCATTAATACAAACACTAGTAGTGACATTATAGAAAGAGTGAGCCAACCATTTCATTGAAAGGGAGAGAAGGACCGAAGCTTGGACTTGAGAGCTATGGCGGGAGAGCAAGAGCAAGAGAGAGAGAGACAAGAAATGGGAACTCCAACAGTCACAATGTGTGATGGGCCTTTCTTTATTCAAACTGTCACTAAAAGAATAAAAAATAAAGTGATGGTGACGGGCGCCCGCCACCTGCAGTGTGCAGTGGCGGTGACTATCAGTGTTAATACACGGGCGGCTAGACGGAGGCGCCTTTACCCCCAACAACCTCCCACTTAAAGGTGAATCTGCCCTAGTGAGGAGTGAAAAGAAAAAAGAAAAAGACAGTACAACATGTACACATGTACAATAGGATGAGGAAAGACGTCATCTCATCCCACGCCCATCAACGTCCCGAGGAAGGCAATGCGCTCTATAGAGAGGCTTTTCGTGAGTAGATCTGCAGGATTTTGGCCAGTCGAGATCTTGACAAGGTCAATAGACTTGTCCTCAATGACCCCACGTATGAAGTGATACCTCACCTCAATGTGTTTTGTCTTCGCATGGAAGACCGAATTCTTGGCTAACTGAATAGCACTCATAGAATCCGAATGCAGTGTAGGGATAGCATCAATACCAAGGTCAGCAACCAAACGACCCAACCAAATGGCCTCCTTGAAAGCCTCAGTGGCTACAACATACTCGGCCCCTATAGTAGAAAGGGTCGTGCATTTCTGCACCCTGGACATCCAAGAAACAACACCTCTAGCATATGTGAATACATAGCCGGAAGTGGACTTCCTACTATCTGCATGTCCTGCATAATCAGAGTCAGTGTACCCCACGACTCTTGTATCCTGGCTACCATAGCATATGCACATATTTGTAGTGCCCTTCAGGTACCTCATGATACCCTTCACGGCATCCCAATGCTTCTTGCCAGGTGTAGCCATATAGCGTGCCACAACACCAACTGCAAAGGCAATATCTGGACGAGTGGCTATCATGGCATACGTAAGACTGCCCACTGCGGATGCATAGGGAATCTTGGCCATCTCTGCCTTCTGCTCTTTTGTCTGTGGATAATCAGCTTGTGATACCTTCACATAAGAAGGCAATGGACAGCCAATAGGCTTTACATCTTGCATGCGGAAGCGCTCAAGGACTTTATGAATGTACTCCCTCTGTGACAAGTAGAGGAGTCCCTGATGCATGTCGTGTGTAATGCGCATACCAAGTATGTGAGCGGCCTGTCCCAGATCTTTTATCTCAAAGCTCTTCTTGAGTTGAGCCTTAAGAGCATCTAGCTCATCATGAGCTTTCCCTGCTATCAACATATCATCCACATAGAGTACTAAAATCAATAAAGAACCATCACGAACTTTCTTCGTGTAAAGACACAGATCCATAGCACTTCGGTTGTAGCCCTGTGACTGCATAAAGGCATCAAACTTATCATACCACTCCCTAGGTGCCTGTTTCAAGCCATAAAGACTTTTCTTCAATTTGCACACTAGGTGCTCCTTGCCAAGTTCTGCAAAGCCCTTAGGCTGCTCCATATAAATCTCATCATGCAAGTCCCCATGTACGAAAGACGTCTTGACATCCATCCGGTATAAATCTAAGTCAAGTTGAGCAACCAAAGGCAAGACTAAGCACAGGGTGGTCATCTTAACCACAGGAGAAAAGACCTCATCAAAGTCCACACCTTGCTCCTGCTTAAAACCCTTTGCTACCAATCTAGCCTTGTATACCGGCTTGGGGTGTCTAGGGGTACTTTTTAGCTTGTACACCCACTTGCATGGCAAAGCCTTCTTGCTCGTAGGTAAGGAAACCAAATCCCAAGTGTCATTCTTATGCAGGGAGTCTATCTTAGACTGCATAGCCCTCTCCCAAGAGTGACTATCACCCCTGCGCATAGCCTCATCATAAGTGAAAGGATCTCCTGCATCTGTAACCAAGAAATAATGCATCGAGGGCTGAAATCTATCTGGTTGACGTATATATCTAGTAGACCATATCACAGTAGGCTCTGTTGCCTGCCCAGCTGCCTGTCCAATGCCATGACCATGAGCATCTACTGCAGCTGTAGGCTGTCCAATTGGTTGTGCAGGAGCTCTCAGCTCCTCAGAGACGGTAACCCATCTCACATGCATCCTCATAACCAAGGAAAATGCATTTGACACTCTTGGGATCCAACTTACTTCTCTTGTCCCTGGGCACATGGCAAAATGCCTCATATCCAAAGACACGGAGATGCGCATAAGAGGGGGGTTTTCCAGTCCATACTTCCTCTGCAACCTGGAAATCCAAACCACTAGAAGGTGATCTGTTTATGACATGCACAGTTGTACTAACAGCCTTAGCCCAAAAGCTCTGTGGTAGGCCTAAATGGCTAAGCATACTGGGTACACACTCCTGGATGGTTCTATTCATCCGCTCAACCAAACCATTCTGGGGGGGGTGTAGGGGGCGGTCAACTGACGCTTAATACCCCTCTCATCACATAACTGCTCAAAAGCACGTGAGACATACTCACCCCCATTATATGTCCTTAGGCATTTTAGCCTATACCCAGATTGGTTCTCAACCAATGCAAGCCATCTCTGAAACACAGCCAAGACGTCGAATTTCAACTTGATGGGATAAGCCCAAACTTTTCGTAAAAAATCATCTATGAACGTAACAAAATACTTTGCACCACCCATAGACTGACAAGGCATGGGCCCACAGACATCCGAATGTACCAATGCCAAGGGCTTACTCATGCCTGGCCTGGCAGACTTCTTATGCATAGATCTAGTCTGCCTATCATAAAGACAATGCTCACATGAATCAAAACATGCATAATCAAGGGGTGGTAAGTACTGCAAACTAGAAAGCATTTTCATTCCCTTTAAAGACATATGGCCCAAACGGGCATGCCAAAGAGATACATGTGGGATAGAACCCACAGATAAAACATAATCAAGGGTAGAAAGCTGATACAATCAAGGGATAGAGGCTGCTAGCCTTGGCACCTCGCGCAATCACAAGTCTGCTTACGAGTGATCTTCCTTGCAGAGTCTCCAAAACATACATGATATCCTGCGTCATCAAGCTGTCCAGCTGACATGAGACTGCGTGTCAAAGCAAGTACATGACGTACATCCTGCATAACAAAACTACTGCGCCAGAAGGAAACTGCAGCTTAACATCACCAATGCCCACAATATCAAGAGAGCTGTCATCACCCAAGCACACAAAACCTGAAATAGTACTGTATGAATGAAACCACTCTCGGTAAGGTGTCACATGAAAGGACGCACCTGAGCCCAAGAGCCAGCACTGTGTATACATAGAGTGTATCTCTGTCATCTGCGAAGCACTAGAATAAGCTGCTAGGATATAATCATCATCATCAACATCCTCAGGCTGCATAACATTGATCTCTTTAATTTTAACACTGGACTTTGCAGGTACTATGCTGCAATCAGAAGACTTATCCTGCACTTTGTCTTTTCCTTTATCTTTGTGCCTTTCATTGCAAAATTCATGGCATTGTGGCCTAATATGGCCCTTTTTCCCACAATGGTGACAAGTAACATCTGCATTCCTACCACGGGATTTGCTACGTGACTTCCCACGAGACTTGGACCGAGATTTCTGAGAATCCTGTCCATGGCCACTACCACTGTCATGCTTTCCATATCCATCATTCCTGCCTCTAACTGTCACAGCGTGAGACACACAAGAGGCATCCAAATTCTTACGGTTAACCTCTTCCTGCAGAAGAACACTCTCAACATCAGATATTTCAAGGTAGCAGTAGAGGCACATAATGTAGTGCGGAATACATCCCATGACTCATTAAGAGTACCAAGCAAGAAAAGAGGAGTGACATCCTCTGCAAAAGTGATGTCCTGCGAAGTCAAGTTCTTGAGTATAGCATGGAACTGGCTCAAGTGAGCAGACATAGTCACATTCTCCTTCATGTGCAGATCCATAAGTTGCTTCAGCCAATATATCTGACTCGCTGGACTTTTCTTGTCATAGAGATTTTTGATCTTATCCCACAACTGCCATGCACCCTGTTCTTCCTCAAAGACATTATAGTGAACCTGTTCTGTGAGAGACAATACGATAGTGGACTTGCATAACTCATCAAGCTCATGCCATTCCTCATCTGGCATAGTTGCAGGCGGATGCCCACTTAATCTCAAAGGTTTGATTTGTGATTTCTGCACCAACACCTGCCAAATCTGGCTCTTGCAATAAGAGTAGTTCGTACCATCAAGCTTAGTGATGTTGAAAATAGCATGATCAGTGGATAAACTCGCCATAATGCAGGCTGGAAGACTGTAGACAGTTCAAAACTACTTGCTGTTTACTGTAGAAAATGACCAAAAAATCACCAAAATCAAGGGAAAATGGCAAGGAAAGTGGAACCAAAGCTACTGTCCACCAAGTACTAGTGAAAGTAAATCATTTTAGAGTGTTTCAGCATGAAAATCCATGTCAGTCCATACATATATGCTTGCTGTAATAAATTTCAGATTTCAGTAAAAGAGAGCTAACAGTGCCAAAATCGGATCTCATGGCAATCAGATACTACCAAGACCAAAGCCGGCATCATGCGGGCATAGCATAAGCATATGACAGTCAATAAGCATGAATCCAACACCCAAGTATGTCATACAAACATCTACCAGTGAGTAGGCACACCCCCCCAGTCAACGGGGCAAAGTGTTCCTGCCACTACCAAAACTTGACACAAGTAGATGCCAGTTCACAAAGATACGGATCCAAAACTAAGACTTAGCTCATAAGCATACAGTGAACCAAGACATATGATGTATCATCCCAAATGGTAAGAAATTCCAAAGTCTCAAGTGTCTGTAAACTGCTCAATAGCATGTAATGGCTCAATGCATAAAAGTACCGCCTGCTCAATGTCTGATAAGCATTCAAGAATGCTACCACTGGCACAAAAGTTGTATATACGAGCTCAAGATCTCTAGCCAAGGCAAGACACAGTGCCAATGACATAAGTCCAAGACAATACATCAATAGTACATCCCGAACATGTAGGTGGTAGAGCATCCGTATGTAGCATCCATAAGCATGTAAAACATCAAATACATCCCAATCCAAACTCTGACAAGCCAAGTAACATCCAAGACTATTCCAGATAATCCAAAATGCATCCAAGGTAGAGCTTCAATGAGCACTCAAGATCAATGTATGCATAGGGTAATCAATCGTGATATGAGCATCAAGCCGTAGGCAACGGGTATGCATAAACCCAAGGAGCATCACTGTCAAAGCATATACCACTATCAAGCATGAACCATGTCAATGAATGTGTAATGTCAAAGCTCTTCCAAAAGCATCCGGATTCAATAACAATCTCAAAGTTGTCCCTCGATGATCAATACATCATAGCATAACCCAAGACATACATTCGGAACCAATAGGCATGTGTCAAAGCATGAAAGATAGCTTCAGTCCAAGAGTATTCACCATGCATTTACTGTTATAAACTGTGTATTTCCAGCCCCAAAATCGGGCCAAAATCATAGCATTACATGTAGCTTCAATCCCCCAATCAATCGGGATGCAATAGGCATCAAATCGGTTATGTAGTCATGCCCAAACAAGCATAGGCATACAAATACATGCTGCCTCAGACCTGAAATCTGTTGCAGAAGATTTTTTCATCAGAATTTGGTAAATCCGACATCACCATTGCGTCTGGAGCATGCCAAAACCCCAACTTAGACTCTTACCTTGCCTGAATCGGGTTCTGAATGCTTGAGATATGACAAAAAGAGTGATTTTTGGGCCAGATTTTGAAATAGGCGCAAAAGAAACGTGAGCTGGTTGGGGGGGTCTGTTGTCCCACGTGTCAACAATGGGGCCCAAAGGGGGTACAAATGAGGGCCAAAGAAGGCCTACACCAAGCCTCAACAAGCCTTGATAGGATGGAAGCAAGATCCAGGTGAAGGAAGCTCCAAGAGGTGTGAGCTATGGCTGCCCACAACTTGTTTACAGCCTGTGAGACCTGAGAACTGAAGTAAAACTCTGAAATAATGAAGCAATACCTCAATGTCAATGCCCTGATGGTGCCTTAATAGGCTAGGAAGAAGTTTGGGAAGCCTGGGAGTTACGGGAGCTCAAGAGAATGAGCTATGGCTGCTGGGAAGGAGACCCAATGCGAGTGGGGAGTCGATGGGAAGCTGAGAATGCCACAAACCAAGCTCAAGAGTCGGGAAGCTGAGCTCTGATACCAGTTGAAAGGGAGAGAAGGACCAAATCTTGGACTCGAGAGCTATGGCGGGAGAGCAAGAGCAAGAGAGAGAGAGACAAGAAATGGGAACTCCAACAGTCACAATGTGTGGCCAGGCCTTCCTTTATTCAAACTGTCACTAAAAGAATAAAGAATAAAGTGACGCTGACGGGCACCCACCACCTGCAATGTGCAGTGGCGGTGACTGTCAGTGTAGTAATACACGGGCGACTAGGTGGAGGCGGCTTTACCCCCAACATTCATAAACATTTGACGAGAAGTCTAGTGTTCCAAGTGTTGCCATTATCATTGTCTATCTTACCCTATCATAGCCTGTTTAAATTCCATGTGTATTAACACGAAGTTTGCTTGCATGTTGAGTGTATACTCCATTGCAAGAATCATATTAAAATTGCATCATGGATTTTGCAACCAAAAGTAAGGCCGTACAATTGGTTATACTACTTTGGTTAGTAAGAACTTGACTCTAAGGACCAAAGCCTTTGACCATACTTTGTAGAAAAATTTTAGCATAGTAAGGCCTCCAAATGAGAAGGCTCTCTTCTATCCAAAGTTTTTGGAACCACCTTGATTAGGCCCTTGTTGATTCCTCCAATAAAGAAACCAATCTATTTGCATCAAGTTAGAATATCCACCAAGTCTTGGGAACATGACTCCATGATTTTTAAAACACCTCAATTGAGGGCCCATCTAGGCTAGGAGACTTTTCAAGCTTCATAGAATACATTGCATGCTTTATCTCCTTCTCCAAGAAGGGTGTTCCAGACCTAGCGCCATTTCATATGAGGGTAACTACACCAAAATACTTTTGGCTTTATCTCATAATCTACCACTTTGGCTAGCTTAGCTCCTACTATGGAAGTTAGCTGTCTCCTAAACCCCTCCTCAATTACCATTACAATTATTTCTATTTTATGCTTGACCTTCAAAGCATTGTAGTAGAAGTCAAGGATGCATCAGCCAAGATTTCCTAGTTAGCCTTGTCTTTTTGTAGCTTACACATGGAGCTCTTATTGATACTTGAGATAAGTCTCAACTTCTTAAAGCATATGATGAAGATGGGAGCCACTAGGGTAATTCCTAAAAACACACGAACCATATTCTTTATAGGAGACTATGTGGTCAAAATGCTTCTTTCAAAGACTAGCTTGAACATTTCCATGTTCATTTTCTAGAGCTATGATACAATTGCACATCTAATCCATTGGAAATCAAGCTAGAAATTCTAATATTTGGCTCTATTGCTCTTAGTGAACAAAGAAACTTAGGATCCTATAAAGGGATATGCCAAATTGAAAAGGTAATGGCCCATTCATAGTTTTGACTTGATAATACTTTTAAGGATATAAGAATTAGAACATAGTCTAATGAAGTCACTTCTTGTGACATCCTCTATCTATATCATCCACCCACTAATCTACAATGCATTATCATGCTGTATGGCTATCTAGTCTAGTTGCTCTCCAAGTACTCCTAACATGCTTATTATGTGGAGTAAAGATGACATCTAAAGTGTCATTCCTCATTAGGCATACATCCTACCCAATCATGGGTTCATATTAGATAATCCAAGCATATCTTTCCTCCATCAATATCTAGTCTCCACCATGCGACCTATCTCAATTGATGCATGCCATATCCTAGTCTCCTACCATTAGAGGACATTGAGGGTCTAGTCTATCTTTAATATGTGTTGATTGCCTTAATCTCTCTACTAGAAACCATTTCTCTTCCCTCACACATGTTGGTTGTAACACAACCATAACTAAACCTCCATCTAGATTGGGGTGTATATACATCCTTAATTAATAAAAGGGTGCCCCCTAATTGTTCTCGCAGGTTTCTAAAAGAATGATGCATCCATCAAAGGTGAGCTTATGAACCTCCACTTCATCCAACTTTATCTCTTGTAGTGCCATAATGCATGGCTTGTATTTTTTAATTATATTATAACAAACTCCTTGCACATTTCAATGTTTGACCCCTTGACATTCGATGATATCTGTGGGAGCTTTTGCTCACTACCAAGACCCACAGACTGCTTATTTCACAAGTGTTTCAAGCCGAATGCCAATGGCTACCACTCACATAGCTGTACACACTCTCAAGTCTATGAGTGTAGTGAGCTTACCTCAATGCCCAATTGAGTACCCTTCTCTCAAGCACATTGGTAGTTCCATGATTCGAGATGCAAGCTCAAGTAACCTCAATCCTCCACCTTCAAGCTCCATGCTCCATAGCCACGCGCACGAGACAAGAGAAGAGAAGAAGAGAAGAAGAAGAGGAGAAAAGTCACTTTTGCCACACACCAAGAATGAGCTTCTCTATTCACTTTTTTGGCTTTTATACATGCCCTTATCCCTTTGGGCACCCATCCCCTTTTTTGCATGAGCGGCCATCTTACAAATGTCCTTTTTCCCTATTCCCTTCTATTTACATTATGCCTTCACCTACATTCGCCGTCTACTCTTTACAAATTGTATAGGAGGGAGCCTGGTGCTCTTTTACAAAAATTTGTGGGCACCTTTACATTTTAAAATGGGCCTTTGCCTTTGTCTCAACTTTTAAGGTTGCCCTTGTGCTTTTGGCATTTTCTCCTCTTATCCTTCTATTAGGCCACCTTTTTTTGCTTTGCTCTGTATTTTTAAATTTTCTTTTACTTCTTTTTTCTATGTCTTGGACTTTTCTTCCTTCTCTCTGTCTTGCACTGGGGTTACCATTTGTTGGGGATTGGACATGGGAGAGAAGTGTGTCAAAATGGTTGAGGCTGTGGAGATCAAGGTATATTGAGTGGGTGATAGGGGCCTCCAAAGTCAGTGGTTAGGCATGGGTTGTCAGATTCACTTGAGAAAGAAAAGAGAGTGCACTACTTGGGGGGTGTGCCTACCTCACAATGCAGTGCATTGTGTTCATGCCAGTGGAATTGGGAACTGGGTCAACCCATAGGTAAGCTTGGGGTATTGTCCAACACTTAAGGACCTAGGTCATGCATAGGGAAGGTGTAGTGGGTGTAGCTTAGGGAGACATGTCTTATTATAGGCGAGTGTGACCTCCCTAGGTATGGCTTGCCCCTGATATGCCCTAAGCATGAACTGGGGAGAAAAAGGGCTAGGGGTTTAGGGACAGAGCCGACCGACTAAGGCCACCAGATGCACCTAACTTGAGGACCCTTAGGTGCAGTGATTGTGGCACTCATCAAGTGAGGTGTGTTTTCTTGCTTCTACTTGCTTTTATTTTCTTTTTCCTTTGCTCTTGTCTTTTCCTTTTTTCTCTTTTCTTTCTCTTTTTTTTTCCTTGCTTCCTTTCTCTTTGATTTTTTTATTTTTTTATTTGAATGTATACAAAGAACTAGTCCTCGCGTTCATGGTCGTGAGAGGGAGAGGCTGGAGGCTTAAGGGACTCACTAAGAAAGCTCTTACCTTGCATGTAGCCCTTTAGGTTCATGCGTACATTTAGAGGGGTTGTTGACAAAAATGGATGATTACATCTAGTAAATCGGTTGTCCTTCATGTCCTCTAGTAGGGCCATACAAAAGGATGGAAGGAGGTGGCTCTCATCATGAGGCCATCGCACGACTATCTATGCTGGCATTTAAATAAAAAACAAGGGCAGTATAGGGGGTATTCATGAGAGGTAGGATCTTGCTTAAGTAAAACTCTAAGTAGCCTAAGATAGTTACAGATTGTAATGAAAGTTGGATGAGGGGGCCAAGAAGAGAATTCACTAAGGAAATGCGAGATGGAGGGTCCTAGGTCATCTTCGGAGAATGTAAGGGCTTCCTCTTGTGGCTTAGTAGCATTTACATTATATATCTTAGGGAAATCATAACAACCATGGATGTCGAAGTTAAAGTCCACTTCTACCCTTCTTGGATATGGCATGTATGTTGGGTCATTTCTCTCATAAGGTAGGGTGTTACAAAATGACATCCATGTTCCCATCCCAAATTCTTCTCCTCCACTTTGGCTATGACTCCTACACCTTCATAGTCTTGGGCACCTCTATAACTTTATCTTCCCAATAGTCATGTGCTTCTGTCCCTCGAGCATTCCCCACAATGTTGGATTCTTCTCTCTTTTTGTGTTCCATTGATCTTTGAGCCTTCTGTCCATGCTTATCACCTCCCCCACCACTTTAGGGGATAGCATTCGACTCAACGTGGGTGGGTATCAAAAGGTAAACTCAAATGACTGGCATTTATTCTCTCTCTATTCCCACACTACAAGCTCCGTGTTCCAATTCACAGGTAAACAATCCTCTCTCTGAGGGATGGGCACTTTCGGGGCTACTAGTAGCATATCTCTAATATCTAGATCAATTTCATGTTGCATGAAGAAAATCAAAGAGCTTTTCATCACACAGATATCCTCCAGATCCTCCTCCTCCTCCATTCCCTCTAAAGAAAACTTCCTTTTAGTCATCCCGCTTACACACAAAACCAAATCCTGAAAAAAAAAAGGGGCATAATATACCAATCCACATTTGCTCATATCTAGAAGACAATGATCCAATTTATGTAGCAGAGAAAGCATGAAATTTCATGTCTCATCGATCAAATTTTGTTTTACATTCACAACTTATGAAACACAAAAACAATGATCCAAACCACTTCACTGTTCATAAAATCACATTTCTCACGTCACTTTAACAAAAAAAACTTGACAAATTCATGTTTTATACATCCAAATTTTTTTATCCAAAACAATGCATCTAGAACATCAAAACCCCATTGTTTAAGATTTGTACAAGACCAATATTGATAGAAAAACTAAGTAAAACACTTATAGAACTTCTAAGTTCTTGATGTATCTTTTTCCTCTTAAACCAACAAACACAAATCAATATTTAACAATGACACCTTATTTCATTCATCTTGCATGTTGAAATCCCTAAGATATCACACATGGTTCATTGATCAAAATACAATGCCTGATAAAAAGTGAGTTGACTGCTTGAGCAGCACAGGAGGCATGCCGTTTCGTGTTTCATCAATCAGTTTTTATTTGGCATTGAAGACTCATGAAACATGACAACAAAATTTCAAAACCCTTTGTGAATGGTAAAATCATGTCTCATACATCAGTGCATTGTTTTGCAGGAAAGGTTACAATTTGATAATCTTCAATGCCTTGAAAATTCAGGATTGTAGAGAAAAAATGACAAGAAAAAGTTTGATACGTGAGATTTGCAGTCCCTGTTGTGTTGAGAATAAATGGTTTTTTGTTAGAATACAAGTCCCTGCCACTGGTGAGAATAAATAGTTCATCGAAGACAAGACAAGATACGTGAAACAAATATTAACATAAACCCGACCCTGAGTTGCCATATATATATGCCAACAGTCACTGCACATTTGTTCAAGAAGTACAGTGCACTAATTCGGAGGAGGTGCACTTAAAATGAAAAGGAAAATGCTAAGAATTATATTTTATCTTTAAAAAGTGGAGCCATTAAAGTGCTATCATGCAAAAAAAAAGTGACACATGGCACAACTTCCTAGGCAAAAAACGGTCTGCTCGTCGCACATGTGAAATTAACTACCCATTACAACAGCCACACGCGTAAACCAACATCCATTTAAACCCAATTTTTGAATTGCAAAAGAGTTTTTTTGAAGACAAAGCTCTTTCTATGCTCTATCACACCAACACAACGCTAACTTGGTCATAGTGCAAAATTATTCTTTAGTGCAAGGCGACTAAAGAAGGTTTAAACCCCTATAGCATACGCACCAAACCATCGAAAATGTAAGTTTTTTGACAAATATGAGCTAGCTCTGAATCACTTGACAAATCTTGCCAAAAGATCCCAAAAAAAGCTGGATGTATGAAACACGATTAGTCATGGCTCTTCCCATGGACAAGAGTTATTTCACGTTTCATATATCGCTTGGAATGCAAGTTTCTTCAAAGAGAATCATGGATTGATAGAGCTTGATCACACAGAAGGATAATTTTTTCTGCTAATGTTGATAAGAATTAGGTGGATAAGATTTAAATATTATTGATGTGAACATTCAAATAGATCTTCTTTCAAGGGTTGAACTAATTGAGAATAAGATGTGAGATTTGTAGAATGACAATTGTTCTATTCCAAGACTTATAAAACCCTCAAAAATGTAAGTTTTTTGATAAATGTGAGCTAACTCTGAATCACTCGACAAATCTTACCAAATGATCCCAAAAAAAGCCCAATGTATGAAACATGATTAGTCATGGCTCTTCCCATGGAAAAGAGTTACTTCGTGTTTCATACATCACTTGGAATGCAAGTTTCTTTAAATAGAATCATGGACTAATAGAGCTTGATCACACAAAATGATATATTTTTTTTCACTAATGTTGATAGGAAGTAGGTGGATAAGATTTAAATATCATTGATGTGAACATTTAAATAGATCTTCTTTCAAGGCTTGAACTCATTGAGAATAAGTTATGAGATTTGCGAAATGACAACTATTCTATTCTAAGACTTGTAGAACTTCATGACATTAATTGTCTTTGATCAAATATGTATCCAAAAAAGAAGTGACGTGTGAAAAGCGAGAGGGTGTTTGTTTCTCTTGTCTAGAAGACCTCTTCGCATTTTATACGTCTTGTGCCTGCATTGTTTTATTGAAATTGGAGGTAGACTATGTGATTAGTGTTTGTTTGCTACTAAGTGATTGTAGATAACATTTTATCAGATGTTTGGAGATTTGTCCTAATTTGGTTGTATTAATTGTTTTCTTAGATGTTTCAGATGGCTAGAACTAAGGCCACTACAAGGAAGCAGAAAGTTGATCCTAGAGGTCTTGCTTCAAAGATCCATCAGTCCTCCAAGCCTTCCAAACTTACAAGGAAATTGAAGTCAAGGAGAAGGTTCTTACATCATGCTAGATGCCTAAAGGAGATTAGAAGTGCAATGAAAGCTTTGAATAATGCAATTTCAAAACTCTCTTTTCAGAGGCTTGTCAGAGAAATTTGTGACAAGCATAGTCGATAGTTTTAGATGGACTAGGGCAACTCTCAATTGTATTCAAGAGGCTACATAATATTTTTTGATTGAGGTTTTTCAAGATTCTTATATCTATGCTGCTCATGCACACATGCTAACACTTATGAATAAAGATATGATAATTCTTAGGAGATTGAGATATAGGTTTTCAAAGGTCCTTGAGCCAGTCCCCCTTTTTGATGTGAAGGCTTTCAATATTTTAAATGTGCCTCCATATAGAAAGAAGAAAAATGATCCAGGTCTTAAGGTTGAAGATGTCACCCATGAAAAGGACACAACATGAGAAAGAGGAAAATGCCACAGAAGAGCAAGCAGATAAATGGAGGAAGTATAAAAGAAAGAAGGAAGAAGAACAATTTCCATCTTTTGAAGAGGAGTTATCTACTCTTCTTGAAAGGGTTGACCCTAAGGGCTTCAATGTTTGTTGCTTTTTACTTGGTGATATTAACAAAAGATCTGATATGGTATTTTTGGACTCTGACTATGTTCAACTCAAGAATAAAGTGAGAGAAGTAAATGACTCTATTCTTCGTACTAGGATGAGGTATAGTATGCCAAAATTTGTTTTTACTCTATATTTTTCTAGCAATAGACTTTCATGTTGATGCTTACATCTCCATTCCTTTGCTAGGTGTGTAATGCATGAGCTCCCCTTTGATATACAACAAAAGGTTGAGGTTCTTGATCCATCTATCCCATACTATATGAGGAGGGAGCTTGATGCAAGTACATTTGACCATTGGTTCAATTCAATTGACTTTGAAACTTTGGAGGTTCTTCTAATTCCATACAATGAAAAGTAAGTAAATTGATATTTTGTTAGATTTCATAAGATCTTATTTTGCTAGATTATTGAAATTTTTTTGTTTTCAATTCTCATTGGAGTCTAATTGGAATAAACTCTGTGGAGAGGCAATGTTTCCTCATCAATTCTATAAAAGCAAGCCATGGAAATGCCAAGTTGTAAGTTATATAATCTAGGGTCTCCTTGATATTTTGATCTTTTTTTACAGGTACTCTAAATATTTTGATCTTTCTTTTGTAATTACTCTAAATTTTATTGCCTTTTTGGTAGAGAGCTGTAAAAAGATTGATTGAAGTGCTAGAGAAAAAGCCTCCCATGCCTTCTGACTTACTAACAACAATGCAATATAGACAAGTTGCGGTAAGGTCTTGATTAATATGGTTGGAACATACTAAGAAAATTTATTCTAAAAACTACCATAAACAAGTTTCATAGTTTTACTTTATATTGTTGATTGCAATGTCCTCATCATGATGATAGTTACTCTTGTGGGATCAGAGAGTAATTGAATATGCCAGAAGATTGGTTCAATTTATTTATCTCAATGATGATAAACTTATAAAGGTAATGTGAAAGATACTAAACTTTAAGATAGAGGTTTATTACAAAATAGTCCATTGATGATAATAATATAGTCCATTGTAAAAAATAACAATGAACTAAAAATCTTTTCTTACAAATGTATGATAGTTTACAAGGGATTGCTATACAAGTGAGCATGTTTGGTATATAAGAGCAAAGTTCATGAAGTACATAATGGTCAATTGTGTACAACCGACAAGAATGGACAATAATGGGGGGTTTGGACATTGAAGGAGAGAAGCTGCATGTAACTATAGTAGGTGAAGTTATGCCTTCAACACCCAAGGAAACCAAAGCATCAAAGATAGGCAAAAGGACTCCTAGAAAGGATATCCTAGTTGGGGGTAAAGACGCCTCTGCCTAGCCGCCCATGTATTACTACACTGACAGTCACCGCCATTGTACACTGTAGGTGGCGGGCGCCCGTCACTGTCACTTTATTCTTTATTCTTTTAGTGACAGTTTGAATAAAGGAAGGCCTGGTCACACATTGTGACCGTTGGAGTTCCCATTTCTAGTCTCTCCCTTTCTTGCTCTTAAGAGCTCTCTTGCCATAGCTCTCGAGTCCAACCTTCGATCCGTCATTCCCTTTCAACTGGTATCAGAGCTTTGCTTTCTGACTCTTGAGCTTGGTTCGTGGCATTCTCACCTTCCCATCGACTCCCCACTCGCATTGGGTCTCCTTCCCCGCAGCCATATCCAACTCCTTCGAGCTCCCGACACTCCCCGGCTTCCCGAGCACCTTCTCGGCATTGTTGGGCACCTTCACGGCATTACATCAGAGGTATTTGATCATTTTCTTTAGGGTTTACTGCAGTTCTCATGTCTCACAGGCTGTAAACAAGATTGGGGCAGCCACCATTGAAGTTCCCTTGCTTTATATCTCACTTGCCTCTGAACAAGACTTGCTGGAGTTTGTTTGAGGCCTTTCGTGGCTTTAACCAGACCCCTCCGAAGCTTGGCCACCATTTTTGCAGCCCCAGGACCAGCATTTATAGTTGGCGGAATCACGCAGCCCTCCCATATGTGTCTTCAGCATTGACAGTCACAACAGCAGCTCTCCCCCTCCATTGGCACTTGGAAAGGCTCCATTTCGGGCATATGAACATGCTTTGATGCTTGGTTTTGATGGTTGATGTGTTGGCATAGCATTTGGACTGATTTAACACTGTTTTGTGACTGTCATAACAGTCCACAGGCAGTTTATGATAGTGTTACACTGACATTTGATGCTACAGCTTGTTTGGCATTATCATTTGATGCCCGGTTGGTCCCGTTTGATGCTCGGATGTTAGGGGAATGTATGCCTATTGTTTGGCAACCATTTGGAGCTGATTTTGGTGCTGAAATTCTTAGTTTTAAATAGTAAATCATTGCTATACACAGTTGGGCTGAAGTCATTTTACTCATGTATACTTATGCCTATGCTTTTCGGGCTATGTTTCGGGCATATATGGTGATGTATTGACACTTGGGGCTCGACATAGAGCTTGGTTTTGATTCACGATCGTTGGTTGAGCTTGAGCTCGCTTTGCAAAGCATTTGGATGCTCCATCTTGGATGTACTTATGGCATGTATGTTGCTTATGTTTGACCGGTCTTGACATGCTTAGCCTATGCCATTACTACATGCTAGTTACATTGTTTGGAGCCTATTGCTACTGGAGCTCGGTCTTGGCTTGACCTTGGATTCTCAGAGCTTACTTGAGCTATTTATTGTCTTGTCAGAGTTGTATTATGGGATGTACTTGATGTCTTACATGCTTATGGATGCTCTACCGCCTACATGTTCAGGATGTACTATCTTGGACTTATGTTATTGGCAATGTGTCTTGCCTTGGCTTGAGCTCTTGAGCTCGTACATATGGCTTTTGTGCCAGTGGGAGCATTCTTGAATGCTTATCAAACATTGAGCAAGCGGTACTTTTATGCATTGAGCCATTACATGCTATTGAGCAGTTACAAACACTTGAGACTTTGGGACTTCTTACCTTTTGGGATGATACATCATATGTCTTGGTTCACTGTATGCTTATGAGCTAAGTCTCAGTTTTGGATCTGTATCTTTGTGAATTGACACCTACTTGTGTCAAGTTTTGGTAGTGGTAGGAACACTTTGCCTCGTTGCCTGGGGGGTTGCCTACTCCCTGGCAGATGTTTGTATGACATACTTGGGTGATGGATTCATGCTTATCGACCGTCATATGCTTATGCTATGCCCGCATAATGTCGGCTTTGGTCTTGGCAGTATTTGATTGCCTTGGGATCCGATTTTTGCATTGTTAGCTCTCTTTTACTAAAATCTAAAATTTATTACAACAAGCATATATGTATGGAATGACATGGATTTTTCATGTTGAAACACTCTAAAATGATGCACTTTCACTAGTACTTGGTGGGCAGTAGCTTTGCTTCCACTTTCTTTGCCATTTTTCCTCGATTTGGTGATTTTTTAGTCATTTTCTGTAGTAAACAACAAGCAGTTTTGAACTGTCTACAGTCTTCCAGCCTGCATTATGGCGAGTTCGTCCACTGATCATGCTATTTTCAACATCACTAAGCTTGATGGTACGAATTACTCTTATTGGAAGAGCCAGATTTGGCAGGTGTTGGTGTAGAAATCACAGATCAAACCTTTGAGGTTAAGTGGGTATCTGCCTGCAACTATGCCAGATGAGGAATGGCTTGAGCTTGATGAGTTGTGCAAGTCCACTATTGTATTGTCTCTCACATGACGGGTTCACTATAATGGCTTTGAGGAAGAACATAGTGCATGGTAGTTGTGGGAAAAGATCAAAAATCTCTATGACAATGAGTTAGATGTATTGGCTGAAGCAGCTTATGGATCTGCGCATGAAGGAGGATGTGACTATGTCTGCTCACTTGAGCCAGTTCCATGCTATACTCAAGAACTTGACTTCGCAGGACATCACTTTTGCGGAGGATGTCACTCCTTTTTTCTTACTTGGTACTCTTAATGAGTCATAGGATGTATTTCGCACTGAGAGGAGGAGAAGATAGAGACAAAAATAGAGAGAGAGAGAGAGAGAGAGAGAGAGAGAGAGAGAGAGAGAGAGAGAGAGAGAGAGAGAGAGAGAGAGAGAGAGAGAGAGAGAGAGTGTGTGTGTGTGTGTGTGTGTGAGGAAAGTTAGGAAGAAGATTAAGGAAGGAGGTAGAGGGAGAGATTGAAAGAGATAGAGTAAGAAAGAAGGACTAAAAAAGATAGAGGGAAAGAAAGAGATTCAGAAAGTATGGTACTACTCACTAAGCAGACACTAGACCCTTGATTCCAAACCCCATCAAACCAAAGTGGATAGTTGAGACTTGAAGCATATGGAAATAAGTGAGACCTCAAACCTTGAAGCTGGAGATAAACACAAGTATTATTGAGGTTCAAGGAAGAGTGAGTGAAGCTTGGGACATGTGATGGCTCCCAAAACTTGAGCATCTCAAAATACAAAGCACTCAATTGTAACTACAATGGCTATTCCTCTAGTATCATAAACTTTTTGGGTGCCATTTATAAACTTGGACTCCCCTAGAGGACAAGTGATCTAGTAGTTGAAGATAAGGTAGGAATTGGTAAAGGAAATATTAGACTAGTAGCACGGATTGTTTGAATAACATGATTTACTTGAAGAGGAATCCTTGTGTGATTGCATTCTAAGGAAGGATAATTGGGATTGTAGTTTCTTTTGTGAAGTATCAAAGGACATTGTTTTCTTTGTTGAATTTATAGTTTCAAAATGAGCTTGTTGTTTTGAAAAAGAGGTGGTCTTCATAGCCAAGATAAGTGGTTGATTTTTTTGGAATATTCAAAGATAATATCTTGAATGATATTATAAAAAAGGAATGCTTTCCTAGTTGTTGTTGATAAGTTGATTGCTTGATTGTGTTTGCACAAAAGTTATTGTGCCCTCATGGGCAGATTTATAGTCATGCACTAAACCTCCCTTGAGCCCAAGGTTGATGGGGTGGGAGCCCTTCACCAAGGGGTTGTTTGACTATGCTAGAGGTTAAGAATGATCCTAGATGCAAGAGGTCTTTCCGTAGGAAACCCTTGGGCAGGAGGAGATGAGGATGCCAGGGGGGCTTTGGCTAGTAAACCCCTTATACTCCTAGGAGTTGTCCAACCCCTACGTGACCCGGGATGGACTTCATGCAAGGCCTTCATGCTACATAAGGGCAGATTGGTGGATCGTGTACCTAAGATTGGACACAAGTCCCGAATTAAGGGATGAATTGCTAGGTTGGCATTGTACCTTGGAGAAGGAGCGGAATAAAAATACATTATTTTGCAGATACTTTCAAAGGATTGTTTGACATTGTGTTTGTATTTATGGCAATAAATTATATGACCAATGTTTAATTGTTAATTAATAAAGTTATATTTGTATATTGAACATGAATGTATTAGTGGCAATAAATTATGTGAAGGAACCAATGTTGTTTTGTTAATCAAGAAAGTTATCTTTGTATATCAAACATGAATGTGTTAGAATAATTAGATAACTAAACACACCCCTAAGGAAAGTAAGAGGGTGAGATCCTCAATGGATCCATCCTACGGATGGGTGGTCTCGTGAGTCGTAAGTTTTTATGCATGCTTGCCAATTGTGTTGTCTTAGACCTGATCAATGTTATTTTAGGTGAATGAAGTTAAGACTATACCCTACGTGCAAAGGGGTCAATGCATATTTCTCCTCCTTGTTTCTCACTCACTATGAACCAAGTGCGCCATTGATCTGCTTTGATTTGAGTTGACTTGTGAATGTAGTGGCTCAAGGATTGACACTAGCTAAGCTAACAAGTGGCCTTAGCATCAAATTAGGAACCTAGATTTAGGTCCATGCTTTTGCAGGTTGTGGTGGGAACCTTCCATTGTGCAAAGTGGATGCAAGAGAGCTTGGGCAACAAACCCCGTGTTACTGTAAGGAGTACCATGCGACATCATGTAGGAAAAGTCTCTTGATGGAGCACTAGGTTGTGTGTTGAGGGCTCCTCAATCGATGTATAATATGTTTGATTGAGGACCACTCAATGGCACTATTCCATCGGAAGACTTTTCCTAGGTGACATTGCTCTGTACTCCTTGGAGTAATATAGTTGTCACCTAGGCTCTCTCGAGTCCACTTTGTAATGAAAGGTTTCGATTGCGACCTAAAAATCAACCTAAATTCGAGTTTCTAATTTGATACTAAGGTCACCTATAAGCTTAACTAGCATCAATCCTTGAGGTATGACAGATGATTTTTGACACTGAGAAGTGCTTAAAAATAGCCAAAAAATCCAAATTTCAGGGGAAAAATAGACTTCGTTGAAGGCAGCAGCTGCAATCAGTACGATTTTAAGTGGCAAAGCCCCAAAAGTGCTTTAAAGACCCATCGAGCGACGGTTGGAGAGTTTTTATAATTTCTCGGCATGTTAGATGAGACTTCGGGAGATGTGTGGCAGTAGGGGACTCCAAGACAGATTGTTGAAAATTTCCAAACCTCAAATCGGACGCTGGATAGTCAAATGGTAGTGCCCGAGAGGTGTCCAAGAGCCAATTTTCATGAGAAATCAAATGGTGGCGGATGGCCAAGTTGGAGTTTTCCTAGATGCATTTCGATGTCAGGAATCCAACGCAAGTCTCAGTTTGTCGATCGGAGGTCGTTTGACCCACTCCATTTAATCCCCACAAGGGTTAGCGTTATAAAGCAGCTATTGGATCGGGAAGCCAGGAAGAGCAGGACAGGGGCCATAGTTGTAGATTTCGACGTCACAAAGTCACTTGTCCAGACGGATCTCAATTCCGACGTTGTTTGGCCCCTCAAAACCGAAAAAACCACTTGCAGCAATGTGAAACTAATAAGCATGAACTAGATATTTGATTTAAAGCTTAAAGCTCTTAATAAAGAGCTTAGTAACTAAAATTGAAATGACATGGGGGCGGGGGGGGGGGGGGGGGGGTGGCGGGAGCATCAGTTTTTCGACGCCTCCAAAATCTCCAATTAATCATCATTTTCTGATCGGGAGAGATGAGAAGAATCCTCTTAGGCCTAAGATGCTCCCAGCCTTCGCTCTCCATCGCAAGAATCTAATCAAGAATTGATGCATTGAGCAAAGAGAATGAAAATCAATATTTCTCTCTCCTCCCTCTCTCTCCCCTTAAGGGGCATTTCATGCACATGAAGAAGAATGAAGATCGGTTGAAGGATGCTTGCCTCGGATTGCTCCAAGGTCAAGAGGAGGCTGAGGGGAGATGCTCAACATTGATGATTTGCTGCTGGTTGGTCCATTGGCAACCTCAAAAAATTTAATTACAAAACCTGCAACACGCCAATAAGCGGTATGCCTCATTTTTACAAAGGAAATTTGCTTCTTGTTGATGTTTGATGGTTGGAATGGAGTTCATATGGAACAAAAATTTATTTGGATCTTGTTTTCATTATGATTGAGGGATGTGCATTTAAAAAATGCAGATCCATAATAAAAAATAGTCACAATAATTAAATTATAGCCCGAAAAGCGCCCTTTTTAGTGTAAAAATGAAGGTTTTCTTGGTTTTGGGTGGAAAAAATAGATGCACATGGGATAAAATTTTGAGACAAAACATCTTTAAGCTATCATAAACAATCCATATTCATAAATTAAAAAAATCTATTTTTATGCACAAATAAATAGAGAAAATAGCTAAAAATAGAAAAAAAAATTAATATTTTTAATTTTTAAAAAATCTAGAAAATTATGATTTGTAGTTGTGGCTGTATAACAAAGCTGAGGCATGAATTTTGGCTTTGTTTATGCGCTATAGTTCATGTTTTTTTTGTTTTATGCGAAAAATCCATACAAAATAATACCCTACACCTATGCAACACAGCATAACCTAAATGTTAGAGGGAATGGTGATGTTAAGAGATTAAGAGGGATGAGAGGGTTTGAATTTTTGAAGCATTTGATTGTGCATTCCATTTAGAATTACGATAATTCAGTTTAAGGGGCTAGTAGCACGAGAAATTGATGCTAGTCCCCATTACGTTTAGTGAAAATCATGAAAGGGCTGTTTTTCCACATCACAAAACGTTGATTGGATAAATATTGTTTGTGCACTAGGATCATATACACTATGCATGACGCATGACATGGTATCAGCCTTGGATTGCATAGTAATTGTCTTTCTAGGATATGACTTATACGCTGAGTGGAAAGGAGCCATCGCTATATGTCAGTTGTACGCTTTCCTTAGGACTATTTGGTAAGGGTTTATATATTCCTGGATCGTACAAAACAAGAAAAGAGTGGAGTTTGTGCGTTATGTCTTATATGTTGGAGTGACGCATCTTGGGGCCAATCCCCGAGGTGTAGGAGAGTCACAGTGGAGCCACATCAATCAGCCGAAGGGGAGCTTCCTAATGTTTGTGTGACGAGGCACTATGCCTACATGTTATGGGATCTCCCTTTGAGGAGAAGGGAAGGTAAACGTTGGACTGCATACCAACTACAAACGCATAATTAAGTCTATCTAGTGTACATCAGTGTATTATAGATACTCCTAGCCCGCGAGGCTGTGTGGTGGGGTTGTTTGTTTTGTGCATGAAGCCCCGACTAGTGCCATAGCTAGTGTCGGCCCATTTTAGGTCCCATTAATGGTGCATCTACTAGGAGTCGCAAATAAGTGGTGGTTCCAAATCTAGGGTTTCTAGGGACCAAATAGTTGGTTTATGTCCTCTGACAAGAACCGTCAAGCCAAAATACAAAAAGTAGAACATGCTGAGAGGGCTAGACAGCAGTTGGAAATTGTAAGGCGTTATTTCCCTCAAAGATGTAGCCCACTACACATAAGCAACAGTGGTTCTAATAACCTGAGTGTCATAAGTAGCCCTTTGAGCATAGGTGGAAGTCTTAGTACTTCCCCACTTCCAGTCAATCAACCCACTTTAAGTGGGGGTGTAGTTTTACCTACACAAACTCCTGTTGTCAATCTGATTGTAGCTATGGCACAACCCATCGCAATTCCAGTAGGGACACTAGATTTACCGGCATTAGGAGCACCTTTGCCCATCTTCCATGGGTTAGCAAAAGAAGATGGAGAACTCCATATTAAGGAGTTTCAAACACTCATGTTCAACTATCGAATCCAAGACGAAGGACACTTAATGATGTTCTTCAATATGACGTTAAAAGGAAGGGCAGTAGTACGGTATCACAGTCTAGAGGTCGGAACCATAACTAGCATTGACCAATTCTTCACGGCATTCCGTAGAGAGTTTGCTCCTGAGGAGGTGGACGGTATTGGTTGCGTGTCTTGAATGTAACACACAAGAGCCAAATGAGAATGTCCAGGTCTTTACCAAGAAGCTAAAGCAAGTTCTTCGAAAACTGAATGCTTATATCCCCATTCCACCAGCTCCACAGCTGCAATATTTCCTACATGGATTGGATTTCAATATCCAGGTGCAGCTCAGTAGTGTCGCCTTGGCCGACATTGACATTGCTATTACCCAAGCAGAAGGAGTAGAGTCGCGCTTGCAAGGAGCTTATGCAGCAATGATAAATTGGAATGGTAATAATTTGGCACTGACCAATGGGAATCAAGGGGACCCCATGTCAAATGCAAATGGCAAAGGGAGTATCATGCCGAATCTTCCTATGTTACTAGCTCCTCCCAATAGCATGACTATGCCTATGGCTAGTCAGATGGGCCCACTACATGGTAGAGGCCAAATAACAAATCCTAATGTTGTCCCAGTAGGTCAGCGGTCAATTCCTAATCAAGTGGTTAGGCCGATGGGACAACAGACAGACGATCGTGGCTATGAGTCGAGTGCCTCTAATGTCCTTGGCGAAGTTAAGGACATGATGAAGCACTACACCGATATGATTTTTGAACAATACAGACAAATAACTGTGGATGTCAATTTTCTTAAGAAGTAGCAGAATCTGATAGGGAGTTGATGCCCTGAAGAGGGTGCCCCCTCAAGATTCAACTGTAAGTGGTGGGTAGCCAACATTTCCCTAGGAATTGTCCGAATGTCAAATGCGATATTTGCGGGAAGTCTAGCCACTTAGTTGCTACTTGTTGGAGTAAGATCAGTTCTCTCCAATAAGGGAGTAAACTGCCAGGTCCAGTTAACCATCGTGCACAAGGGAATAATCTCCAACAAGATGAGGGACCAAGCCAAATACTGCAACGAGGAAAGGCTATTGTAGAGGAGTTGCCTCATGGCAGCGGAGTCAACCTTATTGAGGCTGTATGTGTCAATGACGCTGAAACTTCTAATCTACGAGCCGTAACAAGAGGTCAAAAGATTAAAGAGGGTGACAAAGGAACTGTAAAACCTGTCGAGGGAAACCCTAAGCAAGAGGCTAGGGGAAAGTAAGTTCTGAATCCTGATATGGAAGGTGGGCCTTTAAGGCCTGTTGATAGGCCTGTTGATACATGAACCTCTTGTAATTGATTAAACTTTCTTTAGGAGTACGCAAGGAATTCAAGAAAATCCTGTGTATTGGGTATATCATAGAACCTTTGGGCATTGCATGAGTGGGAGAAGATTGGTTCGATCATGCTGAAAAGCATTGCCCTAGGGTTCCAGCATACGTGGATGGAATATTAGTAGAGCATGCTATTGTGGACAATGGATCCTCCATCAATATCATGAGTTCAGACTTGATGGAGAGACTAGGTCTTAAGACTCAAAAAGACAACTCTTATTAGGATGGCGGATGACAATCTAAGACAACCAGAAGGTTGCATCACTAAAGTCCACATTACAGTTGCAAGCGTGGAATGCTATCTGGACTTTAGGGTGATAAGGTTTGTAGGACATCCTAGCTATCCAGTTTTACTAGGTAGGCAATGGATCTTATGAACAGACTGCCAAGTCAATATACCCGCTGGTCAAGTGATTCTAGGTAGAGGTGCCAATCGTGTAATAGTAGATGCTTACCCTGAGTCGCCTCAGAGTGAGAGGGCTCCTTTATCCTCTACTGAACTAGAAACAGTAGAAGATCCATCTGGTAGTGAGACGTCATCGAGCGATGGATTTAAAGAAGGGTCCACTCTACAGAGAACATTTATCAAATAACATTGAATGAGCCGATAAAGCCTCAAGATAGAATAAGAGATGCGGACGTAATTGAGTTGGACCTTGGTATGCCTAATGATTCGCGTCCAATCAAATTAGGTTCTATACTCAGTTAGGATGAGAGGGAGGATTGTGCCCCTGATTCAGGAGTTCCGTGACATCTTCACTTGGAGCTATGAGGAACTTAGGGGCATTCCCCCCAATTTGATTGTGCATACTATTCTTGTAAAGGAAGGTACCCACCCTGTACGTCAGAAAGTAAGGCGTATGCCTTTTGAACTAAGGGACGGGTTGAGGAGCTACAAAAGTTGCGAAAATAATAGAGATACCAGTATGGACAACTTTATACAAAAAATATTTTGGCATAATCTTTTCAACCATTAATGCTCGTGCAACTTCTCCAATATGCTTATTTTTTCTTTTTGCAACCCCATTTTGCTGTGGGGTATACCTGCAAGTAGATTGCCTATTTATCCCATGAGTCCTCAAGAAGCTACTAAACTCATTAGAGAGGGCTCTCCCCCTCCATCTAATCTCAAGCACTTCACTTTCAAGCCTATTTCTATTTCAACAATTGCTTTGAAAGATTTGAAGTGCTCAAATATATCACTCTTTTCCTTCATGAAATATGCCCATAGATTCCTTGAACAATCATCACTAAATGTGGGTTTGATCTTCCCTCTTCAACATACTGAATGGTGTTCACCAATTGTGATTAGAAAGAAGAAGAAGAATCATATACGACTTTGTGTAGATTTTAGAAAGCTAAATAAGCAAATAGTCAAGGACTACTACTCGTTGCCCTTTATTGACCAAATTTTGGATCAATTAGTAGGTAGGGAAGTATATTCGTTCATGGATTGCTTTGTGGGGTATAACCAAATGGCAATTTCTGAGCAAGACAAGCTTAAAATGATATTTATTACTATCTTTGGTACCTTTGCATACCATGTGATGGCATTTGGTTTATGTAATGCACCTGGTTCGTGGCAAAGAACAACTGACAAGACCTTTGGTGATATCTCTCCAGAGGAGTTGAAAGTATTCATTGATGACCTAGGGGCAGCCACCACAAGAGAAAGACTATTGATTATTTTGCAGAAGTGTTTTGAGCATTGCAAACAATTTTGCATAGCTCTCAACCCATAGAAGTGCGTCTTTGGAGTGCCTTATGGACTATTGTTAGGCCATGTGGTCAGCTTAGTAAGGATTGCGACTGACCCTAAAAAAATCAAGGCCATAGTCGCCGTGAGTCTGCCATGTACTCCAAAGGAAGTACATAGCTTTCTGTCATCGGTAGGGTATTATCGGAGGTTTATCAATGCCTTGGCAGAAAAAGTATTGCCACTGACGAACCTATTGTCCTTCAATTGTCAGTTTACATGGAGTGATGTGCAAAGTATCTTTTGACGATGTGAAGCAGGAGCTTGCCAAAGCACCTGCTTTAAAAGCGCCTAAAAGGGGAAAAATGTTCAATATATTTTCAGTAGCCACTATGCATAGTATCATCTAATAATTTTTGTTAGTCGAAAGTTGGGCATATCGAAAATTAACTATACCTATATGGAGAAGTTGTGCCTTGCGATGGTATTTGCGACCAAAAAGTTCAGGCACTATATTCTCTATGAGAAGGTGGTTTTCTATAAGAAGGTGAAAGGGCTTCGATTGTTGTTGAATAAGTTATAGCCGTCGAATCGTTTAGCAAAGTGGTTAATCACTTTGCAAGAGTTTGATTATGAGATCAAGAGCAAGCCATCGAGGCTATAGGGCATTGTAGAATGTCTTGTGGATTTTGGAGAACCCAAAGAGGTCGTGGCTGAAGGAAGTGACATGGAAATATTGTTTAAGATTGATGTGGCATCTATTCCCTCCTCGTATGCTGCTATAATGCACTATTTATCTACGGGAGAGACTAGAGCTACTTTATCCAAATCAGAGAATAGAAAAATTAAACAATAAGCATTGAAATTTTCCTTGATCGCAGGAACATTATAGAGACAAGGTGTTGATGATATCTATCACTGATGTGTGATGCCTGACGAGGTTCCATTTATCTTGGAGGAGTGCTATGACTTCGCTTGTGGAGGGCACTTTGCTAGGCAGTTGACGGCATAAAAGACTTTAAGAGCTGGATATTGGTGACCGTCCATCTTCCAAGATTCATTTGAGTATGTTAAGAGATGTGATGTCAAAGACATGAAAATTGAGAGAATAGGAAGCGACCACTTATGCCTATTATGGTTATCCTTCCATTTGAGAAGTGGGGCATCAACTTTATGGGTCCTATTATCCCATCATCTATTACTTAGAAGAGATACATTATAGTAGCCACTGATTACTTTACAAAGTGGTTAGAAGCATGGGTGATGAGGCAGGACAATGCAAAAGAGATTGCCAATTTCCTACTTTAGCAAATTATATGCCGTTTTGGTCCGCCAAAGGAAATAGTATCAGACCATGGAACTCACTTTTTGAATAAGGTGATTAAAAGCTTGACTGAAACTTGGAAAATTAAGCATAAAAAGACAACTCCCTATAATCTGCAAGCCAATGGAAAAGTTGAAAGTACCAACAAGTAGCTTGTGGGTATCCTATCCAAGATAGTCTCTGAAAAGAAATGGGGCTGGGATATAAAATTATATGTGGCAGTTTGGGCGTATAACACAACGTTTAAACGAGCCATTGGCCACACCCCATTTAAATTAGTTTATGGGAAGGAGTGTGTCTTGCCCTTGGAAATTGAGTTGCCGACCATAATATTTGCAATTAATCATTCTTTGGGTGATAAAGATACCCTATTCGAGTGGTTTATGACTATAGCCCACTTGGATGAGCTTAAATTGCAGAGTTTGTTGCACCAGGAAGTGTCTAAGCATCGATGAAGCGGTTACATGATCTAAAAGTGAAGAAATATACCTTTAAGAAAGGACAGTTAGTTCTATACTACGATGCGCGTAGGGAGCTATTTCCAGGGAAGTTGGAACCTAGATGGGATGGCCCTTACAAGATAGTTAGGATGGGTAAAAAGAAGTCCACGGATTTATTAGTTGATCTATATGGAGTGGAATTTAAAAATAAGGTTAATATTAATAAGATTAAATCTGATTATTTTTTAGGATGCTAACACGCTAAATGCATTGCAGATCCATGCTGGGGATGATTTGAGACTTGCAGGAGATCTTAAACTGGTTGATGGGGCGGTTAATCTGTTATTTGGAGCACCTATATCCATAGCAAATATATCATCAGGAGACGGTACCTTTGTGTGGGAGATTAAAGTTTTCTGCCATCACTGTTTACAAATCCTGATAAGCATCCCTGTTGAGTTTAATGAAGAAGGTGGGATGGAGCCATCAGTTCATCCTCTAAATATGTTGAATTTTGATTATCATAATTATGAATAGGGGGAGTTCTCGATGGTTGGCTGTGTAAACCCATTGTGGATGTACATGTTATACTTTGATGGAGCGTCTCGGGGCCCTAATAAAAAAGGGAGTGTTGGAGTAGTTATCCAAGATCCCCAACGTAGAGTTATAATGAAATTAGCTGTTTATCTCGGGATAGGATTCACTAACAATATCGTAGAGTATAAAGCCTTGATTATGGGACTAAATATTGCCAAGAAAGTTGGTATTCGGTAGTTGTTAGTAAAAGGGGATTCCCAACTGATCGCAAATCAATTAAATGGAACATACACGGTTCAGAATCCTATCCTTTGTATGTATCATCGAACTGTTATAACCCTACTTGATGAATTTGAGAGCGTCTCTCTTCAGCTGATTCCATGTTATTGGAATCAGTTTGCGGATTCCTTAGCAAATTTTTCTTATGAGGAGGACCTCTACTTCAACTGTGGTCCTAATCCAGATGTTGTCATTGATAATGATACAGGACCTGGTCGCTTGTGGGGAGTTTTATCAGACCACACATTATATGGCAGGCGATGGTTAATAAGGGTAATATGAAGAGTAACCGAGATCCATGTACCACTACTACCTTGGACCCATACGTTGGTCAGACAACATGTTATGCATATACCTCTTGCTATATATGCAAGAAGGATGTGTCACAACTTGATGCATTTAGTCTAGGGTAGAAAACCCTAATTTTTTTTCCTTGGAATAAAGCGTATTTTGGTATATCTGCCTTCTTCCAAGGAGGGATCTATATAAGCTGGTTCGCTTGATTTCTTTAGGCCAAGAGGACCCATTACTTTCAGGTGTTAATGTTTGATTTGTTTAGGCCAAGAGGGTCAGTTAGTTTGCAGTGAAATGTGCTATTTCTTTAGGCCAAGAGGGCCCTATGTTTGTTTGGTGCAGGTACATTTAATGGTTTGCTGTTTTAGTGATTGTATCATATAGGTTGACGAAGTCACTGGAGGGAGCCTTTGTTGCGAACAAGCTTCTTGTGGCCATTCCAGGTGGTTTCATCCTCTTTTTGAGTCTTTTTCCCTTAAGCAAATAATGATACATGTGTATGTAAGGGTGCTTTCTTTCTGTTTGTTGGGGATCGTCAATCAAGGCATAAAGTCTCAGGTTTAGGTTACGTATGTTTGGGAGAAGATATGAGTAGTCATTGCCTCCTGTACTGGCATTGTCAAGCACAGAAAGACCTATTTTAAATGAGAGTTCTAGTGACCCTATTCTGCTGACCTGCTAGGCGACTGTTCTAGGAGGTCCTCTTAGTGTGGGGCAATCAGAGAAGCCTACTAAAACTAACACAAAGGGGGAAAAAAAAAACCTAAATATCTGAACAAAAATCTATGAATATACAAAGGTGTGTAAAAAGGGGTTTTAGTCCCTATAAAAATAGAGAAGAAAGAAAAATCTTTAAGCGGTCATTTATCGCCTTGCGAAGGCCTGCTAGGTTCTTGGGGATGAGACAAGAGCTAGAGCCGATACCTTTTCTTCCTGGGGATGGCAACTAGCTAAAAAACAAAGTAAATAAAAGAAGGATTGGAGTGAAAATAAAAGTCAGAGTTAGAAAAGGATTAAGTGTTGCCTTGCATGGGCTTGGTAGGTTCTTGGGTAGCGAGACATGACCTGAGGTCGATGCCTTGTTTTCCTTGGGTCACTACGCTGAGCTCCCTCCTTTTTACACGCCCGAGTATGGAAAATTCGGGGCTATAAGGGAAATATGCTAAAAGACACCATCTATTGATCAGGCTATAGGAGTTCTCACCTAGTAGAAGCTCTTAGTTGAGTTTTCCTTCGTTAGGTAGGTAGTTTAAACCACCACTTAGGATTAGCTCTCTCATAGTTTTTTTTACTTGGTCGTGTTGGAGCAGTTGGTTAGTGACTAGCTTTAGGCTTTTTGTCAAATTATGCTAGGCCTACTCCTCGTGGATTTCATGCCTTGGTTTTGTCAGGGGGTAAGGTGAAAGCTGTGATGTGTTTTGTTGCCTATATTTTGTATCAGCTTGATGCTCTTTGTGGTTGTATTTATGTGCAACTTTGTTCGTAGGATTCGACCGGCTGAGTCGTCCTATCCTGTGGTCATCAATGATAGATGATTTTTGACACTGAGAAGTGCTTAAAAATAGCCAAAAAATCCAAATTTCAGGGGAAAAATAGATTTCGTCAAAGGCGGTAGCTGCAATCAGTACGATTTTAAGCGGCAAAGCCCCAAAAGTGCTTTAAAGACCCACCAAGGGACGGTTGGGGAGTTTTCATAATTTCTCATTGTGGTCAATAATTGGGGAGGCAACTTGGCCCACACAAAGCAATAGAAATGACAATGCTTCACTTTGCAGGAGTATTTGGCTTAATTCATTTGCCTTTGAACCATTAGTATACTCCTGCTCTGAAGGACAATAGAATGGCTTACACCCTCCATCTTCAAGAGACCTGTTTAGACATCTGTGATGAGTGTCATGAGGACGTGAAATTTTATTGCTTTGCTTAGCATTTGATTAAAAGTTAATCAAATGTGATGATATGACTTGCACATGTGAGGTATAAGTTAATTATTTCATAGTGTGGGATCCAAGAGCCTGAGATATCGATGGGTGCCAAAGGCAAAAGTTATAATAAGTTATGCTTCGCAGGTATTAGGTGGTACCTAATGTCAGATTTGGGCATAAATCAATTTATTGGCCACTAATGTTAGCGATGGTGACATGAGAGACTAGGCATTAATCAATTAATCAATGCCAGTCTAAGGGTCAATAATTGCTCAAGGATACTTGGAAGACAAATTGACCTAGCTAATTTAATTATTGGCTGGAGGAAAAAAAATTTGGGTACTAGAATAATTACTATATTAAATTTCAAAATTAATCTTTTAAAAAGTGATGTAACAAGTTGGATAATGCTGAAACATGGGATTCGAAGACTACCACTTGGAAAAACTTGCCCATGCAAGTGAAAAAGACGTTTTTGGGGATTGGTGGAAGTCTATTCTAGCTATTGTGAAAGAGGAGGCTATTAGAGAGCAATGAGATGCTATTGATATGATTTGTAGCCACTAGGGACCATTCTTACAATAAGTGACAGTAGTTTGGAGTCCTCCAAGAGCAAGTGACAGTAGCCCAAGATCCTTCTAGTGCAGGTGATGGCATACAAGAGGAGCAAGAAGTCTTGTTGGTGGTCCTAGGCTGTAGGTGATAGCCTCCAAGGCTATTTAAGCAAGGTTGGCAGCAATAATTTTTCAGTGTTTCTCGCAATGAAACTCTAAAATTTCTCTCTATAGCATTCTTTCTCTTCCCCTAACTATCTCTCATCTTAGTAAAATCTAGCCATTTGAGTCACGAGAGGTGGAGATATTGAAAAATGTGTTTTGTAAACCCTAATTTACTACAAAAATTTAGTGTTTGACTGCCACCTCAGGATATGTACTAAGAATTAAGAGCCTAGGACTTGAATTCTAACAGCTAAAAATTGAGGAATTTTAGGGAGATTCAAGAGGTTGTTGAACTAATATCAGATTTGATGCTGAATTTGTCTTTCAAGGAACAAGGTGAAGGCCAATCCCCTTGAGCAAACCAAGGGGAAATTGGTTTGGAGGCTTGCTAGTTAGTTTTGATAGCAACTGGCATTGGGATTAGTGGAGGAGATCAAAGAATCTTAATTGTACTCCATCCATTTGTAATAAAAGATTAAAGAAATACCGCAAGGGGCACTAGTTTTGGGGTTAACATGTTAACCATTGTCCAATATTAAAGCGATTAAGTATGGAAATTTTCAATTTATATAAATTAATTACTTATTGTATTTAGTGTTAAACTAGGTCAATACCATTCTATCCAAGGAGGAAGGCTAGTTTTAATGAGTAGAATCACTACTTTCATGATATGGATTGGATAGTTTGAGCCTTTTCTATCAAGCTGGTTAGTGTTTGTTGCACTATGACTGGAGGGTCTTAACATAGCTTTTCCTGTCAAGCTGGCCAGGGTTGCCCATCTAGACTTAGTTTTGATTCTTTTTCATTCTAGTCCACCCTCCACTGAATTACATTTGAGGAGTGGAGGCTTGCAAGTCCTATGGTAATCTAAAGTATGACTCAAGATACATTGGAAGTATTGTTGCTATTCTCCTTGAGCCAAGTAGTAAAGGTCTCTTTACCACGTTTGTGAGCCTCTGCTTTCAAAATCAAAGAGGCTTCTTTGATAGGGTTCCCTTTCCACTTGGTGAGGTACTTGGGTAACCCTTGTGCTCCTCGTGCCAAAGGATTGCTTCTACTTCAAAGGGGTCATTGGAATGAAGCAATGGATGTGCTTCCCCCATTGGGTGTTGGGGTAGAACTTGTGTAGAAGGTGTGCATGGAATGCATTGTGGACGTAGATGCTTTTTGGTAGGTCCAACTTGTAGGTGACCTCATTCAAAACTTGGTGATGTGGTATAGCCCATAGTACCAATGGTTGAATCTAGGGTTCATATTCTTGGATAGGGACATATGCTTGGAGTTGACGAGAACCATGTTGCCTTTGGTGAATAGTATTGGCTTGTGTTTCTTGTTGGCTTCTTTGGTCATGGTGATTTTTCTTTTTTCCAAACCTTATTTGGCTATGTCATTTCTCTCTTGCCATTTTGTCAATAAGTTTTTTGCATCTTGATCTTCTACTTTGGCCACTCCTGAGGCTAAGGCCAAGGGTGTGATGACTTCTTTCCTTGTGGATAACTCAAAGAAGGTGTAACCTATTATTGAATGGATTGAGCTATTGTAGTGAAATTCAAGCACATCAAGGTACAAGGCTAAATCTTTTTTGTCCACCTGGGTGGCATAGCATGTGAGATAGTCTTTAATACCTTGGTTCACTCTTTATGTTTCCCCATCTATCTTGGGGTGGAAGGATGATGAGAATCTGATATGTGTTTCCAGAGTCTTGAAGAGTTCCTTCCACATGTCGCTCATGAAGCGATCATCTCAATCTAATACAATGGCTAATGGTAGCCCATGTAGCTTGAAAACATGAGTAAAGAAGAGGCGGGCTACCTCCTTGGCATTCAATGGTGGCTTGGTAGGTATGAAGTGTCCTTGCTTGGAAATTAGTCCACCACTACAAAGATCTTGGTATAGCCATGGGATTTTGGGAGTTCTACAATAAAATCCATGTTGATGATGTCCCATGGGTGGCTTGGCACTGACATTGGTTGAAGTAAGCTAGTCAGCTTGGTGCATGGAGCTTTCACTAGTTAGCAAGTGGGACAAGTCTTGACATAGTCTATGACCTCCTTCATATTTGGCCAAAAGAATTATTTCCTTAGCACCTTGAGTATTTTGCATTGGCCCTTGTATCCCCCTACTTTCCCATCATGCACTTTATGTTGCACTCTACACAATGTTGATAATACCTATTCTTCTTAGGTACATTTTGCTACCCAGGTTTGAATTGAGACTGGTAGTTTCCTTGTGATTCTCCTATTTGATTTTGTTTTTGATGTTGATTTTGATTTGAAGTTTGATTTTTTACCCTTCCCTTGTTGCCCCTTCTAAGAATGAGTAAGAAGATCCCCCTTTGAGGGATTATCCATATGAAATGCCACAAACACGCAGAAATTGTGGGCGAGGAGGTATCTTTATGTGTTTCAGAGCTTTGACAACATGTCTAACCTGGAAGCTATGAGTGGCATATTTGTAGCACAATCTCTACACAACCTTGTCACTACATTTCTAAAGTTAGATGATACTACATTGTTACATCTTTGTAGTACACTGCACATGAATATCTTTAACATCAACATGTAATATTTTTGCAGTACACTGCACATGAAATATTAGTAGCAAAGGAAAGTGACACATTTGGTGGAAGAACAAGTTCATTCAGTTTTGTATGTTGCAGGACTGACATTCTCTCATGTCTCTTATAGAAAAGCATTTGTTGAGTACTTGATCTACAATGGAGCCACAAACATGCAGAAATTGTGGGCAAGGAGATATCTTTCAGCATTTCAGAGCATTGTCAGGTATGGAAGTTGCAGGTCCCAATTTAATTTCATTTTGGTCTATGAATAGTTTTGCATTTTGAAAATCTGTTGCCAAGTGGGAAACTATTTCCCAGTAGGCACCCTCCTGTGAACTGCTCCTGTGGATACCTAGATGAAACCAATTGGAAGCTAGTTTCCACTATTAATGTTGTGACTCTCTAGTGTATCTCTAGGGAAAGGAACGACTGCATCTCTGGGAGAGGAACCAAGAAGCCGCTTGATGAGTGCTAGGCTCTACTAATCTTTGAGATTAGGATACTAATGAAGTAGTTAATGAGATTTCATTGGATTGTTAAAAGCTTAGTCTTTTGGCCTAATGTCACATTGTTAAACTTTTAACTTTTCTTGATGAAATGTACAAAGAAACTGCATTGTCCTTTGCAAAGTAGGGTAATGCCTATTTTCTTGCAAAGGACAATGGGAAAAATAAATTTTCATGATTGTCCAGTTGATCTTCAAAGAAGACCCTACTTGTCTATACATAGAATGGATTCCATTGAGTATAGGTAAGTTCCATTGAGTATAAGTCGCATCAAAGAATTCATGACGAAAATAGGCAGATGACACACCATATGTGTCCACATATATATATATATATATATATATATATATATATAGAGAGAGAGAGAGAGAGAGAGAGAGATTTTAGACCTTACAACTGAAAAGTTCAGATATAACTATATCACCTAGATAATGCTTGCTTATTATCTCAAGCAGATATTGAGTCATATACTCATGCCAAAACTTAGATGTATCGTGTTTTCTTATGTAAATTGATAGATTATTCGTCACATTTAAATTATAGAGCTCTAACCATTTAAAAATGATGCTCAAGTGATTCCAATGCTTGATACCCTTTCTACAAAATGATGCAAGCATATATAACATATAGAGCACAATTAAGTCTTTCAAGCAAAGCAATGTTTTTATGTTGGAGATTCACTTAGCCCAATGTGCTTCACACTTTTATAAGTAGAGGGAGAAAGAAATTTGAAGCCATCTTGTCATTATGTCTTTACATAGTAGAATAAGAAAATATATCCTTCACACACACACACACACACACACACACACACACACACACACACACACACACACACACACACACACACACACACACACACACACACACACACACACACACACACACACACACACACACACACACACACACACACACACACACACACACACACACACACACACACACACACACACACACACACACACACACACACACACACACACACACACACACACACACACACACACACACACACACACACACACACACACACACACACACACACACACACACACACACACACACACACACACACACACACACACACACACACACACACACACACACACACACACACACACACACACACACACACACACACACACACACACACACACACACACACACACATAGAGAGAGAGAGAGAGAGAATATTGCATGAGAAACATGTGCATAGTGAACTACATGACTAACTTTACTTAAATTGATTACATTTTGATTTTTGGATTTGATCTTTGATGAGGGGTGGTTGTCATAAGTTTAGTGAAGCTATTACAATACAACTTTGCTTCACTCACAATGAATCATGGTTGGCAATGTGAGCAAGTTGCTTACGACATCTTGATGAAGTTATCACACAAACGACATAGTAATCCTAGCATGCTATGATACCTTGGTAGTTAGGATGGCGCTATTGACTTTGTTCTACTATTATATGGTAAGGATTGAGAGAGAGAGAGATCTGAAGATGCTATCAATGTATGGATGTGTTCAAGTTTTACTTGCATAGGTCTACCATCTCCACCTAAACTCACTAAATTGGTGTTTGTGGATCTAAGTGATTAAAGTTTTTATAAGACCCCTTAGTTGACAATGTGACTCAAATTTACAAGGGTTTTACAACCCCCACATACTTGACCTAATTCTATTGTAGTGAGAGTGAAATTAGTGTAGTAATTGAGTCATTTCGATGGAAAGATGAAACTTAGGACCATTTTGGTCACGGTTGGGGTTTATCTCAAAACTCTTTTAAAGAGACATGCCTTAAGGAATATCTCATATTCCAAGTTCCAAACCTTGGTCAATTCTTTGGGTTGTTTGCAAGCTAACTCCTTGGTAGGCACATAAATGTTGTGTGTTTGGGGTTTGAAGGTTTTCACAACTTTATATTCTTTTTGTGATAATTGAAGTGTGTATGTGTATGTGAGATGGCTTTTTTGTAAATCTACTCTATAAAATGAATTTATATTCTTATTTTTCTTTGGTAATGCGACCGATGGTATTAGTATAGGGTAAAAAGGATATTCAAAACATCCCATAGGATTACTCAAAATTTGCTAAAAACCTTAGCAAATTTTTTATAGCTAGCCCTAGTGTCCTTTAAAGCTTTGATACTTCTTTCACTTCGTTTGTGCACTTGCTAGCGGCATTGTCATTGTTATTTCTATTGAACTATGCTTCTACTCTCATCATTGCATTTCTTAGCACCTAAACATTTTTCAATGAATGATCTCACTATTGCCCATGATTTTCAGTTATTTTAGTTCATGTTGCCTCTATCACCAGACAATCTTGCTTCAACTTGACGAGGTTATAAAACCCTATCTACTCTAGGTATGCCTCGAAGGCTCTCCATATCCTCTTCATGATATGCCACTCTCAAAATAAATGCACATAGGATCGTTTTGCTTGAAGTTTCTAATTTCCTTATTTGTTGGAAGTTTTTGGAACATCACCATATCAAACCTATATAAAGAGGTGGACATCCATATATTCTTGCATCTCTTTGACCATATTTAAAGGGAATCATTTGAGAATCTATTCTTTAAGCTTCAATCCCAACCTTGTGTCCTTTGCCTCAAAGCTAACCGTACTCTCCAACCTATGCAATGTCACCTTCCTGTTGTTTCCCCAATACGAAAGGATCCTTTCCTTTGTGGGGACATGTGAGATAGGCTAGGATTCCTTTCTTCTTTTTGGTGAGTAAGCTTTACATCCATTCTACCTCTCTATTCATAAGGTTGAGATCATTCTTAGTTTGCTCCTTTGGTCTCCAACTTAGCTCCTTTTGCCACAATTTTGCTAGGCTGCTTTGGTCCTTTCATGTAGTGGGATGTAGTCTCCATCATAGCCATTGTGCATCCTTCATATAGATCAAAGCAGTGAGGGATCCCCTCTCCCATCCCCTATCCACCTCATTTGGCTTTGAACTAGCCTAGAGTTGGTGGCAACGGCTCTAATTATGTTAGACTCCTTGATCTTCTATTTCACCTTGGTCTTGAATAATTTGTCACTCTAGCCTATTCTTTCTTCAAGCTTGGGGACAATCAAGCTCCTTTTGATGAGATGCTTGAAGACATGGCTTTGATTATGTTAGACTCCTTGATCTTTAATTTCACCTTGGTCTTGAGTAGCTTGTCACTCTAGCCTATTCTTGCTTCAAGCTTGGGGACAATCAAGCTCCTTTTGATGAGATGATTGAAGAGTACTGCCCATTGTTGACTGCCCTCCATCTTCTTCAAAAATGAAAAAACAATTTTTTTTCTTGACTTGCCTACCAAAGTGTCCTATCCTAAGCCCCTTGCTTTTTGGGTGTTTAGTTTATCTTAGCTAATTACATCCAACTTTTTTGTACTTGTAGCTTCATATGTATTCTCTCATGAGCACTTCTATCTTCCCCCAACATGATTACCAGAAAGCAAACACCGACTCGATAAAAATAGTTTATATAATGGGAGGATACTCTACACTACAGGCACTCATCCTATCAATCATAACATCTACCCATGACAGTCATGTAGCTTGGTTTTTACCTTGTTTTTAAACCATGACTGCCTTCAATTCTCAGCCCCAAAATTTTAGCCTGCACCTGCATGTCAACTCTCTTCCACCTTTTTTTCCTTTTTTCTTTCGTAGACCTTGTGTTTCCCACAGCAGCATGCACAAACATCAGCTCACATAAGTCTTGCTGATGTTGACTCAATCACCATTAGGGAGTTTACTTGGGCTTTGGATGGATGTGTAGAGGTCAAACAGACAAATACTTTGTGTTTCAAGAGGGGCTTGCCCAGGAGTTCATACGGTGATTGGCTCCATCTGATGGAGCCTAACATATTGGAGCACTAGCAGGTAGAGCCTCACATATCACTTCCTACTGGTGCTTCTTGCTAGCATAAATAATTCAGTTACACTACTTGGTTCAAAACCTCCTGTGATTTAGCTCTAACAAGTCCAAAATGTTAGAGCTTTCCCAAACTTGACGCAAACTTGACAAAATGGCTATTATTTCAAGCACTTCTCATGCTTTGGCAATGGCTACCTCTCACATAGCCGATACATCTCTCATGCTTAAATCCCATGAAAGTTGATACATATATTGTGCTTAAATCCCATGAAAGCGAGAATAAACAAATTGACAATGATGTAGTAAGCTCACCTTCTTACCTTCTCCTCAATGTTGCAAGCTATCGTAATAGGGTTGAATGCTGTATTTGAAAAATGACATGGTCTTGGCTTATGTGATGCTCTTGGGATGCTCATTTGATGCTAAACACTCGGGGAATGTTTGGCCGATGTATTGGAATGATTTTGGACTGATTTGAATCCATATTTGGCACAATTTTACTATCATTTTTATTGTTATAACAAGCAGGGCTGAAGGTTATCTTATCAGTAAAAGCACATGACTATTGCTCGTTGATGCTTCCCGGCTACTTGGGATGATAGATTGATGTCTATGGTTGATGCCACATGCTTGGCCATGCTCCTAGAATGATTTTGGGCTTTGATTGCACTCAATTTGTCTCAGTCTTGACTATCATTTTATTAGTGTACATAGAGTGGACAACAAGCTTTTAACAGGGATAGTCTATGCCTAATGCTCTTTCATGCTATGCAGGCATTCTATTGGATGTATTGGTACATTACATTGAATCTCTATGCTTAGTTATGCTATAGAATGCATTTGAGATTTGATTTGTTTAGTGGCCCATAACCATGATGTTAGACAAAATGTGCAGGCTCCTCAACTTGCCTTGAGACACTCTACTAGTGCCAGACATCCTCCTGAGCAGTTTGAGCCCTCCGTTGATTATGTGATGGTGATAGATGCAAGTGAGTCTCTCACTTATGATGAGGCCATGCACCGATGAAAGTCACTCTTGGGAGAGGGCCATGCAGTGAGAGTTTGACTCTTTACAGAAAAATCATACATGGGAGTTGGTTCTTTTGCTTGGTGGAAAGCATGCATTGCCATGCAAATGGATATACAAGTTGAAGAGCACCCCTGGACGCCCCAAGCTTGCCTATAAGGCCAGATTGGTTGCTAAGGGTTTTAAATAGGAGCATGGTGTTGACTTCAAGGAAGTCTTTTCTCCTATAGTCAAGATGACTACCCTACATCTGGTACTAACATTGGTTGTTCAGTTAGATATGGACCTTTATCATATGGATGCTAAGACAACTTTCTTACATGGGGACTTGCATGAGGAGATTTATATGCAGTAGCCTAAGGGCTTTGAGGAAAAAGGCACGAAACACCTAGTGTGCAGATTGAGAAAGAGCCATTATGGCCTTAAGCAGGCACCTAGGGAATGGTACCATAAGTTGGATGCTTTTATGCACTTACAGGGCTATACATGCAATGATATGGATCTGTGTTTATACGCGAAGAAGGCTTGTGATGGAAAAATTTTGATTTTGGCACTCTAAGTGGATAATATGTTGATTGTTGGGAGAGCTCATGATGAGCTAGATGCTCTAAAAAGTTAGCTCAAGAAGAAGAGCTTTGAGATGAAAGACATGGGATAGGTCTCACATATTCTTGGGATGTGCATTACGTGTGACAGCTCTCAGGGGCTTCTTTACTTATCACAAAAGGAGTATATTCAAAAGGTCCTTGAGTGGTTTCATATGCAAGATGTTAAGCTTATTGGCTGTCCTTTTCCTTCTCATGTGAAGGTGAGCCATGCCAATTGTTTACAGTTTGATGAGAAGAAGGCCAAGATGGCCAAGATCCCTTATGTATTTGTAGTGGGCAGGTTGATGTATGCCATGATAGCCAGTCATCTTGACATAGCTTTGTAGTGGGAGTTGCGGTACACTATATGGCTACATCTAGTAGGCGGCATTAGGATACACGAGTCATGGGATACACTAACTCTGATTATATAGGACATACAAACAATAGAAAATCCACCTCTGGCTATGTGTTTACCTTTGCTGGGGGTGTTGTTTATTGGATGTCTAGGATGCAGGAATTCATGGTCCTCTCTACTATAAAGGCTGAGGATGTTGCAGGCCACTAAGGCTTGCAAAAAGGAGGCTCTCTGGTTTGGCCATTTGGTGGCTCCTACACTACATTCGGATTCCATGAGTGCTATCCAATTAGCCAAGAATCTAGTCTTCCATGAGAAGACGAAGCACATTGAGGTGTAGTACTACTTTATCACAAAGAGGTCATTGAGGATAAGTCCATTGACCTTGTCAAGATATCAATTGACCAAAATTCTGGAGATTTTCTCATGAAAAGTCTCTCAACAGAGTGTTTTTCCTTCCTTAGGAAGTTGATGGGCATTGGATGAGATGGCATCTATTCCTTATCTAGTTGTACTCTATGTACACATTGTACTTTGTCACTTTTTTTTCCTTATTCCCTCTTCGCTCTAGGCACATTCACCTTTAAGTGGGACGTTGTTGGGGGTAAAGGCACTTGTGCCTAGTCGCTCGTGTATTACTACATTGATAGTACCTACACCTGCACACTGCAAGCGATGGGCACCCATAAGTGTCACTTCATTCTTTATTCTTTCAATGTCATTTGAACAAAGGGAAGGCTGGTCACACATTGTGATGGTTGGAGTTCCCATATCTTGAGTCTCTCTCTCTTGCTCTCTTGCTCTCTTGCTCCATCCGCCATAGCTCAAACCTCTCTTGCTTCTGCTTGCTCGTGCTTCCACTTGGGCTTCTCCCTTCACTCACTTAATCTAATAGCACTTGTTTGACCTAAATGAAAGAGATTTGTTTTTTATTTATACCTCTCAGTCTTGGAAACCCTTGATATGCAATCATGGTTGCCATCATAGTTCATCTTTTTTGCTCATGCTCCACATTGCCAACAACAGTCCCACTCTGATACCAAAGGAATGGCTAGAGAATAGATGGGCATAATTGAGGGATCAAAAGTCCTCATCTTCATTTTCATTTTCCATTCACACTATTTTGATGCATGAGTAGATAGGTATCTCTTATTGACTTTTGTTAAAGTACCTTCACATCATCTTCTCCTCTTTTATTATTCCACACATATATGTAGTAGTAGACTGATGGACTAATGTGAATCTATCAACATGGTTCTAGTTTACACTTTTAGCTAGTTACTCTTCATATAATTAGCTACATCATTCTTAGTGTTACACGTTTATCTTAGGTTAATGATTTATTTGATTGATCTAAGAGGACTAATCTAGATTTTTTCATGTTATCTAATTTAAGTCTTTTAGAGTCTACCTTGGGTTATAATCCATTAGATTAAGGATCTATCTAAAATTATTTGGCATTTTCAATTAAGATAAGAGTTCTTAAGATCAATATTTTGTCATTCCCTCATAGGGAATCAATAGTGAATTAAGTAAAGGCTTATATTGTAAGGTTTTCTATGAGTAAATGTAAGCTTGGTTTGGATCAATGCATCAAATATAAGGAACTTGTTTGGGGCTTAAGAGGCTATATGTTATCCTAAAGTTTCTATGGTGTAATCCTTGTGTTAATTTAGATGTCCCAAATAAATAAAATTTTAATAAGATCCCATCTAATTTATCTAATCATAATTTGATTTACTCTAGGTTCTTCTAGCTCTATATTTTCATCCACATACTAGTTACAACTTTTAAAGTTTCATTAGAACATTTGAATGTGTATGTCTAAGTTTCCTTTTAAGGATTTATCTTAGTTCAACTTAATGAATTTAATATTCACTAATGCAAGTAGAGTGTTGAGTTAATATCCTAATGTATTTCTATATTGGTCTTTTCTGAGTCTTTTCTCAATCTTATTATTTTCTTATAAAGTCAATCTACAATTTCTATTTTTCCAAGCTAGCATGAAGGTAATTTTAAATTATGTCTAACATTATTCTAACCTTAAGACTAATATAACAACTTCTCCTCATTCCTACGTGTTTATTAGAACATAAGTAATTAAGAACAAGGAACTCAAGGCCATCACAAAGAATGGAGCTCCATCAATCTTGAGAGTTCTTTGATAAAAATGAGATCTTGGTCAAGATCTTTGAGTAGTACCGATCTACATGATATTGTAGAATTTGGCCTTGCTTCCAAGTACTACAATTACCTAGAGTAGAAGCAGGTCTCGATAATTCCTTGGATAATGGATCCTTGATGCACTCTGTCCCTCACCCCACCCACCCACCAACCCCCCCTTTTCCCCCTAGCCAACACACACATAATCTCTCTCATATGCTAATGAGAATGCATGGTATGAGATGACGGTAACATCGTATTAAATGATTGTCTTGGTATGGATGATGATAAATATGTGGGATAAATATGTGGGCAACATGTGGGCAATACATAAGCATGGTTTATATAATATATGGGCAACCTATTGGCCTCCCTTTGTGTATGAGAGTAATTGCCTCATGGATATCACATCATGTGGGGCATGCAACCTACCATCATACATTGTGATGACCCTGACATACAAAGAGTGGTCATTATAAATTTGGGCATTGATATGTGTGGTGTATGAGAGCTTTGATAATCTCAAGCTAGAAAAAGAATGGTCACGATCAATTTGGGCATTGATATGTGTGGTGTATGAGAGCTTTGATAATCTCAAGATAGAAAAAGATTGGATGCATCATTGTTTTGGTGGTTTCAAGGTGGAGAGAGAAAGCATGTGAACTATTGGTAACTTCAAGGTGGTTGAGGATGGCAGCCCTAACTTGCATGGTGAGTCGAGATAGATATTAATTGATTCGAGACCCCTTACATGTAGGCAATTGATTAACTATGCATTCAACAACTTGGAAATCATGGTGGCTAATCTTTTGTCATAATAGCTTGTTGGTGACATCTTCTCTAAAGCTAGAAGATTTAATAAGCTTTACTAAGTCTTATACATTTTCTTATTTTCACTATATTTTTTGTCAATTTCTCCTTTATATTACGAGTTGTTCATATGTGGTTGAGATTTTACTCATAGACTACTTATAATTGAGGGTTCTTTTCTCAAAATTTTGGATTTTAACCAATTAACTTGTGTGCTTACAACCCAAATCAAGTACATTACAAGGCCATTTGGTTTCTAATTGTTGAGGGTTGAAATGACCTATGTTTTTTGGTTGATTTTTGTTATTTTTGAGGACTGAATGGTTGATTTTACATCATTATTGAATGGTTTGGAAGTGGTTTGAGAGTGTTTTGGATAGGGTGAAATGCTTTTGATAAGCTCACGATGTTTTTCAGTAGAGATATGAGGTTCTGTGATGTTTTGTTGAGGTTCTGTTTGGATCTGATAACTCCTATTTTGTTCTATTTTTCTTTTGTATGAGGGGTTGGGATGATGATTGATGAAGTTTGAGGTTTTTTGAAATCTTATTAAATGGTTTTTGATGATTTTTATTGGTTTTAGTTGAGTTGGATGCCTTCTGTTGACTTTATGTAAAATCTTCTCTTGAGCTTTTGTAGATCCTCTGTTTCTATTATGTTATGTTATGTATGCCTCTGTAAGTGTTCTCTGGAATGTATGTGTGACTTTGGGAAAGTTTTCTAGCCTTGGAAAGAGGTGAATACAAGTTCAAAAGAGCTCAAGGAAGTGGAAAAGTAGTTGCTAAATACTCAAGAGAAGACTGGAGTGAAGTGACAGTAGTGAGCTAGGAAGAGTCACTATAGTGGCTTTGGTGACCTTTCATATCGAACAACCTCTTGGGAGGGGTATTCACTACCAAACAAGGGTTATTGTGAGTGATTATTGAGTATTTTAGTGAGGAGATGATGTGTTTTTGAGAGAGAGAGAGAGAGAGAGAGAGAGTCAAAGATAACCAATTCTATACTAAACAATGTATCTATCTATGAGAGATTGTGAGAGAAAGCTATGGAAACTTTGAAGATGAATTATATGTGATATCTTTCCATTCAAAATGGAGTATTTTTTTGTGTTTTTAATGTCTATCAAAGAATATGATAGATTTTGTTAAAGTTAAAGTCATGGGAGAATTGTTTCTATGAAGTTGCGGGAAGATTTCTTATTCTTGGTGTTTTTTTCGTTGTTGAGATCATATCAAATATGAAAAAGATGGTTGTTTTGAAAGTACAAGGTAGATTTTATTGTAGTAGAAACCTCGTTTTCTTGGTGTTCCTCTTGGGGCTCCATGTTTTTGGTGTGCAGCCGAGGAAAACTACCATCAACAAGCATCGAAAGAGGCTGAAAATGTAAAAAATGGCATTGCCAAGAGGAGAAGAATTCAATGGATGCTTGCAAATTTCCTTCTACCACTTAAGAATTGGAGATTCTCATTGCCAAAGCCACTTTCTACAAGAAGTTCATTCTACAATGGCGGAAACATATTACCAACATGATGCAGGCTCTATGTGATGGACTATTTCCTCTTCCTGCTGAAGCAACAGGGGCATGCATCTTGGTGGCAAACTGTTTGGGAATGAACTAAAATGCAAAAATAGAGAGAACGATCATCCATGGGAGATTTAGCATTCATTGAGAAGTTTCTAGATATCATCTAGTGGGAGATCGTGAAGAAGCTTCAAGATTCATGGTCAATGGAAGTTCACGAAAAGAGTTGGAATTTGTTTGTGGATGCTCAACATCAGGATATGTGGGACGCATGGTACACTGACAACCTCCTGTTTGTCCAATTAACAATCCACTGGAAGTTGTTGGATAGAGTCTTCTTCACAACATACACTATTGAAACCATTAGAAGAATGAATTTTGACACTTTTAGAAGAATGAGTTTTGACACTTTTAGAATTGAATACCTTCCCCTCTGTATTGGTCGGAAAGCTGAATTCATAGACATTGAAAAGTAACAAGTAGAAGAAACGTTGACGAAAGAGTCCTCTAGAGACTGAAGCCCCTTTTGATTCTATTCTAATTGAGCACAGACCAACTGAGTGAAGCCAACTCCCTAATGGATGACACAATCAAGAGGCAAGCACTAGAACGAGTCCAGAGGTACGTGAGAAGAGAGAATACAAAAACCAAAGCATAAAACAAGCTAGTAGTAGAAGCTTCCTTCGATGCCCTAGTAGCACTCTTTACAGAAGTCCCCATGGTGACTCAAGGTCCCCTTCATAGTCACATCTGTCCTTGAAATATTAATGACATGCCAATGAATATAGTCCCGTTTTTCATCTTTAAGGGAGAGTACAATGAAGAACTCAATCTTCATGTAGCAGAGTTTATGGTAGCATGTGTGGCTAACAATGCCAGAACCCTTGAGCATCGGTTGGTAATATTCCCCATTGCTTTCAAAGGCACGGCATTTCAAAGATATGAGAGACAAGTAGCATGAACTTTTGGCACATGGAATGACCTGAAGTTGTCCTTCCTCACTAAATTCAAGTGTGAAGGTTTTGAAGAGTGAATGTGAGAGGAGTTCATGAGCCTAAGTCATTGAACAAGTAGAAGCTTATGTCTCACGAATGGAATCCATGTTGAAGAGATGGACCAACCATCATTTGGACCAAGGCATCCATAAGGGAGTTTTCCTCAGAGGCCTGCAACCAAAAGCTCATAAGTTTTTGGAATTGAGAAGACCATGCAACCTGCAAGCTGCAATGGAACATGCAAGACTATATAATGAAGTTGAAGCAAGACTGTCAACGCCCTCAGGAAGAGGAGTCCTACCTCCTCCCATGCCAAAAAATGGCATACCCACCAAATGCAATCCCAGGGACGGTTCCCTATCCCTACCCCTAGATGCAAACAGTGCTGTAGTATAGTGCATCGAATCCATAGTGTCCACACACAACAATGCCTCAAATGATGGTTCAACCACAATAGTAGTGGCCTCAGATAGATTCTCCAATGGTGGCTCAACAATAGTGGAATCCTACCAACTGGAATCAATAACCCCCATTCGCTACAGGAGCTTTGAATTAGAACTAGACCACGACCCTCTGGATCAACCCAACCAATATATGCAATGATCATAAAAGCTTCCCAAAATCCTACTACAAGTACTCAAGAATGTGAAAATTTGAAGGACTACCTATCCAATTCAATCGTTGCAAGCATCAAGAAGGAGCTTATGGATGTGATTACAAAATAGCTACATACGATGAAGGTGAATACCACCAATATATCCACTCCTATGGGAGGTGGGGGAGATGTGATGCATTCTAATACATGGTGTGGAAAGTGCTATCAAGTGGGACACTTAGCCAGTGAATGTACCTGAAAACCACCTGGAGCTTTTTGTTCGTACTATTTGAGGAAGAACCATACATAGGATATCTACTCTCAAAAGGAGATGCATGATAGAAGAAAGAAAGATGAAGACGCAAGATTCAAACTTGTTGGAGTCCAAAATAACAACGTAGGACATTGGACCAAAGCTTTGGCCTGAGGAGGTTTCCCTCTCAGAGTTATAGAGGACAACAATCTAGTGGTGGCCAGAGATTAGAGATGGAGTGTTACAAATGTGGAGAAAAGGATTATATCTCACCAAACTATCCAAACCTTAGAAGATCCATGGACTACAAGCCCTTATGCAATCAATGCAAAGGAGAAGGCCACATTGCAAAAGATTGTCCAACTCTAGCTCCTATGAAAGCTACTCCTGATACCCAATAGAAGACCCAAGTACCTGCTTCCAATTTGGTGAAATTGGAGGTTGCCGCAATAAGGCACACAAAGAAAGGAGAACCCAGAGTTTCAAAGGAGGACATTCCCTCTACCAAGATAGTGAAGTTCAACCTTCCCAAGGAGAAATAGAACAGTGCAACACATAACAATGTAGCACAAAGCCACAGAGAGCTATAGAGATAATTGCAGAGATGGGACCAGAGGTCCAAGAGATAGAGGATAGCACCTCCTCAGGGAGAAGAAGTGCAGATGTTGCCGCTCCTAAAAGGAAAAAGGAAGATAAAAGTAGGTGTGGCCCCATTCCCTAGCCGATTGGAGAAGCATGTGGATCATATCAAAGAATATGACATGGTCAAAGACCTATACACTTTTAAACCAAACCTAACATTCCAACAATTGTTGATATTGTCTCCTAGCTGTCAAGAGAAATTCAAAAGAATATTGACAAGAAGAAGAGTCCTACGGATTGCCCCCTCAACACCAACCAAGTCCAACAGCGCCTCAGAGCTTGTGAAGAAAGTGGATGTGGCTAATGCCTTCCTGAATCCTAGAACCCCAGCGATTGGCGTGTGGATTGAATGATGTTTTATAGCACATGCATTGATTGATGGAGACTTATCAGTAAACATAGTAATGGATATGAAAATGAAGAATCTAGGCTTGCAAGAAATGCAACCTACACAATGGCTTATCAGACTGGTAGGCCAAAGTAGAATCAAGCCTTCCGTACGTAAAGACAACCCTCGCATGAAGGGATTATTGGCTAACATATTTGGTGGTCAAATCAAATTCCTGCGGGATGTCATACCCTCAATTGCTGGGAAGACCTTGGCTCTTTGAAGCAAGGGCATGGATGGATTGGTTCAAAGGAAACCTAACCCTAGGTAGAGGACAATAAAGTGGTGTTGAAGTTGTATGGATTACAAAAAGGCAATGGATCGACATCCATCGAAGTCTTAACAGACTCGTTCAATGAAGTAACAATGGTACATCAGCAGACTAATAAGCTGTCAAACAAATCTTTCCCAAGAAAATAGAGGCACAATCCCTAACAATGGGCACTATAAGCCAACTGCCGAAAGAAGCAAAGCCTTTGTCAATGGGGGAATACCTCTCCCTGAACACGAATTGACTTCTGAATTCACCTCTGATAGCGAGATGGAAGAATGGATGTATTGTTCTCCCTGTTACATGGCCGTAGCAGAGACAATTACAGAAGTAGAGACAGAGATAGACACAAAAGTAGAAGCAGAGACTGACGCATACACAGACATAGAAGTAGAAGTAGAGGACATAACAAAGAGCATGTTCTTCTCTTATAAAGCCCTCACAGAGGTAGAAATAGAGTCTGAAAAGGATGAAGATGATAATGTAGAAGAAGACTACAAAGCAAGCTAGAAGAATCTATTCTACACTCACAAAAGGCAGAGATAAGGGAGAAGTTCCTGAAGCCTCAGAAGCAGAAGATTCCTTTCTGCTTGATAGAATGACTATGGTACCTTTTGGACCAATTAATGGGTCACATCATATGCAAAAGATCCCTTTCTGCTCGATGGAATAAGCCTTCCTTCAACAATGATTCTTGCCACCCTAATCCACCTTTCTCACGAGAAGATGATGATAATGCACTATGCCAAAAACCACCAGTTCAGTAGCTCAAATAGAACACACAATGTTCCTATTATGTGATGTTCTTGGATGCATCCTCAGAAGACAAGTCTTCAAGCCAAGAAGTAATTCATCCCCAAACCAAACCCGAAACTCCTCTAATACACTTTCCACTTCCCAAGGAGCAAGCTAAGCCTCCACTAAAAGAGGAAGTTGGTTCCAATGAATCATCAGTAGAGGACACCACTCCATTAAAGGAGACGAATCTATACCCAGAAACCATTTGTGGGACATTCATCCGCGAAGTGGAAGGTGAAAAGCAATTAAATTTCATGGATGCAAAAGGTATTGAGCATCACCTGAAGGTGGGTATAAATCTTTCTAAAGAAGAACTATTGGTTCTGTGAGAAGGAGAACTTGGACGAGTGTACATGGTCGTATAAAGATCTAAAGGGGATTGATCCCATAGTATGGTAACATTACATCGACCTAGAGCTTGTGCCAAACCTGTGAGGCAAAGATAGAGACGTATGAATCCAAATTACTCTACCCTAGTGAAAGTCGAATTACTGAAGCTCCTTAAAGCTAAGTTTATCTATACAGTGGCCAATAGTGAATGGGTTTACACCCATTGTGGTAGTACCCAAGAAGAATGGAAAGCTACGAATATGTGTGGACTTCTGAAAGTTGAACTCCAAGATCAAGAATGATCATTTCCCTATCCCTTTCATAGACCAACTGTTGGACATAGTGGCAAGCCATGAGCTTTATTCCCTCTTGGATGGATTCAACAAATATAATCAAGTCTAGATCGCAGAAGAAGATCAATCCAAAATGACAACAGAATGGAGAACCTATGCTTATAAAGTGATGCCATTTGGGCTCTGTAACGCCCCTATCACATTCCAATTAGTGACGATGGCCAAATTCCAAAACTATCTGCATGACTTCATTGACATGTACCTAGATGAATTTTGTGTCTATAGCCTAATCTGTGAGCATTGGGAACACCTAGAGCAGTGCTTTGATAGACGTCGAGAGTATGGGATTTCTCTCAACCTTGATAAATGTGCTTTGGCATCTCGTCAGGAGTTCTTCTAGGCCACATTGTCTGTGCACAAGGGATAGCAACAGATCCTGCCAAGATTGAGAAGATTACCACCTTAACAACGCCAATTAACCTTAAACAATTGAGGGGATTCATTGGCCATGTGGGCTATTATAGAAGGTTCATTGCACACTTTGCGACAAAGGAAGCCCCTTGCATAAACTTCTCATAAAAGATGCAGAGTTCACATGGACCACTAATTGTGACAAGGCATTCAAAAACCTTAAATTGTGCCTGATTGAAGTACCCATTTTGTAGCCTTCTGATTTGACAAAAGAGTTCAATGTGCACAATGATCAACAGTTGAAGGCCTAGGTGTAGTGTTATGCCAAAAGGACCCCTCAAAGTTAGATCAACCTATCTATTATGCAAGTCAGAAAGTAACCGATAGAGAACGAAACTACATAGTGATGGAGCTTGAGTGCCTAGCAATGGTGTTTGCCTTGGAGAAGTTCCAATACTATCTACTGTCAATGCATTTCAAATTCTATATGGACCATGAAGCCATGTCCTTCTTGATGAACAAGGCAAATGTGAAGGGAAAAATGATGAGATGGCTCCTATTGTTTCAGGAGTTTGATTTTGAAGTGGTCACCAAACCTAGTCGCTCCCATGTCTTGGCTGATCATATTTTGCAAATCCCTCAGAGTGATAATGAAGAGTAGGATGATCCACACCTTTGTAATGCTTCCTTGTTTCTAGTTGAAACCGTTACCCCCTGGTACACAAATATAGCCAACCTCTTGGCAATCCAACTATATCCCCCTGGTATCTCAAGTTGTGAGAAGAAGAAGCTTCTGTTTGAATCATCCCCCTACACCTTGTTAGGTGGTGCACTATACAAGAAAGGCAAAGATGAAGTCCTACAAAGATGTATTCCAAAAGATGAGATTGGAATAGTGTTGAAAGCATGCATGCAAACCCTGTGACTTTGTAGGAGAAGCAACAACCAAAAATGCCTTGCTTGCAGGATATTGGTGGCTAACCCTCCACAAGGATGCCTATGACTATTGCAAATGTTGTGATGCTTGTCAACGAATGGGAAAGCCTACCAGATCTAGCGCCATGCCACTGCAACCCATTCTTCCCCTAAAGCCGTTTGAGAAGTGGAGAATCGACTTTGTTGGCCCTATTGATCCTCCAACCAGATGGAAGTAGAACATATACATCTTGGTCTGTACAGACTACATGATAAAGTGGTGTGAAGCAAAAGCTCTAAAGAAGGATGATGGTAACAGTGTGGCCATGTTCCTATAGGAGAACATCATCATCCATTTTGGTAGTCCTCTAGAGCTCGCATCAGTGATAAATGTATTCACTTCCTTAACAAGATCATGGAAGAATTGATAGAGTTGTACAAGATCCGCCATCGTAAGTCCCCATCCTATTACCTTAGAGCCAACGGCTAAGTTGAAGTTACTAATCACAACCTTTGCTCGATCCTGACAAGGACGATTGCTGCACATCATTGTGATTGGGATGATCGACTTATAGAGGCCCTCTAGGCATACAAAACCTCCTATAAGGTTGCTATAGGAAAAACCCATTTCCAGTTGGTGTATAGAATAAAAGCCATATTTCCTGTTGAACTCGAGCTACCCTCTCTGTGCATGGCTATCAAAGAACGATTGGGAGATGACGAGTCCCTGCAACACCATCTCTTGCATTTGGAATGTCTAGATGAGACTTGCAAGATGGACCTCTAGTGCATGGAAGCTATGCAAACTCGTAGAAAGGCTTATCATGACAGCTTCATCAAGAAGAAGGAATTTAAAGAAGTTGACTTAGTCCTAGCTTATGAATCGCAATTTGGTAAGTTTCTAGGCAAGCTTCAACAGCGTTGGGTGGGTCCTTACAAGGTACTTTCCATCAACCCTAATGGCTCTGTTGTCCAGACACAGATACTTCGGATAATCCTTTTCTGATTAATGGCTATCGCCTCAAGACATATTACCCTCCCTATGGATCTTGACAATCACTGCCAATAGCTTCCTTATCCCTTGCATGACGGTCAATACGGCTTTACCTAATACTCTTGATAGCCCTCTTGTTGATCCTCATGATGTGGCTTCGATCTGTTAGCCCCTCATAGCCACCTTTCACCCATCCTTGGCTTCCTTTCCTTCTGATGTATCAGAGGTGGCAAGGATGGTTCTGATACATGGTGTTCCTACCATTTGCCTCTTTCAAAAAAGAAAAAAAAACATATATCGGTCATGGGAGAAAAGAACTTTGGTCCCTATCATGCCGATCTATGCTTCGAGAAAAGGTGGAAACACCCTTGGGAGTAGGGCAAAAGAAAAGATAAGATAAGAAAAAAATAATTACAAAACTTTTATGGGAGAAAAGGAAGAATTTCCTTGTCATCATAGGCCTGATTCCAAGATAAGGTGGTACATACCCTTGGATGGAAAGTTGGCTGTGGAAAAGTGGTAATACCCCTCAATCCAGAACAATTGAATCTCCAGCAGAACTTCAGCAGTAGAAGTTTCCAAGCCACCTCCGTTGGTGCATTGAATCCTATAACCTCATCAAGTGCTTCCAACTCCTCCAATAGACGATGTTTCTCCTATGCAATCCAAGTACCAGACTTGTTGGCTACCTCCTTGGGTATGCCTCTTCATCAACCAATCCACATTGACATCATCAACCGAGTGAAGCCGATCTTCATTGACAAACGTAGAGTGATGTGAGCTTTTATCCTAATCGGATGGGGATGTGAGTATGGGCTACCCTCTATATTCATTAACAGAGTGTGAGACAGAGGGTGGAGTGAGTGACCAGTCCTTGCCCTTTATATCAGAGACGTGACATATGTGAATGGAGAGTTGCACGCACGGGATCAATGCACAAAGCACGAATTTGTTCTTGTGCACAACACCAAAAGGCTCCTTGGCTTTCCTTCTCGCACCATATGTTGGCACAGGGTGGGATGCACCATTACACCATCAATTGTGCACAATGCATACAACCTTCGCACAAGTGTCAGTGAGGATTCAATTAACGAGATGTGAGGAACTCGGTTGCCCTCCTATTATCATCAATAGAGCATGAGATAGAGGGGGGTTGAGCATGATTGATTTCCCTTTCATCAACTGAGAGGTGAGGGTTGAGGGATCTTCTGACACTTTAAGACAGGTACGTTCTCGTTTCCCTATGCACACACGGGACACACCTCCTTTGCCATCACTCTACATCTCATTCTATTTGGCGCACTGCACAATAAGGGTCCCTAGCCTTCCTTTTTGCATCTAGGCCAAATGGGTTGGGACGCATTACTGCACCATCAACTGTGCACATTGGCATACTCCCTCTAGACCATTCATTTTGTCAATTTCTAAAGTGGATGTGAGCTGTAGGTATTCATTCCGCCATTACTCTACACCTCATTCTCTTTGGCACACTGCATAATAAGGCTCCTTGGTCTTCCTTCTTGCACCTATGCCAAATGGGTTGGGACACACTGCTGCACCATCAACTACTATCGATTTCTAAACTAGATGTCAGCTATGGGTGTTGAATCATTATGCTTCGAGTGACATGCCCCACGGGGTGAGTGACTGATCTATCATTTCAACATGAGTGACTGTCAAGATTGAATGTTGTATACCTCGCCATCTACAACCTAGCCAATGTTTCAACAACAAAGCTACCTCCCTGGGTGCTGTTGCATGGTCCTTGCCATGCTAAATGAGTGTGTTGTGGCAAGCCCTAGTACCTCATACCAACGACTACAATATTTCATGCGACAGAGTCGGTTTCCCTTGGTCATCTACAAATTGGGTCAAGTTTTTCTACCCCTGTTGATTTCAAGAGTCGGTCATGTTTTAAGTGTGGGGATGTACGTGTATGGGTTATGATCTTGTGTTAGGCCCCTGTTGCATCGTCAATCTGATCTATTAAGGTCCCTGGTCTGGGAACGCATTATTCATGCATGTTCGTTGTGTATACTCTTTTGGAAACATCCCTATCAGATGATTGCAGTATACCATGTCCTATTCCTACCCTAATGGGGTCCCTTCCCCAACCAACTTTCCTCTTTTCAACCCATCTTGGGGTTGTTCCTTGTCTGTTTGTCATTTTTTCCTTGGTTTTATCATTTTTTCATGTGAATGTCCCCTATGTTTACCAAACGTAAAATTTGACCTTACAACCCTGTTCATCCCTTCAAATTGGCCACTTTTCCTTTTTATAGCCCCCTGTTTTGAGCCATGAATCATGAGTTATTAATTTTTGAAAAAATTTCTACCCATTTAATGTGTTTACATGTGAACACGTCTTTTTGTGCTCTGGAACAACGATTTAATATAATAGCCCTACCTATACCCTCCTCTGTATATTTTTCCTTTTTACTATCCACCATTCCGATGTATGGTTTGTCCGTTATTAATTTTTCTGTATTTTCAATTTCCAGGTGTCTTTTTTATCATTTTTTCATGTGAACCTACCTTAACCACCTTAGAATTCAATTTTGATTGCAACGCCCTATCTGGCTTGGTTCCTTGCATGACTTTCTTTTTTCCCCCACCCTGATCCGATCTATCCATTTTATTTTATTAATTTTTTTCATGCCTTTATTTTGCTTGTTTTTCTTATTTTTCCCATGTGAATGCCCCTAACACCCTTGCAACTACATTTTGACATGACAAACCTATCCCACAATTTTCCCCCGACGTTTTTCATTTCGTTGCCCTCTGTTGCAATGCATAGATTTTTCTTTATTAAATTTCGACTCTTTTGTAGCTAGATTTTTTACCGTTTTTCCCATGCGAACATGTCCTACTGTCCCCATGACCACATTTGACCTTAGCCATCCTGTCTAACCCCTTCCTCCAAACATTTTTCATGTTCACCTCGCCGAGTTTCGACCATTGGATCTTTCCAGTTTTGGGCGCGTTTTTACGATTTTCTCCATGCGAACACGTCATATTCTTGTTAAAACAACGTTCTGATGTGTTAGGCATGTCCGGCACATCATCTTGCCTACTCTTCCTTCCGCACTTCATTCAGGTGGACAAATTTTTCGAAATTCGTTTTCGTCTAATTTTGCGTCCTGACATCACGCAGGTTTGCACATGAATGCTCTTGTTTTCATCTTTTGACGCTTGTAGTCGCATTCATCACTTCCACCATGCTTCGGCCTGTCCTCTCGTTCCCTGTAACACAAATTTTTTTTACCCCTACCCCGTGCATGTGTGCGAGACCAAGGGACGCTACATTTTTAAAATTAAATTTAAACCAAACAAAAAGAATACGCCAAAAAACAAAAACAAAAAAAATCCCCCACTCCCCTCCCTCTCGTAACCACCCACTCCCCCCTCTCTCTCCTCTCTTTTCTTCTTTCTTCTCTCTCTCTTTCTTTTCCTTCCCCCCTCTTTCTCTCTCCCCGTACCCTCTTCCTCTTCCTATCTCCCTCTACCCTCCCTCCCTCTCTCTCTCCTTGCATGCCCAATCCCCTCCTACTTCTTCCTCCCTAACCCATCCGCCCTACCCTCTGCTCCTCCCTCTTCCCTCTCCTCCTCCCTCCAACTTCTCCTCTTCATCTTCCCCTGCTCGCAACCACTACATCTACTGCTCGTTGATGTTGGGACCCGTTGCCACCGCCAGCCCCTATCGCCACCCTAGTGTTCATCATTGCCACTGCCGCCCAAGTCCACGATGCCGCTCGCAATTGCCACATCTGCTTGCCCATTTCTGCCTCTACCGCCCGCTGAGCGCTGGGTGTTGTCGCTCGTCCAATTGCCTCGTCCCCGCTGTTGCTGCGAGCACCACCACTCAATAGCGTTGTCACTGCGTCGTCGCCCATCCACTCGCCCCAGCCTGCTCTTCACCACGGCCTTCCTCTCCCTCCCCCTCCTCTCCTGCCACCCACCAACCCCCCTACACCCCGTCCGCCCAACCAGTCCACCCCTCCCCCATGGTACCACCACCCCCCTTACACACACACACACACACACATTTCTACACAGCATACCAAACCTACTCATATTAATCATAATAATACCCACAACTAGAAAAAAACCCTAGCCAACCCCTAGTCCACCTTTACCCAAAAAACCAAACAAGTAAAAATAAAAAAAATAAAAACAGAAAAACACACAGCACAAAATGTAACCCCTACACCACATCATCTCTCTCTTTACACTTCAAAACCACACACACAATTGGACATATTCTTAACAAAAAAATTGGCCAAAATCCCCACATTCCCTTGAAAATCATTCCAACTTAGTACACAATATTTTAAAAAAAGTAACAACAACAAAAACCAATAAAAATAAAAAAATAAAAACCAATAAAACCCAGCCACATTTCAGCAATAATTCCACAAAATTCCTAAACATCACCCACAAAATCCTTCAGAATTTTTAACTGCCCCAAACATATAACAATTTACACCATCGATGTGCATATAATTCTTAGTGTCAAAATATCATTTATCACGTCAAAAATGCTTTAGAAATTTGCGAACAATTGCAAAAAATTACTGTTCAAATTCTTGAAAATTCACGGCACTTCTTTTTTTCAATTTCGATATTGGATTCACTATTTGATTCTTAAAAATTACCTTTCAAAAAAACAAAACAAACATTAAACAAACCCCCCCCCCCCCCCCAAAAAAAAATACACCCAAAAAAAAAAAAACATACACACACACACAATAAAAACAAAAAACAAAACACAACACAAACCAAAAACACAAACAAAAACAAACTGACCACACTCAATGTTTGTGTTTATTCTGATGATCCAAATCTGTAATTTTTTTTTGAGTCTAGTTAGTGTCTGGGATACGGTGTGTTTGACTTTTTGTTCTTTTTGAGTGCCTACTGTGGGGTTTCAAGATGCCTGATTGTTTGCATCGCATGAAGCTTTCGATCGCACGAGTGCGTAGGTCATGTCAAATTTTTTACAAAGGATGTGGATTGCTTGGGGAAGTCTAGTTTGGTCCTGTTTTTTCCTCTGGTTCTTTTTTCTCATATTTTTCTTAGTGGTGGCTTGTTTGGGTTTTGCAGGAATTTCACTATTTTTCTTAGTTGTGTGTGTGTGGATACCCTGTGTAGTTTGAATGGCATCTTCCTCCACTCCCTCAATTCTAATCTAGCATGTGCCATTGCCAGTGCATGACTATTGCCTTCTCTTGGAGGTGGATTGTATTCGCGATGCTGGTCTCCATTCATTTGTAGCACTTAGGTTTTCGCCAGTGGTAGACAACAAGCTTTGCTACTCTTTCCTAGCATCGTACAAAAAACAATCTAGTTTACGCTTCTGCCTATCCACTGTCAATATCAGTGAAGCATTATGTTTGCCTCTTTAAGCTTCCTTTCTACCTAGTGGCAATTAGTTATTAACTGCCAAGGAGATCCTTTCACTTCTTCATAAGGAGACATCTACCCCTTTGGTGTCCAGTAAAGTTGTTACTAGCTCTGGGGTTTTTGTTGCTCATATCTCCTCTCCGATCTCCTATAGTTCCTCCTATTCCTTCTATTTTATCAGCGGAATCCCTTCAATTGTTTTTTACAAATTCTTCGCCTTTTCCCTCTTCCTTATCCCTTCACTTACCTTCATTTTATGATTTCTCTTAACCACCTTTGTAATGCTCCCCTTTTATTCCATTTCCCTCTCCATTTGATTATATTAACCTTCTTCTCTAATAGTGTTGAATACACTTGGGTATGACAGTGACATCCTTCATCGAAGGCAATGGACATTGCATAATTCTTTGACAAGATCGGTGTTTAATTGTTGGCCTCTTATTTAAGTTTCCTAGGAGGCATCTGCTAAATGTTTGACTTCTTATCTTTATTTTGCTCGAGTGCATGTTCATTCTGAGGATACTTCTATATGCCTTGTTGCTCACTTTTGTTGGTATCTTGCTTTCATACATCAATAGTCTCATCTTAATACTAGGAAGAGTATCCCACAGTTGATCATAAATCCAAATGTGGACATGACTATTTCTCAAATTGATGTCATGTATTACTTTGCACAGGCTTTCCCTACTAGGTTCATTATCTTGCTAGAAAGGATGTGTTGTTTACAGTTCCTCTAGAATGTACCTCAATATTTTGTAGATGAGAGTAAAGCTCTAGAGGGTCTCAAGCTTAGCCTGCAATTTAAAAAGAAATATATTTGTCCTAATTCAAAGTGAATTCTTTTCTTGGTTGTATCATCTTTTCTTAATGAAAAACTTTTTCTTTGCTCTCCATTTTTCAGGGGCATGTGCCATAGACTACCTGGTATTGTGTCTGTATGAGTTTTGTGTATGTTCTGTGATGTATGTGTGGTGTATTATCCTTCTTATGTGGAGTTGAAGGTGAAGATGGATCTGATTGAGAAACTCATGGATGGTGGTTCATGATTCTATTCGATTGATGGATGGAAACAACCTCTTAAACCCTTTATGAATTTGTCATGATTCTCTGTTGTTTATAAGATGTGTTAATGGATAAAGGGTTTTCCTTTCGTTATATTCTTGATTAGATACACATTATAAGATGGGGTTGTGGTTGGATGGTGTTCTTGAAGATCCTAAAGAAGATCAAGTTGAGCTCTTTGATGAACTTGTATTCTTAAGTGTGGGGATATGTTCAAGGTTGAAATGATGTGTGTTTTTTGGTTGATTTTTGTTATTTTTTAGGACTAAATGGTTGATTTTACATGAGGATTGAATGGTTTGGAAGTGGTTTGAAATGTTTTGGATAGAGTGGAATGGTTTTGATAATCTCATGATGTTTTTTAGTAGAAATATGAGGTTCTGTGATGTTTTGTTGAGGTTTTGTTTGGATCTTATAGCTTTTGTTTTTTTTTTTTTTTTTGGTTCTTCTATATGAGGGGTTGGGATGATGATTGATGAAGTTTGAGGTTGTTTGAAAGCTCATTAAAAGGTTTTTAATGATGTTTGATGGTTTTAGTTGAGCTTGATCCCTTCTATTGACTTTCTATGAAATCTTCTGTTGAGATTTTGTAGATCCTCTCTTTCTATTCTGTTTTGTTCTATATGCCTCTGTAAGAGTTCTATGGAATGTATGTGTGACTTTGGGAAAGTTTTCTAGTCTTCGAAAGAGGTGAATGCAAGTTCAAAAGAGCTCAAGGAAGTGGAAGAAGTAGCTACTGAAGACTCAAGAGAAGACTGGAGTGAAGTGACAGTAGTGAGCTAGGAAGAGTCATTGTAGTGGCTCTGGTGACCTTTCATATCGAACAACCTTGTGGGAGGAGTATTCATGACCAAAGAAGGGTTATTGTGAGTGATTATTGAGTATTGTAGTGAGGAGATGATGTACTATTGAGAGAGAGAGAGAGAGAGAGAGAGAGAGAGAGAGAGAGAGAGAGAGAGAGAGCCAATTCTATACTAAACAATGTATCTATCTATGAGAGATTGTGAGAGAAAGATATGGAAACTTTGAAGATAAATTATATGTGATATCTTTCCATTCAAAGTGGAGTATTATTTTGTGTTTTCAATGTCTATCAAAGAATTCTATGAAGAATATGATGGATTTTGTTAAAGTTAAAGCCATGGGAGAATTGTTTCTATGAAGTTGCGTGAAGATTTCTTGTTCTTGGTTTTTTTTTTCTTTGTTAAAATCATATCAAATATGAAAAAGATGGTTGTTGATAGTACAAGATAGTTTTTCTTACAATCTAAACCTCGTTTTCTTGGTGTTCCTCTTGGGGCTCCACTAATAAATATCAACAAGGTTAAGGAACAATATCATATTCATTACTCTTATCATTTAGAAGAAAATAATAAGTATCAACAACATAACTGAAGCATTGATACCTTTAATACCATTATCCACCTAGTTAAACCAGACACATTATTAAGGTCATAAACTTGTTGATTATGGCAATTCCCTCATATAATACGTCCTTTATATAGGAAAATATTGGAAACAATGATGCATTAAACCTTAGCCTTAGTGATTGCAATTGAATTCCTATTGAGGTTGCTTAATTACATGTACAAGAATTTGTAAATTATGGATTCACTATCAATGTATCTTGTTTCCTCAATATATTTGGATATATCAAAATTTAAAACATGTATTTTCTAGGCATTAATTGTTATTTTCATAAACATAAAGCATATTATCATGAATTTGAAGAAAATCAACAAGAATATTATTATTGATGAATAATGAGCAATGTTATAGCTACTTCAAGCCAACTATAATATATAACCAAAATTACATGCATTCAATACCATACACTTGAGTACAGTTAGGAGACTATATGAGAATAGCGGCAAATATTTATATATAATATTAACTACAAAGTCATGCAATTTTTACTCATGTTTATGTAGTTTATATTCAAGAAAATATATGAGAATATGAAAAAATATATATAAATACAATCATGAAATATGTACTCTTATTCATGCAATTCAAGTACCAATAGCTTGAGCTTTAACATTTTAATGAGCCTAGTATTGGTAGAATCATTCCTAGCTCAAATTTGGTAGAGTGAAGCCCAAATTTTACACTAAATGGGGCATTCAACACTAATAATATAACTCAAATTTAGCACAAATTGTATAATGCTTGCATCCTAGTTGTTAGAAGTAGTGCCCAAGCTATCTTTAATCACAAATTAGGCATATTAAAGACTTAATTAATGCATTTTATTTGCTAGATATAATATTATTCCATACAATAAAAATAGCAAAAATGAAATGTGATAAGATTCTTCCAATGTTTTTTCAAAAACTATACATGAATGGTCTAAGATTTACCCAATGGTATTTCAAAAAAATCCCTAATCAAACTAAGTGTATTATTAATATGATTGATATAAGTAAAGATAAGAGACTTGTTGTTGATGAAATTGGAACTACAAGTGTGAAATCAAGAACAAATTTGATTGCTTAAGACCTCCATAGCTTCACTTTAGCTTTGTAAGCTTGATCTCCTTCAACTCTATGCACTTTGTATGTTACAAGTTATTTGTGTGTCCTATGAGAGAGCAAGAGAGAGAGGTGCTACTAAAAGTTTTGACTTAGTAATCGAAAAGTTTGAATATGTAGCTATAAGACATCCCATCCTCTTCTCAAGGTTTAGATAAGAAAAATTACCAAAGTAGTACAAGCCAAAACAAAATGGAGAAGACCCTAGAGGCGCTAAATCTAGGACATGTCAAATACCCATAGAACCCAAACTTTTTTATGAGACACATCAATGCACATCCCACAGTCCACGTGCCAAACAAAAAGCTCTATTAGTATCATAGATTTACAAATTAAAATGAAAACCATGATACCATGCACAATAAATTATGAGAGAAGGGTATCTGAGTTAGGGCTTGATAAATTCCTACTCGGAATCATAGATAGGTCTTGGTGGAGATATCCTTCCACAAAAAAGTGATAAAATATAATGGAAATGAAGTTTCAGGAGGCATTTTCTCCCAATGCATGGATGGTAAAAATGCGTATTTTCTTACCTCTTATAGCTTGCATGGTTGGTTGATACACCAAATTGATGTAAAGCTCATTCCCAAATGGTGACATCCAAGAAGAGATCTTTGTGTGCCTTTAAATAGATTTCCTATTGTAGGTTATGAGGATGATATGTATCACGCTTGTGTGGAAAACCTTGTATGGTTTAAAAAGGCTCCCCGTACATGGCCACATTGGCCTTTTCTTCATTTCACATGGTCTCCCAAGAGTAATTTGGATGCCTATTGTTATTCGACTAACTTTTTCTAATATCTAATAAATTGATTATTTGATTATCCCTAGTTCTTCATGGTTATCATTGCTTACTTTAGGGTTGTTGGCTTGGTTTTGAGCTTCTTGGAGACTTGCAAGTCATTAGCTCGATGGACAGTATGAGGATCTTCCTAAAATTTAAATGACAATTTTTTTGTGGATGTATAACCTTCATTTCTACTAATGACATTATTACCAATATGTTTTTATTCAAAACTATTACTAATGCAACAAGCTTTATTATTGCTATATGGTTTAATTTATGAATTATGACATCAATTGCAATGGTACATTTAAAAGTATATGTTCATCTTGGTTGCCTCTTAGCTCTTTATTTGAGAGGCTCTTTACAAGTAAAATCAATTAACAAGTGTGTGAGTTTCCCCATTTAAGACCATGGTGGAAGTGTACACACTTCTTATTCATAATGAGATGTGTGGGTAAAAGGACATGGTAGTTTTTGTGTGAATAATCACAATGATATATTATTTTCATTAGGAGTTAAACACAATTGTAAGAAGATAAAAGGATGATCATGTGGTATGATTACATAAGAAATTTTGTTGAGGATTCATAATTTTTGCATGTGAAAGCATTCACTTCCTTTTGATTTTAGAAATTTAGCCTTCATTAGGAGTTAAACATAATCTCAAGGAAATAAAAGGATGATCATGTGGTATGATCACATAAGGAATTTTAGTGACCATTTATGATTGCCATGTGTGAAACCACTCACTTCCTTTTGAGTTTAGAAATCTAGTCTTAGTTGCCTACTATAATAACAATAGCATCATGGAACAAATTCTCTACCTACAACGTCATTTGCCTACTATAATCATAGTCTCCATTCCCTTCTTGCTTTCTCTATTTGTTCTCTATCCTTACCTCTTGCCCACCTTCTACTTTGCAACACCTACATTTTCCTTCTATGAGGCTTGCTTCTTCTTTTTTTGTATAACTTATTTTCTTTGTAAGACTAGAAAAACAAGGACTCCATGAATGTCTACCTTCACATCACCCCATCATCAATGGAGAAAGCCGATTGTGATCGTAAGGAGTTTTGTTAAAGGTTTGTTGTTGTCTTTTTCTACATTTTTTAATTATTCCCATATTTGTTATGATATCTATTGGTAGGCATATGTGTGTGCATCAAATTGATTTTCATGATTTGAAAACTAGCTAGCTCATGCAAATCAAGGTAGTTGAAAACTCTCTGTATAGACAAAAGAAGACTTATTATAGGCACAATGATCGAGTGTTTCCATAGGGGAAGCTTCTAAGACACTTGACCAAAGAAGTCTTAGACAACTTAAAGTTATTTATGTTTCCAAGGAATTGCATCCCAAGGTTTAAACTAATCATCCATGAAACTCAAATCAGTTGGCCTATGACCCCATGGACCAAACCAAAGAAGGCTTGCCATAGGTAGATTGACTCAATGTTCCCAAAATAAGAGACAACATAAATATTGCTATATTGCATATGTTGTGGTTGGAGTTGGTTGACAAGTGCTCACTATATCACAAGGTGTACCAAGCTTTGCCTTTAAACCATTACATTAGCCACAAGTTTGCAAAGTGCTTCATATACAAAAATTTTGAACTTGCTATAAAAGTGATTCCAAAAGTCATAAAAGTTTATGGGACACTTTTGGAGAGAGAGTGCACTAGAAACTTGTAAGACTTAGCCAAGAAGCCCACCAAAAAAATCAATAAGTAGAGGAGAATGTGCACACCAAGAAATGTGAGAGCATAAACTGGACAAGATGGAATATGAGCCAGTGAATCAAAAGCCAAGCATTGGATATCAAAGTACGATAGCAACAAGATGTCACCACACATTTTGTGTTTAATTGACAAAATTCTTTGTTGCATCTATGTTTCACAGATCAAGACAATCATTAGTGTTGGATAGCTCATTAGAGGCTATCCAAATAGATACATGAGCTTACTAATTGATAGGTAGAGTTTGATGAGAAGAGGAAGATTTTACTAACCTTTTTGTGAGACCTTGTATTGTCTTTAGCCCTAGATGGCTCCCCAACATCAAAAGTTGATGTACTATATTGATTCTATTGTTTTGCTATTGTAAGTCTATTAAGTACTGGAACAGAACCATTGGGAGTTATTGTAGGTTTTAATTTCTAATTGAATAGGGTGAATGCAACAATCAACTGATCAAGCTTTGAATCCATATTGTGATTAAGTCATTGAATCCCTTCATTCATGTGCTTAATGTTATATGACATCTCTTTATATTCATTGGAAACTTGAGTTTCAACCATTTACTCACTGGCATTGGGAGCCACATAGGAACCTCTTTCTCTCTTAGGAGCACTCATATCAAAACCATCTTGACCATGGTTTAGAGCCTCAAGAGAAGGACTATGATCTTCATAATATGCTTGTGATTCATCATTTATATTTTCCCATGATACAACAATGTTGTTTTGAAGGCTTTCTTGGCCAACCTAAATAGGTTTGTCTTAAAATACATTGTGCCTTTCAAAAGTACCTTGGGACTAAGACTAAATAATGTTGACTACTTTCTAGGTACCATTGATTATTCTTTAAGTTTTCTAGTAATCTAACTATATTATTGACCAACTTAAATGTATGGGAAATAATAACCATTTTAAATGTTCTGTTTGACTTGTAATTTTGATTAAGAAATTTGGCTACACACATACACGTACGTGTGTGTGTGTGTGTGTGTGTGTGTGTGTGTGTGTGTGTGTGTGTGTGTGTGTGTGTGTGTGTGTGTGTGTGTGTGTGTGTGTGTGTGTGTGTGTGTGTGTGTGTGTGTGTGTGTGTGTGTGTGTGTGTGTGTGTGTGTGTGTGTGTGTGTGTGTGTGTGTGTGTGTGTGTGTGTGTGTGTGTGTGTGTGTGTGTGTGTGTGTGTGTGTGTGTGTGTGTGTGTGGACATTCTTTTACATGCATCAGAAACATATCATAGAAGGAGGCACACATCAAGTTTTAGTTATACTCTACTTCAAATACAATTGGCACCAAAAGAGATTCAATTAAAGGTGCCATTGTCACAAATAAAAATCCAAACTATCAATACTATACTAGTTACTAAAATACCTCTTAGTCCTAAATCAACTCAGTACTTAGGCTTTCTGAATTCCTATACAATGTCTTTCTAGTCTATTGCCTCCATAAATGCCCTTTGCATGTTTTCTAGCTACCTTTATCTTGTCGATTTCACCTTGTCATGCTTTGAGTTGCATTAATATAAGTTAAAGTATGATATAGTCTACATTACAATGATACAATTTGCATCAAAAGAGACTTAGTTAAATGCACCTTTGCCACAAACAGGAATCCAAACTATCAATACTATATCAATTACTAAAATACGTTTTAGTCCTAAATTGACTCACTGTTTAGGCTTTCTGAACTCCTATATAATGGCTTTCTAGTCTATTGCCTCCATAAATTGCCATTTGCATGTTTTCTAGCTACCTTTATCTTGTCAATTTCACCTTGTCATGCTTTGAGTTACATTGATATAAGTCAAAGTATGATCCACATTTTCATTCCCTTGAATCATTTTGAGTCTTTTACTCCTTCAACTTTATCATGTGTGTTGATTTTTTCTGGGACCATCTAATTGAGCTGTTTTTTCTTCCATAGTTTTCCTTAATATAGTCTCTAGCTTGTATAACTATGAACAATGTTAACCACCTTCTATTTTCTCTTGTGTTTCTTGATGACGTTCCTAAGGGACACCTCCTAAAAATGTGCATGCAATGCAAACTTCATTTGCAATGTAGCTTCATCAACTAGTGCAAAGAAAAGGTTTGCCATTTCCTACTTGTTTGCCCCCTTCCTCATTTTGACTTCCATTTATATCTCTTCTTGCACTTCACTTGTCATTTCCTTGACTTCATGTTTAATCTTCTTACTACTAGTAGCCACCTATATTTCCATATTTCCTCTAGCTCCACAAAGCATACAAGCACCATGGACTTCACTTGTCATTTTCTTGACTTCATGTTCAATCTTCTTACTACTAGTAGCCACCTATATTGCCATATTTCCTCTAGCTTCACAAAGCATACAAGCACCCTAGAAAGAAAATTGTTCAAAACCACATGCTTTTCTTTCAAGTTGCAAACTTGCTAACGCATAAATTCCTCCCATGGGCTAAACTATTGATTTGGCTACAAGTTGATGACATAGATTAGAAAATGTGCAATACTTGTGCCCCAACCAACCTTTATGCAAGGGGAGATATAATGTGGAACTCCTAATTAGAATATACTATTAAAGGTAGAGATGCCCAAAATGCAACTGAAATGTTGTTATTGCACATGGAGTTGAACAATGTTGGCTTGTTAGATTGGAATGTGTTGTGATTCTTTGTGATTAGAGATTATCTCTAGACAAACTGGCTATGATGGAAGAAGGAAAGAGCTGCAGTTACAATTGTCTATTAGTGAAGTGACTATGACAAATCTTACTATTATATTATTTTCGCCATAGGTTCAAAAAGCCCCAAACCTCCAGAGGGCTTCCCGAACCTACCTCCTTTTTCAAACCTCCCTTTTTAATCAAAGCCCCCTCCCCTCCCCTCTTTCTCATGTGTAATCTCTCATTTTCTCTTCCCCCTCCCTTTTTTCATTAAAGCCTCTCCCCCTCACCTCCATTTTTAAAATTAAAACCCCCTCCCCTCTCTCTCACTTATAATCTCTCTCTTTCTTTTCCCCCTCTCCTTTTTAATAAAATTCCTCCCCCTTCCACTCTCTCTCTCTCATGTGTAGGGCCTAGGTTCTCTCTCTCTCTCTCTCTCTCTCTCTCTCTCTCTCTCTCTCTCTCTCTCTCTCTCATAGTTAGATTAAACTTTTTTTAATTAAAATAAGGAGAGAGAGAGAGAGAGAGAGAGAAATATACAAAGAGCAAAAAAGAAAAAAGAGAGGGAGGGAGAGAGAGGGGGGAAACAAAGAGAAACAATTTTAGAGAGAAGAAATATAAAATTTAAGAGAGAGAGAGAGAGAGAGAGAGAGAAAGAGAGAGAGGAAAAGAAAAAAGGAAAAGAAAGGAGAGAGAGGGGAGAGAGACAGAGAGAAGAAAAGGAGAGAGAGAAAATAAGGAGAAGAGAGAGAATTTGAACACATAGAGAGAATTATAGAGGGAGGAAAGATAAAATTTATCTTAACAATGTATTTATTGGTTTCTACAAGACTCCATAGAGCGTGATAGTTAGATTGTAAGCAAGAGGAGGGCCTCGAGATATTGGTTGGGTGGGCAAAATATTCCCATAAATATCAATGCACTCTAAGCTTACTCTCCTCATCCTCGTTATCATTGTGTGTTTACTTTTCTTTAAACATTGGTTTCTAATCTTTATGTACACTTAAAAGTTTGGAATTGAAAATATCAATGCACTCTAAGCTTACTCTCCTCGTCATCTTTATCATTGTGTGTTTACTTTTCTTTAAATATTGGTTTCTAATCTTTATGTACACTTGATAAAAGTTTGGAATTGAAAATAATAAGTAGTGATAACCCTAAAAGGCTCTTCAATTAAAGAAAATGTAATCACAAGGGCCCACATATATGATGCATTTTGGGAAAAGAGCAGTCATAGTACTTCTACTAGGAATCTTCATAAAGAAAGAAACCATGGAATGAACCATAAAGTATTAATGGGCATTTTTTGAAGCATGGAAGTATATCCTAAGACTTGGGAGAGAATTTCAAACTCGACCTAATAAAAATAAGCACAAACTTTCTAGCCAAGTTTAAGGTTTCTAGCTTAGGCTAGCGCACATGTTTTTATGGGCACATATTTTGTGAGAGCATAAATGAGTATTCTATTTACATGTACCAATATATTCTAGCACATGTTTTCATGCATTATGTGAGCCATACATGGTTATGTATGCATGCATATGTTTGCATGCACATCAATATGCCTAAATACTTATGTATACCCATGCATCATGCATGTAAATAGCTAGTAAGACATAAATATAATATTACAACTTTTATTTAGGTACATTCAAAATCGTAAGTATAAACATGTTATGATATACAGCAATAAGCATTTGTAAAGGAGTAGGAGAATAAACTTTAATAAATACAAGCTCATAAAATTTTCTTATTTTTATTGAACCCAAAGTGATCGATGCAGCCAAAATTTATAACCCATAGATATGCCATAGTGAGATGGTCTTGCACCTTCACAAGTATGGAGAGAGAGAGAGAGAGAGAGAGAGAGAGAGAGAGAGAGAGAGAGAGAGAGAGAGAGAGAGAGAGAGAGAGAGAGAGAGAGAGAGAGAGATCATAAAGATGTGAAAAAATCAGTATACAAATGCTTAAGCATTGAGAAAAAAAAAATCTAGGTAATTTTTTTAAAGATAACCTTGATTGTAAACCGGTAGACAACAAGGGTAGACATCATAGCATTGGTTGTTTTTTGTAAGCTCATAGGAACCAGTATACACATCGCACATCTAAATATGAAGGCTCAACACATACAATTAACAATAATTTTCAAATTATTAGAAGCTTCCCATCCAAATCATAATATCACTAATTTTCTCCTTGGTTAAGGGTGAGCAAGCCTTACAAGTAAACAATTGAACATCATACCATAATGCCATTACCTTCGTACTCTCGCAAAGTAGAACAATATATATCCATTCTCATGACCTTGATTAAAAGTGCTAGAGGCATTACACAAAGTCCCTCTAACATAATAGGACATTCTCATATGAAAAAGATTTTATCGCTCAAAGTAAATTTTGGCAACTTTATAAGATGACATTAAAATTTTAGCATTGTGTTGGGATGAGATCATGCTATCTTTTTGGGCAATGTACACTCTTTGACAGTCAAATTGAATAACGTTGAGTTAATCACGATTCATTAATTCACATGAAGGCTCTCTTTTTTATCTGATGAATTTCACATTCTTCCTTTGATTTTATGTCTTGCCTTTAGATTATAACCATTTTGAAGCCAAAAACCTTTTTTTTTTCTCGATTGCTATATTATTGACACAAACTTAAACAATAGTTAGTATGTACACTTATGTCATTATGAACACCCAAAGTGGAATGTAGTACATGCCATGCGTTTAGCATTTCTAGGAGTCTTTTGACTTGAAGATCTCTCTCTCTCTCTCTCTCTCTCTCTCTCTCTCTCTCTCTCTCTCTCTCTCTCTCTATATATATATATATATATATATATATATATATAATCCCTCCCTAATAGACATGTGCATTCACAATGAATTTTTGCATTTGGTAGCATATTGTTGCAATTTCATTATCCTCAGTGCACACAAACTAGGGTAAAAGACACCAATCTTGGCAAGCAAAGACTATGAACATTAACATCTTATAATATTAAATTCAAAGTTTTATAGGCAAATGGCACAATTCTCAAGTTGGAAGGCCTTGTTGATAGCTCTCAAACCTTTGAGAAATCTCTTACAAGAGTCTTTTATACATAAATGTAGAGCATTAGAAAGGTGTGCTCTTCAGTAAGATATGTACATATTGGATAATACGGATATTCAAGCATTAGTGAAAATCTATATTCCGAAAGATGTTCATATTGAATATGAAGGGAACATAATAGCTGTATTAAGAACACAACAATGGCCACCACGAGAGCCGTTCTTAGTTTCAAGATACATACACAACGGAGAATTCAAATATTGACCTTGTCAAATGATTTCTTTTTGCACAAGGATAACTCGCCAAGGCTTCAAGTGTCATATGAATGCAAACCTGTCTAAGGCATAAATAAAGGCTCAAACAACCACCCCTCTTTATCTCAATTCTACAAAGGTTTACGTTCCCTCGAGTGCAATAAGTGCTCATCTCACATTTAAAAATACGTTGTAATGCGTCGAAAACAAAGACCTTCAGCGTCTGTGCTCGTTTTTGGATATACCGATTTTAGTTGCATATAATAAATACGGGAATCTCACCGGCGTTCTGGCAAGAGTAAGGCTATTACTTGATGCTTCCTCCATTCGCATAAGATGGCAAGAGTAAGGCTATTACGTTAACGTTGTCCGACTGGATATTCTTAAATATTCGTCATATTGGATGGTCACTCCTTGACAAGCCGATGTCGTGGAGTCTAATTCACATTTGTCACGTGGAGTGCCGTCGATTTCTGATGCTCTGCTTTGCTTGAAGACTTCATTGGTGGCTCTAATTTTAGATGTTAAAAGTTTTACCTTTAGTCTATGATTCTTCGATTCAATGCCAACAGTATTGAAATAACTGGTGTTACTATTGAGATTTAAACACATCCTGGCTATATTACAGTCCAAGCCTTCAATTTTCAATCTACATTCTCCGCTTGGGTCAGATTGATAAAACATTAGTTGTAAGAAGTAACAAGATTCTAGGGTTCCCTGGCCAATTATTCAAGTTAGGTTTCAAGTCCTGCAATCCTCCTTGAGTTCAGCATGGCCATTGAAAATTTCCTCCCACCTGATTCCATCGCTCGCTTTATATACCCTGGCTTCCATGATCCTTCGACTTCTAATAATCATCATCTCAGGTCTCTCCCCAGTCTGCTATACCTTTTAAAGCAGTAACAATCATGAAGATTCTAGAGTGCCATTCAGGGATTCTCCAACCCATTATTCAAATTAAATCCAAGTCCTTTGATCCGTCTTAAGTGCAGCATAACAATAAAAAATTTGCTATGCTGTAAGGCCTTCTCCAACTTGCAAGCTCCAGCATCATGTCTGTTTCCATTCCAAATGACTTCATGGTTTCGACAGTTACTACTGTCCCACCCCCGTGTCTTGTTCATGCTGCAATAATCTTAAGTTTTGAATCATTCCTAGTCATTACCATGTGTCATGACAAGAGGCAAATGAAACATTCTGTGAAAAAACAGTTGAAACAGTAAGTAGGTGAGATAGTAGCCAGTTGAGACAGTGGACACTGCCGGGAAGAGAGTCCACACTGTATTCAAAAAACAGTCAGACAGTGTCTTGTACAGTCATCTCCAAACTCTCAAAAATTGAAGAGATATACATAACAACCCCCACAAACCAACTGAAGGAAAAATGAAAAGGGGAGTGCTGTCTCAAAATATATGTTTTACCTAGATGTAAAACATAGAACCCTTGATCCGCTGGTGGAGTTCTGGCAGAGGCCGCAATACTGCCCTTCCCCTCGAGAATCCTGACCTTGCACTTCCTCCCATGCTGCTAGCTGCATCATGCTGTGAACTGTAATCGGAGCCACCACCACTGCTGATCCAAAGGCGAGCCCTTGTGGCTGCAAGATGTGCATAATAGCATGGTGGAACTACACGTGACAATGACACATCACGACATGCTTCAACATTGTTTTAGTAGTGGAAACAGTAAAAGGGCAGACAAAATCAGAGAAACTTACCAATTGAGACTGCCCGAGTGCAGCGCGCGTACCTGCAACCACAGTCATTCCATTTGTAAACATCTACATGCAAACCTAATTTAGAAGGGGGAGGAAAAACTGCAACGCCTATAGAGATACACTACTCACGTGAAGCATAAATCATTTGTCAGACGCTGAATTTGATCAACATTAAAATTATTCTCATCCCTTAAGACATGGTAGTGAGCCGGTCTGCTGGTGCCCTACAAAATAACCCCAAAACCGAGATGAATCACCCCAAACTACTCTTGTCACACAGACATATTACCAAACAACCAAGTTTGTACCTTGATACCAAAATGGCTACAAAGAAAGAAGTCAAATTGACTGGGATGGCAGATGCCCGAGTCCACAATTGTACCTATATAGAACACAAATTCATTCAACCTCTCTCTCTCTCTCTCTCTCATAATTATATTAACTGCATGAGAAGTACTAGAGTCACGGAAGAGAAGAAGAAGAAACTGTCATATGCCAAGAAGCTAAATACTCCGTAAGGAGAAGGCCAGCATGCTGAATAAGATCCAACTTCTAGTGAAGAAAACTCTTAAGCTTAGCAATGACTTTGAACCCCAAAAGGGGAATCGAAGATGAATGCATTCCAAGTGACCCAATTGTGCCAACAGCCCTAGAATCTCAGGAAATGAAACAAGATCTTCATGTGTGGCTACATGGGGGTAAGATAATTCACCTTGCCAAAGACCCAATATGATGGGCACATCAAAGGCCTGCCCACAGCTCTCTAGATGTCAGGTAGGAGGGACCATGTTTTCCTAGCAAACAATTGCCACTCGAAATATGGCGCTTGAAGAGTGCCAAGAAAAGGGACAAGCCACCTATCAGCATTCTCCAGATAATAACTTCGCATTTGAATAGTCTTGTTGAGCCACCCTTCCAAGAAAGATAGTTTCCACCACACCTTGGATTTGTATAGTCCCCAAACAACATTGGCTTTGGTCACCAACCAATGGCACTCTCTAATCAAAGGTGATATATCCGGTTAATCAAAGCACCCTCCAAGCTCAGTCCACCCACAAGGTCCCAATCCTACCAAGCATGATATGGATCCAATGTGGGGAAGGGTTGTCAATCATGCAACTACATCAACATTCTGCCTCATAGAGTATGGTATCCACAAGGGATCCAAAAAATCCATCTGATTGTGGGAAAAGAAATCAACAAGAAATACCAGCATGCACTGAATCCTTTTTCCACAACATGAAGCCGCATATGCCTAAAAAGATCATCCAAAATAGTTGGAGTCCAGGGCAAAAGCAACAAAAAATACGTTAAGCGTGGGCAACATAATAGTTTGTGCCACTTTGAGACACACATGAAATGGCTAGGCCTGGGATTTCCAATAATCAAACTTTACTTTCAACTTTTGGAAGATCCATTGCAACAAGTGTGGAACCAATGACTCTGTGAGAGAGAGAGAGAGAGAGAGAGAGAGAGAGAGAGAGACTATGTTCCAAATTGAAAACTCATAGACTAGACAAAAGCACCCAAAAGTGAAATGGATCCTCAATAGGAAAATGTGTCCTCGACTAATCAAGGACAATCATGCTCGATCATGATCAATCTCCTCTATTGGAACTTGAAAGAACCCAAAGGTGGAACTGATCCTCAACTCCTATTTACAATAGTAATAGAAAAAAGTAGAAGATATGCGTTAATGTAGAGCATGTCCTTACCCAATCTAGGACAATCACATCCAATCATGACCAATCTCCACTTAATTCTGCACAACCATGAATACTTGAGTCTTCCCTACTCGAACCATTTGCTCACACTTAATGTCCTTCCACTTTCATGATCTCGCCATTGACATTTTTTTTTTGCAAATAAAGTGTGGCTAATTATATTACTTCAAAAAAAAAAACCTGAATACAAGGAAGTGCTCATGCTCAACAAACTAGCTGGAGCTGGTGCAAGCCTCTCAGGACGGTTTTGGGGGTATGGGGGCAAGAAGCCATGGAGGGGGGGAGTATCGCCATCTAGGGCTGCCTGCCTGCATCACGAAAAACAGGTCCTGGCTGCCCCAAGTGTGCATGAAATGACAACGGAGCTCCTAACGTGAGACCTGGACTCGCCCTGCACCTGGTCCCATCGGCTGCAGAGGGAGTGGATGATGGAGGTCCAGAGCTTGCTAAGGTTGCCTATACTGAAAGCCTGTGGGCTCCATTACCTGGCGGATGGGTAGAGCATCCAAACCGACCACTACGCACAACTGTGCCTCAATAAGGAATATCGTGTCCTGCATCCCAGCCTCATACAAAAGGTGACGGCCCTAGCTGACTGCCTGCCAACAGGAAGCTGCCCATGAGATACATCCAAGGCTGGGTGGTATATGGCGGAGGATGCAGCATGCTCCTCTCCACACAAGCTGCGCCGCCTCAACAACCAAACGCAATGCTTTGGGGTTTCGAGAGGCTGTTGTGCGCAGCACTTACAACCTCCCTCCTTTTACATATGGGCTAGCCAACTTCCCACCGCCAAGCCTCCATGTGCCACCAGCCATAAGAAATAAGATACCCTCCTCGACCTCCAACTATCCCATAGGTGGCGCCAAAAGGTCCGTCGGAAAGCGTCTAAATCGCTGTGCTCCGCCCAGTGCCTACTACATGACAGCACCCAATTCATGTCCTCCTACATCAGTATGTGTCTACCAATCCTGGCTGTGTACTCCAGGAACCTCCATGACTTCCTCGCCACCGCAATGGTTGGCCATAGTCACTCTCCCAGATCCCACTTCAGCTCATCAAGTGGCATGCCCTCCCAGATCCAGAGGCGTAAGGGTCCAGCCGACATCTCTTCCCCTAAAGGCCAATCACCTGAATCCTCGTCCATGAAAGGACAGATATCCCCTCAGGCTGCAACCCTCTGTCAAGGGCCAGACGCCCCCCCTTCTCCACGGTGGTGAAGGTCCCATGTGGAGCGCTTCCAACTCTACCTACCACATGTAGGGGGATACCTATTGGTGAAAACCTAGCGGCCCATACCTCCCCAGGCTCTACCGGCTCTTATATCGGGGGAGCAAGCCACTCCGAAGGTATTGCATGTCTATCTCCCTTCTCCTCAACTCAACTCCTCTCTGGCATCCTGATACTTGCTGTAGCACCTCCTCATCCACCATCCTGTACACCACCAGCCATGTATCGATGGTACGAGCCGGGCCGGCCTCCCAACCTGCCCATTGGATGTGGGGACACTCACCTATCTGTGCCCCATCCCGATATCGAAACTAGGGGTTCTAGATCACCAGTTGACGGTCTATCTCCTCCTTGCAACCTGAGGGGCTTTGGATTAGGGCCTTATGGAAGCCCTGCCACACAGAGCAAGCTGCGAAGGAATGGGGGTTCGAGAGGGTGGGGGGTGATCTGGGCTATCGTGAACATCCATCTCAGGGACGACCTCCACTCACAACCAAGTCTCGGTCTACAATCCTAAATACCCTCCTGCAATAGGACCTTCCAAGTCTACCCTCCTTGTATGAGGCCGCGGACTACTACTAGATTGCCCAAGAGGGCCATACTCTGATACTCTGGGTCTATGATCCCAAGTCCTCCCTCTAAATGATGCCAGATGATGGTCGCCCATGCCATCTTGGCCCAAGAATCCCTGGAACAGTCTCACCTAGACCAAAGGAAGTTCCACACTAGACGGCGAAGCTGAACTACACAAGATGAGGAGAAGCACCAACACGAGGCGATGTACCAATCCGTCGCTAGGAGGACCTGGTTAACTACCAGGGCTCAGCCTGCTAGGGAGAGGCGAGCAGTACTCCAGTAGGTCATCTTCCTCCGAATAGAGTCAAGGACTAGAAGAAACTGTTGGGCGGGAGTGATGTCGAGTCCCACCTCGAACCCTAGGTAATGGACAGTCTGCTGCCCTCTGCTCACCTATCTAAATCCCAGATGAACGCTCCACTCCACGCTAGAGTCCAAGCCTGTAAGGAATCCAACTAACTTTCACCGGTTGATTTTCACTCCCACTACAATACAGAACACCTCAAGAGCCAGTCTCACTCTCTCCAACATCAACTCATCTTCCTCTATGTAGAGTGTTGTATCATCTACATACTCTTAGTCAAACAACTCCGTCTCCTCTCTCACTGGAAGTCGGATGCCGCGTAACCTGCTCACACGTGACCTGAGAAAGTGAGACATGGCCTTTACAAAGAGTAAGTACAAGTACATGACCAAGGGGCAGCCCTGCCGGACCGATCTCTCAAGTCGAAACTCCTCCCCTCGCCTATCACCTATGAGAATCCTGCAAGTAGCTGATCTGTAAAGTGCGGAGACCCCGCGGATCCATGCCTAGGGAAAGCCCAACCTCACCATGGTGCCCTCCAAGAAATCCCAGTCCACCCTATCATAGCCTTTCTCAAAGTCCAGGAGTGGTACGGCAAGTCCCTGCCCACTATGCTAAGCCCACTCAGTCACCTTAAAGAAGGTAAATACATTGTCTAGGATGCTCCTATCTTGGACAAAGCTTGTCTGTGTGTCATGAATGATGTCTGGAAGCACAGGGAGGAGTCACCTACCAATCATCTTTGCCAGTGCCTTATAGGCCACTGACAATAGGTGATCAGTCTCCACTGGGAAAGCTTCAACCGGTCCACCCCTTTGGGGAGAAGATTGATGAGGCCTGTCGAAAGACTCCTTGGCATTTGTCCTAAAGCGAAAATCTCTAGGAAGGCCATCAGTAAGGGGTCCTTCACCACCTCTCAATAGGTAGTGAAGAAGGCCTTAGAAGGCCATCCTCTCCCGGGCATTTGTGCCCATCTTGTGTATGGAAAGCCTCCTCTACTTCCTTCTCTATGAAGAGGAATAGGAGGGAGCATCCCATCTCCTCTGTAATGAGGGACGGGATATGATCCCAGACCTGCTATCTACATCACTGTCCTCTACTTGAGGCTCTCTCCTGCTAGAAAAGGTGTCTGTAGTAGTCGATGGCAATCTCCATCACCTTGTCTCGACTAGGAGTCCTCCCATATTGATCCCGAAGCCTACGTATCTACTTTCCTGAGATGTGGAGCTGGTGCACCTAGAAAAACTTTATGCACATCGTGTCCCCCTTCCATACCCAAAAGGCTGCAAAGGTGTGGAATGAGAACTCCGAGCGTCTGTTCTCTAAGCCGGCAATGGCTGCTCGCGAGCGCACCTCCTGTGCATGGAGGGTAGGATCCCCTAGTGCCTCTTGTAATAATCTCTACATGGCTGCAAGGTCCCGCCAAAGTGCTCTCTCCTCCTCCGAGCTCTGTTGTCTGGCCTATAGAGCTACCTTCTAGCAGATACTGCTCAACTCGACTAGGACCTTTGCAACCTCCTTTGCAATCCTGTTCCTCCTACCCCACTCCCTGGTCCAAATCTGCTTAATCTATCTCTTCTCCTCCTCCCTCTTATAGATTGCGTCAGGGATCTGACAGGATCGTATGTCTAGGCAAATGTCGGGGGATCAAGTGTCGGGAGAACCGGGCAATGATCGGACAACAAGGTGCTCGCCAACTGCCCAACTTGGCCTCCACGAGAGCATCCCCACTCTCCCACATTGAACATGTCCAACCGCTCTAGCAAGCCTCCACCTAGCCGCCTGTATCCCCAAGAGAAGTCCAACAACCTCTCCCTCTTGTGAAAGGCAAGGTCTCTCCAAACATCACGTGCTCCTACTTCTAGTAGAAAGGTCTCCCATGCCTACTACTGCCCTAGTAGTTTTTGCCTCTACCCTGCTGGTCCTCTCAAGCCTCCAGGTTGTTGAAGCCTCCTTCAACAATCCAAGAGTCCAACTTTGGGAGTCCTAATGCGATTTCCACCGAGAACCTACTGCATGTCCTAACCTCAGTAGGGGCATAGACATTGAGGACTCCAAGGCACAAGTCTCCAATATCCAATCCGATCCATAGAAGCCTCCTTATCACTATCTTTCCGTGGTCTCGTACACAAGCGGTGAGACTCGGGCCAATAGAGGTGCATACGCCTTCACTCCTACCGTGGGCACCGATGGCGTGCTCCCAGTAAGTGTATGAACTGCCCGAGAGTACCTTCCCTACATGTTGAGCCTGGCAGTGAGATTATGCTCCTATAGAAGTAAGATGTCGATCCTCCAACAAGGACAGGCTACAACTCCTGCTGAACAATCAACTTCCTGGAACCACGTGCCTTACTACAGTCAAGGTTGTTCACATTCCAGGATGCAAGGTATAAACTCATAGGGAAACTTGTAACTCATAGTACGGGGGAGTTTCCGAAATAGGGAAAACGGAAACGGAAAAATCCAAAGTTTCCAAGTTTTGGCCAAATTTTAGAAACGGAGAAACGGCGTTTCGGGTTGTACACAAAAAAAAAAACAGTAATATGTGGGTATGTAAAATTTAAATATATCAATGCCTACAACAACATGTATTCAAATTTCATACAAAAATTTTAAGTCTTCATGTCATATGATTGAAACCATGATTCATTACAAATTTCATGAGTCACGACTCCCGAGTAAAGATTGAGGAGTCAAGACTAAGGACTTAATGGTTGAAACTTAAGAGAGCTTAACACAATTAAGACTCAATTTTCAAAACATAAGGCAACAAAATGAATTAGAATTTATAATTCATGAATAATCTATGATCTAAAAAATGAAGACTGGCATTAAGAACAATGGAACAAGAATCAAGATGCATAAAAAATGGGATCAAGATACAATGATAGTAGCTATGTCATATGAATAATCTATCAAAACTTCAAAGTCCAATGAGGCTATCAATATTAACATCAATGAACAACCGAGAACTCTAGTCTGGACTCTGCGCTGCTAAACTGACTCTTGTATATCACGAGTCATCCGAACTCTGAGGATCTGAGTACCATCTCCTAGTCCGACTCCAAGGGCCCTGATCGAGAAGTTGATGAAGCAGCCTCAGCCTGATCCTCAGACACAGGCTCTAACTCTACCTGTGATGCACAACTACGTGCAGCCCTCACTCTAACCCTCCTCTGTGCACGAGTCTCATGCACCGGTGTCAATAGCTCCTCATAGAGCATGGAGTAGATATCTCGCTCCTCCTATGGTATCTACGGAATGTCACGCATCTTCTCTATATCAATATTATCAACATTCACCTATAAAGGTGAACGAGACAAAGATATATTATATGAGAGGAGATTCAATATGTTCAATGTTCACACATATCACAATTTACAATCTAACTTCCAAGCAAATTAGCAATGTCAAGTGTCAAGGACTCAAGGTTAAAAAGTTACTTTTACATAATACTAATCATTACCAATTTACCTGTGAAGGCTCAAGGGACAGAGCGGTCCTCTCAAGAAGATGGAGATTGCAATGGCAAAACACTAAACGCTCCAACTAGGCAATTATGAGCTTGTTTTTCTTTTTGGTGTGGAAGAGGCCCATGTGCTCTAGTTTCTCTCAGCAGGCCCTGAACTACAATCTTGCGAGAGTACCCAAGTGGCAATACGTTTCTATTCAAATTTAAGAGCAAATAATCAAGATTCAAAATATAAAGTCACCAATCACATACCAAAGTAGGAGCAAAATTGCCGTATTTCTTCCACCAAGAGACAGGCTGAAGCTCTGTCTCTCGAAGCCTTGGCCAAAATGAATAGAATGATTGCAGAAAATCAATAAAGCATCCTCTACTCTTCTCATCATATCTATATCATCCCCTTTGAGATGCCTCATGTACTCCATGAAGCCCTCCTCTAACTCCTTGCTAGTGTACTGCTCCTCGATACGCCAAAGGGAATACAAGATAAATGCGACAACATGGATTGGTTAATGAAACAAATCCCATTGTGCATTTTACACTGCACGAATCTCATCAACCCTATAGATAAAATAAGTTAAAAACTTAGAAGTTAGAATAATGATCAATCATCAAGGAGTTGTTAATATCAAATAATTACATGTATAAAAATTAAACAAAAACTTACTTGTCTTGGAGCAACAAGCTGTTACGAAGCAAGGCCTTGCTAATTTTATCCATATACTCATACAGAAGCCCTAAAGTACTCCCCTCCATATCAGTGATGTGCAATACAGTGTAAATGGAAGTGAGATTTTTCACCAATGCCTCTGCCTCAACCCACCAACTCTCATTTAAAATATTGTGCCTAAAAGCAAGAGCCTTTGGAGACTCTCTCTCACTTCATGTGAGTCATTCCTGGCATGCAATGATCCGTATCAAATTTGGACAGGGACCTATATGAACCTCTCCAATACAATAAACATATAAGCAAATCTAGTGGTGGAGGGCTTCAATAGCTCAAGTGTACTATTGGCTCGAAACATTTTTATGACGGATGGTCTCTTTTTCACAAATCTTACCATGTTCGCTACCGTCTTGAAAATGTCATCTATCCAAGATATTTGCCCAACATCTTCAATAAGCAAAACAAGGCGATGGGAAACACATGGATTCCATACTATGCTAGGAAACTCCTCCTCAAGCATACATTCCATAGACACATAATTGCTTTCATTATCTGTCACCACTTGCACCATAAAACATTGTAAATATTCTTTCAACATATTTGACTATCCATCGCATAATATTGTGCATCCATATTTCACCCATGCCTTCTTCAAGGGCTCCAATTTAGACTTCTATGGATGATTCTCCTTTTGAAGCTCTCTCGTGCGAAATGCATCTATGAATAGATCTTCCCACTCACACCCTATACGACGAAGAAGAAGAAGAAGATTCAAGAAGAAGAAAGAAGAAGAAGAAGAAGAAAAAGTCTTAAGAAGAAGGAGAAGAAGAAGAGCTTAGAGAAAGAGAAAGAGGAGAAAAAATGGAAAAAGGAGGCGGGAGCTGCAGGTCCGAGGAGGAGAAGGCGAGAGCTTTAGGTAAGCCGCATGCATGAGTCCGGAATCGGGAAGGAGAACGAGTTTCGGTCCTAGATAACCACTCAAAACGGGCCGCAGGATCGCAAAATAGCGATCTCCCTTTGTCCCAGTCCAAAACGGCCAGTCCGTTTCGGCACTGTCGAAAAGCCTTTTCAGGGTACACTGCTGTGACTGACCGAACAGGCATCTGTTCGATGTGGAAGCTGCTAACAGAAAAGAGGAACTATGAGGCATATGTATTCGTTTCGCTGCCGGCCTGAATGGTGAACTGCATTCTCCTATGGTAGCCCTCGGAACCATGGGGATGATGGATGCACCTAGTGGAACCACCAAAGCATTCAACCACACTGAGAGGCGAGACTCTGTACACTGGTAGAAACGGGTTGCCTATCCCAAGGCCCACTCTACCACATCAATCGGTGATCACCATTGCGGAGGGGCTCGAAAGATAATGCTTAGATGAGGAACCTCCGCCCCAACACACCAGTTAATGTCCATCATGCAAGCTGGCCACCTTCTCCCATCCACTAGCAGATGTGATTTGCCACCTAGCTCTTCGCCTTCTCTATCCGAGTCGTCGTCCACTCTTCAGTATGAGAGGTCTGAAGAAAGAAGGCGTAGTTTGGTCCATCCAGTGGTGCTAGTAGATGGACTTTGTAACCGGCCTGTTCTCTGGAAAGGGCGGTAGTGTGCAACCATAATATATAAATGCTTTCACCCAATTCACAGTCGCCCACTTTACCTGAACTTAAAGACACACAATCAAGAAGACATACAGGAAGCTAGAATGCTCTTGTTGTGACATAGACACCCTGTTGGCCCCTAAGTGAGGCGCCCCTTGCGGTATTTCTTTATTTTTAAAAAGAGAGAAAGTACAATGGGCTGTCTTTCACCTATTCTAGGTGAAATTTGGCAGCATAACAGTACAATTACTGACCCAAAACAAGTTGACCAGGAGGGGAAACTCTGCCCAAGTCTGAAACTTCTGGTCGGAGTGCAGAATTGACCATTTCAGCCTGCTGTAATTACTGGTTCAGACTTGTTTTGAAATCTGATTTCAGCTCATACTATTCCTTGTACTGTTCTCCAACATCCGTGCCAAGTGCCCCTTGATTCTGACATCAATTGGGCTCTGAAATAACCTCTGAATAGTCCAGAATCAATACTGATTTAGTGCTGTTTCAGACACTTGCTTTGGTGAGGTTACCACCCTCACCTGTCCCTGCTGGGGGCAGCCAACAACTACTCCTGTTCCTGGAGAAAGGAGGCTCTTGCCTCATGCAAAAACAGCATATTCCCACACAACTGTACATAAATCAGAAGAAAAGCCCTTGATTCTGAAGCATAACCATACTGTCAGAGAGAGAGAGAGTAGGGAGCAATTTCAACCCCTTTGTGCATCATAGTCAAGCAAGGTAGGCAAGCTCTCAATCCTTCTCCATCAGCCACTGTTCCACCTCTTCAAATGAGCCTCCAAAGACCCAAAAAACTGCACGCCAGCCCCTCTTTAAAGAGGTAAGTGCACAAATTTGTGCCAAATGGCAGCATTGCAAGGTGCTTCCCGTTCTAGCCTTCCGGTCTAAAATTCTCCATCCTCGGTGCAAAATTTGACCTTAGCACAGACCAGAGGATTAATCCTCGTGCAAAAACGAAGATAATGACGCGAACAGATTCTAGGGTCCAAAAATAGTAACTCCCTAAATTTAAGGAGTTGCTTCCATTGCATCCCCACTAGTCTTCTGACCATCTTTGCAGACTATGGCTACATCCAAATTTCCAATGTAGCTCAACTGAAAGTGCATTTCCATTGATGACCCCACAGGGACTAATCTCTTGGAGATTTGTCCATCTTCACTTTGAACTAGTCTCTTCCAGGCTAGTTCTTCAATACACTTGTCCATATACACTTTCACAAGTCTCTTCCAGGCTTGTCAATCTAGAGTACCATCAGTCTCTTCCAAACTTGTACTGGACCTAAACTGTCTAGTCTTGACTCACTAGGCATTCCTGTCCGTTTCACATACTGGCCATGCAACTCAGGCGTTTAGATTTCAAGAGGGATCCTTCCAAAAAGAAAAACCAAATAAAGTATGTAATAAAGAAATCAACAAAAAAGGTAATAGTTGTCACAATCTTATGACATACCTCCCTCTCGAAATCGCAAACGTCCTCGTTTGCATGAATGTCATGCATGCTTCCAGCTAACCCAGTGAACTTACACTTGGCAGCACATGTACAACACATACATGCTATCAGTCAACATTGTGAACTGAACACACTGTTAACACATGTATGTTCTAACTATGAAACATGGCAGACTATCATCATGTGACTCCACATCACTCTTTCCAGATATAGTGGCCGGTACACCACAATGATATCCCCATAGTGGCAGATTCTCATGTGATGACTCCACATCACCCTAACTAGAGATCTAGTGGCCGGTACATCAAAATGATATCCCCACCGAGTCAATTCACAGAATACATGCCCGATCGAGTAACCATTGTTACAACATGTATTCAATTCAATAGAAGTAAAAATTGTATTCTTGCAAGCAATACTTACTTCTTTAGCACTGAGAAAACCATATGGATACAATAAGTGTTAACCTGTACAAAATCTGTTTCTGTACATAATTTCTTTCTTGAGCAATTGTCACTTTGAGAATCTATTTCAGCTTAGAGATACAAGGGGTCAAGGTAGATTGCAAGCGAAATGCTTCAAGGTAAAGTTCCAACACATTAGGTGACTCAGCAAGTTCACCTTCGTCCATCCACTTAACTAAATACCTTCTAACAACCTTGCCTTTCACTTTCCTTTCCTTGTGTGCCAGTACCTGTTCTGGAACAAGAATTTCATCAATTTCCTCAACTTCAAACTGTTCCTCAACTGGCATATCTTCTGGCACATCACCCACATAGGGTCTAAGAAAACTTACATGGAAAGCATTATGAATCTTCCAATTGTCAGGTAATTTCAGCCTATAGCTGACATCACTAATATTCTCTGTTACTTGAAAAGGCCCATAGTATCGCATACTAAGCTTAGTGAAAAGACTTTCCTTGCCTTTCCGCTTCTTTAAGCGCGCCTTTTCAAACCGCAACAGTACCCAATCACCAAGTGAAAACAACAATTCACGACGGTGATGATCAACAGCTTTCTTTTGCTTTGCCTGAGTCCTTTCAAGGGCATGCTTAACTTTCTGATACATTTCACCCATACTCTGCACATACTGATCTGCCTGAAAGATCTTATCCTTTGTATGCAAAATGGGAGGAACCTTTTTAACACCTTCAACAATTTCAAAAGGGGCTTTGCTTATTGACGAATGCACTGTATTATTGTATGCATACTCAACCAAAGGCAAATTCTGCTCCCACTTTGACTTGTGCTCTGACACATAGCACTTAAGCAGATCCAAGATAGTAGAATTTGCCTCTTCTGACTGTCCATCAGTCTGTGGATGAAATGACGATGAGAACTTAAGCATTGTGCCCATGTTCTCAAATATACCTCTCCAGAATAGACTTGTCATCCATGGATCACGGTCACTGACAATAGACTGAGGCATACCATGATACTTGAAAACATTGCACATAAACAAACGTGCCATCTGATCTGGTTTTATCTTCTTCCTGGCAGGAATGAAATGAGCCTATTTGCTAAACTTACAAATAATAGTCCATATCCCATCATTTCCTGTCTGTGTCCTTGGAAGATCAAAGATAAAATCCATAGCTATGCTTTCCCATGGTTTATCTAGAATAGGCAATGGCTGTAAAAGACCTGGTGCTTTTTGCCTGTCAAACTTGACCTTCTCACAAATCAAACACTGCCGCACAAAAGCATCCACGTCTCTTCTCAAAGTAGGCCAATAAAAGAATGTCTCTACTGCTTTGACTGTTGCATCAATACCACGATACCCTACATACGGTGGAGAATGACTCTCTGTCATAACTTTCCGTCTCAATGGCATAGTTACACATAGTCTACCATGCATCAACATGAAACCATCTTTGAGAAGATAATGCTCATGATGGTGTCCATTGACAAGCTGATCAAAGATCCTTGCAAAATCTTCATCATCAGCATACTATTCCTTCATATCATCAAGCTCATGATGATAAGGAATTGACACAGCTGAAATTTGTGGCTTCCTTGACAAAGCATCAGCCACAACATTCTTTTTGCCTTCCACGTGCACAATCTGAAAATGGAACATTGACAAAAAGTTTGCCCAATGTATATGCTTTTCTGATAGCTTAGTCTGAGTTAAGAAATAACGCAATGTCTAATGATCTGCCTGGACAACAAAATCTGCCCCAAGTAGATAGTGTTCCCAACAAGAAAGCGCATGAATCACAGCCAGTAATTCTTTCTCATAGACCTGCATAGTCTTCTCTGGCCCTCGCAGGATTCTGCTTTCATAAGCTACTACCCGACCATCTTGCATTAACACTGCACCAATACTATTGCCACAGGCATCACACTGGACAACAAATGACTTCCTAAGATCTGGCAAAATGATCACTAGACTAGAAGTCATCTTTTCTTTAAGAAGATTAAAAGCTGAAATCTCTTTCTATGTCCACTAGAAAGAGACTCCTTTCTTCTGTAAAGCATGTAAAGGTGAAGCAATCTCTGCAAAATTGCGAATGAACCTCCTCTAGTAAGAACACAAACCCAAGAAGCTTCTAACATCATGGCCATGTTCTAATTGCTTCAACCTTAGCAGGATCCATTCGGACACCATCCTTTGACTATGTGCCCCAGAAACTGGATTTCTTCCAAGAAGAACTCACTCTTCTTGCCATTGATAAGCAACCTATTTCTGCAAAGCTCATCAAAGACTGCTTTCAAGTGTTCTCTATGCTCCTGTTCATTCTTTGAAAAGACAATCATGTCATTAAAGAATGTATCAACAAACTGCCTGTATGGACGAAAAATCATGTCCATCATTCGATTAAACGTAGCAGGAGCATTAGTAAGTCCAAATGGCATTACCAAGAACTCATAGAGACCAAACGTGGTCCTAAATGCAGTCTTATGCACATCCTCTCACTTAATCTTGATCTGATGGTATCCACTCTTCAAATCTATCTTGCTGAAAATTGACGCTCCTTCCAAACGGTCAAAGATGTTGTCAATTATTGGAATGGGGAACCTGTTCTTAATGGTACTCTTGTTCAACGCTCGATAATCTATGCACATGCGCCAAGAGCCAACCTTCTTCTCCACTAAGAGCACTGGTGAGCAAAAGGGAGATGAACTTGGCTGAATCAGCCCTTTTCCTAACAGCTCATTCACCCGGCTCAATCTCTCTTTCTGTTGGGCTGCACTAACCCTATACGGAGGTCTATTTGGTGGGCTACTGCCTGGCACCAAATCTATCACATGATCCTCAGACCTCTCTGGTGGCAACTGTGATGGTAATGAGTCAGAAAAACAATCAGTGAACTGAGAAAAGAAAGCAGACCTGTCTCTATTTAACATAGAGAAATTTGACTCATCATTATCCTTCACATCACGTGCAAAAATCAAGTACGCAGAAAGATGATTCTTTATTACATATATAATGGCAGAAGCCGATACAACAGGTACAGACTCTCCTTTAAGCTTCACATCAAGCACATGAGTCTTTCTCTTATGTTCCAAAGTCAGTGTCTTGTTAAAGGCATCCAGCACACCATGCTTTCTGAACATCCATGGCATTCCCAACAAGACATCACAGCCTTCAAGTGGCATGATATAAAATTCTTCTCATCAACATAAGACTGTATATGAAGACCCAGCTTTCCAAGAATGGGTGTCACAGACTCTGAGTGGCCAGGACATGCCAACCCTGCCTCTGCTGTGTAGCCCATCTCATCTGCTCTGATGCCCAAAGTAGAAGCCAACTCTGGTAAGATAAAGTTTGCCTTAGCTCCAGGATCAAAGAAAATGAGTACATATTGATCCCTAACTTTACCCCAAGCTCTGCAAAGCTCATTAGCATCCAAGTGTGGCTTGTCTCCTAGCATATCTGGCACTAAACCTGCTGAAGGTTTGGGCTTCTTTCCTTTCATGTCCTCTTTATCATCATCAGCTGATCTCTTATTCTTGTCCGAACAGTTAGACGCAATATGACCAATCTGCTCACAGATAAAGCACTTCCTCTCAACCATTAAAGCCTTTCTCTCTTCAAGAGACTTGCGCACAAAAGGTTTCTTCTGGTCCTTTGACTGTTGTCCAAAGAACTTGGCTGGCTTCTTCTTGAACTGCATAGATTTACTTGTGCTTTGAGAAATCTAAGAAACCTGTTTACCAAATGGCTTCTTTGCTGAAAATTTTTCAGATTTGTCATGTTTAATGCTGCCCCCAAAACCACTTGGCTGTCCCAACAATAATGTATTTCCTGTGGTAGCATTCTCAATTAACTCAGTCAAAGTGGTGACCTTTGTCTTTGTACAATAATTCCGAAAATTTTGGGCAGCCCACAGCAATATTTCTCTATTCGCTCGGTCAATGGCACAACCCTGTAAGAAGTGACTAGAAGTCATAGAAACATGAAACGGGGAACGGGGAACGGGGAACGGGGAACGGGGACGGGGACGGGGACGGGAACGCCAAACCTAGGGGACGGGGAACGGGGACGGGGACGGGGACGGGAACGCCAAGCCTAGGGAACAGGGACGTGGGAACGGGAACGGCATTTAAAAAATCAAAATTCATGAAGTAAGTAGGAACGGGAATGCCAAACCTAGAGAAGGAAGAGAAGAAAGAGAAAGAAGAGAAAGAAAAAGAAGGAAGAGAAGGAAGAGAAGGAAGAGGTTGGAGGTGGGAGGAGAAAGAAGAGAAAGAAGAAGAAGGAAGAGAGGGAAGAGAAGGAAGAGAAGAAAGAAGAAGAAGGAAGAGAATGAAGGTGGCTGGGGGTAGGATGCAGGCGGGAGCAGGACGCAACTGGGCGCAGGTAAGTTTTGCCACGTGGCATTCCCTGTCCCGTTTCAGACAGGGAACGCAGCACGGATACATTCCAGGGACGGCGATTCCACATGCCAGGGGGCCGTTCCGGCCGTTTCCTGTCACTATGCTAGAAGTAAAGCCTTCGAAAACTTCTTGTTATAGTCTTCCAGATCCTTGCATTTAGATGCATCCAAATTGTGCCAAGCTGACATAACATCGATCTCAAATTCATTGGTCAACCAAGCAGAAGCAAATACTTGCTTAAAGTAAGTCCAAGTAGCAGGAGCCTGTCCTTGCATCAACAGTGTACTCCACCACTAACTAGCATTGTCCTTAAGAAAAGTGGCAACTTTCCGGACCTCAGAAGGCTCTGTAAAGTTCCCTCCTGCAAATGCGGCATCAAACTGCTATAAGAAGGAAAGAGCCTTAGTCCTATCTTCAAATCCTCGAAAGATGTCAAAATGTACGGCTGCACCACCTTCCTTGTATGGCTTTGACTTCTCATGAGCCATCAAAGGGTCCGTAGGATATGCCTGTAACATAGGAACACTAACAGGTGGCATGGAAGTTGCCAGACCACTGACTACAGGGCTTGTAGACACAATACTTGCTTGCTGGTTTTGATAACCAGCCATACCAAAAGTGCCCTGTGGCATGCCAAAACTGCCCTGAACTCCCTAAAATCCAGCCTGCATGCCTATATTGCCATACATGGGGTTTGGCATAAAACCCTGTGTACCCCCAAACATTGTTCCTGGTACATAAATCTGGTTTCCAGGCAAATAACCAGCCATACTCTGAAATACAGATCCACCTCCAAAGTATCCAGGATGTACAGAGGTCGGTGGGAAAACCTATGGTAAAGTCTGAAAATTGTTTCCCTGTCCATTTAAACCAACATTTGGCTGCTGTAAAGTGGCGAGCTGAACTGGCAATGCCTATGTAACTAGCGTTTCCGCCACCTGTTCCTGGACAGTCGGAACCAATCTTGGAGTCTCCATTGACTCCGCAAGCTGCCTTGGTGTTTCCACTGAATCTGCAGCATGCTTACCCTTATCCTGGACCTCTACTCGATCCGAAATCTTTGCAGATTGCCCAACTTGTTGTAAAGGAAGGGAGGGCTGCAAAAATGCCAAAAACCTTGAATTCTGCATCACTTGAGTAAACATACTCACAGCAGCAACTAACTGAGTCTTGAAAATGTCTTCATCCACTGAAGAAGCCGTAAGAATTTGTGGCTCAACCATAACAGAGGAGTAACAAACTGTGGAGGTCTAGAAGACTCTCCCACCTCATGAACAACAGGGATCTCCTGTGATGAAGACGCTTCCTCTCTGGTGTCTTCCTTTCTATCAGCCATAATGCACAATTCTGTGTCTTACACCCAAACAAACCTTGGCTCACTCTTTAGGGAAAAAGTGATTCGATCCCGGCAATGGAACCATGTAGCCGGCCTGTTCTCTGGAAAGGGCGGTAGTGTACAACCACAATATATAAATGCTTTCACCCAATTCACAGTCGCCCACTTTACCTAAACTTAAAGACACACAATCAAGAAGATATACAGGAAGCTAGAATGCTCCTGTTGTGACATAGACACCCTGTTGGCCCCTAAGTCAGGCGCCCCTCGCGGTATTTCTTTATTTTTAAAAAGAGAGAAAGTACAATGGGCTGTCTTTCACCTATTCTGGGTGAAATTTGGCAGCATAACAGTACAATTACTGACCCAAAACAAGTTGACCAGGAGGGGAAACTCTGCCCAAGTCTGAAACTTCTGGTTGGAGTGCAGAATTGACCATTTCAGCCTGCTGTAATTACTGGTTCAGACCTGTTTTGAAACCTGATTTCAGCTCATACTGTTCCCTGTACTGTTCTCCAACATCCGTGCCAAGTGCCCCTTGATTCTGACATCAATTGGGCTCTGAAATAACCTCTGAATAGTCCAGAATCAATACTGATTTAGTGCTGTTTCAGACACTTGCTTTGGTGAGGTTACCACCGTCACCTGTCCCTGCTGGGGGCAGCCAACAACTACTCCTGTTCCTGGAGAAAGGAGGCTCTTGCCTCATGCAAAAACAGCATATTCCCACACAACTGTACATAAATCAGAAGAAAAGCCCTTGATTCTGAAGCATAACCATACTGTCAGAGAGAGAGAGAGTAGGGAGCAATTTCAACCCCTTTGTGCATCATAGTCAAGCAAGGTAGGCAAGCTCTCAATCCTTCTCCATCAGCCACTGTTCCACCTCTTCAAATGAGCCTCCAAAGACCCAAAAAACTGCACGCCAGCCCCTCTTTAAAGAGGTAAGTGCACAAATTTGTGCCAAATGGCAGCATTGCAAGGTGCTTCCCGTTCTAGCCTTCCGGTCTAAAATTCTCCATCCTCGGTGCAAAATTTGACCTTAGCACAGACCAGAGGATTAATCCTCGTGCAAAAACGAAGATAATGACGCGAACAGATTCTAGGGTCCAAAAATAGTAACTCCCTAAATTTTAGGAGTTGCTATTTTTGAACACAACTGTACATAAATCAGAAGAAAAGCCCTTGATTCTAAAGCATAACCATGCTGTCAGGGAGAGAGAGAGTAGAGAGCAAGCTCAACCCTCTGTGCATCATAGTTAAGCAAGGTAGGCAAGCTCTCAATCCTTCTTCATCAGCCACTATTCCACCTCTTCAAATGAGCCCCCAAAGACCCAAAAAACTGCACGCCAGCCCCTCTTTAAAGAGGTAAGTGCACAAATTTGTGCCAAACGGCAGCACTGCAAGGTGTTTCCCGTTCTAGCCTTCCGGTCTAAAATTCTCCATTCTCGGTGTGAAATTTGACCTCGGCACAGACCAAAGGATTAATCCTCGTGCAAAAACGAAGATAATGACGTGAACAGATTCTAGGGTCCAAAAATAGTAACTCCCTAAATTTAAGGAGTTGCTTCCATCGCATCCCCACTAGTCTTCTGACCATCTTTGCAGACTATGGCTACATCCAAATTTGCAATGTAGCTCAACTGAAAGTGAATTTCCACTGATGACCCCACATGGACTAATCTGTTGGAAATTTGTCCATCTTCACTTTGAACTAGTCTCTTCCAGGCTAGTTCTTCAACACACTTGTCCATATACACTTTCACAAGTCTCTTACAGGCTTGTCAATCTAGAGTGCCATCAGTCTCTTCCAGACTTGTACTGGACCTTAACTGTCCAGTCTTGACTCACTAGACATTCCTGTCCGTTTCACATACTGGCCATGCAACTTAGGCGTTTAGATTTCAAGAGGGATCCTTCCAAAAAGAAAAACCAAATAAAATATGTTATGAAGAAATCAACAAAAAAGGTAATAGCTGTTACAATCTTGTGACAGACTTTGCCGCTCCTAGACTTGTGTACCGCGAAGATTCCCACTTCCAAGGATAATGGAAACTCTCCACGCTCCGCAACTCTCAGGTAGGACCACGGCCCACGCGAAAAATCTCGTGGTAGCATATGCGCTTGTCTCGGAAAAGTGTGACAGGCAGCATGGACAGATGAACTTGTGGCTGTGTGGGGAGAAGAGGGACTAGACTGCACGTGGGTGGAGGATGTCCATCTATGGGGCTCCTCACCTCCTGTGGGAGGGGGGAGTCACCTATACTGGGCAAGGGTGATGGTGGGGAGGGGCAGGATCGAGGGATGGTGGGGTGATCGCAGGCACACGGTGGGTGTGAGGAGGGGCCGGTAGCTCTATGGTGGGGGGGGGAGGGAGGGGTCGCCAGTGATGCCTCCGTGGGGGGTGGATCTGTAGGCATGTGGTCTTGTCGGGTAGAGCGAGGAGGCGGGGGCTATGTGGTGCTCTGCCGGGAGGGGGCCGACGCTCGCCCTCCTGTTCCCTGCTACCGTGGCTGTGTTTGAGAGGCTGCCTGCGGCCCCTCCTATCGTCTCCCTCTCTGTCGTCTCTATACCCATATAAAACTATTCGCATCCACTTGTGGGCCTGTCGGCAACGCCACCTTAGCTCCGAAGAACATGTGCTTTGTTGCCTAATGCTCAAAGTCATGGCAACGCAAGCACTGCCATGGCTACCCAGTCACGATGACCTGCTGCCTAAAGGAGTGTCTACCTATCTAAAGTTTTGTCTAGCCCCATTCGCTTCCCATGTTCCTAGCATTGCAAAGGGTGATTGAGTAGTTGGGTCTAGTGCAACATTACAATGGTGCATGGTTTTCATTCGTTCATTGATATCTCATGAGTTTCAGGCTATGTTTAAAGGTCTTCTTGGTGCTTAACTGAGGAGTCAATATCATCAACATTGAGTCTTCTTGTCTTCTCGCTCACAAGAGTTGATCAAGATGATTGAGACCTTCTCCTTTTGGGTCTATAGTGTGATCATGAGAGCAAGTGTGAATAGGTGGTTAGAGGAGATCAACTAGAGTCTTCGTGGTTCCATGAGTTTGAGTAAAGATTGATTGTAGCCGGCTTAGATTGGATAGGGAAGTACTATATATACACAATGTGTGGACTCTTGAGTGCCATACCCTATACATTTTCCTATTATAATTGTAATTTAAGACTTGAGGTTGTTTCTTCCTTTGGGTTTTGTTGTCTTTTATGCGAGTTGTGTTTTTATGACCTAGTGTATTATCATAGGCATCATTGAAGTTGGCCAAATCACTAAATCTCACTTTTTGACAATTAAAACCATAGTGGCATGGAACAAGTTGTTTGGAGTGGATGCAGCCATGGAAGCATATACGTATGCTGAAAAAAACTATTGAACACAAGGCAAAGAGAAAAAAAGAATGCTACATAAGAACAGACCTCAAAAGAAAACTTGGAAAATAGAATGTATATACTGAAGTACAGAAACAATGTGAATTACAAGTTGTGAAGGCATTGGCACTGACTTCTCAATCCAACAGGTGGCAAATGAATGTGATATTGACTATGGATGAGGTGTGCCCGATACACGGCAAAATAAATGCAAACAATGTGACAAGTCAGCCACATTAGTAAGAAGGTTGTCTAGACATTCATCTGTTACCTTCTTGCTATGCACTTTGCCTAAAAGTCTAAAATAGCCATCACAAATAGCCAAATAAAATGCCTAAATAATCACGATAATATCCTGGTGACCTAACCCACTGAATCACATGCACAAACTCAACCATGAACTGATATATCCGCTAACACATGTCTAGGGGAAGGGGACAGCATACAATTGGATGGGACAATGATGGGAAGCTAGAAAATGGCCAACTGATATTATGATCAAAACAACTCTCTAAGGCCATTTTAAAGGTCTTCAACCTTGACCAATTAATATCTATGGTCCAAGGATATTCTTGATCAGGTTACGACTCTTTCTAATGCCAAAAGTGCCTATCCTGCTGCACAAAATGATGCCACATCACAACTGCACTGCACACAGAAACAAGTGGCACATCTTAGTTGATTTAAGACGAGATTCGCATACATAAGACAAAGTTTAAACCCCAAACTAATGGGCAAGCACGAGTATAGAGGATAATAATGGTAGACAAGTATCCACAACTAAGCATGGGCAGAAACTTGGTTGTGGTCATTGTCAAAAACGGACAACAATAAAACTCCAAGCACATGAGGTGGTAGAAAAACTTCACGCCAAGTAATGGTGCTCTACAAGTTGCATGTGGATGTGGCAAAGATGTGCATATTATCTTGTATACTTGTGATGCAGTTAATGGTTCACAAGTTCAATCCCAAAGGTTCTTTCCACCTAGTGCAAATACTAGTTATTTCTAAGGAAAATGCTTACTTCAGTGTGAGGTACAAGCATGAAGGAGGCCTCCACTACGTATGACTACTTCACTTGGATCCTAGCACAGGCTAGTTATATGTGGTTGGAAAGTTTGAGGAAAGCAAGAGTGCAATGTTTCATAGTAATCACCACACAGCTCATGTCTAATCAAAGTAAGGAGAAGCTCAAGACAATCCTATAGATGCATGGGGTTCTAGTGAAAAACCAAAACCATGTAGGGCCTGGAAAAGTCCTTTGCATCCAGCTGTCTTCTCACTCTCAACCTCTACTTCTAGAAAGATGCCTTTCAGTTTTCTGTAATTAGCCTCTGCTTTTAGTCATATGCATGGAGCAGAAGGAGCTTCTACCTGGAAGTATGTTTCCATTTTTTGTTCTTTTGTTGTCGTTTGGGAAGAAGCGTGTATGATGACGTTTTTGTACCACAATGAATGTTATCTTGGGCAACGAAGCATCTAAACGAGGCCTCTTTGACCCTTCCTCCTCTTTCCCATTATGAGCACGGGTGCCCCAACCCAAAGATTCACAAGCCTGAGGAAAGGAACCCAAAAAGAGATGAATTGAAAGACTAAGCTATATGTTGTTGTGTGCAAGGGGCAGGTAAAACAACATGATAAGCACCTTCTTCACGGCCTCCATCTCATTGTTGAGTACAGCCTCAAATTCCCCTTCACTGACACCATCCCTGCAATGGAAAGAAGCATTCAGCTTAACTTTGTTTTTGAACTTGAAAGCAAAAACCATAATACCTCAACTGATTCTGTAATTTGATTGCGGAACACAAACTTTTTTCTCAATATTGAGTGAATCCAAAAAAAACACGGAATTTTCAGCTTAAGCAATGGCTGGACCTGTAAAAAATAATTCTCTCTGGTTTCATGGCAGTTTTTTCATAGAAGGACCAAAGCAGATCTCTGCATATCACAGGAAAAACCATGTCAATGACCATTCTGTTCTAAGAGACTGTCACACTCATCCAGCATCTCTGAAACGTACTTAAGAATTCCACCAGTCTGCTTTGAACCTTCTTGATCTTCTCTCTCCCAGTAAAGTTCTTCACAGACCTCACCACGTTGCCTTTGAGTTTGTACAATTGCTTCATAATGAGAGAAATTTGGCCAATCCATACTAGCTGCAACCTGTTCCCAAAGTTGACTTGTAAACAGGCAGCTTAAGAGACTGAAATCATCGCAAACAAAGCATGTACTTACAGCAGAAATGGAGGGACTGTAATCATCACCAACTCTGGGATGAGAAACATCAGCACCAATAATTATGGATGGAACTTCAGATATGAGAGGCAGCTTCTTGTTTTTCTCATCCACTAGCAATGCATTGTATCCACCTAACTGCATAAACAACCCCGGTTTCATTAACATCTCACTTTCAAGTCCGTCATATAGCAATACTCAGAACACATTCTTGGCTTCTATAGAGAATATATTCTAACACCACAGATCCTCCAATTGAGAAGCATTTTCTCTCTCCAAACAAACATTTTTCGTTTCAGTAACCTCTCGTTCAGTCCAAGAGTCATTGCAAACGGAAGTAGCAATATGGCAATGCCTAATATGCCATGGAATATTGAGAAAACTGATTCAAACTTAAACAACCTCAAATTTTTGCAATGCAACCTGCACCTGATAAATGGGTCTATCAAACTCAATTCACAAGATAGCACATTGCATTCCAAAAATTAATAGCTCTCAAAAGCATTACTGAATAACAAATGATCTGTAATCAAATGTTATGCAGCAAAGAATTTGATTGCTGTTACGACCCTACATTAGCATCTTTTTGGTTCACTTACCATGCTTCTACACACTTCCTAGTTGAAATCCCCTTAAGACTGTGAGCTTAGTACCTTGATATTCCACAAGAATACTACTATAATATCACATCGAAAGGCTCAGATACTGCAAACTTAGTTCCTTGATATTGCACAACAGTAATACTAAAATATCACATCGAAAGGCTAAGAGATCACCTTGGCGTTAATTTTCAGAAGAAGGTTTGCAATGTATTCTGGTCGACATTTCTTGACATGATCAGATAGACAGCATTGTGTCACCAGGCCCAACTCTATTTCACAAACACGCTTCACAGTGGCTGCAAAGCACAGTCAGAGAGAAGTTTCAGAGACTACAACAGCTGCATAAAAGTGTCGTTCAGGTGTATCCTAAAGAACAATCAGTGTACCATATATCACTTTGTTATCTATTTGAGGCATTATACAAATCAAGAGCTCTAACTCTTGACCCATGGTCTGAAGACTCATTTGGTTCAAATGCTTGATTGCAGCCTCAGCATTTCCTCCCCTTTCAGCGATCCATCTAACAGCCATTGTCGGGTTCATTGACTGTACATCATGATTCTTTATCAGAACTTTGAGTGAATGTTGACAGCACAAGTAAAACCATAAGATACATTAAAACCGCTTACAAGACCATAGCTATCACAAATCTGAGGAAGTCTTGTACAAAAAGTGTTGACTTCTCTCTCATTGAGGTGGTGTGAGAAATTGATCAGAGACCAGTATCTGATTGTGCAGCCATTGACCATCATCTGTAAACATTTATACATTGATGTTACATCCATGCTTATGACTTTGTTATTGAGCTAGTAGACCTTAGTGCAATATGCTTGATCTGAGGAATGTGTATATTAATAACATTTAGATCAGGTGATCAAGCCTTTCAAACAGCTTCAGAAACTTGCAATGAAATAAACATTCACAAGCATCCATGGATCATTCTGTGATAAAAAATACCCACTCTATTTTTCATATTCCATGAACCTTCTTCTCCAGGCACAACTTGATTTGTCTGATATTGAATCTACAAAACAGGAGAGATGGCATTAACACATCAGACATGATTTATACCAAGGCCACAAACTTTACGTACTGATCAATAAAGTTTTTCTCTCACTTACAGCAGGAGAAGGCAATACACGGGCGTTTATCCTAGTTGACATCTTATTGATTTCTACACCAAACTCTGCAGCAATACTGCGAGTGTTTTTCTCCAGATCATGTTCAATCTGCATAGTAAGCGAGGGAAAGAAGTGAGCCTCTCTCAAACCTGCCTCCCTTCCTTCCAAATCCCCCCCACCCCAAAAAAAGAGCAAACTTCTCTTCCACACATAGGTGAGGCCCTCCCACACTGCCGCATGATCACGTCTAGACCTGCAAATCCTCTTTCTTCCCATTCTTACAACAGCCACTACAGCCTCTTCACACTCAATCCAAAGAGAGAGGGAGAGGAACTGAGAGGAAAAGAGAGATCATATGGCGATCGTGAGGCTTACCTACCGTCTAGGCCCTAGGGCACACACCTAACTGATAAAACGGTACTGGTCGCATCGCAATCTTTCCCCAGAAAGTTTGACATAATAAAGCCTAAAATACAATGAAACTGTTTCCCTTCTACTGTTGTTCTATTTGAGGATAGGCAGAAAAGCATGATTTTGCAGGTGAACGCATGTGATGTTAAGAGCACTTTAACAAATTATGAAATTGGTACTAAGAACATAAATTCAATTATGATATTTTGATTTCAAATTCGTGGGCATTTGTCTTTGAATGTTTTGCAGATTGATTATCCTTGTAGTCTCTCATCATCTATAATATCTCACATTTCCAACAATGATTTTTCCTGCAATATATCAAAATCTTCCCGACAGAATTGATAGCTACACTCTCCACTAGTTCATTGCTCTGAGAGAGCCTTTACCTTTTGGCTTAAATAGCTCAGTGGCAGTGTCTACACTCTTACAAGGCATGGATTCAAGGTGTAAACCTGTAGTCCAATGGTTTCCTGGTCTCTTTCAGCCAATCCTGTGTCATTGGTTTGAGGTAGCAGATACCCCCCAACGAATCTCTCAAACTTCTAATACATATGGACATATTTACTTTGAGTAACCAAAACGTGACCTGCCTCTAAATTGAACATCTCACAAGAAGTGTTTTGAGTAGCCCAAGTGTGGCTAGTGCATGCACTTGCCATGTGCGCAATAGCAACGTTACAAGGGATATATCTCTTCTATTGTTTTTTGGCACATGATTGTTCTTTTCATTCTGCATGTGAGATAACTTCATTTTTTCCCACAACTTTCTCTTTTCTCTGCCCTTGGTTCCAACGATAGGTATATCCAAACGCTCATGTCTAGCTAGATGATGGCTCCTCTTGTCGCAAACACTCCCCCTTGCTTCACTTGAGAAGGTCTGGAGAGCCGGCCTATGATACGTAGCCTATCATGTCCTCCTTGAGCAAGAATGAGAGCCCTTTTGCAAGAACAGGGGAGGGGGACAGAGCCACGCTTCTTCCTTGACTGCTAATACACTCAATACAGCCTGAAGGACGAGCCACATATCACAATACAGAAACTTCAAAGTCTTCCAAGCATTAGGGCCTCAAAGAATAAGTTATATGGCACTAGGAACATGGAGAATAAGTAGGAAATGGAAGGATATCAAATCCAATAAATTTTCTCTATTCACAATCTAACCCTGACCTTGTCCTATTGTCACCCCAAAACTCATTGCAGTAGCCTTGTGTAATGCACCTGGCATTGCCTGTGTTTGGATGATCATGAGCAGAGCAAGACAACATGAATGGACAGCCGTGTGGCTGGCGCTGCCAGGGCAAGCAGCATGATCACATGAGCAGCCAGGAAAACATGGCAATGCAGGTCAGGCGAGTTGTGAAGCACTTTGTGCACTTAGTTGAGCTGCTATTGATGTTCACTACCAACCAGGACTGCTGTTGACCTTTTCCTCCAAGGTGGACCATTTAAAAGCTGATGACGTGCCAAAACATCAGAGAAAGCGGTTGGCAGTTTTTTAATGTAAAAATGGGCTGCTTTTGTTTGTCGACTGCATGCTTGAAAGAGGCAGCATAAAGTAAAGGCTAAGACACTTCATGCATCTAACTGAAGAGATCCACTGCAATTCTTAAAAGTCATATTCAATATCTCATAGGCTGTACTCCTCATGCATTCTGCCACTCTCTCATGACTACCTTCTCATCCCCAAAAACTGCCCACTTTCCCTCTTTCCATGCCTCCACTACTTGTGGCATGTGGGCTTACCCATGTGCCACTTTTTTGGGTGCCAAGTCTTCATCCAAGAAAATTTTTCCCCCTTCTGGGGTTGAGAAAACCTCTTGGATAGAGAAGCTCTTTTCTTTTCCATGTCTCAAAATTATAGAACTTATGTTAAGTACACTTATTTTGTTTAAAGTGCTTTTACGTCTTCTTGAGGGGGACCCCTATGTGTAAAGCTGTGGTCCACCTCTCGGCCACCTCTTCAAGGGTGGCAATCAGTATTCTACATTGCTGTCAAGCATGTCCTCTTGGTTTTTCACTACCCCCATCAACTACACATTCTCTTCCACGTCTACCTTTGTTTGTTTAGTTACTTCAACAAGAGTATTGGCTTCTTTCTCTATATGCATATTTAGCTCCTCCTCTTGTGTTTCCTCTCTCATATTAGCATGCCACATGGCTCTTGCTACATCCAATTCTCATTATACATTGCTTCATCATTAACTTCGATGCTTTCCCATATCTCTTTAATTCCACAAGGTGTTGAGATAAAAATGCATTACATGCTGATTAGCCACATTGAACAGCCTCAAGATAAGCTTACATAATTAAATTACCAAACTTACATTCAAAGAAATGTGCTCCTAGAGAGAGTCTATGTCCCATAAGTCAAACCCTAATTTGGGAGGACCTGGCCACCTATAAATAAGCACGCTCCCCACCAATCAAGCTTAATCTCGTTTTTGCAGATTGCTGGTGCCCAAACTCTTGCTGTCCTCAACCCACGAAGGATATCTCGGTTTGAGTGCCATTTGCTATTAACGCCAACTTCAAGAACCCCCAAAGTGCTGGCAACAGCTGTTCAGGCTGTCTCCACAGCTCATGACCTGTTTCCAGCCTGTTCAGTCACAACTCAACCTGCATCATCATCTAGGCTGCAGCACCACTTCAAATGCTTTCTCATCACCACTACTGCATTTTACTGATCCAACCTCTTTCTGTTCTGTCTCACACTGATCAAGCGATCTGTGAGCTATGTTTGTTGCTACCAGCCATACTGTTGATTGTCAGCTGCGTTTTAGGAACTGTCACTGTACAACACTCTTGTGTTCATACTCTCTACCCTATTCCTATAGACAATAAGTTCGGGGGCCAATATTTCACCTAGCATAGTGTTTTGGATGCATTGAGCATTGTATTTATTCATTATTCAGATTTCTTTCGTCTTCACTATTCCTTCTCTCTGTGTTACCCTAACCCTAACTATGTTTCTTTATCAATTTGTGTGTTTGTCGTTTAATTGTGTTTATATTCTGTAGTCTAGCATTTCCTTATAGAGGGGTGGCCTAATCTCTATCTATGTGCAAGTAAACTTGATCTTTGGGTTCCTAATGTATCTATGAAAAGATGCATCGATCATGAGGAGTGCATTCTCTATTTCATAGTTTGGCGAACCTAACCTTTTTGTAGAGGTTTGCCGTATTGTATGATGTGTGAGTGCACAACAAAAGAGAAACATGAACATCTCTCTCTCTCTCTCTCTCTCTCTCTCTCTCTCTCTCTCTCTCTCTCTCTCTCTCTCTCTATATATATATATATATATATATATATATATATATTGCAATGACTGAAGAAGAATGCGGATACAATACAGATGGATTGATCGGTCCCTGCATGCAGCCCAAAGCGTCTATGAGGACACCAAATCAAGCTAATGACAATGGCCGCACCAAGCACAAAATGTTAGAGCCTTGGTGTGTGCATCTGCAAACAGAAGACTAAAGACTGAAGACTGAAAATTGAACACTGTGTGTCTGCCAAGTGGGGGTTGTGACTTAGTTTATAGATGCATCCTAATTTCTAAGCCATGCAATAATGTGAGATTAGTTTTAGAGCACTCGCTACATTCACAAGTGTATTAGTGTCAATAAATTTCAGCAATTACATGTAAACTATGCATAGAGTTGTAGCTCACTCAGCAACCTCTCGCTCTAATGCCATGTAACGTGTCTACTTGTATCTTCAGGACACATCTTAGCAGTCCATCGAAAAGGATGTCTAAAAAGCTCCGCCCGGCACTCCCATGGAATGTTACGAGGTTTGCAATCTAGGGCTTTCCGCATCTGCCACGTAGCGGAAATATTCCGGCCGTTCCCACTTAGGATCGACCTGAATTAGGGTTTTTCTTATTGGTCATTTCCTAACGGCAACTAGCGTCGAACCCAAGCGAACTACTTTACGCAGAAACGCCAAGTCCGAAGCGGATTCACGCTGCACTTGGTTCAAGGAGAATGGGAAACGAGAGGGATGCAAAGCTCAACCTCTCTGCCATAAGGCATAGTCCCATTCCATTCCCCTAAAACAGCGTAAATCGGGATCAATCATAACTCTAGGTCAACGCTTTTGTTGTTCGTGTTTTTTGACGATCTTCCTGCTGTCCATCGTGATTTGAGAAAAGTTCCCGGCCAACCGGGACCACCCATCCGTAGGACGGACCTATGGCCCATCCTCCACACTTTTCTCAGGTTGTTTTAGTTATTTGATTACCTAACACATTAGTTGAACATGTATCAATCAACTTCTTTAATTAGCCCGTTAGGCACTGGTTCTTTCACATAATCATATCACTTGACATAGAAAAACAATGTCAAACAAGTTTCTTATTAACAGGTTATCATATTATATTTATCTTTGAAATACAAAAAGTCCAGCCCGTAGGCTTATCCACAATCCGCCCGAAGGCTATCCAGCAATCCACAGGGATTACCAATCCAAGTTTCCGCCCCTAGACTAGTATGCAAGCCTCGAGATCCAATCCTGAGTCACGTTAGCCTCTTATGCAGGGCTTGGAAGGCGAGGGATTTATGGCCAGAGCCCCCCCTGGCACCCAAGCGTCCTCCTACTCCAAGTGGCGCTCAACAGAGAGACCTCTCGCGGCGGGTTCGGTCCACTTTCCCGGCGCGGTTAACAACCCCCTTGGTTAGGGTCAAGCAAGCAGTCGGGGGTAACTGAAGCTACCTCTCCCTTCAGGCCTTCAACCTGAAGTATTAGATATCCATTTATCTTTTAGTTCATTAATCAGACAAAGCCAAACAGTGCTCTTAAATCTGTAACAAGCACAAACATATCCATTGGTCGTTTTTATTGGTAAACTACTAAGGAATGGATCCTTCCTTTCGAATGCGTCCTGCACTCGATCCGGGATGACTTGTAACTTGGCAAGATCCCCTTTATCCTGGGTTAGGGCGTACCCTATTAACCCGACTTGGTCAAACCTTAAGTTCATCGGTTATTTCAGTTTATCGGCTGGTCTATTGCTTCCAAGCAATCTTCTTTACTCAAGAAAGATACTAAATTAGGATGATCATTCATCCTCTTGCAAGATAACTTGCGTAAGGACTTGCCAACCTCGTTGCGAGAATTTGGCCATTCCCTTGTGATCCAATCACAAGAGCATATGACTCCACACTTGCTGCGCAAGTGTCGCATCGAACTATGAGACTTATTCTACTCATTAAACGGAGTCACGAAACAATCTGTTCCTGATTACGTTAGACTGACGTCGTCAGTCCTAGAGTTCCAAGTTCCATCTCGTAAGATTCTTAGGGACAAACCCTAGTTCACTTTCCAATTACATTTCACTGTCCCTACATTTCGGTGAAAGTGGGCAAGTATTTAGGGTATAGGAGTTTCAGTTTTAGCAATACGTAACGATTAGGTTACGTATTAATTCCTAGTGAATTTTCTTGAAATTTAACTCATTCTAAACGAGTACTCCGGGGTTTAGGTGTTTAGGTTTGTGCCAATTTGTTTATCTCTTGGAGATAGTTATGTTAACATTTCATAAACACATGACTCGTTGTCTACGCGTAAATTGATTTTTCAACCTTAACTTATCGATTAAGGTCAGGCATAGATTAGGTTAATTCCAACTAATCTTTCTATAACTTTGCGAACAAAATTCATGCTAAACAAGCAACCTTTTTCTTGATAATTTATGCAGTTGACAAAAGATAATTTCCTAGAGTTATGCATTGTAAGAATCATTTCATGCCTTGCACTTTCCATGACGATTCCTTGCGAAGAGGATATGGGTCAATAGTGTGATATGCAGTTTATAGTTCCAGGCTTAAACGAAGTATACTATTTTAATGGGTATTAATCTAATTTTTAATTCATTTCAATGCATAAAGCTATTTGCTAGAAATGCATTTATGCTTCCTTTATTTTTGCTTGTTTTATTGAAAGTATTAATGACTAAGTTCCTCCGTTGTGAGCATTTAGGACAAAAATATATCCTATTTCCAACAATTAACCTTGCATGATTGAATTACAACAATACCAAATAAAAACTAGGAAAGAAAACCTGGGCTTGGGGTGAGATATCTACATGGATGCTGGGAGATGACCCTCCCGCGGCTGCGCCTTGGACTTTCTTAGAAGGCATCACAATTATAGTCTTCCGTCGTGGAAGCAGCTTTACAACTTCCTTTTTGAAATTCAACCGTGGCTCCCTTTTGGCAATAACTTACACCGTCCATCGAAAGCAATTTTAGAAGGCTTCCTCCTTGAAGTAGGGATTTCAGAAAAGGGGGTGTTTCAAAATCTTTTGCGGATAAGACCCATTAAAGCCATGGGAGGGACTTAATGGCCTTGTAAAGACTCGCACAAACGGGGAATAAAAAGGTGTGGAATCCCTTACGAGAGCTTTTGAGTGGGAAAGGGAGGTGTCAAAAGACCCTCAACACTCTCTTTTCTTTTACATGTGGGGGAAAAACAAAGCTCCAAGGGGTATTTTGCATGGGGAAAGAAAAGGGCTAAGGGGGCCCTTAGGGGGGATTTGAGACACGGGGGGGAAAATAAGGCATTTTAAGGGAAAAACTTTTGGAGGGAAAAAGGGCCTAAGACCTCTTAAAGGCCCCTCCAAGGAGAATTTTGGGGTGGGGGGGGTGGTTGGAAGGGAAAGAAAAAGGGTAGTCCAAAAGTTTATAGGAAGGGAGCTTAAGGGAATTTTAAGACACGGGGGGTTAATAAGACCTTTTAAGGTCAACTTTTTTTTTTTTTGGGGGGAGGGGGCTTGTAAAGTCTAGGGGGGAATTTTTGGGGGGGTACTTTCAAAGCCCACAAAGCCCACAGGAAGGGGGCTTAAAAGGCCACCCTTGGAATCTTCCAAGGCTTCGAGAGGCCTCATGATGGCCACATGGGAAGGTTCAGAACAGACATGGGGGGGGTACAATCGTCCGACGGCGACGAGGGTGAATGCAAGGCGGCTCCTCCCCGGCACTGGCGACGATAAGCAGCTTGGCAGCTCTCTCCCCTACGAGTTGAGCAGAGAGACTTGCTCTCTCCCTCTCTACAATGTGACGGCCCACGATGTCTTTTTTTTTTTCTGATCTCTCCCCTCTTTCAGCCTGCGCCCCCTCAAATATATAGGGGAGGGGATAAGATTCTCCCCCGCCTGCGTGTCAGCAGGCATGCCACAACGCCTTGGCAAGCTCCAGCAAGGAGCTTGCCTACTTACTAATCCCCTCTTCCTCCAGCTCGACAGTCGGCTGGAGAAGAGGGGAAATTAAAATTTTTTGCTTTTATATATAAAAAAATTATCCCTATGCCCTATTCACGCGTGAAAGGAGGAAAATAGAATTAGATCGTTACATGCCATGTCAAAAAAATGACTAAGAGACCAGAGAGACAATAGGGTTTGTTGGGAGCAACACAGAGTGTGTACAACAAACACTAAGAGAGAAGAAAAACTCAAAAACACAACAATATGACGTTGATGCACTGAATCATGCTATGAGAAGAAAAAACTCATATAATGGAACTGAAGCTTAGAAGATGAATGCACTATCCTGTCTAAATCAGGCAGTAGCACTTGTAGGTAATTTGAACAATGAAGCGAGCAAAGTGCAATTCTCTAGGCAATGGGCTATTGAAGTAATCACTAGAAGGTAAAGGACAGCTGTCCAGGGAGTAAACCGTAGTCCTCTAATACCGTTAGAGATTAAAAAGATAATCACTAGTTGTTGAGGGAGCAAATCGCAATCCTCAAATATTGGGAAGATGGCCTAGGCATCAAAACTCAAATCCCAGAGCGTGTCGGAGCTGTCAAACACACAGAAAGCAACCCAAATGTGCACGCTACATGGAGTATGATGACACCAAATGTATAGGAAACTCACGCTACAAAACACAAATACCTGAGACTGGATGAGCTGATGCCATGGAAGAAATAACTATCGCCAAGTGGAGGAAGGTGACACCCGGTGGTGAGAGCTGACGCCAAGCCGAGGGAAGGGCTCCAAATGCAAAATGCAAATCACATGAAAACGCCAGGCTCATGGAAGGAGATGCATGCAAGGGAAGAGCCTCTAAAGATACAAAATGCAAAAAAAAAATGTCGCCAGATATGGGGGAGATGATGCCAAATAGGAGATGGTGGAAAAAAGGTAGCCACGAACCACAAACCACAATATCCACCAAAAGGGGTGTCAGGAAAGTGAAAGGGCTAGAGAGAGAAGGGAAGAATATCAAAGTAACAAAAGAAGAGGAGTAAAAAATGATTGAAGTTGAGTAGTGAAAAATGAATGAAGTGATGGCCTACTTAATAGGCATAAGTTGTCTAGGGCGACACAATACTTGTGGACACCCACTCATGAAATGACCAAAATGTGGAGACCAGTCCTTTTTAGGGCTATCAATGAAAAACCCTAAATGAAGTTTGGAAACTGAATAAGTGATTTCTTAACAAGGTGTACCAAAGGTAATGCTAAAGTCTTCACTTGAAGCTCCCAAAACTACTAATGAAGCAAAACGGTTGGTGCCTGCATGGAAAGGAATGCAAATGCAAGGCCATCATGCAAAATCCCTATGGTATGTAAGGGCCAATGTATTTGGGTATGGCTGGAAATGTACAAATCCTATGTATGGCAGCATTGACTTAATACCCAAGGCAAAAAGTGGTATGTTTGGTAATGCATCTACAACCCTAAATCCTTAGGGACTCAAGGAATGAGTGCTGGTAATACAACTGCTCCATTTGATGTTGATTTTGATATAAACTCAACAAATGCATCCTTTTGGCAAGAGCACATGTGATGTATAAGACAGTTATTTTGATATAAACTCAACAAATGCATCCATTTTATGTTTTTTAGCACATGTGATGTATAAGACAATTATTTTAGGGTAACAAGCCAAGGACCCTAAGGATACAATGGGTGTCAATCAAAAGTTGTGATAAGTTATGCCAACTAGATTTTGATGGTCAGTCAGTGTCAGTTTTGACCTTGGGACTGTTGTTTGGCCAATAAGTGTCAGTGGCGCAAGAAATCCTAACTTTTTGCAGAAATTAGGGTTTAATAGTGACCTTAAGAGACCCATGCCATCACTAGGAGACATTGTACACTGAAATCAGCACTTGCAATTTGTGTTATTGTCAAGGATTTTAGATGCCCAACTATCCATTGTAAATTCGGGGCAACATTTGGCCAATTGGTGTCCAATTAGAGCAAGTCCTGAGTGAAAACTAAGAGGCAAATTGCCCAATTTGCTTGCTGATTGTTGGAATAGCAAAGGGCTTTGGATTAGCCAAGGAGATTGTGGACCTCGGCTTGTAATCAATCCATTGGCAATTGGAGTTAAAGAATTACCGAAAGGGATGCCAGTTTTGGGGCCAACAAGCTATCTAATGTCCAAGATTATTAAGGTAAATTGTGTCTTTCAATTTATGCTTATTCGCTGATTGTTGTAATTCAGTGCTTGATCAAGAAATTACATCTTACCTAAGAAGGAAGGCTAGTTTCACACTCTTGACATGAGCCTTGTTTTCCTCAATGATAGCTTAAAGCATGAGATGTGATCTAGAGTACAATATCACCTTCTACACCCAACTATCCACATGTGGGATGTTGGTCTCTGTAAAAGTCATGCTCTAGTGTGGATAATGCTTTGGGTAGCACATGATTAACCATGGTGATCCTATGGTTACTCAAAGTTATAGGTTCATGTACCTTCAAAATCAATATAGTATAGATAAACAAATTGGTAGAAAAACCTTCACCAAGGGCACCATTGAACATGTGGCCTAGGACAGATGCTTAGCAACTAAACCATCAACAATCCTGCAACCCATCTATTGCCTCATCGATCATACTAACAAGGATGAAGGTGAAATCATCAAGCAAGCCCCCTAACACCTGGGTAGGTATTCAAGTATCTAGGTGGTACAATCATGTCAAAAACTCTGATCATATAACATGTGTTTGGGCTCTAGGTAATGTAAAAGACTATCTTGGTCTCCTTGTCCTATCCTAGGAAAAGTTAATACGAGTCATGATCGAGTCTTGCTAAGTAGGCTTGCTCCTTCCCTCATTGAAGGCGACAAAACATATGACACATGTTTGGTGATATTAATAAATCGCTTGAGCCAATGTGTCTCAATATCCATCACCATATCAACTTTATTGTGGGACATTCTTGCTTAAAGATGTACCAATAAGATGAATCGTGTCATATAGTCCTCCATTGATACATGTATGCCCAAATCTTACCAAGCAATGTACAAGTGGTCAACATGGCTAGAGGCAATATCTCTATTAAATTGGATTCAAGTAGTATCACGGTTGTGTTTATGGGGGATGCTGGTAACAGCATTAGTACTGGCGATGGCATCCAATTGGAGTGACAAGTGATATTGAAGAAGAGAATTTGAAGAGGGTTCAAGCTTGGGTTCTCGAATCTATAATTGTGCAACTCCCTACTAACTAGTGTAATAAAGATTTGAAACTCATTTCACCTTTTTAAGTTCTCTTATCTTCTATCAAGTTGTGGAATTTAAGACCTTATGCTTTGCAATTAGTGTCAATGTAAACTCTCAATGGGTGAGGAGCAATCGAATCAAAGATTTCCAAAAGTATTGCTAATTCTCTCTAACAAGTTACGAGGATTTTCCTTTTCGGATCGGTTTCAAGTGTAAACAATACATGTGGTAGTGGTGATAACACACTTGGACACAGAATCACCTCACCAAGAGCTCACTACTTTCCAAGGCTAGATGGCTTCCTCCTATTTGAAGATCACTTAATAGTCAAGCAAAGGAGCACTTGGTGATTTAAGATTCAATAGATAAGAAATCCAATACAATAGACAGTATTCAAACATTACTACCACTGAGCTATCACGGTGGATCAAACAAACAAAGCAAGATCAATTACCTGTCTGTAGTTGAAACAAATGAGAATTCCAATACAATAGACATTGTTCAAACATCACCACCAAGTTATGATGGTGGATCAAGCACACAAAGCAAGATCAATTACGTATCCATAGTCATGTTTCAACTACTTCCAATCTTACTTCAACCACGAGGTTGCTCATGGCAACTTGAGCGCACCCATACACCATTAGAAAATATCCCTACTTGTTCATTAGGTCGTACCATCTCTCTTACCGAGAAGCAATGAGCAACCATGGCAAAGAAATCAATGATATCAAAGTTTAACAACAAATTAATGCAAGTAACCTAAGCCAGCTTGTAACCAAATTGAAGCCAAATCAAGGGGAAATTTGTTTCCAAGAGCTCCTAGTCATTTGCAACAACCCCACATGTTGGAATTTTAGAGATGAACACATTTCTCTTGTACTACTAAGTTCAGGCAACATAAATTAAGGAAATACCGAAAGAGCAAAGCCAGTTGTTGGGGTCGATCACGTGTTAGCTATCCAAGATTAATCAAGCAAAGTGTTATTTTCACATTTGTGAACTTATTGCTTGCTGTAATTACAGTTAAATCAGGTCAATTACTACCTTGTCCAAGAAGAAAGGCTGGTTTCAATTTCACATGTAAGCAAAGGGAAGCATAATGCTGAGATTGCCCTTACAATTGCAACTTGAAAGACAAGACTACCAAGATAGGAGTCAAGACTGTCGAGGCAGCTTCAACCTCATCCATCATGGCCTGTGCTCTTCAATTAGCCCTCAATTAGTACTCCTATGAAATGTTGAATCTACTTCCTTGGGGCATCATGATCTTGTTCTCGTGCACATGGTGGTCGTAGGCTACGTTACACTTGCTTGCTAGATAGTGGAGCATTTGAAATTAGATCCAAGACAAGTTTTTCAACAAGTATCATCTCATAGTGGTAGACACGAGCGTACTTTCGCTTGCCATTGATAGATGACTTATTGGATCAGCTAGCAAGGTCAGCCATTTTCAGCAAGCTGGAAGGGATATTTGTTGAAACTGTCAATCAGGGAAACAGCACTGCACAACATTCCTTCAACAATCCACGCACGGAGTTGAAGGGCCACCCCAATTGATTCTGTTAGCAAAATTGGTCAGCTCATGAGTGAGTCTATGCATGTATATTTGTGGGTTGGGCACAAGATTTTAGGCATTCTTTTGGTGCCAATTTTTGTGGTTTCTTAGATATTTTGGCTGGCTGACTTTATTTTTAGGCCTGCTGCTGGCCGACCTGATACATTTTATGCAGTATTTTTTGCCTATTTATTTCTGGCTTCCCTTTTTAGTCATTCATTACTTGCACCCAACTTGTGATTCGTATTAAACGTCCGTGTTCAGTCCTAGAGTATTGTTGTCTACTGTTGCAAATCTACCAACTGCTGATGCTGTATTCAGCGACTGCTGCATTTAACGGTCATACTAATAGCATTCTGCTGTCCAGCATATGCATTTTCAGATTTTTTTCTGCCCTGTAGGCTGGACAACTGTTTTTCAAAGCTGTGTTGGCTGTTTTTGACCAGATTATCTTTGCTGCAGCATTGTGATCAGCTGTCTGTAAGTGCAAACTCATGCAATTGCAATTTATGTTGTGCTCTGGCTGTTTTCTCTCTGATTCTCTTATTTTATTTATCTTCTCCTCCTATCCTCTCCAAATGGCACCTCCCTGTTCCTCTACTCATGATAAACTTCATGGCCTCAATTCTCTCTTATGGAGTGCTGTCATGAAAGCATGGTTTGTGCAGAAGCGACTATGGCATATTGTTTTCGAAGCTATTGAGCAGCCCCAACCTCCCACTCCTCTTCCATATGAGTGGAACCCTGTCCAGCATGAGGAAGTTGTGCTTACATGGGATTACAATGATGCCCATGTGTATTCCACTTTCCTCCAATGCATTTCTAAAGAGGTTCTACCAACAATCACCTCTTGCATAACAACTTCAGTAGTATGGAAAAAGCTTCAAATGTTATATGAGGCTCCATCCACTATGCGTGAAGCTACCCTCTATGGACAGCTCCAGCAACAAATGAAGTTCGAGCCTAAAGATATCATTCAGTCGTTCTTGCTTCATGTTACACAAGTACAAGATCAGCTTCAACACATGTAGTCCACACTTCCAAACCTTGTCTTGTGGGGACTATGCTCCATAAGCTCTGTCCAAAGTTTGATGCAGTAGCTCCCATCTCGGTATGGTGGCCATGATGATGTGAGAGTGAGCAATGGAAGAAGGAACTCGAACAAAGAGGAAGAGAGAGACAATCTACAAGAGAAGAAGAAAAGAAACCTGCACTGAACAAGGAATAAATGCTGAATACAAGAGGACTAATCAATTCTTGCACGCAGCCCACAACATCACTGAGGGCATCAGATCAGACTGATTATGATGACAGCACCGAAGACGGAGGAAGATGACAGAGTCCGAGTGTGAATCTACCAAGGAAGGAGGGAAGGTGATAATCTAACTAACTACCAAGTGGGAAATGGCTATAAATAAGCAAAAATCCCAAAAACTGGCCAACTTGAAATTTGTATGTCTGACCAACATTTAATGTTGGTAAAAATGTCATAAATGCTCAAAAAAAAACCCGGAAAGGGTGGACAATGTTTGGCAGGTGAGGCAGTCTGAAGAATGCAGAAATTGCCTCAAGAAATGTACATAAAATCCCAACTAGAGGGAAAAAAACACTAAAATGCAATAAATTGAGTGATTTAGAATGAGCTACCTCCTCCATCAAAACAAGTGATAGACAGGTCAGAGCTCCTAAAGTCCTCGTTTGACTCAAACTGAAGCTCAGAGGCAGGAGATGACAAGGCATGACAAACATGATTCCCACAGTATGGGCATTTAGGCTTATCCATGTAGGAGTTAGTACCTGAAGAACTCTCTTGTCTTTAAGCCTTTGACTTCCCTTTCCTCTTTGTCTCCCCTCCCTCCCGCACCTGCAACAAAAGCTTTGGTGAAGGTGGATCCACTAGCTACCTCTTTGGAGTGCTCGTCATGCTCCAAAACAAGTGGGGCAAACTCCTCCCATAGAAGCTTCTCAAGGGTCCTCGATGTAAGAAGGCTCGTATAGAATACATTAAATCGAGGAGATGGCAGCTGAGTTGAAAGAATCATGGTCATATCCTCTAAAGAGATCAGCTTGCCAAGGAACGCAAGCTCATCCCTCATGTCCTCCAACCTGTTGATATGATCCTTCATTGAAGAAGAACCATGAACACCGAGCATCCATAATTTCTTCTCAAGAGTAATCTGATGGGCAAATGTCTTCTGATGGTACATAGAAGCAAGCTTTGTCCACTCTACCGCTGCTTTCCGCAACCTGCGCACATGCACTAGGAGAGAATCCTATAAGCTCATAAAGATGAAAGATCGAGCTCTTGAGTTGAGCCAATACCATAAGGCCACACGATCCATCAATGATCCAACAGTGGGATCCTCCACTAGACAGGGAATAGGGTGAGCAACAAACTCCCAAAGATCGAAGGTATCAAGGATACACTCCACCTTACATGACCAAAGCAAGTTGTTGGAACCATCAAGGCGGTCTTCTTTGGGCAAAGAAGGGAGTACGGGTACCTGTATAGAGGATGTGCCATGAAATGCATATGAAGGCCAACAGGACGAGCCTTTTGTGAAAAATGGAGAGAATGGGGAGGAGACAAATCTCGTACAAACGGGGTAGGTCACCTCTGGTCATTGTGTGAACTAGCACGAAATCTCTCCGTCTCTCAGAGAAAGCTAATGTGGCAAGGCCGCCTGGAAGTCTGGGGTGGTCTTCTCTACTAGTAGTCAGCTCTGTGTCACTCCTAGGCAATGATACTATGCTTTGATACCATGTGAGAGTGCGCAACAGAAGAAGGAACTCGAACACAAAAGAAGAGAGAGACAATCTACAAGAGAATAAGAAAATAAACTTATGCTGAACAAGGAAAAAATGTTGAATACAGGAGGACTAATTAGTCCTTGCACGCAGCCCACAACATCAATGAGGGCACCAGATCAAGCTGATAATGACAGCAACACCGAAGACAGAGGAAGATGACGATTCCGAGTGTGCACCTGCCAAGGAAGGAGGGAAGGTAATAATCTAATTGACTACCAAGTGGGAAATGGCCATAAAAGCCAAATATCCCAAAAACTGGCCAACCTGATATTTGGGGCCAAAAATATGTCCGACCAGCATTTAATGCTAGTAAAAATGCTAGAAATGCTCAAAAAAATCCGGGAAAGAGTGAACAATGTTTGGCAAGTGAGGTTGGCTGAAGAATGCAAAAACTGCCTCCAGAAATGAACATAAAATCCTGACTGGAGGAGAAAATGCACTGAAATGCAATAAACTAAGTGATCTGGAATGAACTACCTCCTCCGTCAAAACAAGTAATAGACAGGTCAGAGCTCCTAAAGTCCTCATTTGACTCAGACTGAGGCTCACAAGCAGGAGATGACAAGGCATGACAAACATGACTGCTAACAAATGAGGCATTTGTAGCTTCTGAGAGGGGTGCTAGGTCAAAGAAGTCGAAGGCCCTATACGTGCCCTATACCATCACTATCATAAGAAGAGACATTTGTGCAAGGACTATAAGGAGTTAGAGGCTTCAAGCAAGACAAAGGTGAAGAAGCAACAGCAAGATATGGACTCTTCCAACAAATTATCCTCATCCTCCTCCAACTTCGGTATGGATCCTCGGCTAAGGCCAAGGCCAAGGTGCAAAAGGGATCTTCTTTAGAAAAGGGGGAGGGAGAGCAAGCCCCTTTCTATGCTACTTTCTAGTGTTGGTGATGCGGTCATCCGTCGTGACCCTCCAATGCCACAGAGAAAGCATGAGAGGGTGAGTGATGAGTTGGGGCCAATGAGTCTCATCTATACAAGTATATAGGTGCAAAGGATCCAAAGAGAGACTTTCCTTCCACGTTTGAAATCTTGGAGTTGGATTGACATCTAGTTTCATGATGGGTTGTTTCTTGACATACAGCGGGATTGGCTCCTAGTTCAAGCTCACATGAGGAGACACTGGTACTTTAGCCAAAGGCGGGGAATCCATGGTCATGTATGCGTAGAGGCATTACTGGCAAGAGGGTCATGTATGCTACTACGAGGCATTGTTGACAAATATAGAGAACTGCCATGATTCTCCTTTGTTTTCAAAAGTTGACACAATCAACATTGACATCAAGTTCTCTCTGAGGAACCTTGGTGGTGGACTGGACCACTCACTGATTGGGTATCCATGGTCCTCTTCTAATAGTATGTGTTGTATAGACTATTATGAGTCATTATCATTGCATCATTATATTGTATCAAATCATCCATGATCTGAGAGAGGGTGTTACCACCTTAATCAACTCATGAGTGAGTCACTGCATGTGTATTTGCGTACTAGGCACGAGATTTTTTAAGGCATTTTTCTTATGCTTAAGCTTAACTTCATGTTTTCTAGAATTTTTTGGCTAGCCAACTTTGTTTTTAGACCAACATGATGCTAGCCAACCGATACATTTTAGGCATTATTTTTTGCATATATATGTGTCCGCTCCCTCCTCCTCGGTCATTTATTCACTTGTAGTCTTCCAAAGCACATCCAGTTGAATAGAGGGGGACGATGTAAGTGCCCATAAACTCAATAACTCACTATTATACACGATTGTCTCAAATATGGATTCCATTTGCCAAGCATATCTCAAAGTTCTCTCTTTGCATTGTTCCTCTCTTCTTGTGTTCTCTCTCTTCTCTCTTGTTTTGTGCAGTGATAGCAATCTTCTACGCTTCAATCGATGCACCCACTTCTAATAGGTTCACATCAGTCTTAGTAGCAAATTATCCACACTACACCATCCATAAAGGGCTCAAGTCTTCAAGAATTGTGCATACACAAGTAGGCCATATGACAAGATAGGTAAGCTCATGCCCAAAGCAAAGCTTCTAATATTTGTAGGCTAGTGCTCCAAAGCCAAGGTCTACTGTTTGTATGACCCCCATATCAGCAAGGTCTTGGTCAAGAGGGATATCATATTGGACGAGTAAAACATTCTACAACTGTTTGCACCTACACCAACAAAGCCCTCTCCACTATCTATGCTCACCACCATCTAAGTCTGGTTTACTTCCACCTCCTAACACACTTACAAAGTTTCTAACTCCACAATCAACTCCTTAGGAACCCATTACCTCTCTAATACCAACAGACCATGTGATATTTGGGGATCCTTACACCAAATTCCATCCCAAACGGTTCCACGCACTTTGTTGAGCCAGCACCCACTACTTTTTCTTAAGCCAACACCCACTACTTTATCCATTGTCTTCATCACATAACATTCCGAGCAAAAAAGTTGGTATGAGAACCTCAAGCATCCCAAATGGCAATTTGCCATGAAAAAGGAGCAAATAATGAGACCAAAATAGTGAACAAAAATAATTTGCATGGATACCTTATTAGTCTACAGAAAATTGGATCAACAAGGCTTTCCTCCCCATGCACACATATGTATCTATAAAAGCCAACATTGTGAACTATAACTTGCAATTAATCCCAACATTGTCAACTCCCTATTGACAACATCCAACATGTGAACCCTCTGGTGGTGTATAACATTCTCAAAGCCATCAAACAGATCTTTCATTTAACTTAAACTTGAACGAAAATGGACTTTTGGTTTATTGATATATGCTACTAAAACAGTCCCAAAGAGCTTTACCTGCTCAGTTGTCCGTCTTCTATCTTCCGGGCGTACACATGTCACTCCAAGAAGCGCTTTCTTTTGGTTCTCATTCATTGTTTTAACGTATGGTTGTCCATCAACAATTCTACACACCTGTAACCACATGATAACTTTTGATGCTAGAAAATTCTATTACAGAACATCCTTCTAAAACTGTGAATTTTCATTACCTCCATCGGTAAATACCGCTTCTTTTCTTTTGTTCCGGACTCTATTGCGGGAAGACCTGGCAATCTCATTTTGTAACCATACGTCCTCCAAAAATAATCCTCTACAGTAATGTTTTCTCCGTTCATATCAAATCTGTATAAATACACTCTCATAACAATGAGGCACACACTCTAAAAGCCATGTGTTTTCTGCTCTCTGATTTCTTGGGGCTTTGTCAACAGATCAAGGATAAATTTGAGTTGTGAAGTTTTGACACTAATCATTCAGGTTCACATCAGCAGAAAATTGAGAAGCATTCAAGCGACTCAACCAAAAACTCAAACGTAGCACAGAAAATCGGGATTACAAAAGCCTGAATTCAAATAACTTTCTTCAGCTCCTTACACAGTCTGCTATTCAAAGCACTCTCACTGAATTTCTTTTATCAGACAGACATGAACAAAATAACTCAGACTTTGAAACTCTCCAGGTTGCAGCACACTAGCTTTAGGTTTATGATATCATAAACCCTAAATTCAAATGAGCTGGTAATACAATTACATTCTAAACGTCAAGAGAAATGCATGCACACAAGACAAGTGCTACATTCAAATGGGTTAGTGAGAACATGTTCGAGAGATTCTTTCCGCCTATTACTATCATACAAGAATGAAGCCATGAAAGTTTAGAACCCAATAAGTGCCTCAATAAGGCACCATTCCAAAATGTTACTGCTTTTTGAACCCAAAGTCACATTCCTGAGAAGCAATGATTTATACCTCAAACTGTGAAGAGGTTCGCTGCTTATGCCTTGAATCCGGTATTTACGCTTGGCCCCCTGATTATGCACTGTCTCTATCCGGATCCCTTTCAACAATTTTCTCGCCTAAAGATGTGAGACAGGCAAGAAACATTAAACAATCATCATTTGCTTCAAGTAATGCTTTTCCAGCATCCAAATTCCAAACTCCTATTCCATAAAAAATCATGCAAGAATGTACTTACCTTAACTCTATTTGCATCACCATAAGCATCAGGTCTAGAGAGCTCATTGGCCAGGTCCCGAGGGTCCTTCTGAAAAGCGTTTCCAAGAAAGTCCGGAAGGAGAACAGCTGGAAGGAATGGAGCTGCAGCAATGTCTGCAAAGCGAACATGCTGAGTGATTAGAGCAGAAGTCAAGGCAGTTGCTAGTCTTCAGTCAGAAACATCATGAGCAGCAAACTCCTGCCCACCTATATTTAATGTTAATAAATTATCTTGTGCCGGCCTTATTGACTGATAGAACCCACTGTAGGCAACAAGCCCTCCAGGTATATCATTGGAACCATAACTTTTTCCAAAAAAACATCTGCCCCTTGGGACAAAGCTGCATGATCAATGGGAACATGTTTAGTGTTATTGTACCTTCTCAAAAGAATATAAGCGGCCAGGTTTTGCACAAAAAATCTACTTACTACTTGGATGCAGCTTCCCTCAACACTATGTCCAGCGCCTGCAAGGTTTCCTGTGGAAGCATCCGTTGTCTTCCCTGCAAGAAATCTTCAAGGTGCTTCATGTCCAGAACTGAAGCTTTACGCAGGGTGACCTTAAACTGATTTCGGCGCCTATCAGTTTTCAGAATAACGAAAAAGGATTAACAAGAACTCCACACAAGTATTATCCGACCACTGAAGGAGAAGGTAGCCTAACCTCCTGGGAGCATCACTGTCACCTGCAAGCTCTACGCTCAACTCAAGCTCCTGCGGTAGCGGTTTCGCAATGTACAAGGCTCTTTGACCGTCATATGCAGGTTGTGCACCATCCATCTTCTCAGTACGGTACATATTAACAGCCTGGTTGATGATATCCCTGTGTTGCCCCTTGCCGGGCTCGGGCTCGATAGTGACATCGTAATGATAAATTTTCCGCGCACGGAAGCGGACGCGGAAGTGATTGGCAACAATTTGAGTCGGCGTACCGAGGGTGCCGAAACCTGGCCTTCTTTCGAGGAAGGCGCCGCCGCTGCTGGAAGACCCGCTGCTACTCCTGCCACTGGCACCGCGGCCACGGCTTGCGTTGTGGCCGCTGCCGCCGCCGCGGCTGCTGCCAGCTCCATTAAGGCCGCCACTACTGCTTCCGCCTCTACCGCCAGGTCCATGGCCTCTGCCAGCTCCGAGGCCCTGTTGTCTTCCAGGCCCTGGGCCATGACCGTGAGGGGGGAAGGGTGGAGGGGGGGGCAGGTCTTGCTCCATTGCCTTTTGTCTGGTTTTATAAGCCTCACAACAGCACGAGCGGCACTGCTGACAATGTGATAATTTGAGTATCCAGAAGAAGAAAAAAAAGAAACGCAAAAAACAGAACGAGAGGAGAGCGATGCCGAAACCGCAGCAAGACAGCTGATCGACAGGGCAGAGCAGACAATGCTAAGAATAGTTGGTTAAACAAAAATATACCAAACAACCAAACAAACATAACGTTTTTACAACGTGCTTTTTTTGAAAATTGTCAAAAGGTAAAGTCCTTCTTTAAAAAATCTCCCCCGTCTTTGTTCGCATATCATTACTTACCACGACCCTTCCTGTACTGTGCGAAACTTCCACTTTCTCCTATGAAGGGCAATTTATGAGTGCATCATTATATGAAGTCCTGATTCACGACCTTATTCCGTCGACGATATGAACTGAAGTACTTTAACTGAATTCCACGTTCCAAACTCGTGTGCTTATGCCCGCGCTGCTGGGTCTACCGTCTAGGTTTTTTATATTTTATAATGCAAATATATATTATATAAAAATTATTTACATCAACCCTTCAACCCAGGCTATAGAACCAAAATAAAGCCAAACACTTGGGTGTACTTCTTGAGAGCCTTATTGTGAACCTTTTCATCCCCGTTCCTCTAAACGGCTATCAAAATTTCCTATTTACATTTATCATCACCAATTGGTTTGCGAACTCCACATTCTAGGGGTTAGCAATGAAAGTTGAAGAAGGAAAGGAATGATGGGATGGAGGTAGACCACTCCTTCTTCTTGACCACTCCTTCTTACAGCATAAGGGGTAAACATGGGAGGGATCGAAAAAGGATTGGATAGCAGACTTAAAGCAACACAACGAGTGGTACAAAAGTGCACTCAATAACGAGAAGAGAATCCTCAACACAGCGCTACCACTTTCTCTGTGCCAAAGCTCAGAGACAAATATATATGGTCCTCCTCAATAGCATATTTCTACTTGCTAAGACGTGTCCCTAGTGAGGGTGACTTCATGAGGTGGTTCTCCATGACATTCCAAGCATGAGCATCACTACAACATGCATCCTTTGCGATTGTCGAAGGGAAATACCGCATGTACTCAAGCTTTGTAATGTAAATGGATTGGAGCTCATCATAGAAGTGTGAATCTCTTCTTTTGCATGTAACATGTGTGAGGCCTCACAACACTTTGCCAACTCCTACTCACATAAACACAAGGAGGGAGGCACGGAGGAAGAAGCAAATAGCAAGGACACCTCAATAATCAAGCAGACTAGAAAACAAGGAGAAAGGAAAGGTGATGGTGGCAGCAAGGGAATAGTGTTCCCAAACCAAACATAAGCACACACGGTGTTGCACACTCTAGAGAGCTCAAAGTAGGTAGCAACCCACGAGAAAGATGATCTACCTAATACAAGGCATTCAAGTGGAAACAAGGGCTCGCAATATTAATCTGAAGTGATTTTTTATTTTTATTTTTTAAAAAGAAAAAAGTAAAAGAGAAGTTACATTATAGCTTAGGAGGAGGGGTAACCCAATTCCCCCTCCCTAACAACTTCATGTTAACCTTTTGAATCACATTGGAAAGTTGGCAAGACTAAGTCACAATGAGTTTGACCAACTGACTTGGTTGCATCCCCCTAGGTTGCCAAGATCGTTTCCCTCATGTTCTACTTGCCAAGAGGAGAGTCCTAATTTTGGCTCAGTCAATGAGTCGATGGACTAACAAGTTGGCAAGTTGTTAGGCTACAAGATCGATAAATCACTTGATTTGAGTGAGCAAACAATGGAGGTTATGTGTCACAACTTCCAAGGTTCTGTTAATAAGGTGTGGCTTGGCATTGAGAAGTTCCTACTGCAACAGCTTGACAAGCCTCTACTCTAATGGCTAGACAAGTCTCATGTGGATGGATTATCTAGCTAAAGTGTTGGCACTTAATGGCTTGGCAATCTACGTGTGTCAAAGCTAACAAAACCATGAATCTCAATTATCAAATTGACAATTGAGGTTCCTCCTTATTGGTGAATTGACCCCACACTGGTCAGCGCACAAGTTGTTAATGATAAACAAATTTCAAATTAGCATGTTTGGGTCTCAGGTTCACAAGTTTGTATTTCAACAAGTTAATTCGTTGATTTCATGTTGACAGTTTTATAGGTAGATTGACTAGCTAATTGACAAATTGACACCATGTAGATGAGTTAGCAAGTTAATATGTCTAGATCTTTCTTATTGACAATTTTATTAGTAGATTGACCGGTTGACAAGTTGATAGATTGATGAGTAGATGACTTGGCCATTATTTGTGTTGATACATTGCCAAGATTTCCTTGATGTGTAGTTTCCCTTGAAGAGCCCCAATTTCATTTACAGGTTTTACTTAAGTGTTGGTGAGTTGATTAGCATTGTGTTGATAGATTGACTAGGTTGAGCGTTAATAAGCTAATATGTTTTCTAATCTATTGATAGGTTTTCCCACAAGGCTAATAGATTTCCCCCTCCCTAATGACTTGACAAGTTTGGGTTAGCAAGTTAGGCTTGCTACATTGGGGAGGGTAGGTTTGAATTGGCATACTTATTTTGATGAATCACCCAACAAATTTTTGGTTGATAGACTCGATTTGACCAATTCACATTGGCGGGTTTGTGTTAACAAGTTCGAGTTGACAAGTTCAGAGGTTGAGGTTGATAGGTTTTAGATTGTCAAGTTCAAGCTAATGATTCTACTAATGAGTTTGATTAGAAAGGTTTCTACTTGACAAATTGGGATTGGCAATTTTAGCTTGACAAGTCTGCATTAGATAATTCATAGACCCTTCACATCAAAACACACGTGGCTAAGTCGTTATTGGTAGGACTTGGAGCTACGCTAGGATCATGCAACTTGGCAAAAATCCCCTTGATTGCTAAGCAAATAGGTAAGTGTAAAGCTAACAACGACCCATATAGTTTCCTAGACTAATTTGAATAAGTGTGTAAGGCACACAACCTCACTACTACCGATGACAAGATGCCTCAAGCCTTTTGTGTGTGCTTGAGCAAGGGTAGAACGTGGTTCATACGACTTGATGTGAACAAAAAGATGTGCTTCACTAACCTCAAGGACTTATTCATCATGGGGTTTGCTAAAGTGGGATATGGAGATAACCCAATAATATGGTTCATGAGCCTCTAGCAACAAAAAGAAAAAAGCATACACGAATACATTTCCAAGGTTCAATGCTTGTATAAACAAATCCTCTTGTTGAGAGGCCAAGCCCCAAGGCTTTCTGAAAAGCATTTGTCAAGGGGATATGGAGTGAATCCATGAATGAGGCCATGACTAGTAACTCAACATTTGATAGGTCCAACTTGAATATCATTTTAGATGAGGCCATGCACATGAATGATGTGCATAGACCTTTGGAATCGAGATAAGAAGGACAAAATAAGAATCAATGTTGCATCATCAAGAAGTAGTGTAGAAGTGAACTTAGCACTACTTAGCACTAGATCTCCTCTCACTACATTTACGTAACCACACTAAACTAGCAAGGCTAACGGATACCCTAAGCAACCATAACCTTATCGGCCAAACATTTAGTGCATACAATGCAAAGGTGATCATCTCCCTACCAAGCATTCCCAACCTCCACTAGTGTGCAGAAACTATAATCCATATCCACTAGTGTGCACAAACTATAGACATATCGAACATGATGCATCCTATTATTGAGTGCCTAGATGCTTATCCTATGCAAATGTGTTCCACAATCATCCATATCCACAACAAAAGCATTGTATTACCCTAGGCCACAACAATTAGTATTGCCTACTCCTAATGACCAAAAGTCAACATCACACCGAGCTGTAATCAATCCATCTAGAAGATCTTGACCCCCATCCTCTCCTTCTAATTCATGTCTACCACATTGAGAAGCCAAGTGAGGAAGAATATTCGGACCCCTATGTGACTTGTGACAAAGAGTGTAATGCAATTCTTATGGACTACTAGCATGTACCAATCCCAGTGATAGGGCAAGGAAGACAATGAGCACCAACCTAGTATAAGGATCCGATGGAGTGCTAGAACTGCAAGTAACCAAGGCATGTGTCCTTGAGATGTCCCTAGAAAATCAAATATCCTAAGGATAGTCAATTAGACTAGCGATGCCCCAAACACGGGATAACCCACACATATCCTAATTGTCCTAGAAGAAAGGCTAGCATGAGTAAGGCCATTGTCCCATCCATGCCCCTCATGCTCTTTGAGGTAGAAATGATTTAGGATCAGGACACAACACCAATACTTGTCAATGTCATCACAAGGGCTAAAAGCAAGAAAGCTAGAGTCACATTCTAGGACCATTGATTGCCAATGGATTCATAATTGGGAAGAAGAATGCCAAGAAGAGGAGGAAAAGAGTAGTTGAAAACTCATATTGCAAAGCATAGGGATTGCCATAGAACTGACAAAGAAAAGCATGTACAGTGCTAATAGTGCTACCACTATCCCTCATACCAAAAGGTGGAGGCCTCTAAAATCAAGGAATATCCCAATGTGAAGGGACAATTGGAAATAATTGGCAAGGTCAATAAGGTAGTATAAGAGGCTTAAGAAGTTAAACAAGCACCAAATTCTGCATTCAATACGAACGGCATAAGGCTGTCAAGCACTACATCATTGCCTTACAATGGACAAGGACGTGCAATAGAAAAGTTAGCCTTCAATTCACCTAAGGTTGGAAGGTACCAAAGCCTCAAAATCCCCAAACACATTAGCGACCAACCAAGTCACTCGCATCACTCTAAGGATGTGGGATCTAACCATGTCGCCAATTTGTCTTTGACTAGTCTGACAATGTTGCTTGGGTTATCAATGCATAGTAACGACCTCTACAAGAGTTTAAACATTGGATGGAGGACAATGCAAAACTGCATGGACCATCACTTCATGTTATTAGCATAAGGGCAATGCAAAACTGCATGAACCACCACTCCATGCAATTAACATGAACATACAAGTGTGGGAGGAGGTGACCCTTCTCTGAGAGCCCTTGGAGTTAATACCTTTTTCCAAAGGTGTTGAACATCATGCCATCCTTCTTGTGGAGGCTCTAGATGACTTACTGAGAAGAGGAATCATAGACATAGATGTTGGAGTGAGCATATACTATAAAGTGACCATTAGGTGTGATTAAGGATTGGCCTATGGAAGTTTCCAAGATTAACTTCATAGTGATAAAAGGAGTGGCTTGCGATTTACACTTAGGCCACGCTTAGATGTGAAACACATAACTCATTTAGGATCGGAGCAATGCACTAGTCTTGCAATAAGGGTCGACTGGACAGCTAGAAAACCATGCTTGTTGATCTCACATTATATCGAATGTGCTTAGAGGAGATATGGGCTATACGGCCACATCAAAATCCCTCAACAAATATATCCCTTTCTTGAGTTACAAATAAGACTAGAAGCACATTCTATCCATTCTTGACCTACCTTTGATGGAAGAAGAGGAATACAAAAAACCAAACAAAATACTCTGTCAAACTGGCAAAGGCAAGCTTATTGCACACATGGACTAGCCTAAAACCTTTGACTTGATAAGACCTATTCTCATGATGAATCCTGAACCTTCCTATACCTAATATCATAGGATTCACGTCCCTAACAATCATAGGGAATTGTGAAAGATTCTTGCTCAGTGGCAATGGAATCTAAAAAACAACCATGAAACCTTGACATTCACAAAGCTAATTCAAAAGCATGAGTGGATATGGATAATGTTGCACTAGCCTTTGTTTGATTATCACACCAATTTAGTAGCACCCTTAGTGAAGGACAACAAGCTAGGACAAGAGGATGAAAGCGAGTCTTAAGAAAATTTCATCAGTGAGAAAAGCAAAGATGATGAGCGCAACAAGTCCACATAATATGATTCAGATAGCAAAACCATAGAACAAATCATGGTGGATCTTGAATCCAAGAAGGTGGATGGACTCCTATGGATGCAAGAGCTGTCAAAGTGAAGTCTAATCTATCATGGTTGGGATACTTGGAGGTGCTCGATCATGAACAATTAAGATTTAAACCCTCATATCTTATTTCAGCTCCTATATGAGATTGCAAAAGCACAAAATAAAAATGGTAGTTCATGTGAAGAATCAGAATATATATGCTCGGAGTGGGATGAGAGCACAGATTTTAATCTTGATATCCCATGGCCAACTCTAGCCAAACAATCAAGTATGAAATTATTGGTACATTTGAGGTGGAGAACGCTGAAGGGAAATTGAAAAGATAGTGATAATTAGAAAAAGCAGCTTGATCTCCCATAGAGATTCACTCACTCCGAAAATGAGGACCTTGTGGTCATTCTATTGGGAGCAAAATGTGAAGGAAAATCCACGAATCCATTGAGTGACCCACAAACTTTTGGAAGTGAATCTTTCAGAGAAAAAAGAACCTCTTAAATCTGCATATATTGTCAATAACCTTACATACAAGGATGAGACAAAACTCATTGCACTTCTTAAAGATTTCGACACGTGTCAACGTGGAGTTACACTAATCTTAAAGGAGTGCCACCGCACGTGCTCGACCATTCCATCCCAACAAATCCAAACATCAAACCTACAAAACAAAGATTGTACCCAATGAACCCAAGATATGTGCATCTAAAACAAGAAAAGTTGGAGAAGCTTCCCAACGTGGGGTTCATTTATGAGATAAAACACACAAATTAGGTATCTCCCATTGTGGTAATACTTAAGAAAAATGGCAAAATTGGAGTGTGCATTAGCTATAAAAAGGTGAGTACATCCACTAAAAAGGATCATTGTCCATTGCCACACACCAAACACATGATTGAGCACATGATAGGCAAAAAGGCACTTTCTCAATGGATTCTTGGCTATAATCACATGCAAGTACACCTCCACAACTGGCATTAAACTACCTTTACCACCATATGGGGGTTGTTTGCATACATTGTTATGCCCTTTGATGTGATGAATGTGCCAGCAACCTTCTAATGCCTAATGTGTATCACTTTTAAGAACATGCTTCACAAATATCTCAATGCTTTGGTTGATGATCTCTACATCAACTCCTCATGGGATGAGCACTTATAGAAACTTCAAGTTGTCTTCAAGAGGTATAGGCAACATCACTTGTCCTTAAATCCACTCAAATGTCAATTTTGAGTGAGACATGGTAATATTCTAGGACATGTCATATGCAAAAAATGGAATAGCAAAACGTGACACCTCAAACATTCAAGTCATTATGGAACTACCTCCACCAAAAAATGTTACGGGAGTTTAGTGCTTTCTCGAATACATAGGTTACTATAGATGCTTCATGCCCAACTATACATCCATTGCAAGACCATTGTGTAGACTCTTGGTAAATTGGGAGTGGATCAATGAATGCCAACAAGCCTATAAAGCTTTAAACAAGGGTTTGATTAGTGCACATATCCTACGAGCCCTTGATTTGAAGCAAACATTCCATGTGCACATTGGTGCATCCAAAATCATTATTGGATCCATGCTTTGCCAACCTTGTGAACATAACATGGATTTTCCTATGAGCTTCTCTAGTCGACAACTCATAAAAATTGAAATGAACTACTTGACCATACAACAAGAAGAACTTAGCATTATGTATACATTGTGAAAATTTTCTACCATTATCTCCTTGCCACCTCTTTCACCTTCTTTGTAGACCATTAAGCATTGCTATATTTGGTAAATAAGCCATGTGCCATAGGACATATCACTAGATGCCTCTATTGTTGCTTCCAGAGTTCAACTTTAACATGATTGTGAGAAAGGGCAAGCAACACTACATTGAAAACCACATGTCATGAGAGAAAACAACTAGAATTGATGATAATCTCCTAGATTTAGTGTTGTTTATTCTTCAGTAGGAAGCTTAACTTTTCAAAGCTAACCTAATGTTATTGGGCTAATGACATTGTCGACATATTGATAAATGGGCTACCTAAACTCCCAATTGAAATGAATGACCTTGCATGTGCAGACATTTAAACAAGGTCTTATCAACTCATTGCAGGATAGTTATATAGGCTGGGGAAGGATGGATTAGTGAGGAAATGTGTATCCAAGCATAAAATTGAAGAAGTGTTGTGTTACCGTGTTTCCCATAGCACAGAGGAGCAGAAAATGGAAAAAAAGGGAAATAGCAAAAAAGGCGCAGGATAAAAGCAGAAAAAGGGGCCTTGATCGAGCGCCCCCGAATCTTTGTAAAAGAGTGCCAGGCTCACTCCTATGCAAAGTGTACGCATTAGTTGGGAATATGATAAATTAGAATGGTGGGAAATGGGAAAAAGGGCCTAGGCTACGGCCGTCCATGTAAAATAGGGAAAAGGGGATGACCGCCCAAAAAGGATTTAGGGCTTTGTATATAAAGTTGAAAAGTGAATGAGAAGCTCATTCTTTGGTGTGTGGCAAAAAGAGTGTTCTTCTTCCTCTCTTCTTTTCTCCTTCTTGCTTGTGTGTGCTCTTGAGAGAGGGAGTGTGAGAGTGTGAGGGAGTGAGTGTGTGTGAGAGTGAGGAATCAAGAGGGTGAAGCTCTTCACCATCTCCTCTTCTCTTCTTCTCTTCTCTTCTCTTCTCTTCTCTTGCGCGCATGGCTATGGAGGATGGAGCTTGGCTATGGAGGAGGCTTGAGGATGTTTGAGCTTTGTATATAAAGTTGAAAAGTGAATGAGAAGCTCATTCTTTGGTGTGTGGCAAAAAGAGTATTCTTCTTCCTCTCTTCTTCTCTCCTTCTTGCTTGTGTGTGCTCTTGAGAGAGGGAGTGTGAGAGTGTGAGGGAGTGAGTGTGTGTGAGAGTGAGGGATCAAGAGGGTGAAGCTCTTCACCATCTTCTCTTCTCTTCTCTTGCGCGTGCGGCTATGGAGGATGGAGCTTGGAGAAGGAGTAGGTTTGAGGATGCTTGAGCTAGCTTCAAGAATCGTGGAGCTACCGGAGTGCAAGGGAGAGGAGGGTACTCGATCAAGCATCAAGGTAAGCTCACTACACTCGTAGGATCCGACGGCGCATCGGCTAGGTGAGAGATAGCCATTAGAGCTCGCTTGGAACGCTTGAAACAATAAGCTGTCCGTGGGTCTTGGCGATTGAGCAAAAGCTTCCACATTTTGGTTCCGTGACCAACAGATTCAAGCTTGAGCACTTGCGCGCCTCATAATATCGAGCATCGAAGTAGGGTATTCATCCCCGAAACGGAGCTTGAGATAGGTAGGAAGTTGGGTGTTTTTTATCTTCAAAATAGGTAAGTATTTTGGGATATTCTGGTTATTTGATGATTGGAAAACATGGAGAAATTAGTTCAGTATTTTGCTTTCGATTTGTGTTGTGTTTAGAGTAGGTTAATAGTAGGAAATCACACCCAAGAGGCATAGGGTTTGCTGTTGTAAAACAGGAAAAAATTGGGAAAAACAGGGGGAAAATGGAGCAAATTTGCATTTGAATGTGTAGGAATCGCTAGGAGAGTGATCTGTAGCATCCGGGGAATGACCAGCAGGGTTATAAGTTCTAAAAGGGCAAGGGAATCCTCATTTGCAACCAGCTGCTGAAAGTGAGAGAGAGAGAGAGAGCTTGGGCGACCGTTCGATCGATCAAGGCACGGAGTGACGTTGCTATCGGCGATCCCTAAGTATATAGATCTCTCCCCCATCACTCCAATATCACTCCTGGTGAATTTTGTAGTCTATAATCATCGATGTCTTGAGATTTTGGACGAATTTGTGCTCGAAAGTGCGTCGGGCCGGCGGAATCGGACACCCGATTCAGTGTCCGATTTTTAGAATCGGGCGCTCGGACTACCATCTGATCGGACCAACCTGTTCGACTCGGACACTCGGACTCTCGGACCAACCCTGTTCGATCGGACTACTTGTTCGATTGTCTGATCGAGGAAATCGGACTCACGAATTAGGACACGTCAGCAATCGGACCACATGCCTGGTCCGATCGGACCAATTGTCCGATTTTCGAAAATCGGACACCTAACCCCTGTCCGATTCTGAGACTCGGATGGCTCAAACTCGGACCCACCTGGTCCGATTCCTAAAATCGGACCACTGGTAAATCGGATCACTAGAATCAGACCATTAGTAAATCGGACCACTTGTAATAAATCGGACATCCAATTCCCAGAGTCGGACACACCTTGGGCGAAAAAGAAGAAGAAGGGAAAAACATCAAAACTTGATCCCCATGAGCGACTGGAAGCACAACCCGCTCCAGGATAACATAGCGAAAGCCTTGTAGGCAGTTCTTGACGTAGGAGTCAAGACCAAGGGACAGGGGGACCGTGCTGGAGTACTCCCCAGCAACCTAACGTGTTGAGAACGGAAATCCAATCGGAGGACCTGTGATCGACCCCCCCTAGTGAACGGTAAGAAGCAGCGTAGACCCTAGAACCCACTAGAATGGCCAGGACTTGAGCAACAAAGCCTATCAGGCCCGAAACGAGCGAGAGTGAGTAAGACGCCGAGGAATTGCTTGCGGCACTCACATTGAATTTTCGCACTTGAAGTACACTTAAGAAAGCTGAAAGCTTGATTGGGCACAAGTGCACGAGAAATGACACACTCACCAAGTGACCATAAATTGAGGTTTGTATTCAATAATCAAGGGAACCCACTCAGATAAATCACTCAAGGAACCCACCAATAGGAGAGGACCCAAGACATAGACAAACAATTGAAGCACAGGGTAGGACCAAGCAAGGAGCGCCAATGACGAGGATCTGTCAAGACTATTCAACCTGATCGACAGCATAGCAGGGCGCAAGAATTTGACCATGACGGAAGAAAGCTCAGACCATTGGTCTAATGAGGAGCTCGATTTGAGTGTATTCCCATATACTATACAGCAAATGCTGAGCAATTACGACGCACGCCCGGTACGAGCACCACGGCAGGACAATAGACGCAATCATTGCAGACCTAGAGGAGGAGAGAAGGCTAGCCCGCAAGGCATTGCAGGGCATAGCTGATTATAATAGGGATCAACAGGCTAGGAGCCAAAGGCAAAGCATGGAGCTGCATGAGGTGCAACGAGTGCTGAACTTGGCTGGCCGAAACCGAACAGACCATGAGAGAGCGCTAGAAGGGGACCTGACATTGAGTGAGCTTCTCATGAAACGACTGCTCAATAACACCGCAGTAGAGCAGAGTGCCGCTGCACTAGCGACGTCTCTACTTGCAGGATCAGGGGCAAACCAAGGCTCAAAGAGCCAGGCCAAAATACCGATTGTTGCCAAGCAACTCAATAAGTACCAACCGCATGACGATCCATATAGCTTTGTTTAGCATTTTGAGCAAGTCTGCGAAGCCAATGGCCTCAACAACCAGACTCAACGTTTGCAAGCATTCGGGCTTTGCTTAGGCGACAAGGATAGGACGTGGTATACAAGCCTGGATGCCGTGGAACGAGCCAACTTTAATAATCTCAAGGATCTCTTCGTCAAGAGGTTCGCCGAGCCCGGATACTCCGATAACCTGCTAGTACGCTTGATGAATGTCAAGCAGAAAGAGAAGGAGGACATCCGCGACTACGTGACCCATGTGAGAAGTCTCTTTAAGAGAATCTCTCTAGGCGAGCGACCGACTAACAGAGTAGTTTCAACTGTATTCATCAGCGGAATTCGAGACGAGGAGTTATATAAGGCATTGGTAGGCAACTCAAGCTTGCAGCGGGACGTGGTGGCTAGAGTTTTTGAGGAAGCCATCAGAGTCGATGACTAGCTCAAAGAGCGGAGCTCTAGGAGCTCAAATCTAGAAGAGACCAACCCGTGAAGCTCAGAGAGAACGTCAGTCTCTAGTGAGTGGTCAATCCCATCATCCCAAGATAAGGGGAAGGCCACCAAGACAAACCAAGGCTTGGTTGAGGTCAAGATGAAATTAGCCAAGATACAAGACATGTTGAGATGACCAACGTGCCCGCACATCCAATGTGTGTACTGTGGCGAAAACCACTTGCCGGTCGAGTGTCAAGACCCTAGGTCAAGACCTTGCCCTAACTGCGGTAGGTTCGGCCACGATATCGCACATTGCAGACTACCAAGAAGACTTACATACTCGCAACCCTACGGCCAACCTTATCTAGCTAATAGGCTGCAGCCATTCTTTGGAAGGGGAGCCCCATTGGCTCTACCCGCGCCTAACGATATGAAACCAGCCGTCCCTAGAATGGACATAAATCCTATAGGCATTCCTAGACCGCCTGGTCCTTATGTGACCCACCCACCGAGCGACGCTCCAGTACACTACGTGGAGGAGCCAAATGATGAAGAGACCTGCATATACCCTTACGTCTCGCATGACGACAAGGGCAACACGGTCCTCATGGATTATCGACCCGTGCCGGTGATGGTGTTAGGACGAGGACGGGGTAGAGGCCTAGGAGGGCAGCCACAGGATCCAGTCACTTGTTGGACTTGCGGACACCCCGGTCATGTCTCATCACGCTACCCTGAAAGAGAGCAGCAAAACAGGGACAAGGCTGACCAAAGGTGCGCAGAGTGCGGAATCACCCATCTTTTCATCAACTGCCCAAAGCGGAAGCCGTCCTCTAGCTCAGCCAATTTGCCATCCATCCCATTGGGGCTGTTTGGTGTCGAAAACCCCGATGGGGAGGCCACACCTATTCCCTTACGAGTTATGACCCGAGCCCAAACGAAGCAAGTTGGCATCTCTCTACAAGGACCTAGCAATCTTGACGCAACCTCGATAGGAAAGAAAAGCCACAGGCGAAAAAAGAAGAGATCGAAAGCTAAGGTTGCACTAAAGACCGAGAGCGCTACGACTCTACCCATGGGGAAGAAAGTCTATGATGCGGAGGCAGAGACTTTAGCCCCTAAGACAGCCGATAAGGGAAGCGGTAAGATAGGGGAATACCCACATCCAAAGCGACAATTAGAGGCCATAGAAAAGGTGAAGGAATGGGTGAGGGAGGCTCAACAGCATCTCAAAGACGCTGAACCCATCATAGAGGACGAGATCGATGATCTCTCCAGCATAAGCACGCCAATATCACTGCCTCAACCTAAGTCGGCCGAAGCAACTGTGCCACAAGTAGTGCCGCTGAGACCAAGCCTAGACGCAACAGAGCTGCAGATCAGCCGCGGCCATTGGCCCGGACAGTCTAGGCTAAACGAAGGATGAGTATCTAACGAACTCCTAACAATGCTAGTGACCACCCCTGTAACACTTAGCCTGGGAGATCTGCTTAAGCAGCACCCTGCCCTATGGCAAGTCCTTAAGCAGTGGGTCGAAGGATCACAAGAGCAGGCCACGGCAGACCCTCGAGACCAGGATGCAGAAATACAATTGCCAAGTTTGACACTGCACTCCGTGCCTAAATCTTTGCACGTCAACGCCTTTTGGGAAGGCTCTGAGATGCACGTGGTCTTGCCGGTCCTAGCTCTGGGTGACACAACAAGGAAGGGAATCGTAGACACGGGATCCGGGGTTAGTGTGCTTAGCCACGCAATGCTTCAGACTTGGGGAAACCTGCCTGTCGAAGCTGCTAGGTTTAACGTCACACTAGCAAACGATATGAGAGTGAAGCCATTTGGGGTACTGAAGAATTGGCCAGTGAAGATCGCAGGTGTCCAGTTCTCTATCAACTTTATAGTCATGAAGGGAGTGGACTACCTATTAGGCCGACCCTGGATGCGCAATGCTAGAGTCATCGAAGATTGGGGTAAAGGCTTGATCTTCCTTGGCAATAGAATGGATGCTGTAAGAATAGAGATGGACACTTGGAAGACCTCACCAATCAACCTAGACACCATCTCTGATATGCTCAAGGGGAACACTCAGGTCAAGCAGCCCTATGGGTCCTTGACCAAGTATATCCCATGCCCAGAGGATGAGCGGGAATGGATGCATGTCCTCGCTACAATTGACCTGCCATTCTCAGACCATGAGGCGTATGAACAGGCCATCAAAATGATCGGCAAGACCAACGAAGCACTCTCTACACCAGTCTACATGATGGCAGCAAGCCTCCATGGAAAGCCTAAGCCTGTCACCTTCCAAGTGCCATCCAACAAAAGGAAACTCCAAGGGGTATTGGAATACCTAACGGACAGCTAGCTGGCAACCTAGTTGCCAACTTCAAACCACTCCAGGATCTCTTAGAGGATTCCAAGTGGCAATGGACCAGGGTGCACGAGTTGAACCTCATGTATAACTGGGCCCTGGTTCCTGACCAATAACACGAGGCATACCAAGCCCTAGGAGATGCCAAACAGTCGAATGACAAAGATTCCTATGATGAATACGAAGACTGCCAATCCTTCAGTGATGAGATCAAGGGTGAAGTGGATACCATAGAATATGACACTGAAGGACAATAAATTGAGCAGATACGAGCAGATGCCAAGCCGCAGAAAAGGCAGGTCCTTAAAATGGAGCAAAGAGTCATGCGCATGAAATGTGATCGTGCTTGGTTGGAATGCATAGGAGCCATAGACCTTGAGCAAGTAGGCCTAACACAAACTAGGAACGACATCAATACTTAGAACCGAATCGCCATCTAAACTGTGGCCACTAGGGGAGACCACCTCTTCTAGCAAAGATGGAGGGTTTGACTCTGAATCGGAAGTTACTTCGGATAGTGACCCAGAGATCCCTAGGCCGCCCATGACCAGACGCACCAAGGGGGACTTACCCATCCACCTGAGGCAGAGACGGTTAAGGTAGGATGAGGCAAAGCACCCCAGGGATACACGATCAGAAGAACAGCGAAAACCGCAGGACCTCCCTAAACACTTCACTAAATTCAAAAAAGGGGATAGGGTAGTGGTCCTGTTAGGTGCCAAGCGTCAAGGGCAGACGAGCAAACCAATCGAAGGACCAGCCAAGGTCAAGAAGGTAAACCTAGCCCTGGAAGGGGAGACACCCCGACCAGTGTTCATTGCCAATGACTTGACTGGTAAAGAAGAGTTGAGTCTTGTCGCTCTCTTGCGGGAGTACATAGACGTATTTGCCTGGTCCTTAGAAGAGCTACGGGGGGTAGATCCGAGAGTTGTGACTCACAACATACCCATGACGTCGGATGCAACGCCGATCAAGCAGCGACCGTACCCCATGAATCCAAAACACGCTCATGCTGTCAAAGAGGAAATTGATAAGCTGAAGAGAGCTGGATTCATTTATGAAATTGAGCACACAGACTGGGTATCACCCATAGTCATTGTGATGAAGAAGAACGGCAAAATTCGAGTGTACGTCAATTACAAGAAGGTGAACGCTGCTACGAAGAGAGATAACTATCCCTTGCCGTACACCGAGCACATGCTTGAGAGGGTGGCAGGCAAGGAAGCCTACAGTTTTTCGAATGGCTTCTCAAGGTACAACCAGGTGCAAGTGCATCCTACAGACAGGCACAAGACCGCCTTTGCCACTGAGTGGGGCGTCTTTGCATACATAGTCATGCCCTTCGGGTTGACCAATGCCCCTACCACTTTCTAATGCCTCATGTGCACCATCTTTAAGGACATGCTTCGCAAGGAGTTAGAGGTCTTTGTCGACGATCTGTGTGTCCATTCAACCTGGATCGAACACTTAGACAAACTCCGCGCTGTCTTTGAACTGTGCCACTTATATCGTCTCTCCTTGAACCCCTTGAAGTGTCAGTTTTGGGTGAAGCAGGGATGCATCTTAGGACACGTGGTGTCAAAGAACGGCATTGCCACTGACTTCTCGAAGGTCAGGGTTATTGTTGATCTTCCACCCCCAATTAATTACAAGGGAGTTCAATGCTTCTTAGGTCACACAGGATACTATCGGCGGTTTGTGCTGAACTACGCACTGATTGCCAGGCCATTGTACAAGCTGCTAAATATCTTCGAGTGGATCGAGGCATGCCAACGGGCATACGAAGAATTGAAAAATGCTCTAACAACAGCACCAATTCTACGAGCCCCAGATTGGACCATTACCTTCCACGTACACATCGATGCTTCTAAGTTTACCGTGGGGGCAGTGTTGTGTCAACCTGGTGAACATAACTTAGATTACACAGTGAGCTTTGCTAGCAGACAACTCACTGAGACGGAGATGAATTATTCGACAACAGAAAGGGGGGGATTAGCCATGGTGTTCGCCGTGAAGAAATTCCGGCATTATTTATTGGCCACACCTTTCATCTTCTTCGTGGACCATCAAGCCCTGCTCTATTTAGTGAAAAAACCTTGTGCTATAGGATGCATAGCTCGATGGCTCCTCCTGCTCCTAGAGTTCGATTTCTCAGTGGTAGTTCGATTTCTCCGTGGTGGTACGAAAGGGAAAACAACATTACATGGTTGATCACATGTCCCGTATACCCATAGGAGAAGCCGCTGGACAAGGCATCATTGACGAGTTACCTGACGCCCACTTATTCCACCTGTCCAGCGAGAGAGATCTATTTAAGGCTGATCTGACGCCATACTGGGTAGACGACATAGTCCAAGTGCTCGAGCACGGACTACGTGAGCGACCAATAGAAAAGGCATGACTTAGGCACTTGATCTTGAAGATCTAGCCCTACCAGCTGATTGCAGGCCAACTCTATAGGCTGGGGCAAGACGGATTGCTGCGTAGGTGTGTACGTGAGCATGAGATGCACGATGTGCTCTCAGAGGCGCACAACGGCATTGCAGGAGGACACTTTAGCGGAGACACGACAGTACGGAAGGTGCGCAGTCCCAATTATGGTGGCCCACACTTTTTCGCGATGCCAAGCGATTCATCAGCCATTGTGACGAGTGCCAACGGACAAAAGTCCCGATTTGTAAGGATCAAATGGAGTTAACCCCAATTATTGCTCACCAACCCTTCGAAAAATGGAAAATTGACTTCATAGTACCCATCAGCCCCGCGGCGCAGTACTCACAAGCCAAGTACATCGTGGTGGCCATGGATTACCTCACGAAATGGGAAGAGGCAAGAGCCACACGAAAAAACGACGCTAGGACAACTGCCAAGTTCTTATGGGAGCAAGTGATCTCGCGCTTCGGTTGCCCCATCGAACTGGTTAGCGACCAAGGCACACACTTCATCAACGAAGTGATAGCATATCTCCTATCCACCTTTCTTATCATCCATCGCAAATCCTCACCATACTACCCTCAGGCTAATGGCCAGGCAGAATCAACTAACAAAATTCTTATCAACATCCTGACTAAAGTAGTCTTAGCCTCACGAAGTGATTGGGACAACAAGTTGATGGCAGCCTTGTGGGCCTACCGCATAGCTTATAAAACAGCCATCGGCCAAACCCCCTTTAGGCTGACCTATGGAACTGATGCAATTCTACCATTAGACTTCTTCGTCCCTATCCTGAGAATAGCACTCCAAGAATGATGGGAAGGGAAGGAAGCATGGACGCAATGCCTAGTCGAGTTGGAACGCCTATCAGAGACTCGTCTTCTAGCCACCCACGCGCTTATTTGCGAGAAAGCTCGACGAAAGAGCTGGTTTGACAAGCATGTCAAGCAACGCGAGTTTGAATAGGGTGACTTAGTGCTCCTCTACTTAGTTAAAGGACATAAAGTTAAAGGACATAAGAAAAAGATGAAATTCAGAGTTCTCGGACCCTTCAAGGTTCGGGCAATCAGCCGAACCGGTAATGTCGAGCTTGAGACCCTAGACGGTGAAGGAATAGGCTTCTTCAATGGCAGTCATGTCAAGAAGTACTTCCCTCCCACTCATCCTTTGCATGAGCCACCAATGTTAGAACTGCCGGTCAAAATATGAGCAGCCACAATCACTGAAATCAACGAAGATGATGAGGAAGCTGTAGAACCTGCCTACCTCCGTGTCACGGTCTGCCAAGCAAACATGCACTTTCAATGCCTTGATTGATGAGGGAACATACTTCAATGTCTTAACGCACAAGCATTGGATCCAACTTGGCAAACCACTACTTCAACACGGTACTGTCAAATTAAGCCCATATGGGGCTCAATCTTATGCACTTCTCGGCAAGTGCAGAGTCGTCGTTTCTATCGAGTTTGAGACTGTTCCAATGTTGTTTTACGTGTTGCCCAGTGCTACAGACGCAGGCATGGAGTTGCTGCTCGGGCGAACCTTCAAAAAGCAGACTCGCTGCAATGTTGATTATGAGTCGCAGTGCATCCACCTAGCAATCGGCAACGTGCGCATTGTCACAGCTTTCACCAAGGGCTGGGCGACACCATCACCATCCACAGGGCCACCAATAGAAACATCCGTAGGCAAGATTAAGGAGGGGATAGTGCGCGTCCGCCGCTCCCCGACTTCCATAAACCGCAGCCCGCAACAACCAAAGCAAGGACCCAATAGCCTCGCTTTCAATGGGTGCCTAAACAGCCGCAACAACCACCTAGGAGTCGACGCACCTATTCGCATAAGACCCATAACTCTAAACCTAGAAGGCCAAGATGCAATCACCGGAAGCGCCACGTGATTAAGCAAATATGGGTCCCTAAAACCCTCTTGTGTGTGCAAGGCTACTATGAGGGAAATGCCTCACTGTGGATCCCTAAGGCCCCCGCGGCCAAAGGCACTAGTCATACGCCACCCTCAAGCTTGATTAGCCCACGCCCCCCAACACCTCAAGACCATAGGCTGCAATGCTCTCCAGAGCCCCAGCCATCCAACTCATCTACGCTTCGGCCCAAGAGAGTCATGCAAACCTATCGGCCCAAGCACCAGCCACCATCACAGGTGGCATCATTCGACCAAGTCAATCCGACTCTCCGCAGCAAAGCCGATTGTAGTAGCCCAGCTGCTGTGACTGACCCGAACCCGCCCATCTTCCGAACAGCCCAGTTGCAGGCTCAAGAAAACTCCCAACCGCAACTATGTACTATCAAAGCCTCTAGTTCTAGCAAACCTCAACCGCCCGTCGGCCTTATGCCCTCCTATGAACGGAAGTCATTTCTAGCGCTAGCCGCTGACCTTGCGGAGGACACCGGAGATGATGTGGTGGACTGCATCAAACATCTCAATGCCACCTTCGTGTCGCTAGCCCTCAGCTATGACCGCTTGGACTTGGGTCTATTAGAGAAACCCTTTGCAACGGAAGTGTGCAATATGCCTTGCTCTTGGGAGACTTTTGAATTTGCCTTTGCACATGCTTCTCGCTCTACTACTGAGTTGCTCGGTAGCGAGGTCTCCAAAGAGCAAGCCATTAAGCAACGTCTCATCACGTCATACGATCCACGGACCACTTTTGCTATCACTAACCAAGAGATCGCAAGGTTATCCCACCTTGCTGATACTGGATCACCCTTCTTGAGGCAGTGGTATGCTCTTAGGTTGCAATGGGAGGTTGACAGATGTCGCATAATGACCAATGCCGAGCCATCAAAATAGCTGAGTATGATTCCACTTACGTTGCGCCTACCTCGTATAGAGTGTTAACCACTCTCCATGGGCAACCCATGGACGAGCAGATCAAGGGGTACCCCTACCTTGACCGCCTCCTAACAGAGGAAGAGCTCCACATTGCAAGTAGGGTCGATTCTGGCAATCTCCTAACTAATGTTCTGACATACATCACGCATGTCGATATCCGCCCATTCGAATTAGACAAGGAAGCTCAGCTAGAGTATAACCCCAACTTCTATGCCTAGCTCCTGTACAAATAGACCGACACCCTTTATGCTGAACACCCTTGGCCTCTCAACCTCCAATCCTGGGATGGATTCTTATCGTTCCAAAGGGGGAAGGGGGTAATAAGGTGGAACGTAAAAAATAAACAAGGGAAATCTAAAAAGTAAACCAAGTATGAAACGTTAGTTAAATTTGAAATGCAAGGGTAAGATGTGATGGTAAAAGTCTGAAAAGCAAAGTTAAGGCTATGTTCAATAAAATCTGCCATGCTTTTATTCCTCCAGCAAATTAGTTGACAAAAAGCACTAAAAGTGGAAATGGTTGAACTTGCAGGTAGCGATCATGGCAAGCTAGGACAAAGCGGGCAAGCTCCCCTTCTCGGAGGAGGAGCAAGCGAAGTACGGCCTTACGGTGGAGACGAGAGCCTTCAACCAGTTGAAGTTCCATCACGTCTTCAACCTTGAAGATGTGGCCATCGAAGAGCCGGCAGTATGCCAAATCATAGATCAGTGCCACCTGCAAAAGTACCTGGACGCAATGGGCCGGAGGGTGGACTACACCCAGTGCACTGACTTCTTGCGCACTTTCAATAGGAACAGAGGCACCATCACGGTGCATGACAATGAAGCCACCAGATAGGTGCAGATCGAGTTGACCCTCGAGTTGGTGGAAAGGGCACTAGGGCTGCCGAATAAGGTGGAAAGAAAGCCGAAAAAGACATCTACGCCATGTTGGAAATGGACAAGGTAAAGTCCATACCAATGATGGGATTAGCCTGGCGGACATCCCCAACCCAGAAATATAGCTATAGGCAAAGATGGTGCACGCCTTGTTCTCAAGCCAGAGGTACAATAGCATAATGAGCCGAATCAATGTACCTCTACTCGACAGCATTGCGGTGCAATTGATGGATGAGGTGAACCTTAATGGGTTTGTGAGGAAAACAATAGAGGCTTCGGCTAAGGCCCTGGCAACAGGAGGAAGAGCCATTGGAGGGGAGTCCCCATCGTCCCGATCAACCCGCAAGGCATTATCCTCCAAAGCCGCAACCATAGGGTTTGGAGGTGTCCTTATAGCCATCATCCAAGAAGCACTAGGGCAAGGATGAGAAGGAGGAGACAAGAAGGGAGGTGATGAAGGAAGTGATGAATCACCGTCACAATCCCCACCTCACACAGAAGAGCAGCGAAGGTCGTCAGATGAAACGGAGACGGATGCAGACGAAGAGGGAGAATCCCAGAGCACCCCACAGAGGCACGCGGAACAACGAACCAAGCCCTGCATGGAAAATGGGAAGAGGAGCGAAAGAAGAAAGAAAAGGAAGATCTGGAGAGGGCTCGAAGGGAGTCAGTCAAGGATGAGGAGGAGAGAAAAAAGAAGACCGAAGAGGAGCTGAGAAGGAAGGAAAAGGAAGAAATAGAGCTGGCCACCCGTCGCTCCATCGAGGAGCAGCACAAAAGAGATGAGGAAGGTGCAGAGAGCCCGCACCGAACGGAGGCACTTGGTTCCAGTACCAGTGTGCCGGAAATCGCACCCCTATCCCTAGTAGAAGGAAAAGAAAAAGATCCGATGATGCCAACTCTCCCCCTCTTTATACCTTCCATGCCAACCACTCCTATCATGAGGACACCCATTGCCACCGCCACCCAAGGTTCCACCCCAAAAGTCGATGAGAGCAACATGGTCACTTGGCTACAATTCCTGGTGAAACGGGAGCTGGCAAGAGAAGCGGCCGTGGCCACCCCAGCATCAGGAGTCAAAAGGGTAGACACGGCTAAACTGGAGCCAAGGCCGGAGCTGAAGAGGCAGAAAATAGAAGACGTTGTCACCACCACCACCATGCCCCACCCCCCACCTCCAGCAGGCCAATACGACGAATATGTTAAGGAGCTGCTCTCGCAGTTAAAAAGGGCCAGGGAAGAAAGGAGGACAGCCGTGGAGGAGCTAGCAACAGAACGAGAATCATGAGTTGCTCTCCAGCTAGAGAGAACAAAGCAGATAACAGAATATCAAAGGGAGATCGCTGCGCTCAGGGAGGAAGCCAGCAATAAGGATGCAGAGGAATTAAAGGCCCTGAAGGAACGTGATGCTGCTTGGGAAGGAAGGAGAAAAATCTTGATGGAGCGTCCCAACGGGGAGAGGGAGACCAATGCTCACCTGTGGCGCAAGAATGATCAGCTACCTGCAGTCAACCTGGAAGCACAAAGCCATCTTGACAAGATCAGACAGGAGGCTGCAGAGCTGGACCAGTTAAGGGAACAGTAGGTGCAAAGGATGCAGGTGAAGCTGGACCAGCTCAATGCACAGATCGCTGATGAACGCCAGGAGCAGCCCTGCCTGCACCGTGAGCTCAAGGCCCAGCAGCAACAACTCATGGCTATGTCCCTCCATCAGGGGGAGAGCCTGGAAGATATGGAAAAAAGAGTAAAAGAATGGGCTGATCACAATGAGGGGAGAATACGGGACTTGGCACGCCGGCTAGCCAAAGCCGAAGGAGATAGGGTGCTGGCTGAGAATTAGGCAGAGGTAGCCCAACTCTCCATGATAGCCCAGCAGCACACCTTCCTCAATACACTACTCCACTCCACCAAACCGGAAGGAAACGAAGCCAATGATCAACTGCTGCAGAAGAAGTTAACCATTGCACGCAGAGCTCTAACAGCAGGCCTGCACGTGCCACTGCAGCTAGGAGACCCGCCCCGCAGAGCGTAGAGGAGCAAAGAAGATATCTTGCACAGGTAGGCCTGACGGCACAGGAAATAGATGAACTCGATTTCACAGAGACGAAGGCACAAGAAGATGTGCAAGAAGAAGGGGTGAACCGGAGTTCGATCTAGGACCTCAGGAGGAGGAATATGTCCCACCACCCCCTCAGCCACAACAAGTGGAAGTGCAGCCCCTTGATATGTCTGCTGAAAGAAAAGCAGCCCAGGCTAATCGCAGGAAAGAAATGGTAGAGAAGGCAAGGAAAAAGCTGAATGGTAGACCTATTCCAAGACAGCCTGCCCCTCTCCTACCGCACCCTCAAGATCCCCCTGCTGAATTCCATGCCGAATTGATTATCTGGGAACAACAGGAATATAACTGCGACCCCTTCGACTTGAGCTTTGAGTTTCCCGCTACCTTGAACAAAGTATACCCATTCAACTTGTAAATGACATCATCCCTATGGGTGCAAGGCTCAAGGCCAAGTGGTTAGCGGAGCGAGAGGCCCACCCAACTGCTTGGGGAGCCGAGGATTGCGAATTTTGGCAGGATAAAGTCCTCCAGGTGCCTAGATTGGTGGAAGGCTATAATTGCCAACCCACCTGGAGAAGACACATTTTTGACATCAACCTTGACGCGTGGATGGCATTTTGCAATATCCTCCCTTCTGAGAGAAACGACCCCACTTTCATGCCGTATCCTCAAAGGGTAGGGGTCGACTTTAATCCGTCCATCCACGGTAGGTTCGACTTTCCCATTATCTATAACACTAATAGCACCTCCCATAGGGATGCCCTTCTCTTCACCCTCCCCGATTTGTACAGCTCTATAGATAGATTTCTTAGCGAGTTCACCTCCTGTCTTGACCCCGCCTTCATAACCACTTGTAATTATCTTAGACTAATTAGGATCCTAGTCCACGAAGAGCCTGCACCTCAAGAACGCCACCTCCCACCCCTCTACTTCGACCCCAATGCCATAGATAGCAGCACCATGACTCACCTCATGATGCGCGCTTCTCTTTTGCCATCTTTCTGTGTTGCACTGCTCGAAGATATGAGCGACAGCAAATTCACCCAGTGCAACGACCCCTTCCTTTCTACCACCACTCTCAAAACCCGCCTCAACCTCAAGGGCTACTTGTTGAGTCGTAGATTCCTTAACAAGGCCCCCCGCCCTCCGCCATCCCCTACCCGCCATTCGGATGACGAGGAGTAAACTCCCGTCATGCCCTTGTATCACATGTCTCCATGTATACGCCTCTTTATGTTTATTATTTATTTATTTTTAAAAAAAGAGAGAATAAGAAAAAGAAGAAAGAAGCACCACAATCATTGCACCTAGGGTTCTCCCTAGCCCCCTCCCCACTTCACACTTAGGGCACATCAAGGGCAGGACTTTCAGACCTATCACCCTAAGACTTGCATCGCACCTCCAACGAAGCACGAACTGGGTCCTCAAGTGTGGGACGTTACCAAGGGCTTTAGACCCATCTCCCAGTTCCACTGCCATGGGCACCACACACTACACGACGAGATAAACACACCCCTTAGGGAGTGCACAACTTTTCTTGCAGGTTATGTTCGAGTTTCAAGAAATGGCTACCCGCGGAAGAGGATCACCCACAGCATCCTTTAATGACCAAAACTTCTTTTCATGTGCCGACATCCAGCCATCTGCCTGCTCTGTTGATGGCTACCATGATTGAACCAAGTCAAGGTAGAACTGCCATTGGCATAGATCTTGGAACCTCATCGTCCAATGATCCATGCCCAATGCCTCAAGATCTACAAATCGCTTATTGATTCCACAAGCTTGAAGACCTTCAACTCAAAGACAAGGATCTTCAATCAAAGCCACGGATTTTCAAGGCAAACAGCATTCGGGGGGTTTCTCCAGAATAAATCCCTCCAATACCATCCTCCTAAGGGATTGCTTATTGCTTCAAGTGTTTCTAATACTCAAAAGACAATCGGCTACATAAGGGGCGCCACAACAGTGTGAAAGATGTCGAGTACATTCATGGAGCCTAAAGCACGCCGGAATCTTTCCTGGTCATCGTCCTTAAACTCCATCACCTATCATTCACCCAACCACTTTGGAAGCAGTGTCACCCACCTACCTGTTCCGCCTAGTAGCCGACCTAACTAGCCACTACGTCCCTCCGCAGTGCCATGGGACTGGCACTTGGCTAGGAGGGGGGTAATGTTACCGTGTTTCCCACAGCATAGAGGAGTGGAAAATGGAAAAAAAAGGGAAATAGCAAAAAAGGCGCAGTGTAAAAGCAGAAAAAGGTGCCTTGACTGGTAACCAGTCCCTGAAAAATTTAAATCTTCGGGCACGACCCTTAGAAAGCCTCGGTGTCGGCCCGAGACAACAAAAGAGAAAAAGCGTGCACTATTAAAATGTGGGAGCGCCCCCGAATCTTTGTAAAAGAGTGCCAGGCTCGCTCTTATGCAAAGTGTACGCATTAGTTGGGAATATGATAAATTAGAATGGTGGGAAATGGGAAAAAGGGCCGAGGCTACATCCGACCATGTAAAATAGGGAAAAGGGGATGACCACCCAAAAAGGATTTAGGGCTTTGTATATAAAGTTGAAAAGTGAATGAGAAGCTCATTCTTTGGTGTGTGGCAAAAAGAGTCTTCTTCTTCCTTTCTTCTTCTCTCCTTCTTGCTTGTGTGTGCTCTTGAGAGAGAGTGTGTGAGAGTATGAGGGAGTGAGTGTGTGTGAGAGTGAGGGATCAAGAGGGTGAAGCTCTTTACCATCTCCTCTTCTCTTCTTCTCTTCTCTTCTCTTCTCTTCTATTGCGCGCACGGCTATGGAGAATAGAGCTTGGAGAAGGAGGAGGCTTGAGGATGCTTGAGCTAGCTTCAAGAATCGTGGAGCTACCGGAGTGCAAGGGAGAGGAGGGTACTCGATCAAGCATCAAGGTAAGCTCACTACACTCGTAGGATTGACGGTGCGTCGACTAGGTGAGAGATAGCCATTAGAGCTTGCTCGGAACGCTTGAAACAATAAGTGGTCCGTGGGTCTTGGCGGTTGAGCGAAAGCTCCCACATGTTGCAAGAAGCATATGCCGGAATAGCTAGAAGCCACTTCAATGCCACAACCATGGCATGGAAGGTTTTACAATCCCAGCTATAGTGGCCAACTTTATTCAAGGATGCAAGAAGGTTTGTAAGGCTTTGTGATGAATGTTAGCGCACGAAAGTGTCTATTCAAAAAGGATAGAATGGAGCTTGTACTATTGCTCACACGCCAACCCTTCAAAAATGGAAGAATTGATTTTATGAAACCCATCAATCTTGCCACACAATATTCCCAAGCAAAATTCATGATAGTTGCTGCTAGTTATATAACAAAACGGGTCGAGGAATACACTACGAAAAGAACGATGTGAGAATGATGGCCAATTTCTTGTGAGAATAGGTAATCTCAAGGTTTAGATGTCCAATAGAAATTGTGAGCAATCAAGGAACCTATTTCATTGATGAACAAGTAGAGCACTTGCTCTCTACATTATTGAGCATTCGTAAACAGTCATCCCCCTATATTTTCTACAAGTAAAGAGCCAAGCCAAGTCAATGAACAAAACCTTGATCAAAATACTAGCCAAGACCATGTCATGGTCAATGTCATACTAGGATAATAATTTGATAGTAGCACTATGAGCATATCATATCGCCTCCAACAAAACAGTCACAAGGGCATACCCTTTTCAGGTTAACCTATAGTATAGATGTTATCATGCTTGTGGAGTTCATAATAGCTAGCTTGTGTATTGGAGTTCATGATAATGGGAAGGAAACAAAGCCTAGGCTGAGAAACAATTTGAATTGGAGTGGCTGACAGAATCATGACTTTTAGCCACACGTACGCTAGTTGTAGAAAAAGCTTATAAGAGGGCTTCGTTCGATAAAAATGTGCATCAAAATTCATTTGAGCAAGAAGACTTCGTCCTCCTTTAGTTGCTTAAAGGACACTCCTTATCCAAGTATCCTCAATCACTAACTTGGATGAGAAAGAGAGAATGATTATACCATCGACATATTTGTATCTCAAGCTGACCATTTCAAAAGAGATGATCATCAATGTGAGTTGTGATAGCAAATTTGACAACCCTTGTTGATACCATTTAATGCAAACTTGAATCCATATAGAGCCTCACCCCGGTACTTGAAAATTTGGTGCTTGAAATGCAACCGTTGAGAGAGAAATCATCATCAAGCCCCACCCATGATGATGTAAAGGCCACAATCAAGAGGCCCACTCAACCTAGAGACAAAAACAACACTATGACTAAGAATGAATTGGTGATTGCTACACTACTATAGTATTCTTGACAAGTGTCACAAAGCCACCATTGATAGTCGGATTGAAACCATCTTCCACTCATGGATTAAATTATCAAATGGTTGTAGACCACTTATAAGACCAATCTCCTAGTATAGAAAATTGTCACTCAACTTGATAATGGGCATATAAATGATTGATCTACGAATCACTTTTAAGTAGATGATAGACCTAGTCTCATTGGAAGATTACTTGGTAGGATAGTGAAGACGTATTTTGCAAGAGCAAAGCAATTCAGATGACTATTCTCGTGACACTTCTAGAGGTAAGACCTAAAACCATGCACCTTATCTCAAGTTGGATCATAGTCATTGTTATGGCCTTTCAACATGCTATAACAGCCATGAAACATCATTTTGCCTGAATACATAATAGTGCTGTAAAGAAACTTCCTGAATGTAATTCTAGCCATCAACACTACATTATGTTCAAGAAATACATTCAAACACAAAGCAAGCATCATACTCAGCAACACAGAATTGATGTTCATCAATTGTGACACAGTTTTCTATCACCATAATCACTATTGATTAAACAATGTGAAAGAGAATAACACCAACTCAAGAGACAATCAGAAGATAATGGGATCAAACATCAGCAGCCATTTCTAGGCACTTCACATAGTCATATTCCATTCATGATCAAGAAACAACTACTCGAATACAACTGCCTGACGTTTTTGACTTGCGCCTTGACTTTCAGGCGACACATCATATGAAGTATAAGGATTGCTTTACATATGCTGATCCAGAAGACTACATGCATACTAATATTAAGGTATGAAATAGTACTAAATAGACAATGAAGTTCAAGTCCTAACACCTGGCACAGCCCGGTGGATGACTAGGCCAGTCATGACTCAAACCCACAAGCATGTAGATAGCTAACTAAACATATGGAAACTAAATATGATGAAGAACTACTCAGAGAACACAATTATGCCTTGCTAGAGGCCTTGCACTCCTTGACAAGCCACACTAAGCTATCATGAGTAGAGCCCCTCTAGGATAATCATAATCCTCTTATGCTATTGCATAATTGGTTCTAAGAGTTAGTGGGATGAACAAAATGTATCATGAACAAAACAAAACTACATCCAAAGTAATAGCTATAAAGATCTACGAGTATAGGGAATGATGTCTGTGCATGAAGATATCTGACATGCCACAGCACCAACATCATGATTCTGAACTATCCCATGAACCATGACAGAAAAATCCTGATAAAGTGTATGAACCACCTCTTGAATGACAGAATCATGCTCATTAGACCAAAAATCTCTATGCTGCAACAAAGTAGCTACATGCTCTTCACTTGCTCTCTTTACATCCAAAGCCTTCTCCAATTTTGCATTGACATCCATGCATTTTGTCTCCAATTCCTCCACTTTCAATTTCAAAGCATCTCTCTCATGCATGACATCCTCATAATCTGCGGACACAAAGACATTCTTAAGCATATGATAAGGCCGAGAAATCATGCCTTCAAACCTATCTGCAACCATTTGCCATGCAAGTTTGACATCATTCACCAATGCATTTCTAATATCCTCAAAGTCAGATTTCAATATCAATGAAGCATCCACTTCAACTTCAACATTGCTAAAAATTTGCTTTTCAACTTCCTTCAATGGCTGAAATCTCTCCAACAACATTTGATAATCAACATGAAGTTGAACATGTTTCCCCATAAAAGATTGCATCTCCTCCAAGCATTTAGTCTTAAGTTCACTAGTCCATTTTTCAAAAAGTGTAGTAGACATTTTGTTTTTATCCAACATTTGTTGCATATCTACAATTTTATCCCTAAGATCCAATTCTAATGCATCATACTTTGACTGCTTGTGCTGTAGAGTCAGACTCAAGTCCTCAATTGTCTTTTGCCTGCTGGTAGGCCAACTAAATCTGCATGTCAGTAATCTGAACAACAATCCAAGCAATCCGCTTATCATAATCCTGAAAGTATGCCATGAGTTTCTGTATAACTCAAACAACATCAGAAAGACTACCAAACTGATCATCATGCATCCTAGAACCAGGTAAAATTGAAGGTATTTCTGTTGAACCTTCATTCACCTGCTGATCACCAAAGACATTGTCAATATGATTTGGAGCAACAAGATTAGCATCTTGCTTCTTCTCCTGCGATATAGACCTACTCCTCAACCATATTTTCCCAATTTTCTGCTTTTTCTTTGCATAAAGATTTCCATCCACTCTAAAAGCATCCCCATCATCCTGCTTACCAACATGAAGTACATCTTTAATACCTGCATCTTTATGATTTCCCTTGACAAATTCGGAAGCAACCTACTTGGCATATGCCTCATCATATCCAATCTATTTCAAGTCACAATAAATAGCCTGTTTTGCAGCATCACCATCAAACATATCATGAGCATCATTGACATTTTTAATCTCATGAGAAACATCAACCTTATGATCAGTTTCCACTGCATCTTCGTCCAAATAAGTAACATTTAATTTCAGCAAATACTCAACCATAAGCTCTAGATACAAGACCCGTGCATGCTCATACAAACCTACTAGAAAGCAACCCATCCGAGATTTCTGAAAGATCTTCTTATTTTTGGAGATCTTTATCTCAGCCTTTAGCCTATCAAACATAAGGCATGCCCAATTTGGCATCCCCAAATGCCCTGCATAGTAAAGAATGCCATAAGTATCTCGAGCAATACTATCGACCTTAATGAACATCATGAAGCGCTCCATGAACCAACGCAACTGCAATTTCTTGACACCATCAATGCGCTTCAGCACATAAATTCATGGGTCCAGCTGGTTCATCGAAAACATATTGCATCTGGTCTTTCGTACACCAATATCCAATTGGATTATCATTCATAGGGAGTGCAAACTTTTGACTGACAATGGTAGGAGTTAACTCAAGACGACCTGCAATTCTGCAATTTGAGTGCCTCAAAATATCCATCTGTATGGAGGCATGCACATTTGATGCCCAACGATCCCATTGGCAAATGAGCATAATCATACAACCCAATTTTTTGCAACCATAACCAATGAACTTGTGCCTCAACATTCAAATACAAGTTGGAGTCCACAAAGGGAGTACCAACAGCACTAGGGCTAGAAAGAGATGAAGCATTCGGCAGTGTTACCTCGTCATCTCCCTGCTGCACCAATCGATCGTCATCGCTGGCCACATAGAGCTCATCATCGTCATCTTCTTGGCGGCCACGCTTGGTCAGGGACAGCTTCCCAACTGAAGAGCGATGAGTGTGCATCATGGCGATGAGAGTTGCAGGCCGATAATGAGTCGAGAGTGGAGAAGGAGAGAAACCCCCAAAAGAATACATGTCCTTTTCCATTTGCATGCCAAAGTCCAAGTCCTCTCTCAGTCCACCCTGTTGTGTGTTAAGTGTCACCTCAACATCATGGTATTTAGACCATTCACACATGTAACTACATGAACATTTGAATAATAAGGTTGTACTAACCTCGTAAGCCTAAATCTATTCACTACAGGGTGTAAAACCTTCCCTTGCAAGTCCTGCAACAAAAAAGTACCCTGACCCATGTCTTTGAAAATGACAAAGGGACATGCATACCTGAGTTTCAACTTACCAGGAAACTTGCCAAGGCGAGGGTTATAAACTACAACCCAGTCTCCCTCTTGAAATTTTTTCTTCTTGACATGTCTATTAACCTAGGCCTATCTCCTCTATTGTGTGACACTTGTAATATAAGCTGCTAATGGTCCTATTCCAATTTCAAAAGTTGTTCTAATCTATGTTGCACAGATTCTTTAGGATCCATCTTGCTCATAACAACAACTCTCAGACTTGGAACTACAAATTCCATAGGAACTACCGCTTCCAAACCATAAACCAGCCTAAAAGGTATAAGCCCTGGTGCAACTTTATATGCTGTCTTGAAAGCCCACAATGCTGAACCAAGTTTAATATCCCAATCTTTCTGATTATCTTCAACAATTTTTTTCAAGATACAAAGCAAAATCTTGTTGGAACTTTCAGCTTAACCATTAGCTTGAGGATGATAAGGAGTAGACTTCTTGTGTAGAATCATATGCGTGATAGTTAGTTCTCTCATCACTTGATTCAGGAAATGCTTACCCAAGCTCAATAGGACAGCCAAATCTGGTCATAATATTAGAATACAAAAACTTTGCCACACTTGCTGCTTTATTATCCTTTAATGCTTGGGCTTCTACCCACTTAGTAGCATAATTAGTGCAAACCAAAATGTATCCGTTACCTGTCCTTTTTGCATCTGGTTTGATGGGACCAACGAAGTCAATCCTCCACTTTTGAAATGGCTCAAGTGGCAACACAAGATGATCTTGCATCCTATCCTTGTCAAGTGGTTGACCTTCCTTGAGACACTACAAACACTCTTTTGCATACTGATGAGCATCTTTCAACACAGTAGGCCACCATAACCATGCTTGCACTATTTTCCTGCATGTAATCTCTCCTAAAAAATGACCTCTTGACAGTCCGGCATGAGCTTCACGTAACACTGTTGGTTGCTCAAACTTAGGAACACATCTTCTCAAGACATTATCAACTCCCCTCCTGCACAGTGTATTCATAATAACCTGAAATATTTTGCTCTTCAGTGCCAACCTTCTTCTCTAATCTGCTGAAAGGTGTAGGCATAATTCCTGACTTCAGGAAATGTAGCATTTGGTCATAATATGAATCAGGATCAAGGGCCTGAATCTCAAAAAGCTCGGCATCAGGTAACTGATCAGAAACTCCAACTTCAGACTCATCATTTTCCAATCTACTTAAATAATTAGCTATACCATGCTCTTTCCCGTGGGTATGCACAACCTTGAAGTCAAACTCTTGTAACAGCAACATCCATCTTGCCAATCTACCTGTCAATTGAGGCTTATTTATCAAGAACAAGAGTGCTTGATGGTTGACATGAAAAATGACTTGATTTCCCAGCAAATAATGTCTAAATTTCTGCACTAAAAAACCCATTCCAAGTGCTTCTCTTTCAGTTACTGAATAGTTCTTTTCAACAGTGCTAATCTCCTACTTGCATAATAGATTGGTCTATACCAACCAGATACCTTATCCTGCATTAGAACAACTCCCATAGCCAAGTCAGATGCATCAACAAAAATATGGAAAGGTAAATCCCATGCTGGAGGTTGCAAGATTGGAGCCACCACTAACATTTTCTTGAGAACACGATAGGCTCTCTCGTGATCTTCCCTCCACACAAACTGTATCCCTTTCTTAGTGAGAGTTGTAAGAAGAGAACAAATATGTGATAGGTACCTTAAATACATGCTATGCCACTTAACTTGGCCCACAAATCGCATGACTTTCTGCACATTACTTGGAGCTTCAGCTTTCTGAATAGCTGCAATCTTTCTGGGATCAATACTCATGCCTTCTTCTGACAAGATATGACCTAACAACACATCCCTTTTGGTTGCAAACACTGACTTAAAAGGATTTAAAGACATGCCAAACATTCTGCATCTTTGAAAGCATAGTCTAAGGTGTTTTAAATGTTCTCTCTTGCTGCCAAATACACAAAAATCATCAATAAAGACCCTCATAAAAGTTGTTAGATAAGGCTTAAATGTCTTATGAGCAGCTCCTTGAAACTCAAGCGGTCCATTTTTCAACCCAAAGTTTATAATTGTGCTAACATAAGCTCCCCACTCTGATAAAAGCTGTCTTATCCATGTCTTTCGGATGCATCCTAATTTGATTCTATCCTGAAAACCCATCCAGAAAACTATATATCTCATGACCTGCCGCATCATCTAGGAGAGAATCAACAAAAGGAATGAGGAAAGGATCAGTAATAGTAGCTGCATTTAATTTCCTGTAATCCACACAAACTTTGATCTTCCCATTCTTCTTTAGCACTACAACAATAGAAGATAACCAAGTAACCTCATTGATTGGTTTAATAAACCCCACTCTCAAGAGCTTGTCAATTTCTTCCTTGACCTATTTGGCATAGTTAGGATTCATTCTATACCTCTTCTAAACAATAGGCTTAGCATCTTTCTTCAAGTTTATCCTCTGTTGACACACATCTAGATCAAATCCGTTTATATCTGTATAATCCCATGCAAAAATATATTGGAACTCTCTACACAACTGAATTAGATCATGCTTGAAATTGTCCTCAACAAAAATACTGACCTTGATGGGTTTAGGCTCTCCTCCAATATTCATGTTAAGCTCTTGAACCTCATCTTCAACAACTCTTGCAGATCTTCTCATTGTATGTTCATACCTTAATTCAACCTGCACAATGGCTTTTTTCCCTTCATCATCCAGGACATCTAAACTGTCTATGAAATTGTCCATACCAGTTTGTTGTTTTTCAAGTCCTTCTTGCTGCAAAACTTTAGGATAAGTAGTGGCTTGGTCTTGAAATAATTTATCATGCTCATTCCCCCTGACCTGTCCTGAAATTCAGGATGCTCCTGACCTTTAGGAAGACCCTCTAATTACTGTCCAGATTGATTTTGACCTGCAGTTTCAACAGGTTGATGCTCCAAAAGGGCATTTCCAGCCACATTGGGCTGCTCTTGATACCCTCGTATAATACCATCAACATCTATCTCAAAAGCTGGAACCACAGAAGGATTTTCCTAAAGAAATAATTCCTCCTCATCATCTTCTACTTCATCTACAAGGTTAATAGTCTGAGCTACTATAGGTCTAGCTGAACTTTTCAAGATAACCTTATTAACTATAGATAACCTGATTTCCTTGAGTCCTCTTGGAATACACACATAATCATTTCCCCAATCCTGCTTGATTTTGGCCAATCTAAACCACGGTCTCCCCAAAAGCATTGCATAAGAGTCTCCAATTTCTGTCATTCTCAGCACAACAAAGCTCACTCTGAACTAGCCACTAAAATTTGTTGATTCATTAAGATACCCAAAGGTTGTAACCTCCTTTGATCTGCCATCCGGACCTGAAATGGGGCTGGTAAAAGCTCCTCTTGCTTAGTTGCCAAATATGTATGTTCATGAAGTATATTAACTCCTGAACCCCCATCCAATAGGACATCATCATGTTTTCTTCCTGCATACTCAACTTGAATGGTAGTTACTTGGTAATCCACAACCTCTTGTTGAGTTGGTATGACCGCCTAACAATCAGGAATTGCTTGATCTTGAACTATTGTACTTTCAAGGACTTCCTGTTGCTTCTGCCTCATCTTTAGGAGTAACTTCTTCTTAAATCTTGGTATCAAATCCAAAATTTGCTCCAAGGTCAACTGAAAGAATACTTGGCCAAAGCTTGAAAAAGCTCTTCTGAACCTTCTTGCTGTAATTGTCCAGCAAATTTGCTATCAAGAAACTGATTCTACTATTCAAGAACATACTCATGATATTCAGGAAGTTGGTTCTGCAGTTCAGGCTGCAGTATGCCTGAAGTCCCTACATCATCAACTTGATCAAATTCAAATTCTTCAGCAAGTTTTTGCAACTTTCTAACTTGTTTTGTTGCCTTTTTTCTTGTCTTTTCTTGTTCATGCCAATCAAGCTTCTTACCAGCTTGGCTTCTAGTTACTGCTAATACCATTGGTTTCTCTTAACATTCCTCTACTTCAATACAATTAGAACAATCACAATTAACATGCATACTTACAACATTAGTGTTACCTGACATCTCCTTTGCCTCTACATGAACCTTCTCTTGCTGAATTTCCATACAACCAAAGTTCTTGTACCTTCAGGAGTCTACCCTTTCTCACCTTGATTAGGTAACTCTATAAGGACTGCTGCAACTAGGGCAGGTGGATGTTGTTGATGAGATGCTCCTGCAAGTCTTTCATCATTGCGGGACCTTGCTACTGGCATTCCTCTCTCAGTCCTATGCCTTGCACAAAGCTCACAGTTTGATCCAACAAAGTGTCCTTGACCTCCACAATAGTGGCATGCTCCCGTTTGTGTAGTTTGTTGTTGTGCCTAAAAATTTCCCCAAGGCTGTCTAGCCTACATTCTTCTAGGTCCTCTGAAGGGTCTCTGTGGTATGGTATCCGGGGTAATTTGATTTACTACTGCTGGTTGAATAGGTCTTAGTCTAGCCTGCATCACTGGCATCTGTTGTGCCATCCTGACATTAGGATTATACCAACAAGTCCTAGTTTCATGGCCCTTTCTCTGCCATATCTCACAATGCTTTTCCTTCCTCTTACTTTCAGAAATACCCAAATCTTTTAACTTCTATTTTATCATTTTATATAACTTGCTATTGCTGACTTCTTCCTATCTTTGTCCTTTGCTTTCTTCTTTTTGGTCTTGGCTGATCCTGATTTCTTCTTCTGCTTCTTATGCCTCCTCTGGCTAGAATTATCTTCATCAGAGTCATTGGAATCATCATCACAATTTGAACTGTAATCACTGCCCTCATCATCACTATCTGTATCTGAATCTGATCTTGAATCTGCATTAGAATAATCTGAATCCGAAGAGTCCTCATCTTTACTATTCTTAGATCTAGAGGTACCAAGTCATTTTTCCACTTTCATAGCTGCCTTGATCATTGTGTCCAATGTATCATTCTGGCCCATCTCAACATTGGTAATGGGATTCTAAATCTTACCTCTCAAGCCCTTCATAAAGTAGGTAATCTGCATTTCAACTGAAGGTATATCATCAACATGCATCCTATTAAACAGATTCTTGAACTTCTCGACATAGTCCTCCACCAACATAGCCTTTTGCTTGATCTTCTTGATCTTCTCTGAGAATGTCTCCCAAAATTTTATCTTTACGGAATCTACCCAAAAATGTTGTTTTTAAAGCATTATATGAATTAAAGGCTACCATACCAAAACTGGCAAACCAGTCCATAGCCTTTCCTTGGAAGGTGGCAGCAAACTATTGCATTTTAACATGATCCCCGTATATGTGATTGAAACCACTGGCTGTCCATTTGGTCTCAAATTCTGCCACATGGCAATCAGGGTCTTCTTTCTTCTTACTTGAAAATTTAGATGCAGGAACCTTTGGATTAACCAACTGATTCGAATTCATTTTGGGTCTCTTCTTGGGCTTCCTTAGAGGTGGTAATGGAATAAAATTTAGAACCCTCTGAGGTGGAATTCTAGCACTTCTTAGCAAAAATGTTCTCCCAAGCACTGCATGCTATAAAATTCAGAACCCTCTGAGGTGGAATTCTAGCACTTCTTAGCAAAAATGTTCTCCCAAGCACTGCATGCTATAGCCTCTCAAATGCATGCCTAGGAGGAGTATCCTGCTGGTCAAGAGGTAACATTCCCTCATCATCTGACAAATTTGGAGAGTCTGATGAAGTGGCAGGAGAATGATAGACTATTGATGTACCTGCAGATGTACCCCCTTCCAAAGAAGTCTACCCAGCATCAATAAACTACTCCTCATCCAGCCTGTCCAAACCTTCTGATCCACCCTTGCAACATGTTGTTGTTGTCTTGCCAAAGCCTCCCTGATTTCCTGGGACCTGCTCTTGGTAAGGAAAGGATTGGATAAATAAGGGTAATTGGCTGACATAAATACATCCCATAGAAGGCACATTACCCAATCCCAATGCCATCAGCATTCCTATCGCCTGAATCTCTTAGGACCTGATTCCAGATCTGCACCTAAATCAAGAAATTATTTTCTTGAACCTGGCAGGGATCGCCAAGTGTTATGGCCTTTCAACATGCCATAACAACCATGAAACATCATTCTACGTGAATACATAACGGTGCTGTAAAGGAACTTCCTGAATGTATTTCTAGCCATCAACACTACATTATGTTCAAGAAATACATTCAAACACAAAGCAAACATCATACTCAACAACATAGAATTACTATTCATCAATTGCGACATTGTTTTCTATCACCATAATGATTATTGATTAAACAACGTGAAAGAGAATAACATCAACACTCAAGAGACAATTAGAAGATAATGGGATCAAACATTAGCAACCATTTCTAGGTGCTGCACACACTCATATTCCATTCATGATCAAGAAACAACTGCTCGAATACAACTACTTGATGTTTTTGACCTATGCCTTGACTTTCAGGCGACACATCATATGAAGTATAAGAACTACTTTACATATGCTGACCTAGAAGACTACATGCATACTAATACTAAGGTATGAAATAATACTAAATAGACGATGAAGCTCAAGTCCTAACAGTCACAAAGGCAAATAACCCTACCAAAATGGCATAAAATCCAACTAAAATGTAAATCACAACATTCCTTCCTAAGAGTCTGGTACAATCATCGCCTTGACATTGCCACTAATAGCACTTGCTTAATGACAAATGTTGAACAATAACGTTATATAAAAACCATACAACATAGCCCCATGCACTGCAATGGAATTTTACTTCATGCTATCCTCATTACTCAAGATTTATCATACCCTTTTGAACTATAGCAACACTCCTTGTTGGACAAAATACTATTGGAAGAAGAACTCCGTGTAGCAAGCCGATTGGAAGCTCTAAATCTAGTAACTAACTTAGTGAGCTACCTTTGCAAACTATTGTAATAACCATTTGATTTAAATGCGCTTGTTGAACTCCAATTCAATCCCAAATTCTTTGACAAGTGGCTTCCTGAAACCACCATATCAACCTTTGCTTCTTAAGGTAGCATACTGAGAGTTGAAAAGATGAGTGGGTTGCCTCTTACCCACCTAGCCTCCAATCCTCACTAAGAGAGCTAAAGAAGGGCACCACCTAGCCAAAGGGAGGATGGGCTAGGGCATCCCTTTCCTAAGTGAATGGAAAGAACCAAAACAAAACTTCACAAGAGAGAATTTGTAGCCCATCTTAATGGAAATGACGATGATGGAAGGCTAAGAGAGGTGATGGCTCCTAATTTTTTCCATGAACATATATATAACATGAGGAAATAAGGATTCCCCTACCAATAGAGCATATGGCAAGTCTTACTTAATAAGTTTAAGTATGAATGCAGAGGGAGAATTAGAAGAGAGTACATATGATTTGGATGCCATATGATCTAGACATCATATTGGAATATGAGAGAGAGGGAGAGAGACGAGAAGAGAGGGAGGTAAGAGGAGAAGAGGTAGAGAAAGCTTGCCATTATGTATTAATGGAATGCTATATAAAAAAAGAGACTCACTCATAGCTTATCTCAAAGAGATGGACTAGCATGAGGGTGTTGCATAATGTGCTCTTAGTGGCTCCTCTTTGGGCTTGGTGATCTAGAGTGCTCTCATCTGCTTGTGATTGTGTCTTTACATCTCCATGGGCACCTTATATAGTCTCCATGAGGGATTAGATTAAGCTAATATTATTGATTACCATAATCCTAGATGATGTATGACATCTTTGATAATATGGAGAATAGTGGATGGGACAAGTCCCCTCCTTGGTCATCATGCAAGAAACCAAGGGTAGTGGTAGACAAGCTAGAGAAAGGAAGCTAGATTACAAGAGGTGGATGCCCGAAGCACATTATTATAATATATTTACAAGAAGGATAAAATGAGGGATAAAATGGAAAGTTGATATGATAAGGGTGAAAGAGAGAAGAAAATTGCCTGCAACTAGCAGTCTGCGCCTTTGTAACTTCAAATCGGTAAAGAATTTGAAAAAAAATTATTCTACAACTTTGTAGACAAATCAAAACCGGTCGAGTGACATGGGAATTTTCTTGAAGTTCAATTTTCCCTGGGATTTATTAAAATTATTAAAAATGGCTTCCAAAAGCTGCTTTGACTTTAATTCCTTATATATATATATAAATACATATAAGCATATGACAGAGGGGATCCATGCTTGTAGCTTTTGTGTAAGATCCAAATGACACCATGATGTGGACATTGACTTGTGTACAAGGGTGAGGTGTCCTCTAATGATGGTGATAGATCCCAAATCTTGGTGATGCAGGTGGAACCCAACTGTAGTTGGAGGTTAGTTCTTTGAAAAAAATATATGCACTCACTCAACCCCTAGGTGTAATCCATTCTTATCATCACTAAGATAACCCATCCCTTTTACCCTTTACATTGACATCCCTCCTAAGAACCTTGTTTCCCCACTTGCTAAAGTTATCATAGCCGAGAAGCAAGGTAGCATACCTAGTGCTTGAAGAGTAAACCCAAAGTGATAAGATGTAGGGCTTAAGCTATGGGTAAGGTTCTTGATAGGGATTTTGGCTAAATTTTGTGGTAGAAATCTGGTTTGTAAAAAACCCGGATCATTAGCCCTCCCCTTAGGCTAGAGGCATTCATGCCTCTAGATTGCTAATGATGGTCCAATAGAGCAGGGAGGACTGCACCCCCTCATTGGTGGCTCTTTGTCGAATGACTACTCTAAAGTGTCCCTAATTCTTTGAAAATAAGGCTTGAGTCACCATCCATTTACCCTTGTATTGTGAACCCTCCCATCCATGTCACCTAGCTTATAACTGTTATTTGGATATCTCCTTATGACCATGAATGGCCCTTTCCACTTGAACACAAGTTTAGCATCCATTCTGTTATCAAAGTGGTTATCATAGCGTAGCACAAGTGATCCTTTCCTTATGTGCTTGCTAGCCAGCTTATTATTAAATGTCTTCCTCCTCTCTTCAGCTTGCATAGAATAGTGTCGGACTGTTGCTTCTCTATCTAACTCCAGTCTCTCTAGATCCAAGATCCTTTCCTCTAACTTCTTATCTTGATTCTTCTCTCGAGTGGCTATTAAAACACGTAAGCTGGCCAGTTCTACCTCTATAGTAAGCAAAGCCTCTTAGCCATAAACGAGGTGAAATGGAGTATATCCAAGTGAAGTTCTGAATGAAGTCCTGTAGGCCTAAAGAGTTGCACTCAATTTTTTGTCCCAGTGCTTAGGGTGCACGTGTACTTGCTTGGTAATTATCTTATAAATTAGCCCATTCACCTTTTCGACCAAACCATTCCACTGTGGGTAGTAGGGAGTAGAATGCCTGCGCTTGATTTTTAGCCTTTCCATTAGCTCCCCCACTAGATTAAACCTAAAACCAGGACCTCAATCAGAGATAATTTCTAAAGGTGTGCCAAACCTACAACAAATGTTTTCAAACACAAATTTTTCCACTTCTTGGGCTGTGATCCTACTAGTGCTGAAGCCTCAGCCCACCTCGTCATGTAGTCCACACCCATTATGATGTATTCCTTGCTAGACTGAGTTTGTGGAAGTGGCCCTATTGCATCAATCCCCATTTCTCAAATGGGCCATATGTAGGTATGGGATTTTGTTCCTCATGCACTAGCTTCCTTGGTCTGGCCTTTTGGTGAGCATCACAAGTGCGGCACCAATGTTACACATCTCGATGTAGATTAGGCCACACAAAACCGGATTGGAGAATCTTTCTGATGGTTATTTCTTGAGCAAAATGCCTGCCACAAACCCCCTCATGGCAGCTCTTAATCACATCCATAATCTCCTTTGTTGTTGGCAAACTTCAAGCACTGCATCCTTTCCTTTGCAATACAACACATCATTTATCAAGTGGTATTTAGTAGCCAACCACCTTTTCTCACTCTTATTCATATGTTTAGGACCATTCTCAAGAAAATAAAGCACATCTTGTAGTTGAAACTTACCTTGAAACAAGGGGAGCTTTACTGCAATCATGCGCCTTGAGAGTATTTGCTTCCTTTGTGGTGTGTACCTAATGCTAACAATTGAGGCCGAAGATGAAGGTCAAGAAGAGAAAGAAAAGAAAGGATAACGATGCTCAAGGGAAACTTCAAGCTTGAGCTAAAGATGGTGCTATAGCTTGAGATAGATCTTAAGGTCGAGGTGGAGGTGGAGCTTGAGGTAATGCAAAAAATGGGAGCTTAGCAAGAAGGATCAAGCTATAATAAAAGTTGTGGACTATTTGGTGTTATAGAGGGGCTTTGAGAGAAAAAAAACATTTTAGAAAGATTGAAAATTTTCACATTTTTAGATCACATTTGTGGATGAGATTTTTATTTGCATGTCTTTAAGTTCAATTATTTGCATAAAATATGTTCAACTCTTCAATTTGGAAAAGAAATAAAGGCATCATTTTCTTGCAAAACATAATTGTAATATTTTATTTTGGATATGTGGGGACCTCGCAAAACAATTTGAATTAGTGGGACAAGACAACTTTGCTTTAGAGGGTTCAATATCTCAAGTGATTGGATACTTGCGTCTTTGATGAGTTGAGAAAGAAGATAGGTTGCAAAGCTAAGAAATATACACTTTGTTAAGTACTCAAATGATTTTTCAAGTAGGCTATGAGAGCAAGTATTTGATGGGTTGGTAGCTTGTATATACCAACAAAGTAATATGATGGAAGATGATGCAAATAATGGCATGGATATGTAGCAAACACTTCATGAGGTGAATGGACAAGGAAACTCCTTTAAAGTATGTCAAATGCAAGTCTCTAGCAAAAGTGATTGTGATCACATGGGAATGTTGCTAGGCCTAAAAATTTAGTTAGCTTACATACTATATGCAAGGGAAAAAGAGGTGATATATTCAGATCTTTAAAACAATGATATATTTGGTAGAATAATAAAGTTTCATGGAGAAAACATGGTAACTTTAAGGCTTGGACTAGGAGTTTGAGTTCTATCAATTCATGTGCATGGTATGAAGAAATTGTAGCCCCTAACTTTTATCACAAGACTAAGGGTTTAAGGACATGCTTTGAAAGGTTGATGGGGCTCATATTGTATTGGGAGATGAGGTACAACATTCTAGTTAAGATAGTCAACCTAGCCCATCTCACCACATCTATCCCCACTTCTATCATTCATCAAGATGCCTGCTACGTCTTTCATTTAGTCCATCTTGCATCTATGTTGATGGAAAAACAATCCTCCACTTTGTTGAGAATATAAACAAATGACTTGATTACTTTCAAGCTCATGGTTTGTGCCACATCTACAACAAGCTTTCATATGTTCGGCATAGCCAAGTTCCTAAACAAACCACTAATGAAGTTGTTCATGGTTTGTGCCACATCTACAACAAGCTTTCATATGTTTGCCATAGCCAAGCTCCTAAACAAACCACTAATGAAGTTGTTCATGGTTTGTGTCAGACCTACAACAACCTTTCATATGTTTGACATAGCCAAGTTCCTAAACAAACCACTAATGAAGTTGTTCATGGTTTGTGCCACATCTACAACAATCTTTCATATGTTTGGCATAGCCAAGTTCCTAAACAAACCACTAATGAAGTTGTTCATGCCATGGTGTTGTCTTCATTACTTTGGTTGTCGTTACATATTCCTATTGGTTTTTTTTTTGCTTAGTGAAATTGAGAGTGAGACTATGCCCCTTTGTCACCTGTACCATCACAACATCTTCCAAAATAAAATCATTTTCTATGATTTCTTGGTAAGTCCTATTTGACACATTGTTACTACCCACACATGCGCACTTGAGCTAGCTTATTTCTAGGTTTCCATGCTCTATGTCTTTATGTACATAACAATCTCATGCTAGCCTTGGTAAAACTCTTAATTTTGTGGTCTAGAATAAAAACCCCATGAGTTACTCAAAAACTAGCCATGTCATTGTTAAAGTTCACATGCTTGGACTTTTCAAAATAGACCATACAATCGTGCTTACTAATGTTTGGATGGAATCACCTACTTGTTTCTGATAAAATTTGTGACATGGGAGACTACCTTGAATCGATGCACCAAATGCACATAATAAAAGCGTAGAGAAGCTTAGTTAATAATAGAAGAAAAGAAATGGAGGCCAAAAAGTGTTCATTATTATTTCTTCTTTCTTATATAATACTATGTACACTAGATAAGATACAAAATAGATAAATGTGGCATATTAAGTCAAACAATACATAATCCGCTATAGTAATTAAGTGGCACTACCACTATGCTAGTTTTAAGTGGATGTAACTAATCGAATACAATAAATGGTGGGTCAATGGCCATGTGAATGTTAGCCACCAACATGCCAAGTGTATATGTGTAGACCCATCTAACCAAGCAATTTATCATCAACGTCCTTGCTTGTTGAGCTTGCCATCTTAATGCTCCCCCTCAAGGTCAACTGCATCTTTGTAACTCCAAATAAGCTTCAAAATTTTTAAAGCTTCTCCACACCCAAGGCTTTCGTAAAAATGCTAGCTATCTCATTCTAACATATGCTCACTCAATCTTACCTGCAAGTACCTTCTTCCTCATAGAATGAGATAAAATGATAGTGTACCTCAAGATGTTTTACCTCAGTATGGAACACATGGTTTCTAGCCAAGTATATGCTACTCATGTTGTCATAATGAATGACAATTGGACCATCTACTTGTGCATTTAGATTACCAAATATCTTCTGCAACCATAACACGTCACTTGCTAACATAGCAATACCTCTGTTTTCGATTTTGATACTAGATCAAGCAAATATCTTCTATAGCCATACCACCTCACATGCCACCATAGCACCACCTCTATGCTTAGCCTTAGTACTAAATAAAGCAACTACAGGTTTCCTTTTGCTACTCCAAGTGACTGCTTCACTACCAATGAAAATATAAATCTATTGAGAGACCTTCTATCAAATATATTACTAGCCCAATTTGCATTTATGTATTCAAATACATGTATATCCTTCCCTATCTCATAAAAAGGTCCATAGTGCAAAGTGGATTTTGCATACCTCAATACATATATGATTGTATCCAATGGGGATAGATATAACTAACCCATAAGACCAATGGCATAACAAAAGTCTATCCTTGTGATAGCCACGTAGATCAAACTCCCTAAGGTCTTTTATTGTATCTCCAATATTAGTGCTTAACTTTGTATTTCACTCCAATGGCACTAAAAGAGGATGAAACATACCATGGACAACATATCCAAGCCATACTAGCTTTTGTGTAGTGGGAGCTCACGCTCATCTACCAAGGCCCACGAACCGCTTATTGCTTCAAGCATTCCAAGCGAGTACAAATAGCTATCTCTCACCTAACCGATGAACCTTCGATCCTACAAGGGTGTAGTGAGCTTACCTTGATGCCCAAATGAGTAGCCTCCTCCCTCAAGCTAACCGATAGCTCTATGATTCGAGATGCGAGCTCAAGCAACCTCAAGCCTCCACCTCCAAGTTCATCCTCCATAGTTGTCCATGAGACAAGAGAAGAGAAGAGAATAGAAGAAGAAGAGAGGAGATGATGGAGAGCTTCTTTTCCAAGATCCCTCGCCCTCACACACTCACTCCCTCACACTCTCGCACTCCCTCTCTCAAGCACACACAAGTAAGCAAGAGGGAGAGAAGAAGAGAAGAAGGAGAGACCACCTTAGCCACACACAAAAGAATGAGCTTCTCATTCACTTTTTCAGTTTATATACAAGCCCTAAATCCCTTGGACACCCAACCCCTTTTTTACATAACCGGCCGTCTTAGCCAAAGTCTTTTTTCCTCATGTCTTTCTTCTTTTCAAGGTTCTTTTGCTCTTGCACTTCTACATATACAATTTGCACCAGAGGGAGCTTGGCACTCTTTTGTAGAATGAATTACATTGTGTTTGCCTTCTCTTTCACTTTTCTCGCCTAAGCAAAATGAGGTTCTCTATTGACTTTTTGACTTGGGCTTTCTTGGTCTTCCTCTACTTCTTTTTGGGTTGTATGGTCCGTAACATGTCTGTAACATTACCCACCTCCCAGATGAGTGTCGATAGTCCCATGGCACTGGTGGGACTAAGCTGATGAGGGTTCAGTGATTTGAAGGGTGGTCATGCGAGTCAATGATGATGGGGCCTTGTGGGGATTGGTCCTAGGGAGAAGTTGATCACATGATTAAGGTGGTGGAGGCTGAGAGTGGATTGAGTGGATGAGAGGGCCTCCGGAGTTGGTGGTTTGTATTTACAAAAAAGAAAAAAATGTGCACTACTTGGGGAGGGTGTCTACCTTATTGTGAGGTACATTATGCTCATGCTAGTGGAACTAGGAGTTTGGTCCAAACCACAACAAGTGTGGGTGTTGTCCAATAATTGAGGACCTAGTTCTTACCTAAGGGTGGTGCATTGAGTGTGGCTTATGGAGACAGGTCTAACCATAGGCGAGGGTGACCTCCCTAGGTATATCCTACCCTTGATGTGCCCTAAGCATCATGTGGGGAATCAAAATGGGCTAGGGGGTTAGGGATGGAGCTAGCCGACCGAAGCCACCATACACACCTAACTTGAGGACCCCTAGATGCAGTGAATGTGGCCTACATGTAGTGAGATGATTCGTTTACTTTCTCTTGTGATTTTCTTCTCGTGATCTCTTATTCTTTTCTTCTCTTTTCTCTTTTCTTTAACTTTTCTATTCTTTTGTTTTGTTTTCTTTTTTTTTCTTTCTCTTTCTTTTTTGAATAGACGAAAATCTAATCTTCATCATCAGAGTCATGAGAGGGAGGAGTTGGGGGCTTAAGAGATTTGTTAAGGAATCTCCAGCTTTGCATGTATCCTTTGAGGTTCGTTCATGTCTAGAGAGGAGTAGTAGAAAGAAATGGATGATTACAGTGAGTGAAGTGGCTATCATTCATATATTCTAAGAGAGCTAAGTAAAAAGAGGGAAGGAGGGTAGCTCGCATCATTATCCTAGTCATAGCACATTTGTCTATGCCATTTGGATCAAAAAAGAGTGGCAATAGGTGGTACTCCTATGATGTAAGCTCTTGCTTTGATAGTACCCTAAGTAATCTAAGATAATTACACATAGTTAGGAAGGTTGGATCTGGGCATAAAGTGAATTTGTAAAGGAGGTGGGCTATTGATTCATATAGGTCTTGTAGCATGAAAGTGAGGGCTTCCTCGGGCTTGGTGGCATTGACATTGTATATTATGGGTAAGTTGTATCGACCGTGGATGCCTGGATTGTAATCCACTCCTACCCTTCTTGGATATGGCATGAAAGTAGGGTTATTTCTTTTGAAGGGTAGGGTGTCCGTGTTGCCTTCCCAAATGCACCTCCTCCACTTCAGTTGGCACTCATGGCCCTTCACTATTTTGGGCACTTCATAGACTTTGTTCTCCCAGTAGTCTGGAGCCTCTATTCCCCATTGGGTAGGATTCTTCTCTCTCTCTCTCTCTCTCTCTCTCTCTCTCTCTCTCTCTCTCTCTCTCTCTCTCTCTCTCTCTCTCTCTCTCTCTCTCTCTCTCTCTCTCTCTTTGAGGTCCACCTATCTCCCAACCTCCTTCTCACATTGGTCACCTCTTCCATCACCTTGATTGATAATACCCTGCTCAATGCGGTGGGGGATCAAAAATCAAAGTTGAATGGTTCACGACTATTCTCTCTCTGCTTCCAAAATATGAGTTTAGCGTTATAGTTTATTGAGAAGTAGTCTTCCCTTGACAGGATGGGGGCTACTGGCACCACTGACGATTGAGCATTCCATCTTCTACGTGCTTGCTCTAGCATCTGATTCCTATTATTTTTGAGCTCGGATCTCCTGTCAGTAGGGGTGTCCACCTATTGTTGCACTTAAGGTCGTGGGGAAGGAGGTTGTAGAACTAGCTCCTCCTCTTATTGTCCCATTTAAAATTGTTCTGCCTCTTCCTCCTCCTTGTGTTCCTGTGGTACTTCTTCAGTGAATCCTAGGGCATCCACTTCTTCCAACGTCAAGCCTACCCTCAACAAATAGTTCCTCTAGTCTTGTAGGCTTAGGTTGACTCCTGTTGCTTGTGGTGGCATATGCGGCCCTTGTCTCAAGGCCATGCGAGCAAATCCCTAGCTTTGTTTTTAATGAATCAATGACCTCCCCTTCTTCCATTTGGGTGATGTCCATGATAGTGTTGAGGAAGGTGTGTTGCGGCCTCTGCCATGCTCTCTGCAAGCATCTTGTCCCCTTTTGCACAAGCTATATGGCGCGCTAAGTCGTGTAATCATTTTTCACTTCTGCTTGTCCATTCTTCTACCTTCCTTTTCATTTCTTCGAAGCTTTCTCCCTGCCTTTGAGCTAGGATCATCAGCCTCTGCTCTTGTTCCTCAATTTCTCTTTCCAATCTCTTCTGCTCTTCTAGCTCTAAGGTGACCTTCTTTGTCAAATTTTCTATGTCTTCTTGATACCTTTGGGCCCTCTCCTCTCTCACTGCTTCCAATAACTCCATGGCATCCTAGACATTTTTCACTCCCCTTGCAGCTCTTCGTACAACACAACTAGCTCTTCATTCAATCATTGCATGCTCATGAGAGCTTGTGTTTCTTGGGCGAGCGTTGCTTGCCACCTTTCTTCTCCCCCTTCCTTGGCCTTGAGCTCCTCTGTTAGCTCATTTATTTCTCTTTGATACATGGCCACCTAGCAAGTTCTTTCTAGTTGAAAGGCTGCCATAGTCTCCTTTTTAGCCTCTAACTCAGCAATAGCTATTTTCTTTTCTTATTTTGCTCTTTCAAGCTGTGACAGAAGTTTCTTAGCATAGTCATCATAGTTCATGGACGATGGCAGTGCAGTGGGGGTAGTGGTTGTGGATATTCCAATTTTCTACCTTTTAGGATCCTGCCTTGACTCGGCATTTGCTACTATAGGTTTCTTCGTCTCCTTGTCATTGGAACTCCTTCAACTCCCTCATGGGCCATTTCTTTATTGACCAAACATTGCACCTAGTCCATGATGTTGGTGGCATCGACTTTAGGTGTAGAGCCCTAGGTGGTTGTGGTTGTTGGGGTGGTTGGCACTAGGCAGGCTAGAAGTGAGTGCAATAGACCTTTACCCTTGCCCTCCGCAACTAGCAGTGCTGCAGCTTCTAGCACTTGGGTGCTAGAACTTGGGCCTTCATATATGGGTGGGCTCATGGCACCAGCTCTTCTTCCCTTGAGGGCTACTCCACTGATAGGCAAATGGATAGGGCTATGTCTTCTTCTTCTCTCCTCCTTAACTCCTTGACTTCTTCCTCTGCTTTTCTCCTTCTCTCCTCTTCAGCCCTCTTGGATTCCTCTTTTATTCTTTTTGCCTCCTACTTTTCTTTTCTCTTTCTTCTGTCCTCAACATTTTTGGACTCTCTTCGGGCTCTTTGCAGGTCTGTTCTCTCTTTCTTCATGCTCTCTTGTTTGTCACTCTCCATCCTCTCACTATATTGTTCATATTCTTGGTGGGGAGGGGACCTATTTGGTGTCTCACCAACTCCCTTGTCTTCTTGTGCTTCCCCCAAAGCTTCCCTAATGATGGTTGTCAATACCCCTCCAAACCTAATGGTTGAGGCCTTCAACGACAACTTCTTCCTTGCTTGGGAGGCCGCAAATTCTCCACACATGGGTCTTCCACTTGTCGCCAATGCTTTTGCTAAATTTTCTATTATCTTTCGCATGAAGTTATTCAAGTTTAGTTTGTCCATGGATTTGGATGCAATGCTCTCCAACATAGGCACATTGATTCAACTCATCGGTGCATTATACCTATGACTGGAGAACAACACATGGACCAGTTGGACTTTTGAATCCATGATGTTGATAAGATTGATGCCATCGTTTGGTGTGGACTAGGATCTTGTCCATCCCTAGCATATCATCTGTGTCTCTTTTGGGCCATCTCTCGACCTTGTTGGGAAGGCCCAACGCTCTCTGCACCAACTCGAGGCTCAACTCAGCCTCCACCTGGCGGGTTTCAGTTTCTTGACACACCATTAGGGTGCCCTGGTTCTTATTGAAAGTTTGGAGGAATCCCGCACACTTCTCATAGTCCACGGCTTTGGCCGACTTTCTCCAGGTGCTTTTGTAGATTGCATTGCTCAACAGTGTATTTTACGGCATGTTCTTCCATGGCCACATCCCCCAAGTTTAGGACATGCCTAAACCTAAACTAGTTGAAGGTCCTCATCTCCACTGAGAGTCCATATTTATCTTGTTCCTCTTTCGAGAACATAAGTTTCCTGCTCTTCTCCTAACCTGCCATTGTGGATCCCTATCATAACACCACAGCTCATCATTAGTTTTCTTAAGATAACGAGTAGAGAGTGATTGTGCACTTATAGAAAAATGAAAAGCTTAAGTACAGAAAGTGAAATTTTCTTCACAATTTGCACAATCAGTGAGCAATTCACACAATCCAATGAAGGTCCATGAGAATTTTCTTAAAGTATGCTTTCCTTAAAGTATGTTTTTCCACCTTGCCCCTTTTTTCACCTTAACCCCTCCCCCTTTGGAAATGAGAAAAATCCTTCTTAGGATTAGAGGTTGAAGGGTTAAGACCATTTAGCGCATGCTCAAGGTGTTTCATTTTCACACAAGCCAAGTGTAGAAGTTCTTCGAGTTGTACTCAATGTTAGCATAATGGTCCATGTCGACAAGTCGGATGCTTACATGAGTGATGTAGGTGAGGACATCCATTAGGAAATCATTGGAGCCTATTCTACTGGCAATGTGTAACTCCTCCTCTCTCTCAAAATGGGCTCTAGATAAGGGTGAGTCATGATGTGCTCTTCGAGGGTTTGGTTGTGAATGGTGGTCAATAACCTATAGGAGGTTAGGGCTACATAAGTTGGGTCATATTCCAAGGTCTTGATTACACGTTTCTCTTAGCATTAGTCATGATTTGGTAGCCCTTTTGCTCCCATTGAAGTCGGAGAGCATACCGTTGTCACAAGAAAGAAGAGTAGTTAGCAACGACCCATTTCAACTCCTCAATTTATTGGTTGGTGGCAAGGACGATGCCCTTGTTGTGAGACATAATGAGACATTGTTTGTGTGCTTGTTTGCAAAAAATCTCAGTGTGGCAATGAGTTCCTCAACTGCCTAGGGAGCCTTAATGAATACAAATTCCGATTCTTCCCATGAGCAAGGTAGCGTGCATACCTTCATTGCTAAAGGCCCATCTAAAACACCTTGGTGTAATCGATCATAGCTTTTAGCAAGTGTGGTAAACATTGCATCCAAACATCGAAGGCAGCCAACCAAGTCATCCCTTGTATTTTTAGCTACGTGTGTGGCTAACGTAAGGATCGATTGTCATTCGTAAGAGGGTTTAAGACCTGCTACTAGAGGCAGAGGTTTCACTGGGGACTTGACAACTCAGCAACTGACATTTGCGATTGCGGATGCTCTGAGTGTGCACTTTAGCCTCTTGTGTGCTAAGCATGGTTTGAGATTTTGATGGTGTGCTGCCAGATGTTTGTGAGGCTTTAGGGGTACTAGCAGTGCTAGGTTGGGTCGGTTTAGAGTCAGCAAGCTGCAGTTTTGGTCGATAGACTTGTTGAGGTTCTACATTCTTAACAGTGTTGGGTTCTATGGGCTTCACAGCTTGAGCTTTTTACAGCTTTGTGTGGTCGAGTTTGAGGGTGGCATTTGAATAGTGTCACTCGCCCTCTTGGTTTTAGGGCCCCATATCCAAGCATTGCTCTCGTAATAGCCTTGCACTTGCAATAAGGTTTTGGGGATCCATCTCAGTGAAAGGAGAGAAGGATCGAAGCTTGCACTCGAGAGCTATGGTGGGAGAGCAAGAGCAAGAAAGAGAGAGACAAGAAATGGGAACTCCAACAGTCACAATGTGTGACCATGCCTTCCTTTATTCAAACTGTCACTAAAAGAATAAAGAATAAAGTGACGGTGACGGGCACCGACCACTTGCAATGTGCAGTGCCAATCACTATCAGTGTAGTAATACATGAGCGGCTAGGCGGAGGCGCCTTTACCCCCAACAACCTTCCACTTAAAGGCGAATCTGCCATAGTGAGGAGTGAAAAGAAAAAGGAACAAAATACAGTACAACATGTACACATGTACAACAGGATGAGGAAAGACGTCATCTCATCCCACGCCCATCAACCTCCTAAGGAAGGCAAAGCGCTCTGTAGAGATGCTTTTCGTGAGCAAATCTGCAAGATTCTAGTTAGTTGAGATCTTGACAAGGTCAATAGACTTGTCCTCAATGACCCCACATATGAAGTGATACCTCACCTCAATGTGTTTCGTCTTCGCATGGAAGACTAGATTCTTGGCTAACTGAATAGCACTCATAGAATCCGAATGTAGTGTAGGGATATCATCAATACCAAGGTCAGAAACCAAATGACCCAACCAAATGTCCTACTTGCAAACCTCAGTGATTGAAACATACTCAGCCTATGTAGTAGAAAGGGCCGTGCATTTCTGCACCCTGGACATCCAAGAAATAGCACCTCCAGCATAGGTGAAGACATAGCCGGAAGTGGACTTCCTACTATCTGCATGTCCTGCATAATCAGAGTCAGTGTACCCCACAAATCCTGTATCCTGCTGCCATAGCATATGCACATATCTGCAGTGCCCTTCACGTACCTCATGATACCCTTCACGACATCCCAATGCTTCTTTCCAGGTGTAGCCATATAGCGTGCCACAACACCAACTGCAAAGGCAATATCTGGATGAGTGGCTATCATGGCATACATAATACTGCCCACTATAGATGCATAGGGAATCTTGGCCATCTCGGCCCTTTGCTCATCTGTCTGCCGGCAATCAGCCTATGATACCTTCACATAAGAAGGCAATGGACAGCCAATAGGCTTTACGTCGTGCATGTGGAAGCGCTCAAGGACTTTATGAATGTACTCCCTCTGTGACAAGTAGAGGAGTCCTTGATGCCTGTCGTGTCTAATGCACATACCAAGTATGTGAGAGGCATGTCCCAGATCTTTCATCTCAAAGCTCTTCTTGAGCTGAGCCTTAAGAGCATCTAGCTCATCATGAGCTCTCCCTGCTATCAACATATCATCCACATAGAGTACCAAAATCAATAAAGAACCATCACAGGCTTTCTTCATGTAAAGACACGGATCCATAGCACTACTACTGTAGCCCTGTGACTGCATAAAGGCATCAAACTTATGATACCACTCTCTAGGTGCCTGCTTCAAGCCATAAGGGCTTTTCTTCAATTCACACACTAGGTGCTCCCTGCCAGGTTCTGCAAAGCCCTTAGGCTGCTCCATATAAATCTCATCATGTAAGTCCCCATGTAAGAAAGTCATCTTGACGTCCATCTGGCATAAATCCAAGTCAAGCTGAGCAACCAAAGCCAAGAGTAAGTGCAGGGTGGTCATCTTAACCATAGGAGAAAAGCCCTCATCAAAGTCCACACCATGCTCTTGCTTAAAACCCTTTGCTACCAATCTAGCCTTGTATACCGGCTTGGGGTATCCAAGGGTACTTTTCAGCTTGTACACCCACTTGCATGGCAAAGCCTTCTTGCCCTCAGGCAAGAAAAACAAATCCCAAGTCTCATTCTTATGCAAGGAGTCTATCTCAGACTGCATAGCCCTCTCCCAAGAGTGACTGTCACCCTTGCGCATAGCCTCATCATAAGTGAAAGGCTCTCTTGCATATGTAACCAAGACATAATGCATTGAGGGCTGAAACCTATCAGGTGGATGTCTGTTATAATAGATTGTCTCATGGCAGGCCTAGCTGCCTGTCCAACACCCTGACCATGAGCATCTATTGCAGCTATAGGCTGTCCAACTGGCTGTGCGGGAGCCCTCGGCTCCTCCTAAAATAAGACCATGCGGATCTCAACAACTCTATCAGGATGCCTATGCATATTGTCTTCATGGAAGACTACATCATGACTGCGGATGACTTTCCACGCCTGCGGATCCCAGAGACGGTAACCCATCTCGCCTACATCCCCATAACCAAGGAAAATGCATTTCACACTCTTAGGATCCAACTTACTTCTCTTGTCCCTGGGCACATGGCAAAATGCCTCACATCCAAAGACACGGAGATGCGCATAAGAGGGAGGTTTTCTAGTCCATACCTCCTCTGCAACCTGGAAATCCAAACCACTAGAAGGTGATCTGTTTATGATATGCACAGCTGTACTAACTGCCTCAGCCCAAAAGCTCTGTGGTAGGCCTGCATGGCTAAGCATATTGTGTATATGCTCCTGGATGGTTCTATTCATCCCCTAAGCCAAACCATTCTGGGGGGGGTGTAGGGGGCTGTCAACTGACGCTTAATACCCCTCTCATCACATAACTTCTCAAAAGCACATGAGACATGCTCACTCCCATTGTCTATCCTTAGGCATTTTAGCCTATACATAGATTGGTTCTCAACCAATCCAAGCCATGTCTGAAACACAACCAAGACATCGGATTTCAGCTTAATGGGATAAGCCCAAACTTTTCGTGAAAAATGGCCCAAACGGGCATGCCAAAGAGATACATGTGGGATAGAATCCACAGACAAAACATGATCAAGGGAAGAAGCGGATACAATCAAGGGATAGAGGCTGCCAGCCTTGGCACCTCTCGCAATCATAAGTCTGCCACGAGTGATCTTCCATGTAGAGTCTCCAACAGATACATGATAACCTGCATCATCAAGCTGTCCAGCTGACATGAGACTGCGTGTCAAAGCAGGTACATGATGTATATCCTGCAATAACAAAACTGCTGCCTGAAGGAAACTACAACCTAACATCACCAATGCCCACAATGTCAAGAGAGCTGTCATCACCCAAGCGCACAGAACCCGAATCAATACGGTATGAATGATACCACTCTCGGCGGTGTCACATGAAAGGATGCACTTGAGTCCAAGAGCCAACATTGTGCATACATAGAGTGTATCTCTGTCATCTGTGCGAAGCATTAGAAGAAACTGCAAGGATATAATCATCATCATCAACATCCTCAGGTTGCATAACATTGATCTCTTTAATTTTAACATTGGACTTTGCAGGCACTATGCTGCGATCAGAAGACTTATCCTGCACTTTATCTTTCCCATTATCTTTGTGCCTTTCATTGCGCAGTTCATGGCATTGTGGCCTAATATGGCCCTTTTTCCCACAATGGTGGCAAGTAACATCTGCATTCCTTCCATTGGATTTGCTACATGACTTTCCACGAGACTTGGATCGAGATTTCTAAGAATCCCATCCACGATCACTGCCACTGCCATACTTTCCATACCCATCATTCCTACCTCTAACTGTCATAGCATGTGGCACACGAGAGACATCCAAATTCTTACAGTTAACCTCTTCCTGCAGAAGATCACTCTCAACATCAGATAATTTCAAGGTAGCAGTAGAGGCATATAATGCAATGCGAAATATATCCCATAACTCATTAAGAGTACCAAGCAAGAAAAGAGACTGACATCCTCTGCAAAAGTGATGTCCTGCGAAGTCAAGTTCTTGAGTATAGCATGGAACTGGCTCAAGTGAGCAGACATGGTCACATTCTCCTTCATGCACAGATTCATAAGCTGCTTTAACCAATACATCTAACTCACTGGACTTTTCTTGTCATAGATGTTGAGTGTTGAAATGACTTGTTTTTTGGCTGATTTTTGTTGTTTTTGAGAGCTGAATGGTTGATTTTATGAGATGATTGATTGGTTTGGAAGTGGTTTGAGAGTATTTTGGATGATATTGATTATGTTTTGGAGGTTCATGATGTTTATTAGTAGAGATATGAGGTTCTGATATGTTCTGATTGGTTCTATATAGCTTCTATTTTGTTCTGTTTTGTTCTGATTGTCTTATGTAAGGAGGGATGGATTGATGATTGATGAAGATTGAGATATTGTGAAAACTTATTGAATAGTTTTTGAGAGTTTGGAATGGTTTGAGTATGAGTTATGAGGTTTTGATGACCTTCTGTAGGTCTTCTGTAGAGCTTCTGTCTCTGTACTGTAACTGTACTGTAGCTGTTTTGGTACTATACTGTGACTGTTCTGTATGCTTCTGTATGTGTTCTGTAGAATGTATGTGTAGCTTGGAAAAGTTTTCTAGCCTTGGAAAGAGGTGAATACAAGTGCAAAAGAGCTAAAAGAAGTGAAAGAAGTAGCTGCTGAAGACTCAAGTAAAGACTGAAGTGAAGTGACAGTAGTGAGTTATGAAAGGACACTGTAGTGGCTCTGGTGACTCTTCATATCAGACATACCTCTTGGGAGGGGTATCCACGACCTAAGAAGGATTATTGTGAGTGATTATGAGAGATTGTAGTGAGGAGATGATGTATTATTGATGGAGAGAGAGAGAGAGAGAGAGAGAGAGAGAGAGTTAGAGATAGCCAAATCTACTAAAACAGAGTGATTGTATATGAAAGATTGAGAGAGAAGACTATGAAGATATTGAAGATGAATACTATGTGATGTATTTCCATTCAAAGATGGTGTATTCCTTTGCTTTCTTTGTTATATTGATGGATTTTGTGAAGATATTGAAGCATATGGTTGATTCTATCAAATCCGTGGGAGATCTACATGATGCTGCATGAAGATTTGTTGTGCATGGTGTTCTTTTCTTCATTGTGATCATATAAAACCTAATAAACAAGCTTGTTGATGTTACAAGATAGATTTTCTTGCAAGAGAATTCCCTTTTCCTTGGTGTTCCTCTTGGGGCTCCATGTTTTTGGTGCGCAGCCGGGGAAGCTTGCCATCAACATGCACCAGAAGAGGCTGAAAATGAAGGAAATGGCATTGCCAAGAAGAGGAGAATTCAATGGATGCTTGTAAAGCTCCTTCTTCCACTGAAGAGTTGGAATTTCTCATAATCAAAGCCAGTTTCCACAATAAGTTCATCCCACAATGGCGGAAACACGTCACCATTATGATGCTCTATGTAGTGGATAGTTTCCTCTTCCTAATGAAGCAACAGAAACTTGCATCTTGGTGGCAAACTGTTTGGGGACAAACTGAAGAGCAGAAACAGAGAGAATGACCATCCATGGAAGATTTGGTATTCATTGAGAAGTTTCCAAACATCATCAAGTGGGAGATTGTGAAGAAGCTTCAGGAGTCTTGGTCTGTAGAGGTTCACAGAGACAAGAAGGAAAAGAGTTGGAATTTGTTCGTAGATGCTCAACAGCAAGATGGGATGCTTGGTGTTCTGATAATCTTCTGTTTGTCCAATTAGCAACCCACTGGAAGTTGGTAGACAGAGTGTTTTTCACAACATACACTGTTGAAACCATCAGAAGCTGGCATTACTATGATGATGGCACCACCACAATGCTTAGACGTATGCATTTTGACACCTTCAGGACCGAATACCTTCCTCTGTGCAGTGGCATGAATGCAGAATTCAGAGACGTTGAAAAGGAAGAAGTAGAAGAAATGTTGGCAAGACAGTTCTCCAAAGATTGAAACCTTCTGTTATCCCTCTGTGGAGCACTAACAACATAGTGGATCCAACCCCCTGATGAATGACGCAATAAAGAGGCAAGCGTTAGAACGAGTCTAAAGGTATGTGAGAAGAGAAAATGCAAAAATCAGAGCTGAGAATGAGCTTGCAGCAGAAGCCACCTTTGACACCCTTGCGGAACTCTTTATAGAAGTCCCAATGGCACATCAAGCCCTTCCTCCTCCTGCTGGAGGTCCACTTCCAAGCCAGATCCGTCCTGGAAATATTGATGACAAGCCAGCGAATGTAGTCCCATTGCCAGTTTTTAAGGGAGAGTACAATGAAGACCCCGATCTTCATGTAGCAGAGTTTATGGTAGCATGTGTGGCTAACAATGCCAGAACCCCTGAGCATTGGTTAGTAATATTCCTCGCCACTTTCAAGGGCGCGGTGTTTCAGTGGTATGAGAGACAAGTAGCAGGAACTTTTGGCACATGGGACCTTCCTCACTAAATTCAGGCATGAAGGTTTTGAAGAGCGGATGCGAGAGGAATTTATGAACCTAAGTCAGTCCTCTAGAGAAAGAGTAGAAGCTTATGTCTCACGAATGGAATCCATCCTGAAGAGATGGACTAACCATAATGTAGATGATGGCATTCAGAAGGGGGTGTTTCTCAGAGGATTACAACCAGAAGTCCGTAAAATTGTGGAGTTGCAAAGACCAGCCATACTGCAAGCTGCAACAGAAGGTACAAGACTGTACAGTGAAGTGGAAGCTAGATTGGCAATAAATCCAGGAAGAGGAGTCCTACCTCCTCTGATGCCAGGAATGATGTATCCACCAAATGCAGTCCCAGGGACAGTCCCTTACCCCTACCAATAGATGCCCCCAGTATCATAGTACAGTGCACCAAATCCACAGTGGCCACAATCCATGCCTCAAATGATGGTTCAACCACAATAACAATGGTCCCAACCAATTTTCCCAATGTCAAATTAGCAGCAACAGTGGAACCCTACCAACCGGAGCCAACAGCCAACAGCTCAAACAGGAGCTCTGAATCAGAATTAGAACAGAAATCCCTCTGCACCAGCCCAACCTGTTTATGCAGTGATTACAGAGACTCCTCAAAACCCTATTGCCAGTACCTTAGGAGGAGAAAGCTTGAAGGATTACTTATCTAACTCAGTTGCAAATATCAAAAAGGAGTTGATGGATGTGATTACAGAGCAGTTGCAAACGTTGAAAGTGAATACTGCCAGCATATCCAATGTGGCAGGAGCAGGAAGAGATGTGATGCAGTCAAATACTTGGTGTGGTAAGTGTCATCAAGCAGGCCATTTAGCCACTGAATGTACACGAAAACCAACCATTCCTAGAGCCTTCTGTTCCTACTGTTTACGGAAGAACCATACAGAGGATATTTGCTCTCTGAAGGAGATGCATGATAGGAGAAGGAAGGAAGAAGACGCAAGATTCAACTTGTTGGAATCCAAAATGACAACACTGGATATCAGACCCAAGCCTAGAGAGTTTGGTCCTAATTTCGGACCCTGAAGATTTCCATCCCAAAGTTACAGAGGAAGACAGTCTGGCGGTGGTCAGAGATCAGAAGTAGAGTGCTACAGATGTGGAGAAAAGGGACACATTTCACCAAATTGTCCAAATCCCAAAAGGTCAGTGGATTACAAGCCCTTATGCAGTCGATGAAAAGGAGAAGGCCACACTACAAAAGACTGTCCAAGCCCAGCCCCAGTGAACAACAGTGCTACTAATAGTCCGGCCAAGGCCCAAGAGCCTACCTCCAATTTAGTGGAATTGAAAGTTGCTGCCATCAAACATGCAAAGAAGAAGGAACCACCTATCTAGAAAGAAAATAATCCTCCTACCAGAATAGTGAAGTTCAATCTTCCACCAGAAGAACAGAACAGAACAGAGCCTAACAGTGCCATACAGAGCACTACAGTGCCAGAGAGAGTCACAGAGATAGTTCCAAAGACAGGACTAGAGGTCCAGGAGATAGAAGAGGAGGAAGTGCCACAAGTGGCAAAAGAAGCTCCCATAATGCCCTTGTTGGAAGAAAGAAGGAAAATGAAAATGGGTGTTGCCCCATTCCCTAACCGGTTAGAGAAGCCAATGGATCCTATTAAGGAATACGATCTGGTCAGAGATCTATATACCTTTAAACCAAACCTCACATTTCGACAATTATTGATGTTGTCTCCCAGTTGCCGCAAAAGATTCAAAAGTATACTGACAAGAAGACGTGGATTAAGGATTGCTCCCTCAACAGCAACAAAGTCCAACAAAGCTCCAGAGCCTGTCAAAGAAGTGGACGTGGCTAACGCCTTCCTAGATCCGGGTACCCCAGAGACTGATGTGTGGATAGAAGGCTGTTTCATTGCAAATGCACTGATTGATGGTGGTTCATCAGTGAACATAATGACGGATGTGACAATGAAGGATCTAGGTCTACAAGGGGTGCAACCCACCCAATGGCTCATCAGACTGGCGGATCAGAGTAGAATCAAGTCTTTGGGCATTCTCCCATATGTGAAGACTACAGTGGCTGGAAGAGATTATTGGCTAACCTATCTGGTGGTGAAGCCAAACTCTTATGGTACATCCTATCCTCTGCTACTGGGCAGACCATGGATTTTTGAAGCCAGAGCAAGGACGGATTGGTTCAAAGGAACCTTGACCTTGGGTAGAGGACCCAACAAAGTGGTGCTGAAGCTATATGGTTCTCAAAAAGGACATGGATCCACCTCCTTGGAATTATCTTCTGACTCCCCTAATGAGGCTACAGATGGAACATCAGCAGACGAAGATGCTGTCAAACAAATCCTTCCCAAGAAAATAGTGGCACGTTCCTTAACAGTGGATACTGTAAGCCAACTCCCAAAAGATGCAAAGCCACTGTCAATGGGTAAATACTTCCTGCCTAAACCAGGAACAATTTTCGAAATCACTTTTGACACTGAGATAGAAGCATGGATGTACTGCTCTCCCTGTTACATGGCCATAGCAGAGTCAGAGACAGAGGCAGAAGATGAAATAGAGAACCTGTTCTTCTCTTACAGAGCTCCTACAGAAACAGAGACAGAGACATAGCCAGAGACAGAGCCAGAGACAGAGACAGAGACAGAGGAGGATGGAGATGATATGGAAGAAGAAGGTTATGAAAGCGAGATGGAAGAGTCTATCCCACCTGAAGAGGATATATATGAAGAAGAAGAAGTTCCATAAGCATCAGAAGCAGACGAGCTCATGCTGTGGGACAGAATGGCGATGGTACCATTTGGTCTGGTAAATGGATTTTCTCATATGCAAAATCTTTATAAGAAATGGGTTAAGAAGACCAAGCTGTCTTTCAGCAGTGGCTCATGCCGTCCTAACCCATCCCTGCCAAAGAAAGATGATGATGATGCACCGTGCCAACAAGCACCAGTCCCACAAACCCAACAGAAATCAGAGGGTCCCTGTTATGTGACATTCCTGGATGTGACATTAGAAGATGAGTCTTCAAGTCAAGAGGTAACTGATTGTGAAACCAAACCCGAAACAGCTCTAATCCCATTCCAACATCTCAAGGAGCACCCTAAGTCTCCACCAAGAGAAGAAGTTGGGTCTAGTGGGACATCAGAAGAGGACACCACTCCCTTGAAGGAGTTGGATCTGTACCCAGAAGCAGTCCATGGGACCTTCATCCGTGAAGTAGAAGGTGAAAGGCAGTTAACTTTTGTGGATGCAGATGGCACTGAACGCCACTTGAAGGTGGGTAGCAGCCTACCAGAAGAGAAGTTGTCAACCTTGTACAACTTGTTGAAAGAGAATTTGGACATGTTTGCATGGTCCTACAAAGACCTAAAGGGGATTGATCCCACAATATGTCAGCATCATATTGACTTGGAGCCTGATGCCAAGCCAGTACGGCAACGATAGAGGCGAATGAACCCGAATTATTCCACATTGGTGAAAACAGAGTTGCTGAAGCTTCTGGAAGCCGAGTTCATCTATCCAGTGGCAAATAGTGAATGGGTTTCACCCATCGTGGTGGTACCCAAGAAGAATGACAAGCTTCGTATATGTGTGGATTTCCGCAAGTTGAATTCCAAGACGAAGAAGGATCACTTTGATTCCTTTCACAGACCAACTGTTGGACACAGTGGCATGACATGAGCTTTATTCCCTTCTGGATGGATTCAGTGGATACAACCAAGTCCAAATAGCAGAAGAAGATCAATCCAAAACAACCTTCACCACAGAATGGGGGACCTACGCTTACCGAGTGATGCCGTTTGGGCTTTGCAATGCCCCTACTACTTTCCAGCGAGTCATGATGGCCGCATTCCAAAATCATCTGCACGACTTTATTGAGGTATATTTGGATGACTTCTGTGTCTATAGTTTGATCTGTGAACACTGGGGACACTTGGAACAATGCTTTGATCGATGCCGGGAGTATGGGATTTCCCTCAACCCCGACAAATGCATCTTTGGGGTCTCTTCTGGAGTTCTATTGGGCCATATTGTCTCTACACACAGGATATCAACAGACCCTGCAAAGATCGAAAAGATTGCCGCTTTGACAGCACCCACCAACCTCAAACAGTTGAGGGGATTCCTAGGCCATGTGGGTTACTACAGAAGGTTCATAGCCCATTTTGCAACAAAGGCAACCTCCTTGCACAAGCTTCTGAGAAAAGATGCAGAGTTTACTTGGACGGAAGAATGTGACAAAGCCTTCAACACTCTGAAGCAGTGTCTGATTGAGGCACCCATTCTGCAACCTCCTGATTGGACGAAGGAGTTCCATATACACACTGATGCATCAATTGAAGGCTTAGGCGCAGTTCTCTGCCACAGAAGGGCTCCTCGAAGCTGGATCAGCCCATCCATTACGCAAGCTGAAAAGTCACTGATAGGGAACGGAACTATACAGTGACAGAGCTGGAGTGGTTCGCAATGGTATTTGCCCTAGAGAAGTTTCACCACTACCTCCTATCTACCCATTTTAAATTTTATGTGGATCATGAGGCCCTATCCTTCCTGATGAACAAAGCGGATGTGAAAGGACTAATGATGAGATGGCTCCTTCTATTTCAGGAGTTCGACTTTGAGATAATTACTAAACCGAGTCGTTCCCATGTTTTGACTGATCATCTGTCGCATATCCCACAAATTGCGGATGAGGAGCAGGATGATCCAGACCTCCCCGATGCCTCCCTATTCTTGGTAGAAACTGTAACCCCCTGGTATGCAGACATTGCCAAACTACTGGCAACCCAACAATACCCTCCTGGCATTTCTAGTCGGGAAAGGAAGAAGCTTATGCTAGAATCAGCCCCCTACACCCTGTTAGGCGGCGCATTGTACAAGAAAGACAAAGATGAAGTGCTCAGAAGATGTGTTGCAGGAGATGAGATTGGGATTGTTTTGAAGGCTTGCCATGACGAGCCATGTGGAGGCCACTTTGCAGGAGAAGCCACATCCAGGAAAGCTCTGCAGCAGGATACTGGTGGCCGACCCTCCACAAGGATGCCTATGATTACTGTAAAAGATGTGATGCTTGTCAGAGAATGGGGAAACCTACGAAGACAAGTACCATGCCACTACAACCTATCCTTCCTTTGAAGCCGTTTGAGAAGTGGGGCATCTATTTCTAGGCCCGATCGATCCTCCTACCAGAAGGAAATAAAACAGATACATCCTCGTATGTACGGATTATGTCACAAAGTGGTGTGAAGCTAAAGCCCTAAAGCGGGACGATGGTAACAGCGTGGCCCTGTTCATGTACGAGAATATCATCACCCGTTTTGGCAGTCCCCTAGAGCTGGTAAGTGACAGAGGCACTCATTTCATTAATAAAGTCATGGAAGAGTTGACAGAGCTGTATAAGATTCGCCATCGCAAGTCCACTCCTTACTACCCCAGAGCCAACGGCCAAGTCGAAGTCACCAATCGCATCCTCTGCTCGATTCTGACAAGAACGATTGCCGCACATCGTCGTGATTGGGATAATCGACTTACAGAGGCCCTTTGGGTGTACAGAACCTCCCATAAAACAACAACAGGACAGACACCCTTTCAACTGGTGTATGGTATAGAAGCTGTTTTCCGTATTGAACTGGAATTTCCCTCTTTGCGAGTGGCTATCAAAGAGCGTTTGGGGGACGATGATTCATTGCAACGCCGTCTCCTGCACCTGGAATGTTTGGACGAAACTCGTAGGATGGCTCTACAGTGCATGGAAGCCACTCAAGCTCGACGTAAGGCTTACCATGACAGCTTCATCAAGCACAAGGAGTTCAAAGAAGGTGATTTGGTCCTAGCCTATGATTCACGATTTGGCAAGTTTCTTGGCAAGCTTCAACAGTGGTGGATGGGCCCATATAAGGTACTTGCCGTCAACCCTAATGGCTCTGTCCAAGTGCAGACCGTTGATGCCTCTGATGATCCCTTCCTGATCAATGGATATCGCCTGAAGAAGTACTTTCCTCCTTGGGGATCTTGACAATCATGGTCACCTGATCCTTTCCCTCGTTGGCGCAGCATTGTCACTCTTATGATGCTACTTCTGATAGCCGTCCTTCAGCCACTCTTGATGAGGTGGATGCAACCCTCTGTCCCCTCAACCCTACCTTCCCGCCTTGATCTCTTATCCTCTATTTTCCACCAGCGATAGTGGCGCAGTTGGTTCTGACATATGGTCTTTCTACCATTCCTTTCCTAATTTAGAAAAAAAAAAGAAAAAAAAGAAAAAAATACATATCGGTCATGGGAGAAAAGGACTTAGGTCCCTATCATGCCGACCTATTCTTCGAGAAAAGGTGGAAACACCCTTGGAAGTAGGAGAAAAAGAAAAGAGAAAAAAAAGAAAAGAAAAAAGAGAAAAACAAAACTGTTATGGGAGAAAAGGAAGCAATTCCATGTCATAGCAGGCCTTGTTCCAAGAAAAGGTGGCAAACACCCTTGGGCGAGAAGTTGGCTGTGGAAAAGGTGGCAACACCCAGCAGTCCAGAAAGTGGATTCATCAATTGATATTCCCAGGATCCAGTTCCGAAGCTACCTCCCTTGGTACACTGTGTCCTGGGTCTTTCTGCAGAATGTCTAACTATCCTCTAGCAGACGACATGTCCGATCCAACACAATGTTCAATTTGATGGCTACCTCCTTGGGTACGCCTCTTCAACAATTGACGACGCGATCTTCATCGATAAACAATCGAGTGATGTGAGCTTTCATCCTAACCGGATGGGGAAGTGAGTATGGGTTGCCCTCTGTAACTATCTATCAGAGAGTGAGACGGAGGGTGGGGCGAGTGACTAGTCTTTTCCCTTCAAATCCAATGAGAGGTGAGAAGTGTGAATGAAGTGTTGCACGCACGGGACAGGCCTCTCAATGCACAAAGCACGATTTGTTTTTATGCACTGCACTATAAGGCTCCCTGGCCTTTCTTCTCGCACCGTATGCCGGCACAGGGCGGGATGCACAGTTGCACCATCAAATGCACACAAGGCATACAACCTTTGCACAAGTGACCATGAGGATTACATCAATGGGTTTCAGGACATGGCTGCCCTCCTGTATCTATCAGCAGAGCATGAGACAGAGGGTGGGCTGAGTGTGACTGGAGTTTCTTCAATCAATTACCGAGAGGTGAGATTGAGGGACGTCACAACACTTGGAGTTAGGTATGTTCCCATTTCCCTATGCACCCACAGGGTGGGTCTCTGCCATCATCATAGGACATGTCACCCTGTTCTGTACACTGCAATATCAGGCTCCCTTGCCTTTCTCCTTGCACTTATGCCAGATGGGTTGGACGCACTAATGCACCATCAACTGTCCACCCTGGCATACTCCCTCTGCACCGTCCCCTTGTTGATTTCTAAGCTGGGTATGGGATATGGATTTCAATCCTTATTCATCGAGTGATATTAGTCATGGGGCGAGTGACAGTTCTTTCATTCCCTTTGAGTGATTGTGAGTTGAGTGCAATATTCCTCATCATCGGCGAATTTTCTGCGATTCCTTCAACCAGCTACCTCCCTGGGTGCTGCCGCGTGGTCCCTGCCATGAAGGATGTATGCTGCGAAGATGCCTTGGTACCTCCTGCAGGCCGACAACAACACAGGAAGTGCCATTGACAATCAACCTTGATTCTCGACAATATGGGCCAAGTTTTTCTAACCCTACCACTTTTGTTTCTCAGTGATGTTCATGTTTTAAGTGTGGGGACGTTAGTGGATGGTCTATTGTGTGGTCCTAGGTCCCTGTTGCTCGGTTAACCCTATCCGTTAAGGTCTTAAGTGTGGGGACGCGTCCATGCACGTCTACATTGCATACCCCTCTGCACATGCCTCAACCTGCTAATGCCTCTATGCTATGACTTGCTTTTATCCTGATGGGATCCCTTCCCACCCACTCATTTATGTTCCACCCACCCTTGGGGCTGTTTCCTTGCAGTTTTTCTTCATTCCTTGATTTTGCAGTCCTGCCATGTGAACGCACCCTACGTTCACCAAAGTCCACATCCAACCTTATAGCCATGTTCCTCCCTTTGAACTGACCAATTTTCCTTTTTACCTACCCCTGTTTTGGTGCACGGTTTTCGAGTTATTAATTTTTGAAGTATTTTGCGTAAATTAGTCGATTTTCCATGTGAACGCGCTTTTCTTGCTTCGCAACTGTGATCTGACATCACAGCCCTGACAACTGCTTTCTCCATGACATTTTTTCTTTTTTACTCCATGTCATTCCGATGCACGGTTTGTCCAAGATTAATTTTGCATCTTTTGTGACATTTTTCCATGTGACCCTGCCCTGTTTGCATCGGAATTCCAATTTGATTTGACAGCCGTGTCCCCCGTGCCTTCCCCCACCTTTTTCCTTTTTCCTCCACCCTCTTTCGACTTCTGGATTATTTATTATTAATTTTTCAATGTGTTTTCGGGTATATTTTTGGTGATTTTCGCATGTGAACCCCTCCTACTTCAACCGGAACTGCATTTTGACATGACAACCCTGTACCCCCCTTTCTTGGGACATTTTTCCTTTTTATTGCGTGTCATTCCGGTGCACGGTTCGTCCAATATTAATTTCCGATTCCATTTTCGAGTTTGTTTTTTGGGTTTTTCCCATGTGAACGCATCTTATCTCAGTCGGAACTATGTTTTGATGTGATAAGATTGTCGGGCACGTCTTTCTGCGTATTTTTTCTTTTTCCTGACCCTCGTTCCGATTCGCGGATCTTTCGATATTAATTTTTAATTGAGTTTTTAGACCCATTTTTTACGTTTTTTGCACGTGAACGCCCTGTCTTTAACCCGGAATCCCCGTTGCACATTTTCCATGTCTTCCCCCTGCCGTCCTACCCAGTTTTTGTTTTTATGACATTTCGTTTTGACGTTCGGATTGGGAGATATTAATTGTTCTTTATTTTTACGTGTTTTCGTGCGCCTTGTCCCGCGAGTGAACGCGCCCGTTTTCGATTTTACGCGTCTTACCATGCCCCGGTCGTGTCCGCGTGTCCCTTACCGCCATCCCGGCACTCTTTCGATCCCGTCATGGTAAATTTTTTTTACCCTGCCCCGCTCACAAGGGCAGGACGGGGGTACGCCTTTCTCTCATGGGCCCCCCCGCCCATTTTCTCCCTTGGGCCCCTGCCCATACCCCTTTCCATCCCCTTATGGCCACCCCCTGCCCATGGGCCCTCCCGCCCATTACCCTACCCACACCCTTCCCTATCCCTCCCCTACCCCGACCCCTTTCCCCCCTAACCGCCTCCCTCCCTCTCTCCCTCTCCCTTCCCTTTGCGTGCCTTGCTCCATCTCCTTCTTCTCCCGCATGCCCTCCTTCACCTTCCCCTCCTCCTCCATTTTCTCCTCCCTCTCCTCCATCTTCTTCTACCTCTCCGACCCTCCTCCTTCTCTCCTCCCTCACGCCTTTCCAGCGCCCTCTATCCTCGCTGAGCGCCGCCCGTGGCGACCTACGCCCTGCTCCACGATGCTGACGAGCGCCCCTCCTCTGATGCTTGCGCCCGCCCTGTCCCGTTGGAGCCCGCCTCTGATGCCGCGATGTCGCCCTCGAGCCCCACGTGCCCTGTGACACTGCCGACGCCCGCCGTACTCCTCACCAGTCCGCCGCCTCTTCCGCCGTGCCGTCGCCCCCGCAACCCGTGGACGCCGCCTGACGCCCTTTGCGCCCGCCTTCCTTCGTGCGCCCCCTCCTCTCCCGTGGCGCCCTCCTGCCGCCGCGCCGTAACGCCCTGCCCCCGCGGTACTGCCTGGCCGCCCCCGTCACCTCTCCCGTGGCGCCCTCTTGTCGCTGCGCCGTAACGCCCTGCCCCCGCCGGTTGCGTGCCCCCCTTGTGACGCTGTGCCCTGTCCGCGCCCTGCCCTGCCGACTGTGCTCCTGGCGCTCTGGCCGCCGTGTAGGTCTTCGTTGACCTCCTCCCGCCATGACCGCCCTGCTGCCCTGCCACGTGCCCTCATCACCTTTCCCCCACTAACCCCCTCTAAAACCCCCTTCCTCCCCTGCAACCAAACACCCACACTCTTACCCCACCTAAGCCCCTTTCCCCCCACAGGCACACCCACCAAACCCCTCCACAAACCCTTGTTCCCCCGCAGACATCACGCCTGCCAAACCCACCCTTCTTACACCCTGTTCTCCCGCCGAACTGCAGAATCCCACCGTACCCCTTTCTCAGCACTGTTCCTTCGCAGAACCGCAGACCCACACCCGCAGAAATCTGCAGCCCCATTTTCCGTCAACGATCACCCGCAAAGGGTGCGTACGCGTGGCTGTTCGTGCGAGTGTGATTGTTCGTGATTGATCGTGTGCGTGTGTGGGATCGGGTGCGGGAGATCGTTAGCCGGTTGCTGACACGTAGCTGCCACGCAGCCTATTTCTGGGTATTTTCCCAGATTTTTAATTCAAAAACCCGCAAACCTTAAAAAAAACATTGAAAATTTTTAAAAAATCATTAAAGAACACTTAAAACTCACCAAAAAAAAAAATCTAGACAAATTCCCACTATTTCTGCAACAACTTGCCATATTTTTCTAAACTGAAAAATTCAGAACAAAAAAAATTCAGACCATTTTAAAATTAAAATTTCTTTTAAAAATACCCAACAAATGAAAAAAATTCATTAAAAATGCTTAAAAATTCCAAATTCATTGCAAAAAATTCCTAAAAATTCCAGTAAGATTTTTACTTATTTTTGGCATATTTTCTAAGCTGTAAAAATCTTTCATGAAACACCTAAATTCATCAAAAATAAAACAAAATCCATTTTCATTCAAAACACAACCTGAAAAATATCGAAACAAATCTGGATATTTTGGGATTGAGAAGAGCGCATTCATTGCATTCACATACACCCACTACCAGGTATTTCCCTTTTATTTTTATTTTTTTTCTGCTACCCCAAAATCCACGGTTAATTATTAAAATGAACCCTAAACACCACCATGGTACGCGCGTTCGCGCTAAACACACCATTTTTTATAATAAAAATAAACACGTCGTTCACTTAGCACGCACTAAGTGCGCTTAAGAAGCACTTTAATATTTTTAATTAAAATGAACCAGTCGTCACAAGAGCACGCGCTGGCAAAAAAGCGCTCCACATCACCTTAATTTTTAATAAATGAACTTGCATTTAGAGACCCAGTTTGGGTATCGAAGTCCGGGATTCGGATTTAAGCACCGCTTCAACCTAATAATTAGTAATTAAAATTTTAAGAAGGAACCGTCGTTTTCTTGATAAGGTTTATCGCTTAATAAAAATTCACCCATTTCTTAATAATTTATTAAAATGAACATTTCATTAAATTAATTCCCCCTCTCACTACACTTAATTTCCCCTTTTTAATGTCGAGTCACGTTTTATCGTTTTGGTTGCTATCTTATCCTTGGTTTTTGTTTGTTGCTTTGCAGGCATTCTCCTTGTTTGTCTGTGTTTGTGGTGTGTGTGTAACCATCTGAATGGCGCCTTCTCACGCTCCTCCCCCTATCTAGTATGTCCCACTAGTCAGTAGGATTACTCTTCCCCACTCACTTTTGAGCCTCTCACGAAGGCGGGACTCGCCAATTTCGTGACTGCTTCCTTTCCATTGCTTCCAGAGGATCCATCGATGTGTGATGAGTTTTTGGCCTTCTACAGCAAGAAGTCGGGACTGGTCCAAGGTATTTCCATGACTTTGACACCTCGAGGCCTAGGGAAGGCTCTGTCTCTTCCCTCCCAAGGTGAACCCTTTGTTACCACTCGCCAGCTTTTCTCTAACGAAGAGATTTTGAAGCTGTTACAAAAGCAGACAAGGAAAATGTTGGATGTTAAAAAGGTGATCAACTCTTTAGGAGTTTCCTTTTCCATGATCATTGATCCTGTGTGGAAGTTGGTCTGTCAGTTTCTCCAATACAGGTTTATGCCTGTAAAAACACCAACCCATTACTTGTCCAAAGAGCTTTTCACAGCTTCAAGAATGGTGTTAAAAGGAGTAGCTATTGATTGGAGCACTTACCTACTCACTAAGATGGATCAACATTTCGTCAAAGTCACCAGGGGCAATGTTACCAATGTCACCTATGGATCGTATTTGTCTACCTTCTTGACCTACTCAGGTTTACAGAAGAGTGTGCCTCCGCCTCCTCCCTCTGATCCAGTACCTCCTCCTCCATCTTCAGATGAGTCAAAACCAATTGATATAGAGGATGATGATTCTCCGCCTCCCCTGGTCATACAGCGTAAATGCTTGAAGCGGGTAGCAGATAAAGCTCCTTCAGTTCTTCCTTCAGTGCCCATTCCTGCTACCTCTGGCAGTGATCTCCCTGGTTATCTCACCTGTAATAACCTGTTCAGAGCACATCGAGAAGGTTCGTTGGATATATCAGTCCCCTCACTGAACAGTCTAGTCTCGGAAGATGCCATTCCTTTCCTATGTAAAGACATTCAGAGTTCCATTGAATTGTCAGTGGTGACAGCCTGTGTTCAATAGCTGTATGCTTCCTTTTATGAAGAACTGATGTAGTCTAAGGACCAGTTGCATAAGGCAACATCCGAGTTAGCCTCTACTAAGGATACCCTAGCAGATTTGTTTAAGCAGATGGAGCAACAAACCCAACTGGTTGCAACCCAAAGAGATGAGATATCTTCTTTGAAGATTCAATTAATACAGGCTCAATCAGCGGTTATTAGCCTTTCAGAGGAGAAGGAGAGGATGTCCAAAGAAGTGCAGGAGTTCTAAACTCTTTTAGATGTCACACTTTCAACCTTACAGACTGCTAATGACACAATGGAATCACAAGCTTCCCAAATCAAGCAGTTGCAAGATCAACTGGCAAAGTCACGGTCTGTTCCTCCAAGCCCTCATGTTCCCTTGATCCCTTCTCTCTCACAGCAGGACTTGACAGCTCTTCAGAGACAGGCTACCTTGTGTCCTCTCTTCCAAGATAAAGTGGAAAGATTGCAATCCAAGATGGATTTGCTATGGTCTACATTTGAGCAGTTTCAGGAATATGTTCCTCCGGACCATTCTTTCTTTGTTCACTACCAATTACAGAAGTTGGCCTTCTACATGAAGCTTTCCACGATGGATCTTCCTCTTCCAGAGGATGGTTGGAGTGGAGCTTGGTCTGCTGAGTTGCTGACAAAGGTGGTAAGGATGGTGTTTGAAGATTCTGTCATGACAGATACCATGTTGATGTCATATATGTATCTACGAGAAGACTTGTTGATTCCAGATGAAGTGGATATGGTTTGGTATGTGGGAGACGTGGTTTTACAAGCTGTTTTGTATGTCAACCATTTGGAGTTGTGAATAGATGATATGTTTCAGAGTTACTCCTCCAAAGTGGCTACTTGCCCTGATAATTCCTGGCATACCATGATTGATTTTGTGGTCCTGAATCAAAGACAAAACACAGCCCCTACTTATGCCCAGAGCACTAATCAACTGAGGGTGGATCTCTTAGCTTATCTTTCCAAACATAATCCATTTGATTCTACCTTTTTTTATGCCTATTAGAGGAGATCTCTCTTAGGACCTTCTGTTCCTACCCTACTGTATTACCAACAAATGGCTCACCGTTATGATATATATCTTTCCCTCTGTCAATCCAATTCCACAACCATCTTATCCCTTCTTTTCCAACCTCAATCTTTTCCTCAAATTTCCATCTTTACATACTGTTCTTTTATCGAGGATAGAGTATTTTCCCCTTCTCCACCATGTCCTTCTCCATCCATTCATGTACCTTCTACCTTTCCTATTTATCAATTAACACCCTTCTTAAGTGATTCCCTACAATTTTCAGCCACTCCTTCTTTAAATTATTCTTCCTTTTATGATTTTGCCTACCCCTCTCTTCATCCACTTTTCCTTATTTCACTTCCCTCTCCTGTCACTTCTATATCTCAACCACCTCAGTTGGTTAGTGACTATGGCGGGTTTGATCATCAGATTTCCAGAAAAAGGGGATGGAGCTCGAATGATTCCCTTACAAGACCTCAGATAAATTGGCCAGTAATTCCAGGGGAATGGACAGCTGCCAGTCAAGCATACCAGAACTATATTCATTTTGCTCAGCAATATTCACAGTCTGCAGATCCTTCGGTGAGATTAACTGCTCATTTTGCTTGGTATCTGGCGTATATGCATAGGCATTCTCATAATGATTCAAAGCCTATTCCAAAGTTGTGCATGAATGTCAATGTGAGCATTGATTCCCAGCAGTTGGATATATTGTATTTTCATGCCCTTTGTTTGCCTAGCAGATACCTTGTCCTGTTGGAAAGGATGTGCTGCCTTCAGTTTTTTCAGAATCCTCCCAAAACATTTATAGATGAATCTTTATCTATGGATCGTTTCCAAAATCATCAATCTTTTAAGAGGGATCATCTTCATTGATACCTTTCCAATGTATGGTGGATGATTTTTAATGATAAAATCTCTCTTTTTGGAGGAGTCATTCAGATGGTTGTGTTGTGTGTAGTGTTTGTGTTGTGAGTTACTTTATGTAATAAGATCGTGGTGATTGCTTATTGGATTGGCTTTCGTGTGAGCTACATTTTGGAGAATTGTGGTGATAGGGTCGTGGTTGGAGAGTTGAAGATGCTGATGCAGAAGAAGAAGAAGAAACCTCTTATATCCTTTACAAATTTGTTGTGATTTTTAGTTTGATAAGAAGTGTTAATGTATAAAGGGTTTTCCTTTCGTTGTATTTTTTATATCAGATACAGGTTATAAGTTGGGGTCATGGTTGGATGGACTGTTTTTGAAGATTAAAGTTGAGCTTTTAAATGAACTTGTATTCCCTTTTTCCTGGGTCGCGAGGACGCTTCCTTATTAAGTGTGGGGATATGTTGAGTGTTGAAATGACTTGTTTTTTGGCTGATTTTTGTTGTTTTTGAGAGTTGAATGGTTGATTTTATGAGATGATTGATTGGTTTGGAAGTGGTTTGAGAGTGTTTTGGATGATATTGATTATGTTTTGGAAGTTCATGATGTTTATTAGTAGAGATATGAGGTTTTGATATGTTCTGTATACCTTCTGTATAGCTTCTGTTTTGTTCTGATTGTCTTCTGTAAGGAGGGATGGATTGATGATTGATGAAGATTGAGATCTTGTGAAAGCTTATTGAATAGTTTTTGAGAGTTTGGAATGGTTTGAGTATGAGTTATGAGATTTTGATGACCTTTTGTAACCTTCTGTAGGTCTTCTGTAGAGCTTCTGTCTCTGTACTGTAACTGTACTGTAGCTGTTCTGGTACTGTACTGTGATTGTTCTATATGCTTCTGTATGTGTTCTGTAGAATGTATGTGTAGCTTGGAAAAGTTTTCTAGCCTTGGAAAGAGGTGAATACAAGTGCAAAAGAGCTAAAAGAAGTGAAAGAAGTAGCTGCTGAAGACTCAAGTAAAGACTGAAGTGAAGTGACAGTAGTGAGTTATGAAAGGACACTGTAGTGGCTTTGGTGACTCTTCATATCAGACATACCTCTTGGGAGGGGTATCCACGACCTAAGAAGGATTATTGTGAGTGATTATGAGAGATTGTAGTGAGAAGATGATGTATTATTGATGGAGAGAGAGAGAGAGAGTCAGAGATAGCCAAATCTACTAAAACAGAGTGATTGTATATGAAAGATTGAGAGAGAAGACTATGAAGATATTGAAGATGAATAATATGTGATGTATTTCCATTCAAAGATGGTGTATTCCTTTGCTTTCTTTGTTATATGGATGGATTTTGTGAAGATATTGAAGCATATGGTTGATTCTATCAAATTCGTGGGAGATCTACATGATGCTGCATGAAGATTTGTTGTGCCTGGTATTCTTTTCTTCATTGTGATCATATAAAACCTAATAAACAAGCTTGTTGATGTTACAAGATAGATTTTCTTGCAAGAGAATTCCCTTTTCCTTGGTGTTCCTCTTGGGGCTCCAATAGAGATTCTTGATTTTATCCCACAACTGCCATGCGCTCTGTTCTTCCTCAAATACATTGTGATGAACATGTTCTGTGAGAGATAATATAATAGTGGACTTGCATAACTCATCAAGCTCAAACCATTCCTCATCTGGCATAGTTGCAGGCGGCTGCCCACTCAATCTCAATGGTTTGATTTGTAATTTCTACACCAATACCTGTCAAATGTGGCTCTTCCAATAAGAGTAATTCGTACCATCAAGCTTAGTGATGTTGAAAATAGCATGGTCAGTTGACGAACTCACCATAATGCAGGCTAGAAGACTGCAGACAATTCAAAACTGCTTGCTGTTTGCAGAAAATGACCAAAAAATCACCAAAATCGAGAGAAAATGGCGAGAAAAGTGTAATCAAAGTTGCTGCCTACCAAGTACTAGTGAAAGTATATCATTTCAAAATATTTTAGCATGAAAAATCCATGCGAGTCTAGAGTTATATGATTGCTACAATAAATGATAGCAGGGTATTATGAGAGTCAATTGCTGACCAAATCACTGCACCAAGTCAATAAATGATAGCCAAGATATGACTAGCCATAAACGGGCATAAATCAGCACTAAACAGTCATCAAGACCTTGAGCAAACACCCAAATATGTCACCAAAGCATCCATCAGTGAGTAGGCATACCCCTTGGACAGTAGGGCAAAGTATACATAACATTGGCAAGACCTGACACCAGTAGGTGTATGCTCACAAGAGTGCAAAGCCCAAGCTCATGTCAAAAGCAACTCCAAGATATCAGTGCATGAACCATGCAACATTTAAGTGTAAGAGATCCCAAGGTCTCAAGTATGTGCAAAATGCTCAAATAGCATAAACCTCCTGTTCAATGTCGGTCAAGCATACAAGATGCTCCCATTGGCATAAAAGATGGATAAACGAGCTCAATAACTCAATCAAACCTAGTCAAAGTGCCAAAGACAGGTAACCAAAACAATGCCTCAATAGCATCCCAAGAGCATGACGGCTACAAAGCAACTGGAGGTAGCATCCATGAGCAAGACGACATATATCCCAATAAATATCTCTGACAACCAAAGTGACATCCAATACAAAATTCCGGAATAGCAAATGAGAATCCAAGTCAAGTCTTCATAGAGCACTAAAGCTCAACAAGTACATGGTACACTGTGCCAAGACAAATGTATCAAGTGTCGTAGGCATCGGGTAAGTATGTACCCAAATAGCATATAACTGTCAAAGAACTGACCACTGTTAAGCATAGACCAATGTCAATAAGTGCAAGCTGAAATAAGCTCAAGCTTCCAAAAGCATCCAGATCCAATGACAAGCTCGAAGTCGTCCCTCGATGATCAATACATCATGGCATAAGCTAAGACATACACCTGGAACCAATAGGCATATATCAAAGCATGAAAGATAGCTTCAACCCAAGAATATTCAGCATGTATTTACTATTATAAACTGTTTATTTCGAGCCCCACAATCAATCCAAAATCATAGCATTACATGTAGCTTCAATCCCCCAATCAATCGAGATGCAATAGGCATCAAACCGGTTATGTAGTCATGCCCAAACAAGCATAGGCATAAACTATGAATGTAGCACTAGCATCAAATGTCTGTGGACTATTTATAACAGTCTTGAAATATTGTTTACAGCCACCAACCAATGCTTGATCTCAAAGGATCAATGCCAAGCATCAATACATGTGCAAAAGGCCTGAAATGGAGACCCAAACAAGTGCTCAATGCCAAGCTGGAGCTAGAGCTGAAGTGGCTGACTGTGTGGCTATCCAAAAAATAGGCGCAAATTTCGTGATGTTGCTGCTGCTCCTGCTGGTCCACGTGGCATGTCTGTAGTGGTTGGAGGGCTCAAACATGAGCTAAAGGGGCCTGGGAACAAGCCTCTAGCAGCCCACAACCGGTGGCAAAGAGATATAAAGGTTGGAAGCTTCAATGATGGCTGCCTTGTTTACCTAGACCTGTGGACTAAAATAAATCTCTGAAATAATGAAGCAATAGCTCAATGTCAATGCCTTGGTGGTGCCTCAATAGGCCGGGAAGAAGCTCGGGAAGCTGGGGATTGACGGGAGCTCAAGAGAATGAGCTATGGCTGCCGGGAAGGAGACCCAATGCAAATGGGGAGTCAATGAGCTATGACTATTCAAACATTGTCGATAGTAAGGTGAATATGTTGAGACTCATAGTCGACGTTACAATGTGACTGATTTTTAAATAAGCATCCTAACAGTGATTCCTTACTAGCACTTTTGTGTTTGAAAGTACATAAAAGATTATGGGTATGCTTTCAAACTTGATAAAGGCTGCGACTCTGCACTTTCCTAAAAGTGCATATGATCGGCCCCCAAATGGGCTAAGTTTGGCGTTGGTGGGTTGTAGTTGTGGTCAGCCAATTTGAGTCCAGTGATCGTGAGTTAAGATATTAAAAGCACATCTCTCATCAATCAATGCCTGGAAAGCATATGTTTGTTGGGTAGTGACTATTATGCACAGGTAAGCAGGTGCTACTGCCTCTTCCTTCTCCTCATCAATTTTTGTTATTGTGGCAATTCGGGACCTTCACGAGGGACTCTAGTAGGGGAGGTTCATGTAGTGGATGTGTGGGCAATAGTACTTCTTTATGTAGCTACCGTTGAAGAAGCATATGCTCTCTGTATTTAAGGTCTTGAGCTCTACATTTCCAATTCGGTTGATAGTGTGGACTCGGAAAGGCCCTAATCCCTTGAACTTCATCTTCTATTTATGGCCTTTTATTGAGTACAACACTAAGTCACCCTGCTCAAATTCTCACTATGCTTAACGTTCTTGTCAACCCAACTCTTGCGGCATGTTCTTTTTCAAATGAGCAAATGGGGGCCAGAAATCGAGTCTTTGATAAGCATTCTAGCTTGATTAGGCACTCTATCCATGCCTCCTTTTCGTCCCATCTCTCTTGGGTGGCTACTCTCAGGCTCGGGACAAAGAACTCTACAGGTAGAATGGCTTCAATCCCATAGGTTAACTTGAAGGGAATCTATCCTACCACTATTTTATAGGCTGTTTGATAATCCCATAAGGCTACCATCGATTTGTTGTCCCAATCACTACGCGAGGCAGAGACTACTTTGGTGAGGATGTTCACTAAGATCCTATTAGTAGACTCAACCTAGTCATTCGCTTGAGGGTAGTAGGGTGAGGATTTTCAATGGATGATCAGAAAGGTCAACAGGAGGTGAGTGATCACTTCATTAATGAAGTGTGTGCCTTGATCACTAACTAGTTCAATGGGGCAGCCGAATCATGAGATCACCTACTCCCAAAGGAACTTGGCAGTGGTTCTAGCATCAATTTTTCTCATGGCTTATGCTTCTATCCACTTTGTGAGATAGTCTATAGCAACAACGATGATGTACTTGGCCTATGAATACTGTGCCGCATGACTAATTGGCGCAATGAAGTCAATTCTCCATTTCTCGAATGGTTGTCTTGCAACCATTGGACTTAGCTCCATTTTTTCCTTGCAAACAGGTACCTTCATTTGTTAGCACTCATCACAGTGCTTTACAAATTGTGCTACATCTAAAAAAAGAGTAGGTTACCACAGTTGAGACTGCAGCACCTTGCAGGCTATTGTGTCTCTGTTGAAGTGCCCTCCTCTAATTCTGTCATGTGCTTCTGTAAGTATGTCATGCATCTCATATTCGCATACACATCTAAGTAGCAAGCCGTCTTGCCCTAACCGATAGAGTTGTCTTGCTATCAACTTATATGGTTGTATTTTAAGAATGAATCACCTAAGTCGGGCCTTCTCGATGGGTCTTTTAGGTAGTCTGTGCTCAAGCACTTGGACTATGTCATCCGCCTAGTATGGCGTCAAGTCAACTCTAAAGAAGTCCCTTTCACTAGACAAGTTAAACAAATGCATGTCAGGCAAGCCATGTGTGATGCCTTGTCCAGCGGCTTCTCTTGTGGGTATGCAAGACATATGGCCATGTATTGTTACTTCCCTTTGCGTACAACTACAGAGAAGTCAAACTCTAGAAGCAAAAGTAACCATCGAGCAATGAGTCCTATAACATAGGGTTTGTTAACAAGATAAAGCAAGGCTTAATGGTCAACAAAGAAGATGAAAGGTGTAGTCAAAATGTAATGCCAAAATTTCCTTATAGAAAACACCCTAGCTAACCCTTCCCTCTCTATAGTGGAGTAGTTCATTTCAACATCCGTGACTATTTGCTAGAAAAGCTCACTGGATAGTCTAAATTGTATTCATCAGGCTGGCACAACATAGCTCTCATGGCACACTTCGAGGCATCAATGTGAATGTGGAAGGTTATGGTCCAATCTGGGGCTCTTAGGATTGGTGATGTGATTAGAGCCCTCTTCAACTCTTCGTATGCGTGTTGGCATTCCTCGATCCATTCAAATACCATGAGCAATTTGTATAGAGGTCTAGTACTTAATGCATAGTTCAACACAAATCATCAATAGTACCCTATATGGCCTAGGAAGCATTGAACTCCCTTGTAATCGATTGGTAGTGGAAGATCAATACGATAACCCTAAATTTCAAGAAGTTGGTGGCAATGTCATTCTTTGACACCACGTGCCCTAGGATGCATCCATGCTTTACCCAGAACTAGCACTTCAAGGGGTTCCGATCAATGAGAGATGATACAATCTACATCTTTCAAAGACTGCTCTAGGTATTCCTTCCGATTAGAGTGAACACATAAATCGTCAACGAATACCTCTAACTCTTGCCTAAGCATGTTTTTCAAAATGGTACACATGAGCGAATATGGCTGGTGTATTCGTCAATTCGAAGGGCATGACTATGTAAGCAAAGATGCCCTACTCGGTAGCGAATGCGTCTTATGCCTAACATCAAGATGCACTTGCACCTAATTGTATCCAAGAAACTATAGGCCTCTTTACTACCACCCTCTCGAGCATATGCTCAGTGTATGGCAGCGGATAATTGTCCCTCTTCGTGGTAGCGTTGACTTTCTTGTAATTGACACACACTTTGCTCTTTCCATTCTTGTTCATTACAATCACTATTGATGATGCCCAATATGTGTGCTTAATTTTGTAAATGAATCCTGCTCTTAACAACTTATCAATTCATCTTTGACAGTGTGAGCATGTTTGGGATTCATTGAATATGGTTGTTGCGGTGTTACATCGGGTGTCATCGAGATGTTATGAGTCACTACACTCAAATCTACCCCTTTTAACTCTTCGAGGGACCAAGAAAATATGTCCATGTACTCTCACAAGAGAGCAATGAGAGTTGCCTCCTCTTCCTCGATCAAGTCATCAGCCATGAAAACAGATCGGGGTGTCTCCCTTTCCTTAGCTAGATTGACCTCCTTGACTTTGGTGGGTCCTTCTATAGGCTCGCTCACTTGCCCTTATCTTTTGGCTCCTAGCAAGACTACTACCCTATCACATTTCTTAAATCTCATGAATCATTTCAATAGGTCTTGCGACTTCCTCTACTCCTCAGATTGCAGATCCCCAGGTTGTTTTCTTCTTTTCCCCTTCAACCTTCAGTGCCTTAGATGGATGGTATGTCTCCTTTTGTGTGTTTGGTCCTAGGTGGTTAGGGTATCTCAATATCACTGTCTAAGCTTACTTCCAACTAGGAATCAAACTCTAGGTCTTCACTAGAAGAGGGGATCGCTCCTGGAGGTCGTAGCTCCAATGGTGATTCCATTTTGAGTATTGGTGCGACACTTGGTTGGGCAAGACCCACTCATTCATAATCCATCACTCTTATGTGCTCCAACTAGGTGCAATCACAATCCATTCGCATAACTCCTTTCTTGATTTTGAAGATGCTCTTCTTCTACAATTTGTAGTCTGCCTGTATTTGTTTGATCACATGCCCGTTAGTGTTGTACTCTGTCGTGTCGTCGCTCTCATCATTGGAGGAACAAGAATCTTTGTACTTATCATCTAAACCGTCCTCATCCAACTACTGGTCATCATCTATGTCTTGATATTGTGTTTCCTTGTCATCCATGATTAAGGTCCAATTGTACATCAAGTTTAGCTCGTGCACCTTGGTCCATCACCACTTGGGTTTATCCAAGATATCCTTGAGTGGTTTAAGATTTGCGGCTAGGTTACTAGCTAATTTGTCTATCAGGTGTTCTAAGATCTCGTGGAGGTGTCGTTTGTTGTTCGGGATGTGGAATGTGATAGAGGTGGGTCACCCATGCAAACTTTTAGTCATCATGCAAACTGAACTGAGGACATGTCTCTGGCCTCACCGACTACCTTAGCAACTTTCTCGTATCCCTCATTATTCGAGGGCGATAGGTCAATTGTGGCTAGCACATGCATCTAATCTCGCTCATCCTCAGGGCTAGGGATATACTTGGTGAGCGACCCATAAGATTTTCTAATTTAAGTGTCGCCCTTCAACATAGCTGAGATGGTGTCCAGGTCGATTGGTGTAGTCTTCCAAGTATCCATCTCCACTCTTATCGCTTTCGTCTAATTGTCCAAGAAAATTAGACCATTCCCCTAGTCTTCTATGACCCGTGCATTGCTCATCCACGGTTGGTCTAACATGATATCTTAGTCCACTTCTTTCATGACTATGAAGTTCATAGAGAACCGAACTCTTGTGATCTTCAATAGCCGATTTTTCAGCACTTCGGATGGCTTTGCTTTCGTTTCATTAGCCAGTGAACCTAGCCTTCTCAATATGTGGTTATCCCAAGCCTGAAGTACTACATGGCTAAGCACACTGACTCTGGCCCTCGTGTCTACAATCCCTTTTGTCGTGTTTCACCTAGGGTTAGGACCAGCAAGACCGCATGCATCTCTGTGCCCTCCCAAAAAGCATTAACATGCAAGGACTTGGGAATTGAGTGCAAAGTTAGGCTTAGTATTTGTGTTACTACGTCGTGGTCTTGCAAGTCAACTATAGCTTGCCTTATTAATCCTTTCACCCATTGCTTTAGCTCCTCCCATAAAGTCAGATGCTGTCTAAGCAGGTCTCCTAAGCTCAGAGTTACAAGGGTGGTCACTAGCGTTGTGAGAAGATTGCTAGTTGCTTGATTCTCTCCTAATTTTGTGCTCCTTAGCCAATGGCTTCGATTGGTTTGATGATCCATAGTGTTCAAGTTCTGTGTAGGTGGCACAACTGTGGTGCAGATGTGTCCTTCGGTCGTATGGGTGAGACTGGCATGCTTACACTAAAGAGATTATCGATCTTGTCTTCTAATATGGGCTCCACATCCTTTAGGTTTTCTTGGGCTCCTTTCACCCACTCCTTGACCTTTTCTATCGATTTGAGTTGGCACTTCAGGTTAGGATACTCCCCTACCTTAGCACTCCCTTTCTCAGCAATCTTGGGAGCGGATGTCTTTGTCTCAGCATCCATGACTTTCTTTCCAATAGGTAGTGTCGTTGTGCTCTCAATTTTCAGCATGATCTTTGCTTCACTTTTCTTCTTTCTTTGCATACAACTTTTATTTCAGATTCAGGCTGTGTCAAGGTTATTAGGCCCTAGCAATGGTATGCTAGCCTGCTTCGTTTGCACGTGGGTCATAACATCCAACGGGATGGGCGTGGCCTCCCCATTGAGTGTCTTGACACCAAACAACCCCAATGGAACCGATCGTACAATTGCTGAACTAGAGGATGGTTTCTACCTAGGGCAATCAATAAAGAGGTAGGTGATTTCACACTCAATACATTTGAGATTAGTCTTATCTCGATTGGCTTGCTTCCTCTCAGGGCAGCGTGAAGAGATATGTCCTTGGTGACCGCAAGTTCAACAAGAAATCGGCTCTTGGGTCTGTCCTCCTAAGCCTCTACCTCTCCCTCTTCCTGATGTCATCACCAACATTGGTCAATAGTCTATGAGAACTGGATTGCCCTCTTCGTCTTACGAGACGTAAGGATTCACATAAGGCTCCTCATCATTCGGCTCTTCCTTGTAGTGGACTAGAGTGTCACTCGATGGATGGGTTACGTAAGGTCCAGGTGGCCTAGCTATGCATGTGGGATTGATTTTCATCCTAGGGATGACTGGCTTTGCATCGTTAGGTACCAGAAGGGCCAATGGGGCTCCTCTCCCAAAGAAATTTGAAGGCCTATTCCCTAGGTAAGGCTAGTTGTAAGGTTGTGAGTATAGGAGTCTCCTTGATAGTCTGCAGTGCATGGCATCGTGACCGAACCTACAACAGTTGGTGCAAGGTTGGGACCTAGGTTCCTGACATTCAACTGGAAGGTGGTTTTTGCCACAATACACACATTGGGTATGTGGGGGAGTAGGTCTTCTCATAATCTCTTGCAGTCTTGCTAGCTCCATTTTCATCTCCTTGGCTCCTGGCTTCGGTCAACGCCCTTCTCTTTGTCTTGATTGCTTGGGCCTGATCATTCCCTAGATGTTGTTGCCCTTTTGAGAGTTGGCTTCCTCTTGATTCAAGCACCTAGAGCTTCTTTCCTTGAGCTGGTCATCCACTCGAATGGCCTCTTCAAAGACCCTAGCTAGTGCGGCTGTCTCTCTACAAGCTTGAGTTGCCTGCCACCAAGGCCTTGTAAAGTTCCTCACTACGTATTTCGTTGATAAACATGGTGGACACTGCTCTCACAATGGATTGTTCATTAGTGGGGATTCTCTTATAGAGACTCCACATGTGAGTAACATAGTCCATGATGTCCTCTTCGTCCCCCTGCTTGACATTCATCAGCTGCACTATAAGATTGTCTGAGTACCCGGTCCACCGAGAATCTCTTAATGAAGAGACTCTTGAGGTCATTGAAATTGTTGCGCTCCACAACATCTAAGCTTGTGTACCAAGTCCTACCCTTATTGCCGAAGCATACGCCAAAAGCTTGTGAGTGCTGAGCGAGATTGGTAAGGCCATTAGCCTCGCAGACCTGCTTGAACTGCTTTACAAAACTATAGTCATTGCCTGGCTGGTACTTGTCTAGCTGTTTCGCAACTGCTGAGCTCTTGGAGCCTTGGGTAACTCCTAATCCTGCAAGCAGTGACGTTGCTAGTGCTATTGCACTTTGTTCTACTAACGTATTGTCTATTACTTGCTTTGTCAGAAGCTCGCTCAGTGTTAAATCCGCCTCTAATGCTCTTTCCCTCTTTGCATTTGGTCCTATTTGATTTCTATTTGCTAGGGCTATGGACTTCTCACATTTCTATGTCTTGCCGCAATCTCTTAGTTTGATTGTGGTTATATGCTGCTATGCATTGCAAAGCTTTTCGTGCCAGTTTTCTTTCCCCCTTGAGGTCTGCTATGATGTCTTTTGACGGTCTACCATGGTGGTCCACCTGGTTTGTGCATCGTATTCATTCACCATCTACTAGATTTCGATTGGGAAATTCCTAAGATTGAGCTCTTCATTATTGCAGTTTGTACTGGGTTTTGCCATGTCTGCGGTCTCTTGCTCCACCAAGTTGTCGATGAGGTTGATCAAGTCGGGTAGTGTCCCGCTCCTAATGGTGTTGCTCCTTCTATGCATTTGGCTTTCTGTGTTGCATCTCTCACTTGGTCCTACTAGTTGGGGTTCTTAATCACCCGTCTAGGTTTGAGGGTCATCTCCTATGGTGGGTTCATTATGTTCATTAAGTCTGAGTGTGTTACTTCTTATTTACAGATCCTCAATTTACGTCCACTCAGTGTGTGCGTGGTGCTCTTTTCCCTGAGCTATACAAAATCAGGCATTCAATTTTTTCAAGTGCACTTCAAGTGTTGAAAACAATGTGGGTGCAAACACAAGATGATAAATACATCTTCCACACTTCGGTCTAAGTTCTTGGCAGAATAGGGGTGGAGGCTCAGTCACACTAACTGCTCTTACTAGTCTCTAGGGTCTGTGCTACGTTACTCTGCTCGGCCAAGGTCATTTGGAGCTTGCATGTTAGTTTATGGCTCTAAAAGGGGCTAAAAGCTGACATGACTTGTCAGCGGTCTTGTCTAGTCATCCAACTACAATTTCTAAGGTCAATTGTGCATGTAAGGCTTTCGAAGTCTTCCCCTATTGCAAGAGGTGTTACACTTCGTTTGGGTTGCGCTAAATTTGTCAATTTTTCTCCTATCAAATTGTTGGTCCGATTCTATAGTGTCCAAATTTGTAGTGTCCGATCCCTAGAATCAAACATTTGATTTTCAAATGTTCAATTTCTGTGCATCCAAGTCAGACTTGTACAATTTAGGGGTCTGATTTGGACTCGTCTGATTATCGTTTTTTGTCCGAGTGGCTGATGGCTGAGCATCTGAATCCAATTTTGGAGGTGTTTGATTGTAGGCCGTCCAAACCAATCTTAGTTGGGAATCAAACAGGAAGTGTCTAATCAGAGAGATTGAGGTGGCCCGAGTGTCCAATTGCCAAGAATCGAACGTCTGAGTGTTCGATTTTGGGAATTAGACCATGCGAACCCTATTCGATTCCAACGGTGCGAAAACAACGATGTCAAAAAATCAAAACGTGGCAATGATTTTGATCTCAGAAACATGCAACGAGCTCTAGAATATAAGAATGAACACATGAGAAGGTCTCTATATACCTGATATGAGCAAAAAACTCATGTCGAAGTCGATCGATTTGCCCAAAGCTCAAGGTCTCTCTCTATCTCTCAAGCCCTCTCTCTCACTGCTAAAGGTGAAAATGAGCTTCCCCCTTGCTCTTCGGAGTCTTAAACCCTTGTTCCACTTAACCTTGACCTCTCCGATCACTCCCCTTGTGGTATTAACACATTTAAGGGCTCTTTTTTTCCATTTTTCCCTTGTTTGTGCCCTATTTGGGCCTATTTTACAGTAGAAATCCTAAAGCATTTTGCTTCAATCTCTTGATCCTATCCTACTCTAAATGCAACAAAAATCAACCCAAATATTGAGATGATTTATCCTACTTGTCTGCTCATAAAAAATCCAAAATACTTACTTGTTCTGAAGATTAAAAACCCCAAATCTCCTACCTACCTCAAGCATCAATTTAGGGATGAAACCCTACTTTGATGTTGAATTTGAGGCACATAAGTGCTCAAGCTTGAATCCGTTGGTCCATGTACTGGAACCAAAATGTGGTGAGAACTCACATTCATCCGCCAAGACCCATGGACTGCTTATTGCTTCAAGTGTTTCAAGCGAGCACAAATGACTATCTCTCACCTAGCCAATGAACCTTTGATCCTACGAGGGTATAGTGAGCTTACCTTGATGCTCGAATGAGTAGCCTTCTCCCTCAAGAAAACTAGTAGCTCCACGATTCAAGATACGAGCTCGAGCAACCTCAAGCCTCCACCTCCAAGCTCCATTCTCCAAGGCCATGTGCAAGACAAGAAATGAGAAGAGAAGAGATGAAGAAGAGAGGAGATGATGGAGAGCTTCTTCTCCAAGATCCCTTGCCCTCACACACTCACTCTCTTACACTCTCACACTCCCTCTCTCAAGCACACACAAGCAAGCAAGAAGGAGAGAAGAAGAAACTACTTTTGCCACACACCAAAGATTGAGCTTCTCATTCACTTTTTGAGTTTATATACAAGCCCTAAATCCCTTGGGCACCCATCCCCTTTTTTACACGACCGAGCATCTTGTGAAGGTCCTCTTTTCCTATTTCCTTTTAGTTGCCTTATCCCTTCACTTATGTCCGTTTAGACTTTACAATTTGCATAGGAGGTAGCGTGTCACTCTTTTATAAAATGAATTACATTGCACCCTATGCTTTCCTTGCTAGAACATTCTATGCACCTTGCTAGAATATTCGGTGCTCTCTTACGTTTTTTCTGAGCTTGCCTTCTCTTCGACTTTTCTTGCTTGGGCAAAATAAGCTTCTCTATTCCCTTTTTGACTTGGGCTTCCTTGTCCTTCCTCTGCTTCTTTTTGGGCTATATGGTCCGTAACATATATGTCACATGTGGGTTTTGGTCCTTTGTTCATGAAGATGATTGGTTCACATTTCATGAATACTATGACCAGTGTATGCATTAAAAGTTGTCATATTTCAAATTTTTATTTATATATCCACTCTCAAATCTCCTTTAGAAAAGGTCATTGTTATTTTGGGTTTATGAACTTTAACAAAATTTATATGAAAATAGTCAAATTGACTTTCTTGCTTGAACACTATGCATACCTATTGACAACTATGTTCCTATTATAACTAATAGGACCAATAATCAAATGCTAAAGTCTCCCCTTTTTTAGAGGGCCAAAAAGATTGGAGTGAATCTAGTTTCATAAAACAAAATAAGTACCACATTGACTTAAAGAGAAAAGGACTAGTCTCCATGAAAGACAAATAACGTTGAGGGAGACACATCGAGACCTTGGGCACATGTGCATCTAGTTTCGATAGAATTCTGATATAGTTAGAGGGCCCAATTGTTTTGCCTATCAAATCTTTATAGAAATACCTTTTAGTTCCTAACAGACACGTATTCTATCTCTTCATTTTAGTTTTCCCAAGGCTGACCCCCAAACTTGAAATTGCTGATATGGCGCACAAATTTTTTGGGACTTTGGGAGCTAAAAAACATGATTTTTCTAGGACTTTGGAATTCAATGTTCCTCTTTCTCTCTCTCTCTCCATCCCGCCTCCCCCACATGCAATCATTAATGGTACGTCTATCTCACTGTCTCAAAGAAACCACAAAGTCGAGACTTTGTCCTCCTCCCTCCCTCCCTCCCTCACACACACACACACACACATGCACACACACACATCAAGGAATACAGAACCACCTTAATGCCTTCTGAACCCTCCTTTCCTCTTGCCCTATCAATGTTATCTTTTGAAGATCCTATGTCCTGTGATGGATGACACCAAAAATGTTGTATGCGAGCCTCAAGTTATTAGATGATAGGTGAACCATATGATGCCGCAATAGTGCAAGAGAGCACTACACTTCTCAAGAAAGCTATCAAGACGATAAACTACTATGGCATGGAAATTAACTACCACAACAAAGATCTCAATGATGGAGACCTAGAGGAGGAGGTCCTTAGTGTTGACACTAGTGATCTTGCAAAGATGATAGAAGGAAGTTGATAACCTTGCATGTGTAGGAGCATCAAAGCTACTCATCAAGTTGACAAGGCTCAATGAAGGTGGCAAGAAGGTCAGCATGTTATTATAATTAAGTGCCCTCTCTCTCTCTCTCTCTCTCTCTCTCTCTCTCTCTCTCTCTCTCTCTCTCTCTCTCTCTCTTTGAGTCTCTGGTTTTTCATAGGAGGTAGCAAGAAGGTCAACGAGAAGGAGGCAAAGTAGGCACTAGCAAACTTGGGGACACAAGATAAGCATGCCCACCCACTCTAAGATGGCATCCTCCTTTTCATTGACTTATTCTATAGTATTATACCCCATGTTCTCGCTGATTGGAAGAGGAGTGCTCTTCTTACAGGTCTCAAGGGAAGCTAGGGTTGAGATCAATACCACAGTAGAAAACTCTCTCTCTCTCTCTCTCTCGCTCGCTCTCTAGGGAAGCAGAGGTTGAGATTATGGCCTTCTAGGAGACTCTCTCTCTCTTTCTATTAATGACTAGATTACTTGTTCATGCCTCCATTGTGGTCTAGGCAGGCTATTCCTCATGCCATGATCGAGGCTCTCAAGATCACAATTCTCTTTGATGGAACTCATATGAAGTAGGGATTGTCATTGTTTGGCATGGTCATTGCCTCCTTTTCCAAAGCCCATCCACTCACTTGAAGCAATTCTACAAAGAAATCAAGTCATTCTTGAAGAACCACAAGCTTCCATATTTATGTGAAGGACATAAATGATCAAGACCCATCTAAGATGTCATCTTCTAGGGTGGATTTCAACGAATGTATTGGTAAGGGTTATGGCATGTGAAGGAGATACATCACTATAGTTTCAATTGGATTAGTAGTAGCCGAATAAGATGGCTCCCGTCTCTAGCTAAACAAGATACCTCATCTCTCTTTTTTTGAGGTATAGTGCAACATGGATGACAAGTGCTAGATAGAGAAACACCATCTCCCAGGTGAGAAGCTCTCTATGCTTGCATCCCTAGGATATCACCCTCTCGGTGTAATTCAAGGGGAGATTGTTTCTAAGGAAGGGAATTGCAGCCCATCCATCATTGCTTTATTATTGAGAAACCAACACATGTAGGCATGGAGCAAATGTTAAGATTGCGTGCAATGAGGAGAAGCATCTTGATGAGTATTTTCAAAGCTTTTTAATGTATTCCCCTTTGTATTCTAGCTTGATGACTATTTCCAAAGCCTTTTAATGTATAAGTAGGGTATATAAAGCATCAATGAATTCTATTTGGAGAGATTGATAGTTAGTTGCTTGTGTTTTGCATGCCCTATCATCATGACATGTAAGAAAAAACTGATTATGTTTCATGTAGACTTGATGAGTAGCTTTGATGCTAAATTTGCATCCAAGAACTTAATTTGTAAACATTGGCCTTCTATGTCATCTTTTGAATCCTCTATTTGTGCAATACTACCATGAAGTCATATATGGAATAGCTAATCAATTTAGGATGTGTACTGAGTACATACCATGCAATATTGTTTTGAGAGAGGGAGGGAGAAGAACAGGAAGGAGAAAGATGCATGACCTCAAGGGGCCAAACCTGTGTAACTCATGCTACCCTAACGGAATAATGAAATCGTTTTTTCAAGTGAATGCTTGAAGCTTGAATATCTTACTTTTCTTAGTAGGATCATGTAGTGGTATTTATGATGTGTGGTCTCTGTATTATAGATATCATGTTATTAGAGTTCCTAGGTATAGTAGAAGTTGATATATGAGTGAATGTAGGAGACAATGAGTAGATATTGATGTTTGCCCCATAGAATAGAGGTTGACATAGAGAACATGCATATATAGAGCTTGATGCAATTTGGTTTGTAATACGTGAGTTTCTTAAGTGTACTTTTACATTAGAATTTAATGCATATGCAAGCAAAGTGATGTGTGTGTTAAACAATTTTCAATGTTATACAAATGCTAAAGCAAGACACTAATGTAAAACTAAGTTATTGCTATATGGTCAACCTTTTTAATATTCTTTATTCATGTGCTAAAAATGCAACATTCTTTTACTTATTGCTTTGTATGTTTGTGGATTTTGGGTTTTCTTAATCAAATGCTTAGACTTAGATTTTTGAAGTTCTATTCTCACTTTCTAAGCAAATTGACCCTAACCCTAACTTTGTGTTTATGAAAATCTCCAAAAGTCTAAATTTTCCTTATAAAATAAATAGCTGAATTAAAATTACACAAAGAATTGATCTTGCTACAACTAATATTTGCTTTTTATGAACATTTGCATCATGAAAGTCGACTTTCAAAGTTCTTTAAATTCTGTTTCACCTCTTGAATGTTTGGTGTCTTGGGGAGATTCTAATAGTGCATAGATGGTTAGAATGCATGCTCACATGATAATAATAACCCTTAAGAGTTCAATGATAATATTAACTAAACAACTTTCTTAAATTCAAATATTATTTTTTCGTGACATTTAAAACATGTGCGCACGTACACATACTCTCTCTCTTTCACACACACACATGGAACTTCCCCTTGCTTAGAACTTGATGGCACCATCTCATAATGTGGATTAGATTTGCCACATTTAACCTTATGGTATGATACAGAGTCAATGGTTTTTAGGTAGAGAGAGAGAGAGAGAGAGAGAGAGAGAGAGAGAGAGAGAGAGAGAGAGAGAGAGAGAGAGAGAGAGAGTAGCACTTGGTATCGATTCTCTCTCAATGGATGGAGTTCTGAAGAGAAAGCCTAGCCTAAAGCTAAGCTTCTTGGACATGACTATCATGTCACTCTCTAGTGAGAAAACTACTGCATTTAGTGTCACAAATGCAAGATTGAGCACCAAAAAAAACTATACATAGCATAGTCGGCTGTTTCCCTCATCGTTGCTTTGGGTAAAAGAGTTATCAGGAGAAGCGATGATAGTTCTATGCCTTTCGTCCCTGCATTAGTATGCTAAACTTGGGGCTTTTTGTTTATGTAGAATTTTAGGTAACCTCATAGGTGCATGCATATGCAGGTGTTACCAGCAATAGTAAAAAGCAGGAAAATAGAAAATTTTAAGAAGCAGGAAAAGGCGTAGAGCAGACATGGAGAAGGCACCTAGAAGAATAATAAGTCCAGAAAAATTCAAAAGCAGGGGAACAACCCCCAAAACTCCAAGGCGCAGCGGCCGAAGCCGGGAGGAGTTAAAAGCAAGAAAGTGTTGGGGTAAAGGCGCCTCCGCCGTGCCGCCCCGTGTATTACTACACTAACAGTACCCGCCACTGCACACTGCAGGTGGCGGACGCCCATCATGTCACTTTATTCTTTACATTCATTTTAGTGACTAGTAAATAAAGGAAGGCCTGGTCACACATTGTGACTGTTAGAGTTTCCATTTTTTGTCTCTCTCTTTCTTGCTCTTGCTCTCCCGCCATAGCTTGCGTGCAAGCTTCGATCCTTCTCACCTTTCAGAAAGTGCACCCTTAAATGCGCAGGTGCCCTCAAATCCTTGTAAAAGAGCACCAGGCTCCCTCCTGTGCAAATTTTGAACTTAGATAGGCGTAAGGACCAACTAGGAAGTGAAGGAATGGAGAAAAAGGGCTGGCCATGGTCGGCCATGTAAAAATCAATGTTGACCGCTCGTGGGAAGTGGAGCATGTATATAAAGTTGAAAAGTGAATGAGAAGCTCATTCTTGTGTGTGACAAAAAGCTTCTTCTTCTTCTTCTCTTCTTCTTGCCTTCTTACTTGTGCTTGAGAGAGGGGGTGAGTGAGTGTGAGGGAGTGAGTGTGTGAGAGTGAGGGATCGAGGAGAAGAAGCTCCCCATCTCCTCCCTTCGTCTTCTTCTCTTCTCTACTCTTCTCTTGTCTCGTGCGGCTATGGAGGATGGACCTTGTTGGAGAGGGATTGAGGTTGCTTGAGCTTGCCTCAAGGATCGTGGAGCTACTAGCATGCATGGGAGAGGAGGGTACTCGATCGGCATCAAGGTAAGTTCACTACACCCCATAGGTAGGGAGGGCGCATCAGCTATGTGAGAGGTAGCCATGGCCACTCGCCTTGAAACTCTTGACCAATAAGTGGTCCGTAGGTCTCGAGGGTTGAGCTCAAAGCTCCCTTCATTTTGGTTCCATTTTCGGGATAGACGGAATCGAGCCTTGAGTGCTGCACACTTTGAATCGAGCATAGAAGTAGGGTTTTCAGTCCGAACCAATGCTTGAGATAGATAGGAGATTTAGGTGATTTGATCTTCGGAACAAGTAAGTATTTTGGTTTGTTATTGAGTAGGCAAGTAGGTAAATCAACCTCAGCCCCCACTGTTTTTTATTTTTGTTGATAGGATAGGATTAGGACCAAGGAAACAGGGAAAACTAGGAGGGTTTTCTCCTGTTGTATATTAGGCTGAAACAGGAAAAAGAAGGGCAAAAAATGAAATCTAGGATTAAATGCTGGTAAGAGGAGCAAGGTTAAGGTGAATGCAAACCTGGGCAAGGCAATAAGAGGCCAGGAGTGGCAAGGAAGACATCACTTCACATTTGAGAGATTAAGGAGAGCTTGAGAGAGAGACTGTAAGTGCAGGTGCAGAAGGGATTCGATCTGGTCATTTTGCTGTTGCCCATCCATCCCAGGTATTCCCTGACCTTCTCTAAGTTGTGCTTGTTGGATCTGGAAAGTTGGGGCTTGTGCCAGGATCCCCATGCGTTGCATTCATCATTCACGCTCCCGCTACTGCGCCATGGCAAACGTAGTTGGACCACTCTCCAGGTGTCCGAGTCCCAAAAGCGGACACTCAAACTGTCCGACTCTCGGAGTCGGACCGTTTGACTCGGACACACCACCTTAGAGTCGGATCACCTAGTCCGATCGGACCAACTAGATGACCTAATTGTCCGACCCTGCCACTCGGATCCTGCCACGTGTGGTAGTAGACCCATTTTGAGGCCCGGACCACTCAGTCCGATCGAATAGCTCGATTCCACCAATCGAACCAATTCTAGTCGGACCACCCGGACCGTCCAACTCCTAGAGTCGGACCACCAAGGCAGAACATTGTAGACTGGTAAGTGAGCCACTCCTCAGGCCAGGGCCACTCTGAACCCATCCCCAAATATCCCTGAGTATCGGACCCAACTCTCAGAATCAAGAGATTGGAGGAACCACACTTGGGCAGCCTAAAGTCAATCTCTAGAAGCGGGCCATAGAATAGGTGAGACTTAGAGCTGAAACTGACCCTCAGATTCCAATCAAGCCTTGATGGAGTGTAGAGTGTGCAGCATAGACCCTAGACAATATGAGAGGATAGCCAGGAAATGCGCTTAGAGCCATATCTAGCACTGTGCACAAGAAAGCACTAAGCACAAGTGTGAATCAAATTAACAATTGCTTTCAATAACAAGAAACTCACATGGAATCATAATAATACAAAGAACCCACCAGTAGGAGCAGACCCTGAGGCGTAGCTGGGTGCCACAGAGCCTTGTTAATAGGGCCATGAAGGCCTCGAAGAGCTCGAAGACGACAAGATTGAGGGCAAATCACTACCTGAGCTAATTGGATTGATCGACAACTTGGTGGAGCAAGAGGTTGCAGAAATGTCAAAAGCGGATGCAGACCGAGAGGATGATCAGCTGGACTTGGGCGAATTCCCACTCGAATTGCAGTGTATGGTCGATCAATATGACCGGCTAACAAGGACCGTGATCCACGACAGACCGATCGAGGACGTAGTTATGAGTCTTGAGGAAGAGAGGAGGGCAGCTAGGAAGGCGCTATAGAGTATCACGGCGTATAACCGCGAGGAAATGACGAGGAAATCATAGCAAGACTTAGAGGTGCACGAGACACAAGGCATTCTACTCTTAGCTGGTAAGGCCACGACACGGCCAAATGCAAAGAGGGAGAGGGAGCTAGAGGCAGACCTGGCACTGAGCGAGCTTGTCACCAAACAGCTCTTAGACAACATAGCTGCAGATTAGAGTGCAACTGTGATAGCCACCTCTTTACTCATAGGCTTAGGAGTCGCGTAGGGGGCGAGAAGCCACATCAAGATCCATGCAGTGGCCAATCAGCTGGATAAGTACCAGCCCAGCAACGACCCCTATAGCTTCGTGGAGTAGTTCGAGCAAGTTTGCAAAGCCAACAGTCTCACGGACCTTGCCCAACGCTCGCAAGCTTTCGAGCTTTGCTTGGGTGATAAGGGAAGGACATGGTACACCAGTCTAAACACAGTAGAGCGAACAGAATTCAATCGCCTGAAGGATCTCTTCATCAAGAGATTTTCAAAGACGAGATACTCGGACACCCTCATGGTCCAACTAATGAATGCCAATTAGAAGGACAAAGAGGACATTAAAGACTACGTCACTCATGTACGTAGCCTATTTAAGAGAATCCCTACCAATGAATGACCAAAAGAGAGAGCGGTCTCTACTGTCTTTATAAAAGAAATCCACAGTGAGGAACTTTACAAGGCACTGGAAAGCAACTCGGGCTTGCAGAGAGATGTGCTTGCTAGGGTTTTCAATGAGGCAATAGGGTAGATGACCAGCTTAGGGAGAGAAGCACTAGAAGCTCGAATCAAGATGTCTCTAGCCAAAGAACCACAGAGAGAGCCACAACCTATAGCAAGAGATCAGCCCTTGACATGCAGGATAAGGGCAAGGGCACGGTACAAGACCAAGGGCTGGCCAAAGTCAAAATGGAGCTAGCATGATTGCAAGAGCTGGTAAAGAGACCCACTAGACCACATACATAGTGTGTGCACTGTGGAGACAACCACATCCTCGCCGAGTGCCAAGACCCAAGATCTAGGCCTTGCGCAAATTGCGGAAGGTTTGGCCACGATGCAATGCATTGTTGATTGCCAAGAAGGCTTCCTTACGCACACCAATATAATTCACTGTACTATAGGAATACAGCACCAAAGAGGAGCCCCATTGGCCCTTCCAACACCTAATGATGCGAAGCTAGCCGTTCTTAGATTAGAGATCAATCCCACTGGCATACCCAGACCGCCTGGACCCTTCATGACACATCCACTGAGCGATGCTCCCATCCACTACGTGGACGAGCCCAATGACGAGGAATCATATGTGAACCTTTATATCTCATATGATGAAGAGGGTAATCCAATCCTCATGGACTATCGACCAGTGCCGGTGATGCCGTTACGAAGGGGAAGAGACAAAGGTTTTTCAGGGCCAACCCAAGATCCAAGTCGCATGCTGAACTTGTGGCCACCCTGGTCACATATCGACACACTGCCCAAAAAAATAGCAAGCTAACAGGGAGAGAGCTGACCTTAGGTGCACGGAGTGCGGTATCACCTACCTCTTCAGGCAATGCCCTAGGCAAAAGCCTTCCTCAAGCTCACGCAATGTACCATCGATACCTTTGGGGTTGTTTGGCATTGAGACATTCGAGAGTGAGGATACACCCATCCCGCTGCATGTCATGACACGTCCACAAACACGACAGAGAAGCATATCACTACCTGGGCCTAGCAAACTAAACGTCGCCTCGATAGGGAAGAAGAGTCATAGGCAGAGTAAGAAGAAAACCGATGCTAAGATTACTCTCAAGACTGATGGGGAGATGACTCTAGTGAGTGTGGCAAGAAGGTAACTGATGCTGAGGCTAAAACCATCGCTCCAAAAACATCAAAGAAAGGGAGTGCCAAGGTAGGGGAGTAGCCCCACCCAAAGTGCCAATTAGAAGCGATTGAAAAGTTCAAGGAGTGGGTAAAGAAAGCCCAAGAGAATATGAAGGATGCCGAGGCCATCATAGAAGATGGAACTGAGGATTTTTCTAGTGTGAGCACCCCAGCCTCACCCTCTCAACCAAGGTCAACAAATGTGCTCACGCCATGGGTAGCACCACCCAAGAGAAGCTTGGGAACCACTGGCTAGCAAGACACCCCAAGCCAATGGCCTAGAGGTGCGGGAATGGAGGGGAGGCAAACAACGAGTAACCTCCTCACAACATTAGTAACCACCCCAGTAACCCTGAGCCTAGGAGACCTGCTTAGGCAGCATCCGACTCTTTGGCTAGAACTGAAGCACTGGGTGGAGGAGCGAATGGAGGAGATTGTGGCTGACCTGCATGAGCACGATATGTAGTCACATAGATACCGAGCTTGGCGCTGCACTCAGTACCTAGATCTTTGCATGTAAACGCTTTTTGGGAGGGCACTGAGATGCACGTAGTGCTATCTATCCTCGCTCTAAGAGAGATGACACGGAAAGGAATCGTAGACACAGGCACAGGGTTTAGTGTCTTGAGCCACATAGTCTTGCAGGCCTAGGGAAATTCTCCTGTCGAGACTACCAGGTTCAATGTCACACTAGCAAATGGAATGAAGGAAATGCCGTTCGAAGTTTTAAAGAATTGGCCAGTGAAGATTGCAGGTGTCCAATTCTCTGTGCACTTCATTGTGATGAAGGGAGTGGACTACGATATCCTACTAGGCCGACCCTGGATGAGGAATGCATAAGTCATCGAGGACTGGGGCAACGGTCTAATCTTCTTAGGAAATCGGAAGGAAGCAGTAAGGGTGAAGATGGATACTTGGAAGACAACACCTATTGATCTAGATGCCATCTCAGCCACATTGAGGGGTGACACGCAACCAACCACATTGTATGGGCCACTGACCAAGTATATACCTTGCCCTGAGGATGAGCGAGATTGGATGCAGGTCCTTGCAGCCATCAATCTCCCATTCTCAAATGATGAGGAGGAGTGCAAGCAAGCCGCACAAGCCATGTGCATGCCAGATGAGGAACACTCAATACCACTCTGCATGGTGACAGGGTGTGCATGTGGCCGGCCCAAACCTGTCACTTTCTAGGGAGTACAATATTGAGGGAAGGGTGATAGAGCAGATAAGAGCAGACTCCAGGCCCCAAGAAAGGAATGCATATGAGATCATGAGAGGAGCTATGAGATTGGATTGCGATCGCTCTTGGTTGGAACGCGTAGGGGCAGTGGATTATGAGCAGGCTGGAATTGGCCAACCACCAGTGATGCCTATGTTTAGGATAGGCGCACTTACCAAACTATGACCACTCGGGGAGATTCCTTCCTCTAGTGAGGGTTGTGAGTTCAACTCAGAGTCTAAAGCCAGTATGGAGAGCGACCCTGAAATACCCATGCAATCCAAAACCAAACGCACCAAGGGGGACTTGCTGGTCCACCTAAGATGCAGTCGGCTAAAGGAGGAAAGAAGGAAATGAACAAAAGGGCTAGATGCAAAATGACAGAAGAAACCGCATGACCTACCCAAGCGCTTCACTAAGTTCAAGAAGGGTGATAGAGTGGTGGTCCTACTAGGTACAAAGAGGCAAGGCCAAACCAGCGAGCCCATCGAGGGACCCACTAGAGTCAAGGAAGTCAACCTGGTAGGGGAGGGAGAGAAGCCTCGACCAGTATTCATAGCAGATGACCTAACCGAGGACGAGGAGGCTAACCTTGTTGCCCTCCTACGAGAGTACGTGGACGTGTTTGCCTAGTCTCTGGATGAACTTAAGGGGGTCGACCCCAGAGTTGTGACCCACAACATTCCTATCACCCCTGACGTTGTTCCTATAAAAAAAACGCCCTTACCCTATGAATCCAAAGCATGCCCATGCAGTAAAAGAGGAGATTGATAAAATCATGAGAGCGCGATTCATCTACAAAATAGAGTACACATACTGGGTATCACCAATAGTGATCGTTATGAAGAAAAACGGAAAGATCCAAGTGTGCGTCAACTATAAGGAAGTCAAGGCCGCTACGAAAAGAGATAACTACCCATTGTTATACACCGAACACATGCTCGAGAGGGTGGCAAGTAAAAAAGCCTACAGTTTCCTAAACAATTTCTTGGGATACAATCAAGTGCAAGTACACCCTGACAACATGCACAAGACTTCCTTCGCTACAGAGTGGGGGGCATTCGCTTACATCGTTATGCCCTTTGGGCTAATGAATGCACCCGCAACCTTCCAATGTCTGATGTGCATGATCTTCAAAGACATGCTCAGACGTGAGCTAGAGGTGTTTGTGGATGATCTATGCGTACACTCTAGCTAGGCGGAACACTTAGAGAAACTACAAGAAGTCTTTGAGCGGTATCAACTTTATAATCTCTTGTTAAACCCTTTTAAGTGCCAATTTTGGGTGAAACACGGATGCATCCTAGGGCACGTGGTGTCCAAGAACGGCATCGCCACTAATTTCTCGAAGATCAGGGCTATTGTTGACTTGCCACCGCCCAATAATTATAAGGGTATTCAGTGCTTCTTAGGTCACACAGGGTACTATCAACGCTTTGTACTAAATTATGCATTAATCGCAAGATCATTGTACAAGCTGCTAATTGTGTTTGAGTGGACTGAAGAACGTCAATGTGCTTACGAAGAATTGAAAAAGATTCTTACCACTGCACCTATCTTGCAATCCCCAAATTGGACCAAAATGTTCCATGTGTATATAGATGCATCTAGGTTTGCCATTGGAGCTGTGCTGTGCCAACTTGCGGAACACAATTTGGATTACCCAATGAGCTTTGCTAGCAGGTAGCTCATTGACACAGAGATAAACTATTCCACTACGAAAAGGGAGGGGCTGGCCATGGTGTTTGCCATTAAGAAATTTAGACATTATCTCTTGGCCACACCTTTCACCTTTCTTGTTGATCATCAAGCGTTGCTCTATCTAGTGAACAAACCTTGTGCTACAGGATGCATTGCATGATGGTTATTGCTTCTTCTGGAGTTTGACTTCTCTGTGGTTGTACGCAAAGGGAAACAACATTACATGGCAGATCACATGTCTTGCATACCCATAGGTGAAGCCGCTGGACAAGGAATAGTGGACGACCTTCTAGACACGCATCTCTTTGGCCTGTCCAGTGACAAGGAATTATTCAAGGCTGATTTAACACCATACTAGGCTGACGATGTTGTCCACATGCTCGAACACAGTCTACCCGAGAGACCTATCGAGAAGGCCAAGCTTAGGAGGCTTATTATGAAGATCCAACCCTATCAATTGATTGATGGCTAACTCTATAGGTTGGGGCAAGATGGGTTGCTATGCATGTGTGTGCGAACATGCGATGCATGACATGTTGAGAGAGGCACACGTCGAAATCGCTGGGGGGCATTTCAGTGGAGACACGTGTTGAGTGTGAAATATGTTGGTTTTTTGGCTGATTTTTTGTTGTTTTTTATGATAAATGGTTGTTTTTTATGACTAATTGTTTGAATTTGAAGATATTTTGAAGTTTTTGGATAAGTTTAAAGGGTTTTTGATGAGGATGTTTGGTTCTGTAAGGTTTGATTTTCTTCTGTTTTGTTTTGTTTTGTTTTGTTTTGGTAGTAGAGATGGTTGAATGAATGTTTTGAGAGATGATTGAAGTTGTGTGAAGAGGTTTATGAAAGATTGAATTGGTTTTGTTTTGGTTTTTATGATTTTTATGGGTTCTGTTGATCTTCTGTGAAGTTCTGTTAGCTTCTGTAGCTCTGTTGTTCTGTACTTCTGTTGCTCTATGGTTCTGTTCTGTTGTTTCTGTTGAGTGTTATGATGGATGTGTGGATATTTTGGAAAGTGTTTTTGTCTTAGGAAAGGATGAATGGAAGCTCTATCCAAGCTAATTGAAGTGAAGAACTGCTAAAGATTCACAGCAGAAGGTTACAAAAGACAGTGAGACAGAAGACAGATATCATAGGACACTATGAAGTCTCTGGTGCCCCTTCATACCACACATACCTTTTGGAAGGTGTATCCATGACCAAGAGAGGAGTATTATGTGTGATTATTGATTATTGTAGTGAGAAGATTATGTACATTTGAGAGAGTATCATTGAGAGAGAGAGAGAAGTGAGAGATAGTCAATTTTATGCATGAAAACAATGTATCTACATGTGAGAGAAGAGAGAAGGACTATGAAGAAAATAAAGAAGAATACTATGTGATGTATTTCCAAGCAAAAGTGGCATCTTTATTTGGTGTTTTATTGTTCTTTTGATGGAGATTATGAAGATTATGAAGAATATGGTTGATTTTATAAAATCTGTGGGAGATCTACATGATGTTGCATGAAGATTTGTTGTGCCTGGTGTTGTTTTCTTCATTGTGATCATACAAAACCTAATAAAAAATCTTGTTGATGATGACAATATAGATTTTCTTGCAATCGAAACCCTATTTCCTTTGGTCTCTCTTGGGGCTCCATGTTTTTGGTGCGCAGCCAGGGAAAACTGCCATCAACAAGCACAAATAGAGGCTGAAAATGGAAGAAGTGGCACTGTGGAAAAAGAAGTAAATCAATGGATAGTAGAGTTCCTACGACTATTGAAGAATTAAAAGCCTTCATTGCCAAGGCAACATCCATGGGAGATCTACATGATGTTGCATGAAGATTTGTTGTGCCTGGTGTTCTTTTCTTCATTGTCATCATACAAAACCTAATAAAAAAGCTTGTTAATGATGACAAGATAGATTTTCTTGCAATAGAAACCCTATTTCCTTGGGTCTCTCTTGGGGCAACCGAGGAAAACTGCCATCAACAAGCACAAACAGAGGCTGAAAATGGAAGAAGTGGCACTGTGGAAAAAGAAGTAAATCAATGGATAGTAGAGTTCCTGCGACTATTGAAGAATTAAAAGCCTTCATTGCCAAGGCAACATTCTACAAAAGATTCATTCCCCAATGGAGAAAGCACAATGCCATTCCGATGAAGTCCCTTTGACGGTCTGTTTTCACTACCCTCTGAAGCTGTAGAAAGTTGCATCACAGTTGCAAAGTTCCTCCACAAAACTGAAGAGTAGAATAGAGAGAATGACTATCAATGGAGGATTTGGCCTTCATTGAAGGATTCCCAGACATCATCAAGTGGAAAATAGTCAAGAAGCTTCAGGAGTCGTGGTCTGTGGAGGTTCACAAAAATAAGAAGGAACAGAGCTGGGACTTGTTCGTAGACGCTCAACAGCAAGATATGTGGGATGCTTGGTGTTCTAACAATCTTTTGTTTGTCCAATTGGCAACCCACTGGAAGTTGGTAGACAGAGTGTTCTTTACAACATACACTATTGAAACCATCAGAAGCTGGCATTACTATGATGATGGCACCACAACAATGCTTAGACGTATGCATTTTGACACCTTCCAAACCGAATACCTTCCTCTGTGCAGTGGCATGAAAGCAGAATTAAGAGACGTTGAAAAGGAAGAAGTAGAAGAAATGTTGGCAAGAGAGTCCTCCAGAGACTGAAGCCTTATGTTATCCCTCTGTGGAGCACTAACAACATAGTGGAGCCAACCCCCTCATGAATGACACCATCAGGAGACAAGCACTAGAATCAAAGCCGAGAATGAGCTAGTAGGAGAAGCCGCCTTTGACGCCCTTGCGGAACTCTTTACAGAAGTCCCAATGGCATAGCAAGCCCTTCCTCCTCCTGCTGGAGGTCCACTTCCAAGCCAGATCCGTCCTGGAAATATTGATGATAGGCCAACGAATGTAGTCCCGTTGCCAATTTTTAAGGGAGAGTACAATGAAGGCCCCGATCTTCATGTAGCAGAGTTTATGGTAGCATGTGTGGCTAACAATGCCAAAACCCCTGAGCATTGGTTGGCAATATTCCTCGCCACTTTCAAGGGCATGGCATTTCAGTGGTATGAGAGACAAGCAGCAAGAACCTTTGGCACATGGGATCAACTAAAGATGGCCTTTCTCACTAAATTCAGGCGTGAAGGTTTTGAAGAGTGGATGTGATAAGAATTTATGAACTTGAGTCAGTCTGTTGAAGAACGAGTGGAAGCGTATGTCTCCAAAATGCAGTCCATACTGAAGAGATAGACCAGCCATAATCTAGATGATGGCATTCAGAAGGGAGTCTTCCTCAGAGGATTACAACCAAAAGTCCGTAAGTTTGTGGAACTGCAAAGACCAGCCACACTGCAAGCTGCAACAGAACGTGCAAGACTGTACGATGAAGTGGAAGCTAGATTGGCGATGAATCCAGGAAGAGGAGTCCCACCTCCTCTGATGCCAGGAATGATATACCCACCAAATACAATCCCAGGGACTGTCCCCTACCCCTACCAACAGATGCCCCCAGTATCACAGTACAGTGCACCAAATCCACAGTGGCCACAATCAATGCCTCAAATCATGGTTCAACCACAACAACAATGGTCCCAAACAATTCCCCCAATGCCAAATCAGCAACAACAGTGGAACCCTACCAACTGGAGCCAACAGTCAACAGTTCAAACAGGAGCTCTGAATCAAAATCAGAACAGAGACCCCTCTGCACCAGCCCAACCTATTTATGCAATGATTACAAAGACTCCTCAAAACCCTACTGCCAGTGCCTCAAGAGGAGAAAGCTTGAAGGATTATTTATCCAACTCAGTTGCAAATATCAAAAAGGAGTTGATGGATGTGATTACAGAGCAGTTGCAAACACTGAAAGTGAATACCGCTAGCATATCCAATGTTGCAGGAGCAGGAAGAGATGTGATGCGGTCAAATACTTGGTGTGGTAAGTGTCATCAAGCAGGCCATTTAGCCACTGAATGTACACAAAAGCCAACAGTCCCTGGAGCTTTCTGCTCCTACTGTCTTAGGAAGAACTATACAAATGATATTTGCTCTCTAAAGGAGATGCATGATAGGAGAAGGAAGGAAGAAGACGCAAGATTCAACCTGCTGGAATCCAAAATGACAACCCAAGATATTGGGCCAAAGCCTAGAGACTTCGGTCCTAACTTCGAACCCAAAAGATTTCCATCCCAAAGTTACAGAGGAAGACAGTCTGGCAGTGGTCAGAGATCAGAAGTGAAGTGTTACATATGCGGAGAAAAGGGACACATTTCACCAAATTGTCCAAATCCCAAAAGGTCAGTGGATTACAAGCCCTTATGTAGTCGATACAAAGGAGAAGGCCACACTGCAAAAGATTGTCCAAGCCCAACCCCAGTGAAAAACAGTGCTACCGATAATCCGTCCAAGGCCCAAGAGCCTACCTCCAATTTAGTGGAATTGGAAGTTGCTGCCATCACGCATGCAAAGAAGAAGGAACCACCCGTCCAAAAAGAAAATAATCCTCCTGCTAGAACAGTGAAGTTCAATCTTCCAACAAAAGAACAGAACAGAACAGAGCCTGACAGTGCCGTACAGAGCACTACAGTGCCATAGAGAGTCACAGAGATAGTTCCAGAGACACGACCAGAGATCCAGGAGATAGAAGAGGAGGAAGTGCCACAAGTGGCAAAAGAAGTCCCCATGATACCCCTGTTGGAAGAAAAAAGGAAAATGAAAATGGGTGTCGCCCCATTTCCTAACCGGTTGGAGAAGCCAGTGGATCCTATTAAGGAATACGATCTGGTCAGAGATCTAGATACCTTTAAACCAAACCTCACATTCCGACAATTGTTGATGTTGTCTCCCAGTTGCCGAAAAAGGTTCAAAAGTATACTAACAAGAAGACATGGCTTAAGGATTGCTCCCTCAATAGCAACAAAGTCCAACAAAGCTCCAGAGCCTGTAAAATAAGTGGATGTGGCTAACGCCTTCCTAGATCATGGTACCCCAAAGACTGGCGTGTGGATAGAAGGCTGCTTTATTGCAAATGCACTGATTGATGGTGGATCATTAGTGAATATTATGATGGATGTGACAATGAAGGATCTAGGCCTACAAGGTATGCAACCAACTCAATGGCTCATCAGATTGGCGGATCAGAGCAGAATCAAGCCTTTGGGCATTCTCCCATATGTGAAGACTACAGTGGCTGGAAAAGATTATTGGCTAACCTATCTGGTGGTGAAGCCAAACTCTTATGGTACATCCTACCCCCTGTTACTGGGCAGACCATGGCTTTTTGAAGCCAGAGCAAGGACGGATTGGTTCAAAGGAACCTTGACCTTGGGTAGAGGACCCAATAAAGTGGTGCTGAAGCTATATGGTGCTCAAAAAGGACATGGATCCACCTCCTTGGAATTATCTTCTGACTCCCCTAATGAGGCTACAGATGGAACATCAGCAGACGAAGATGCTGTCAAACAAATCCTTCCCAAGAAAATAGTGGCACGTTCCTTAACAGTGGATACTGTAAGCCAACTCCCAAAAGATGCAAAGCCACTGTCAATGGGTGAATACTTCCTGCCTAAACCAGGAACGATTTTCGAAATCACTTTTGACACTGAGATAGAAGCATGGATGTACTGCTCTCCCTGTTACATGGCCATAGCAGAGCCAAAGACAGAGGCAGAAGGCGAAGCAGAGAACTTGTTCTTCTCTTACAGAGCACCTACAGAGGCAGAGCCGGAGTCTGAAGAGGATGATGATGAATCTAAAGAATGAGACTTTGAAAGCAAGATAGAAGAAATCACTCCACCCACAGAAGGCATAGATGAGGAGGGAGTTCCAGAAGCTTCAGAAGCAGAAGACTCCATGCTGTGGGATAGAATGGCAATGGTACCCTTTGGATTGGTAAATGGATATTTCCATAGGCAAAGCCTATATAAGAAGTGGATCAAGCAAAATAAGCCGTCTTTTATCAATGGTTCTTGTCGCACCCATCCACACTTGTCAAGAAAGGATGATGATGATGCTCCTTGTCAACAAGTACCAGTCCCAAGGCCACAACAGAATTCTAAGACCCCCTGTTATGTAACATTCCTGGATGCATCCTCTGAAGAGGAGTCCTCAAGCTCTAAGGTAATTAACATTCAAACCAAAACCGAGACAGCGTTGATCCCATTTTAGCATTTCAAGGAGCAACCTAAGTCCTTACTGAAAGAAGACATTGGGTCTAGTGGGATATCAAAAGAGGACACCACCCCCTTGAAGGAGTCGAATCTGTACGCAGAAGCAGTCCGTGGGATCTTCATCTGTGAAGAAGGAAGGTGAAAGGCAGTTAACCTTTGTGGATGCAGATGCCACTGAACACCACTTGAAGGTGGGTAGCAGCCTACCAGAAGAGGAGTTTTCAACCTTGTACAACTTGTTGAAGGAGAATTTGGACGTGTTTGCATGGTCCTACAAAGGCCTAAAGGGGATTGATCCCACAATATGTCAGCATCATATTGACTTGGAGCCTGATGCCAAGCCAGTATGGCAACGACACAGGCGAATGAACCCAAATTATTCCACACTAGTGAAAGCAGAGCGGGTGAAGCTTTTGGAAGCCGAGTTCATCTATCCAGTTGCCAACAGTGAATGGGTCTCACCTATCGTGATTGTACCCAAGAAGAATGGCAAGCTTCGTATATGTGTGGATTTCCGCAAGTTGAATTCCAAGACGAAGAAGAATCACTTTCCTATCCCTTTTATAGACCAGTTGTTAGACACAGTGGCAAGACATGAGCTTTACTCCTTGTTAGATGGCTTCAGTGGATACAACCAAGTGCAGATAGCAGAAGAAGATAAGTCCAAAACAACCTTCACCACAGAACGGGGGATCTACGCTTACCGAGTGATGCCATTTGGGCTCTGCAATGCCCTACTACCTTCCAGTGAGTCATGACGGCCGCATTCCAAAATCATCTGCACGACTTTATTGAGGTATATTTGGATGACTTTTGTGTTTACAGGCTGATTCTTAAACACTGGGGACATTTGGAACAATGCTTTGACCGATACCGAGAGTATGGCATCTCCCTCAACCCTGACAAATGCATCTTTGGAGTCTCTTCTGGAGTTCTATTGGGCCACATTATCTTTGCACAAGGGATATCAACAGACCCTGCAAAGATCAAGAAGATCGCAGCTCTGACAGTACCCACCAACCTCAAACAATTGAGGGGTTTCCTAGGCCATGTGGGTTATTACAGAAGGTTCATAGCCCATTTTGCAACAAAGGCAATCCCCTTGCACAAGCTTTTGAGGAAAGATGCAAAGTTTATTTGGACGGAAGAATGTGACAAAGCCTTCAATACTCTGAAGCAGTGTCTGATTGAGGCACCCATCCTGCAACCTCCTGATTAGACGAAGGAGTTTCATCTACACACTGATGCATCAATTGAAGGCTTAGATGTGGTCCTATGCCATAAGGGATCCTCGAAGCTGGAGCAGCCCATCTATCACGCAAGCCGAAAAGTCATTGATAGAGAGCGAAACTATACAATGACCGAGCTGGAGTGCTTGGCAATGGTGTTTGCCCTAGAGAAGTTTCGCCACTACCTACTGTCTACCCACTTTAAATTTTATGTGGATCATGAGGCCCTGTCCTTCCTAATGAACAAAGCAGACGTGAAAGGACGAATGATGAGATGACTCCTTCTATTCCAGGAGTTCGACTTTGAGGTAATTACCAAACCTAGTCGTTCCCATGTTCTGGCTGATCATCTGTCGCGTATCCCGCAGACTGCAGACGAGGAGCAAGATGATCCAGACCTCCCTGATGCTTCCCTATTCCTGGTAGAAACTGTAACCCCCTGATATGCAGACATTGCCAATCTGCTGGCAACCCAACAATACCCTCTTGGCATTTCTAGTCGGGAAATGAAGAAGCTTATGTTAGAATCAGCCCCCTACACCCTGTTAGGTGGTGCACTGTACAAGAAAGGCAAAGATGAAGTGCTCAAAAGATGTGTTGCAGGAGATGAGATTGGGATTGTTTTGAAGGCTTGCCATGACATGCCATGTGGAGGCCACTTTGCAGGAGAAGCTACAGCCAGGAAGGCTCTGCTAGCAGGTTATTGGTGGCCGACCATTCATAAGGATGCCTATGACTACTACAAGTGATGTGATTCCTGGATGGGGAAACCCACCAAGACCAGCGCTATGCCATTGCAACCTATCCTTCCTTTGAAGCCGTTCGAGAAGTGGGGCATCGACTTCGTCGGCCCAATCGATCCTTCCACCAGAAGAAAACAGAACAGATACATCCTGGTATGTATGGATTATGTTACTAAGTGGTGTGAAGCCAAAGCTCTGAAGCGAGATGATGGCAACAACATGGCCATGTTCCTGTACGAGAATATCATCACCCGTTTTGGCAATCCCCTAGAGCTGGTAAGTGAAGAGGCACTCATTTCATTAATAAAGTCATGGAAGAGTTGACAGAGCTGTATAAGATCCACCATCGCAAGTCCACTCCTTACTATCCCAGAGCCAATGGCCAAGTTGAAGTACCAATCGCATCCTCTGCTCGATCCTGACAAGGATGATTGCCGCACATCGTCGTGATTGAGATGATCAACTTACAAAGGCCCTCTGGGCGTACAGAACCTCCCATAAAGCAGCAACAGGACAGACACCCTTCCAGCTAGTGTATGGTACAGAAGCTGTTTTCCCTGTTGAACTGGAATTTTCCTCTTTGCGAGTGGCTATCAAAGAGCGTTTGGGGGACGATGATTCACTGCAACGTCGTCTCCTGCACTTGGAATGTTTGGACAAAACTCGCAGAATGGCTCTACAGTGCATGGAAGCCACTCAAGCTCGATGTAAGGCCTACCATGACAGCTTCATCAAGCACAAGGAGTTCAAAGAAGGTGATTTGGTCCTAGCCTATGATTCACAATTTGGCAAATTTCCTGGCAATCTTCAACAGCGGTGGATGGGCCCATATAAGGTATTTGTTGTCAACCCTAATGGCTCTGTCCAAGTGCAGACCGTTGATGCCTCTGATGATCCCTTCCTGATTAATGGCTATCGCCTGAAGAAGTACTTCCCTCCTTGGGGATCTTGACAATCACAATCACCTGATCCTTTCCCCCGTTGGCATGGCACTGTAACTCTCATGATGCTACTTCTGATAGCTGTTCTTCAACCACTCCTAATGAGGTGGATGCAACCCTCTATCCTCTCAGCCCCACCTCCCGCCCCTGATCTCTTATCCTCTATTTTCCACCAGCGGCGGCAGTGGCGAGGATGGTTTTAACAAATAGTATTTCTACCATTCCCTTGCTTAATTCGAAAAAGGAAAAAAATATACATATCGGTCATGGGAGAAAAGGACTTCGGTCCCTGTCATGCTGACCTATTCTTCGAGAAAAGGTGGAGACACCCTCGGGAATAGGAGAAAAAAAAAACAAGAAAAAAAAACTGTTATGGGAGAAAAGGAAGAAATTCCCTATCATAGTAGGCCTCGTTCCAAGAAAAGGTGGTCAACACCCTTGGGCAAGAAGCTAGATGTGGAAAAGGTGGCAACACCCAGCAGTCCAGAAAGTAAATTCATCAGTTGACATCCCCAGGATCCAATTTCGAAGCTGCCTCCCTTGGTACGCTGTGTCTTGTGCCTTTCTGCAAAGCGTTTGACAGTCCTCTAGTAGACGCCATGTTCCTATCTAACACAACGTTCGATCTGATGGCTACCTCCCTGGGTACGCCTCTTCAACAATTGACAACACGATCTTCATCGACAAACAATTGAGTGACGCGAGCTTTCATCCTAACCAGATGGGGAAGTGAGTATGGGTTGCCCTCTGTAACTATCAAACGAGTGTGAGACAGAGGGTGGGGCGCCAGTCTTTTCCCTTCAAATCAAATGAGAGGTACGATGTGCAAATGGAGTGTTGCACGCACGGGATGGGCCTCTCAATGCACAAAGCACAATCTATTCCTGTGCACTGCACCATAAGGCTCCCTGGCCTTCCTTCTTGCACCGTATGTCGGCACAGGGCGGGATGCACTATTGCACCATCAGATGCGCACAAGGCATACAACCTCTGCACAAGCGACTGTGTGGATTACATCAATGGGTGTAAGGCACGGGCTACCCTCCTATATCTATCAACAGAGCGTGAGACAGAGGGGGGTCAGAGTGTGACTATTGTGTCCTAAAAAAAAAAACCCATCGAGAGGTGAGATTGAGGGACGTTACGACCCTTGGCACAAGGTATGTTCTCTTTTCCCTACGCACCCACGGGGTGGGTCTCTGCCATCATCACAGGACACGTCACCCTGTATTGTACATTGCAGTGTAAGGCTCCTTGGCCTTCCTTCTTGCCTGCACCTATGCCAGCCGGGTTGGACGCACTAATGCACCATCAACTATACACCCTGGCGTACTCCTCTGCACCATCCCCCTTGTCAATTCCTAAACCGGGTGTGAGATATGGGTTTCAATCATTATCATCGAGTGATGTCCGTAATGGGGGGAGTGACTGTTCTCTCATCCCATCTGAGTGTTGTAAGCTGAGTGACTATCCTTCATCAGCGACACCGACCCGACGAGATTCATCCATTAGCTACCTCCTTGGGTACTATTACATGGTTCCTACCATGCTGGATGCGTCTGTGCAGAGCGAGCTCTTGTACCTCTTGCCGCCGCCTGAGACAGCACGCGACATCAACAATTGATTTCAACTATCTGCCACACGGGCCAAGTTTTCCTAACCCTATCTCCTGATTGCACGTGTATGTTAATGTGTTAAGTGTGGGGACGTCAGCGTCCAGTCGGTTGTCGAATTGTAGGTTGTCGTGATGCACTTTCCTTGCCGTTAATGTTTTAAGTGTGGGGACGCATCCTTGCACGTCTATGTGGCATACTGCCCTGCATATGCCTCACTTTGATCATGCATGTACGCCATGACTTTCTTTTACCCTCTTGGGGTCCCTTTCCTACCCATCCGTCCACTGTCACCCCTCCCTTGGGGCTGTTCCTCCTCCATTTCTCTTTCTCCCTTATTTTGATGTGTTTCCATGTGAACGCACCCTACGTTCAACAGAATCCCCATCTGCCCTTACAGCCCTATTTGTCCCTTTGAATTGTCCAATTTTCCTTTTTACCCACCCCTATTCCAATGCACAGTTTTTGAGTTATTAATTTTTGAAGGATTTTGCGTACATTAGACGGTTTTCCATGTGAATGCGCTTTTCTTGCTTCAGAACCGTGCTCTGACATGGCAGCCCTGACAAACACTTTTCCCCTGACATTTTTTGTTTTTACTCCATGTCATTCCGATGCACGGTTTGTCCAATATTAATTTTTGTGGTTTTTCGGGACCTTTTCATGCCTCTTTTTGACATTTTTCCATGTGAACCTGCCTTGTTTGCATCGGAATTCTAGTTTGACTTGACAGCCATGTCCCTCGCGTCTTTTTCTATATTTTTCCTTTTTTCTCCCCCTATTCTGACTTTCGAATTTTTAATTATTACTTTTTAAAAGTTTTTTCAAGTGTCTTTTGGTGTTTTTTTTGCATGTGAACGCCTCCTAACCCTATTGGAACTGCATTTTAACGTGGTAGCCCTGTGCAACTCCTTCCCTCGCACATTTGTCATTTTTACTGCCCTCTGTTTCAGTGAACGGATCTTCTGTGTTAATTTCCGACCGTATTTGCGTGTGTCCTTTTTATGTTTTTCCCATGTGAACGTGTCTTATCTCAGACGGAACGGTGTTTTGACATGATAGAGTTGTTGGGCGCATTCTTCTGCACATTTTTCCTTCTTCCCGCACTTTATTCAAATGCACGGATTTCTCGAAATTAATCCCTGTATGTGTTTTTGGGACCGTTTTTCGTGTTTTTTTTGCATGTGCACGTCCTTTATTCCCCTCGGAACCCCTGTTGACCTTTTCCCCTATCTTCCCCCTGTCATCTTGTACATTTTTTGTTTTTACACCATTTCATTTCGACGATTGGATTGTAAGATATTAATTTTTCTTTATTTTGACGTGTCTCGCGTGACTCGTCTCACGCGTAAACGCACGCATTTTTGGTTTTACACGTCTTGCCACGCTCGGTCGCGTAAGCGCACCCCGTGCCGACGTCCCGGTGCCATTCCGATCCCGCCACTACAAATTTTTTTACCCCGCCCCGTGCACGCGCACGAGATGGGGGCACGCCTTTCTTTTACCCCTTTCTTAATTTATTAATTACTTAATTTATTTATTTATTAAAAAAATATACCCCCCCCCCCCCCCCCTCCCGCATCCGTTACCTACCCCTCCCCCTTCCCTCCTCTCTCTCCTCTCTCTCCTTCTTTCTTTCTTTTCTTTCTTGTTCTTTCTTTCTCTCTCCTCCCCCTCCCTCTCTCTCCCTGTAACCCCCTCCCTTCTCTCCCCTCCTTCTGCAGCACCTTCCTCCCTCCCCCTCCCCCTCCTCTCCCCCCTCCACCCTACCTTCTTCCTCCCCTGACGTCGTTCGTGCCCGCTCGCCTGTGGCTTTGACCTAGCTGCTGCCCAGCTTCTGCGCCTTCGCCTGCCTCAGTTGTCTCCTGCTCCTCATCGTCGGTCGCCCTATCACCACCCCGCCTGTCACCTCCGGCCCCGCCACTGCATGCGGCGCCCCGTCGACGCTGCTTGACCCTCACATCGCCCTGTCGCCCACTAACACCGCCACGACGCCTGCGTGCTTCTCGTCCGCCGACGGCGCCCACCTCCTCCTTCTCCTCCTCCCCTTCCTCCTTCTACATCTCCTTCTCCACCACCTCCTTCCCCTCCCTCCCACCGAAGGCCACCCACCTCCCCCCTTAACCAGCCCCCGACCCCCCTCCAACTAACCCAACCCCTTGGTTTCCACCCCACCCCCGGTTCCCCCAACCAACCCCTCCCCCTCAGCCCCTTTCCCCTACCCCCTTCCTAAGCCCCCCTCCCCCATCCTAGCCCCTGTTCACCCCCTCCCGCAGCGAGCAAAAAGCACAAAAAAAAAAAAAAAATCAAAAACACCTCAACCCCGTGGTTCTCGCACAACAACCCCGTGCTGTGATTTTTTTTTTAAATTACGTCTCTGTATCAGCGGCCGTTCGCGTGCGTGTACACGTGATCGCGTCTCTTTACGACTATTCACGCGCGAGACACGCGTTTGGACTTGTCCGTGCGGTGGTGCATGCTCATTCGTTCACATGCAGCTGTTCACGTGTGTCTGGGTATTCATTTTTGAAATCCCAAAAATCATTTTTTAATCACAAAATCCATTAAACACATTTAAAATTTGAACAAAATCATAAAAAAATTCAAAACAAATTCTAAAAAACTACCAAAAATTACTAAAATCTTTTCCCACTGTTCAATAAATTTTCTTCCTGAAAAATCATATTAAAAAATTCCTAAACATTCCAAATTGGTTGAAATTCTTTCTAAACTGATGGAAATTGATCAAAAATCCAGAAAAATACATAAATATCAGAAAATAATTCTCAAAAAAATTCAAAAAATCACATTTACCCTCTTTTCTATTTTGGATATTTTCTTGGAATAAAAAAATATTCACATAATGTTGGGAACTTATTTCTTTTTAGAAACATCTCATGACAATGTACTTATTATAAACAAAAATTTTCGAAATTCCCCAACATCAAATGAACATTTCCATCACACTGAAACAATATGGGTTTCCGTCCTCGTAGTGGGAAAATTTGGGTTCTTGGCTAAAATTTTTATTAAAAAAACACAAACAAACAAACACCTACAAACAAACAAAAAACACCACAAACCCAAAAAAAAAAAGCAAATATAAAACCATACAAAATAAAAACAAATAACATCTTAGCCAAACAAAACAAAACAAAACCCTTCTTTCCTTTTTTTAATTGATTTTTTTTAAAAAAACAATACACAAACAACCAACACCATAAACCGAGAAACAAATAAACAAAAAACAAAACACACACTTCAACTTAACCAAACACCACAAACTAAAAACATAAAAACCCTATAAATCAACACATCCAAATAAATCCAAGACATACATTTTTTTTTCTTCTTTTCTTTTGGTCATTCGTTTCATTGTTCTTTGTCGTGGTCACGGTGTTAGCTCATTTTTGTTTTTCTATCCAACAGGATGACTCTTGGCAATCGACTGTTTGACCGTTTTGTGGATTTTTGTAGACTGGGTATTCCACTTTTGGAGGTTGTGATTTCAGACTTCGCATTAGGCAGACCCACACATTACCAAGTTCCTTCCTTTCCCCCCTCTCACTTGCACAATAACACACATTAATTGTAAATAAAATCAACCGAACGTTGCACACACATAATTAACAGACTGCACCTCATAAATTGTAAATAAAATGAACCAAACATTAATTGTAAAAAGAACCCCCACCGTTGCATGTGCACCTTTGCACCCTAACCCACATAAGTTGTAAATTAAAATCAATTCACAAATGCACACGCACACGCATTTCAGACACATTAACTTGTAATTAAAATCAACCCCCGAAGTCACGCATGCATGCACGCAAGTGCCATACATCATCTAATTATAACAAGGAACTGCATTAGTAGAGACCCAATCAGTCAGTCTAGTCGTGTCAAAATTTGAGTGGGGCTGGGTTACGATGTCGACTCACCATGCATTAACGAGTTAATTTAATAATGAGCAATGCTTAATTATTTATATAATAAAAATGAGTCGTTAGCTTCACTCACACGCTCCGCCGCACTGTAGGACGTGAACGCTACGTGGGAGTGGGAGTAGTAATCTGACATTGGTCAACATGGTATTTATTCTCGTTTTTAGTCAGAATATTTGATTGCATCATGATTTTTTTGAGTCTCTATCTGGGCTACGGAATGTAGTTTTATTTTATTTTCTGCCTGATAGGGGGTTACAGGGTGCATGTATGTCTGCATAGCATGAAGCTTTTGGTCGCACGTGTGTAGAGGTCATGTCGAATTTTTTCAAAGATGTGGTTTGCCTGGGGGTTGTTATAGTCCAGTCAGTCGTGTCAATTAGTCGATTTCCTGTTGATGGTCTCAGTCTTGGTTTTGTTTTTGGGTTTTGCAGGTTTTCTTTTTGTTTTCTTGGTTGTGTGTGTGGGGTTTTTTTTCCTGGTTGTATTCGACGAGCTGGCCTTCGCCCATTTGTGGCTCTCACTTTACCACGTGTGGATGAGAAGCTGTGTTATTCTTTCATCGCTTCTTACAAAAACCAGTCTGGCCTAGCTTACAACCAGACATTCTATTTATCAGTAACCAATATCAATGAAGCATTATGTTTGCCCTTATCTACTTCATTTGTGCCCAGTGGTAACCAGCTACTGACGGCTGAGGAGATAGTCACACTGATGAAGAAGGAAACTTCCACCCCCTTGCTCCTTAACCAGCTCATTAATAGCTCAGGGGTGTCTGTTGCCCACATTCCTTCTCCAGTCTGGAAGCAGTTATGCCAGTTCCTACAAGACCGGTTCATGTCAGGAAAGACTGCATCCAAATACCTGTCAAAAGAATTATTCACAGCTTCTGTGAAGATTCTTGAGGGAGCTAAATTCAACTGGGCAAGTTTCCTGTTATCTAAGATGGATCAGCATTTCCAGCGTGTCAGGAAGGGTCAAAATAGTACTGTTTTATTATGGTGCCTTCCTACAGAGGATCCTTACTTTTGCACCTCCTCCTGGTGGTGTTCCAGTGCCAGATCCAGCTCCTTTACCAGTGCAGCCTACAGTATCAGTTTCTTCTCCTAGGCTCATGCAGCTTAATTCAGAAGATGAGGAGTGCCTATTATTTTTTCTAGAAAGAAACGCCTTCGCACAAAGGGACCTTCCAATCCTTCTGTCCAAGATCCACTGGTGCAAACATCCACTCCTGCTATGTTTGGCAGTGCCCTTCCTTCATTCCTTTCCTGTACCAATCTATTTGCCGCTCAAAAGGAAGGAAAATTAGATTCACAGATCCCTTCATCATTACAAACCATTTTAGCTAGACCCATGCTCCCAAAGATGGTTTTCAATGTCCAATCTACTCTGGAAACTTCCCTTACTTCCTGCCTTCAAACACTATACACTAGTGTTTACACTTCCATGTAAGACAAGGTGGATTCCCTCACTAGTCAATTGAGTAAGGCACTGGAGGATCTGTCTTCAGAAAGGGCTACCCTCAGTGATATCCACAATTAGATGACTACTGCCACAGCCTTAATGGATTCACAGAAGGTCACTATTCAGAAGCTAGAAGCTAAGGTTGTTAAACTAGAGGAGAAGAATGCATCTTTGATGCTTGAGAAGAATTCTACCCTTGCAGAGATGGTCACTTTGGCTAGTAAGCTTGCTACCATTGAGGGTCAGTTCCAGCAATCTCAGGACACTATAGAGTCCCAACAAAAACTCATTGAAGAACTTAATCAGAAGGTGGATCTTCTTTCTGTTTCCCCTCCTGCTCCTGTATCTTCTGTTGTGTCATCCCAAGAGGAGCTTAATCAATTGCAACATAAGGCTAAGCTCTGTGATGGGTTCTCAACTAAGGTTGATCGCCTTCAGCATAGCGGATGGATTGTGTGCAAAATGATTATGTCCGTTATACTGAATTGGTGTCACCTCCTCTATCCTTTTGGGTGAAATATCATCAACAGAGGTTTGCCTTATATATCTCTTTGAGCAATGTGGATTTAGAGCCTCCAGAGGATGGATGGTCCAATCTCTGGCTTGCGGATCTCTTACGAGCTATTTTTGACATATTTGTGGATGACTTGATTTCCCATGAGGTCCAATTACTCTCTTTCATGTATCTTACAAGCCATCTAGAGATCCCTGATGAGGAAGATTTAAAAGTTTATGTGGGAGATGTCATCTTACAGGCAGTGATGTATGTACATTCAGTTGAGCTTCTGTTAGCAGAGAGTTTACAAACTTATCATGAGCAAACGTCTTGGTGCAAGGGATGTGCTTGGCATCCACCTTTGGAGGATGTTGCTTTGGAACCTCGCTGCCTCAAAAGTGTCTTTCATAAATTAGATATCTAGCCTCTTCAATCTCAGTTGTTGAGCTTCATTGCTGATAACGCATTATTTACCGAGTCTTTCTTTCAGGATTTAAATTTCCGATGTTCTATTTATCCTTTAGATCCTACTGATCTTTTATCATATTCCCTAATGTCTTATCGTTTCCCATTATATGTTTCTCTTCTTTCATCTAGTCCTGATAATATTCCTCTCTTATCATTTACCCCTTCAGGATTTCCTCACATTCCAGTGTTCACTACATGTCCTTTCATTGCTGATCCTACATTATCTCCTACTCCTTCTGACACTCCACCTACTGTTCCTCCTATTCCTTTAGTTTTTCCAACAGAATCCCTTTATACATTTTTTATGTATTCTCCATCTTTTCCACCTTCTTTATCCCTTCAATTACCCTCTTTTTATGATCTGTCCTATCCTCCATTAGAATGCTCTCCTTTCATTCCATTACCCTCTCCGACAAATTACATTAACCTTCCTCCCCAAATAGTGCTGGATACCCCAAGGTATGATGGTGACATCCTTCGTAGAAGACAATGGACATTACATGATTCAGTGACAGGTCCAGTGTTTAATTGGCCTCTCATTCCAGGGTCCTGGGATACTTATGCAGCGTGTTCCAATTCTTACCTCCACTTTGCTAGGGTACATGGTACTTCTGGAGATACCACATTTTGTCTTACTGCTCACTTTTGCTGGTATCTTGCGTTCATACATCATCAGTCACACTTGAATACTCGCAAGGGTATCCCCCATATGCTGATTAATCCAAATGAGGATGTAGCAGTTGCTCAAATGGATCTCTTATATTATTTTGCACAGGCCTTCCCTACCAGATTCATCATTTTATTGGAAAGGATGTGTTGCCTACAATTCCTCCAAAATGTACCTTAGTACTTTGTGGATGAAAACAAAGCCTTGGACCGTCCTTAAAATTAGTCTGCAGTTTAAGAAGAAATACCTTCATCCTACTTAGTAGGAGGGTTTTCTTGATTGTATCCACTCTCTTCTTTTTAATGGAAATTTCTTCTTTCTCCCTTCAATTACCCTCTTTTTATGATCTGTCCTATCCTCCATTACAATGCTCTCCTTTCATTCCATTACCCTCTCCGACGAATTACGTTAACCTTCCTCCCCAAATAGTGCTGGATACCCCAAGGTATGATGGTGACATCCTTCGTAGAAGACAATGGACATTACATGATTCAGTGACAGGTCCAGTGTTTAATTGGCCTCTCATTCCAGGGTCCTGGGATACTTCTGCAGCGTGTTCCAATTCTTACCTCCACTTTGCTAGGGTACATGGTACTTCTGGAGATACCACATTTCGTCTTACTGCTCACTTTTGCTGGTATCTTGCGTTCATACATCATCAGTCACACTTGAATACTCGCAAGGGTATCCCCCATATGCTGATTAATCCAAATGAGGATGTAGCAGTTGCTCAAATGGATCTCTTATATTATTTTGCACAGGCCTTCCCTACCAGATTCATCATTTTATTGGAAAGGATGTGTTGCCTACAATTCCTCCAAAATGTACCTTAGTACTTTGTGGATGAAAACAAAGCCTTGGACCGTCCTTAAAATTAGTCTGCAGTTTAAGAAGAAATACCTTCATCCTACTTAGTAGGAGGGTTTTCTTGATTGTATCCACTCTCTTCTTTTTAATGGAAATTTCTTCTTTCTCCCTTCAATTACCCTCTTTTTATGATCTGTCCTATCCTCCATTACAATGCTCTCCTTTCATCCATTACCCTCTCCGACAAATTACATTAACCTTCCTCCCCAAATAGTGCTGGATACCCCAAGGTATGATGGTGACATCCTTCGTAGAAGACAATGGACATTACATGATTCAGTGACAGGTCCAGTGTTTAATTGGCCTCTCATTCCAGGGTCCTGGGATACTTCTGCAGCGTGTTCCAATTCTTACCTCCACTTTGCTAGGGTACATGGTACTTCTGGAGATACCACATTTCGTCTTACTGCTCACTTTTGCTGGTATCTTGCGTTCATACATCATCAGTCACACTTGAATACTCGCAAGGGTATCCCCCATATGCTGATTAATCCAAATGAGGATGTAGCAGTTGCTCAAATGGATCTCTTATATTATTTTGCACAGGCCTTCCCTACCAGATTCATCATTTTATTGGAAAGGATGTGTTGCCTACAATTCCTCCAAAATGTACCTTAGTACTTTGTGGATGAAAACAAAGCCTTGGACCGTCCTTAAAATTAGTCAACGCAAGTAGAGACAAAATACAAGATGGTGGATAAGAAATTCAAGCATGTGGCAATCCCACTGTCTCTCCTGAAAAGGATGTGTTGCCTACAATTCCTCCAAAATGTACCTTAGTACTTTGTGGATGAAAACAAAGCCTTGGACCGTCCTTAAAATTAGTCTGCAGTTTAAGAAGAAATACCTTCATCCTACTTAGTAGGAGGGTTTTCTTGATTGTATCCACTCTCTTCTTTTTAATGGAAATTTCTTCTTTCTCCCTTCAATTACCCTCTTTTTATGATCTGTCCTATCCTCCATTACAATGCTCTCCTTTCATTCCATTACCCTCTCCGACAAATTACGTTAACCTTCCTCCCCAAATAGTGTTGGATACCCCAAGGTATGATGGTGACATCCTTCGTAGAAGACAATGGACATTACATGATTCAGTGACAGGTCCAGTGTTTAATTGGCCTCTCATTCCAGGGTCCTGGGATACTTCTGCAGCGTGTTCCAATTCTTACCTCCACTTTGCTAGGGTACATGGTACTTCTGGAGATACCACATTTCGTCTTACTGCTCACTTTTGCTGGTATCTTGCGTTCATATATCATCAGTCACACTTGAATACTCGCAAGGGTATCCCCCATATGCTGATTAATCCAAATGAGGATGTAGCAGTTGCTCAAATGGATCTCTTATATTATTTTACACAGGCCTTCCCTACCAGATTCATCATTTTATTGGAAAGGATGTGTTGCCTACAATTCCTCCAAAATGTACCTTAGTACTTTGTGGATGAAAACAAAGCCTTGGACCGTCCTTAAAATTAGTCTGCAGTTTAAGAAGAAATACCTTCATCCTACTTAGTAGGAGGGTTTTCTTGATTGTATCCACTCTCTTCTTTTTAATGGAAATTTCTTCTTTCTCCCTTCAATTACCCTCTTTTTATGATCTGTCCTATCCTCCATTACAATGCTCTCCTTTCATTCCATTACCCTCTCCGACAAATTACATTAACCTTCCTCCCCAAATAGTGCTGGATACCCCAAGGTATGATGGTGACATCCTTCGTAGAAGACAATGGACATTACATGATTCAGTGACAGGTCCAGTGTTTAATTGGCCTCTCATTCCAGGGTCCTGGGATACTTCTGCAGCGTGTTCCAATTCTTACCTCCACTTTGCTAGGGTACATGGTACTTCTGGAGATACCACATTTCGTCTTACTGCTCACTTTTGCTGGTATCTTGCGTTCATACATCATCAGTCACACTTGAATACTCGCAAGGGTATCCCCCATATGCTGATTAATCCAAATGAGGATGTAGCAGTTGCTCAAATGGATCTCTTATATTATTTTGCACAGGCCTTCCCTACCAGATTCATCATTTTATTGGAAAGGATGTGTTGCCTACAATTCCTCCAAAATGTACCTTAGTACTTTGTGGATGAAAACAAAGCCTTGGACCGTCCTTAAAATTAGTCTGCAGTTTAAGAAGAAATACCTTCATCCTACTTAGTAGGAGGGTTTTCTTGATTGTATCCACTCTCTTCTTTTTAATGGAAATTTCTTCTTTCTCCCTTCAATTACCCTCTTTTTATGATCTGTCCTATCCTCCATTACAATGCTCTCCTTTCATCCATTACCCTCTCCGACAAATTACATTAACCTTCCTCCCCAAATAGTGCTGGATACCCCAAGGTATGATGGTGACATCCTTCGTAGAAGACAATGGACATTACATGATTCAGTGATAGGTCCAGTGTTTAATTGGCCTCTCATTCCAGGGTCCTGGGATACTTCTGCAGCGTGTTCCAATTCTTACCTCCACTTTGCTAGGGTACATGGTACTTCTGGAGATACCACATTTCGTCTTACTGCTCACTTTTGCTGGTATCTTGCGTTCATACATCATCAGTCACACTTGAATACTCGCAAGGGTATCCCCCATATGCTGATTAATCCAAATGAGGATGTAGCAGTTGCTCAAATGGATCTCTTATATTATTTTGCACAGGCCTTCCCTACCAGATTCATCATTTTATTGGAAAGGATGTGTTGCCTACAATTCCTCCAAAATGTACCTTAGTACTTTGTGGATGAAAACAAAGCCTTGGACCGTCCTTAAAATTAGTCTGCAGTTTAAGAAGAAATACCTTCATCCTACTTAGTAGGAGGGTTTTCTTGATTGTATCCACTCTCTTCTTTTTAATGGAAATTTCTTCTTTCTCTTCAACATTTTTGAGGAGTTGTGCCATTCAGATTATATTTGTGTATGGGTATTTTTTGTATTGGGTATTGTTGTTTTTCTTTGTGGATGAGGAGCTGATGAAGATGGAGCTGTGAAGATTGATGATGTTGCTTATTAGCTGGTTGAAGTTGCAGTTGAAGATTTGGAAGCTGAAACATATTATATAGGTTTTATGAAGCTGATGTTGGGATCGTGATCGTAGTTGGTACATTGTGCTGACTGAAGATTTTGTAGCAAAGAGATTAGAGCTTTTATTCATTTTTTCCTGAGGTCACGAGGACGCTTCCTTGTCTAAGTGTGGGGATATGTTGAGTGTGAAATATGTTGGTTTTTGGGCTGATTTTTTGTTGTTTTTGATAATAAATGGTTGTTTTTTATGACTGATTGTTTGAATTTGAAGATATTTTGAAGTGTTTGGAAAGGTTTGGATAAGTTTGAAGGGTTTTTGATGAGGATGTTTGGTTCTGTAAGGTCTGATTTTATTTTGTTTTCTTCTATTTTGTTTCTATTTTGGTAGTAGAGATGGTTGAATGAATGTTTTGAGAGATGATTGAAGTTGTGTGAAGAGGTTTATGAAAGATTGAAATGGTTTTGTTTTGGTTTTTATGATTTTTATGGGTTATGTTGATCTTCTGTGAAGTTCTGTAAGCTTCTGTAGCTCTATTGTTTTGTACTTCTATTGCTCTGTGGTTCTGTTCAATTGTTTTTGTTGAGTGTTATGATGGATGTGTGGATATTTTGGGAAGTGTTTTTGTCTTAGGAAAGGATGAATGGAAGCTCTATCCAAGCTAATTGAAGTGAAGAAGTAACCGTTGAAGATTCACAGAAGGTTATAGAAGACAGTGACAAAAGACAGATATCACAGGATACTATGAAGTCTCTGGTGCCCCTTCATACCACACATACCTTTTGGAAGGTGTATCCACGACCAAGAGAGGAGTATTATGTGTGATTATTGATTATTGTAGTGAGGAGATTATGTACATTTGAGAGAGTATCATTGAGAGAGAGAGAAGTGAGAGTTAATCAATTTTATGCATGAAAACAATGTATCTACATGTGAGAGAAGAGAGGACTATGAAGAAAATAAAGAAGAATACTATGTGATGTATTTCCAAGCAAAAATGGTGTCTTTCTTTGGTGTTTTATTGTTCTTTTAATGGATATTATGAAGATTATGAAGAATATGGTTGATTTTATAAAATCCGTGGGAGATCTACATGATGCTGCATGAAGATTTGTTGTGCTTGGTGTTCTTTTCTTCATTGTGATCATACAAAACCTAATAAAAAAGCTTGTTGATGATGACAAGATAGATTTTCTTGCAGTAGAAACCCTATTTCCTTGGTGTCTCTCTTGGGGCTCCAACATGACAGCTCGCAAGGTGCTGCAGTCTCAGATATGGTAGCCCATGCTATTCCGTGATGCAGCTAGATTTTCAAGCACTATGATGAGTGCTAAAGGACAAAGGTCCCCACGCGGAAGGACAAAATGGAATTGTCCCATGTAATAGCACGACAACCTTTCGAGAAATGGGGCATTGACTTCATTGGACGCATTAGTCCTGCAGCCCAGTATTCACAGGCTGGATATATCATCATAGCAACTGACTATTTGACGAAATGGGCGGAAGCGTGAGCCACAAGGAAGAATGACGCAAGGACCACGGTGAAGTTCTTATGGGAGCAAGTCATCTCGAGATTCGGGTGCCCTATTGAGATAGTGAGTGACCAGGGTCATCAATGAGGTGATTGCCCACCTGTTGTCAACCTTCTTGATCATCCATAGGAAATCCTCACCATACTACCCCAAGCCAATGGCCAAGCAGAACCAACAAATAAGATTCTGGTCAACATACTCACAAAGGTGTGTCCACTTCTCGGATCGACTGGGATAACAAGCTCATGGCAACTTTATGGGCCTATTGGATAGCCTATAAAACGGCTATAGAACAAACGCCCTTCAAGCTGACATACGAAACTGAGGCTATCCTGCCTTTAGACTTTTTTATCCCTAGCTTGAGGATAGCGGTGCAAGAGCGTTGGGAAGGGAAAGAGGCTTGGACTAACTGTCTTATTGAGTTGGAACGTCTCACCGGAACTAGACTTATCGCCACCCACGCTCTAATTTGTGAAAAGGCATGAAGAAAGATGTGGTTTGACAAGCATGTCAAACAACATGATTTTGACCAGGGCAACCTTGTGTTGTTGTACTCTCTGAAGGGCCATAAGCAGAAAATGAAGTTTCAAGGGTTAGGACCTTTTAGAGTGCATGCCATTAGTAAGACGGGCAACATCCAACTTGAAATACTGGAAGGCAAGGGCATGGGCTTTTTCAATGGTGGCCGAATGAAAAAGTTACTACCCTCCTAGACATCCTTTACATGAGCCCCCTATGATAGAGGCCCCTGTCCATGTTTGTGTCGCAACCATCACCAAGATAGAGGATGATGAGGAAGCTATTGCTCCAACTTATTTACGAATCACGGCCATAGCCCAAAAAACACATTCTTTTGATGCTTTGATCAATGAGGGAGTTGGCATCAATATCCTAACCCATGCTCATTGGAACCTCATTGGTCAACCCCAGTTGCAGCCAATGAATGCTAACCTTAGCCCATTCGGGGGCGCATCCTATGCACTCCTTGGAAAGTGCAAAGTCGTTGTCTCTATTGAGTCTGAAAGTTTGCCAATCATCTTCTATGTTTTGCCCAACACAGGAGACGGGCAAGGCGTCGCTGCTAGGGCGCACTTTCAAAAAACAAACACATTGTTACGTTGATTATGACCGGCAATGTATCCACCTCACCATAGGAAATAAGGCATCGTGACAACTTTTAGCAAGGGCAGTGCAGGTCCCTCCAAGACTGGCACTCCACCAATAGAGAAGACCATGCCTAAGGCTAAGGAGGGGGGTAGTGATGCATCACACCCCACTCAACTCCCAAAACACCACCCCACCAAGCCCACTCCTCCGATTAAACAACATACATTTCAATGGGTACCAAAACGTCAAGGCAAGCCTTCCCACACTAAGCAAACCCAACCCCGCAAACCGAGGAACTCTCATGCAAGGCCTGGAAAGCAGCCTAGACGTCACTGCCGTAAACACACCCTTAAGCTACGATGGGTCCCCATAACCCTATTACGTGCTCAAGGATACTATGAGGGCAACAGTTGGATCTAGGTGCCCAGGACATCCATCCTTACGAATAGATCCTTTACACCGCTGCAGCCACACCTGCTTCAAGGAGCGTGTTCACTAATCAACCAGCCATACCTAAGACCCAAGCTATCAAATCTATGACAGCCATAAAGGCCGAAACCCCAAAGCCTAAGCCCATCCATCGACCAAAGCCGCAACCCACTGGCTTTAAATGAGCCACTACTAATGCCAGAGCACAGTCTTTAGAGACTCTACCAATCAATCTCGTGTAGCCTGAACACACTATGTCTCTCGAGATCTCATATCAACTTACGCAGCAGCTAGATATCCCACAATCATCTAGAGCAACTGACTCTTACATGCCCAAAGCAGCTCACGATGAAGGTTGCATGTCTTCCAAGCCACAGGACGGACAACCAGCCTTCCAGGTAGACGCTCCTCCCAGGGCGCAGTCTAGCGAAACATCATCGCTAATGCATCCATCTAGTTCGGTTCCACCGCAGCCACCAAAAGTCTTAGGCCTTCATACGAGAGACGCTCATTTCTTGTCATGGCCAAGGACCTTGCTGCCAATTCAAGTGATGACCGGTCACTTGCATTAAAATGCTGGATAGCACATTTACAACCTTCGCCAGAAGTTATGAGTGACTAGACCTTGGCCTTCTTGATGAGCCCCTTGCTTCTGAATTCCGTACCTTACCATGCACCTAGGAAGAGTATGAGCTCATGACCATCAAATTCCCTCAGGTTGCAGCTGAGCTTATCGCTAGCGGTGAAGTCTCAAAAAAGCAAGCAATCATCGGCACGATGCTAACCTCCTACCGAAAGCTTGCCGACTCTGTACCAATCCAAGAACTAGAAGAGCTCCTGAGTCTAAGAAGCTCTATCTCTTCATTCTTACAGCGATGGTACACCTTACGCCTCCAATGGGAGCAAAAAGGTTGCCAAACTATGACGAATGCCGAGCAGAGACGTGCAATCAAGGCTGCGGAATATGACCCCAAGTACATAGCTTCTACTTCTTTTAGGGTTATGGCCATCTTGCATAACAAATTGCTCGATGATCATTTATTGGCCCATCCTTACATCGACCAATACATACGAGGAGCTACACGTGGCTAGCCACCTCGAATTTGGCGATGTGCTCCACAATGTCCTAACGTACATCATGCAAGCATCCATTAGACTGCATGAACTTGACCATTATGCCCAATTGGAATACAACCCTGATTTCTACCACTGGCTATTGTCAAAATAAGCATACCAAGCTGCGCTTTAATGCCCTTGCCTCATCCGATTCAATCCTAGGAAGGATCTTCATCTTCCCACGAGGGGGAGGGGGTAAGGTGATCAGGGAAACATAACACAAAGTGAAGAGTGAACTATGCATAAAAACTTGAGAGCAAAGTGCACGTGGAAAATTCATGTATTCTCTTCCAGTGTGATATTCCTCAAATTACACGTTCTTGTGCAGCTTTTCTAATTATTCGAATCTTTCATAATGCCATAATTCAGTCTTGCCTATCCCATCAACACTAATTATGAGTACTATCACATGGCAGGTACCCACAATGGCAGGATAGGAGAAAGGCGATAAGCTTTTGTTCACAGAAGAAGAGCAAGCCAAGTATGGGATAGGTGTGGAGACACGGGGATTTAATCAGTTCACCTTCAAGCATACTCTAAACTTGGACGAAGCCATCCTTGAGGAGCCAGGAGTAAAGCAGCTGGTGGACAAGTGTGCTCTCCGAAAGTATGTAGAGAAAGTGGGACAAGCAGTGGATTACATCACTTGTGCAGAGTTCCTGAGGAGTTTTGATGCTCGTAGGAACTGTGGCACAGTGACAGTAAGAAGAGGGGATGTAGAGAAAGTGGGACAAGCAGTGGATTACATCACTTGTGCAGAGTTCCTGAGGAGTTTTGATGCTCGTAGGAACTGTGGCACAGTGACAGTAAGAAGAGGGGATGTTGTCCACCAGGTGGACATACCGCTTAATGTGGAAGTGGTGCAGAAGCCCCTTGGCTTGGCCTCGAAGGCAGTAAAGCATCAGAGAAGAGACGTATATGCCATGCTAGAGATGAACAAGAGTGAGGTGCACACAGTGGATGGAGTAAGCTTGGTAGATATGCCAAACCCAGAAGTGAAGATGCAAGCAAAGATGGTACACGCCCTCTTCTCACGACAGAGGTACAATGCTTCGATGAACAAGATCAGTGTCCTGGTGTTGGAAAGCATAGCGGCATGGTCCCCTAAAGAAGTGGATTGGAACGGATTCATCATAAAGACCATCAACACAGCAGCAAAGGCCCTTGCTACAGGTGTAGCAATGGCTGGAGGAGAGTCCCCTACCTCTACAGCGAGATCAGCCCGCAAGAAGTCCTCTGTCAAGGCTTCTACCATCAGATACGGTGGTGTACTAACAACCATTATTCATGAGGCCACCAAGGAAGCAGGGGGAATTGAAGAGATAGCAGCAACCCCCAACCACACTGCCCCATGAGGAAGATAGATCAAGGCAATGCACCATGAGTGACAAAGAAATGCCTGAAGCACCACCCACACAAGCCGAAGCTAGGGCACGAGGAAAGAAGACCAAAATCCAAAAACAAAGTAAGGAAAAGATAAGTAAAGAAGAGAAAGCTAAGTTGAAAAGAGCACAAAAGGAGTCCAAGAGAATGGAGGAGGAACAAAGGAGAAAAGAAGATGAAGAATTTGAAAGAATCAGAGAAGATTCACGAAGAGTCGAGGAGGAGAGGAAGAGGAGAGCGGAGGATGAAGCTGAAGACATAAGGAGGACGGAAGCGACGGACTTGGCAGAGGCAACTCACAGGTCCATAGAAGAGACCCATGGAGGGAGAGAGATGAGCCTACTGAGGCTGCCTCATGAGGTTGGAGTTAGTGGTAGTGTAGAAACAGCCCCGGTGGCTACAGGAAAGGGCAAGGCCCCACTGCACCCCCTCCCCTCTTCCCTTGTGCCACTCCCAGCTAAAAGCACACCCACCACGACACAGGAGTCGGTGCCAGCTGTGGACATGACTCAACTAATGGCAATGATACAACTCCTAGCTAACAAAGTGGCGGAGATTGCCCTCGAAGCAGAAACAAAGAGGGCTGTAGCAAATCACAGCGAAACCCTAAGTAGCAGAAGCTAGAAGCGTCGACAACTATCGCCCCTCTGACAATGCCACTAACAACGGACTACAATGCATACATGGCTGAACTCCTCACTCGGTTGAGCCAGGCTAGAGAGGAGAAGAAAGCGGCCTTGGCAGAGCTGGCTGTCAAAAAGGAAGCCTCGACAACTTTGAGGCCCAAAATGTCCAAGCAGGCTGCAGCTCATCAAAAAGAGCTTAAGACTCTAAAGGAGTAGTTGGACGCCAAGACCAAGGAAGCTCAAGAGAGTGAGGATCATCTGAGGTGAACGCTGGAGGAGAAAGAACAAGATGCAATAGCCCTTCTAAACAGTCAAAAAATGTTAATTCAGTAGTATAATGAGCTTATGGAAAGGACCACTTGCTTTGAGGCGCACTGGCAGCAAGAAGGCTAGCAGTCAAGAGAGCAACGACAAGAGCAAGAGGACGACGTGGTGTTTTGACTATGGTATGAAATAGAGGAGCAAGGAAGGCTAGAAAGAGAGATCCAAGCCCTAGAGCAACAAAGACAGGATGCCATAGGAAGAAGCACGTAGGAGCTAAAAGATGACTTAGAAAACACAAAAAGTGATGTGGAAGCCCTCATGGCTATTGCGATAACAGAAAGAAGACTGCACTTTATAGAGTTAGAAAGCCGCGAGTAGATCCGAGAAGAGTTGTTGGAGAGGTTTGTAGAGGCAGAATTGCAATTTACCATTGTGGAACAAGGAAAATAGCCAAAGAGCAGTTGAACCGCCGCAATAAAGAGAAGACACAGATGTTAGACTTAGTAAATGAGCAGAAACACGTGATAATGATGTTGTCTCGAGAAATGGAGGAGGGGAGGAAATAGATGGAAGAAAGGGCACAACAATGGGAGTAGCACAACTTCGAACAAGTGCATGGATTAACAAAACGCCTAGTGGAGAGTGAATGCGACGTAGAATCAAGAGCGGAGGCTATCGAAGTGTGCTCAAACGCTCAGAGACAAGCCTTCTTGAGCACGGTGCTGAATGTCACCCAAGTTGAAGGTGAGAACTCAATGGAAAGGATGAAGAGGAAGTTGGAATCGATATCTCGTGCCTTAAGATACGGCCTTCAAGAACGCACCCTTCCAACCGGCACATGTATTACTATGGCACAACAACACAGTTACCTGCGGCAAGCCGGCCTTTCCATTGACGAGCTCAAGGAACTAGGGTTTGAAAAACAAGTGCAACAGCCACCTCCTGAAGACCAACGGGCAGCAGAGCAAGCCATAGAAGAGGGGCTAGACTCTGAGTAGGAATATGATGAGGAGCAGCACAGAGAGCCCAATCCGCCCCTGCCTAAATTGCCACAAGAAGAGCTAGAAGGGGGGGGGGGGGGGGGGCACAAATTCCTCAACACGTAATAGCAGCCCAAAGAAGAAGGCAAGAGCTTGCGGAGCAAGCCTAGAGGAGAGTGAGAGTACGACCACAGCAACTCCCTGACGAGCCTATGCCGATGCGCGAGGATCCCCATCCCGTCAACTAGTCTCAGGAGTTGGCTATATGGCAACAAGGGGAGTTCCAGACACAACCCTTTAAGCTGTCCTTTTCCTATCCACGAGCTTTGGATCATGTCCTACCCCTGGAGATTGTGGCAAGGGTCAACAAAATGGCCAATGACCTCGCCAACAGATGGATAGAGGAGAGAAACATTGCGGTTACCAAATGGAGGCAGGAACCAACAGATTATTGGCAGGACAAAGTGAACCGGGTTCCCAAGACTATCCAAGGCTACGAGGCGTAGCTGAAGTGGAGGAGGAGGATTTGGGATACCAACTCTGATGCCTGGACTGCTTTCTGCAGCTTGTTGCCTGAAGAGTGGAACGATCCCATCTACATGCCCTATCCCCGCAAACATGGAGTCGACCACGATAGGAACCTGCATGGGGCCCTTGACTTTCCAATAGTCTACAATGTCAATGCATGCTTGGCTTTTAGATTGGAGGATATCCTTCCATCCATCAACCGCTTCCTCGAGGATTAAGCAACCTGTAATTACCTAGGCTCCATTCATAACAACCTGTAATTACCTAGGCTCGTTAAGTTCCATTCATAACAACCTGTAATTACCTAGGCTCATTAAGTTCCTGCTTAAGCAAAAGCCTGCAAACTGAGGAAGCCCACCTTCCCCTGCTCTTTTTTAATATCAATTTAGGCATCAATAGTTGCGCCATGGCTAGGCTCATGATGAGGGCAACCTTATTCTTCTCTTTCTACATGCAAATCCTAGAAAACATGAGTGATACCCGCTTTACGAGGTGTAACCATCCCTTTTTGTCATCAACACTTCTGAAGGTACAAGCTAGCATCAAAGAATATCTGCAAAGCCGCACATTTTTTAGTAAGTGCCTGAGGCCACCTCGTGGACCCTCCGACGATGATAGGAGTACAGTATAAGAACTCTTTTTGTATTCAAGTCAAAGTCATCATCAATACGTTATCCAAAAAAAAAAAAAAAAGACAAGAAAGAGAAAAGCAGGGGGTTGAGCTCCCCATGAAACATCTTGAGTGCCACATTCACTGCACCTAGGGTTCCCCCCTAGCCCCTTCCCCACCTCACGCTTAGGGCACATCAAGGGCAGGACTACCAGACCTATCACCCTAAGCTCTGCACCACACCCATGACGATGCACGAACTGGGTCCTCTAGTGTGGGACAACACTGGGGACTTACCCAAGGTTCACCCCAACTCCCAGTTCCACCGCCACATACACTGCACGCACCACAGAGAGGCAAACAAATCCCTTAGGAAGTGCAAAACTTTGCCTTACAGGTTAAGTTTGGGCTGTATCAAAGAAAAAGCACATCAACTAATGGCTCCGCCCCAACACCGTTCCCAATTTCAAAGGCAAATTGATGTCTTGACAAGCATGACCTTTGTCACGACCTCCAACACCATTCTCGAACACGGGCATCTACACAAACTCAAGAGGTCACCCGGCCACCAACACTACCATCTTCCCAGCCACCACCCAGCAGTGCCATGGGACTGGCCCTTAGCTAGAAGGGGATAATGTTACCAGCAACAGTAAAAAGCAAAAAATTTGAAAAATATGAGAAGTAGAAGAAGGCGTAGGTAGACCATGGAGAAGGCGGCTATAAGAATAATAAGTCTGAAAAAATCCAAAAGCAAGGGAACAACCACCAAATATCCAAGGCGCAACCGTCGAAGCCGAGAGGAGTTAAAAGCAAGAAAGTGCACCCTTAAATGCGTAGGCATCCTCAAATCCTTGTAAAAGAGCGCCAGGCTCCTCTTGTGCAAATTGTGAGCTTAGAAGGACGGAAGGACTAGCTAGGAAGTGAAGGAATGGAGAAAAAGGGCCAAGGCCATGGCCGACCATGTAAAAATCAATGTTGACCACCCGTGGGAAGTGGGGCGTATATATAAAGTTGAAAAGTGAATGAGAAGCTCATTCTTGTGTGTGGCAAAAAGCTTCTTCTTCTTCTTCTCTTCTTCTTGCCTTCTTTCTTGTGCTTGAGAGAGGGGGTGAGTGAATGTGAGGGAGTGAGTGTGTGAGAGTGAGGGATCGAGGAGAAGAAGGTCCCCATCTCCTCCCTTCATCTTCTTCTCTTCTCTACTCTTCTCTTGTCTCGTGTGGCTATGGAGGATGGAGCTTGTTGGAGAGGGATTGAGGTTGCTTGAGCTTGCCTCAAGGATCGTGGAGCTACCGCCATGCATGGGAGAGGAGGGTACTCGATCGGGCATCAAGGCAAGTTCACTACACCCCATAGGTAGTAGGGAGGCCGCGTCGGCTAAGTGAGAGGTAGCCATGGCCACTCGACTTGAAACTCTTGACCAATAAGCGGTCCGTAGGTCTCGAGGGTTGAGCTCGAAGCTCCCTTTAGAGTCCTGGTGGTCTGACTAGAATTGGTTCGACTATGACTTCAACTATGACTTGGTCCGACTGGTGGAGTCAGGATATCTGATCAAACTCAGTGGTCCGGGCCTCAAAATGGATCCTACTCAAAATGGGACTAATGCCATGTGGTAGGATTCGACTAGTAAGGTCGGATAGTCAGGTCGTCTAGTTGGTGGTGTGTCCAAGTCGGACAGTCCGCCTACTTCTGGCAGACGGTCCGACTCTGAGAGTCGGACAATCCACGTGTCCGATTCTGGGACTCGAACACCTAGAGAGTGGTTTGACTACATTTGCTGCGACATAGTAGCAGGAGCACGAATGATGAATGCAATGCGTGGGGGTCTTGGAACAAGCCCCAACTTTCCAGATCCAACAAGCACAACTCAAAGAAGGTCAGGGAATACCTGAGATGGTTGGGAGACATCGAAATGACCGAATCGAATCCCTTCTGCACATGCACTCACTGTCTTTCTCTCAAGCTCTCCTTAATCTCTCAAATGTGAAGTGAGGTCTTCATTGTCACTCCTAGCCTCTTATTGCCCTGCCTAGGCCTGCATTCACCTTAACCTTGCTCCTCTTACTAGCATTTAATGCTAGATTTTATTTTTTGCCCTTCTTTTTCTTGTTTCAGCCTGTTATACAATAGCAAAAAACCCTCTTGTTTTTCCACGTTTCCTTAGTCCTAATCCTATCCTAATGCAACAAAAATCAAAAATAGTGGCTGAGGTTGATTTACCTACTTGCCTACTCAACAACAAACCAAAATACTTACTTATTCCAAAGATCAAACCACCTAAATCTCCTATCTATCTCAAGCACTGGTTCGGGCTAAAAACCCTACTTCTATGCTCGATTCGAAGTGCATGATGCTCAAGGCTCGATTCCGTCTGTCCCGACAACGAAACCAAAATGAAGGGAGCTTCAAGCTCAACCCCGAAGACCTATGGACCGCTTATTGGTCAAGTGTTTCAAGCTGAGTGGCCATGGCTACCTCTCACATAGCCGACGCTCCCTCCCTACCTATGGGGTGTAGTAAACTTACCTTGATGCCCGATCGAGTACCCTCCTCTCCCATGCACACCAGTAGCTCCACAATCCTTGAGGCAAGCTCAAGCAACCTCAATCCCTCTCCAACAAGCTCAATCCTCCATAACCGCGTGAGATAAGAGAAGAGTAGAGAAGAGAAGAAGATGAAGGGAGGAGATGGGGAGCTTCTTCTCCTCGATCCCTCACTCTCACACACTCACTCCCTCACACTCACTCACCCCCCTCTCTCAAGCACAAGCAAGAAGGCAAGAAGAAGAGAAGAAGAGAAGAAGAAGAAGAAGCTTTTTTCCACACACAAGAATGAGCTTCTCATTCACTTTTCAACTTTATATACATGCCGCACTTCCCATGGGTGGTCAACATTGATTTTTACATGGCTGGCCATGGCCTAGGCCCTTTTTCTCCATTCCTTCACTTCCTAGCTGGTCCTTCGGCCCATCTAAGTTCACAATTTGCACAAGAGGGAGCCTTGTGCTCTTTTACAAGGATTTGAGGGTGTCTGTGCATTTAAGTGTGCACTTTCTTGCTTTTAACTCCTCCCGGGTTTGGCAGCTGTGCCTTGGATTTTTGGCGGTTGTTCCCCTGCTTTTGGATTTTTCTGGACTTATTATTCTTCTAGGCGCCTTCTCCATGTCTGCCATATGCCTTTTTCTGCTTCTCAGATTTTTCTATTTTCCCGCCTTTTACTATTGCTGGTAACAACAGGTTATCAGCTTGGAGTTTAAAGTTTTTTTCGTTCAAAAGTAAGTTTCTTATAGCATGATCGTCGATGGATGTTGTAAGGACAAAGCTTACCTATGTGCTCAGCTACAAGAGGCTACTCAAAAGAGAGAGAAGCGGATTGATTCTCCTCTAGTAAGGTGAGTTGCCTTTCATATTATTCACATGTTGTAGGTTAATTGGAGTATTTCTTTTGATGACTTTGAAAGATTTCAATAAGATATAATGTATTTTGCACTCAAAATTTCCATCCGTTCAACTTTTAATGATAGCAATGAACTGTAATGGTACTCTTTTGTGTGGGGTTAGTCTTCAACATTGCTAACATCAACTGTTAACTCAAGCATTCCTTTTGGTGCCTTGGGAGGATTTCAATTGTGTAATGCATTTTTGTATGAACATGATACCTTTGAGAGGTTTTGATGGTGTGTAATGCATTTTATTAAAAGACTGATCTGTTTAACTTTTAAGCTAGGCTGCAAACTGTCAGAATACTCTCTTACCTAGGGCTATTCTTCGACATTGTTGACATCCACTGTCCTCAACTAGTCTCTTAAGCATTTCATACGTCAATCTACCACTTGTTTGCATAATTTAGAATAACCTCTAAGTCCTAGAGCCTTTTTGCCAATGATCCACGTGCACGTTACAATACTATTCTGAAATTGTAAGAATCATGTATGTGCAAGGCAATCAAAAGTTCCTACTTATAATTGGAATATAGTAGCTTGCACTCCCTTAGACCACCAAACACCAATGTTGTTCGAGTTAAAGCCACACATGCATTGTGAGTGGAAATGGCTTGTCAAGATGATGCAATCACAAATATGGATGAGAAGAGAGTAACTTCCACCTAACCCTATCATTGATCTCAAAGGATGATAGAGCGTGGAGCTATTGTAGACATCAATGCCATTATCTTTTTTGTTTCGGTCCTCTTTGTTTATACATTATTAGGTGTAACATTGATCGGATGTTGTCATCATTTAGGTAATGACATTTTGTCCCCTTGTAGATATTAATATGATTGCCCTTCCTTTCTTTATCATAGGTTGTGGGCATTGCCATAGGGCTCTCCGACAATGTGATGTATGATGTTTCGTGTAATGTATAGGTCTTAGTTTTGGGACCATCCTGATGGCTCTTTTGCATCTCATCTGAGATCAATGTGTGATGACATGTTTAGCCAGCAATATGTCATGCTATATATCTATCATGGTACCTGTGAAAATAAATAATTAGTTGAAGAATTATTGCATTTGTGCTTATGAGGATGATTGACTTGTGTGCATAGAGGGTCTGGTCAAAAGTGTGAGGTCTGAGGAACTAAAAATCTAACTTTAACAAAAAATCTTTAAAAAGTAGAAGGGTGGGTGAATTTCAAGTTAAAAATCTAGCTCATTTTTAGTTTTTGCTTATCCTTGGAATTGTTTCTTATGGCTAGGGGATGCCTAAACAAGAGGGGTGTTGCTGATTGTTTTTGTTGCTTGGAGGATTCTCTAAATAAGAAAGGTGTTGCTCTACTGAAGTTAGCTTGATGGGTGTTACTATCTATTGAAGTTAGCTTGTTGTTTTCCTATTCTTCTCATTGTTGTTTTACTTGGGTGTCACCACCTGTTAAAGTTAGCTTGTTTTTTTAATCTTCTTCTCATTGCTTGGGTCATCATATAAATCACCCTGCTCTTATGGTAGCACACAATTGCTGTGCAGCCCATAGCCTTGCTATGATGGGCTTTCGTGCATGTATATGGACAAATGTTTGAATGACCTTAACTTGTGATGCTAAGTGGATCATTATATGCTCTATATTGGAGTGATGGAGGGTGTGGATGCTGTGGAGACATTGTACTAATTGTTGTTGTTTGAGGAACTTAAAAGCATCACTACTTTCAAATTGAGACAACTCTTCTATGCCACTTGCTCGCTCTTGATTAACCTTCGGTTGAGATCTGCAACAAACACTCCGAATGGCCGATCCCATGAACTCCCAAGTTCATTGGCTAGACTTCTTGTTATTGCTTCTTATGGTAGGCATAAATAGAGGGAGAAGAAGATTAAGTCTACTGATCATGTTGTTTGCACCACAAATGATCCTTGCAATTTGCCAGCAAGCCACAAGTATGCAACATTGAAAAATGTATAGCCAATTAATTTTTAAAAACTCACAAATAGTCCCATGTTTTTGTGTATCACTTTTTAAATGAAAAGTTGTCCAACTTAATAAGAGCTTTGCCATCAAAACATTTCAATGTAAAAGCATCATGTACTTTTGTGCCATTTTCAACCACAATGTGTTGTCCCCGACCCTACATGCCATTGCCATGACTTATCTCGCCATGTTTAAGTGGTATTAATAGATGTGATGTTGGGGGGTAAAGGCGCCTTTGCCTAGCCGCCCGTGTATTACTACACTGACAGTCACTGTCACTGCACACTGCACGTGGTGGGCGCCCACCACTTTATTCTTTATTCTTTTAGTGACAGTTTGAATAAAGGAAGGCCCGGTCACACATTGTGACTGTTGGAGTACCCATTTCTAGTCTCTCCCTTTCTTGCTCTTACTCTCCTGCCATAGCTCTCGAGTCCAACCTTCGATCTGTTGCTCCCTTTCAACTAGTATCAGAACTTTGCTTTTCGACTCTTGAGCTTGGTTCGTGGCATTCTCAACATCCCATCGACTCCCTACTTGCATTGGGTCTCCTTCCCGGTTGCCATATCCGACTCCTTCGAGCTCCCGTCACTCCCCGGCTTCCCGAGCACCTTCCCGGCATTATTGGGCACCTTCAGGCATCACATCAGAGGTATTTGATTCATTTTCTTCAGGGTTTACTTCAGTTCTCAGGTCTCACAGGCTATAAACAAGATTGGGGTAGTCACCATTGAAGCTCCCTTGCTTCATATCTCACTTGCCTTTGAACAAGACTTGCTGGAGCTTGTTTAAGGCCTTCCTTGGCTTTAACCGAACCCCTCCGAAGCTTGGCCACCATTTTTTGCAGCCCCAGGACCAGCATTTACAGTTGACGAAATCACGCAGCCCTCCCATATGTGTCTTCAGCATTGACAGTCACAACAGCAGCTCTCCCCCTTCATTGGCACTTGCAAAGGCTCCATTTCAGGCATATAAACATGCTTTGATGCTTGGTTTTGATGGTTGATGTGTTGGCATATCATTTGGAATGATTTAACACTATTTTGGGACTGCCATAACAGTCCACATGTAGTTTATGACAGTGTTACACTGACATTTGATGCTACAACTTGTTTGGCATTGTCATTTGATGCCCGTTTGGTCCCGTTTGATGCTCGGATGTTAGGGGAATGTATGCCTATTGTTTGGCAACCATTTGGAGCTGATTTTGGTGCTGAAAGTCTCAGTTTTGAACAATAAATCACTATTGTACATAGTTGGGCTGAAGTCATTTTACTCATGTATACTTATGCCTATGCTTTTCGAGCTATATTTTGGGTATCTATGGTGATGTATTGACACTTGGGGCTTGACATAGAGCTTGGTTTTGATTCGGGATCATTGGTTGAGCTTGAGCTCGCTTTGCAAAGCATTTGGATGCTCCGTCTTGGATGTACTTATGGCATGTATGTTGCTTATGTCTCACCGGTCTTGACATGCTTAGCCTATGCCATTACTAAATGCTAATTACATTGTTTGGAGCCTATTGCTACTGGATCTCGGTCTTGGATTGACCTTGAATTCTCGGAGCTTACTTGAGCTATTTATTGGCTTGCTAGAGTTGTATCTTGGGATGTACTTGATGTCTTACATGCTTATGGATGCTACATACGGATGCTTTACCGCCTACATGTTTGGGATGTACTATTGATGTATTGTCTTGGACTTATGTCATTGGCACTGTGTCTTGCCTTGGCTTGAGCTCTTGAGCTCGTACATACGACTTTTGTGCCAATGGGAGCATTCTTGAATGCTTATCAAACATTGAGCAGGTGGTACTTTTATGCATTGAGCCATTACATGCTATTGAGCAGTTACAGACACTTGAGACTTTGGGACTTCTTACCTTTTGGGATGATACATCATATGTCTTGGTTCACTGTATGCTTATGAGCTAAGTCTTAGTTTTGGATCCGTGTCTTTGTGAACTGACACCTACTTGTGTCAAGTTTTGGTAGTGGCATGAACACTTTGCCCTATTGCCTAGGGGGTGTGCCTAGTCATTGGCAGATGTTTGTATGACATACTTGGGTGTTGGATTCATGCTTATCGATCGTCATATGCTTATGCTATGCCTGCATGATGCCGGCTTTGGTCTTGGCAGTATCTGATTGCCTTGGGATCCGATCTTGGCACTGTTAGCTCTCTTTTACTAAAATTTATTACAGCAAGCATATATGTATGGACTAACATGGATTTTTCATGCTGAAACACTCTCAAATGATGTAATTTCACTAGTACTAGTGGGCAGCAGCTTTAGTTCCACTTTCTTCACCATTTTTCCTCAATTTTAGTGATTTTTTGGTCATTTTCTGCAGTAAACAGCAAGCTGTTTTGAACTATCTATAGTCTTCCAGCCTGCATTATGGCGAGTTCGTCCATTGATCATGCTATTTTCAACATCACTAAGCTTGATGGTACGAATTACTCTTATTGGAAGAGCCAGATTTGGCAGGTGTTGGTGCAGAAATCGCAGATCAAACCTTTGAGGTTAAGCGGGCATCCGCCTGTAACTATGCTAGATGAGGAATGGCTTGAGCTTGATGAGTTATGCAAGTCCACTATTGTATTGTCTCTCATAGAACAGGTTCACTATAATGTCTTTGCAGAGCGCATGGTAGTTGTGGCAAAAGATCAAAAATCTCTATGACAAGAAAAGTCCAGTGAGTTAGATATATTGGCTGAAGCAGCTTATGGATTTGCGCATGAAGGAGAATGTGACTATGTCTGCTCACTTGAGCCCGTTCCATGCTATACTCAAGAACTTGACTTTGCAGGACATCACTTTTGCAAAGGATGTCAATCCTCTTTTCTTGCTTGGTACTCTTAATGAGTTATGGGATGTATTTCGCACTAAATTATGTGCCTCTACTACTAGCTTGAAATTATCTGATGTTGAGAGTGCTCTTCTGCAGGAAGAGGTTAACCGTAAGAATTTGGATGCCTCTCGTGTGTCTCATGCTATGACAATTAGAGGTAGGAATGATGGATACCGAAAGCATGGCAGTGGTAGTGGTCGTGGATGGGATTCTCAGAAATCTCGGTCCAAGTCTCGTGGGAAGTCACGTAGCAAATCCTGTGGCAGGAATGCGGATGTTACTTGTCACCATTGTGGAAAAAAGGGCCATATTAGGCCACAATGCCATGACTTACGCAATAAAAGATGCAAAGATAAGGGGAAAGACAAAGTGTATTATAAGTCTTCTGATCACAACATAGTACGTACAAAGTCCAGTGTTAAAATTAAAGAGATCAATGTTATGCAGCCTGAGAATGTTGATGATGATGATTATACAGCTTCTTCTAGTGCTTTGCAGATGATAGAGATACACTCTATGTATGCACAATGTTGGCTCTTAGACTCAGGAGCGTCCTTTCATGTGACACGTTGCCGAGAGTGGTTTCATTCATAATGTATTGTTTCAGGTTTTGTGCGCTTGGGTGATGATAGCTCTCTTGATATTGTGGGCATTGGTGATGTTAGGCTGTAGTTTCCTTCTAGCAGCAGTTTTGTTATACAGGATGTACGTCATGTACCTGCTTTGACATGCAGTCTCATGTCAGCTGGACAGCTTGATGATGCAGGATATCATGTATGTTTTGGAGACTCTGCATGGAAGATCACTCGTGGTAGACTTGTGATTACGAGAGGTGCCAAGGCTGGCAATCTCTACCCCTTGATTGTATCAGCTTCTTCCCTTGATCATGTTTTGTCAGTGGGTTCTATCCCACATGTATCTCTTTGGCATGCCCGTTTGGGCCATATGTCTTTGAAGGGAATGAAAATGCTTTCTGGTTTGCAGTACTTACCGCCCCTTGATTATGTATGTTTTGATTCATGTGAGCATTGTCTTTATGGCTGGTAGACTAGGTCTACGCATAAGAAGTCTGGTAGGCCACGCATGAGTGAGCCCTTGGCATTGGTACATTCGGATGTCTGTGGGGCCCATGCCTTGTCAGGCTATGGGTGGTGCAAAGTATTTTGTTACGTTCATAGATGATTTTTCACGGAAAGTTTGGGCTTATCCCATTAAGCTGAAATCCGATGTCTTGGCTGTGTTTCAGAGATGGCTTGCATTGGTTGAGAACCAGTCTGGGTATAGGGTAAAATGCCTAAGGACAGATAATGGGGGTGAGTATGTCTCATGTGCTTTTGAGCAGTTATGTGATGAGAGGGGTATTAAGCATCAGTTGACTATCCCCTACACCCCCCCAGAATGGTTTGGTTGAGCGGATGAATAGAACCATCCAGGAGCGTGTACGCAGTATCCTTAGCCATGCAGGCCTACCACAGAGCTTTTGGGCTGAGGCACTTAGTACAGCTGTGCATGTCATAAACATATCACCCTCTAGTGGTTTGGATTTCCAGGTTGCAGAGGAGATATGGACTAGAAAACCTCCCTCTTATGCGCATCTCCGTGTCTTTGGATGTGAGGCATTTTGCCATGTGCCCAGGGACAAGAGAAGTAAGCTGGATCCCAAGAGTGTCAAATGCATTTTCCTTCGTTATGGGGATGCAGGTGAGATGGGTTACCATCTCTGGGATCCACATGCGTGGAAAGTCATCCGCCGTCATGATGTAGTCTTCCATGAAGACAAGATGCATGGGCAGCCTGAGAGAGTTGTTGAGATCCGTAGGGTCATATTTCAGGAGGAAGCCAAGAGCTCCCGCACAGCCAGTTGGACAATCTATAGCTGCACAGCAGATGCTCATGGTCAGGGTGTTGGACAGGTAGCTGGGCACGCAGCAGGGCCTGCCATGAGACGGTCTACTAGAGACTGACGTCCACATGATAGGTTTTATCCCTTGATGCATTATGTCTTGGTTACAGATGCAGGAGACCCTTTCACCTATGATGAGGCTATGCGCAGGGGTGACAGTCACTCATGGGAGAGGGCTATGCAGTCTGAGATAGACTCCCTGCATAAGAATGACACTTGGGATTTGGTTTCCTTGCCTACAGGCAAGAAGTCTTTGCCATGCAAGTGGGTATACAAGCTAAAAAGTACCCCTGGACACCCCAAGCCGTCATATAAGGCTAGATGGGTAGCAAAGGGTTTTAAGCAGGAGCATGGTGTGGACTTTGACGAGGTCTTTTCTCCTGTGGTTAAGATGACCACCCTGCGCTTAGTCTTGGCTTTGGTTTCTCAGCTTGACTTGGATTTATACCAGATGGATGTCAAGATGGCTTTCTTACATGGGGACTTGCATGATGAGATTTATATGGAGCAGCCTACGGGCTTTGCAGAACCTGGCAGGTAGCACCTAGTGTGCAAGTTGAAGAAACATCTTTATGGCTTGAAACAAGCACCTAGGGAGTGGTATCATAAGTTTGATGCCTTTATGCAGTCGCAGGGCTATAGTCGGAGTGCTATGGATCCGTGTCTTTACACGAGGAAAGCCCGTGATGGTTCTTTTGGTACTCTATGTGGATGATATGCTAATAGCAGGGAAAGCTCATGATGAGCTAGATGCTCTTAAGGCTCAGCTCAAGAAGAGCTTTGAGATGAAAGATCTCGGACATGCTGCTCACATACTTGGCATGCGCATTAGACGTGGCAGGCATCAGGGACTCCTCTACTAGAGGGAGTACATTCATAAAGTCCTTGAGTGCTTCCGCATGCATGATGTAAAGCCTATTGGCTGTCCATTGCCTTCTTATGTGAAGGTATCACAGGCCGATTGTCCGCAGACAGATGAGCAAAGGGCTGAGAAGGCCAAGATTCCTTATGCATCTGTAGTGGGCAGTCTTATTTATGCCATGATAGCCGCTCATCTAGATATGACCTTTGCAGTTGGTATTGTGGCACGCTATATGGCTACACCTGGCAAGAAGCATTGGGATGCCATGAAGGATATCATGAGGTACCTAAAGGGCACTCCAAATATGTGCATATGCTATGGCAGCCAGGCTACAGGAGTCGTGGGGTACACTGACTCTGATTATCTAGGACATGCAGATAGTAGGAAATCCACTTTCGGCTATGTATTCACCTATGCTGGAGGTGTTGTTTCTTGGATGTCCAGGGTGCAGAAATGCACGGCCCTTTCTACTACAAAGGCCGAGTATGTTGCAGCCATTAGGTCTTGCAAGGAGGCCATTCGGTTGGGTCGTTTGGTTGCTAACCTTGGTATTGATGCTATCCCTACACTGCATTCGGATTCTATGAGTGCTATTCAATTAGCCAAGAATCCAATCTTCCATGTGAAGACGAAACACATTGAGGTGAGGTATCACTTTAGACGTGGGGTTGTTGAGGACAAGTCTGTTGATCTTGTCAAGATCTCGACTGACCAGAATCCTACAGATCTGCTCATGAAAAGCCTCTCTACAAAGCGCTTTGCCTTCCTCAGGAGGTTGATGGGTGTGGGATGAGATGATGTCTTTCCTCATCCTGTTGTACATGTGCACATGTTGTACTTTCTTTTTTCTTTTTCTTTTCACTCCTGACTGGGGCAGATTCGCCTTTAAGTGGGAGGTTGTTGGGGGTAAAGGCGCCTCTACCTAGCCGCCCGTGTATTACTACACTAACAGTCATCGCCACTGCACACTGCAGGTGGTGGGTGCCCGTCACCGTCACTTTATTCTTTATTCTTTTAGTGACAGTTTGAATAAAGGAAGGCCTGGTCACACATTGTGGCTGTTGGAGTTCCCATTTCTAGTCTCTCCCTTTCTTGCTCTTGCTCTCCTGCCATAGCTCTCGAGTCCAACCTTCGATCCGTCGCTCCCTTTCATGTGATTTGTCTCTCTTGTGATCCTTTTATCCATAGCTCTCTTGCCATGTCATTTGTCCTTGCATGTTCCATTGCTTAGCTGGTGTATGAGCATGTGTATATGGGTAGTGCTTCTCTAGGGTGGTTGTAAGAATTGGTCCATGATACTACTCACATGAAACATTGGATGCATTGTCCAATTACAAGGCAGCCCCAATTGATAAGTCACATCACTTAGCTTTACAATAATGCAGAATGGTCCCTTCTTCCAAGGTGCTAGCTTCGGTGAAAACTCCCCAAACTACTTCTGAAACTAGCCTTCCTTCAATGCATGGGTGGTAATTCCGTGATTACAACTTAATTACAATACTAAGCATTTATTGCAAAACTAAAAATACAAATTTACCTACTAAACTTTGGATAATGGACACCCGGTTTGTGGTCCTTCCAGTTGATTTACAATGGGATTCTCCAAATCCCCTTTGCAATCCAAACTCCGCTTACTATTCAAAGTGACTGGCAAGACTTCAATTTGATTTGCCCCTTGATTCGGGCTATCAATTGGCCTTCACCCACTTTGAGAAGACTAGAAATGCCCTAGAATTATTTTTTTTGATAAAGACGTGAAATGTATTAAAAATGTAAGTAAGGTAAGTATGTACAATTGGGGATCCTACCCCTATCAACCAAAAGCATGACTTACAAGGCTACAATGACAACACATTTGCCAAAACCTTATACAAAAAAACTTTTGGAGCTAGTCTATTTGGATGAAACAAGGTGAGTTCGTTAGTTTATTTGGCTGGGGCACAGCATGCGATCCATTATCAATGTCCAGTATGGAAGGGGCTTGGGGCTGAGTCATTGGGGGGAGTTTGTTCACCGTGTTTACCGCAGCATAGAGAGGGGGGAAAATGGAGCAGATGAGCGAGAAAATGGAAAAAATGAAATAGCAAAAAAGCTGTAGGATAAAAGAAGGGAAAGGCACCCTGACCGGTAACCAGACCCTGAAAAATTTAAATGTTCAAGCACGACCCCTAGAAAGTCTCAGTGTCACCTCGAGAAAGCAAAAGAGTAAAAAGCGCACCATTAAATGTGGAAGCGCTCCCAAATCCTTATTAAAGAGTGCCAGGCTCGCTCCTGTATAAATTGTATGCATTAGTTGGGAATAGGATAAATTATAATGGTGGGAAATGAGAAATGGGCTTAGGCCAATGGCCGGCCATGTAAAAAAAAGGGGATGACTGCCCAAAGAAGGGAGGGCATGTATATAAAGTTCAAAAGTGAATGAGAAGCTCATTCTTGTGTGTGGCAAAAAGTGGCTCTCTTCTTCTTCTCTTTTTCTCTTCTTCTTGCTTGTGTGTGCTCTTGAGAGAGGGAATGTGAGAGTGTGAGGGAGTGAGCGTGTGGGAGTGAGGGATCAAGAGGGTGAAGCTCTTCACCATCTCCTCCTCTCTTCTTCTCTTCTCTTCTCTTCTCTTCTCTTCTCTTTTCTCGCGCGTGCGGCTATGGAGAATGGAGCTCATGGGAGAAGGATTGAGGTTGCTTGAGCTTGCCACAAGGATCATGGAGCTACCAGTGTGTAAGAGAGAGGAGGGTACTCGATCGAGCATCAAGGTAAGCTCACTACACTCGTAAGGTAGGCATGGCGCGTCGGCTATGTGAGAGGTAGCCATGGCCGCTCGACTTGAAACGCTTGATCAATAAGCGGTCTGTAGGTCTCGGGGTAGAGCTTGTAGCTCCCCTCCATTTTGGTTCCGTTGTCGAGATCAATAGAATCGAGCCTTGAGTGCCGCGTGCATCAAATCGAGCATAGGAGTAGGGCCTTTGCCCGAAATAGTGCTTGAGATAGATAGGAGATTTGGGAGGTTTAATCATTGGAACAAGTAAGTATTTTGAGTTTTTTTATGAGTGCTTGAGTAGTAAATACAACCCATGCTTGGTTTTGCGATTTTTTGTTAGCATTAGGTAAGATAGGATTAAGATTCGAAACTGAAATGGTAGGGTTTTTGCTGCTGTAAAAGCAGTTCGAGCAAGTATGTGAAGCAAACGGTCTTACTGACCTTGCACAACGCTCTCAAGCTTTTGGCTTGTGCTTAGGCGATAAGGGGAGAATCTGGTATTCTAGACTCGATGATGCAGAACGTACAAACTTTGCTCGCCTTAAGGACCTCTTCATCAAGAGATTCTCGGAGGCAGGGTATTCTAACAACCTCATCGTCCGGTTGATGAATATCAGCCAAAAGGAGAAGGAAGACGTCAAGGACTACGTCACTCATGTGTGTAGCCTCTTCAAAAGGATCCCTGCCAATGAACGACCTACTGAGAGGGCAGTGTCTACAGTATTCATGAATGGAATTCGGAGTGAGGAGCTCTACAAGGCTTTGGCCAGTAACTCTACCTTGCAACGAGACGTGCTAGCTAGAGTTTTCAAAGAGGCAATACATGTAGATGATCAGCTTAGGGAACAAAGCATGAGGACTACCAGCCGAGAAGGTGCATATCTGAGGGATCCAGAGAGATCAACTATTTCGGGAGAAAAAGCAACCGCTAGTGTGTAGGAAAAGGGAAAGAGTATGGACCAAGGCCAGGAGATGGCAGAGATGAGAATGGAGATTGCACGACTGCAGGAACTGATAAGGAAGCCTGCGCCATCGCATGTACAGTGTATATACTATGGTGGCAATCACCTCCCAGCTGAATGCCAAGATCCTAGATCTAGGCCATGCTCAAATTGTGGTAGATTCGGGCATGATGCATTGCATTGTAGGATCCCGAGGAGATTCCCATACGCACAGCAGTACAATCCTCCGTACTTAGGTAATAGACCACTCAATTTCTTTGGGAGGGGAGCCCAATTGGCACTCCCTGCACCAAATGACTCAAGACCTGCCATACCTAGGCTGGAGATAAACCCAACAGGTATACCAAGACCACAAGGGCCTTTTGTAACCCACCCACCGAGCGATGCTCCAGTTCACTATGTGGAAGAGCCTAGTGAAGAGGAGACATATGTCAACTTGTACATATCCTATGACGAGTAGGGCAACCCAGTCCTGATGGACTATCGGCTAGTGCCGGTGATGGCATTAGGTGCCAAGCCAAGATCCGATCACATGCTGGACCTGCGGCCATCCAAGCCACATTTCATCATGTTGCCTAGAGAAGGAACAAGCTAACAAGGACAAAGCGGATCTCTGATGCACAGAATGTGGGATCACTCACCTGTTTCCTGATTGTCCTAGGCGGAAACCATTAGGTAGCTGTACCAACGTATCGTCAGTACCTCTGGGGTTGTTTGGAGTGGAAACCTTTGATGGTGAGGACACACCTATCCCACTATAGGTTATGACGCGAGCTCAAATAAGGCAGGCAAGTATCTCCTTGCCTGGACCAAGTAACCTTGACGTAGCCTCAATAGGAAAGAAAAGCCTAAGGAGAAGGAAAAAGAAAACAGATGCGAAGATAACCCTTAAAACCGAGGAAGCCACGACGTTAGTGACAGGAAAAATAGTCACGGATGCAGAGGTAGAGACCTCAGCCCCTAAGATAGCTGAGCTAGGGAGTGCCAAGGTAGGGTAATATCCCCATCCCAAACGGCAACTCGAAGCTATAGCCAAAGTCAAGGAGTGGGTCAAGGATGCCCAGGAGCACCTCAAGGATGCTGAACCCATACTAGAAGATCCAATGGACGATTTTTCCAGCGTGAGCACCCCAGTCTCACCCACAAAACCACAAACTAAGAGTGTATCCTTGCCACAGAGGGCACTCTGCAGCAAGGCAAAAGGGGGACTTACCAGGGCAGACAGAATGCATGGCCCAGGAGTGCTAGCCTTAGGGGAAGACAAGAGCCCAGCAGTCTCCTTGCAACCTTGCTGTCCACCCCAGTGACTCTAAGCATAGAAGACCTGCTTAGGCAGAATCCTTCTTTCTGGTAGGAGTTAAAAGATTTGGTGGAGGGACACACAAGACTTATAGGTGCTGATCAACAAGATCATGATGCAATTATGCAAATCCCAAGTCTAACTCTACACTCAACTCCTAAGTCATTGCACATCAATGCTTTCTGGGAAGGCACTGAAATGCATGCAATCCTACCTGTTCTAGCCTTAGGAGATATGACGCGGAAAGGAATTGTAGACACAGGCGCCGGTGTTAGCGTACTGAGCCATGCAGTTTTAGAGGCATGGGGAAACCCTCCTGTAGAAACTGCTAGGTTCAATGTCACGTTAGCAAATGGAATGAAGATAAGGCCATTTGGAGTCTTAAAGAACTGGCCAGTAAATATTGCAGGTGTGCAGTTTTTCGTAAACTTCATTGTCATGAAGGGAGTGGACTACAACATACTGCTAGACCGACCTTGGATGAGAAACACTCGAGTCATTGAAGATTGGGGGAATGGTTTGATCTTCCTAGGGAGCAGAACTGAAGCAGTAAGGGTAGAGATGGACACTTGGAAAACGACCCCCGTTGACCTAAATGCCATCTCAGCCATGCTGAAAGGCGATACTCAAACGACCAAACCCTATGGATCACTCACTAAATATATTCCCTGCCTTGAGGATGAGCGGGATTGGATACACGTCTTGGCAACCATTGACCTACCATTCTCAGATGAGGAAGAACTATATCGGCAGGCCGCTAAAGCCGCCACCATGCCAATAGAGGAGCCAATTGTGCCACTCTGCATGATGGCAGGAAGCTCACTCAACCCAAGGAAACCTGTCTCTTCCATATCCCCAGCAATAAGCTAGAGCTTCAGGAAATCGTAGAGTATCTAACAGACACATTGAAGGGCAACTTGGCTGCCAAGCGAAAGCCTCTACGTGATCCGTTGACTAAGCCAGAATGGAAATGGACCAAAGTCCACGATCTGAATTTGTTATACAATTGGGCCTTAGTTACTGGTGACAAGGAGACTGAAGAGGAAAGCTTAGGCGATGATGAACGGTCTGAAGAGCAAGACTCTGACGACGAGGAATATGAGGACTACCGCTCTACAGGAGATGAAAGTGAGGAAGAGATAGATACAGTAGAGAATGACACAGAAGGGAGAGCGATAGAGCAAATCAAGGCAGACTCAAGACCCAGGAAGGAAAAGATGAATTGGAGTGAAAAAGGAGTCATGCAGATGGAATGCGATAGATCCTGGCTAGAACACATAGGAGCAGTGGATTACGAGCAAGCCGGAGTAGCATGACCATGGGTAATCCCAGTGCTCAAGATGGATGCCCCTACTGAACTACGCCCCCTGGGGAAACTCCTTCCTCGAGCGAGGGGTGCGAGTTTAACTCAGAGTCAGAAGTCAGCACTGAGAGTGATCCCGAGATACCCCAACCCTCTAAGGTCAAACGTACAAAAGGGGACTTGCCAGCCCACCTAAGGTGCAGGAGATTAAAGGAGGAGGCCAGGACGCGAGCGAAGGACTCTGAAGCAGAGAGGCAAAAGAAACCACAGGATCTACCCAAACGGTTTACAAAATTTAAAAAGGGTGATAGAGTAGTCATTCTGCTAGGTGCGAAGAGGCAGGGCCAAACTAGTGAACCGATCGAAGGACCCGCCAAAGCTAAGGAAGTCAACTTGGCTGGGGAGGGCGAAAAGCCAAGACTTGTATTCATTGTAGACGATTTGACCGAGGATGAGGAGGCCAAACTTGTTGCAGTCTTGCAAGAGTATATTGATGTATTTGCCTGGACATTGGAAGAACTTAAAGGGGTCGACCCTAGGGTTGTGACTCATAATATCCCAATGGTCCCTGATGCAGTGCCAACAAAGCAACGACCTTACCCCATGAATCCCAAACACGCCCATGCAGTAAAAGAGGAGATTGATAAGCTCATGAAGGTGGGATTCATATATGAGATTGAGTACACGCACTGGGTATCACCGATTGTGATCGTGATGAAGAAGAACGAAAAAATCCGAGTGTGCATTAATTACAAGAAAGTTAATGCCGCTACGAAGAGGGATAACTACCCTTTACCATACACCAAGCACATGCTTGAGAGGGTAGCAGGTAAAGAGGCCTACAGTTTTCTGGATGGCTTCTTGGGCTACAATCAAGTGCAAGTGTACCCCAATGCAGGCACAAGACTGCCTTCACCACGGAATGGGGTGTATTCGCCTACATTGTCATGCCTTTTGGGCTGATGAATGCACCTGCGACTTTCCAACACTTAATATGCACTATCTTCAAAGATATGCTTAGGCGCGAACTAGAGGTGTTTGTAGACGGCTTGTGCGTACACTCTAGTTGGGCCGAACACTTAGAGAAATTGAGAGTTGTCTTTGAATGGTGTCGGTTATACAACCTCTCATTGAACCCCTTGAAGTGCCAATTCTGGGTGAAACACGGATGTATCCTAGGGCACGTGGTGTCAAAGAACGGCATCGCCACGGACTTTTCAAAAGTCAGAGTCATTGTCAACCTTCCGCCACCCAATAACTACAAGGGAGTTCAGTGTTTCTTAGGACATACTGGATACTATCGCCGCTTTGTACTAAATTATGCACTGATTGCTAGACCATTGTACAAGCTGTTGATCGTGTTCGAGTGGACTGAGGAATGCCAACGCGCATATAAAGAGTTGAAGAAGGCTCTTACCACTGCACCAATCTTACGAGCCCCAGACTTAAACATAATGTTTCATGTGCACATAGACGCCTCTAAGTTTGCTATTGGGGCCATGCTATGCCAGCTTGGTGAACATAACTTAGACTATCCGGTGAGTTTTGCCAGTAGGCAGCTCACAAAGACCGAGATGAATTATTCCACCACAGAAAGGGAGGGGTTGGCCATGGTATTTGCTGTAAAGAAATTTAGACATTATCTGTTGGCCACTCCCTTTGTCTTCTTTGTTGACCATCAAGCCTTGCTCTATCTTGTGAACAAGCCTTGCGCTACAGGACGCATAGCTAGATGGTTACTTCTCCTATTGGAATTTGACTTCTCTGTGGTTATACGCAAAGGAAAGCAACATTACATGGCTGACCATATGTCCCGCATACCCACAGGAGAAGCCGCTGGACAAGGCATACCTGACGATTTACCGGATGCTCATATCTTTAACCTGTCTAGTGAGGGAGAATTGTTTAAAACTGATCTGACGCCATATTGGGCCGATGATGTAGTTCAGGTGCTGGAGAACGGATTACCTGAGAGACCAATTGAGAAGGCCAAGCTGAGGAGACTTATTTTGAAAATCCAACCATACTAGTTGATAGCCGGCCAACTTTATAGGTTAGGACAAGACGATTTGTTGTGCAAATGCATGTGTGAGCCTATCAGTCCCGCGGCACAGTACTCTCAGGCTCGCTACATCATAGTGGCAATTGATTACCTAACGAAGTGGGCAGAGGCAAGAGCTACAAGGAAGAACGACGCTAGAATCACTGCAAAGTTCTTGTGGGAGTAGGTCATTTCACGGTTTGGGTGTCCAATAGAATTAGTCAGCAATCAGGGCACACACTTCATTAATGAGGTGATATCGCATCTGATCTCTACTTTTCTAATCATTCATAGAAAATCCTCGCCCTATTACCCTCAAGCTAACAGACAAGCAGAATCCACCAATAAAATCCTAGTCAATGTACTCACAAAAGTGGTATCTACAAATCGGAGTGACTGGCACAACAAATTAATGGCGGCCTTGTGAGCCTATCGTACGGCTTATAAAACGGCTATAGGCCAATTGCCCTTTAGGCTAACTTATGGAACGGAGGCCATTCTGCCCTTAGAGTTTTTTGTCCCTAGCTTAAGGATAGCAATGCAAGAGCGCTGGGAGGGAAGAGACGCTTGGACAAATCACTTGGTAGAGCTAGAACGTCTCATGAAAACCCGGCTCTTGGCCACCCATGCGCTGATTTGTGAGAAAGCACGAAGGAAAATGTGGTTTGACAAGCATGTCAAGCAACACGACTTTGATCAGGGTTAAGGTAAGCTCACTACACTCGTAAGGTAGACATGGCACGTCGGCTATATGAGAGGTAGCCATGGCCGCTCGGCTTGAAACGCGTGATCAATAAGCGGTCCGTAGGTCTCAGGGTAGAGCTTGTAGCTCCCCTTCAGAGTTGCACATGTTAGTTTAGAAGTGGCAAAGAGAGAAGGCTATCATGGGAGCTATTGGATATGGTGGCATGAGGGTTACTAGTCATTTGACCCATCATGTTATCCATTGCAGAGGGGTTTCCAGTGGCCTAACAAATTGTTGATGGTGAACCCAAATTTTAGCTAGATAGAGAAGACATTGGTTGGAATCCTGACGGTGTAGTCCCTAATCATTGAAGTATTTATAATGCTCTGGAATAGTTCAGCAATCTCCTTCTTGATTTTAGCTTCTCTTTCCTCTTTTGAGCATCTAGTACCCAAACATTTGATGGAGGTCTTCATATCATGTGTCACTAATTTTTGGGCATTTCTTTGAACCTGCCAGTAAAGATCCACTTTAAGTTGAGGAAGCCAATCAACATCTTTACCTTTAAATACTTTTTCATTGTGAACAAGCCATATGGACCATAGAAACATTCCATGTATCAAGGTCCATAAGGAGGGGGAGAGGCTGTTTGCTTCACCTAGGAGGATTTCTTTCCATGTCAGTTTATATGGATGACCGAGGGAGATGAACTCTTGTAACCAGTTGACATAACACTTCTTACCTGGGCATGAAATAAAAAGGTGCATGATGGTTTCTTTGTCCCTCTTACATTGTGGACAAAGGCCATTGCCTACTATCCCGATACATTCTGCTCTAACTTGGTTCCAGACCGCCTTATGGAGTATGAGCCATAGCAGATGAGAGATCTTCGGGGGGAGGTAGGGGGTCCATGTTTGTTGAAAACGATATTCCCATTGATAGTTATTCCAGTTAAGAAGCCATCTTTGATCGAGGGCAGCGATTAGTTTACTGTTATCCTTGGGTATGTTGGGCAGAGGGAGCAGAGAGTACTTGGTGTTCCACCTGAAATCCTTCACCTTAACCTGCGCATTACATTGAATAAGCATTGGGTTAAAATCTTGCCTTTTTTTTTTTGGTCTTGAATGAACCTTAAGTCACCGTTGTTCAACCTGTACTGCCTTTTGAGCTCTTTCGGATCCCTCCAAGTGCTATTGTCCTTGTCCCAAATGTCCAACCAAATTTTGATTCCTTTCTAGTCTTGAATGAACCTTAAGTCATCGTTGTTCAGCCTCTACTGCCTTTTGAGCTCTTCTGGATCCCTCCAGGTGCTATTGTCCTTATCCCAAATGTCCAACCAGATTTTGATTCCTTTCGTGTTAAGTTTGGAGGCTATCCCATACTAATGAGGTTCAATTGGGGGAAGACTGAGGCTTAGCCATATGTAGTCTCTTCCACTCCATATCCTTTACTTCCTGGCCTTAGGGATGGTTATCAGCCTTTTATATTGCTGCCATGCTTCCCAGATATGTTTGACTAGTGGGGATGCAATGCGGGATTTATATTTGTCTAGGGAGAATACTATGGTGTGCATTGGTAGGTCTTTAAAACAAGAGTGTTGATTGACACTGAAATCTTGAACCTGACTAAGCAGAAGGATTGCTGAGTCCTTCTCTTGATTAAGCAGGCATCTAATGACCCATTTTGCGGCTAATTTTCCAAACAGAGAGAAGAGGTCTATAAGCCCCAATCGCCCTTTGTCTTTGGAGAGGGTACGCGTGTTCCAAGCAACTTTGGGACATCTATATTTAATAGGGTCTCCCCCCCACAGAATGTTCCTAAATAAGGATTCAGGTTGTTTGAGGGACCCTTTGGGAGGGCGCTAGCATGCTAGGAAGTAGACACAGGTAGGAATTAGGATGTGCTTGAGAATAATGCTACATGAAGCAATTCCTTGTGGGAAATCTTTCCATCTTTCTAGTTTAGAATGAATTTTGTTCATTACCCATTGCCATCTTTGTTTTAGTGTCGCTCCAAAGCCCATAGGGATACCTAATAATCGAAAAACCTCTCCATCTTGAATTATTTGGCAACCGGCATCCAAGATCCATTGAGGAGGGGCCTGGATAAGAGTTCTGACTCCTGTTTTGGTATGGTTGATTTTGGAACCTGTGAGGCTAAACAAAATATATCCAGGAAGTTCCAAAAGGCGAGGATGGACTCTGCATTGTTATTGAGTGTGGCATTAGTGTCATATGCAAATAGGTTAAGTATCATTTCTTTTTTATTGGGTAGTTTGAAGCCGCTGATTTTACCCTGAAGTCTAAAGTGCTCTAAGAGCCAGCCTAATCCATCTACAACTATTATAAAGAAGAGAGGTGCTAGAGGGCATCCTTGCCAGATGGACCTATGCAAATGGAATGACTCTATTTGTACGCCATTGACAGAGATGACTGTGGTAGCATTCCCAAGTAGAATAGAGACAAAATTGACATACTTCCTGCCTAATCCCATGTCTACTAAGGATTGTAGTGTATAATCCCACTCCAGCCTATCATAGGCCTTATCAAAATCTATCTTGAGAAACATGAAGTCCTGATGTTGTTTTTATGCATATTCCATTCCCTCCAACAAATTGATGATAGCATCCAGTATGTAGCAGCCCTTAAGAAAACCTTTTTGATCCTTCTGTATCCAAGCTTATAGGTGGTGTACTAGTCTCCTTGCCAAGGCCTTGGCGAAGACATTGTACGCGGAGTTGAGACAAGTTATGGGCTACCAGTTGTTGAGCTACTCCTTAGCTCCCTTCTTATGAATTAGTTTAACCACCCCTTGGTTATTTGTGATAGGGAGAGCCCCGTAATGGATTGCTTCAGCCCACACCTCCATAAGGGGCATGACCAAAAGGTTTTTGAAGAATTCTTGAAAGAACTCATTGGGAAGCCCATCAAGGCCCGAGGATTTTCCCTTAGCTAAAGAATCAATCGAGTCTTCTATCTCAACCGCTGAAAGGTCCATGCCCAAAATTGGAATTAATTCGGGTGGGATAACTTTTTTTATGTATCGAGAAATCTTGGCTTTGGCTGTTGTCTGCTCTAATGAAGGTTTGTTTCTTTTCCCAAAAAGGTCGAAAAAATGGCTAAAGTTGACTGTTAGGTTTTCTGCTTGGTCTGAGGCAAAGGTGCCATTAGGTTTTTCCAGCAGAGGAAGTCTCTCTTTGGCCTGCTTGGCCTTCAAAATACTGAAATTTACCTTAGCTAGTCTATCCGTGTGGTCTGACCACCAATCTCTAAAAAAAGGTGTAAACTTTTAGCTTCTAAGGCCTCTTCTTGTCTAAGGGCCACTCTTCTAGAGAGAAGTAAATCCTAAAGGTGAGGTTCCCCTGCAGTTATTTTATCTTCTATGAAAGAGATTTCCTGATACAATTTTGCCCGCCACTCTTGCCTTACCCTTGTTTGTGTTAGTTTCACCCTACTAAGAAGTCTTTGGATTTCTTTGATGGCAACTGCCTAGGCTTGGGCTGGGCTGCCTATCATTGGGAAATGGTTGGACCATATGGTTTCGATTTCCTTACGAACATGATGGTATTTAAATATGTTTGGGTTCGTGTGGAACCAGCCCACTTTGCATGAGGCAGATGACACTAGTGAGAAGGAAGAGATCATTGATTTATGATTCGACATTACTATGGTGTGTGATGTGGTTTGGGTATAGTTAGTAAGGGATGTGAGGACAATTGTAGATACATAGCGCCTATCTAGATGAGCTTTTCTCATAAATGGTGGGCTTTGGTTGTTAGACCAAGTATGCCCCCTATTTGGCCAATATCTACCAGACAATGAAACCCCACTAGTCCATTCCATTCTAGCAAGTCAACACCCCCTGTGATGTTGCCTTTACTTTCAAAGTGATTTTGAATATGTTCCACCATGTTGAAATTCCCCGCAAGTACCATGGTGAAGGGGATGAATTTTAGGGATTTCCAAGCGGAGATCCTATCTCTCTGGAAGAGGAGGGGGCGTAGATTGACGTGATCGCACAGTTTTCATGTCCTTTGAAGACTAATGATACCCAAGCATGGGCAGTGTCCTTGAGTACCTCCTTAATGAGATGGGATAATTTTCTTGAAATTCCTATGGCTGTGCCACCACCTCCACCCGGATAGTTTGTAAAAAACCATTGAAATTGGCATGAAAGAATCTCTAGATTTTTAGCAAGTTGGGGACCGGCCACCTTCACATCTTGAAGCTAGACTACATGGTTTGATATTGTCTTGAAAGAGTCAGGTCTTGATGATTCGGGCCCGATTGGGGTCAGCAAGCCCTTTACAATTGAAGTTAATTATCTTGAGCTTGTCTAACATTAATTCTTGTTATTTTTAGAGTTGGAGCCTTTAGCCTTGGGACCCTTACCTGTTGGCAGGGGGTTGGCATTTCTTGCATTCATGGTAGATAATCTTCTTTTATTGATTCCAACACTACCAAAGTTTGGATTGGATGGGGGGGGGGGGGGGAGCAGAACAGTGATGACCCGCATTTGCAGGTTGAGGACAGATGGGGAGGGACTTCGCCCCTGATTTCTCATTATATGAGACCCCCTTAGCCAATTTTTCCTCCATCGTAGTTGCATCTAAGTCATTAATTTCTTTCTCAAACTCATCTACCTGCATCTGTGTTTCCTGAAAAATTTACATTCCGTCGACAAAGTCGTCCCCATGGTCAAATTCTACTTCTGTGGTTTTTCGTGGCCCATTAGCGTCATCGACTATATCCCCACAATTTTCTAGCAAGGCTATGTATCTATTCAAAGAGTTAAACTTAGTATTATTATTCTTTTTTCCTATTTGAGAAATTTGATTTTTATTAACATGTTTTTTGTTCTGCACTCTTTGGAATCCTTTCGCATCTCTGTTTGTTGGGGGGGGAGGGGCGCTCCTTCACCTCCTCCTTCTTTTGTTCTTTGCCCCATTCAAGGCAATCCCTAATAAAGTATCCCTATTTAATGCATTTGAAGCAAGAATTAGGGAGGTTTTTATATATGACTGGTTGCGTATGAATGGACTGACCCTTCAAATTCCTGATTATTATACTGTCCTTAAGCTTCTTACTAAAATCCACTTCCACTAAAATCTATGGATGCCACCTCGGATTGATATCAGAGGAGGGTCTCTATCCTAATACTTTACCTAATGGGGCTGCTATCGAGCCTAGCAAATACTGCATGCTTGAAATGCCCTAGACTTGACGGATGGCTGGTCCTCCACCTCATTTCAGTTGAAAATCACATTTAGTGCTGAATAATTCAAGTCCCTGGAGTCTTCAATGTTTAGCAAGCTTCTGGAGGCAGCTACTAAACCCTAGTTTTTGCTGGAAATTAGGGTTTACAACAGAGATTCACCCAAAAGCTCCACCTTCAATGGTTGGATTGTTGTAAAACTTGGACTAAAGCTAGAAAATGGCTCGAGAAAGAGAGAGACTGTTGTAGAGAGAGAAAATTCAGAGATTTGTCATGAGAATTTAGTGAAATTGAGCAGTTAACCTAGTTTTCGAGCCCCAAATGGATTCACCAATAACAAAGGGAGCATCAAAAGCTGTAATCTTTAGGAGGTAGTGCATGAGCTACAATCACCGTGTTGAGCTTAAACATGCTTTATAGTCAATTAGCATTTTTAAACAGTCCCAAAACATGCTTAATTGATTAAAAAAAACAATTTTGGTGTGTGGTTCGAGAGAGTTCCAATGGTCTCCCAAAACCCTAACTTTTTGGGACGCCCTTCAATATATATTAATAGATGGGCTATCCACCATTCAGCCTCATCCTTTAGTGTAGGTTTCTCACTCTACTGTGCAGATTTCAACCATCAGTCACCTATCATCTATTGTGTAGCCATCGCCAATTGTAGCCTATCACTATCCAGCCCTAGGCGGCTTGTTTTCAACTATTGCCTTGCTATTTGGAGGTCTCCATATGCTACGTTATCATAACACTTGATTAGGTTGCGTTCTTGGCATTTTGTGCTTGGCGATAGACTACTATCATCTCTCGAACTAGATGAGTGCTGCAATACTTTCGTTTTTGTTGTACAATAGGCCGTCTACATTAGCAAACACCTCTCCTGTTGTTGCCTACCAAATCTTTGCCTTGGGCGATCAATTTTTAGCCTTCCTCTGGTGGTGCAATACTACATTTACTAGATTTCAACCTCTAAATGTTGCACTTGAGTTTTGAGTTTTTGCATTTGGGGATTTGTGTTTAGGATTTGAGTTTTACTTGTCTTTGTGTGAGTCTTTATGAAAGTAGCCTTCCTCCTCGGATAGGGTGGTAAATAACCTGATTAAGCACTATTTACAGCAATTAACGAATTCACAAAACTGAAATGCACACTTTACCATATAATCGTAGACATTGGACACCCTGTTGGCTCCAAAATTGGTGTCCCTTTTGGTATTTATTTAAGTTAATTGAAGAAGAAGTTGATGTACAATGGGATTCTCCCAATTCCTTTCTGTATTCTAACTTCCCTTCCTGTCCAAAATGACTAGCAAATCTTCAATATGATTTGCCCCTTGATTCGGGCAATCAATTGGATTTCACCTGAAAGGTGAGAGAAGGATCGAAGCTTGGACTCGAGAGCTATGGCGGGAGAGCAAGAGCAAGGAAGAGAGAGACAATAAATGGGAACTCCAACAGTCACAATGTGTGACCAGGCCTTCCTTTATTCAAACTATCACTAAAAGAATAAAGAATAAAGTGACGGGGACGGGCACTCGCTACCTGCAGTGTGCAATGGCGGTGACTGTCAATGTAGTAATACACGAGTGGCTAGGTGGAGGCGCCTTTACCCCCAACAACCTCCCACTTAAAGGCGAATCTACCCTAGTGAGGAGTGAAAAGAAAAAGAAAAAAAGTCAGTACAACATGTACACATGTACAACAGGATGAGGAAAGACGTCATCTCATCCCACGCCCATCAATCTCCTGAGGAAGGCAAAGTGCTCTGTAGAGAGGCTTTTCGTGAGCAGATCTGCAGGATTCTGGTCAGTCAAGATCTTGACAAGATCAATAAACTTGTCCTCAACGACCCCACGTATGAAGTGATACCTCACCTCAATGTGTTTCGTCTTCGCATGGAAGACTGGATTCTTGGCTATGTGTTCTTGGCTAATTGAATAGCACTCATAGAATCCGAATGCAGTGTAGGGATAGCATCAATACCAAGGTTAGAAAACAAACGACCCAACCAAATGGCCTCCTTGCAAGCCTAAGTGGTTGCAACATACTCAGCCTTTGTAGTAGAAAGGGCCGTGCATTTCTACACCCTGGACATCCAAGAAACAGCACCTCCAGCATAGGTGCCGGAAGTGGACTTCCTACTATCTGCATGTCCTGCATAATCAGAGTCAGTGTACCCCATGACTTCTATAGCCTGGCTGCCATAGCATATGCACATATCTGGAGTGCCCTTCAAGTACCTCATGATACCCTTCAGGGCATCCCAATGCTTCTTGCCAGGTGTAGCCATATAGCGTGCCACAACACTGAGGCAAAGGCAATATCTGGACGAGTGGCTATCATGGCATACATAAGACTGCCCACTACAGATGCATAGGTAATCTTGGCCATCTCGGCCCTCTGCTCATCTGCCTATGGACAATCAGCTTGTGATACCTTCACATAAGAAGACAATGGACAGCCAATAGGCTTAACGTCGTGCATGCGGAAGCGCTCAAGGACTTTATGAATGTACTCCCTCTGTGACAAGTAGAGGAGTCCCTGATGCTTGTCACATCTAATGCACATACCAAGTATGTGAGCGGCTTGTCCCATATCTTTCATCTCAAAGCTCTTCTTGAGCTGAGCCTTAAGAGCATCTAGCTCATCATGAGCTTTCCCTGCTATCAGCATATCATCCACATAGAGGACCAAAATCAATAAAGAACCATCATGGGCTTTCTTCGTGTAGAGACACGGATCCATAGCACTCCTGCTGTAGCCCTGTGACTACATAAAGGCATCAAACTTATGATACCACTCCCTAGGTGCCTATTTCAAGCCATAAAAACTTTCTTCAATTTACACACTAGGTGCTCCCTGCCAGGTTCTGCAAAGCCCTTAGGCTGCTCCATATAAATCTCATCATGCAAGTCCCCATGTAAGAAAGTCGTCTTGACATCCATCTGGTATAAATCCAAGTCAAGCTGAGCAACCAAAGCCAAGACTAAGCGCAGGGTGGTCATCTTAACCACAGGAGAAAAGACCTCGTCAAAGTCCACACCATACTCCTACTTAAAACCCTTTGCTACCAATCTAGCCTTGTATGCTGGCTTGGGGCGTCTAGGGGTACTTTTTAGCTTGTACACCCACTTCATGGCAAAGCCTTCTTGCCCGTAGGCAAGAAAACCAAATCCCAAGTGTCATTCTTATGTAGGGAGTCTATCTCAGACTGCATAGCCCTCTCCTAGGAGTGACTGTCACCCCTACGCATAGCCTCATCATAGGTGAAAGGCTCTCCTGCATCTGTAACCAAGACATAATGCATCGAGGGATGAAATCTATCAGGTGGACATCTATCTCTAGTAGACCATTTCACGGCAAGCTCTGCTGCCTGCCCAGCTGCCTGTCCAACACCCTGACCATGAGCATCTGCTGTAGCTGTAGCCTATCCAACTGGCTGTGTGGGAGCTCTTGGCTCCTCCTAAAATATGACCCTGCGGATCTCAACAACTCTCTCAAGCTGCCCATGCATCTTGTCTTCATGGAAAACTACATCATGACTGTGGATGACTTTCTGCGCCTGTGGATCCCAAAGACGGTAGCCCATCTCACCTGCATCCCCACAACCAAGGAAAATGCATTTGACACTCTTAGGATCCAGCTTACTTCTCTTGTCCTTGGACACATAGCAAAATGCCTCACATCCAAAGACGCGGAGATGCGTATAAGAGGGAGGTTTTCCAGTCCATACCTCCTCTGCAACCTAGAAATCCAAACCACTAGAAGGTGATCTGTTTATAACATGCACAGCTATACTAACTGCCTTAGCCCAAAAGCTCTGTGGTAGCCCTGCGTGGCTAAGCATACTACGTACACGCTCCTAGATGGTTCTATTCATCCGCTTAGCCAAACCATTCTGGGGGGGGGGGGGGGGTGTAGGAGGCGGTCAACTGACGCTTAATACCCCTCTCATCACATAACTGCTCAAAAGCACGTGAGACATACTCACCCCCATTATCTGTCCTTAGGCATTTTACCCTATACCTAGACTGGTTCTCAACCAATGCAAGCCATCTCTGAAACACAGCCAAGACATTGGATTTCAGCTTAATGGGATAAGCCCAAAGTTTCCATGAAAAATCATCTATGAAAGTAACAAAATACTTTGTACCACCCATAGACTGACAAGGCATGGGTCCACAAATATCTGAATGTACCAATGCCAAGGGCTCACTCATGCGTGGCCTACCAGACTTCTTATGCGTAGACCTAGTCTGCCTGCCATAAAGACAATGCTCACATGAATCAAAACATATATAATCAAGGGGCGGTAAGTACTGCAAACCAGAAAGCATTTTCATTCCCTTCAAAGACATATGGCCCAAACGAGCATGCCAAAGAGATACATGTGGGATAGAACCCACAGACAAAACATGATCAAGGGAAGAAGCTGATACGATCAAGGGATAGAGGCTGCCAGCCTTGGCACCTCTTGCAATCACAAGTATGCCACGAGTGATCTTCCATGCAGAGTCTCCAAAACATACATGATATCCTGCGTCATCAAGCTGTCCAACTGTCAAGAGACTGCGTGTTAAAGTAAGTACATGACATACATCCTGCATAACAAAACTGCTGCCAGAGGAAAACTGCAGCGTAACAGCACCAATGCCCACAATATCAAGAGAGCTGTCATCACCCAAGCGCATAGAACCCGAAACAATACAGTATGAATGAAACCACTCTTGGCAAGGTGTCACATGAAAGGACGCACCTGAGTCCAAGAGCCAACACTGTGCATACATAGAGTGTATCTCTGTCATCTGCAAAGCACTAGAATAAGCTGCAAGGATATAATCATCATCATCAACATCCTCATGCTGCATAACATTGATCTCTTCAATTTTAACATTGGACTTTGCATGCACTATGCTGCGATCAGAAGACTTATCCTGCACTTTGTCTTTCCCCTTATCTTTGCGCCTTTCATTGCGCAATTCATGGCATTGTGGCCTAATATGGCCCTTTTTCCCACAATGGTGACAAGTAACATCTACATTCCTACCATGGGATTTGCTACATGACTTCCCACGAGACTTGGACCCAGATTTCTAAGAATCCCGTCCATGGCCATTGCCACTGCCATGCTTTCCATACCCATCATTCCTGCCTCTAACTGTCATAGCATGTGACATATGAGAGGCATCCAAATTCTTACGATTAACCTCTTCCTGCAGAAGAGTACTCTCAATATCAAATAATTTCAAGGTAGCAGTAGAGGCACATAATGCAGTGCGCAATACATCCCATGACTCATTAAGAGTACCAAGCAAGAAAAGAGGAGTGACATCCTCTGCAAAAGTGATGTCCTGCGAAGTCAAGTTCTTGAGTATAGCATGGAACTGGCTCAAGTGAGCAAACATCGTCACATTCTTCTTCATGCGCAGATCCATAAGCTGCTTCAGCCAATACATTTGACTCACTGGACTTTTCTTGTCATAGAGATTCTTGATTTTATCCCACAACTGCATCAATAGTTTAAAAGAGCTCTCGAATAAATTATTCAACTAGCATGAACTCATCACATTTAAATTATTACAACACACACACAAACACAACCATCTGAATGACACCTCCAAAAAAAGATATATATAATTAAGAATAATCCAAAATACATTGCAAGGGCATTAATGAAGGTGATCCCTTTTGAAGGCTTGGTGATTACGAAAACGATCCATGGAGAAGGACTCATCCACAAATGTCTTGGGAGGATTTTGAAAGAGCTGAAGGTAGCACATCCTTTCGAGCAACACAAGATATCTACTAGGTAGACAAAGGGCATGAAAATATAGGATATCCAACTGTTGGGAATCAATGTTCACATTGACATTTATACAAAGCTTGGGAATGGCCTTTTGATCATAATGGAAATGCCTATGCATATATGCTAAATACCAATCAAAATGAGCCCATTTGTTTGGGAACTCTCTCCTCCTCATTCTCTCCATGTTTCATAGAAGGCATGCTCTATTGGCCTTCATATGCCATTCATGGCACCCTCTATACAGGTGCTTGTACTCCCTTCTTTACCCAAAGAGGACTGGCTTGATGGTTCAAACTACTCGCTTTGGTTGTGCACGGTGGAGTGTATCTTTGATATCTTTGATCTTTGGGAGTTTGTTGCCTACCCTATTCCCCGTCCAGTGGAGGATCCCCCAATTGGATCATCGATGGGTTGTGTGGCCTTATGGGATTGGCTTAACTCTAGAGCCTGACCTTTCCTCTTTATGAGCTTACAAGATTCTGTCCTAGTGCATGTAGTATGATTTCTTTAGAGTATATGGCTATGATTATTTTGACTCAGGTGCCATTTCTCGGTTTGATGTCTTCTACACCAACCTTCTTACATCAAGGATTTGTGAAAAGCATCTATGGGAGGAGCTTACCCCACTTATTTTGGAGCCTAACGAGCACGCCAAAGAGGTAGCCAGTGGATCCACCTCCACCAAAGCTTTTGTTGTAGGTTTGGGAGGGGGGAAGAACAAGAAAGGGAAGTCAAATTCTAAAAGACAGGAGAGTACTTCAAGCTCTTAACTTCAATTTGGAGAAGCCTAAATTCCCATGTTGTGGCAAGGGGACACATCTAGAGGAGAAATGTTGGAAGAAGTACCCTCACCTTCATCCGGGAGCAAAGGATTAAGCTCAAACATTGGAGTCTTCTACCTTTTCTCCAGTTGTTAGCCATGAGTCACTGTTTCTTCATTTTGTGAAGTTGGAGGGGCCTTCTTCAGTGGTTGCCTTGTCTTTTGAGAGGCCTTGGCTACTTAATAGTGGAGCTTCTAGTCATATGACTCCACGAGGTGATTTGTTGTAGAATCTACGTCCTTTTGAGTTTTTGGTCACTATTGCTGACATTGTATTGGTGCCTATTTGGGTTGTTGGCACTTTGCGTTTATTTATTGGATGCGCATCGAGGTCCTTTTCATAGGCCCTTTATGTTTTGGACTTGGACTTGGACTTTCCACATTTGTCAGTTCATGGTCTTACTAGGCTTGGTGCGCGTGTTGTCTTTGTTGAACAGGCCGTTTATATTAAGGATTCTTCTACAAGGGCTATTATCGCAACCAGTTGGCAGGAGAGTGGACTTTACAAACTCCATTCCCCTTCTCTTATGTAGGTTCTCCGAGGCAGTTGTCTATTGCTACACCCATTCCCGCTTGTGCATAATCTTTTCCATAGGTTTCTTCCCATCCTCCACCCTCTCCTCTGGTGGTTCTCTCGTACCCCCCATCGCTTCTAGAGGGGGACAATTTTGGTGATGCGGCCATCAGGGGGGCCAATGGCTGCTTGGAGACCCCCTAGCTAGAAGCAGCCTCCACACCCCTTAGACCCCAAAATAGGAGTCTTTGATAACTCCCACACCCCGCAACTCAATGCATTGTGCCTTGAGTTGCTACCAGCATAACTGCTCTAACCCAAAGGCTAGATCCACAAAGGTCACCTTTTTGCCATCCGATCACGTAGACCTCATCTGACATACAAGTCAGGACCCACCCAATGTTTGTGGTCACACATGGCTTCTCCTTGGATTCCTTGGTTCGTAGTGTTTCATAGGGAGTTTCCAAGGATTGTGAGGGGTTGCTTCATCGACAATCTTTATTGATGGACTTCATCGACATTAGCATTCCTCTTGCCCCCCCCCCCTCCCCCCCCAAGATTCACTTCTTCTTTTGCCTTCCAGCACATCCAAGAATTCGAGAGGGGGTGCTAGCAGTCACGTTTGTCACGCCTTGTCATCTTCTGCTTGTGAGCCTTAATCTAAGTCAGACAGACGAGGACGTTTGGAGCTCTAACTAGTTTGTCATGTGTGATGATAGGGGAGGCTACTCATTCTAGAGTTGCCATATCTGTGCATTTCTATGTATTTCCTCCAATTGTTGGGTGTTTCAATGTGCCTTTCTTGTGTAGTTTTTACATTTTCAGAGCTGTCCTTGCCTATTGGACATTGTCCATGCCTTTCAATATTTTTTTTTGTGCCACTTGTATTTTTTTGATATTTTTACCAGCATGACCAGCATTAAATGCTGGTCAATCATCTTTTTGGCATCCTTTTGGGTTAGGTCAGTCAAATTTGGGGATTTTTGGCTATTTATAGCTTGCCCCTCTCCACACTTCATCATCATTAGGTCATCTTCCTTCCTCTTGGCAGGTGCACACTCCGACTCCATCATCTTCCTCTGTCTTAGGTGTTGCCGTCATCATCAGCATGATTCGGTGCCTTCACTGATGTTGTGGGCTGTGTGCAAGGACTTATTAGTCTTCCTAGTGTGTTCAGCATTTGTTTCTCGTTGAGTGCAGGTTTCTTTTATTCTTCTCTTGCAAATTCTCTCTCTCTCTCTCTCTCTCTCTCTCTCTCTCTATCTCTATCTCTCTCTTTGTGTTCGAATTCCTTCTTTTGTTGTGCACTTCTCACAAATTGGTTTGCTAGTGGCTTGCCTATTGTACTTTACACATTCATTCTTAGGGCATGCACTGCACCATTGAGGACCCCTTCCCCACCTCGTTGTACTCGATGGTGGCTACACACTTAACCTTTTCCTTTTTAGACCTCCACTGTATATCTAAGTACTCATTGCATTGCATTGCACTTAGCTTGGCTTTCTTTTATTTTCGATTTTTTTATGGAGCATCTCGCTACTCACCTTTGTACTCGTAGATTTTTTATCTCTTTTGTAGGGTTTTGTATTTTAATGTAGGGTTAACATGCAAGCTTGTATTAGTCCTTCCTAAGCTGGAGATAGGAATTGTGCACTAGTCCTTTTATGGTTCCATCTACCTTGAGTTTTACTCTTTTAGCAGCATGGAGGCTTTCCCTCTCATGGCAGATTTTGTAGCCTCTCTCTTGATACTATCATGGCGGTGACTTCTATCCTTGCTATTCTAGTAGGGATACTTCATCATCTTCTTCCACATGGTGCTTGGCACCATATGAAGATTGACATCCTTCGGCTTCTCTTTCTTCTTCGGCATGGACATCTAGTTTGAGAGGGGGTTCCTACCCTTGGTATTCTACAAGTTTCGGCACTTGTCTTCGACATAAGCCTTCCCCCTGTTGTACATTCCCCTATGCATTGCATGATTTCATCATCTTTGTACTAGGGTGCTTAGGCAGATGAACAATTTTCCCATGAGGGACATTGTCCAAGTGACACTTGTTGCATGAGCATTCTTCAGCGGTAGCATAGTATCCTATTGTACAGAGCACCATTGGATGGATCCTAAGTTGTTTCCACTAGTGGATTACACCACCATCCTTCTTTCTATGATACTTTATCACCTTTCCCTCCTCATGGACATCCTCGAGTGGTTGGGTAAGCTTGTAGTGTTTTGTGATATGTTGGGTGTACCATCTCTACTCCTATATTCTAGGCCATTGTTATTTAGTTGGTCGCCACCTCTAAAATTAACTTCCACAAAAAAAAAAAAGTTCAATGTGGTTCCATCTACCTTTGAAGGGCTTGATATGCCATTTTGTAGTCGACGTGCACCCTTTGTTCGATGCCTTGTCCTCTCTAGGGTGACTACTTGGACTCCTTTGGTAAGATAACAATCGCCTCTGTAGTTTTGGTAGGCCATTGGGCAATCGACGTGCACCCTTTGTGCGATGCCCTAGTTGCCTTGGGGTGGGACACCTTAGGGTAAACATTATTGGCCTTCCCTTTTAGGCTTAGTTTTGGGCGTAGGAGGGGACGTTGAGCAAAAACATGCGTTACAATTTATTAGTATTTTTATACAACCCCAAAACATGCTTGATTAATGAAAAATGCAAATTTGGTGCGCATTTCGAGAGAGTTTTAGTGGTCCCCCAAAACCCTAATTTTTTGGGGACACCCTTCAACACCTATAAATAGATGGGGGTGCCCACCATTCAGCCTCATGATTTGGTACATATTTCTCACTCTACCATGTAGATTTCAGCCATCAGCCACCTTCCATCTGCTATCCAGTCGTCAGTGATTGCAGCCCATTGCTATCTAGCCCTACGTGGCTTGTTTTCAACCATCACTTTGCTGTTTGGAGGTCTCCATCTGCTGCATCATCATAGCACGTGATCTAGCTGCGTTTTCAGCATCTGGTGCTAGGTGACATACTGTTGCCATCTCTCCTACAAGGCGAATGTTGCAACACCTGCATTTTTGTTGTCTAGCAGGCTGTCTACATCAGCAAACACATCTCCTGTTGTCACTTGACAGTTCTTTGCCTCACGTGATTAGTTTTCAGCCTTCCTCTAGTGGTACGGTGTTGCATTTACTAGATTTTGGCCTCCTTGGATTATACAATGGTGTGGTTACTGGATTTCAGGCTTTGACCATTGTGATCTGATGACCAATGTCAAGAGGACGTAAAATTTTGAGATGCTTTAATCTTGATGATTATATTTGATTAAGTTATTAATAAAATATGCAAGGTTGTTTAAGCATATGTGATGCACATGGCAAATATTCCATAGTAATAGGCCGAGGACCTTGAGACTCCAATGGGTGTCAAACACAAAAGTTGTGATAAGTCATGCCGATTGGGTTTTGTTGGTCAGTTGGTGTTAGTTTTGACCTTGGGACAATTATTTGGCCAATAAGTATCCGTGGTGACACTAGGGACTAGCATTAATTAATTAATTAATGCAAGTCTTAGGGTCAATAGAGGTTGGGGACCACTCCAAGTTGCAAATGGCCTAGCTAAATTAATTATGGATGGACACATTTAATTTTGGGTAGGGTCAAAAGTGCACATCCATAATTAAATTGGCTAGGCCATTTGCATCCTGGAGTGGTCCCCAACCTTTGTTGACCCTTAGACTTGCATTAATTAATTAATTAATTCTAGTCCCTAGTGTCACCACCATCACTTATTGGCCAAATAACTATCCCAAGGTTAAAACTGACACCAACTGACCAACAAAACCCAATCAGCATGACTTATCACAACTTTTGCCTTCGACACCCACTTCATTCTCGGGGTTCTTTGCCTATTACTATGGAATATCTATTTGAATATTAATGATTAATCTAAGCCCTTTTGACCCTACCCAAAAGTAAATGTGCCCATCCATAATTAAATTGGCTAGGCCGTTTGCAACCTGTAGTGGTCCCCAAGCTTTGTTGGCCCTTAGATTGGCTTTAATTAATTAATTAATGTCTGTCCCTAGTGTCACCACCGATACTTATTGGCCAAATAACTACACGAGGGTTAGAATTGACACCAACTTTTGCCTTCGACATCTACTGCGTTCTCGGGGTCCTCGGGCTATTACTATGGAATATGTGCCATGTGTATCACATGTCCTTAAACAACCTTGCACATTGGATTAATAACTTAATCAAATGTTATCAGCAAGATTAAAGCATCTCAAAATTTGTTGTGACAATCAGTCTGCTACCCTTCATTATTGAACACTCTCTCATCTTCGACTAGTGATTATTGCACTTGGGATCTGTCTTCGATGGACATCACTCTTCGATACTACATTGCTCTGCCCTTGGGTATTCTGTACACTCTTACATTCATTTGCAGCATTCATTCACTTCAGAGTTTCTTCTCTCTATGTTCATCTTTATATTTGAGTTTTGAGTTTTTAGGTTTTGCATTTTGTATTGAGGGTTTGAGTTTTGCTTGTCTCTGTTTGAGTCTTTGCGTTTCAGTCTTGGTCATACGTGCTATGTTTCCTCAGTGCAAAGCCTAGTATATCTTCACACGAGCTTCCCTTAGTTAGGATTATGTAACCTCTTTCACTAGAATGGTTTCCAATGGTTGAGAAATGGCCCCAAAGGTAGGAAATAGTTGTCCAACCTCTCTTCCTAATAGCTCCAAAATGCGAAAACAATATTTTCTTCTCCCTTCAATCCAATTCAACTTTCCCAAACTTGCATGGGCAAGTTTTGCTAATAAGTGGCAACCTTCTAAACTGAATTTCTAGCATTATCTATCTCATTAAATTAATTTTCGAAATATGAATTTTGAAAACCAATTTAATAAATAGTTTTGTGTAAAAAAGAACTAACTAGCTAGTAATTAAATTGGCTAGGCCACTTCATCGCCGCAGTGTCCTTGTTCCATTTTGGCTATTAGATCGGCATTAAGTACTATTGAATTCCACATCTCTAGTATCACCAATTGACACTTATGGCCAAATAAACTGAGGCCAATAACTAGCACCAGATACCACCTAGTATTTGTGCAACATAACTAATAACTAATTGCAACTTTTGCGTTTAACATCCATTGATTCCCTTAGGTCTTGGGCTCATTAATTTGCACTAACCTCAGTTGCACCTCACATGTACAACATTTACTAAAACATATGATTAAAAATTAATGCACATGTTAAGTGAGGCTTGCAAAAATACATGTCCTCATGATAGCCCTTCCCCTTACGATCCTTGCAATCATCCTCGATTGCATTGTAGAGGCATCAAAAGCAAAGTACTGCATTGGAATTTCCACAAGGCATCATAGTCAATGCAACATTGCGCATTGTTGTTCAATCATTCTATATGCCCAACACATACTCGAAATACTAGTCAGTATAACATAACATAAGATATATAAAGAATCTCAAAAACATTGCTAGATTATCATGTGATGGATCCATTAATCATGAGCTTAAGTATTTTGACAAAACTCAACAATAGTATAGCATAAACTGAATATAAACCATGATTGAAACATCAATGGCATCATAATATATGTTGTTGTCCTTTAAATCAGCTGAATACCACTACAGATTAATGACCATACACTAAAAATCAACATTCGATAATTAGCCCTTGTTGATGGTCATTAACTAATGCAAATGTATAGTTTCAAAGCTACATATAATAAACCATACCATATGTATACTAAACATGGTGCCTAGTACACTAAATAGTGATCTCCTGGCAAACATATTGTTAGTTGCAATACCTTGAATGTATGCTGAATATATCCGAGATCCACTACATGTAAAGCTGTCCATCATTGATGAGGAGTGGAGTGGCTATCTCCCTCATGAGCATTAGGTAATACTTTGGACCCTTGCTTTGCTAAACTTGACGAGTCTGATCTAAAATCGGCTCTAACCGGAAAGTATCAAGGTAAAGCTACAACAACTGAGGATGGTTTGCCAAGTCATCCTCCTCCATCCATTTGGCATCCATTGATGTATAGTTTTGAAACTTCATGAAGTATAGTTTGGAAACCTTACCCTTGATCTTTTGCTCTTTGTGTGCCAAAATCTACTATGGTACTTGTATCTCATCGAGCTCTTCAACCTCCAGTTGAATTTCAGTATTTACATCCTCTTGCACATCACCATGAAAAGGCCTAAGCAAGCTCACATGAAAGGCATTGGGTATTCGAGAGTGTGGAGGCTTTGGATATAATCTCTCTTTGCACTTCGTCTTTTTCAACCGTGCCTTTGCAAAACGCAACAAGTAATTGCCCTCTATAAAGTGCAAAGCATGCCTATGATGATCAACTACTCCCTTTTGCTTATCTTGTGATCTTTGAAGCGCTTACTTAACCTTGTGATAAGCTGCATTCATGTTTTCCACATAGTGATTAGCCTCAAAGATCTTATCCTTTGTGTGTAAAATAGGGGGAACTTTGTTACCACCCTCTACCACCTCAAAAGGAGCCTTACTAGTGGAACTATGCACCTTGTTGTTATATGCAAACTCAACCAACGGCAAATACTATTCCCACTGTGATTTGTGGTTTGATATATAACAGTTCAAAAGATCTAAAGCTGTGGAATTAGCCTCCTCGGATTGGCCATTAATTTGTGGATGAAAGGATGATGAGAATTTCTGTGTTGTTCCCATGTTCTTAAACAATCCTTTCTAAAACAAACTTGTCATCTGTGGGTCATGATCACTAATGATCAACTTTGGCATATCTTGGTACCTAAGCACATGCTACATAAAAAAACTAGTCATATGATTAGCCTTTATCTTTTTCAGCTTGCTGCCTATTAGAACAGCTCCTTGCCACGTGTGCTTCTTGCTCACAAATAAAGTATTTATTTGTAGCCATCAATTTCGTACATCATGCATCATTTATTCCACTCATCTACCATTTGTTTCTCTTTCTAACCCTATTTTCAAATCTGCCCTGATTTTTAGCTTGTATTTTAGGTTTGTCCTTTTTCTCAACCTTAGTCTCTTTGACATGTGGCTTAGCAACTATGCCTTGGAACCCTGCATCTTTTCCACGCAGTAATGCATTAGTTGTATAAGCATTTTCTATTAGCTAAGACATGCTAGAAATAGTGGACTTCATGGAAAAATAATGTATATCCTTTGGTAAACCATGAACACACTTCTCTATCTACTCATGGGGAGGTACTTACCAATGAGAAGTAATGGGCAACAAAGCATCCTAAAACTTATTACTATACTGATCGAAGTTCTTGCAATCCTTAGAATCCAGCTGATTTCATGTTGTCATAATGTCTACTTCAAACATACTTGTCAACTAATTTGAAACATTTACTTGAAATTGACCCAAGTGGTAGGTGCCGTTCTCTGAATGAGAAGCATAGATCACTATTGCAATGCATTTCCCTTTAAGAATGTGGCTATCTTACGTATCTTAGATGCCTCTGTGAAGTTGCCTCAAGAATAGGTTGTATCAAATGGCTGAATAAAAGTAAGTGTTTTGAGCCTATCTTGTGTACCACTGAAAGGTTCAAACTTCACAACTTTTACCACCTTCATCATAGTCCTTTGGTGATCCTATGGTGTCAAATTATAATAAATAGGTTGCTACAAAAAGGGTGCATTTATTGTATTTACATGAAAACTTGCACTACCACATGCATTTGCATGACCAACACCAAATCCTTGTGCTCCAACAGTCCCTCGGGGTGCAGTTACATGTCCAAATGGCCCTCTTTGTGCCCTAGGCATCATGCCTATGCTACCTTAGATGGGGTTATGCATTCGTCTTGCATTACTTATGTGTGTTGTGAGCCATGCATTGGTTGTGGCATACCATAGGGTTTTGTGCCATGCATTCGCGTAGGTGGTGCCTTTCCAACCATAGCATGTAAAACGACACCTCCACCAAAGTATCCTTGTTGCCCTGTGCTTACATTTGCACGAATGCCTTGTGGTCCATACTCCCATGGATTGGCACTACTAAGTTGGCCATGCATCTGCACTTGTTGTCCCATAGGTACTTGTTGGACGTAAAGGTTGGATGTAAAGGCCCTTTGTTGACTTCCCATGTATTATTTATTTGTACATGTGAATGCATCCTTGCTGGTAAGAACCCGTAAACCCTAAAGTAGAAATACATTCTTTATCTTTGTGTACCAGACACATTGTTCGTACACACAAATCGTGTTATCTGTCTCTCTCTCTTTCTACTGTTGACTTCCTGCACTTTACGCCTGCACATCCTTCACCTTTGCTCCTCCCATTTCTTTGCTTCCACCTTCAACTCTCCTTCAACTCGTATCGAGGCAGCTGGTTGCGAGCACGCATCCCTTGACAGCTGTTCGTGGACTGCAGTAGCAAACTGTTCGTGAGCAGCTCCACGCACATCGAGGCAACGATTTTCAGGTCAGGTCGTCAGTTTTTCAGGTCCGTGTGTGTGCAGAGAAGCTGGCGACTGCATTTATTGTAGTGACACCGGCAGATGACTGCATTTATTGCAATGACAAGTCATTTTTACTGCTCAGGATCAGTCGACAGCAAAAACTGCTCTGTGCATGTAGGTGACAGCCTGCAGGTGGCTGCATGACAGCAGGCAGCAGCAGTAGGTGACTGCGTGGCAGTCAAAGCAGGTCGAGCACCTGTAAAAGTTCTCGTTTGTGCAGAAATCTTGTTTCCCGAGCTATATACTGTTTGAGATACAGCACTTTCTTCAGTTTTGAATACTCTGACTGAGCACACTGATTGTATATATCTGTGTACTTGCTGGTTCAGCCTCTGTATTGGCTGGTTGTGCATAAACAGCAGTGGTTTATTGCTGATAAAGCAAGGACAACAAGTGTATTTGGTGGTTATGCTTGGGAGTTTGCAGATACTTTGGCTGATATATCTGTGACTTTAGCAAAATAGCTACAACTTCTTCTAGTTGTGACACAAAGTTTGATGGAAATCAAACGGTTTGATGGTCAGGGTTTCGATCTTTGGTAAGATTGTATGTTGGGTATTCTTTTCTTGAAAGGTTGTGAAGATGCTTTGCAATTAAAAAAGCATGCACAGATGTCTGATGAAGATTGGGCCAAAGTGAACAAGAAAGCTGTGGCCTATATTACAATGGGTGCCACTTATGATATCCTTTCAGATATCAAAGGCTTGGATACAGGTTATGCTATATGGCAGAAGTTGAAGACCACTTATCAGATTACCACACTTGTCAATCAGGTGCATTTAATGTGAAAGTTGGTGAATATGCGGCTAGATGAGTCCAAGCCGACTTCTGAGCACTTGAGTGCATTTATAGGTATTCTGTCAGTCGCAGGATGCAAATCTTGACTTTGATGATAAGCAGAGAGCTATTTTTTTGATCATGACACTGCTAGACTCATGGGAAATACTTGTGGTTTCTTTGAGCAAAAATCCTAGTCTCATATATTTGCTATGGCCAAATAGCCTCATTCACTTATAACCTTCATCCAATACAAGTGGACCTTTGGCATTTTGCATCAGCTTTAGATGAGATGCCTTTACTTGTCTCTTTCTACATTGGGACTTCTCACTCATAGGCATCATGCTCTTACTAAGAGGAACAACATCCACCCAAAGGCATGATTCACTTATAGATGGCGAAGGTCTTTCAAGAGCCTTTCTAAGAACAAAATGAGAACCACTCATAGGATGCTTATCCACACTTATAGTCCCAATGGTTCAATTGATTTTTCCTTTATAGCCATCTCTCATGGAAGTGTTATAAGCTCTACTAGGACTTCTTGGCCCTTTCCATCAAGAGGCATACTATCACTGCACATAGAATTCACATTGACTGCTTTTTGGTAATTTGAATTTAGTTTCAATTATCATTACCATACAATCCTGGATATTTCATTAGTGCAAAGTGGTCAAGACTCTATTATCATTACCATACAATCACAATTACGAGATGATGAAAATAGATATTCATAATGATTTTTTACTTTTAAAAAAATAGATATTTCATTACGGAAGCTTTGCTCTCATTGGTCTACGGCAATTTTTATACATCCTAAAATGCATTTTTGAGATCTCAAAACTCCCCTAATGTAAGCTTGTAATCCTAGTCTGAACATGAAGCATAAACTGTCTTGGTCACGACACTGAGACGAGGACCTTGTAGGTAGCTTTTGCTTGGCCATTTGGTTGATAATAATATGGGCTAGATTTCTTATGGATGACTAGAAACATAGATAGAAGGTAATTGACTACCTCATTCAAAAAGTGTGTCCCTTGATTAGTGACTATCTCTATGGCACCTCCAAATTGTGAGATGATTTGTTCCCAAAGAAACCTAGCAATAGTTGGTGCGCCATTTGAAATGGAGGGATGTAAGTTTATTACGACTCCTATGGATCGGAATCAGAAGGCTACAGTTCATTCCGATTCTCCTTTGGCGGATGCTACTCGTTACAAGCAGTTGGTTGGCTCCTTGATCTGGCTTCTCAATACTTGTATTGACTTATGTTATGCTTAGAGGTAGAGCTAATAAGAAGAATGCAAATGCAGGACAAAGAATCAGAAGTGAGAGTAGGGGGAAAGAAAAGCAACAAGATGTCTTATGTTATCTGTGTGGCCATAAAGGTCATAATAAGCCTGATTGTAGATACTTCAAGAAAAGGAACATGAAATAAAGAAAAATGTAGGAGACAATAAGAAAAAGGAGGAAAAGGTTAATGCACTTGAGGCTTCAAAGGACAAAAGAGAAGGTCAATGTGACCTCCAATGTTGTCATTGAAGAAGTGTGTGATGCAAATGGTGATGTACTTTGTGCTATCAGTGATGCTCTTGCCCTCATGTTCAGGACTTGCAAATCACTAAAGTAGATGTCATTGATGCATTATTGACAGTTGATGATGGATTGACACAGATATGGATAATAGACTCTGGTGTTTCATTCCATATAACTCCATGCTTGGAGTGTTTTGCTACTTTTCATGTAGGCAACTATGGCAAGGTTTACCTTGGTAATAATCATGCTTGCAGTATTGATGGGATTGGCACCATACATTTATCTTTGGACAATGGTCAGGAGCTTGTGCTCAAAGATGTTAGATATGTACTTGGCATCAAGAAAAGTTTGCTATTTGTGGCACATATGGATCTGTATGGTTACACCACAATGTTCGGTAGTGGTTTATGGAAACTTAATAAGGGCTCTATGCTTATTGTAAAGGGCGGCAAAAAGGGCACACTTTATTGCTTTTAGTGCAAAGCCTTACTCGAAAAATTTCTTCCTATTATTGAAATTGGTTCTCATTTAGAGCTTTGGCATAAGAGATTGGGTCTTATGAGTCAAAAGGGACTTGAAGTCCTTTCTGCTTTGAAAAGACTTGATGCTAAGGGCTCAAAGCTGGACTTTTGTAATGATTGTCGATTTGGTAAGCGAGTGAGAAATTGTTATTATTCTGGTGTCTCTTGCAAACAAAATCTTTTGAATTTGGTGCATTCTGATGTGTGTAGCATCCCTATAAAATCTATGGGAGATGCTACATATTTTATCTCATTCATTGATGATTGTTTCAGAAAGATTTGGATATATTTGTTGAAAAAGAAAAGTGATGTATTGGCTGTATTTAAGTCAATTTCATGAATTTGTGACCACTCAAACAAAGAAAAAGTTAAAATGTCTTAGAATAGATAATGGAGGTGAGTTCACATTTGCTAAATTTAAGTCCTTTTGTGACTTTCATGGTATCAAAGGGAGCTTATAGCTCCATACGACCCTTCTTCGAATGGGTTGGTAGAAAGATATAACAAGACATTGTGTGAGAGAGTGTTGCATGCTATCCATTGCTAATCTCCCTCATGAATTTTGGGGGGAGGCATTAAAAACTGCGGTACACATTTGCAACCGTTCTCCTAACAAGTCTTTAAAGAATGGCATCCTTGAGGAGGTTTGGTTTGGCAAACCAGCCTCATATGACCATCTACGCATCTTCGGTTGTGACGCATTTGTACATGTCAGGAATGAACTGAGAAGTAAGCTTGATGCTAAGTCCACCAAAGGTATCTTTATGGGTTATGGTGATGAAGGTGAAATGAGCTATAGGGTGTGGTTACCTCAGTCCAAGAAAATTGTACGCAATTGAGATGTAGTGTTTAATGAGGCAAAGTTGTTGAAAAATGCTTTGGCCTCTGATGAAGACTCTAATAGAGTCAAAATTCAGCATGTATAGCCACCTACTATGTCAGAAAAGGAACCTCATGATGCTTTACCAGAGGCTGAAATTGATGATCAGCCAATTATTTTTGAGCTAGAAGAAGTTGGACAGCAAAGAGATGCTCATGAAGGTGCTGGACAGCAAGATGTAGGTGCTGGTCCACAAGATGAAGGTGCTTAACATGGTTTGCAGCAGCCTGAAAATGCTGAAATTTATTTATTTCGTGATGTAGAGCCAGTGCTAAAGAATGTGGATCATTGGGTACACAAGTCTACTTGTTTTAGAAGGGAGCCACTAAGATTTGACCCCTCTTTGCATTATATTATGCTGACAGATGAGGGTGAGCCTCTTACTTACAGAGAGGCAAAGTCATGTAAGTTCAACAATAAGTGGGAGCTTGCAATGCAAGAAGAAATAAAATCTCTATATGCAAATAATACTTGGGATCTTGTATCTCTATCCAAAGGAAGGAAAGCTCTTCCAAATAAGTGGGTGTATAAGGTAAAAACAGTTGATGGAAAACCCAAGTACAAGGCAAGATTAGTTGCCAAGGGTTATGCACAAAAGGAATGTATTGATTTCTGGGAGGTCTTCTCCCCTGTTGTGAAGATGACCACTTTACGTGTGCTATTTGCTCTCACCGTAGTGCTTAACTTGGAGCTGTTACTAGATTGATGTGAAGATAGCTTTTCTGCATGGTGATATAGATGAAGAGATCTAGATGAAACAGCTTGAGGGCTTTGTAGTTCCTGACAAAGAGCACTTGGTATACAAATTGAAACACAACATGTATGGACTGATGCAGGCACCACAATAATGGTATAAGAAGTTTGATACTTTTATGCTCTCTCATGGGTTTAATCGCAGCCATGCATACCACTGTTTGTACATGAAGAAGGATATTGATGGCAATCCTATTATACTTGTTCTTTATGTAGATGGTATGTTGCTAGTTGGGAAGACAAAAACTAGTCTTGATCATCTCAAGGATCAGCTGAAATCAGCCTTCTATGAAGGATTTGGGAAATGAAGAGCATATCTTGGGCATGAGGATCAGTAGACATAGAAATCAGAAATTGTTGTTTTTATCACAAGAAAAGTACATTGCAAAAGTACTTGATAGGTTTAACATGGCTGAAGCTAAACCTCTTGGAGTTCCTTTGTCTCCATACATTGAACTTAGCAAAGCTAGCAACCCAAAGGATGAGATGGAAGCCAATGCAATGAATGGAGTTTCTTATCCATCAACATGTGGCTCTCTTATGTATGCTATGTTTGCTACTTGTTCGGATATTGTCGATGTGGTGGGAGTCGTTAGTTGCTATATGTTTGATCCTGGTAAAGCACATTGGGAGGTCGTCAAATGTATTTTCAATATCTTAAGGGTACATAAAGAAAGTGTATATGCTATGGGTAGGGTGCTTTGAGTTTGTAGGGATACTGTGATGTAGACATGGCAGGTGACTTGGATACTCGCAAGTCCACTAGCAGGTATGTCTTTACCATTGCTGAAGGAGCAGTTTCTCGGTGCTCTAAATTACAGAAAATTGTAGCACTGAGTACTACGGAAGCTGAATATATTTTAGCTCTACTGAAGCTTCCAAAGAAGCTATTTGGTTGAGCAGACTTGCTGAAGATTTCAGCATGTCTTTGAGTACTGTAGTATTGGGATGTGATAGCCAGAGACAATGTCTTTGAGTACTCCAATGTTGGGATGTGATAGCCAGAGTGATGTATGTTTGGCTAAGAATGCCATGTTTCATTCGTGCACCAAACATATTGATGTGCGGTATCACTTTATTGAATATTCGATAGGTTTTGGAAGATGGTCTAGTCACACTGACCAAGATCAAAACCCAAGATAACCTTGCAGACATACTCACTAAAAGTCTTGGCAAGGCTCAACGCGAGCATTGCATACGACTAGTGGGAGTTGGTTAGAGGTTTACTTTGGATCTTTAAGTGGGAGGTTGTTGGGTGTAAAGACCCTTTGTTCACTTCCCGTGTATATTTATTCGTACATGTGAATGCACCCTTGCAGGTAAAAACCTGTAAACCCTAAAGTATAAATACATTATTTATCTTTGTGTACCAAACACATTGTTGGTATACACAAATCGTGTTTACTCTCTCCCTCTCTCTACTATCAACTTTTCTTGTGCACTTCATGCTTGCACATCCTTCACGTTTGCTACTGCCATTTCTTTGCTTTTGCCTTCAACTCTCCTTAAGTACCAACTGTTTGTGCCTATCAAGCTTTTTGGGCTCTTCCAAAGAAGGCTTAGGCATCTCCTTCGGTTCTTCCAATTGTCGCGAAGCTTTAGAAGAGGTCTTCTTCTCTTTGCTTTTGCTGTCTTTCCTTGGAGCGTTTAAGAATTGAGTAAATTGGGAATCCTTTGTCAATTTAGCAAAGAGTTTTGCTGCTGTTCGCATCCGAACCTTGAAGCTATCATCGAATTCTTTAGCCTCTTGTTGGTCATCAACCTCTTGATACATAGGAGTGCCAACATTTGGGTCATTTCCCATGGTTTTAGGTTGCTGTCCATGTTGAGAACCACGTTCGACATTAATCATTGCATTTCTCCCTTTACCATGTGAATGACCAAGGAGCGATGCATCCTCTCCACTTGATCCCGTAAAACCGTGTCAAGACATGCTTGTTGTAATTCATTGCTGAGAGCAATTTCAGTAAGATTGCAATGATCCCAAGTTGCAGTCAAGTGCCATGGGCCTACCAATTCAAAGGATTTGATGGTATCTTGGCAATGGAACCATGAAACCAATCTTCCCTTAATGAATGGGTTGTAATTTCCTGATTACAACTTAATAATAACACTGAGCATTTATTGCAAAACTGAAAATACAAATGTACTTCCTAATCTTTGGACAATGGACATCTAGTTGGTACCCCTACTGGTTGACTTACAATGGGATTCTCCCAATCCCCTTTACAATCCAAACTCTACTTGTTGTCCAAAGTGACCTTATTGAGCTCTTCAACCTTGCTCTTCAACCTCGCAATCCAAATTCCCCTTGTTGTCCAAATTGGGAAATCAAATTGCCTTCACCCATTTCGAGAATGTGGAAATGCCCTAAATATGATGGTTGGCTGGTCTTGCACTTGATTTCAGCTGAACATCACCTTCAGCCTTGAATAATTCAGGTCTTGGAGTTTTCAATGTTTAGCATTACCAGTTCATAGTGACTAGTACATAAAATAGTGATTGCATGGTATAAATTCTCTCAACATACGGTACTATGAATGCAAATTTGGTACATCTAAGATCCAGACAACCCTAACCGCAAAACTCAAAACTCAAATACAGAAACTTAAACACAAATAGAAGAAGGGAGAGAAGAATACAACTATGAAGTGAATGACCACTGCAAATGAATGTAAGAGTGTACAGATACTCAAGGGCAGAGCAGAGTCAGAGAGTCTACAAGCTCCCCCTAGAGTTTGATGGAGTGGTCAATGTGCTGAGGGAGTAGACATCCTCGACACATGTGAGCTTTACCTATTTGTCCTTCATGTTGCTTGAGCATGAGGCATCTTTGCATCTCTAGGGCAGGCTTTTGTATCATTATACAGGTTTTGGTGACGCTCTTGTATCTTCAAAGAGAGGTGACAGGAAGAAAAAGTCGAAGGCCTAGTGTTATCAATGTGGTAAGAATGGACACTTGTAGAAGGATCGTAAAGAGTTAGTGGCTTTGAGAAAGAAGGAGAATAAGAAGAAGCAAGATCCTCTCGCTAGGGCAAAGGCCAAGGCGCCGAAAGGATCCACTTCTTGAGAACTAGGGAAGGGCTTGGCTACCCCTTCCTTTGTTGCTTTCTAGTACAGGTGATGCGGTCATCCCTCAAGACTCTTAAAGTGCTAGAGAGGGAGTGTGAGAGGGTGGTCATATGGGGTAGGTACGTCCCGTTTATACAAATATACATGTGCACAAGTTCTAGAGAGGACATCCTTGACGTAACGACTGATGTCTGACAGGTTCAAATCTTGCAGTTAGGATTGACATACAGGTTCATGATGGGTTGATATTTGACAAAGAGTGGGATTGGCTTCTAGTTTGAGCTTATGAGAGGTCACTTTGGTGGTTTGGCCAAAGGTGAGGAATCCATGGTCAGATATGCTCAGAGGCATTTTTGACAGGATGGTCTTGTATGCTACTAGAAGACATTGTTGATAGACATTGAGAGTTGCTTTGATTCTTCTCTATTTTTAGGAGCTAGTACAATTGATATTGATATTGGATTCTTTTCGAGGCACCTTAGTGGTGGTTGGCACACCCATTGCTTGGGTATCCATGGTTCTACTTTGGTGGTCCTTGCGTATCCATGTTTCTACTTTGGTGGTCCTTGTTGTATGTACTTTGATGGGACTTTATTATTGTATATTGTATTGTACTAGATCACCCATGATTTGAGAGAGGGTGTTAGTAGATATGTCAGTTTATGGCTGAGTCTGTGCATGTGATCTAGTGGGGCATGTCACTAGGATATTATCTTGTGTATTTAGACATTGTATTTGGCTTTTTATGAGGTCTATTTTGGCATTTTATGTTGGTCGACCAGTAGACTTGTTGCCATTTATGGCATTATTTCAGCGTATTTATTTAGGTTCGTCCTCCACACCCTATCATTCATATGTCATCCATAGGTCCTTGTTGGACAGAGGAGCCGGTGCAAATGCCTTCACAACCATTGACTCACATTGGTTCTATACTGTCTCATGTCTTGATATATGGATTCCATTTCTCAAGTCTTCCTTTGAGTTCTCTTCTTTTACAATGTTATTCTTTTCTCTTTGTCTTGTGTCTAGTAGTTTATTTCAGCATATGTATAGGATTCCATTCCTGCATCCACTTCTGACAAAGGGAGCCCTTGAAGCTTGTTTTGATAAACTTATGTGGACCGATGACGATGGAATCCCTTAAGGGGAGTTTGTACTTTATGCTAATTGTTGATGATTTTAGCAGGATGACATGGACGTACTTCTTGGAGTTGAAGTTGGAAGCATTCTCACATGATAGACACACCAATGTCTATGGACTGAGGCAGTGGCCATTGCTATTCACATCCTTATTTGGTTACCTATATTGGCCGTAGTTGGTATGACACCTTTTGAGGCTTACTTTTGTGAAAAGCCAGACGTGTCTTATTTTAGAGTGTTTAGGTGTGATATATATGTTCATATCTCAAAGAAATAGAGAGAGAACTTGGAGCCGGCTTCCAAAAGATACGTGTTTGTGGCTTGTGGGATATAGCTCAAAGTCACAAAAATACAAGCTTTATGATATTGTTTTATAGGAGGTTGACACGAGTCGAGATATTCAGTTTGTAGAGTTTCCAATTGTAGAGGGGGATACTAAGCATCTTGTTTAGGGTTATCACTATACGTAGTATGGATTGATCTGTATGATACGATCCGTATGCTACCATACTGTACGTATTCGTATAGTACAAAAAAATGGGCACTTTTTTGCCATCCTCCCCCAAGCCTACAACTTTCTCTCTTTCTTTCTCCTTTCTTCTTTTTTTCTTTTCTCTTCCTTTCCCAAGCTTCTCTTTCTCTCTCTCTCGTGCGTGCGTGCACCTTTCACATCCTCTTTTTCTCTCAAGCCTCTATAGCTCTTTCAAGCTTGCTATGCCTCTCTCTCTCTCTCTTGTCTCTTCTCTCTCTCTCAATCTTCTCTCTCGCAAGCCTACACTTCTTTTAGTTGTATGATTGATCATGTATGATGTATCCACTTCCATCTATGTATTTGTGGGTTGTAGGTAATAGTAGTGCATGTTGTATGCGGCATGAGGTTTTGGCGTGTTACCCTGAAGTATTCATGTTATATACTCTAATAGCGTTGCTATTTAAACTTTAAATATCTATTCTATCATATTTAGTCCAAAATAATCAAGTTATTTTTTTAAAATACTAATATCGTATCGTATCTTATAAAATCTTAAGGTACCATTATTATCATATTTTATTGTATCCTACAGTATTGTATCTTTCATACTTGATAACATTGAGATTCCTGTTGTTGGAGATCCGAGTGATAGTTGGACACTTAAGCAAGTGCCTTCCGAGCCTATGTCTCTTGAGGATCCACCATTAGTGGGCGGATTCACCTATTGAGTCTACACAAGTGGATGTCCCAAAGACTTCCTAAGAGGCAAGGTAACAAGGAGAGTATCGGCCTTCCCCTCATTGGGCAAGTGATAAATAGAGATTGAGGGGGATCTTGATGTTGGGAATAAAGGGCCATCGTGCCTTTTATATGTGCATGGGTGTGAACACACCCTTAGCACATTTGTACTTTCGTATATATATCTATCTAAAAAACCTAAAGAGGTACACTTGTCATTGTACCCAACAAGTTGTGCTCACTCTCCTCACTACTATGGTCACACACACACACACACACACACACACACACACTCTCTCTCTCTCTCTCTCTCTCTCTCTCGTGAGAAAGCATTGTCTCGATCCTCGCGCTCCAGGGTGCAACAAACTGGTATTAGAGCGTTGGTTACAACGTTCTTGTTCCAAGGAGTGTCAGGTCGCAAGACTAATAGAAGTCTACAAACAACACTCGACAAGTGAGGCAGAATAGGTCACGGGCAAATGATATGTCTAGCACACGTCGTGCATAAGACCAGCAAGTGGTCATGTAGAGGACCAGCGGTGCCAAGCGCGCAAGTTGAGTAGAAGACCAACGGCGCCAGCAAGTAGTCGACCAGTGGGCGCCTGCTAGCGGGCGACCAGATTTGACAGGGTAATGCCAGATGGGACCAACGTGGCGGCCAGGCAGACATATGATACAGGTCGACGTGGGCAGATAGGCGACTAGCCAAATTTTTTTTTTTCTTTTTGGGTGAGAAGTGGCTTATTTTAAGCCTTGGTTCACGGGAGGAAGCATGCTCTTTGGACCAGTGCATTTTTAAGCCTGGAAATTTGGGTGTTTTCCCAAATTTGATGCTGGTCATACATAACAGGACTAGTTGACCAGAAAATTGCAGAAATTGCACACATTGGTTCCAAAAATTTTGGGCCTTTTCTCATATCAATGAAATTTTGCTCAGCAGAGTCAAGTTTGTTGACATTGGTGTACAATTGACCAGAGAATTTTTGGGGCGTTTGTAAGATTTTGGCAAACTTTGCTAATTTTTGGTGTAGATTTGTACCAAAAATTTGGGGATTTGTCCAGATTTGATGCAACCAAGACACAACAGTGATATTTGTCTTAGAAATTGCAAGAATTTGTGACATTTTGCCTCCGACATTTGGGGCTTTTCATGTACATGCAAGAATTGGGCTAAAATTTACCCAATTTCTGGACATTGATGCACATTGGACCCCATGCAATTTGGGGCTTTTCCTGTTTGGGCGAAATTTGTGCGCCATTTGGCCATTTTATGTACATGTGGGTTTAATTCCATGTAATTTGGACATCTAGCACTTGAAAAATTTGGGGGTTTTTGCTGAAATTGCTCTATCTAGTCAAAATTGGCTTATTCTATGCATGTCCGAGACAGTGCAGATGTATGGTTGATGCTTTGAGCACAAAAATTTTGGGGCTTTTGACCATACGTGTCAAATTTTGTGCCCGTGGGTGCATGTACAACGGAAATTGCAGCTAAAATTTGGGACTTCTCATGTATTGTGATGTATTTGTCCTTGAAACAACTGTAATCAGTTGTGGAGTGCTATAGCACAAGGTTTGGTGCTTCTGAAAATTTATTTGCAGATCTGAAATTTTTACTTCTACGTGGTTATTTATTGCTGGTTGGTACTTGCTTGTACCTTGGTCACTTGTGTGCAGTTTGGGCCTGCATTTGCTGAATTTTTTGGTCACATTTGGGCTGAAAATCATGGGTGGCAGCAGTGACAACAGTAATCTCATGCACATTAAGAAGCTTGAAGGAGCATATAACTTTGCAGTTTGGCAAAAACAGTGTTACAATATGCTGTTGTAGAAGAAGTAGGCAAAGCCAATTAAGACCAAAGGAGCAAAAGCCCACAGACATGGAAGAGGAAGATTGGGATGAGTTAAATGAGCTTGCACGCTCAACCATTGAGCTATCGATCTCTGATGCCTTGCTGTTTAACATTGAAGGTTTTGATTATGCATATGCTATTTGGACTCGACTGGAAGAACTATATGCACAGAAGAGTGCTGCAAGCAAAGTTTATTGGCTGAAAAAGCTCATGGATTTGCGTATGGAAGAGGGTACATCAATGTCTACTCATTTGAGTGAGTTTAACTCCATTTGCTGGTTGCCTTGAAGTTCATGATTGATGAAGAATTTAAGGTTACATTCTTGCTTTGCACTCTACCAGAGAGTTGGGATACATTCACGACTGCTATGAGCAATTCTAATGCGATCCTTTTGTTTGTTGATATAGAGAGTGCTCTACTCATGGAAGAAACGAATCGGCAGAACAATGCATCCGGTATGTCTTCCAATGCTTTGCATACTAGGGGCAGATCGCAGTAGAAAGGCAAATCTAATAGCAAGGGACACAATAAATCACGTGGTAAAGATGTTAAAAGCCATCATTGTGGCAAGAAGGGTCACTTTAAACATGACTGCTACAAATGGAAGAAAGAAAAAGAAAAGGGCAAGAAGACAGATGATAGCAAGGAAGAGAAGAAAGAGAGTCAGCCTAAGAAGAGCAGTGTCAAAATTGAAGAAGTGAATGTAGTCACTCGTGACGATGACAGTGGGAATGACGTACTCTTTGTCTCTTCACACTTTAGTACACATGTTTTACTTGCAGATATACGGATGATGACATGCATACTTGGATTCTAGATTCAAGTACTTACTTTCATGTCACCCCTCATCGTGAATGGTTCTCTGACTACACAAGGGGTCGACATGGTGTTGTCCATCTCGAGGATAACTATGCATGTGACATTGTAGGTATTGGTAGTGTGCAGTTGCAGTTTCAGCATGGTTCTGTCTTCACACTTCCGCATGTACGGTATGTACCTTAGCTCAAGAAGAGCTTGATTAGCATAGGGCAACTAGATGACGATGGATTTCATACCACCTTTGGTGATGGGAGATGGAAGATCTGTAAGGGATCTAGAGTGATTGCCAGAGGTTGTAAAAGTGATACCTTGTATCCTCTCCATGTATCTAGTGTGAGTGATCATGTTGTTGCCGTGACTGAGCATCCAAATGTTTCTTTGTGGCATGGCCGGTTGAGACACATGAGTCAAATTGGAATGAAAGTGCTTTTGTGTTTGGGTTACTTGCCTCGTCTTCGTTATGCTGATTTTGAGCATTGTGATCATTGTGTTTATGGTAAACATGCACAGATGTCTCATAAGAAGTCTCTTTTGCTGAAATCTTCTTCTCTAGAGTTAGTATATTCCGATGTATGTCAGATGCCAGGGTTATCTTTAGGGGGAAAAAAATACTTTGTCACCTTTGTCAATGATGCTACACGAAAGGTATAGGTTTACCCTATATGTAGCAAGGATGAAGTGCTTGACAAGTTTAAAAATTCTTGGCATTGGTTGATAATCAGACTGATAAGACACTTAACTGTCTTCGCTTTGACAATGGTGGGGAATATGTGTCCAAGGCCTTTCAAGCATTTTGTGACAGTAAAGGGATAAAGAGGGAGCTCACTGTCCCTCATAATCCATCCCAAAATGGAGTTGCAGAACGTATGAATTGGACCATACAGGATAAGGTTCGTACAATGCTGTCTCATGCTGCATTACCCCATGGTTTTTGGGTAGAGGCTGTTATGACAGCCGTACACTTGATTAATTGGTCATCAAACAGGTCTTTTGGGGGGGAGGGGGGAGTTTCCCAAGAAGTGTGGTCGGGTAACAAGCCACCTTTGTATGCATACTTGAAAGTGTTTGGCTGTGAAGCATTTGTGCACATTCGTAAAGAAGAGCGCAACAAACTTGAGCCAGAGTCTTATAAATGCATTTTCCTAGGGTATGGTGATGAGGGTGAAATGGGGTATAGATTATGGGATCCCGAGAAAAGGAAAGTAGTACAGAACAATGATGTTATCTTCTGGGAAGATCGCTTGCATAAATAGCCCCAAAAGATTGAGGAGGTCTGTAGGGTTGTATTCCAGAAAAAAATACCTTTTAGACAGCAAAATGTGTCTGCTGTACAGTAGCAAATACGTGCTGTAAGTGAATCTTCAAATGCAAAAAATAATGCTGGAAATGATCAGCTAGCTATTGCCCATAATAATGAGCTATTGAATGTACAAGAATAGCCAGGACAACAAGCTGTTAATGCTGATTTGCAGGCTGAAATGCTAGGACAGCAAGCTGAAAATGGGAATTTGGAGGAACAGCTAGCAAAAAATGATCATTGGGTTAGGAGATTATTTATCCTGGTGCAAACAATGTGGCTGATTATGTCATGTTGGCAGACTGTGGTGAACGGTCTTGTTTCAAGGAAGCAATGGACAGACAGGATAGCAAGAAATGGTATAAAGCCATGTTTTGAGAGATAGAATCTCTTGAGAAAAATGGCACTTGGGACTTCGTGCAGTTGCCTAAAGGGCAAAAAACCCTTCCATGCAAATGGGTTTACAAGATGGTCACTTTTGGTTCCTTGCCAAAGTACAAAGCAATATTGGTTGCGAAGGGGTACAAGCAGGAACATAGAGTTGACTTTGATGAGATCTTCTCTCCTGTAGTCAAGATGACTACATTGAGAACCATTTTGGGTTTGGTTGCAGATATGGAGCTCATATAGATGGATGTAAAGACTGTGCTTTTACATGGTGATCTGCATGAATACATATATATGTAGCAGCCTAAAGGGTTTGTGGAAAAAGGGAAAAGAGAAGATGGTATGTAAACTCAAAAGGAGTTTGTATGGACTGAAATAAGCACCAAGAGAATGGTATCATAAGTTTGATACATTTATGCAGTCTCAAGGTTTTCATAGAAGTCAAGTGGATCACTGCTTGTATACCAAGAAGGCAACAGATGGTACCCTAATTATCCAAGATCTTTCATGTCAAAGCTTGATTATCTTGGTTTTGTATGTTGATGACATGCTGATTGCTGGTAGGGATACTCATGCCTTGGATTCATTGAAGCAAAGTCTTCATGGCAGCTTTGACATGAAGGATCTTGGTGATACAAATCATATTCTTGGCATGCGAATACTCAGAGATAGGTCAAAAGGATTACTCTATCTATCTCAGCAGGAGTATATCTCCAAGGTTTTGCAGCGTTTCAATATGAAGGGGGGGAAAACAATTGGAGTTCCATTGCCTCCGTATGTGAAACTCAGTACAGAGGACAACCCTACATCTGATGATGACAAGGTTGAAATGACTAAGATACCGTATGTTTCAGCTATTGGCAGTTTGATGTATGCTATGGTTGCTACACGTCTTGATATTGCCTTTGCAATGGGAGTAGTTAGCAAATACATGACAAATCTTGGTAAAAAGAATTGGGAAGCAGTGAAATGTATTATGAGATACCTCAAAGGCACAAAGGATTTGTGCCTCTGCTTTGGAAAGCAAAAGGCATTTGTCGTTGGCTTTACGGATGTAGATTATGCTGGTCATGCGGATTGCAGAAAATTCACTTCTAGGTATGCGTTTACCTTCACAGAAGGAGCAGTCTCTTGGATCTCCAAGCTACAAAAGTGTGTTGCATTGTCTACTACAAAGGCAAAGTATGTGGTTGCCACTGAGGTATGCAAGGAGGCTTTATGGCTTTCATGTCTGGTGGGAGAGCTTGGAATTACGGAGTTACCTGTTCTCCATTGTGATAGTCAAAGTGCTATTACGCTAGCACGGAATCCTGTCTTTCATGCAAAGACGAAGCACATATAGGTGAAGTACCACTTCATTAGAGATGAACTTGACAGCAAGAGCATTGAGCTTGTCAAAGTGTATACAGATGATAATCCTGCAGATCTTCTCACGAAGGGCCTTCCAGTAGAGCGGTTTGCTTATTGTCGACAGATGATGGGAGTTGGATAGATATATGTATTTCAGCTTTGTACATACCTAGACCTAGCTGATTCTTTTCTCCCCTTAAGGCATATTGCCTTTAGGTGGGACGTTGTTAGGAATAAAGAGCCATCATGCCTTTTATATGTTCACAGATGTGAACACACCCTTGCACATTTGTACTTTCATATGACATATATATATATATATCTATCTATCTAAAAAACCAAAAGAGGTACACTCGTCATTGTACCCAACAAGTCGTGCTCACTCTCCTCACTACTCTGCACTCTCTTTCTGTCTCTCTGCTATGAGAAAGCATTGCGTGTCTCGATCCTCGCACTCCAGGGTGCAACACTTGAGGGGTAGCATCTGCAAGGTGACCCATGGCAAGCTTGGAGAAATAAGGCACATTCAACTGAGCTTGTTTGTACTAAATACTATTTGATAACTTATGCAATACATGATAGAGAGCCCATCTCCATGAAGGAGGCTTTGCACTGACAACATTGGTAGAAAGCTATGGAGTGGGAGTTGAAGGCTATCGAGGGGAATGGCACTTGGGATCTTGTGCAATGGCTCGTTCATTCGAAGTGATAGGAGTGAAGTGGGTCTTCAAGACCACGTATCATAGTGATGGCACTCTCGACAAGCACAAGGCATGGGTCGCTGCTAAAGGTTTCGCTCGCGTAGCAACCTAGAGCAGATTTCCATGATACCTTCAATACCTTTGCACCAATAGCTTAGATGGCTACTATTAGGGCTGTTCTTGCCTTAGCCAACCATGGGAGATGGCCGGTTTATTAGGAAGATGTGAAGTTTTTCTTATCTTAATGGGGATTTGAAGGAGGAGATCTATGTTGAACAACCTTCTAGTTTTTCCTCATTTGATGGCGAAGTTTACAGGTTGAAGAAGGCGGTTTTCGGCCTCAAACAAGCACTACACGCTTGAAATGAGAAGATAGACTCCTTCCTCCAAGGGAAGTTAGGGTATTGACGTTCTGTTGGTTGATCCCTAGTTGTATGTCTACACATTACTTGGAGGGCACACTTTGCTCGTGCTTTATGTGGATGGTCTCATTCTAATAGGTGACCATCTCTAGAAGGTTAAGCTGACAAAGGAGGCATTACTTGAGATGTCGGAGATGATGGATATGGGCCTTCTCCACTTCTTTGTAGGTCATAAGATTTGACAAAATCTGAGATGGATTTTCATCTCCTAGCAGTGAATGTGCAAAAGCTTTTGAGCGCCTTTGAGGTGGAGGGGTGTAAGTCTATTTCTACTCCCATGGATCTTAACTGGAAGACTATGGCCCATGCAGATTCAGTGGGGGAAAATGTTACCCGCTAAAGGCAGTTGATTGGGTCATTGATATGGCTCCTAAGTACTTGGATTGATTTGTGCTTCACTGTTGGTTTGCTTGCAGGGTTCATCAGTGAACCCAAGCCGGTTCATTGGTAGGTTGCTATGAGGGTTTTGCAAATCTTGAGGGGGATCCTTGACCTAGGTATGTATAATCTTGCAGGTATTTGAGATTCAACTTTTGTCCTACAGGGCTGGACGTGGGCTGGAGATGTTGACCAAGGTCAATGACTGGGTATTACTTTGGGTGCAGGTGCATGGATCTAAAAGGGGTTCTTAAAGATTTAGTCATCCCCTCAATGGGCACCGGCATTGTATAGTCAGTTTAGGGAGGATTTATGCATTTCCAGATCAGGTCAGACAATATGATGTAGACGCCAGCATGTATCCAGCATTTCCTGGCAGGTCAGGCAGTACTGGGACAGGGTGGACAGTTTGTGCAAGCTGCCATGTCGCAGGAAGATTTTTCACAGCATTTGTTCTATTATTTTATTTGATGCAGTCAGCCAGGCTGATTAGTCGGCTAGTTTCAGCCACGCCAACCTGATATTTTTGGTTTTTATTTTCTCCTATTTATGTCCTTCCCTTCTTGATCACAGTCATTCAGATTGTGTGGTTTGCAGGTGGAGAGACTCCGGCTGGCATATTTCCATAGCTTGTCGTACATATTTGTTTTCTTATTCGGCATTCATTCACTGCAGATTTCTGCGTTCTCTTGTCTCATTCTGTCTCTTCTCCATGTTCCTCTCTTTCTTTCAATCTGGTCATACGCTTTTGCATTTGCTGCACTTTGACATGTGTGTTGTCAACCATGGCAACAAAACGGGCCTTTAGGCCAACCACCCAAGTGCGACGTATGTAGTCACCGATGATGGCAACAAAGTAGATGCGTCCACTAAGAGAGGGAGTGTGGATAGGACCACATACATCACTATGTACAAGTTGCAATTTCCGTGTGGCACCCACACCCCCATCCTTGGAAAAGTTGAGTCTATGCATTTTGCTAAGCAAACACCCCTAACATATGTGCATATGAGGTATACACATTTCGAGCAAATTATGCACCATATCATCTCTGTGCATGTGTGACAACCAGCTAAAACTTAAGTGTCCAAACCGAGCATGCTAGAACTTTGGAGGAGGTAAGGTGGAAGCATTCACAATCTATATGAATTAAAAGTTTCTGCAATATGAGCTGCCTCATCCTTCCCACCAATAGGAGCAGTAGATGTGGTAGTCGTAATAGCCAAATGAGGCTTGTTTCTTCTTCTCCATCCATAGCCTCGTCCTTGCGAGACTCAGAGATCTTATACCTTGGCTTGCAACAATAGTTGCATCTCTTCTTTTTTTTGCTTGTTCTTTCTTTGTGGGAAGAAGAAGACGACGAGTTACGCTTGTCCTTCTGATGGCTCAGTGAAGAATTTGATTTTCCTTTGCCTCTATGATGAGAGAATGCAAAGGCTTGATCATTTGAGGCACTAGTAGATTGGTTGGGATGACTTTTCTCTTCCTGCAATAGAAGTGCGGTCAACTCATCAAGAGAGCAGTGTTGTTGAAACTAGTTGCAAGGTGGTAGCAAATGTCTAAAATAGGACTATGGAAGTAAGTCATAGGATTCCATGTTGTCTCCTTCATGTATCTTCATGTAATCTAAGCACTTTCTCAATTATAACATAGTTACGTTGGCTGGAAATTTCAGCATGTGTATAGTAGTAGCATGATTACACAATAGTGGTCTATGTGATAATTGATTTGACTACAATGCTTTATGTTTTTTTGAGTTAAGTACTTTGCTTTTGTCACAATGCGGTGTGATTGGGGACAATTGGAAGGATTTCAAGGGGAAGGTCTGTCAGAGTGATGTGTTTTTTAGATGCTTAGCTTTGGCAGTATTAAGTTGTGCACATGTGAACTACAAGTCATTCAAGTCATGGTGATAATCTAAAATCAAGTAGCGCATTGGGGACATTGGTAGAAGTTGTAGTAAGCTATGCTGGACATGCACTTGTGGATAGCTGGTGTTAGCGCTAGAACATTAATTAGGCCCAATAAATGTTCTTTGTAACATTTGGGCTAGGCATTAATTAATTGATCAGTTAATGCCATACTAAGATCCTAAAGTTGGAAACAACTTTTTATTTCAAAGAACGCAGTGCGTTAAATGAGGATTGGATGAGGCCAATTAATATGGTTAGGGTCAATTGGAATTAACTAGAATCACCCTTTGAAATAAAATTTTGTTTCCAACTTTGGTTGACCATAATCTAGCATTAAATGTCACAAAGGATATTTATTAGCCCTAATTAATGCTCTAGGGCCAAGATGACCTTGAGCACCCACAAGTACCTATCCAACATAACTTATTGTAACTTCTACCAATGCCCCTCAATGTGTTAGTTAGGTTTTGGACTGCTATCACTGTGTCTTAATTGATTTGGACTTCACATTTGCACAACTTAATAATGCCCAAGCTAGGCATTAGAAATACAGGTCTCCGTGACATGAATCAACACCCTTCACTTCAATTCCTCGAAGAAGCTGCTTTGTTTCTTTGAACCGGACAGTTGTTCTATGCCACTTGCTTGCCCTTGATTAGTCTTCAGCTATGATCTACTACGAACTCTTTGGATCGGGGATCTCACAAAACACTTTAGTTCGCCAGCTTGACTTCTCTTTGTTGCTCATCGTAGTAGGCACAAATCGAAGAAGGAGAAGATTGCATCTACTGATCACATTGTCTGCAGCACAATGTTCGCCAACAGTTTGCCTTTATGCAGTCTTGGAAAATGTGAAGTAATTGTTTCTTTTTGAGCTCACAAACAGCCACTTTTCGTTTGTTGCTTTTGTCCCACTTAATAGTTGTCATATCATTGAAATGATTTAATGTAAAAATATCATGTGTTTTCACTCTATTTCAACCATGACTTGCTGCATGACCCTGCACGCCATCACTGTGACTTGTCTCACCATGTTTCACCGGTTCTACATTTGCTTGTCCCCTTGTGTGCTCAATGTTTGAGCTTGTTTATGCCCATATATGACATAATCAGTTTTTCATTATGTTTTCCTTGTGTATTATTATGTCATGCTATCACCTTTTTATCTATTTCCATTATGTGTTTGAGTATGAGAGAGGGGAAGGGGTGAAAATGGTGCAACATTTGGGGATCTGAAGCAAAAGGGAGTGAAGGTGATGCATAGTAGCAATCAATGAAGGTGTTAGTTCCTCCTCCTCCTTGTGACACAATTTCCCAGGTTTCTTGAAATGGCAATTTCTACAAATGAGTGAGTAGATTCAATGCATAGTTTGATCAGATGATGAAACAATGTGTTCGTGTGGATGTTTATTGATTGGATTCTCTGGTTGTTTTCTGAGCGTGAGAATAAAATTGGGGGAATAAACATGTCTTATGTATAAAAAATAGAAGAAAATACCTAAAATTAAGAAAGAAAATGCAAAAAACTACCTTTTGGATGCTAAGCATCAGGCCAAATTGATGGATGGCATTAAAATTCATTTGGATGCATTTCTCCTTGTTGCTATGTGTCAAAAATATGGAATATCATATGTATTCGTGTTTACAGTATGAGATTGGTCTTGATGCCATCCCATTTGTGCAGCTTGAAGAGCGTGTGATTTATATAGGTGCAATATGCATATCATGGAGAAATGGGAGGGGTGTAAGGGCTTCTCACAGTCTTCTCTCCCTCTCTCTGTAGCTCCCAATTCTGCTTCACAAAAGCGCAAATTTGACCCTCTTGCTCACTGTGAGCCTTCCATCATGTGTCTAGTATGTAGGGGTTTAACAGTGTAGTCTTTTATGAGTTGTTAAAAAGAGCTGCTCTTCATCAGGTTGATTTGTTTGGTTTAAAGGTTTGGCTTAGAGATCAATGACCCATCGGCCTACTTAGTACTCCGTCAATATGAATCTCTGCTTTGAGTTGAATGATCCTCTTGTTATTACATTTCTGCAGATTGGTTTGTGCAGCGTATGAAAATTGACTAATCTTTTTATATGCTTGCTCATTGTTCATTGCTTCCAGATATAATGCCTGTTTGCAAGGTCTGCAATGTTACCGTGAAATCTGAAGTATTATGGCCAGCTCATTTGGTGTCTCGTGCACACAAGGAGGTGAGTAATTTTGTTAGTATTTGGTTTTGTACTGTCATAACAGATTGTGAAAGTTATGCTTTTAAAATATGTGTTGTAATGGTGTTATTAAAAAATGTGATTGTTTGTTCCATTTGTTCTATGTGAAATATGACATTGGTTTTGGGGTTAAAACTTTGTGACAATGATATAGTTGTTATTAGCCCTTAGATCGGTATTAATAAATTAATTAAGGCCTAGTCTCTAATGTCATTGCTAACATTAGTAGCCAATAAATTCGTCTAGGACAAAATCGGACACGAAGTACCACCTAGTACCTGTCAGACATATCATGACTTTTGCCTTTGATACCCACTGCATCCTCGGGATCCTTGGTGTGTTACCATGAAATAGCCGCCATGTGCATCATACACTAAACAACCTGCACATTTGATTAATATCTTTATCAAATGTTATCGATAATATTAAAGCATCTTAAAATTTCACATCCCCATGACAAACCTTCCCCTTGAAATCCCTGCAATCTTTCTCGATTGCATTGCATTGTGCCAAAAGAAAATCATACTCCACTGGAATGTCCGTAAGGCATCGTAGTCACAACATTAGTCACTATTGTCCAACCATGCCACATGGCTGAAACCTTGCTGAAAATTTTTAGCCATCATACACATAAGATAATATTAAGAATTAGCCCAAAACTGTTGCTATAAACCATTGGATGCATGGATCCATAACTCATGTTTCTCAACTGTTCTGACTTCGCAATCACAGTAAAGTATATTCTTAGTATAAACCGTGGCTGAAACTGTCAATTGCAGTTACTAACATGTTGTTGTCTATGGAACCAGCTGCAAACCATTGAAAATTGAGTGTAATCTGATCATAAACGGATCACTTGCTGATTTGAGAACTGATCACAAACTGCTGCAAATGTGACCGTAGACCGATCACAAACTGATTGCAAAAATTGACCAGCAATCCATGCAAAAAGTAATGCAAAATTGATTCCAAAAGTGACTATAAATGGTTCGCAGACTGATAAAACATGGAGTTGAAATAGATTGGAATTTGATCTCAAAATTGAGACAGAAACTCATGCCAAAGTGACCATGAACTAATCCCAAAGTGATGCAAAAGTATAGTCTTAGAGCCATGGTAACAATCATACTCGTTTGTATACGTGTCATAGTGACTAGTACACTGAGTAGTGATCCCATGGCAGACATATTGTCAGGGAGGAAGGTTGGTTTCATTTCCAAGTATTGCAGCTCGTTGATTTGCGAAAAAATGCAATCTAGACAAAAGCTAAAGATAGTTATGCTAGATAAGGATGGTGAGTTTACATTCTACGAAATGTCTCGATTCTATACGCATCGAGGGATACATTAAGAGTTTGCCAATACTAACACAGTCAGAGAATGGTGTGTTGAAATGCAAAAATCAAGCGATGGTAGAGATGGTGAAATTCATGTTTGAGGTATTGTTTAGCAACAAACCTAATGTCTCATATTTCAAAGTTTTTGGGATCGATCCTACAGCATGTGATAGCAGTTTGGAGCCCTCCAAGAGTAGGTGACAGTACCCGAAGGTCTTTCTGATGGAGATGACAACATATAGGATAGGGCAATAGTCTTTCTGGTAGTCCTAAGTTGTAGGTGACAACTTCCATGGCTGTTTAAGGAAGGCAACAACTGTTTTTTAGCATTCCTTGTGATGAATCTCTGAAATTTCTCTCTCTACAGTATTCTCTCTCATCCCCTAGCCATCTCTCAAGTTATCTCAACATTTTCCAGGAGTCTGAGCCATCAAAGGAAAAGATTTCAATCAATCTCTGTTGTAAATCCTAATTTATAGGAGAAATTAGGGTTTTGACAACTACCTCGCGATGCGTGCTTATAATTGAGGGCCTAGGACTTGAATTTCAGCAATTTCAAGGAGATTCAAAAGGCCAACTAGCCAATATCAGATTTGGGAGTGAATTTGTCTTTGAAGGAGCAAGGTGATGGCCAATGCCTGAGGAAACTAAGAGGCAAATTGGTTTGGAGGCTTGCTAGTTAGTTTTGATAGCAAGAGGTACTTGGATCAGAGGACCTATGTTGTACTTCTTCCATTTGCAATATAAGATAAAGAAATACTGCAAGGGGCACCAATTTTGGGGCCAATAAGGTGTCCAATGTCCAAGATTAAAGTGGTAAAGTATGCATTTTCAGTTTACCGAGTTTTATGCTTGTTGTAATTCGTACTTAATGAGGTTATTTGCCACTCTATTTGAGGAAGGAGCCCGGTTTCAAGGTTTCATCGTGGGGATACCACTCAATCCCTTGATTTCGTGGGTTCGAAACACCCAATTGAAGGCCAGAAGCTTCACTCAAGTGCTAAAATTGTATTCAGCTAAGCATTACAGCAAGAATGACAGTATTTACAGCTTTGGTCCAAAAATGGTTTGGTAATCCCTTGCCATTTAGCATGCACCTTGCCATCTCCACAATGGTAAGATTCTTGCAACACCATTCTATGGAGATGTATGAGGCATTGTCAATTGACGCTTGATCCGTTTGGTCTTACAAAAGTCTTTAAACTCTTTTGAGTTAAACTCACCACCACCATCTGTTCTAAATTTTTTCACACTTCTCATTCTTTCATTCTCAACAAGTTTTAGCCATTCTTAAACTTACCAAAAGCTTGAGCGTTATCACGAAGGAAGTACACGAGATCAAGCAAGGATGATATCTCTCAATCTGAAAATTCACTAAGTGTTGGGAAAAATGCAATGTTTGATTTTGGATGAGCATAGGGCTTGTATACATGAAATATTAAGAGAAATAGACCTATTTAGTCATTATGTAGATGACCAATGATCAAATTCTACAATTTAAACCTCCAATCAATGTCAACTCTTCAAGAATGTAATTATATAGGTGTTACCTGTCATTTCTCAAGAATGTTATTATTTATAATAATGATTAAACGGAAAGTGACCACATCATTATAAAGAATGATTAAGTGACAATATATGAAGGGAAAGTCATAAATATAAAAAATCAAGTTAAAGCAAATAGAGACATGTTACATATATAGCAAAAGCGAAAAACACAAATATATGTGGTGAAATTGTTAAATAAAACCCATGGACCTTGCCAAAATGTTCATCACAAAATGAAGAATTGAAACCAACCTTCCTTTTTGGATAAGGTAGTAAAACTCGATCAAGATCTAAACTACAATAATTAATAACTGAGCATAGACTGAAATGCGCACATTACCTTAACAAATCTTGCATAATAGACACCTGGTTGGCCCCAGAATTGTCACCCCAATCTCAACTGTTGAATTCAGTGTACAATGCCTTCTTCTATTGACACAGGTCCTGAGATGATTGTCAATCTCCAATTTCAGTAGAAATTTAGGATCTACAACAAAAATCATCTTGTTGTCCCACCAAATTTGATTGAGATCTGTTGAGAATGGTTGAGAAGTAATGAGATCTTTTGAGAAGTTTGAAGAGGGGGAGAGAAAGCCAAGATGAGAGGGAGATCTGATTTTCTATACGAAAAAACCCTAAAATATTCTTGTTGGGTGCTCTAGCTTGCATTTAATGTAGTCACCTACTGCTAGGCACCTCCAAGATGCTGTTACTAGATTAACAATGCTGTTGCTAGTCTGTGGAAGGTGTCTTCTTACGGTCCCTTGCTTGTTGAGGACCCTAGATGGCTGTCTTCTCTAGCAAATTGTTGTTCCTTGATTAGGAAATGGACAAGCGGTTCCCTCCCTCTCTCTCTCCTAGTCTATAAACTAATTGAATGGCTGAGATCCAGATCCCAAAAACGTTTTCTCGGGCATGTTTGCCAAGTGGTAGCCTTTTAAACCCGTTTATCAACACTATCCAGCCATTTAATATTGTGTTCACACTATAAATCAAATAACTAAAACATTGGGCATCTCCCATAGAATTGGCAAATTCTAACACTCCCCTACAGTGCCAATGTAGATACTAGGCAATCTACTTGTGGACACTGTTTCTTTCTGGTCAGTTCATGCATTTCATGGGGCTTAGGAAAAAAGAGCCTACAGTGGCTATCTCGTCTTATGAGGCTGAGTACAGGGCAGCCTTCATTGCAATAGTGAAATGTGTATGGTTCTGTAGATTGTTAGTTGACCTATAGATTTCTTTGGAGGGTGTTACGTCCATTCTTTTTGACACTCAAAGTGCTATTGGAGTGGCAGGGAATCGTGTGTTTCATGCTCGCATGAAACACATTGAGATACATTATCATTGTGTCAGAGAGATGCAGGAGAGATCAATTTGATGTATGTTCCTATATAGGAGAATGTTGTAAACATTTTTACCAAAGCACTTTCTTGTAAGAAGTTTGAGGCTTTTTGAAAGTCCTCGAGCTTGCTGCCCTTTTTTGATTGATCTCCCTATAAGACCCTTTACTGACCAAATAAGCATCAATTTTAGAGTAGCATACATGAGGAGCCTATTTGAGACCATAAAGAGCTTCACCTAGCTTGCATATCATGTGCTTTTTCCCTTAATCACGAACCCTGGAGATTTTGACACATAAACATCCTCATGCAAATCACCATTCAAGAATGTTGTCTGTCCAACTGATGTACTTTCTAGCCATAATTTGTAGCCATAGCAATCACACATCTCGCTGTACTCATATGGGATGTAGGAGCAAAAGTTTCCTCATAATCTATCCCCTTCTTCTGTGCATAGCCTTTTGCTACCAACTGTACTTTGTTCCTGCCAATAGTGCCATCAGCCTTGCATTTGAGTCTAAAAGCCCATTTCGTGGCTATGGTGGTCTTACCATGTGGTAAATCCACAAGATTCCTTGTAAAGTTAGTGGAAATGGAGTCTAACTCCTCTTGCATGGCTTGCATCCAATGTACATCTTGTTGAGCTTCGTCCAAGGAAGAAGGCTCATCATCATCTTATAGTGAGCTCATAAACACATGCTCATCACAATTATCTACTTCTGTTATATTAGCCAAATGTGCCCCCTTGAATCATGTGTTGCATGCCTAGTAGGCCATCTAGTACGTTGGTGTAATGGGGCATCCATTTTACTCTCCTAGAGAGTTTGTAACATCTAGCTTGGGACTGTTTTTGCTGCATTTACAGCAGCCCTTTCATTTTGAACTATTGCCTCCATTTCTTTATCGATACCTTTTTGTTTGGGAGCATATCAAGCAGCAACAGCTTGCTGTAATAGGTCTGTCCTGCCATTTGCAGCAGGTATCGACTCCAAAGAAAGTGGTAAGAGGCCTTCAGACACATCACCAATGTGATATGTGGCTGGCATTTGAAATCAGTCATGTGAAAATGTTGCATTTTCAGCAATATGATATCCCTTTTGACAAGCATCTTCTTCGTGCATGGGTCATACATGTGATAGGCTTTGCTTTACAAATTGTAGCCAATAAAAATGTATTTTACAGCCTCAAGATTTGTACAAAGCTTTTTCAGAACATGTGTGTAGGCTAAGCAACAAAACATCGAAAAGTACTCAACTTTGGGTTTCTTACCATGCCAAGCCTCAAATGGAGTGATCGTCTTCAAAGCCTTTGTAGATGCCCGATTCAATACATGAATGGCAGGTTGAAGCCCTTCTAACCAAAATTTATAGGGAAGCATCTTGCTTTTCAACTTACAATGAGTCATTTCTATAAGAGTGAATTCTTCCTTTTAGCAATTCCATTTTGTTGAGGAGTCATTCTCATAGTCGCTTGATTTGTCATACCATGATCCAACAAATATGTCTTAAATGCACCAAACATGTACTCGCCCCCCTCTATCTGTGTGAAGTATTTGCACTTTTAAACCAGCTTCAGTCTCAAGCTTTGCCACAAGATGTTTAAAATGCATGAATATATCAAATTTAGCCTTTAGCCCATACACCCATGTATACCTTGAGTAGCCATTAATAAAATGAAACAAAGTAAAGATGACCCCCAAGTACATGTGTCCTCATGGGACTACAAACATGAGAGTGAATGAGTTGCATTTTGAACAACACGCACAACACTATACTTTTTTAAGGCAAACCTATGCATCTTGCCCAAAATACATCGGTCATGCCCAAAATACATCCCTCGCATGCATGACGAGGTGGAGTCTTCACTGGAGGCAATGCATCTACCATATGCCACCTTTGGAGGGTCATCAAACTCCTAGTGAGCGTAAGACTAGTGACTGCCAAAGCATCGTAAAACTGTTAGTCATAAGTATCTAACAAGAATAGACCCTTGCACAAGGTGATGGATAGCCCTCAAAAGGCCATCTCTCTATGTCTGATAATACATTTTTCATCCTCAAAGATGACCTGAAAGCCATACTTATTGAAGGGAGAAATAGACAACAAGTTCTTCATAATACCATGTACAAATAATACATCTAGAAGCATAAAGTTTGAACCATCTATAGTAGAAATAGTGATTGTCCCAATGCTACAAACATCATAACTGTTGTTGTTCACACATGTGACACGCTTTCTAGTAGGGGCTAAATGCAAAGAAGTAAACAAGCACTTTTTGAAAGTGATATGCTTTGAAGCACCATTGTCAAAACACCATGCTTGCTGCGTTTTAGTAGCATTAAATGCTGAATCAACCATAGAAGAATCATAATTTCTTGTGAGAAATGCATAATCCTCTTCTACCAAGTTAGTTGAATCATTATCATCCGATGTAGGTGGGCAGCCCCAGATGGCGACACCCCCCCCTCCATGGCTTCTTGCCCCAATCTTCCCTAGACCACCTTGAGAGGCTTGTATACATGATGGATTTGTGATTTGCATCAGCTCCAGCTAGTTTGTTGAGCATGTGCACTTCGTTGTAATCAGCCTTCTGAGTAATATAATTAGCCACATTTTTCTTGCAAAAAAAATTTAGACCTATCCCTAACTCAACTAGAGTTAATTTAACTCTAGAATTAACTCTAGAAGTGTGGACTAAAACATTGGGCACTACCCATAGAATTCATAAATTCTAACATGTGCTAGAAGCTTCATAGTCATGTCTTCGGAGGAGATCACCTTGCTTGCTTAAAAGAATCTCTTGTTGTAATTGTTATAGCTTGTGGATGCAGTCTTTCATTGAGGCACACTTTGTAGGATGAAGGATCCGCATTTGTAGTTCCAAGGACGCCCTTTTCATGCGTGCAGCCACATTTGCTTGGTGCCCATCATATGCTTCTCATGAGCAATGGCTACTAGTGTGTATGAGAGAAAGTTGAAAGAATGAATGAGAGCATTCAACTTATCCCCATGTGCCTAGCCCTTCATGAAGTTTGCTTTCTTAGAATCAAAAAGAGATTTTGGATCCTTGACCACTAGATGGTCAATTTGCTTGGTCACCATCTTTGCTAGACTGTATAATTCCAAGATGGCTTCTATAGTAACCTTCCATGTGCTGAAGTTGTCACCATCCAGCTTTTGATCTTGGGGTAGCGCAAGTAGAACAGGGATCGTACGGCCAACAAGGCCCAGAAATCGATGCCAATTCACTAGACATCCTTTTTTGCTTGTAGAATACCCTAATTTTGAATTTTGGGGGTTTAAAGAAAATTGTGTAATTTCCAGTCTGTCTTGCCCATCTTTGACATTCTATATGCAGCCTGCACGTAGTTCCATGTGTAGTCCCGCATGCAGCCCGCACACAGCCTCTCTCAACCTTACCTGTCGCCTCTCTCAATCTTGCTCACCATCTTTTGAGCCTTTCCTGCTATTTTCTACAAATCTTTTAAAACAATAGAGAAACACTAATTTTTGAATTTGGGGGTTTTCAAAAATTGTGCAATTTCTAGTTCATCTTGCCATTTGTGCCATTTTGTGTTGTGCAAAAAATATGAGAAACCATAAAAGTGAAGAAACCCTGATTTTTAAATTTGGGGGTTTTGAGAAATTTTTGAAATTTGGGGGTTGCCTTGCCTGCTCATCCTTGAATTCCAAAGGAGTTTTCAGTTTTACCTGCGCGAACGAAGATGACACATAATCAAAACGGGTTGTTTGGGATGCTTTTTACTGATGACAAGTCATGGCCACTCCTACCTTTGGGACTTCTGCAACTGTCATTGCATCCGCAAAGGAGGCATGAAGAACTATGCCGAAGAGCCGTCCAAAGTCCTCCATTAACTAGCGGTACTCTACCGCCAGTCGGGGGAAAAGTAGAGTAACTGGATGTTTGAGAAATCTGTTATGGAGCGCAAATGTCTCCGCTGTGAAGCCACTATACCAGGGAACCATGTAAATGACCCCCTTTGTGGAGGCATAGGGTGAGCTCTCCACTAACTCACGTGCTGCATCTGCAGAGGTAAATCGAACCATGAAGATCCCTTGGCCCATGAGGACTGCCTCCATCATCTACACTATGCCAATGCGCAACATGGAGTGGAGCCAATCTTGTAGCTAGGCCCTCGATGGGGAGTGTCCAATAACCTGGCCAAAGATTGTTGTTTCTTTCAACTCCAGCTCTGTAGCACGGATAGCTAAGAGCTGGTCCTCCGAGAGGATGATGCGTAAGGTGTTTGACTGGGGGGTACTCGCAGAATGCACCGACGTCTAACCAAAGGTTTTCATTGCGCATCCCTTCTGAGAAACGTGTCGATCACACTGTTGAAACTGCTGGAAGGGGAGGGGAGTGTTGCTGCAAATGGAGGGAGCAACCCGGGGGGGGGGGGGGGTTTCTGTTGTGTTTTCTGAGGATGATGGAAGGACTGTGCGCCATGGGAGATGTTTCCAGATGGGGCTTGGAGCTGCCGATTGAATGGAACGGGGGACCGCACGGGAGTGGGGGGGCTGAGCGACCGATTGGGGAAGCGCAAAGGGGGGAGAATGGGCAAAAAGAAAAAAGAAAAGAAAACCATCCAGTTGGGCGTCAGGTTTGGTGTTGGGATATAGCGCAGGGTTGGGGGAGGGCTGGCGTCAGAGCGGATCCCGGGCGGAGGGGGGGATGAGCCAGAGCAAAGACAAGGGCGGGATGGGTTGATGGGCGTGGGCAGCTTGGGTAGCGCTACGACAAGTTGCTGGACGAGACAGGGGTAGTGGGGGATGCAGTGGCAGTCAGTGGTGACGGGCGACGGAGTTGCCATGACTTTGAGCACGAGGCAGCAGACTACACGCATTTCGGGGCCACGGCGGCTTTGCCGACAAGCCCGTAGGTGGACGTTGACGGCTTCACACGGGTCCAGAGATGATAGGGAGGGAGACGGCAAGAGGGGCCGCAGCCAGTTCCTTAGACACAGCCTTGGTAGCAAGGAGCAGGAGGGCGACAACGCTCTCCTGGTAGAGTACTCCGTAGCTCCCCCCTGCCCGTCCCGCCCAATAGGACCGCAGTCCCCCACATCCACCACTTGCACAACCGACTACCTCACCTAAGATCCCATAGCCCCCACACCCACCCCCCCCACTGACCCGAGCCTACAGTCCCCTCCTTCCAGGGCCACCAGCTGCCCCCCACATCCCCCCACGTACCTCCAACCATCCCACCATCCTTCGATCTCCTCCCCACGGATCTGCCCCCATTTCAGGTGACCCCCCCAAGATCCACCCCTCCTCCCACAGGGGGTGATGAGGGCTACATCCTCCTCGCACTAGCAGTCTTCCCCCTCCCACACAGCCACCAACTGATCTACCCTTGCCGCCTGTCACACTTTTTCGAGATAGGCACAGCTGCTGCCACAGGAGTTCTTCCACAGTGGCCCATGGTTCTACCTGAGAGTTGCGGAGCACGGAGAGTTCCCACTACCTCCAGAGGTGGGGATCTTCGTGGTTTGTAAATCAAGGAGGTGCAAGGTCCAGCTACGAGCACCGCCGGAAGGACCAAATGACACTTTTTTCCATCAGTTCTCTCACTCAGGAGATTGGATGACGACATAGATAGAGGAGGAGAAGAAGAGTCGGGTGGAGGACCACATCTCTGAGTGGATGGGAGAAGGTCTAGCACTGTTTGCATAGCAGTGGCTTGGTTGCATGATGGACATTAACTGGTGGGCTGGTGCCGAGGTCCCACACTTGAGCATTATCTTTCGAGCCCCTCCACAGTGGAGAGCTCTGCGGGATGTGATCTAGTGGCCCCTGGCACAGGCGGCCCGTTTTTACCAGTGTGTGGAGTCACGACTCTCAACATGGCTGATAGATGCATTGTTAGTACCACCTGGAGCATCTATCACCCCTATGGTCCGGCCGAGGGCCACCATGGGGGATTGGAGTTCTCTGTCCAAACCGGTAGCAAAGCGTACCTGCATGCCCCATAGTTTCTCCTCCTCATCAGCAGCCTCCACACCAAACAGATGCCTGTTCGGTCAGTCACAGGTTTCCCCATGAGCGGACACCTTGCATCTTGGAATGTGAATAGTCTCCACTACAGTGGGGCACATGGCTCCAAGAAGTTGATTGTTCGGTAGGAGCTACAGCTTGCCCTTGCCGGACGGATTGACATCCTACTTCTACAGGAGCACAAGCTCACGCCCACCCAAGCCCAGCGGGTAGGGAAGGTACTCTCGGGCAGCTCGTGCACCTACTAGGAGCATGCCATAGGTGCCCATGGCAGGAGTGGTGGTGTATGCATCTCTATTGGCCCGAGTCTCACCGCTTGTATACGAGACCACAGGACGATAGTGGTAGGGAGGGTTCTATGGATCAGAACGAATATTGCAGACTTGTGCCTTGGAGTCCTCAATGTCTATGCCCATATGGAGGTTTGGGCACGTAGCAGGTTCTGGGTGGAGATCGCAGATGGACTCCCAGAGTTGTACTCCTGGATCGTTGGAGGTGACTTCAACAACCTGGAGGCTTTGGAGGACCAGCAAGGCAGAGGCAGAAATTACCATGGCATGGTTGGGGAGGAGCAAGAGGCATGGGAGGTCTTTCTACTGGCAGTGGGAGCACACGATGCCTGGAGGGACCCTTCCGTCCACAGGAGGGAGGGGTCGCTAGACTGCTCTTGGGGATACAGGCGGCTAGGTAGAGTCGTGCTGGAGCGGTTGGACAGGTTTTATGTGGGAGAGTGGGGAGGCTCTCGTGGATGTTAGATTGGGCAGTTGGCAGGCACCATGTTGTCGCCCGGTTCTCCCGACACTTGATCCCCCAGCATCTGCCATAGACACGTGATCCTGTCGGATCCCTGACTCGATCTATAGGAGGGAGGACGTGACGAGATTGATAGAGCAGATTTGGACTAGGGAGGGGAGCACGAGGGACCGGTCGTAGAGGAGGGTGCAGAGGTCCTAGCCGAGTCGAGCAATATCTGCCAAGAGGCAGCCATACAGGCCAGGCGGCAGAGCTGGGAGGAGGAGAGAGCATTGTGGCAAGACCTTGTAGCCACGCAGAGATTATTACAGGAGGCACCAGGCGATCCCATCCTCCACACACAAGAGGCGTGCACGCGAGCAGCCATTGCTGGCCTAGAGGACAGGCGCTCGGAGTTCTCTTTCCGCACCTTAGCAGCTTTCTGGGCATGGAAGGGGGATACGATGTGCAGGGAGTTTTTTCAGGTGCACTAGCCTTGCATCTTAGGAGAGGAGATTCGCAGCCTTCGAGATCAGTATGGGAGTACTCGTTCTAGCCTAGACGAGGTGATGGAGATTGCCACTGACTACTAGAGTCGCCTCTTTCAGTAGGAGACATCATCAACTAGAGGATTGCGATGTAGGCAGCATGTTTGGGATCACATCCCGTCCCTTGTCACAGAGAAGATGGGATGCTCCTTCTAGCCTTCTTCACAGAGAAGGAACTAGAGGAGGCTTTCCATACACCGGACATGTAGAAATGCCGGGGAGAGGATGGCCTCTCTAAGGCCTTCTTCACCACCCACTAGGAGGTCGTGAAGGACCCCCTACTGATGGCCTTTCAAGAGATCTTCACTTCAGGACAGATGCCAGGGAGTCTTTTGGCAGGCCTTATCAGTCTTCTCCCAAAAGGGGGAGACCGGTTTGAACTTTCCCAGTGGAGACCAATCACCTTATTGTCAGTGGCCTATAAGGCACTAGCAAAGATGATTGGTAGGCGACTACGCCCCGAGCTTCCAGATATCATCCATGACACACAGACAGGCTTTGTCCAGGATAGGAGCATCCTAGACAATGTATTCACCTTCTTTGAGGCGACAGAGTGGGCTTAGCACAGTGGGCAGAGACTGGCCGTACTACTCTTGGATTTTGAGAAAACTTATGATAGGGTGGACTGGGATTTCTTGGAGGGCACCATGGCAAGGTTGGGTTTCCCCCAGGCTTGGATTCGCGGGGTCCCGGCACTTTACAGATCGGCCACCAGCAAGGTTCTCATAGGTGGTAGGGGAGGGGTGGAGTTTCGAGTGGAGAGATCGGTCCGGCAGGGCTGTTCCCTGGCCCCGTACGTGTTCCTTCTCTTTGCAGAGGTGATGTCTCATTTCCTCAGGTCGTTTGAGCGGATTACACGGCCTCCATCTTTCCGTGAGAGAGGAGACTGAGTTGTTAGACTGAGAGTATGCAGATGATACAACACTCTACATAGAGGACGGTGAGTTGATGCTAGAGAGTGAGGCTGGCTCTTGAGGTGTTCTGTTCTGCAACGGGAGTGAAAACCAACTTTCGAAAGTCGGTTGGTTTCCTTACAGACCCGGACTCTAGAACAGAGTGGGGCGTCCACGTGGGATTTAGGTGGGTGAGCAAAGGGCGGACCGTTTATTACCTAGGGTTCGAGGTGGGACTTGACATTACTTCCGCCCAACAGTTTCTTCCAGTCCTCAATTCTATTCGGAGGAAGATGACCTACTGGAGCACGGCTCGCCTCTCACTAGCAGGTTGAGCCCTGGTGGTTAACTAGGTCCTCCGAGTGACAGCATGGTACATCGCCTCGTGTTGGTGCTTCTTCTCATCCTGTGTTGTGTAGCTTCGCCGCCTAGTGCGGAATTTCCTTTGGTCCGGCTTAGACGGCTCCAAGGATTCTAGGGCCAAGGTGGCGTGGGCGATCATCATACAGCATCGATCAGAGGGAGGCCTGGGGATCCTAGATCTAGAGTATTAGAGTATGGCCCTCTTAGGCAAGCTAGTTGTCTGCGGCCTCACACTAGGAGGGCAGACATGAAAGGTCCTATTGCGGAAGGGTCTTCAGGATCGTAAACCGAGGCTTGGTGGTGAATGGAGGCCGTCCTTGAGATGGATCTTCACGTCAACCCAAATCACCCTACCCAGATTACCTTTCCTATGTAGCTTGCTCTGCGTGTGGCAGGGCCTCCGTAAGGCGCTAATCCAGAGCCTCCTAGGTTGCCAGGAGGAGATAGATTGTTAGCCGGTGATCTGGAAGCCCTAGGTCAAAGATCGGGTATGCGCACAGATTGACGAATGTCCCCACATCCAGTGGGCTGGTTGGGAGGCCGGCCCGGCTCGCACTATTAGGACATGGCAGAAGGTGTATAGGATGGTGGACGCAGAGGTGGTGCAGCGAGTATCAGGCTGCCAAAGAGGAGTGGAGTTGAGAAGGGAGATTGACACAACAATACCTAAAGAGTGGCTTGCTCCTCTGCGATGAGAGCCGATAGAGCCCGGGGAGGTATGGGCCATTAGGTTTTCACTAGCAGGCATTCCCCTACAAGTGGTAGGTAGAGTGGGCGGCGCTCCACTTGGGACCCTCTTCACCGTACAGGAGGGGGGGCGTTTGGCCCTTGGCAGAGGGCAGCAGGATCAAGGGATAGCTGTCCTTTCATGGAGGAGGATCCGGGGGAGGATCCGGGTGATTGGCTTTTAGGAGAAGACATGGCAGCTAGACCCATTGGTCTTCTGGCAAGAGCTGAGGGAGTGGTGCCTTTGGATCCGGGAGGGCAGGCCACTTGATGAGCTAGAGTGGGACCTGTGAGCTAGCCACAACGATCGCCAAGAAGCCACCAAGGTTCCTAGAGTACGCTGCCAGGATTGGCAGACACGTACTGATGCAAGAGGATATGGTTTGGGCGCCGCCATGTAGCAGGCATTGGGTGGAGCACAGTATCACGGAGTCTTTCCGACGGACCTTTTGGCGCCGCCTATGGGATAGTTGGAGGCCGAGGATATCGTATTTCTTATGGCTGGTGGCACATGGAGGCTTGGCAGTGGGAAGTTGGCTTACCCAGATGCAAGAGGAGGGAGGTAGTATGCACTGTTCATAGCAGCCTTTGGAAACACCAAAGCACTACCTTTGGTCGTGTGAGGCAGCGTAGCTCGTGTGGAGAGTTGCATGCCGTATCCTTTGCTGTATAGCACCCAGCCTTGGATGTTTCTCATGGGGAGCTTTTTGCTGGCAGGCAGTTAGCCATGGCCGCCACCTTCTGTATGAGGCCAGGATGCATGATATGATATTCAATATCGGAGCAGGATTGTGCGCAGGGATCGGTTTGGAGGCTCTACCCATCCGCCAGGTACTGGAGCCCACAGCAGACCGCTTTGAGGTATGGGAGATCATAGGGAGTCTTACTGGTTGGCATATCTGGAAGGCGTGGTGTTATGAGGCTTTCGGTGGAGAGAGTCTTTTAGTACAGCCGACCTTAGCAGAGCTCTGGACCTCTATCATCCACTCCCTCCGCGGCCGATGGGATCAGGTGGAGGGCGAATCCAGGTCTCGTCAAGAGCTCCGATGTCATTTCATGCATACTTGGGACGGCCATGACTTGTTTTTCGTGATGTAGGCAAGCAGCCCCAGATGGCAATACACCCCCCCTCTATGGCTTCTTGCCCCCATCCCCCTACACACTGCTTTGAGAGGCTTGTATACATGATGTACTTGTGACTTTCATCAGCTCCAGCTAGTCCGTTGAGCATGAGCATTCTGTTGTAATCAGTTTTTCTAAGTAATATATAATCAGCCACATTTTTCTTGCAAAAAAAAAAAAGCAAAACTGTACCAATTTACAAGTAAAGTCCTTTATGTTTATACCTTAAATATATTTGTATTCTAAGAGGCTCATTATTATAAATTTTCTTATGTGGGAATGCAAAGAGTGCTTGGGATAAGCTTGCATCTCTTTTTCAGAACAGGAATGAGGCATGTGTTGCCTATTTGAGAAAGCATTGAGATACCGAGAAGATGTATGAAGCAAACAGCATGGATATCTATCTCACACGGATTAGATTGGTATGAGCAGTTGATGAACAACAAGATAGGTATGCTTGGCAGACTTCCACAGTCCTATCAAACATTTGCTACCACCTTGCGACTAGTTTCTTAGGGCAATGGGCATCAGTACTCCCTTGATGAGTTGGCTACAGAGTCTTCTCAACCACTGTCTAATTGCCTTGGATGATCAAGACGTTGGCTCCTTTCATCATAGAGGCAAAGAAAAGTCATCAAGTTTTTCATCATTTTCCTCTTCACACAAAGAAGAGGATAAGCAAAAAAAGAAGAGACGTGACTATTGTCGCAAACGGGGGCATGAGATCTTTGAGTGTCACAAGTGTAAGGCTATGGAGGAGAAGAAACAAGCCTCATTAGCTGTTACAACTACCATCTCTAGTGCTCTTAGTGGTAGGAAGGATGGGGCAGCTCATCTTGCAGAAACTTTTAATTGATATGCTTTTGTAGTATAGCTCATCTTGCAGAAACTTTCAATTGATATGCTTTTGTAGTGTCTTGTTCTTATGACCCAACCATACATGATGTAGGTCTTCCAAGAGAGGACAGTGAGGAGCATTATTGTTTTGATAGTGATGCTAGCAAGCATATCACCTCTTGTAGGCATTCTTTTATTTCGGTTGATGCTACATAGGGGGGTGCTGCCACATGTGCCAACAATGCTACTTATATAGCCAAAGGCATTGGGAAAATCCTTATTGTTGCAGTGAATGGGAATGGTGTTATCTTATAGGATGTTTTGTATTTACTTGATGTGATCAATGTTTCTCATTGCAACTAGTGGCTTTGAAGTTTACTTTGTTGGGATAGGAGGTGTGTGTCCATGATGATGATGTGATTGTCATCACTAGTACTTTATGCCATGGATTATATAGACTTGATGTTTATGATAGGCAACTTCGTTCGGATGCTATGATTGTGGATGTTTTCATTGTATTTGCTCTATTGATTTATGACATGCTTGGTTTGGGCACTTGAATTTTGACAACTTGTTGCACTTGTACAAAGATGATATGGTGCATGATTTGCTTGAAATGCGTGTTCCTTGTAAGCACATATGTGAGGGGTGTTTGCTTAGCAAAATGCATAGATTCAACTTTCCCTAGGATGGGAGTTTGGGTTCCATATGGAAATTGCAACTTGTGTATGGTGATGTATGTAGTCAGATAGATATATATAAAGTATAAGTGGTAAGGGTGCGTTCACACCCTAGTACATATAAAACGCATGGTGGGCCTTTATTCCCAACAACCTTGCATCTAAAGGCAACATGCCTTAAGGTTGAAGAAAAGAATCAACTAAGTATGTACAGAGCTAAAATACATATACTATCCAACTCCTATCATCTGTGAGCAATAAGTAAATTGCTTTGTTGGAAGACCTTTCGTGAAAAGATCTACATGATTATCATCTGTATGTACCTTGACAAACTTGATGCCTTTGTTGTTAAGTACATCCTTGATAAAGTAATACTTCACTTGTATGTACTTCATCTTTGCATGAAAGGCGAGGTTCCGTACTAGCATGATAGTACTTTGACTATCACAATGGAGGATGGGGGTCTTGGTAATGCCAAGCTCTCTTACTAGACGGGAAAGCCATAAAGCCTCCTTGCATGGCTCAATGGCAGCCACATATTGTGCCTCTATAGTAGACAATGCAACACACTTTTGCAGCTTGGAAATCCAAGAAATTGCTCCCCTTGTAAAGGTGAATACATACCTTGAAGTAGATTCTCTGTAGTCAGCATGACCAACGTAATTTTCATCTGTAAAGCCAACGACAGATGCCTTTTGCTTTCCAAAGCAGATGCACCCCTATTGAAGGTGAATACATACCCTGAAGTAGACTGTCTGTAGTCAGCATGACCAACGCAGTCTGCATCTGTAAAGCCAACGATAGATGCCTTTTGCTTTCCAAAGAAGATGCACAAATCCTTTGTGCCCTTAAGATATCTTATGATACCTTTCATTGCTTCCCAATGTTTTCTACCAGGATGTGCCATTTACGTGCTAACCACTGCCACCTCAAATGCTATGTCAAGTCATGTAGCAACCATAGCATACATCAAGCTACCCACATAGCTGAAGCATACAGAATGTTGGCCATTTTAGTCTTTTCATCATTAGCTTTTGTAGGTTTGTCCTCTCCATTGAGTTTCACATAGGGAGGTAATGGTACGCTAATTGCTTTCTCTTCCTCCATATGGAAACGTTGCAAAATCTTGGATACATACTCTTGTTGTGATAGATAAAGAAGACTTTTTGATATGTTCTTGAGTATACGCATACCAAGAATGTGATTTGCCTTACCAAGTACCTTCATGTCAAAACCATTGTGTAGGTTTTGCTTCAATGTGTCCAAAGCATGAACATCCCTACCACCAATCAGCATGTCATCTGCATACAAAACCAACATAATAAGGCTGCCATTTGCTGCCTTCTTGGTATATAAGCAGTTCATTTGCTGCCATTTGCTGCCAAGCACATTTGCATGCCCCATAGCTCTTTATCTTGCCGGACGGATCGACATCTTACTTCTTCAGGAGCACAAGCTCACCCCCTCCTAAGCCCATCGGGTAGGAAAGGTACTTCCACGCAGCTCACACACCTACTGGGAGTACTTTATCGGTGCCCACAGGAGGAGTGGAGGCGTATGCACCTCTATTGGCCCGAGCCTTACCGCCTGTGTGCGAGGCCATGGGGTGATTGTGGCAGGCAGCAGGACTTCCAAAGGTGGACTCTTGGATTGTTGGAGGAGACTCCAACAACTTGGAGGCCTTAGAGGACCAGCAAGGCAGAGGCAGAGAATACCAGGGTATGGTAGGGGAGGAGCAAGAGGCATGGGAGGTCTTTCTCCTGGCAGTAGGAGCAGGTGATGCTTGGCGGGACCCAGCTTTTCACAGGAGGAGAGGTCACTGGACTTCTCTTGGTGATAGTGGTGGTTGGGCAGAGCTCTTTTGGAGCGGTTGGACCGGTTCTTTGTGGAAGAGTGGGGGTGCTCTGGAGGAGGCCAGGTAGGACAGTTGGTTGGCACCACTTTGTCTGATCCCTAATCATTGCCCGATTCTCCTCACACTTGATGCTCCAGCTTTAGCCCTTCACACGCAATCTTGTCGGATCCTTGACTCGATCTATAGGAGGTGAGGAGGCAGATTGAGCATCATTGGACTAGGGAGTGGGCCGGGGGGGGGGGGGGGGATCAAATCGCAGAAGAGGTTGCAGGGGTCTTGACCGAGTTGAGCAAGATCTGCAAGGAGGTAGCCCTACAGGCCAGGCAACAGAGTTGGGAGGAGGAGAGAGCAATCCAACGAGACCTAGCAGCCACTCAGAGACTACTCCAGGAGGCACGAGGGAATCCCACTCTCCACGCGCTGGTCCTCACCGATCTTGAGGATTGGCATTGAGTTCTCCCCTCGTATCTCAGCAGCTTTTTGTATGCGGTATCTCTTCTTGGAACACAACCTTCTAACTTGCCCATTCTTTTCGGATTGTTTATGCATGTGATCTTCTTGGAAGATAACGTCATTGCTGCATACTCGGAATCCCATAATCTATATCGCATTTCACCCTTTTCATCATGTCCTAGGAAAATGCATTTAGAGGACATTGGCTCCAATTTGTTGTGTTGTTCCTTGCGTATGTGCACAAATGCCCTGCAGCCAAACACTCTCAAGTGTGCATACGAAAGTGGCTTACATGACCACACTTCTTGAGGGACTCTCCCTCCAAAGACCTGTTCAGTGATCGATTTATTAAGTCCACAGCTGTCATAATAGCTTTTGTCCAAAATCCATGGGGTAATGTTGCATGCGACAGCATAGTATGAACCTTCTCCTGAATAGGCCTATTCATACTGGGGTGGATTATAAGAGGCAATGAGCTTCCTCTTTATCCCTTTGCTGTCACAAAAGACTTGGAAGGCTTGACACATTCCCCACCTTTATGAGAGCGAAGATACTTTAATGTCTTGCTAGTCTTATTTTTAGCAAGTGTCAGGAATGTTTTAAACTTGTCTAATGCCTCGTCTTTATGATAGATCGGATAAACCCATACTTTGTGTGTGGCATCATTAACAAATGTGATAAAAATACTTCTTTTTCCTTGGAGACAACCTTGGCATCTTATATACATGTGAATGTATAAACTCTAAGGGTGAAGATTCTGGCGAAAGAGACTTTTTTTGTAATGTTTGAGTATGCTTACCAAATATGCAATGATCATAATGATCAAAATCAGCATACCTCAAATGTGGCAAAAAAAACCAAGCGAGAAAGCACTTTCATTCCAGTTTGACTCATGTGTCCCAACCGGCCATGCCACAAAGACACAGCTACTCGGTTATGGCGACAACATGGTCACGCACACTAGATGCATTTGATGGATACAGAGTGTCACTCTCTGAGTCCTTAGCAACAATCCTAGATCCCTTAGATATCTTCCATTTTCCATCCCCAAAAGTGGTGTGATAGCCTTTATCATGTAGTTGCCCTATGCTTATCAAACTCTTCTTGAGTTGGGGTACATGTCTCACATTATGCAAGGTGAACATTGAATCATGTTGAAAAGCCAATTGCACACTGCCAATCCCTGCAATGTCACATGCATAGTTGTCCCCCAAGTGGACAACACCATGTCTACCACCACTGTAGATAGAAAATCACTCATGGTGTGTGACATGGTGTGGTGTCACATGGAATGAGGCACTTGACTCAAGAATCCAAGTGTGCATATCATCTTCAGAATCTGCAATTAGTGACTGTGCACTAAAAGAAGAAGCAAAGAGTACATTCACTACCACAGTCACTTTCATGAATGACTACGTTGACTTCCTCCATCTTCACACTGCTCTTCTTTGCATGTTGGCTGTCCTTTTTCTCATATTTGCTATCATCATTGCTTTTGCCCTTGTTTTTTTCTTTTTTCCTTTTAAAGCAATCTTGCGTAAAGGGCCCTTTCTTGTCACATTGATGGCACTCTACATGTTTTTCCACGAGACTGGTTGCATGCTTTATTTTCAGAATTACCCTTCTGTTGGGATTTGCCTCTAGTATATAGTGCATTGGAAGATTTGTTTGCTGAATTATTTTGTCTATTTAGCTCTTTCATGAGTAAAGAACTATCCACATCTAGATATAACAACATCACATTGGAGTTACTCATTGTTGTCCTAAAAGTGTCCCAACTTTTAGGCAATGTGCATAGCAAAAAAGTTGCCTTGAACTTCTCATCAGTGTTGAACTCCAAAGCAATCAATTGGCATAGAGTTAAACACATTCAAATGTAGAAATATGGCCGTACCTTGATACAAAGGTCCATTAAAAATTTCGGCTAATAATTCTTACTTCTTGCACTTTTCTGAGCATATAACTCTTGAATTCTTTGCCACATATCATTAGCAAATTTTCGTTCCTCTTTGTTAAATAGCAAAGTGTCTAACACTAAAAGCTCTATGGTAGAGTGTGTAAGCTCATCTAACTCATCCCACTCATCTTGATCCATGGTTGTTGGTTTCATTCCTTTTGTCTTTATGGGTTTCACTTGTTTCTTCTTCACGAAGACATCATAGTGTTGCTTTTGCCATATAGCAAAGTTGTTCTTAATGTGCAAAAGATTGCTGCTATTATTGCTGTCAGCCATGATTTAAAACCCAAAAATGACTCAAAAGTCGACAAATGTAAGTCCAACTGTCACAAAATGGCTAAGGTACAAAGCATGTACCAATCAGCAATAAAAAAACCAAGTAATTGCAGAAATTTTGGATCTACAAATCAATTTTCAGGGTCACAAAATGTGTGTTGTAGCACATCACAACTAATTGCAATTGTGCCACGGGCTAATACATCAATTGTGTGAAGGAGTTGTGCAACAAACTTGGATGTCCCAAGTGATTACAAGAGCCTCACCTTCTCAAAGATACCAACAAGAAAATGGAGATACACCAAGTGAGGAACTTGTGCGAAGAGCTTGGGAGCAACAATATATAGTCTGGATCCCAGTATATCAATTGCTTCTTGGTAAAGGGAAAATGTGTGCAGCTTGTCATGATACAGAGGGAACACATACAATGAACAATCAAAGGGAGGGACACAGGATTGCGGCTCTGAAGCTCGAAGGCTAGAATAACCATGGCGGGATGGGAGGACCCATGAAATGTCCCAGGCAGGCCAACAAGATGCAATCGTGTGGAATCCTGTTTCCCACATTTCCCACAATGACTCAGTTGGGTCTCCTTGGGGGAGATTATGATAGTCAACAAGTGGAACGCAGCCAACATGTGGCAACTAGGGCGGACAAACTCGGATGCCCTTGGTACAGCTTCCCGACCCTGAAGAGTGACAAGTCAAAGATAGGTGGTTGAAGCGTAGACGCTCCCCTGGGTCTAATCAAGTTGGAAGGTGAAGGAAGCAGTGCAAAGACATATGATCTGTTGAGGAACTCAAGGGAGGACGACAACCCAAGGGACCTTAGGAAACCAAGGCTAATCCACAGGAAGAGAGTAGATGTCAAGGTCCCTAAAACCACCACTAATGAGAAACAGGATGGATCTCAGGGAAACCAAGGCTAATTCCCAAGGAGTAGAACGCCGAGAGATCCCAAGGTGCGTCATAGAACTCGCCCCAAGTGAGTGGGTTGCGACAGGGGGCGACCCAAATGGCCTATGCACAAGACCATTTCGGTGGTAAATGAGGATTTAGAGGTAAATGGACTCGAGCACACACGGTCTCGTGGAGCTGCGAGGCGCAAGTGCGGGTGAGAACTTGACCTCAACTCTCCAGTAGCTTCAGAGGGGTACTGCTCACTCGCCACATGGACTCAAACTCTACTTGTGTGTCTGTACAGATTTGGATGCACGAGCGGGTGGGTGGTGGTTCTTGTAATGAATTCAAGGTCTTGGGTGTGGCTTTGTTGAGACCTGAGACGGTATGGCCTAATCTAGGGTTAGGTTGAGGGTGGTATGCATTCAACGCATCGGGGAACACGAGGCCTGAGTTCTAGCCATGAAGGGGGGCTGGCCACTAAGAGGTGACGATGCTCCGAGGTGAAGGACTGGACATAGCCTACTCACTAGTCCCAAAACTAAAAAGAGAAAACCTAGAGTCGGGCGAGGCAAATGGCATAGAGGCGGGATTGCTTGACACAGTGCCCCCCCCGAATGAAAGTGTTCCTAGTTCCCCTGAAGTAGTCGTGCCAACGGGCACTATAAACCGGGGTGATAGAGAGGGTGGAAACCCTAATCCCCATGCGTACCAAAATTGGAATGGTAGTCCTGAGTACCCAACCAACGTCGTTGCCCTAATGACCTCTCAGAATGGAGGGAATGAGGATCCATCGGGTCCTGTCTTTATCCCATTGCCAAATGGGATAGGTGTATTACCCCGCAATCAAGGGTACTATTGTGGGAATAGAAGGAGAACGGTGACTTATACCTCGATCATCTCTCGGCGAGGCTCCCAAGTGACTAGACACAATGGGAGTCAGGGGAACGGAGAGGGACCTCGTAACAGAACGGTCAGTGACGCCTCGACCGTGCACAAAACAACCGGTGTCGGTAATGGTGACACAATTGCCTCTGCCATGGTGGGACCCTTGATGCCTCGCGATGAGACCCACAATGTCCTTATGCGGAGAGACAGAGACATGGCCCTAGCGTTAAGGTTGACAAGCTTGTGTACGTACCTGATAATTGTGAGATGGGGGGTTGGAAGCCTCATAGAACAGTCTATGTGGGGCGCCTTGAGACGTATGCTCCGATCAGATCTGTATTGGAAGGTTAAGAAGTGCGATTGAATCAGCTACTTGCGAAATCGTCCATGCGTTTCGATGTCATAGTTGAGTCTCCTGAAGCAGCCTTGAGCATTTTGACTCATACTATGGAAGAACGTACGTTTTGTTGGTGGCAAGCTTGCTTGACGATTCCTTTTAGAGAATGCAAGGTTGTGGCCTTGTCACAGACAAGCCAAGGCCTTGATAAAAGACATCTTTGCGAGCTTGAATATTAACTCATTTCGCTCCAAGCGAGGTAAATTGGATATGCTGGCTCGGAAAGAACACCGGACTTCAAGAGACGCAAATTTTCCAAGGCGGATGGCCACTACGGCTATATGGATATGACTCATTCCAGCGCATGGGCTCAAATAATCTCAGCGAGAGAGGATTGGTCACCATAATCTCATGGGATTACCGAGCTTTTGAGCTATGCCATTCGACTCCCAATTGTTTACTAGTGCAGTTTTTTCCCTGTGGAGTAGGGAAGCAAGGGCCATGGATCCATGGAAATGTGTATATTCCTCAAAAATAGTTGTGTGCAACAAGAAGATAAGTCCTAAAAGACGTGCTAGAAAATGAGTACCCTACATCGGAAAGACATCCCAATCATAGTTGGGGGTGATTGGAACTATAAGCAAAGGATACTAAGTTGGTATTTCGAAGCACACTACCCCGAATTCTCTATATTGTAAACTGTTGGCTGTGAGCTTACATACCATTCCAAGATGGGACATGGAAAGTCGGATCTTGACTTTTACGTCAGGAAGGATGCCACGATCACTAGACTCTCAGCAGGCCGTGTCTTTAGAGCAAGTGACATATCTGAACACTGGCCTGTCACCTGCAAGATGCAGGCAGTGGATGATATGGTGACAGTCTTGAACCTCAATACTCCATGAGTGACTTGCATCAATGCGAGCAAGGTAGACGTGGCGGCGAATGCCTTCCTATCTAGCAATAGATGGGCAGCATTAATTGACCTCAATGAGGAAGTAGAGGGAGAGGAACCACTCCTAGATCGATTGACGAGGGCCTTCATTGACACAGTAAAGGCCATCGCACAAGAAAACCGAGTCATGTCAGTGAGACCACCACCACCACCCAAGAATCGTTATAGACTCTTAAGTCTCATCCTAAGATGTTTGAAGAGTATGCTGAGATTTGGAAACAAGCCGAACAAGCCTGTCCGGATAGTGAGAACTAGAGCTTCTCTTGTGCAATTGCCAAAGGGAAAGGTTTACAACGAGCTAGGTTGGCTTATAAATGGTGGAAGCTTTGGAAAGGCATTGCGGGAGTTAGAAATCGTGGTGGGTAAAAGGCTCAGTCCCTCAAAGACTCAACTGGAACACTGCACACGGAACCGCTTGAACCCATGAAGATATGGGAAAGCCACTACTCTTAAGGTGTACGATGACCCCCTAGGAACAAGTAACACAAAGGTCCCACATTAAGGACCTAGACGTTCCTATTGCGTGGTACAAAGTCCGACATGTGCTCAAAAAGCACAAAGCCGCAGGCATAGATGGCATCCCTCCAAAGGTATTCAAGATTGCGTACAAGGAGGATGGATGCCGTGGATAGAGGGAAATCCCAAAGTCCCCTTATGGGCTAGTGATGTTACAGGTATTGAACGCAATTTTTGAGTCTGGTAAGATTCCAAAGGTGTTGGAGTCATTCATTGTGGTCTCCATTCCGAAGAAGGGTGATCCCACTGATCCTGACAATTATCGCGGCATATCTTTAATATTGCTATTGCTCAAAGTGCTAACGTCAATTGTGGTGTCTAGGATCTATAAGGCCCTAGAGAACTGCAAGTTCTTCCTCAAAGCACAAGCCAGATTTTGGAACACGAGGAGTGTATCGGGCAAGTTGCATGCCTCGAGGAGATAGTGAAGCAACAGCCTGTGGAGGGCAAATCAACATATGGTGCCTTCATCGACTTCAAAAAGGCATACGACACGGTACCGTACCAAGCCTTGTTTTGCAAGTTGCGAGTTTGCAAAGTGGAAGGATGTTGTATACGATTCATAGAGGGTTTGTACCAAGCTTCTAAGATAAAGGTGAGGGTGGGAGACCTCCTATCTCAAGCCATATCAATGAAGGGAGGCATGTGTCAAGGGTGCCCCGGATCCCCCACCTTGTTTAACATATTTATCAATGATATTATAAATGATGGTGACGAATTCAGGGTCAGCATTTGTGGGCTTTGAGAGAATATTCAGGGGTTGCTTTTTGCAGATGATCTAATGTTTCTTGCGGAATCCACCAAGGATCTACAAGCAACATTAAACTGGTTGAACAAGTGGGCCACCAAGTGGGGAATGAGCTTCAGCCTATCCAAATGCAACGCCATGGTATTCTTCGAGAACATGCAATCTTTAAGGAATCGGCCACTCTACTTAGGGACCGAACAGATCGAAGTTTGTGAGAGGTACACTTATCTTGGGATCATCTTGAATAGTGAATTCTCAATTGAGACAATAATTTGGGAGAGGATTGAGAAAGATCGTAAGACCCTTCACGCCTACCAGGCCTTCCTCTCTTCCCATTCGATCCCTATGTGTACTAGACTCAATGTCTTCAAGGCGTGCGTGCTCTCGATACTTACGTACGGAGCTGAGATTATGGGTGGATATCGTCAAACACTCCTCCAGCCGCTGGAGACGATGGCAGTCACGGGGATGAAGTGGATTCAGGGTAAGGGAGCTAAGTCGACAACGGTCGGGGCAGCTACCTTGCATAAGGAATTTAATATCCCCGCCATTCTAGCGTTTTGCAGCGGGCAATGTGTGTGTTCTTGTGAGAAGTACACGGGACTCAAGACGTGGATTTGAGAGCTGGTGAAATCACCCTCATTTACTAAGAAAGTACACAAATGGACTTGGTCATCCAAGCCTAGACGTTGACTGGAAAAGTATGTCCTTGAAGCACCTCTGCTTCGCCGTAAGACATCATGTTTGGAAGAAATGGGATCAGCAACATGAATGCTTGAGGCTCTCCTCCTATAATGAGAACAAGTTCGAATGCTCAAGGAACTACCTCCTTTGCACAAATTTATCGAAGAACGTCAAGGCTGCAAAGGAGCGGTTTTTGTGCTTGGCACGAGTCTGTGGTGTGAAGATGGCAGACCGTTATTGTCACTCTTGTCGACAAACCTGTCCCCTATGTAGCTCCCATAAAGCAGGAACCTCTTATGCACACATCTTGCTCTCCTGTTCCGCATTGATTGATAAATGTAATAGGCACATGTTGGGTATTATAAGCGGAGCTCGCGACCTTTTGTCTCGGGGGAGTACCTTAGAGGATGAAGCTACGCTACTCCTTGGTGGGGTGTGTTTACCCAACTGGGTAAGCACTCGTCTGCAATCGAGGATGTGGTTTCGGGGCATCGTCTCGTAGCAGTATTCCTTGGCAAGGCGATGCCAGTGTACTTGGGAGCATTATATGCGTGATCCCTGTCCTTAAACGGATAGAGAAATGACGATATCCTCCCTTTGCAAACTTGTGCGCAAGCTCGTGCTTGTACCAATGATGGCACTGTCTCGCCCAAGCAAGCGAATGCTGTTGGGAGGTAGTGTTTGCTTGGGTGCGATGGGACACCACCTTTGAGTCGACGGCCAACCTTGGGGTATGGCATCCCTTTAAGGGAATCCGCCGGGATTGGCAGTTCTAGCTGGTGAGAGTCCAATACCTGGACCCCTGAACTAGGGTGCTAGGGGCCTACCCATGCTCCACCCTTTGTGCGGAGTCTTCCAAGGATCTCGATCTTGAAGGAAGTAGCGAAATCATAAGCTAGTGGTACAAAATTTCGCCTTCGAGTGTGATTAGGCACCTGGCTCAAAAAAAAAAAACATAATAAAGCCCCAAATTCTAGCTGCAATTTTTTATCCAAATGTATTTACAGGCAAAATTTGACTCACACGTCAAAAGCTCCAAAAATTCTCCTTAAATTGCTCAAATTGCGTCAAACATAACTCCGAGTAGATTCCACATTCCAATTTTGCCAAAATCAGATTTTGTAAAAGCCCTAAATTTGGCCGGGGTCCAATGTGCTCAATTTGCATAGAAATTGTACTGCAAATATATACCAAGACCAAATTTGACACAAAATTTGCAAGTTTTGCAAAAGCTTCAAATTGTGCAAGGTCCAATGTGTCAAAATTTTAGGAAATTGTACCTATTACATTACAATTTCCACAAATACATGAAAAGCCCCAATTTTTGAGTCCCAAGTGCGTGCAAATTTAACAAATTTTACTCAGCCAAGTAAAATCTTCAAGCATACATCAAAAGCGCCAAATTTTGGGAGGAAATGCATGTACAATCTCTAAGATTTGTCAATTTGTGCTTACACTTGAACGACATGCCACAAAATTTACCAAAGGATAAACCTTTTGAAAAAAGGAATGTGATTTTGTTAGGAAAAAAAAGCATGGTCTGTCGGGATGCTGCCTGTAACTTGCACCTAGCTTGGAAATTACTGCCGACGTTGATACCTAATCGTCGGGCACTGGTGCTGACTTGAAAGGCTGTCGCTTGACCTAACGCCTATCCTGTGACCTACGTCTGCACCTTGCGATTGACAGTAGCTTGTGACTTCCAACAGATTGTGACTTGCGACTTACCAGCTGCCCCTAGTGACCTTGCCTCATCAGAATTGAAGGTGACCTGCTATTTTCTTGTGTGTGATGAGCTGACATAGCTTGAGCAAAGTTTAGGAAGCATACTCGTGATAACCGATGCTCTGATACGAGTTTGATACATATAAAGTACAAGTGCTAAGGGTGCGTTCACACCTGAGCATGTATAAATTGTGGCCCTTTATTTCCAACACCTTACTGCTTCGGACTGATAGGGAGAGAGTGTCTCTATGGCTTTCCCTTTCACATGGAGAGGGGGTGGCCTTTTTCTCTTGAGGGTGATAAGATTTTGGTTTATTCAGTTTTAGAGACATTTATTATTTAGTATATTGTATCTTTGTCCACATTCTGTGGATGGCTATGATTGTAAAAGAGTGCTTGGAAAAGCCAACAATTCCTTTGTGAGGGCACTGCCAAGTGGCACCATTGCATAGCATTTTACACGAGCATGATTATCTATATTGCCTATTCCATAACTTCAGGGTGCATCGTCATTTTGTTCTTGTAAACATGCATTTGTGCTCATTTATCACTTTTCAGTCATTTGAAGTGGTCGACTCTAGATCCACCATATTCGCAGCAACTCACATGGCAATCTTTGAGGGTAGTCTCCCTTGCTTGCTTTGCTTGCTCAAGTGGCCTAGCTTGCTTCCACCTATGTTTTTTGTTTACACTATACCCTTCATATATTTTTCTCCTCACCATCACGGTGACACCTAGTGGTGGTTGGGATAGCTTGTTTTTTTTATGATGGTCTAGGGTTTCCTGGCCATCCTTTTATTCTCCTCAAATGGCATAGATTACTCAAGAGTATGAAAACTGATTTAGAATCCTTAAGATAAATCTATTAAAAAACAATCAAAAGTTGTTTTTAAAAACAAGAGCAAAGTCCACTATGGTTCCATTCAGCTTTGTAGATCCTAGTAGGTCCCTAGGTATGTGATAATGACCGTTTGTCGGATGCCGTGGCTTCTTTGGGGTGACCACTTGGGCTCCCTTGGTAAGATCACTATCGTCTCTATAGCCTTGGTAGGTCCTTGGACAACGGTCATGCACTCTTTGTCTATTGCTCTGGTTGCTTTGGTGTGGGACAGCTTGGGGAAAAGAAAAAGAAGAGAAAATTTGGAATTGGGTTAGTAGAATCCCTTCCTAGTTTCAGTTTTGGGTCTGAGAGGGGGTGTTGAACTAAAAGGGATTAGCTTCATTAAGACAACCCCAAAGCTCTATTAATTGATGAATGAAACCCTTTATTGAAAAGAAATGCTTTCCTAGTGTGTCTGTGTCCCATAAACACGAACCCTAATTGGGAGGACCCAAACTTTCTAGAAATAGGCATGTTGCCTTCCACTTAGCCATAGTCTTGTTTTTGTAGCTTGCTTTCTATAAATAGGCATGCTGCCCTCCAGTCAGCCATAATCTCGTTTTTGCAGCTTGCAAGTTCCTTATCTCAGTTGTTCACACCCTGTACACGGAGGATATCTCAGCCGAGCTTCTGCCCATCAATGTCTACTTGTTCGTGTCTGATTTCCAGCCCTTCCAAGTGTTGGCGATTGCTGTTTGCTGCATTCCAACCTTTGTGTTCAGGAGATGACCTGATCCTACACTACTGATGGCTGCATTTGTACCTGGCAGCCTGACACCGTCCACGTCATCAACAGGCTGCATTTATTGCTTTATGACCAGCAGCAGCTTGCGTTTTCATTGCCAGCCCTGCCATGTCAGTATGCATCTGTGTTTTGCTACCCCAGGCGCTGTTGAGCCTGCCATATCATCACCCAAATCTGCATTTTGGTATATCAGCACCAGTCTGCTCATCTGTCACTAATTCAGCCACACTTGAGCTGTGTTTGCTGTTGCTGGATATTCTTAGAGGCTGCCAGCTGCTTTTCGAGATCCATTAGAGTGCAACACACTCTTCAACTCGTACTCTCTTCCCCAGTCCTCAAGACAGGGGAGTTTGGGGCTTAGTATTCTTCAGTGCATAGTGTGTCTGTTGCTTTGAGCATTGTATTCTATACATTATTCATTCTTCATTACACCGAGTTGACGGTCTTTGTGTTACCCTAACCTTTACTGTGCTCTGTATCAGTTTGTGCATTCGTCATATGATTGTTTTTGTGTTTTTTGCGGTAGAGCATTTCGTTACAGCCCGTGGATGTGTTGAGGTTTAGGAGAAGCCGGTTGGACATTGTCCATGTGTTGAGGTTCGGTAGCTGTGGGTGTATCAAAAGGAGGCACACTGCTAGAAGTCATGGTGACAATAGGAGAAAGGAGCATAGAGAGAGAAGAAACAAAGTATGGGAGAGGAAGAATGTGAGAGGTTGCTGTTCAGATAGACATAGAGTAGAGAGAAAATAGTTTGCTTTTAATGTAGACCTGAAGATGTTTAAAAAGGGAAAAAAAAGGAGGCACGGACTTGCTTGAAAGGGCATACTTCTTTATTTGTTGCTTTGACTAAGGGGAAATTGAATGTGAGTCACATGAGTTGTATGTCTTAAGAGAGGATTTCCTTGTGGTGCTGCCATCATTTGAAGCCACGTGGCTTCTGCAGAGACCTATGCAGCCGCGCAATGCTTTGTATCCCTTCTTTCATGTGACGAACAACTTATGCCTTCCCCTCCATCTGTCATAGCCAGAAGCACACAGCAATCAGCTGCTCTGCTGTGGCACTAGCTGCCATCAGCCAATCTTCACGCCAACTAGGTGCCGACTACTTTTATGTAGTCCTTTGCAGGCAACACTAGGGATCCCCCCTCTCTAGCAGGGAACCCTCTGCCCTGTTTTTCCTCTTTCAATCATTTTTTCTCTTTCTCATTGCTGCATGTTGACATCATCTGTCAACGTCTTCTCTCTCTCATCGACAAACACTCTCCTTGATAGAATTTCTCTCTCCATAAAATATCTCCTCTCTCCTCACCCTGACAGCATTATCAGAAATCAGCATCAAAGCTAATGTCAATTGTAACTAACCTTTTGTACATCAACAGTTAGCACGATGTATTGACTCAATGATTCAAATAGCCCGCCTAGTGGTTGGCCACAACTGGTAGTAGGTCCTCAGGGACTGGTGAAGAGGGGGCACCAATGGGAGGAGGGATGACAGCTGCAAGGTGTAGAGGGCTGATGGCTGGAACTTGCAAAACAAGTGGCTTCTATTTACAGATCTGGTGTTTTATGGGACACAGATTCTTTGGTAATTTTTGAGTTTTGGGGCTGTTTTGATGAGCTAATTAAGATTTAATGTGTAATGCATCTCTTTTCGCTTAACAAAAGTGAATGCTGAACACTGAGTAAGTCAAGGCAGAATATGTATGAGGGTGTGTGGTAGACTCTCTTTTACAGAACCTCACATCGACTGGCTGCCTGAACCACATGACTTTGGGCCATAAATACTGTAATCCCAATAGTTGTGAGATCAGAAAAATGGGCTGACTCGCTGCATATAAAATGAAGTAATTTTAAGAAATCTCTCTTTTACAGAACCTCACATTGACTGCCTGCCTGAACCACGACTGTGGGCCATGAATACTGCAATCCCAGTAGTTGCGAGATCAGAAAAATGGGCTGACTGGTTGCACATACAATACATTCTTAAAAATTGATGTGGTAGAAAATATCTGACTGCCCTCCCCACAAACTAACGGACTGCCATATAATGACTTTACAGGAGCTGATCAATTTCTAGTGGGGCATGCCTTAGCAAGCTGCTCTTTTGTTTGTCTTTGCAAGAGAGGAGGAAGGGAGAAAACAGCAGGGGGAGGGGGGAAGGGCACAGATTACACTGAATGGTAAAAATTTATTATAAAGCTCTATTAGCATTAAGACTTTACAGGAGCTGGTCGATCTCTAGTGGGGCATGCCTTAGCAAGTCACTCTTTTGTTTGTCTTTGCAAAAGAGGAGGGAGGTAGGGAGAAAACAGCGGGGGGAGGGGGGAAGGGCACAGATTACACTGAATGGTAAAATTTATTATAAAGCTCTATTAGCATTTAGACTCTTTGTAACTTGAGACAGTATGGTACTTGTCATTATAATTGCTTTAAAGGTAGGTGAGAAAGCAATAAATTTCAAATAATCATTCTATATGTTGTAGTATTGAGGTTTGTTTGATGGGAACAAATCTGATGTTCATGATCTGGTGCACACAAACAGAGAGTTGACTTGTATAAAGCTCAAGTTAAAGGTGCTGCTGCTCAAATTTCATCAAACACTCATCCTGAAAATGTAGAATCAAGCCAGCCTAAAGTTCGAGTTTGGTCATCACTTCCTGATGATTTTTTCGATGCCTCTGAAACAAAGCGCATTGCTTTAGGTCAGTATGTTCTATGCCCCCTTATCATTGCCTTGTTTACTGTAGTACGATTTTCTTCTCTACAGCCCATTAGTATGCATTTTGTGGAGTATTGGCCTGGAGAGAAAAATGTCAGTGAAGCAGAAACCAGTTGGCTACGTGTTGAGGTGCTATCTGATGCTATTCCAATTAGAGAGTTTCACCTTTGCTTGGAGGAGCTCGCTCCAATAGAGTGCTCTCCTTGGGGCCTGTAATTAGAATCCAAGAGACTGTCCTGCTTCCAGAAATCCATCATCTGCTTCTCTCCTTCAGTGTAGTAATCCCATGTTTCCTTCTAAAGTGTTCCCTATGATCCATAGGATAGGGATTTGTGCAATAGGAGGCATGAAATGGGTTTCATAGATTTCATATGAGTTTTGCAAAACCTTAGAAACAAGTTTCGTGAGAGAGAGAGAGAGAGAGAGAGAGAGAGAGAGAGAGAGAGAGAGAGTTGATGGCGCCTGCTCGTGACCTGCCGCCTGTGCCGTTTCGTCGTCATCCTTTGGCTGGTTCCCCCCGCGTGCAGATGGCATAAGCCGTCACCCGTCTGTTGTCAGTCCTGGTGGCTGGGGGCCCTGCCATCGCCCTTCCGTCCCGTCAGGCTTCGTTTCGCGCGTCCTGGTCCTGAGCGCCGTTCTGGTTTGTCACGGGTTCCATTGCACCTATCTCCTGCCCAGTCGCGCTGCCATGCCTGCAGACGCCCATCTGCCTTTGACTGCTCTGCTGCCCGCGGGTCCGCCTGCTCGTATTTGTTCCCTTCTGCAGAGGCGCCCAGTTGCTGTCAACCCTAAACCCAGAGAGGCAGCGTCTCGACCAGAGTGCCCGCTGATCTGTACACAGAGAGAGAGAGAGAGAGAGAGAGAGAGAGAGAGAGAGAGAGAGAGAGAGCAACAGCTTTCAGAGAACAGTGGGAGCCAGAGCCTGAGTGAGCAAGGGAAAGAGGTCTTGTGTTCCTTGCCTGTGGACGTGCCCTCTCTGCCCAGCGGGCGTCTGTTCCTGCTCATGCACTATCTGTGCCCCTTCGTCAATCAAGTGCAGGGTCCGTTCTGCCCAAGAGAGAGAGAGAGAGGCTTGCGCTGTTTCTGCTTCCCGTGAGCTCCTGGCTCGGCCTCTGACCGGCACACGTAGTGATACAACATGGTTGGTCTGGATATGGCTTTTATAGACCAAACGGTGGTAGCTCTTGGTCCAGATTCTGATACAGAGGAACCCGAAGATATGGTTCCTTGCATAGAGGAGATGCCCCCTAGTCCTGACTTCCAGCCTGTGGGCAAACGCACCAAGCATACTTCGGATGAGACAATGGATCATCAGGATCGTTCTTATGTGCAGGTTGCCTCGGATTCTGTGGACTCTCAGGATGTTGACTGGGAGCATTTGTTGGAGTTTGCAAACACTCTGCTTGGCGATTATGTGCAACATAATGAGGAAGCGTTTTCTGACTCTCGAACTGAAGATGTTCTGGAAGCCACTGTGGACCCGAAAAATGTATTGTGCTCATTTTCAGTGTTTTATGAACGTGCTGTTATACTCTTCTTCATTGGTAGGATCCCAGTGCTTTCTCGTATTCGCCAGTGGCTGCACAGTTTGCTACAAGGGGAGTGTGCTGAAGAGATTTTTGTTGGGCCCCGAGGCTTTTATGAGGTGCTGTTGAAATTTGAGAAGCATCGTGCTGATCTCTTGTTTAAACTGCCATTGTTCTTTGATTGCTGTTTGGTCCATGTTGTGCCATGGCGCCCAATGGCAGATTTTCAGCACTTGCTTCAACGTGAATGCCCGGTGTGGGTTGAAGTGGAAAATTGTCCGGCTATCTATTGGCCACTGTTAAAGGATGCCATGGCTGTGGTGGACACTGTTCTGGCCCCCCTGAGCCTCAGGGCCATGAATCGTAATCGTTTGTGTATGTTATGGGACACTGCTAGGAAAAGGCCTGCTTGGTTACGTCTTAATTGCTCTGGCCTGCATCCTTTGCACATTCGTTTGAAATGGGGTAACTTTGTAGGGCATTGCTTTTCGTGTGGAAAATTGGGGCATTTTATGGCCGAATGCCCAGAGAAGCAACCGACTTCAGATACTGAGCATGTTGTGCTGCCCATGGATGGTATGGTGCTTGATGCTCCGTTGCAGGATGCAACCCAGCCACCTAAAGTTTTGGATAAAGGTAAACAACATGTTTCGGGTTTGGATTCCCGTGGCAATGCCTGGGTAGATGTACATGCACAAAAAGGTAAAAGGTTTGATGCTGGCATGGCGGATACTGTGCCTAATGCCTCACAAAATTCCATGCACAGTTATATGCGCAGGAAAGAAATGTTGTCTTCAGAGCACACTGCTCTTGCTATGGTTTCCTCTGCTCCCCGTCATCAGCCTACCAGGAAAGTATATACGGACGGTCCAAAGGGTCCACCTGCTAAGTTGGCTTTTTATACTAGAGGGAACGTGATTACCCCATGGGATCGTCGTTATCCCCGTTTCATCCCAAGACAGCAGATATACCGTCCACCTCCAACTCTGGCCGTCAGAACTCTTTTGCTGTGTTAGTTGATTTTTTGGATGAGGGAGTCCTTGACATTCTAGCAGAAAAGGTTAAATCAAGGCAAGCTTTGCCTTGTTCCTGATTTTCTTTTTTGAATACACATGAAGATAGCCACTTGAAACGTGCGAGGCATTTGTTCTCGCAATAAGCAACATATCATGTGGAGTTTATTGCATGAGAATTAGTGGGATGTCTTGTGTGCTATTGAGCACAAGAGTCATGGTGAAGTAGGAAAAGTTGTGGATTGCCATGGGTTTCGCTTGTTTTATGCAGGGATACATGCCATGCATTATTCTGGTGTGCTAATGATTGTACATGAGAAATATCAGCATGTTCTTATTAAAAATGATGTACATGGTCGTTTTGTGGTGATTGAAGTTTTATTTGAAGGAGAGATCTTATGGTTACTTGGGCTCTATGCTCCAAATGACCCTTTATCCCGCCGGGATCTTTGGAATACACAGACCTCCTTGTCACTTGGCAGATGAGGTTTTTTGATGGAGGATTCTAATGTGTGTTGATTCTTCACAGTCTACATCAAAGCATTCGGTAATGGACGCTCTGGAAAGTCGTGTGTGGAATGTGTTGGCTCTTGACGTTCTTAAGCAAGATCTTTGGTCTTGGCTACACCCTTCTTCTACAGGGTTTACTTTCCACTCTGCGTAGTATGTGACTACATGATCGCGGTTGGACCGCATGTACATTATGCAGAAGGATGATTTTCTTCCTGAGATGCTCGAAATGAAAGTGTTGCAGCAATATGCCTTGTCGGACCATTTCCCTCTACAGCTTGAGATGCTTGCACAACCCATTGCACCCTTTAAGCAATTTCTGGATAGACTCCCTTTGCGTTTTAACTCATCTTATTTGAAGGATTCAATCTTTTAGAGCTATATGTAGCAATTGATTGATAGATTCTTATTGGACTTCTCTTCTAAGGGCAATGCTTCGTTTGAACGATTGCTCTCTAATGTGCAGCGGGTTGCTCGGTAGTATGGGATCCATCATGCCTCTCTTTGTTGGCAGCGTGGACAGGCAGCAGAGGACTTACTGGCTTTGGTTCGTTCTCTACTGGTGGACACTCCAGATGATGTATTTCTGCTGTCACTGGCGATGCGTTTGGCTGCTCTTATAGAGTTTCAGTTGAAATCTTATCAGCAGGCCAAATTGCAAAATTTGACGGAGAATTTTGCAAGACAGTGCTTGTCAGACTCATAAGTTCTTTCGAGCTCTCCATGCCTCTCCTGCTCGAGAGAATATGACTAGACTCTAGGATGCAGAAGGTCAAATGGTCATTGATCCGCAGACTATTGTGAATATTTGTAGAAATTATTTTCTCGACCTTCTTGGTTCCACTTCTCCACCTTCAGACCACATTACTCATGCCCCTTAATTTTCTATGATCTGGTCCGCAATCATGTTCCACAGGACATGTAAGCTACTTTGGAGACAGATATTTGTGAGGCGGAGGTTATGGATGTTTTGTTATACTTGCCCAAGGATAAAAGTCCCGGTTGGGATGGTCTCACCAATGAATTCTTTGAGGTTTTTGCTATCCGAACGGTGAAACCATTGATGGCTATGTTTCAGCAGGTTTGGGAAAAGGGGTTCATGCCTTCCTCATGGGAAGAAGGACTTATCAAACTGCTTCCAAAAGTTGCTTCATTGTCTATGTTGAAACATTGGCGACCAATTTCTTTGATGGGTTCTATGTACAAAATCTTTTCGAAAGTAATGGCAAATCAGCTCCATAAGCATCTTCCTGCCATTGTGCATCCTCTTCAAGATGGTTTCATTAAGGGCCGAAACATTCTGCATAATGTCTTAAATGTGCAAATGGCTATTGACTATGCAAGGCACTCTAATCAGGAGGTGGTATTGATTCAATTGGACTTGGAAAAGGCTTTTGATTATTTAGACTGGTCTTTCATTGCAGAACTTATGTCTACTATGGGCTTTGATACTCGGATGTCTCGTTTAATCTACACCATTAGTGCTGCGGCTTCTTCGCGAGTTATGCTGAATGGCGGTGTTACTGAGCCATTTGTCCTTGCACGCTCTGTGAGACAGGGTTGCCCTTTGAGTCCTCTCTTTTTTGCCCTTGCGACTCATCCGGTTCTTTCGATGTTATCTCATATGGCAGCTTCTACTCAGTTGGCTGGATTGTCTCTTTTTTTTGAACCGCACTTCATTAGTCAATCCTTGGCTGATGACAGCTTTATGATTTTACGTGCGGACAAAGATAATCTTCGTAAAGCATTAGATGTTTGGACTCTCTTTGGTCATGCTTATGGTCTTTATATCAATGCTTTGAAATCAGCCATTCTCAGTTGCACGGAGTCAAATTTGCAGTCATTGGATTGGCAGGGAATGGTTGTTCCCCATGGTTCCATTGTCAGGCATCTTGGGTACCCTTTGGGTGTTGATGTTCGGCCGAAGCAACTACTAGAGTGGATTTCATAGAAACTGGCAGCTAAGTTTCTGTATTGGAAGTCACAGGCTTGGCCCTTCCATGTTCGCCTCAAAGTGGCTTATACAATTATGTTGCCAATGCTCACATATTTCTTGCCATTGCTGCCTTGGACTACTACTACATTTAATGCTCCTACTCAGTACATTTGTTTCATGTTATGGAAGAAGAACTCCTTGCATGCAGGCATTTCATGGATTTCTTGGTCGCATGTATGTACCCCCAAACGCATGGGTGGTGGGGCTATTTTGGATGCAGAAACTCATATGCTGGCACTCCGTTGGTCTCTTTTTGGTGCCATGTGCTTGGATCATTACCCGTGGGTCTTTATAGCCCATTATTTTCTTGAGGATCACGGGTTTGTGCATGGTAATACCCAAATTTGGAGCTCCTGGTGGCATGTTCTTAATGCAGACTCTTGGTTTTCTAGTCCTTCATCATCCCCGCTTGCTCATTTGGTATGTTCCTGGAAATTGGTTCTCCAGAAGGCTTAGTGGCATCCAGCGGACTGCTTAGCTACTAACTCTTTTCAACTAGAATTGTTGGTAGCCTCGCGATTACTTTCTTGGGCAGGCAAACATGAGCTCAGACCAAAATTTAACCGCATGGCACGTTTGGGCTTGACTTCAGTTGCAGATGCCACCTTTGCCAGTCGCAATGTGTTGATATCGTTTCGTACAGCTAGGAGGCTTTTCAGGATCCCTCGTGGATACCGTGATTTATGGGGACAGCTTTTGATGGTGCTCCAGAGCAGACAACCCTTTCCTGCCCTTGCTTCAGATCGTCCCTGGCAAGACTGGGACCTTGCAGGCCGGCTGATTTTGGAAAAGGCTTCAGCTAACCAGGTGTATCATCTTCTGATTAAAGATCATCAATGGCTGGTTACTAAAGCTAATACTATATGGGGATTGCGTAAATCTCAGTCATGGTGGAAGGTAACTGTGATAGAGGGCTGGTTGAATAAGACACCTTTCAAATGCAAGGTCTTTCTTTGGAGGGTGATGATTGGTGGTCTTCCTCTTGCTTCAGCCCTTTCCAAGCGTCGAATCTCCAACGGCAATTGTTTCTTTTGCACCACTAGTGGGGAATCGGCCCGTCATGGATTTATTTCTTGCCCTCTCGCTAAGAAAATCTGGTCACTCTTATGAGCAGTTTGGCGAGCAGTGGTTGGTTTCCCGCTAAGCCCTTTTGATTGGGTTTTTGTGCGGCCCAAATACCCCACACCGGCACAGTCGCATATGAAGATGTTGTTTCACTTTCTTAGATACTGGGGCTGTTGGCACAATTGGACCATTCGGAATGCTTTTCTTTTTGATTCAACCTCTAATGTTCAGGGACATATTGCTAGGCTTAAAGGTCTCTTGCATTGGCAAATAGATCTCATTCGGCACTCTAACTTACTCCCTCGGGAGGACTTACTTCCCTGGCATATGGCAATTTCCTCTGCGTCTTTGCCATGACTTTTGTAACTCTTTTGTCGTTTAGTTCTTTATAAATATAACATCCATTACACACAAAGAGAGAGAGAGAGAGAGAGAGAGAGAGAGAGAGAGAGAGAGAGCTATGAAACTCTTTATACATATAGAATATGACTCATGTGATGTGATGTTAACTTTAAACATAGCAGAAGCATAGATGGATAATGGCCCAAACAAAATCCTTGCAATCAATGACAATCATTAACAATAATCCACACGAATGTGTCAAATGAATTTAAGGTAAATGTTGAGCATGGAGATACAAACCTTTTTCTATAGGACAGGGCTTATGAAATGTGTTTCTTTGCCACTATGTTCCTACCGTCCTCCTTTAAAAGCATGCAGATGGATTTTCTGCTTGACCTTGCTGTGGCACGTTGGATGGAGGAGGTGTGGTCTGATACCTTTAGTAGGCCACACCTAGATCAGGTGGCAAACAAGCACAAAGCTTGTAACACACAAGTAGAAGCATGGATTGCACATCTTAGTAGTCATAGATTTAACATAGGGTGTTTGAGCATGTTAGTCTTGAAGAAAATGTTTTCTCATTACCGGGAAAATTTTTAAGTGCTTTTAGGCTTTTCATCTCCACAAGCAGCATTAAAATCTTGATATTTCAGTGACCATTGAACTTATCAACAGTTATAAAATGTTCAGCAATAGCAATATTTTAGACTTTCAGGCAATTTACTGATGACCTCTCTTGTGGCACTCTCGTTTGTATCTCAATAATATGTTCATATATGCTTGTACTGATATAAAAACCCTTGAAAAACAAAACAATTGTCTATATTCAGGAGAATTTGAAGGCCATCTCTCCACAAGTATCTGCCGCTCTTTACAATTTTGGCATTGCTAGTACTTGACCGTATGGATTGGAGTTTTCTGATAAACTTACAGTTGTTTTTCTTGGCATCTGAGTGTTAGGCTGACAAGGGTTTGTTTCTTTATCTTTCCTCAGATGGTATAGCCAAACATGATGGACTGTCTAGTGCATCCTCAGAGATGAAAGTGAATGGCAATACAAAAGAGCATAGTAAGACTTTTGACAAACCTGCTCCAGCTGTAAAAAAGTGCACATTAGCCTCTGAAAAGTCTGCACGAAGTGCTGTGCAAATCTCAACAGCATCCAGTCAGGCCTCGCAACTGGTGCAGAACAGACCTGTGACTGCAAAGACTGTGCAAGCCACATTGCCTGAGGGCTTCTTTGATAATGTTGACGCTGATCATAGGGCACGAGGTCTTGAGCCACCTAAATATGATATGCAGTGAGTTTCCCTACTTTTATTTCAGTGCTGCACAGGCTTAAAATATCAGCAATGTTTAGTATTTTTACCACAGTACTTTTCTCAATGTTTTTGTCTTCATTTGGGTAAAGGGATGAATGGAAGGAGTTTCAAAAGTCCATTCGTGATGATATACAAGAAGTAGATCTACGGATGGAAGAGGAAGAGGTATTGGAATTCTTAAACGCATGCATCATGTTTTTCGTCTGTAGAGCAGTTTTCTGTGGTTGATTGTATTTGCTGACAGGGAATTCTGTGAACTCCATTTGTTTGGAACAGTTTGATGCTGCTGAGGACAGAGAGAAGCTTGAAACTTTAGAACAAAGGTTATTAGTGTTTAGTTTTTGAATCTAGACATGTCGGTAGCTTTTGCTATTTCCTACTTACTTACCCCTTTTCAATTGTTTAACAGGGTCCTTTTGGAGAAAGTAGAAAAAATGCGTCAAAAACAATATGAAAAAGCAGAAGAAACTGAAATTACAGAAGTAATAGCGAAAGTAGTGTCTAAGAAGCCTTTTTCTAATGTTAACCTAACACTGGAAGAGGATTCTGACAGCGATGATGATATCGATGATGGAAATCTTCTTGTTGACTGGAGAGCAAAGCAGTTCTAAAGACATTTTCAAACTAGGTAATCAAATGCTTTTTAATACATAGAGAGAGTCTACTCTTTCTCGAGTTTTGGGCTGTTCAGCAAGAAACTGGTTATATCTGGGCTTGTTTTTTCAGCACCTCCGTGGGTGAATGATACCAAAGGTGTTGATTTTACTGAGTCTTTATTGAAAATCTGGAGGACTCAAGTACGTTCTCCACATAGCAGAAGGATAAATGCAACACCATGTCTGGTTGCAAGACTAGGGTTTTGTAAGCAGCTGGGTCACATTTATTTCCTGGTGCATCACTGTGGGGCAACTAGCCTGAGGAAAAAGAGGTATGTTTTTGGTTCATTATTTAGTGGACTTGTAGAAGAAACATACCATTGGCTTGCAGGCGATTCAGTGTTTCTTACTAGCATATAACAGCCCAAAGAGTTCAAATATTAACTCGTGTTCAGCAAAAATGAATCAAAACCATAGTACTTTAAGCATTATCTTGGGCCTTTTATGTCACCTTGAAAGTTTGCCCGAGCAGGAATAGGAGTTATGCTCTACTATTTACCTCCTTCCGGTGTTTGTGTTTTGAATAGTTATTCAGCTGCTGGAATGGAGAGCTTTGCTAACCAGAGTTGTATGGATCAAATGGGATGTGTAATCAGGGAATAATATTTCCAGTATGCCTGATTTTCATGATTGGCTAGTGGCTGATATGGCTGTTTTTCATTATTGAGTAGTGGCTGAAAGGTAGAGCCTTTACAAACCTGACTGGAACATGATATAGGGATGTTCGAAATAGTAGATAGTGCTCTTATTTGCCAGGTCTTCTCCTGGGTTAACTCTATTCACTATGATCTTGGCAGGATTAGGTCAATTAGCCAATAATTGTACAGATACAGAAGCACATCACAAACAATTTGGGCATTGTTATTTTTGCTCGCATAGCTGGGTCATGTGAAGCTTGAGCAGACATAGCTGCTTGCACAGATAACTGGAAGAGTTATGAGCAACATTGTGCATATTCATGAGCTGCATTCACTTGGAGTTGTGCTTTTATCAAACCTTGTGTAGTGACAAGCCATTCTCTCGAAGGACTAGTTTTATTGTTTCCATGCTCTTTCTTTTCCGTAACAGGTAATTGTATAAACTCACCTTACAAGATGCAGGATAACTCCAGGCCATTGTGCATAAACTCACCTTACAGAAGATCAAATAACTAAAAAGTGTACATAGTCACGGCAAAGAAGCAACAAAGAATGCTGAATGCCAAGGAGCTAAATCCTCCCTAGGGAGAAGATCAGCATTCTGCACAAGATCTAATTGCTAATGCCCTTGAGTTTGGTTGTGTCCTTGGTCACCCATGGGGGCAAGTCAAAGACCAAAGTTTCAGCTTTCCAAATCTCCCCCTAGAGTGCTTCAAACATGCTAAAGTGAGACTACTTGTATTAAGTCTATCCATAAATTAAACTAAATTGAACAATATCTTACTTAATCGAAACATTGAAATGCTCCCAAATCCAACCATATTTGTTAGGTCCAATGTGATGTTTACCCACTTGAAAGAGAGAAAGGGGGGCCAATGGGATAAATCTACCATTAGTATGTAGTGTAAGGATTTGTAGGCTGCAAAATGTGATTTTCCCTCATCACTTTTTGATAAAAACAGGGTTCTATATTGTCGCTTGTGTCTAACACCCTTCACCATGTGCGTTGGTGAGCTACGAGAGTTATTGAAACTAGATTTGTGAGTTAGGTATTTAACCCTCTTACTAAACTTGCATGGTATCCCTTGTGGTTGTCTTAATGGCTTATAAATTCTTCATACCATACGTATTTATTTATAGAACCCAAATACTTGATCCAAGCCCTCCAAGGCATTAGGATTCCCACATTAAAATATCCCACCTTTGTTTTTTTGCTTGCATGTAGCATGTGAGCTCTCTTAAGCCCCAACAACATTCCCATGTGATCATGATTTTACCATGGACTTTGATTTCACATTCTTTATAGGAGTCGCCTTGTCCATTCAACTCATGGGATTTTTGCTACATATCCATGTCATTGTTTGCATCATCTTCGAACATCACTTCGTAAGTACAAATTGCTCTTGCCATCCAATACATCAACTTACTTGCTCTTGTGGTCTATTTGATGACTTATTTGAGTACCTAGTAGATGTGTTTCTTAGGCTCACAATCGTGGTCCCCATACATCCTAAGTAAAACTTACAATCATGTTTTGCAATAAAAGGATACCTTCAGTTCTTGTCCAAAACGTAGAGTCCAATGTACTTTATGCAAATAATTGAACTAAAAGGCACATGCCAATATAGTATCAACCACAAATGTAGTCTAAAAGTGTGAAAAAATTTAACATTTGTTAGAATGTTCTCTCTCACCAAAACCCCCTCCATACCATTGAATAGTCCACAATTGATTGTTATAGCTTAATCCTTCTTGTTGAGCTTCCAAGATTTCTCTATTTGCACTGCCTTAAGCTTCACCTCCGTTTCAACGTCAAGATACTCTATTTTAGCCTCAGGATGCTTCAACCTAAAGTTCTATAATAAGTGGTAGCAACACCTTTAGCCCAAGTTTACAGTCGCCCTTTAGTATCTTTATCCTTTCTTTCTCTTCTCAAGCTTTAGCTTTGGCCTCAATTGTTTGCATTAGGGACACACCACCAAGGAAAAAAGGAGGAGATTGCTAGCTTCAATTCCATAGAACTATCATTACAATAGCACATCTTCAATAGGAACATGGTAGCAACTAGCACATCATCAATAACTTGAACAAGTTGTTCAAAAGGAGATGGATACCCTCATTAGGAAAACAAGAAATCTTAATGTATAACATTAGAAATTACACTTAGAAATTATAGGGGTTCGAATGCAACAAAGATGTGGTAGTAAGTAGAGCATCTCCAACAAGAAGACTATATTAAATAATAAGTCATCAAAAACTTGAATAAGCTACTGGCAAGAGAGAGAGAATCCTCCCATTGGAAGTTTGACCACTTACACAACAAAAAGCATTTGGTGACATCACCATCCAATGCCTTTTTTTTTCTTTGAACATTTGTACACATGTTTTGAGATACCATTAAGGTAGACTACAAAATACTTAAGTCTCAACCAAAGTGACTTTATACAATGCCACCTTAATATAGGAAGAGAAGTTGTTTGGAGGTCTTGCATGTTCAATACTACCATATAGATTTGCTCAATGTTCAAGCCTTGTATTATTAGTAACTCACTTTGGAAAGCCTTGGCTAGCTATATAGTAACACCCTAATTGAAGGCTGATTTCTTTGCAAATTATACAATCCAGAACTAGGCCATCTCAACGTTGTAGCCCACCATGGTGGAATACATGTAAAAACTTACCTTAAATGGCTTTCTATTTTCAATTTCCAATATTAATACATGGTTGCAACTTTTATTTGAATGTTAAGAAATTCTCTTTTACTAATGAAGGGGGATGGTGAGGTAGAAGATACATGATTGAAGGGATATGATAAGCTCAATCCCTATGATTGATATTCAAACTAAACATAAAGAAAGTAGCGTATATAAAGGACAGTTTATATCACTATGTGGTAGTGCAATCTCTTTTTGAACCTCATGAGTTGGTTTCCTTGCAATGCATGGTGCAATGGACCATATGGTCATTATTGATGTAGAAAAATCATGGAGGACCTAGAGTTAATTAGGCTAACTAAAGTACCTTATCACCTGGAACAAACACAATGAACCAAAATTGAAAGGATAGATTGGAATGAGTGGACTAGGAAATTTAACTTACAATAATATATTTCAAAGAGGAGCCTTGTATTGCTTGAGATATTTTACAATAAGCCAAGGATGCTCTTATGGAGAACTTTGGTGGGTTGTTGTCTCTCTTTTGTCACGTGGGATTCATCTCATGTTAAAAATTCACTCAACCCTCCACAATAAAGTGTTTTCTAATGTCTCCCAAGTACATATTGTGCAAGCCCATTTTACTAACATCATCTCCCAAATGTATGTTGTGCTAGCTCGTTTCATTGCTTCTTAAAAGTGACTCGAAGCTATAAGCTTGGAGAGTTCTTGGGTAGCATTGTACAAATACATTGATTTATGAATGCAACTACTAGATGCACATATTGATATTCCTATTTGGTAACATTGATAAGTTGATGTATAACAAGTTTGCTATTTTTGGATGGCACTTACGAGTGCATTTTGCTAATGGCCCATGCAACATAATGTCATGTCTTTCTATGGAGTATCAATGGCACAGTAAGGTAAGGGACTTTATACATACTTATGTGAACATACATATTTAAGACCAATAGGAAAATTTTGTTCTCTCTTCTCCTCCAATAACAATAGCATGCTATTGTATCTCTCAGTAACAATTTGTGATGGTTGTTAGTTGTGAATGCACACCTTCTTGAATTAGCAGCCAAAACACTAACAATCAGCGCAAACACAATCAGTCATAGAGGAATAGTTGATGATCTACCTAACATCAAGGCTACACAAGTAACCTACAAAGAAAAAAATTCACAAATTGCTAGATAATCGAGGGTAATTTTCCCCATAGAAACATGTTACATTCCCCTAACCACTACTATATTGTGCCATTACTGGCAATGCTACAAAATGGTTGAATGCAAATATGAAGATAATTATTCAAAGAGAATATTCCTTTACCTTTGGTGGGTTTTCAAAATGAGAAGGATCATTTTTGTAAGGTAGTTGACTATCAAATAGCATGCTTTAGAGGCCAACTTAGTGCTTGCAAAATATTCATAATTTAATCTAGTTTCCATGGTACTATTGTTTATGCAACTTTAGTTATTGAATAGTGTTAAAACCAATAGTGATATATGAGTTGCAAGGTTTCATTTGTGTATGTTGATGCATTTGATGGCTTACTCTAAAGGGTCACCTTCAAATTAAAGCAAGTGGATCATGCCATTGAGGGTTTACAAGAACGGACTATAAAAGTAAGGCCTTGTACTAACTTATTAAGAATAAGTCCAAATAGGCTGAGGAATCAAAATGTTTATTAGTGAATGTGGATGTAAGCCTCGTCATTCAGCTTAGGGAGAATTCAATTTTCAAAGCTAAAATACATTGTCTCAATGTGGATTTGTGCTCGACTCTAAAACTTCGAACAAGTGACCATTATGAAATGCTTTTCTATGCCTAGATTTTCTAGCTATTTGGCCACATTAAGGGTCCTTTGGTAGGAGTATCATCAAGTTGCAATCAATATCATTGATATACCAAAATATACATTCTTTGAGCAATCGTCACTATGCATTCTTAGCTATGCTTTTATGACTATTGGTTGAAACCTTGTTTGTACCAAGTTGTTTGCGTTTTTCTAGATGATGTGCATGTGTGGAAAATATAGGAAGGAACACCTTTATTAGTTTGTGCGCTTGATTTGCAACATGAGCAGGCTTTGCGTCTAAAGAAGTCTACATGTGCATTCCAATTTCATGATTGTTACATATCTCTTGTGAAGGTACTTCAACAAATCCAATTAAAATTTGTCAAAATTTCATGGCCCTTTAGTAAAAATGTTTTGGAGATTTATTTATTTTGTTCGTCTAGTTTGTTTCAAGTATGGATATGAAAAATATATTGAGGTTATTGCTCTTATGTCTATTTAACCCATGTGAAGAGAGAACCTTTATTTTTTGAGGCAAACACCAACAATAGAATTTGGCAACCAATCATAAGTAACAATGAGTTCTCCAGTCTGCTATAGCCTCCTATGAATCATGCATTATCTATATGCAACAATTTTGTCAACTAAGAAGCCTTGTACTTGCATGTGGTCATCATTGTTTGGTATTTGTATGCGATAATTTTGCCAACTTAGAAACCAAGTATTTGCATGGCCATCAGACTCTAGTATATTATGCAACAATTTTGTCAACTAAGAAGCCTTGTACTTGCTTGTGGTCATCACTGTTTGGTATCTATATGCAACAATCTTGTCAACTAAGAAGCTAAGTACTTGCATGGTCATCCCACTCTAGTATATTTTCTAATGTGTCCAATTTCATTTGTGCTATATTTCATGTGCGATGACTTTTCCATTAACAAGTGCTCATAAGAATTGGGAAATCTTTTGTTGGAAAAAGTTGCTCTACTCGATCCCATGTGGCATAATCTCTTTGCAAAAAAATCTTCTTAATAACTTTGTCTTTTACATAAATTCTTGTTAGTTGGGTTTTGTGATAAGCTAGATACTTATGGTTCATGTGGAAGTAGCAAGTTCTCAATATTTCCTCAAGCACATTAGCAGTAATTATGTTGTCATCAGTTACCAACGTTTCGTACACATTGCACCTTGTAAGGAACACAATAAACTTATAAGAAATTCCATATGGGCCACAAGGACCCTTGGGGATAATTTTTCACATTTTTGTCTCCTTTGGGTCAAAAGTATTTCGAAAACTTTGGATTAGATTTTGTCACTCTCTTATGGAGTCCAAAAAAGAGCTATTTCTTTGTAGACCTATTGCGCAATGCACTATAGGTCAATAGTATCATGCAAAGTAATTTCCACCATGCATAAGTTAACTTCTTGATCTTGAAAGCACCAAGCCAACAATTTCATAATAATGCTACATATATATCAAAATGCATCCCATGTATTTCAATTGGAAAAGACTAATTTGGTTCCATAGTTTGCAAAACTAGCGCTCCAAGAACTTCTAATTTTACTTGTCCAAAATTATCCATTTTGTATATGACAAATATATATGGTGTGGCTAACAAGGCTTCATATAAGCTTGTGGGGTTCACTAAATGTAAATCCTCTACATCACATACATTCAAGGCCTCTATAAAAGTAGTGTTATCTATGAAATTTGCTAAATAAAACACACCCCCTTTTCTATTCAATTTATGTTACCCTTTTGTATATAAAAAGTGTAAAAATAGTATTTTAAAAATCCCTTCTTTTGAACCCACGTGATATGTTCCCCGCCCCCCAAAAACACACTGCCTCCTGTGGAGCATACAAGTAGCATAAATTATGTATGAGAACATTGAGTAAGCATGATGCAACAAGCAATTATTTTCACTAGTACCCACACTTGTAGGATGAGTGGGTCTAGGCCACTAGGTAGTGTCATGCTACTATTTTAAATGTCCATCTTAAGGATAAAATACAATAACTAGTTCATTAACCAACTATAGCCTCCTTTTAGACTCAAGGTTACCACTTCAGGATACCATTCCAAAATAGGTTGCTAACCACTCACTCAATGTGGAATTGGATGCCTTCTTGAAGGCTTGTCCCAAATATGACCAAGAAAGTCTTATCCAACTCGAGAATTTTGAACCAAATAAAATTGATTGTTCTTATAATAAGAAGTTGTGATTGATTTTAGTAGCTAAGAGATATGAGTGTAAATACAGGACATTTTAATATATTTCACCATGCTAAGTTGTCTAAGGGATAAAGTCTTGCATGCAAGCATGGGGCTTCCTTGCTCTTAATGTGAGATAGATGGGATTGTAGTGATGATCTCAAGCTTCTAACAAGTTATTTGTGCTATTTAGCTTTAGAGATGCTATCTTCTATTCTAAAACCTTAAGAAACTCCCATAATCCTTTCTTTTTCACATAAACAATATTGGCTATTCCCTTATCCTCTCTTATACACAATCTAATGTGTGTGTACACACACATGCATATGTGTGTGTTTGTGTGTGCGTGCACACACATGCAATTGGATAGCCAACTCAGATTGTGCTTTCTTACTTTTTTGTCGTTCTTATTCTATTCAACTACTTGGGTCCTTCTCCACCATGTTTGACATGCATTAACAACCAAAGATACAAGCATCTAGGAAAGGAGATAATTTGATGTTAATGCAAAGCTCCAATCCATGTGTATAAAATATTGAAGATACTCATTTGACACAAGGTTCACTTCAAGTGTCCCAAAGAATGGACAAATTGTTTTCCACCTTAAGTTTACCAATTTTAGTTGTACCAAAGGGAACATAAAGTACCTTCTCTCACATTGGCAATCTCCTCATCCAGACACATAGGAAGACAACAAAAGTTATCCATGCTAGACATTCATTCTACATTACCCCATCAAGGGAAAGATAATACCATGGCAACACATAAATGAGGTTGCCTTCAAATCCAACTACTTCTCTCTAAACTTGGTCAATCTTAAAGCCATCAAAAACCATATGAAAGCCCCCTTACTAATGAATTTGCATTGGACCAAAGTTTATTTGGATGCATGGGTGGTAGGGAACCACTGAATAGACTTCTTATAGCATTTACATTTCTCTTCCACGCAAACATTATTGACTACCCCTTTATACACACACACATTTGTATATTCTCATCCTCTCTCATTTTCAAAGTGTATGTCCCTTTCTTCCTCCCTCTCTCATTCCCCATCACACACACACACACACACACACACACACACACACACAAAACTTCAAATTTCGATAAAGACAATAAGGAGTTCTAATGCAAGCACTCGAATTCCAAGGAGACTAAATCGTACAAGTACTAGTTTTGAAAGGTAGCACCTTTACCATCTTACTTATGATAATTTGGGTGATGATGAGAATCTATTACTTATGATACAAATACTAGTTTTGAAAGGCAGCACATTTACCATCTTACTTATGCTATTTTGGCAATAGTTGAATAAAAGATGATGACTAAGGATATATACGCTAACTTTTGGAAGGGAGCAATTTACAAAATAAGAGTTGGGAAAAAAAGATTGTGTTTTCATGAAAAGCATAAGAAAGTTTTAAAAGCATTACATGAAATTCCATGTTACAAAAGGTCATCAAATAGTTTTCCCCATGGAAGATACCATTGTTGTTCATACACATTCTAACAAAAGCATACGAAAGTTTATGAACATCATATGGCTAGTCAAAACATGCATTACATGTGAACGACTCAATTAGGAAAGGTGCTTTTGGCATGGAAGGTATTGTTGAGCCATGTAGAGATTTTGACAAAGAAATCGTAGGTGATGACAAGTAATGCCTTTATTGAATTAGGAAAGGTGCTTTTGGCATGGCATGTAGAGATTTTGACAAAGAAATCGCAGGTGAAGGGATTGAAAAGAAGAGTGCACAAGTGAAGTTTTTCGATGGTATGGTGAATGATTCACCATCATGAACAATGATCCAATAGTTCTAAAGCTAAGATGACTTGACACTAGACTTCCTGTGGAATTATGAAATATAGAAGAGTCACATTTTTTGATGTGGTTGAGGAACCATGCCCCTCCATGTGTAGGAGGGCTCGACTCATTTGGTGTCAAAAAGAGAAGGATGAAGCCTTTCAATTTAGAGACCCTATATCAATTTTCTATAGTTGTTCACCATAGAGTTCAAAAGTTCATATATATAGGCATGCATCAAGCATAGACTTCAATGTTATGTGAGCCTAGACTATGCCATGTACACTCAATAGGATGTGTTAATGCTAAAATGTGATGTGGCAAAAGCTTTTGACTTGGGATTATCATGCACAAACTGTAATGATTTTATCAAAAAATGTAGAACATGTTTTGGATTGTGGCATGTATCCTTGTGTTATACACCACTATATTTTGATGATGTATTAATGTCATGACCATGACAAGATGATGATGCATGACTTGCATCAATGGACCATGGGCATGATTCTCCTCCCTTAGCACATAAGATCGGCTAGTCATGTCTTTATATGTATTACTATGCCTCATTAGTATACTTGAAACAACATTATCTTGTATACATTTTGTATCACTTTTGGCTATAAGTATTTTAAGCTCGAAGCATTCGTGTTGTTGGAAAGACCAGCTAGCATGCATGATTGCATAGACTTTCACCACACATCATATATGTTGCTCTTTGTCTTACATTTCAGCTTTATCATAAGCAGCTATATGGAATGAAATGCAATTCTTGCTTATGGTTGAGCCATGTGGATGTGTTCATTCTAAGACTCCTAGTAATCCAAATGTTATTGACATGTTGCCTTATAGGACATAATTCTTTGTGATATTTGGAATATGTAGTTGTCCTCATCCTCTTTTTATTATTTCTTCCGATTAAATGATAGGAGTCTCCTCGAGTTCAACATTTTGGGAGCCTCTGTGTCCGGACATAAATCATTCCTTTAATACATCAACCACATCCTCCTTCGTGCTCCCTAATGAGAAGGTAAAAGATGATGAATCAAAAGTGTAAGAACATCTTTACTATATTATCTATACTATCTATGCTATATTATAATTGACAAATTTGCAAGGTCTAGCACCAAGCTTATATGACAAGTATATAGTGATTCCAAACCTCCCAAATTTTTAAAATAATAAAATAATGAAATAATGAAATAGAAAATGTGGATGAGTTAATGCAACACACGATCTCTGTATAGTTAAAGAAATTAAAAAATGTAAAATGATAGGAGAGGATAGATATATGCTTGTCCCTCTCTTTTGTAACATGTGATGAGTGGTGAGTTAAAGCACCACCCAAATCTCTTGACATTACTTTTGACCATAGGCATACGCCTTTCCTTCACCCACCATTGAAGAATATGCCAAGCTGCTCTCACTCACACACACACACACACACACACACACACACACACACACACACACACACACACAAATGCGTTGTGCATTAAGGGTGAATGTGAAGGCCGATGATAGGCTTTTGTGTGTGTGTTTCTAGAGTGTTCTCCACTACCATGAACACCTCCAACTGTAGTTTGAAGTGCTGGTTTAATAAGACTCTCCACTCAAAAGTTCGATATTCATAGTATCAAGGAAACATTAAGGGGCAATTGAGAGAGCAGTAGGAACTCACACACACTCTCTCTCACTCACTCACACACACACACACACTCTCTCTCTTTTATATGTGCATGCACATGACATGAGATCATTGATAAACCCTTTCCTTGTGCTTGCTCTTGCCCTTCAATTGCTATTGCTTCGCTCATCAAAGTTGCCATGTTGGTGCTAGGTGGTGGATCTAGCTCGACAATGGTGTAGCCATCACAATGCTATTGGTGAACGATAAGGTGTGGAGTTGCAAGGCGGAAGATGTGCTAATGGACCACTCAGGCCACATCCATCCACATGGGCACCCACTGATGGGGGTGCATCCACAAAATGCTCTCCTCCCATGCCATCTTGTTGATGCATCGAGTAGTGGATCATCCCTCACACCATGATCAACATGTCTTCTTGTGTAACATACACCTACTCTCTCACATGCACCCACCCATCCCCACCATCACCACAACCACCAACATAAACAAGACACCACCATGGTATCACTCTAATACACTTGCAAACTCTCTCTCTTTCTCTCATATATCATTACTTATACCATGGGATGTTCATTTTAAATGGGTCACCACCGATGGACTTGCATCCTTCCCGTGGTGTGGTTGTTCATGTGCTACATGTGGCCGTTGCTCCACATCTGCAATCCATCATTGAAGTAAAGTCCACTAAACAAGTAGGCCATTGATGAAGCATAATAAAATAATATACAAGTTGAAAAAATGTCCACCAAAAAAGCATATTGCTAATGGCCTTTAATATACTATTGTGCGGAAGCATCATTTTTCTTGGTAAAAACGATGGTTAATAGGAGAGGACTAAGGAGGTGAAGAGAATGATGCGAGAGGAGATAGATATACTTCTATGAGTTGCCAAGGGAGTTCGACGAAGGGCTCCTCTCGAGAGAGAAGGAGCGCAAGAGGGCTCGTTGTGTGGTGCGCGACAGAATGGCGGAGAAGCATGGACTCGGCCCATTGATAATTGAAGCGGGCAGTGGCGGATGGGAGGGGCTGGCTGGTGCATGGCAGGAGGCACGTGAGCTTGAGAAGGTGATATTATTCCCACCACTGCCTCACGTGGGCAGCCCCTAGCGCTCGACGCGCCCTTGCATGGCCTTCACGTTTATCAAGCCACGCATGTAGCTCATGCATCGTGGGCTGCCTTTGCATGCATCCTACGCCTACTGGCCTAGCAGCTAAGAGCCTGCGTGGTGCCGCTGTATTTGACCATTGCCTCTAACTCTACCATGTGCGTCTCAGCTAGCCATGTTGGCCACTGATCCAGGTAGCTCCCCGGCCATAACATTGGACTGCCTCACTGTGCCTTTCAGTAAGTAGTAGTTGGTAAAGAGGGGTCTTGAAGGACAATACTTCTTAACCAAGTACGTGTACGTGTTACTAGACACAATCTTAAGTTAAAAAAGTGTCGCATTTTTTGTAGATCTACAAGTGTCTACACCAACGCATCAATTTTGTGAGAAGATTTGCAAGGATTCAAGGAGGTTGGGTGACATATACATGCAAGCATCTCACAAGACAAGGTCTCTTTAATAGTAACATTGTTGGCGAGTTTTCTATTATTCAAGTATAACAAAGCTATTTTGTTATATATGTGTTCACGAAAGGAAGAGTTTGCATAATTGATTTTTTAAATTTCTTTGAGCATTAGTACCTCACATAAGAGAACTATTACACCCATCAAGGTTACGTATTAGGTATCTATACTATCTAATATTTGAAATATCCACCAAACCTTTACACTTATCCTACATGGTGCATGTAGAGTACACTCCCAAACTTGAAAATATTTTAATTATAAATAGCTTATTTCGCAAACTATTTGCAATTCTAAAAATTGCATTGCACAGAGACTACCTTTAAGACTCCTCTCTCTCTCTCTCTCTCTTAACAAAACGTGTGTGTGTGTGCGTGCATGTGGCACTTGCTAGTGTAGTGAGTTGAAGGGAGGGCACATTTCCACACCATGCAATTAATGATGATGATCTAACTCTATTTACTCCTCTCTCTCTCTCTAGGTGTGTGTACTCGAGTGCGTTTCGGCTTCAATTTCCCTTGACTTAATTAAAAAACCTTCCCTACTTCAACATTGTCTTTTAATTATGATTGTTTTGAATCTTGATGGAGTACAAACATATACATGTATAAATTTCTTCCTTAGTTCCATTAGTTACAACATGATCCTTAATTGCACTTGCACATCTATTCGATGTGTATCATGAATACATGCGGCATGTCTTAGGTATCTATTTGATGTGTAGCAATGGGATTGGGTGGATCAATTCATCTATTGTGCTAGCCTTTTCTAGCATTATAGAAAGATATCGAACTTGGTTGATCTCACAAGTTAATGCATTTTTACATGTAGATAGATATATGTTCCTGACGTTCCACACATTAGGAAGCCGAGTCTGGGAGTGTGTGGTATGCTCCGAGAGGGGCTTTGCACAGGACAGGCATAGTTAGCCAGTACGTGTTGTAACTACTGGCAAAGAGTACTAGTTAGAGAAACAGGGCACAGTTTGCTGCATGTGAAAGTGAAGCAGACAAAGCACTCGATGCAAAGGCCACAATTTCGAGTTAGCGCGCGAAGCCTGTCTCTGGCTCTGGAAAGTCTTTAGCGAGTCGGCGACCACGAGAAGCTCTCGCAGCGAAAGCCTTGAAGACCAGTGGGGACGCCATGGAGCTGGAGTACGCGTAGGCTCTGCAGAAACATGAGGTGAACTATGAAGAGATCGAAAATCAGCTACATGACAGCATCAAAGCTTGCAATGACTGGAGGAAGTAACAAGTCGGAACATTCCTAGTGTTATTGATATCGGTGAAACCTTCGATGATAAGTTTCCGTTTTATGCAACGACCAGAATGGAGGTATTAGTCCAGTCATCCCTGCTTTCAATACTAGAAGTATTAGTGCAAGTTTCACCGATATCAATAACACTAGGAATGTTAGTCCAGGCATCGATGGGCGCAAAGTGCTGTGCACTGTAGCAGCCTTCAGCTTGCCCAAGCTTAAGGCCAAATACGCTCAGTATGCGACTACTGGGGTGTATCTTTTCTGCATGGGCCGCGTACCAACAGAAACGGAGTTCCCGCGGTAGTTCACCTCAACCTACCACATCCCAGACTTCTTGGAGCTGTTTGATGCCAATCTGCACAGAAGTCAAATTTGCCCCCTTCCCAGATTCCTGCTACATCTGCAAGGCATCCGGTCACTACACCAGAGCATGCCCCAAGAAGAATGAGGAAGGAGGAGGCACGGGTGCTCCAGAAGCCCCTCAGACGGCTACTGATCTCAAAGGAAAGGAGACATCTAAAGAGGCCAAACATGATCAACAGAAGAAACCATCGGAGGAGGCTCATGACAGAAAGGGGAAGGCACCATAGCAGAACGCAATTGAGGGTTAAAATCACAAGGAGAGTTCCAAACCTTGCACAATGCCATAGAATCAAAGCAAGCATGTCCCAGATTTCCCGAGTGGGTCGCGTGACCTAGCAAAGGGTCCTGTGAAGACCTCTGCCAACAAGGAGAATGTGGAACAGAAAGGGATGAATGGGCCAAAGGAAAGAATGGCTCGAAGAAGCGGCTGAACCTCAAACAGCTGGCCAGGCACCCTCTCATTGAGAAGAATATTTATGCCACATTGGAGGATGAGGAGGAAGAATACATAGAACGATAAGAAAAATCAAAGCCCTCTCTTGGAATGTGAGGGGACTGTATGGTGAGAAAAAAAAAGAAGATTTGCTTTGAGTTAATTCGCAGTACTGGACATAGTGGCTCTAGAGGAACTCAAGAATGTTCCAAATGCTGAAGCCTTGAACCCTCCCTTGGGCTTCAAAGGTTTTGTAGAGGCAAAGATCAAGGGTAAGGGAGGTACGCTATTTTTTGCTAGGGAGAGTATGACTTGTACCTCTCAGGGATCGTGGCAAACCCAGCGGATAGGTTGGAAGAAGTCATGGGCAAACTTGGCAACTATGCTGGGAGATATAGATCATAAGATCTCAAAGGAGCATAGGCTGCTCCTAGATAGACCATTCTCAGTACAGGAGTTGCAAGGGGTCATCATGCTTCTCAAGTGCAATAAATTGCCAGGCCTTGATGGGATCCCAACTGAGTTCTATAAAAAATTCTGGGAGACAATAGCAGTGGACCTTTGCAGGATGCCAAATGCTGCCCGCAACAGTGGCAAGTTGGACGAGAAGACCTGTCAGTGTCTAATAAGGGTCATTCCCAAATCGGCAAGGAGGTTCTCCCGACCCTGCAGATTGGAGGCCCTTGACTATGCTGCTCACAACGGTGGCAAGTTGGACGAGAAGACCTGTCAGGGTCTAATAATGGTCATTTCCAAATCGGCAAGGAGGTTCTCCTGACCCTGCAGATTGGAGGCTCTTGACTATGCTAAACACCTCCTATAAGGTGATGGCTAAGGCTTTAGCATGTCGAGTCAAGTAAGGCCCTGCAGATTGGCGGCCCTTGACCATGCTAAACACCTCCTATAAGGTGATGGCGATGGCTAAGGCTTTTAGCATGTTGAGTCAAGTACCTGAGGCCCTTGACTATGCTGCCCACAACAGCGACAAGTTGGATGAGAAGACCTGTCAGGGTCTAATAAGGGTCATTTCCAAATCGGCAAGGAGGTTCTCCCAACCCTGCAGATTGGAGGCCCTTGACTATGCTAAACACCTCCTATAAGGTGATGGCTTAGGCTTTAGCATGTCGAGTCAAGTAAGGCCCTGCAGATTGGAGGCCCTTGACTATGCTAAACACCTCCTATAAGGCGATGGCGATGGCTAAGGCTTTTAGCATGTCGAGTCAAGTACTTGAGTCCCTTGACTATACTGCCCACAACAGTGATGAGTTGGACGAGAAGACCTGTCAGGGTCTAATAAGTGTCATTTCCAAATCGGCAAGGAGGTTCTCCCGACCCTGCAGATTGGAGGCCCTTGACTATGCTAAATACCTCCTATAAGGTGATGGCTTAGGCTTTAGCATGTCGAGTCAAGTAAGGCCCTTGACTATGCTAAACGCCTATAAGGTGATGACTAAGGCTTTAGCATGTCGAGTCAAGTAAGGCCCTGCAGATTGGAGGCCCTTGACTATGCTAAACACCTCCTATAAGGTGATGGTGATGGCTAAGGCTTTTAGCATGTCGAGTCAAGTACCTGAGGCCCTTGACTATGCTGCCCACAACAGTGGCAAGTTGGATGAGAAGACCTGTCAGGGTCTAATAAGGGTCATTTCCAAATCGGCAAGGAGGTTCTCCCAACCTTGCAGATTGGAGGCCCTTGACTATGCTAAACACCTCCTATAAGGTGATGGCTAAGGCTTTAACATGTCGAGTCAAGTAAGGCCCTTGATTATGCTAAACACCTCTTATAAGGTGATGGCTAAGGCTTTAGCATGTCGAATCAAGTAAGGCCCTGCAGATTGGAGGCCCTTGACTATGCTAAACACCTCCTATAAGGTGATGGCGATGGCTAAGGCTTTTAGCATGTCGAGTCAAGTACTTGAGGCCCTTGACTATGCTGCTCACAACAGCGGGGAGCCGCGTCTCATCTTTCAGGGTTGTTGACATGGGGAAGCTGCGTTTTGCCTTTGGGTGGTGGTTGTGCTGTGAGGAAGCCGCGTCATGTCTTTAGATGGTGGATGGTGTCGGGGTCGTTGTGTCGAGGGTCATCATGACGGGGGTTGATGTGTCGAGGTTGACGCGATGGGGGTCCATGCGATCGTGAGGTGTGGTGATGTGGGTCATTTTGGCTCGTTCTCTTTGGCACTAGATCTCTCTTTTTTCCGTGAGCACTCCTTCACTCCGAGCAACAATTGCTCTGATACCAAGTGTGATACACCTGCACTTGTTCACTCACTCAACACGGCACAGAAATGTAACATGATATGTGAGAGCAATGTATACTCTTGTATTATTCAATTAAAGAAACAGTACACCATAGGCACATCCCAGGATTAAACCCCCGTGATGTCGCACAAAAGAGGGTTCACCATTGGGTATAGGGAATCACACGTAGAGTGGAAACCAAGCAGGGCTCAGAGTTACTGCTACTTCCTATATAAGTGTTTTTGGTAGCAACACCATGGTATAGCTACAAAGCCCTTACAAGGGGGAAGGGGGTTTTGCTTTGCTTTAGCTTGTCTGGACTCTACCTAAAGCATTTGAGACAAGCTTCATCTTGGCCAAAATGCAGGGAATCTCTATCCTTGAGTAGATCTAGGAAATGGTTGACCAGGTGGGCCGACCTTTGAAATCCAGAGGGGCAAATATGGAAGCCATAGCTTGTGGTACAGTAATAATTCCACTTAAGTGATAGAGAGTTAATCTGGATGGTGAAGCTATTTAGTAAAAAGAAGAACAATTGACCTTTCTCCCTCATTTATTGTGATCACTCTCCCTTAAAAGTTTTGGAAGACAAAGGCAGGAGTGAAATTGAGGTGTTGGAAAGGTTCCAGCAAGGGGAATTCGGCCTTCATTTCCAAGCTACATCGCAACTGGTAATCAAGGTGTCCGAATGACTCCCTTATGGTTTGGAAGAGAGTGAATGGATTTGGGCAATTACTCCCTCTTTTTGCCTCAAAAAAACAAATTGGCCTATGTCCACTATCATCACCAATGCCAACCCCTACAAGTTCCATACATCGGCCAAAGGTAGTAGGCTCCTCTAGTAGTGCAAGAGCACCAAGGACTTTAGAAAGCTTTCCAAGGACCATATCACTAAAGTTGTTGCCTATTGGAGCAAGTGGCACCCTAGAACAAAACTCCTCACATGGGTGAGGATTTGGATAGCCACTCCCTTAAGAAAGCTTAACTTGGCCCTGTGGAGACTCCTAATGAACAAGCACCCCACCCGAATTGTGAGCATATGCACAAAGCCCTCAAAGTGTCCCAACTTTGTGGACTTTGTGGTAGGGAGATTGAAACTGCTAGGAAACTTTTTGGGAAATCTATTACTTACTAAGCAAAGGCTGGGCCAGGGGCCCACTTGTTGACCTCCAAGCCTCTCCATAAGTACCTTTCCAACATCCACGCGTCCTCTCTCCGTGCCTCCCTGTTGGTTCCAAATTCCCACCTGCATCTATTATATAGCCCCATTGATCCTGTAGGTCCAATAAGAGTGCGATAGTCCATCCAAATGAAGAATAAAATAAAGGGTAGGGACGTTTGGAGATGCATCATAGTTGTGGCCTCTTCGATTGCCCACTCAATTTAGAAATGTATTTCCAAAACATATATTTTGAAAATGTAAATACGCAACATTAGTAAGTACGGTAATTCATTTGCGTGTATTTACATGTTAATGTATACAGCTGCCAACGTGAATACCTAAATATGCCACTATGAATGCAATAACATACATATTTGTATATGTATACACTAATTATGCAAAGCATAAATTTACGTAAATACACAAATATACATATTAGTGTATGTATTCTGCATTAGCTCTCTTTTGGGCATGGTGTTGCTCCTTTTTCATCATGGCTCACTCCACTTCCTCTCGCTTTGCAATCTTGGCCTTCATGCTTTCAATGTACTAATCGAAGGTCAATATATGTGAGTTGGTGTAATCCATGTATGTCTCACCTATAGGCCTATGTATACTGAGCACAAGACACATTTAGGAACTCCAATGTTCGTGGAAGGGCATCAGTCAAGGTGGCTTGCACATTGGGCATTGATGGCTACTACAAGCCTAACTATCCAATGCTTGCACATTATCTTGTTTGGTTGTATCCATGGGCATAAAGTTTAGGTGTGTGCAAGGGAGGTGATCAAAGTTGAGTGCATCCTAGTTGAGAGGCCAAATAGCTGTGGCTCTAAATCCCACCTTTATATTCCCTATAGTCATGGCCTTGTTTAGTGCCCTTGAAGCAATGCTCGCAATATCAGCCTTGTTTATTGTAGCATCATGGTTCTTTAATCACCAAATCATCCTTTCTTTTTTGAAGGCAATCTTGAATGGCTTGAAGATTGATGTCGAATGACTGAAGTCAGTGGGATATATGAGACGGGAGGGTGACAATGTCTATGCCCCACAACTCAACCTTTGCAACAAGCTCTAAGCTAGTGTGGCTACCATGACCATCCAAGACTAGTAGGTGATGATTGCTTGATGACATGCTGTTTGGCACTACCTGCCTAAAATGCTCCATCCATGGTGAGAACAATTGCATGGTCATTCATGCCTTGTTTGCATCGACATTGTGGCCCCCTCTTCACATTAGCCAAGATAATTATGCATGGAGTGGATTTGAAAGGGAGGATTCAATGAAAGTGTGGATCCCAAGCTTATCCTCTTTGGTGAAAAGAATGGTAGAGATGGCTACACAATGTTGTGGAACATGGTTCGTGCTTCAACCATCATGGCTTTTTGGTCACGTAGGAACAATTAAAAATTCTAGCCCTCGATGGCTAGATTGATGATACCACTAGATCTTTGGTAAAATATTCGAAGTGATATCCTTGCGGATCTAAAATCCTTTTGTAGCATAGATAAATCATTCAAAGCCTTTCATAATAGTCTTAAAGAGGCTAAGGGACTTTTTGAAAACCCACCTATGGTGGCTGATGTATACATAATTTCCTCTTAACATATTTCACATGCATTATTTTTTTTAAAAAAGAGACACACTCCTACGCCTAAAGAAGATATCATATTATATGCCATCTCTCAATCATATATACATGCTTCCATAATAGTGTCTATACATAATCTACGTAGCATTCAAGCTAGTGACCACTATAGTCTATATGGGTAATAAATACACTTCCATATTTAGGACCCTCGACCATTAGTGATTCTTGTTTAGTATTTGAATATAAATGTAGATGCAAGTGTATATTGTCTATTCTTGCAATTTATTTTTTCTAAGAAAAAAATCCTATAGAAAAAACACATCAAAGATGTCAGTAGGATTCTTCAATTTTTGTGTGAACAGATGTCATGCACAAGGAGCTTGTTGGTTGCAAGAGCCTCTCATTGTGTTCATCAAATGTAATACAAATGACTAGATGGATGTGTTTCACAAATCGTATGTTTAGAATTATCATATCTTTTGTTTTTTATTTGTTTATGTTTCAAGATAAATTATACTTATATGTTGATGTATTAACTCTTTTAGGTTGAACGGAGTCTCCTTTATGTTGTCTACTTCGAGTGGCACTCCATTCCTTTTGCAGTGGCATGCTCCTTTTAAATCACAAAAGTGGCTCTAAAAGTACGAAAGGGAGCAAATAATCCTATCCTAATGAACGGTGAGTTGGTGTCTATGAGCAAAAACATATTCCCGCACAGATAACCATGTGGTTGCTATGGGAACCTACTCTTTATGTGTAGGCGATGAAGTTTTTGCATACGAATCTTATAGAAGGAGGCCTCTTGTATTTTAAGTTGAAAACGTTTCCTCCTCAAAGCATGGCATATTGTTTTTTCAATATCTATAGCACTTTTTAAAAAATTTATAATATCCCAAGTCCATTGTATACTTCAATAGTATAATCTTATTGACATTATTTGTGAGAAAAATGTATGGTCAAGTTGTGTTTTGACCCTTAAAAGTATATCCTATGCATGATTTTTGTAAAAATCTTCCATTAACTTAGCTTTCTCTTGTTATTGTATCAAGAATACCTATATTCTTATTCTCTTATTATTGTGATTACCATCATGTCTTCAACATCTTGTTTCGTATTTTTAGATCTCAAATGTTGATGGGGTGGAAATGCACGTGGATAACATTCTTCAATGAAGGAATGCTTAAGGAAGCTTCAACGAAAGAATCCTCAACTCTATGAGGAGCTAAGAAGAAAGTACGATCAAGACAAAGAGAATGATGAGCATGTGGATACATGCAAAGATGGTGCCATGATTGACTTTCTTGAAGATTACTACCATACATGTGATCCTCATGGTATATCTTTTCGCATGGATCATGGGAAGCCCATTTGAAAGAAGGAGATTTCACACCTCTTTATCCAAAAGCTCATCTAACATGATCATTGGCTAGTTAACTATTTAACCTTGAAGTAGGGTAGTAGTTTAATTATGATATTACTTGAGCAAGTCATACTTTTCAACTATTATATATCCTTCTTTTTCCAAGGCATCTACGCATGCACTCTCAAATATTGTATTTTTCTTTTCAGCTTATTGCACTAAAAAGTGCTATCCCTAGAAAAGACTTTGCTAATGCTATGTGACGAGGGAAAAACTATGTAAGCCACATGGGACTTGATCACATGAGATACCACTAGCACTTCATGCTAGGACCCATGCAAGCATACTTTGCTAATGCTATGCGACTAGGGAAAAACTATGATAAGCCACATGGGACTTGATCACATAAGATACCACTAGCACTCCACGCTAGGATGACCCATGCAAGCATGGAACTATAGGGCACCTCTAAAGTGATGGTATTAACCACCACCCCCCTCCCCTAGAACATCATTCCAATTAGCTAGATCCCAAACTATCTGTACATTCTCTAACATTAGTGCAAAAGCAAAAGTAACACCTTGTCTTCACATAATGCACGTTTGCAAGAGGGGAAAAAATACAATGAAATATTAATGTAATTTTTCCATACAAGAAAGCAATAAAGAAACATCTAAATTATTTTATTCTTCAAATAGTTTTCTTTTGAGAGCATTGCTATCAATGATAGAAAGTGTCCTCATTTCTATATACATGGATGATGAAATTTTAGGTGATGTATCGCATATGGACTTCTCTTCTCTACAAAACATGTTATGTGCTGCAACAACACAACACAACATTAGCAAGAGAACGTCTTACGTATACACTAAATAACAAAACTAATTATTATGGTGAATGCAAACAAATATTTTTGTTGATATCCATATTTAGTTAATGCAACATAATCAAGCAGCACAGGTCATGAGACTCCCATCATTGCCACTAAGGAGGAATCCTCCTTGAGTGTGATTGAGATACAATGTGGTTGTAGATAGGGGGCGCTATATAATAACACTTCACAAATTCTTCATAAATAATGTTAATAAACAAGCCTTCAAACCTATGAACAAATGGAAGACTCTCAAGGTGATCAACCACACATGCAAGAGATCCACACATTTTAGGTTCTTATACTACTAGAGTAGGAATTTCTCATGCAACATGATTTGAGTTAGAGATGCACAATAGTAATTGAATACTAATGTCATTATTTTCCTACAAAAAATAAAAAATTAAATAAATATAGATGAAATGATTTTAAAAATGTAATAATACTTAAAATAATTAAATGTCACATATTGCACTCTTTGCAATGCTTCTTTGTATACTATATTAATAGTGGAACTTGAACTATGATCACTACCTTGCAAAAAGATTTTTAGCTTAGCCAATGGTTTCACTTGGGAAAACGCCACATATAGCTACACATGCATGAAGATTGGGTTGTTAAGATAAAGGACAAATGAAGTCAAAGTTTGTCATTGAGCCTTGTAAATAGTCATTGTGAATGCTAGGCATATAGGAAATTATTGTTGCCACTTAGAGAAGGGAAAGTGTCACTTGGGAAAACGCCACATATAGCTACACATGCATGAAGATTGGGCTGTTAAGATAAAGGACAAATGAAGTCAAAGTTTGTCCTTGAGCATTGTAAATAGTCATTGTGAATTCTAGGCATATAGGAAATTATTGTTGCCACTTAGAGAAGGGAAAGTGCAAGGTTTTGGGAATAAATGTGATTCTTGGAATAAACACCCTAGCACCAATGTTTGTTTGTGTAGTTATCTCAACTTCCCAAACCTTGCTACTAAAAGCCTTGCATATTAGCCTCGTTCTATTATGTAATTCTCTCGTAAGATTCAAGTTTCAAAGTAAAATATAATAGGTGGATTTACCTTCAGGGGTAGAAATGCAATGGAAATCCACCTCCAAGGTCAAGAGAATTTAAATAATCTATAGAGTATATAAATGCATCAAGATTTTCATTGTGTTGAATTATCATGAATCCAAGTAGATAAAGCTAGAACTATAATATTTCCTTTAGAGATTTTAAATAGTGATGTATCAATGTTGGTTTTTTTTCACATTTTTGCACTTATAAAAATGCTATGCCACCATATAAACGTTTTCCATGATGTTTGGTTCTATGTTTGATATGTTTTTTTTTCTAATGGTTAGCATTATCACATAGTCATAAATCCTATATGATAGTGTATTGATTTCCAAGCATCAAGATTCTCAATGGACATGGCTTTACCGTTTAGTTATTACAACAACATTTGACCATGAAGTGATTCATTATAGATTTTTTTATCCATGAAATATATAACAATCAATGGCCATGAGATTATAAGAGAATCCATAACACTCACACCTAGTTTAGAAATATGTAAAATTGAGGGACTTAGAGAGAGTATACCAGCTTGCATGATTAATGGTGTATTCATGCGACACAACCTAGTTGTCATAGGTGTAAGATGAAAGGCTAGGGACCCTTATAGTGCAATGCACAGAACAAAGTGATGTGTTGTGTTGTGGTAGTAGAGGCCCATCCTATGTGTGCATAGGAAAATGGGAATGTGCCCAATCGCCAGATGGCATAACATCCCTCAATCCTCTCCCTTCTATTTTGGTGGGAATAGAAGGTCAGTCACTCACTTTGCCCCTCTTTGTCTCACACCTTGTTGATAGATACAAGAGAGCAGCCACCCATTGATGTAATCCTCACCATCACTTGTGCAAAAGGGTGTGTGCCTTTTGTGCAGTTGATGGTGCAATCGTGCATCCCAACCTGTGCAACATATGGTGCAAGAAGGAAGACTAAGGAGTCTTATAGTGTCGTACACAAAATAGGTTGTGCTTTGTGCATTGAGAGGCCCAACCCGTGCATGCAACACTCCATTCACTCAACTAATCTCTCATTTAAATTCAAGGGACCATGATAGGCAAAACCCATTCACTATTAGCTACTATGTAGATGAATTTATCTACTTCTGTAGAGACTCTGTAAGAGAAGAATAGGCTCTCTATTTCTCCTTCTATTTCTATCTTTAACTTTGTTGGCTATGTAACTAGGGAGATTCGTACATCCATGCCTCTATCTCACTATTGGAGGTAATTTCAGAAGTCATTCCTAGTTCGGATAGGAGATATTCACCCATTGATAATGATGTCGCATCTTTCGAGAGATGGCATTCAGTGCCCGCTATTAGGGACTGTGTTTTTGGTTTCTTTTGGAAAATTTGCTTGATAATGACTTCTTTAGCTAATGTTCCATCCACTACTTCATTGGAATAATCATATGAGACTTCTATAGAGGTGGATCCATGGTGTTTTTGCAAACCATAGAGCTTTAGCACCATTTTTTTTGGTTCCATGCCTAGGGTTAGGGTTCCTTTAAACTAATACGTCCTTGCTCTAGCTTCAAACAACCATGGTCTTTCCAGCAAAATAAGGGGTAAGATGTTCCATAAGAGTTGGGCTTTACCACCAGGTATGTCATCCAGTAATCTCTTCCTACAACTGTGATCTTTATGTAAGAAAGGAGGTCTAAGGGTTTGATTTTTCTCTAATCAACTAGTCTAATGAAGGTTACGTGCCTTGTAGGCCTAGATCTTTCATCGTCACATCTATCATGATGTTCACTAAAGAGCCTCCATCTTTCAATGCACTTACAATGAAGCAACATCAGGAAGGTGTTGGTCACATCCACTTCTTTCACAAGCTTTGGGACCTTATTGTTTTTTGTAACAATTGCAAGGTTGGCAATCCTTAGGCCGCGTCTTTGTGTGATCATTCTTTTGATTCTCTTTATGTAACTAGCTGAGAAGAGTATCAACAATTGTCAAAATGTTAAATTAGGGCAGAAGGTATCCAAGTCCTTTGCTAAATCATACTCTTTTATTGAATCCATGAGCTTCAAAGTGGGGAATGGGGTGATACCCACTTTCACTTTTCCTATTTCTTCAAGCAAGGGATGCATCTCCACTTCGTCAATCACTAGAGGTACATCCATCTTTTTTGTCTCCTGGTCCTTTGGTTCTACATCCTGGATTGTCTCTGTATCCTTGTGTGGCACTAGAATATTTTGCATTGTACTGTCCTATACTATACTACTCTGTGGCTCTGTTGGGAGCTTGAACTTGACATCTTTTGTAGGTGGAACATTCACTTTTGGATTTGTTGGCTCTCTTTTCTTAGCATGTATAACTGTAGCTACCTCCAATTCCACCAAGTTGGAGGCAAACTCTTGATTCTTCTATTGGTTGTTTGTGGTATTAGCCTTGACATGGGATGGATTGGAACAATCTTTAGCAATGTGGCCTTCTCCTTTGCATCAGCTATAGAGAGGCTTGTAATTCCACTTCTGGTCTCTACCCACCACTAGATTGTGTTCCTCTATAACTTTGGCAAGGAACCTCCTCGGACCAAAATTAGGACCAAAATCTTCAGGCTTTGGGGTCGAATATCTTGAGTTTTATCTAGAATTCTAGAAGGTTGAACCTTGCTTCCTCATCTTTCTTCCTCCTTTCATGCATCTCCTTCATAGAGCAGATATCCTATGTGTGGTTCTTTCTTAGCAATAAGAACATAATGCTTTAGGGATAGTTGGCTTTCACGTACATTCAATGGCTAAATGTCCCAAATGATGGCACTTTTCACACCAGGTATTTGATTGCATCGCATCTCTTCCTGCTCTTGCAATATTGGATATGCTAGCAGTATTCACTTTTAGTGTCTACAACTATTTTGTGATCACATCTATTAGCTCTTTCTTTATGCTTGCAAAACTGAGTTAGATAAATAGTACTTCAAATTTTCAAGTGCTATAGGATTAGCTTTCCACTAGGAGGGGGAAAAATGTCAACTAGTTTGAAGATACAAAGATATGATGAAAGAGAATAACATAGAAGCCACAAATTTTTTGAAATTATTACGTTTTAAAAAAATAAATCATTTGTTGTAATGAGAGGCTCTCTCTTGTATAAATTGCAATTAAAATAGGTAACCTTAGCATAGAAATATAGATCTAGATCACTCTTTGATCCAAAAGATAGGCATGTGTAACATGCCCGCTTATTGATTGTCCAAGCACATTTTAGCGGTCCATCAAGAAACAAATCTAAGTGTCGCCGCCCCGCATTCCCATGGAATGTTCCAAGGTTTGTCGCCTAGGGTTTTCTGAGTCCACCTCGCAATGGAACATTCGTAGCCAAACCCACTAGGATCAACTTGAAATCTGGGTTTCTAGGGGTCAAGCTCTTCTAACAGCATTCTAGCATCGGGTCCTGGTTGGACATCCTACTTTACGCAAAGATACCCACTTCGAAGCAAACCTATGCTGCACTTGGTTCAAAGAGAATGGGAAACAAGAGAGATGCACCGCTCAACCTCTCTACCCGTAGAGCATAGTCCCATTCCGGTCCCCTAAAACGGCATGAATCAGGCTCTCACCTAACCATATCTAAGGGTCAAATGATGGTAAAACCTTGTGAGAAGCCTCCTAGTTCTCTAGGACTAGCGGTCCACCCGCTTCCCTCAATAGCTTTAGTTTTCTAATTAGGTCCTATCACATTTATGTGTGACATTCAAAATCAACTTCATTAATTAAGCATTTTAGGAAATAGGGTTCATTCGCGTAACTTATTGCACATACACGAAAACAGTGTAAGCAGTCCTTTTGACAAACAAGTTTCTTAACTTATTTTCCAGTTAATCTTTGTCTCCTGCCCATACAGGAGAAATTATGTATCCCTTATGTCCAACAGAAGTACCCCCTTCTGCCTTGCAGAAGTAATTGGTCCAAATCACATGGCACCATAAATTCTATCCAGTATCTAGAATAGGATCTTCAAACGCCCTACATGTTGGGCTCACGGTAGTCTACAAGTCTGTCTTGGACTCGGAAAGGGGTGTCTAGAGCTCCACTGACCCTAAGTGATCTAGGAGTGAGACACAAATTTCATGGATGGCCTTTTCACCACTCGACCTTCGGCCCATGAATCGACCAAGTGCCCTCTCAAGTTGAAATGCAACGTGACCTTGGAGATGATCCATCTGTGCAAAATATCATTCCTTAATTAATCCAATTAAGAAACAAGCACAATCAAGGCAATCAACCTAATATCATATTCCAAGCAAACATTCCTTTATTCACCATGGCAACTTGTCATTACTAACCCCTACCATGCATTTACCATCAAACACAAACACTTGGAATAATAATCCAAATCACATCCCAACAATCAATTTAATGCAAAAGCATTTAGGATGTTGTTTGATCAATCAACAAAAACAATGGTATCCTTTTCCAAACATTGCATGAATAGTCCCGATAATATTTCCATCGCATGTTTGCTCTCCCCATTGGGATCGGGAGTGGCTCTATGTAAAATTTACCTAACACACTCTTCTTTCAGCTAAGGCATATGTTAAGGTTTCAGAATCTGTACAAGACATAAGGTCCATTGATCACTTACATTGATCGATAAGCTAGCCTTCTTCCCAATAAGTACAAAAACATCAGTCTTTCCTTTGACTTAGGGTTTTCTAATCCCTAGAGCTCTCTACTTACCTTTGAAGCTTGGAATTGTAGTTTGTACCTAGCCCAATTTCCTGAATAGGATTGATAAACATAGTCGCTATTGGACGGATCTCAAGGCATCGTAGTTTTAATCCTAATGATTGTTGTTTGTACTAGCTTTGCATAACTTCAAAATCCCAATGAACTAATAGTTTGTGATATTAGCAAGACTTTAATATCAATTTGTGTACTATCGATGTATGTCTCATATAATATTTGTCATGCATGCACCATCTATATGTATAACCCTTAAGTAGTCTTATATGCTCTTTATGCTATGTATGATTTTGTCACGTAGCATTGGGATGCAAAGATTGTATTTGGCTATAAGGTTTTGTGCAAACCTCAATGCACCATATACATAAATCTATGCAAGGTCATCTTAGTTGTGGAAAGAGTTACCCCATAATTCCCTATGAGCTCATTACCTATTGAAAAATAATTTTGGGTTACCTATTAAAATGAACTCATGCGTATGCCAAGGCAACATAATCTATGTCTCAATGAATAGCGAAGATGACAATTAGTACTTGGATATTTGGATATGAATTATCCATACTCAACATTGCATTCGTATTCATAGAAATGCCATGGCCGGTGGCTCCATTGTTGGATGTACGATTATTGTTGATGCGTGTCTCCCTCTGTTTTGGGGCCATGCCTTCACCTTGCGAATCTCTCTCTCTTTCTCTTGTTGGAGAAACGGTGTGCTAGGGTGACTCCTTTCGATTGCGATGGGGTTAAACTGGCCGAGATATGGGTTTAAACTTGTAGGAAGATGGGGAGAAACGCAACGCATGTGGTCACCCTCTAAGGAGGGGAAGAGGAAGGAGAATCCTCAGAGAGTCTCTCTCTCTCTCTCTTTCTCTCTCTCCCTCTCTCTCTTCCTCTTCTTCTCTTCTTCTCCTCTCTCTCTCGCTCTTTCTTCTTCTCCCTCTTTCTCTTCCTCTTCTCACTGTCGAGTAGCATCGGGCCCTCGTTTTCTCCCCATGGGGTTTTTTTTCCCCCTAGTGGGGGGGGGGAGGAGAGAGAACTGCTTTCCAGCGGGGTGTTTATAGGGGGGGTGGGATATTATTAGGGGCGAGGAATGCGGGGAGAAGGTGGTGTGGTGGTGGTGGTGACCACCACCCATTTTGCATGGCGGTGGGGTCGTTTTGGAGATGCCCAAGGCTATTATGCCCAAGGGGCGGTGTTCTACCAGGTGGCCTACCCCCTCCATATAATGTCCCGCAGCCTACAGAAAACCCCCGTAATTCTTAAATATTCAAATTTATTAGTATTATTATCTCCCCCTATCGGCGCCGAACAAGTGGTGGGGAGGGAGGAAAAAGACGATGCTGAAGGTGATGGTGAAGACGAAATGAGGGGAAACGATGATGTCAAGGGGGAGATGACATGATGATGTCGAGAGTGAGGGAGCAGGCAATGATTAATGTGGCGGGAGAAAAGGAAGGAGGTGACAATGATAGGTGTTGTGAACAAGGAGAAGGTCTTGATGATGACAATGATGGAGGGGGGAGGCCACGTAGTGAACCCTCCCCCCTTGGGCATAACGGCCTAGCTGGGTGGCTCAAAAAGTCCTTCACTGCCATGTAGAATGGCTAGTGGTCATTGCCACCATCACATCACCTTCTCCCCGCATCCCCCCCCCCCCACTAGGGGGAAAAAAAGACCCCATGGGGAGAAAAGGAGGGCTTGATGTTGCTCGACAGTGAGAAGAGGGAGAGAAAGAGGGAGAAGAAGAAAGAGGGAGAGAGAGAGGAGAAGAAGAAGAGGGAGAGAGAGAGGGAGAGAGAGAAAGAGAGAGAGAGACTCTCTGAGGGTTCTCCTTCCTCTTGCCTCCTTAGAGGGTGACCACATACATTGCTTTTCTCCCCATCTTCTCATGGGTTTAATCCCCATCTTTCCACAAGTTTAACCCCCATCTCCTGGCTAGTTTAACCCCATCGCAATCAAAAGGAGTCACCCCGGCACACCATTTCTTTGAGGAGAGAAAGAGAGAGATTCGTAAGCTGAAGGCATGGCCCCAAATGGAGGGAGACACGCATCAACGGTAATCTTGCATCCAACAATGGAGCCACCGGCCAGGGCATTTCTATGAATATGAATGTAATGTCGGGTATGGATAATGCATATCCGAATATCCATGTACTAATTGTCATCTCCGCTATTGATTGAGACATAGGTTATGTTGCCTTGGCATGCACATGAGTTCATTTTAATAGGTAACCCAAAATTATTTTTCAATAGGTAAGCTCATAGGGAATTATGGGGTAACTCTTTCCACAACTAAAGATGACCTTGCATAGATTTATGTATATGGCACATTGAGGTTCGCACAAAACCTTGTAGCCAAATACAATAATTGCATCCCAATGCTACGTGACAAAATCATACATAGCATAAAGAGCATATAAGACTACTTAAGGGTTATACACATAGATGGTGCATGCATGATAAAGATTATATGAAACATACATCGATGGTACACAAATTGATCTTGCATCAAAGTATTGCAAATATCATGAACTATTAGTTCATTGGGATCTTGAAGTTATGCAAAGCTAGTACAAACAACAACCATTAGGATTAAAGCTATGATGCCTTGAGATCCGTCCGATAGTGACTATGTTTATTAATCCTATTCAAGAAATTGGGCTAGGTACAAACTACAATTCCAAGCTTCAAAGGTAAGTGGAAAGCTCTAGGGATTAGGAAACCCTAAGTCAAAGGAAAGACTAATGTTTCTGTACTTGTTGGGAAGAAGGCTAGCTTATCGATCAATATAATTGATCAATGGAACTGATGTCTTGAACACATTTTGAAACCTTAACATATGCCTTAGCCGAAAGAAGGGTGTGTTAGGTAAATTTTACATAGAACTGCTCCAGATCCAAAGGGGGAGAGCAAACACGCGATGGAAAGATTATTGCGACTATTCCTACAATGTTTAGAAAAGGATACCATTGTTTTTGTTGATTGATCAAACAATGTCCTAAATGCTTTTGCATTAAATTGATTGTTGGGATGCGATTTGGATGATTATTTCAAGTGTTTGTGTTTGATGGTAAATGCATAGAAGGGGTCAATAATGACAAGCTGCCATGGTGAATAAAGGAATGTTTGTTTGCAAGTGATATTAGGTTGATTGTGCTTATTTATTAATTGGATTAATTAAGGAAGGATATTTTGTGTGGATGGATCATCTCCAAGGTCACGCTGCATTTCAACCCAAGGGGGCACTGCTCAATTCACGGGCCGAAGGTTGAGTGGTGAAAAGGCCATCCATGAAAATTGTGTCTCACTCCTAGATCACTTGGGGTCAATGGAGCTCTAGACACCCCTTTTCGAGTCCAAGACAAAGTTGTAGACTGCCATGAGCCCAACATTTAGGGCATTGCAATATCATATTCTAGATACTGGATAGAATTTATGGTGCCATGTGATTTGGACTAGTTACTTCTACGGGGCAAAAGGGGATACTTCTGTTGGACAGAAGGGATACATAATTTCTCCTGTATGGGCAAGAGACAAAGATTAACTGGGAAATAAGTTAAGGAACTTGTTTGTCAAAAGGACTGCTTACATTGTTTTCGTGTCTATGCTATAAGTTATGCGAACGAATCTTGTTTTCTAAAATGCTTAATTAATGAAGCTGATTTTGAATGTCACACATAAATGTGATAGGACCTAATTAGAAAACTAAAGCTATTGAGGGAAGTGGGTGGGCGGCCCCGACGGGTGTCCTATGGTAGGGTGGTCCCAAAGAATTAGGAGGCTTCTCATAAGGTTTATGGGTCGTTTGACCCTTAGATGTGGTTAGGTTAGAATCCGATTCATGCCGTTTTAGGGGACTGAAATGGGACTATGCCCTATAGGTAGAGAGGTTTAGTGACATATTCTCTCGTTTCCCATTCTCTTTAAATCAAGTGCGGCATGGGTCTGCTTCGGAGTGGGTATCTCTACGTAAAGTAGGATGTCCAAGACCTGACACTAGAATGCTATCAGGAGACCTTGACCCCTAGAAACCCAAATTTTAGGTCAATCCTAGTGGGTTTGGCCGCAAACATTCCGTTGAAAGGCGGACTCGGGAAACCCTAGGTGACAAACCCCAGAACATTTCATGGGAATGCCAGGCAGTGATGCTTAGATTCATTTCTTGATGGATCGCTAAAATGTGCTTGGACAGCTAATAGGCGGGGCACGTTTCAACATGGATATTGTAGAAATCATAACACTACTTTTTTGTATAAATTAGTTGAAAAAGAATGAAAAATATTATTGTCTATGCCAACTTTTGCTTCTTGTCTTCTTGCTTTTGCATTAGAGAGTGAGAGAGTGAGAGAGAGAGAGAAAGAGAGAGAGGTGAGTTTGAGAGAAAGAGAGCGAGAGTGAAGGTGAGGGGACCAAAAGGGTGAAGCCTTCATCTCTTCTAGTCTCACTCATAGTCCTCTATTCTGACTCTAGTTCAAAGCTCTTATTGGGACTATTGGTTTTTGGTTCCAGTTGATAAGATTCCACTATTGTTGATTTGCCATTAGAGGAACTGTTTGAGGCCATTGATGTTGTGGTTGAACCATCATTTGAGGCACTATAGTCTGGGCTACTATGAATTGGGTGCAGTGTACTACACACTATTTCATCTTAGGATAGGGGTAGGGAACACTCCTTAAGATTGCATTTGGTGGGTATACCATTCTTGGCATTGGAGGAGATAGAATTCCTTTTCCTAAGGTCATAGATAGCCTTGCTTCAACTTCATCACACAGTCTTGTAGCTTCCATTACAGCTTGCATGTTGATTGGTCTTCTTAGCTCCGCAAACTTAAGAACTTTTGGTTGTAGGTCTCTAAGAAAGACTCCCATCTAGATGCCTTGATCCAAGTTATGGTTGGTCCATGTCTTCAATATAGATTCAATTCTAGAGACATATGCTTCTACCCCTTCTCTAGAGGACTAACTTAAGTTCATGAACTCCTCTCACATTTGCTCTTCAAAACCTTCATGCCTGAATTCGGTGAGAAAGACCACCTTTAGGTCATCTCATATGCCAAAAGCTCCTGCTACTTGTCTCTCATATCACTACAATGCCGCACCTTTGAAGTGGGATAGAATATCACGAACCAATGCTCTAGGATTCTAGCATTGTTGGCCATATATGCTACCATGTACTTGGCTACATGAAGATCAAGATCTCCATTGTATTATACTAAAATTTGATCTCTTGCTCACTAAACACAATAGAAAGGATATATCAATCTGAATTGGGATTATTGTCTTTTTCTTCATCACTCTCCATAGCAAATTAAGAAAAACACATAACATAGAGAGAGAAGGAGAGAGAAAAAACCACTTTCCCAAGACACACCACATGGAGTAAGTGGATGCGAGAGAGGAGTGTTTTTAAGAAAGTGCACCCCCTCATTACCACATGCACCCCTTCGCATGAAATTTAATAATATTAATATTTTCTTATTACATTGGCTTGACCTTAGCCACTAATAGTTAAAGGCAACATTGGTGTATGAAATTGTTTATGTGGATATATTAGGGTGCCAAATTTCAAGCATCTTTCAACTCTATCAATAGTGCGGATTGAGTTGTGTAGAGATAGATGATAACTCATTTTTGTACTCTTTAGAGTACATGAAAACCCTAGATATGGGAGGTGGATTCCCTCCTCGTGTTTTATTATTGAAAATTAATGCACTTATAATTCTCCTTAGAAACTTGAATCCAAGATAAGGATTGTGTGATGGCATGAAAATGATATGTAGGGCTTGTGAGAGAAAGCTTATAGATGTAGAGATAATTAGAAGGACAAATATAGGTGAAAGGGTTCTTATTACAAGAATCACATTTATTCCTAGAAATTTGTATGTTCCATTTACTATGAAACAAATGTAGTTTCTTATTCAACTAGTATTATAACAATCTTTACTCATTGCCAATTAATTATATGTAGCATTTTTGTGGATACAATCATCATCCAGTGTGAAAGTTTTACTAGAAGAAAGCTTAGATGCTACAAACATCACCATAAACATTATAAGGATGCACTTCAAAAGGTACAATGATATGAAATGCCTTTTTTGTGAGATTTGCTTTATTGATATCCCCTTTCAATCACTTGCTTAAAATATATTAGAGATATTCTTTATGAAGTTTTAGAAAATGGTTTTTTAATATGTGGATCTCTCTCTTTCTTAAGTTTTTGGCTCAAATTTTGCATATGCCTACTCTAACTTATGGCTATTATCTAGCTTCTGAGTATTGCAAGTCTCTATAATGTACTCCATGGGATGTTACTAACCATGCTATTATGCTATTATAAGAACGACTCTAGCTAAAGTCATAGAGCACTTGGAGTTTGATCCAAATATAGACATTATGGTTCCCCTATTTATCGAGACTCACATGTAGGGTACATTCAATGGTTTTGTATTCACTTGGTTGTGCCTATCTAGAACCACAAGTATACATGATCTCACATTAATAAAACACCCATGGGTCAGAAGAAACATGAAAGTAAGGACTTGGGTTGCTTTGTCACCTTACATTAAGGTCACATAGCTCCTACCAAGTGGTCTAGGAATGTCAAGCCAAGTATTTTTCTTTTATAAGGTGCATGTAATGTAAATATATTTATTACTTTTATATTATGTTTGTTAATTACAATCTAATGGTATTTATCCTATATTGTGCTTTCTTTGATTATAAGTGCAAGAAGGAGGGCACATCATCCATCATACCCATGCAAGAGCATATTGTAGCTTCAATGAACCATGTTAGGTGTGGAGATCAAAGTGTTTCAAATCATTCTAGAAAAAAGAGAAAGCTTTACTTTGATGAGCTAAATTAGGCAAAGTCTTCTTTTTCATTGACATTCAAGATCTTTTGCATCACTTGGATGCATTTTGATCTATGTATTATCGTTAGTGTCCAAAAATTGGCTATATGTTTTAGTATTCTTGCTTTGGTATATTTTTGTATTTGGTGAGTTACATTGTTTCATTCTCATGTAAATAATATGTTAGGTAATGTGTGTGTGTGTGTGTAGAGAGAGAGAGAGAGAGAGAGAGAGAGAGAGAGAGAGAGAGAGAGAGAGAGAGAGAGAGAGAGAGAGAGAGAGAGAGAGAGAGAGAGAGAGAGAGATAGAGAGAGAGAGAGAGAGAGAGAGAGAGAGAGCTTAGTTAAAGTGGCAACGATTTGCATGGCTAGCAAACAATGTAAATGAATGGCAAGTTTGTTTATTTCACAATACTACTTCATGGTAGCTTCATGCATGACGACTTTGCTTCCCTTTGCACGCCGCTTCACAAAGCAACATCTTCACAAAGCTATTGCAAAGCACACAAGGAATGTTTTAGCTCTATACGTATATTGTTGCACTTGTATTATACTATTTCTCTCTTTCATGATAGTGTGCCTTGGATGCATCATTGATATATTTTGATGTAATCCAAGTTGGATTAGATAGATGAGTTGTTCAAGTAGCTTATTATTTATCTAACTCAAACGCATGATGGTTTCTCATCCTCTTATGACATTGATGTAGGATTTTACATTCTCTTCCTACATATGCACACACACATAACTTGTGTGTGCTCTTCTTCTATGCAATGGCACATATATCAATATCCACAACACACACACACACACACACACACACACACACACACACACACACTCTCTCTCTCTCTCTCTCTCTCTCTCTCTCTCTCTCTCTCTCTCTCTCTCTCTCTCTCTCTCTCTCTCTCTCTCTCTCCACACATATAATCACACATAATACATACTAGTTGGCTTGGATGGCATTGCTAGTTAGGCCCACTAACCGCACTTCATGTGGTTGGAATTTGGCTTCATTCTAAAGGTCGTGAGTCTACACCTTGCTTGCTTCACATTTTTATGAGCAAAGAGAAGCAACCACATGGTACCATAATTTCTTCTCTTTGCCTACAAAAAATAAAACAAATATCATATTTTTCATGTAACAAATATCACTATTTACACGTAATGATGCACTCTTTAAAGCCACTCAAATGTACAGTACTAATGTTTAAATATGGAATGTAGGTTTTATGTGAGTGAAACAATTTGTGTTTCTATATCTTAACTATTGTAGAACCTTCAAATGCATCCTTTAGTCTCACTCTATTGGTAGCCATTGTCAACTAAGCTTTTTATAGAAATGTGTCATTATAATATTGATCGTGATTTAGTAGCTTTAGGTTTTTTGGGTAACACAAATTCTCCCCTTTGTTACCAAAACATGAGTTGGGTGTGCCTTACATTGCACTTTGCACACATACTTAGGCTAGATGCATAAAGATTTAATAACTTGAGTTAAGATTTCAGTTTTCTTTAGGTGCACCTAAAAAGATGGTGAACTTGACCCATAAGCATTGGGGTTAGTTTTGTTATTTTAATCTATTTAGCAAGAGGGGATAATATGGCCCAAAAATTATTGATATGAACTAAGATTTTAAGTAACAAGTTGTTGTGATCTCAGTGAATATTAATTCACAAAGTCCCAAAATAAAACTATTTGAATAAACAAATGTACATTATATTGATTTAAAGCTAAATGTCAAAGTTAAAGTGCTACAATAGGGAAGCATGCCTAAGTAAAGTTGAATAAAAGCAACATAATAAAAGAAATTTTTTGTAACGGTAGTCTAGAAAAGCCTCCTTTTTCATATTGGAATTTATCACTTAGCACAAAAATAGAGCCTTAGTGTTTCCAATAAAATATCGCAAAATTTGAGATAGAAGATATTATATGATCATCACATAGGATTATTGCTAGACCTTGTAGATTTAGGTATTATATTAGGCACTTAGTATGTCCTTGATTTTTTATGAGATCCATGACCATCTTCCACATAAACGTTTCCATATCTTAGCTAGATCCTTTACTAATATTATCCTGTGGCAATTCTTTGTGGATATATGATTGTTGCGACTTATGATAAGGGACCATAAAACATTAGGTGCAATTGGGATAAGGCTAGTAGAACATCCACTAATAATAGCAATCATAATATAGCTAGTGGAATATCCATTGATAGTGTCAACCAAAATGAGGCTTGTGAAACACCCACTAATAGGGTGGACCAAAATAGTGGAATTAAATAAACAACCAAAACCTAAAAGTTGTGGTTTCAATAAATTTGTACACAACTATAATAGGTCATTGAGGCTCACACATATATAGTCTTGTAAATATGTCATGCAAGAATTGAGTTGGTAAATTCTTAAAGGTTAAGGTCACTTCTCCATCCAATTCTATCCATTTTCAAATAATTTTCTATTGTTATATACACATATATACATTTACAAGATTCTCACCATGCATGCAAATGCTCACTTCAATTCTTTTTGGAATCTCTCTCTCTCTCTCTCTCTCTCTCTCTCTCTCTCTCTCTCTCTCTCTCTCTCTCTCTCTCTCTCTCTCTCTCTCTCTCTACCCCCAACACCCATAACACTTTTATATACATCAATTAAATGATTGTATTGACCAGTAATATATGTCTCTAAATATCGTCTATAACAACCACTCTAAGTCAACCTCTCACATGTAACATATAAAAAGAAACACACTCGTGTGAAAAATCAACCTCACACTTTGCATCATTACCATTTTATGTGTATCATAAATGATACATGTGTTTTTCATGCAAAGATACATGATTCTTAGAGACCTACTTTATAGACCTATGTTTATGTCATACACACAGATGATAGATGGTACACCAATGAGTATTGAAGTATATACACTCTTGGAGCTTTGTTGCATCCAAGGTTAGTGGGGGTTTAGTCGAATCTTGTGCAAGTGGGGGTATAGGGAGCACCCCCCTTCTAATGGGATGTTAAAATGGTGCTAATAAGGTCAAGTCAAATGAAAGAAGCTCATTATCATAGCACAAATGCGTAGCAGGCCTAGCCAATTGCTAGGTTGTGTCAATGAGATGAGTTGTTGAAAAGTATATTAATTTAAACAACCTTATGTGAATTGTTGAGTGGCCTTGTGGTAGCTCTTGGGACCCATATATTGGAAATCACGAGTTCAATTGGTTCAATAAACTCTCACTTACCAACTTTTATAACTTTGTTTTTATCAATTCTAATGGACCTTCATTCTAGTCAATATTAATAAAGTCTTACCAACATTTATATCCAGTTTTTATCAATACTAATAAACTCTTTCTTGTAATATTATTATCGATACATGTTTATAGACACATACAACACAAACACAAGGTTTAGTTAACATATTAGAGACAAAAAGTGAAAGGAGCCTTCCCACAAATAGAAATGAACACAAAACTAGGGACAAAGCACACAAAATCTATGTGTATGGCTATGCCATTAATCTCAAAACAAGAAAGAATCACAAATCTTGTACTTAACAATGAATAGAATTAGCATCTTCATCTTCATCCTCCATAACTTTAGTTGTAAAAGAGAAAATAGAAAAAGGAAAAGAGAAAGAGAGGAGAACTTTTGCACAGGGGAGAGAGGAGAGAGAAATTTTGGCACCACACAAAAGGAAAATGTGTGCAACTTGGAAGAAAGAAGAGAAAGAGGCACATAATCAGCCATGCACTCCACCCCACTTTTTCCCCAAAAGACACACAACCCTTCATATTTTTATTATTTCTTTAAATTTTTGATACATTTGCATTTGTAAGCCTTTAGCCTTCACATTTCAGTTCTTTCTAACTTTTTAGAAGTGTATGCACATATACTTTTGTGTATACCATTTATTTATGATGAATGTGGATGTGACCCCCTCATGTATAAGGGTGTATTTTAGTGATTTTTAACAAAGTGAATATTATCCCTTTACAAAAGCTAAAAATGTGATATATGCACATACATCTTTGTGCCTTGTTTTTATGCTTCTTTTACTGTCATTATTTTCTCCCACACTAAAATCTGAAGTGTCCTCACGAACCTTGTAAAAGAAGAACCACTGTCTAACACAAAACATTTTCAAAATTGTTAATAAAACTACTTCAATTAGGAGGCCTAGCCATGGTAGGGTATGGGACTCCAAGGCCATGACCACCAGAGTAAGGGAACTCTTGCCTCAATCATACTCCCACACTAAAATACTTGCATAGTCTCCAAAGGATAGGGTTCAATCTTCCACATGGGATCACAACTTCTCCATTCAATAGGGAAAGAAGGAAGACTCCACCACTTAGCTCAAAAACACTTAAGGGAATGGGATTTGTTGTATTTGAGTCTTTGCAAAAGTGCTTCATTTGAAACGACTCTCTCCTATGGGCTTATCTTTGAGGGGAGAGAAACAAAATATGGGTTACCACCTTGGGAAGGATGGAACTAGGAAGTATAAAATTAACAAGGATGGGGATGCAAGTGTAGATGGTGGTAATGAGAGATCTTTGCTATTTTGAGGTGGGGTAATAATTTGCTTGTGTGTGTTGATGTAGCAAAGGTTTTTCAAAATACAAAAAATGGAAAAAGTAGTTGGCTTTTTTTTTCTTTTGGGAGGGGAAAGTGAGAGAGGGGGATGGGCCACTTGAGTAGGACTTGAGTTTATCTCAATGTGTGGTTCCGTTCATAAAACTTAAAGATACTCATTATTTTCTTTTACTTACTTTAGGAAGGGATAAGCATATGAAAGTTTTTAACATTATTATTTGATTAATCAAAGAGATAATAAACCTTATCTCGTGTATTTTGTGGCTATTGTTGGAGATCCGAGTAGTGGCCGCATGGAGGTCATGGACCATCTTGCCCTTTCTTCTTCTCCGAGACTGCCTCCACCATCCGGTGCTTCCCCACCGCCCAATCTATCTCAGCCCTTAGCTTCTATAACTCAATCGGATTCTTCAATATCTCTACCATGCCCCATTCCATGATGATGGTTGATGTATTGACTCCAGGACTAAACATGAGAGGCCCCCCGGGATGTAATCGCATTGTCTCCTTCACCACTGCCATTGACATCCCCTAGGAAGGAGTATGCAGTGTTCACATTGCGTTTTTGAAAGATACTTGGGGTGGGCAAGAGCACCAAGCAGAGAGGATGCTAGCAGAAGAGGGCATGAGATATGGAAAGTGGAGGATGCAAACTAGAGGAATGCCTCTTCTATTTTTTCTTTGTTCTATCTTTTCCATTTGGGATGGGAATGGCCTCTTTCTTCCCTTCACTTCCTCCTCCTTCTTCAATCTTCTTCATCTTCTTTTGTGTTTTTGAGGTGTCAAAAGGCTTATTGGCAGCGATGCTTGGCCGTTAGTCATAAGCAGCTTGGTAAATGCATCAGGTACATTGATGATGAGGGTTTGTGCAAGTTGCGGTTGTTTCTAGCTGTGACCAATTTTGCTCCATTTTCAAGACACCAAACTCTTCTTCTCTGGTGATTGCACCTATGCCGATTGGGGCCTTGTTCACCATTGCCCAATGTCTCTAATTTGTTTGCTTCAAATTTATTGGAACTAGTCATTGATTCATATCTTGGATCGTGTTGACTTACTGTTCAGCTTCTTCATCTTTTACACCATATATATTTGTGAATAATATTTTCTTCAGCTACAATTTCCTACATCTCCTCTTTTGTGATTTTTCAATCTATCACACAATACAAAGAAGATTGCATTTGCTATTAATAATGTACCTTTTAAAAACTTATCATTAATGATGGATGAAGGTATCATAAGAGGTTTAAAGGCATTGATATGTTTCCCAATCTCTCTCACCTTGCTTGCTTCTTTTGGCATCTTCTCAACAATCAACGAAGGAGATTCATCTCTTCAACCTTTCAAATTATTGTTGCCAAGAGCACAATGTACTAGTTGCCTTCTCGCATCAGCAGTCCTCATCTTCATCCTCTTCTTCTATTTCATCTTCTCACTTATCTCCTTTCTTGTGTTTTGTTGTTTTCTTCCACATATACTTGCCTCTTGCATGAAGAAAAACCGCCCATTCCTCTACAAAAGGATATAGTCACCATTATTCATTTCTTCCTTTTTCTTCTCGGGTTCGTCAATATAGTTTTCTTTATCTTCTTCTAAGATTCTTCTAAGTTCATGGAGATGACTTCTTTCTCTTCACAAGTAGACCATTGAGAAGGGTAAAAAAGAAGTAGGTTTTGGAAATTGAATTGGAACCACCGCTAGCACTTATTGCCAAAATTTTATGAATCTCTTGCACCACCATTGCTGCACCATTACAAGTTTTGAGATTAGCCTTTTCCTCAACTGCGCACCAAAAACATGGAGCCCCAAAAGGAACACTAAGAAAATAGGGGATCTACTGCAAGAAAATCTATCTTGTATCATCAACAAACATCTTTTTCATATTTGGTATGTCCACAACAAGGAAAACAACACCATGAACAAGAAATCTTCACACAACTTCATAGACACAATTCTCCCGCGGCTTTAACTTGAACAACCAAAATTGATTATGCTCTTCATATTCTTCATAGAATTCATCAAGAAACCACAAATACACAAGATAATACACCACTTTGAATAGAAATCATCACATACTATTCTTCTCCAAAGGTTCCATAGCTTTCTCTCACAATCTCTCACCCCTAGATACATTGTTTTGCATAGATCTCTCTCTCTCTCTCTCTCTCATACATGCTCTCTCTCAAATTACAATGAGATAATCAATAATCATCATCCATAACCCCTTTTTGGTCATGGATAGCCCTCCTAGGAGGTATGTCTAGTAGGAAAGGTCACCAGGACCACTATAGTGTCCCTTGAGAGCTCACTGTTGTTACTGTCACTTCAATTCTTCAACAACTACTTCTTCGAGCTATTTTGAACTTATATTCATCTATTTTCAAGGTTGGAAAACTTTCCCAAGCTACACATTCATCCATACAGAACATAACATAACAAAAATAAATGCTCTATAGATAGTCAACAGAGGGTTAACAAAAGGCATCATGAAGCCTTTAGCTCAACTTAAATAACTCAAAACCATCAAGAATCAGTCAATAAGATTTGAAACGCTCTCAAACTTAATCAATCATCATTCCAACTCCTCATACAAAAGGAAAACAAAAAAAAATAGAAGCTCAACAAATCCAAACAGAATCAATCAGACACTGACATGACATCAATAAAACATATCAGAACATTATATCTCCACTATAAAACATAATGAGCTTCCAAAACATAATCAACCTCATCCAAAACACTCTCAAACACTCCCAAAACAACTAAAAATTGTACAAAATCCATAAAAAATCAACCATTTAGTCCACAAAAACAACAAAAATTTGATCAAAAGGCAAGTCATTTCAACCCTCAACATATCCCCACAGTTAATTAGGGAGCGTCCTCATGACCTAGAAAAAAGAGAATACAAGTTCTAAATATAGCTCATCTTGATCTTCTTCAATTTCTTCAAGAACACCATCCAGGCATGACCCCATCTTATAACCTATATCTAATAAAGAATTACAACAAAAGGAAAATACCTTTATCCATTATCACAACTTAGAAAGAGAAAAGCAGAACAAACTTTTAAAGCATATAAGAGGTTTGTTTTCTTCCACCATAAGCATCCATCTCGTCGATAAAATCTCAAACTAGCATTAGTCATCTTCTCAATCAGCTTCATCTTCATCTTCAAATCTATACAAGAGGAAAAAAATACCACATATACACCATCACATGGATACAAGACAATGTAGTCTAAATGGCACATGCTCCCAAAAACTGAAGAGCAAGGAGAAAGATTTTAATTAAAAAGGATCAATACATCCAAGAGTGTGTCCACCACACGCTATGTAGAATGAAGATATTTTTTCTTGAACTTCATACTCAACTTGAGATGTTCCAAAATCTTGTTCTCATCCACAAAATGTAGAGGCACATTCTAAAGAAATCGTAAGCAACACATCCTTCCAACATGATAATGAACCTAGTAGGAAAAGCTTATGCGAAATAATACAGAACATCCATCTGAGGAGCAATAGTCACATCCTCATTTGGGTTAATCATCAAGTGCAAGATACAAACAAAAATTAGATGCCAATGTATTGAAGTATCCTCAGAAGAAGCATGTGCTAGTAGCAAACTACAGATAAGAAGTGGAACATTGTGCCGAAGTGTCCCAAGAACCTAGAATGATAGGACAATTAAACATTGGTCATGTTAAAGAATCATTCAATGTCCGCTACCGTCGACGGAGGATATCATTGTTATGCCTAGGAGTATCCATAATTGATTGGGGAGGAAGATTAATATAATCAGATTGTGATAGTAGAGGGATAATAGGACAAGAGTGAAGAGGGGGATAAGATAAATCATAGAATAAAGATATTTGAAGGGATAATGAGGGTGGTAAAGAAGGGAAAGAAAATAGGAATTTTTGAAGGGATTTTGTTGGAAAAATAGAAGAAATAGGCTGAATAATAGAAGTAGATTCAATAGGAATAGGGGAGGATATAGGATCAGCAATAAATGGGCATGTAGTAAAAACTGAAATGTGAGGGGAAACAACAAGGGTAAAAGATAAAAGAGAGATACTAACTAGATTAGATTGGAGGATAGCAATATACAATGGTAATCGATAGGAGATTAAGGAATATGATAGGATATCATGAGGATCATAAGGATAGATGGAACAACAAAAATAAAAAATTGAAAAGAAATCCTCATTGAATAAAGGATTGTTAGCAATATGGTTTAACAGTTGGGATCTCAAGGGTTGAATTTCAGACTTGTGAAATACACTCTATCAATGGCAAGGCTCTAGAACATCATACTCCAAAGTAGGATGCCAAGCATAGCCTTTACACCACAATGTTGGCTGATGATAAGTCTTCAGGCCACCAACTAAAGTTATTTCAACTAAATGGACATACATGACTGCCTGCAAAATCACATCTCCTACATAAAGGTTCATATCCTCCTCATCAGGGATGTGCACATCTCCTTGAAGATACATAAAAGATAATATTTGAGCTTCATGAGAGATCAAGTCATCCAAAAATCTATTAAATACTGCTTTGAGTAAATCGGGTGACCACATATTCTACTACCCATCCTCTGGAGATTCTAAATCCACATTACTCAAGGAGATATACAATGCAAAGGGATGCTACTGATACTGAATCTAAAAGGATAATGGAGGTGACACCAATTCAGCATAATGGACAAAATCCTCATGGGCACAATTCATGCACTACTGAAGGTGTTCTACCTTTGGTAGAAAACCCATTACACAATTTAGCATTTTTTTGCAAATGAATAATCATTCAATGTCCACTGTCATCTGGACGATATCAATGTTATACCCAGGAGTATTTATAACTAATTGGGAAGGAAGATTAATATAATCAGATGGAGATGGTGAAGCGACAATAGGAGAATAGTGAAGAGGGCGATAAGATAAATCATAGAATGAAGATATTTGAAGGAATAATATAAGTATGGGAAAGAAGGGAAAGAAAGTAGAAAAATTTTAAGGGATTTTGCTTTTAAAAAAAACAAGGAATAGGTTGAACAATAGAAGTAGATTCAATAGGAGTAGGTGAGGATATAGGATCGGGCATGTAGTAAAAACTGAAATTTGAGGGGAAATTATAGGGGTAAAAGATTAAAGAGGGATACTATTTGGATTAGATTGGAGGATAGCAATATACAATGGTAATTGATAGGAGATTAAGGAATACGATAGGATGTCATGAGGATCATAAGGATAGATAGAACAATAGAAATCAAAAGTTGAAAAGAAATCCTCAGTGAATAAAGGATTGTTAGTAATATGGTTCAACAGTTGGAATCTCAATGGCTGAATATCTAACTTGTCAAATACACTCCGTCGATGGGGCAAGGCTTCAGAACATCATCCTCCAAAGGAAGATGCCAAGCATAGCCTTTACACCACAATGTCTACTAATTATAATTCTTCAAGCCATCAACCAAATTCATTTAAGTTGAATGGACATACATGACTGCCTGCAAAATCACATCTCTTACATAAAGGTTCATATCCTCCTCATCAGGAATGTGTAGATCTCCCCTCAGGGATACATAAAAGATAATAGTTGAGCTTCATGAGAGATCAAGTCATCAACAAATCTCTCAAATACAGCTTTAAGTAAATTAGTTGACCACATATTCTGCCACCCATCCTCTGGAGGTTCTAAATCCAAATTACTCAAAGAGATATACAACACAAAGCGCAACTGTTAATACTAAATCCAAGAGGATGATGAAGGTGACACCAATTGAGCATAATGAAAAAAATCATCCTTGACACAATTCATGTGTTGCTGCTGAAGTGTTCTACCTTGGCACAAAATCCATCACACAATTTAGCCTTTTTGTGCAAATGATCTAGTTCTTCCCTAGACAACAAAGAAGACATTATGGAGGCTAGAGGAGGAACAAAAAGAGTGGAAACTTTCCGATTAAGTTCATCAATAAACTTCTTTTGTGACTCTACAGTTTCGTGAGAATGTTGCAATTGGACTTCACAAATACCAAGTTGTGAGCTTATTCAATCATTTCCACAAGGGCAGCGTTCTTCTCTTTGGTTAAGGACACATTTGCTTCCTCTAAAGTGACAACCTTAGCTTCTAACTCTTTAATTATGGCCTACTGTGAATCCATCAAAGCCATAGCTGTAGTCATTTGGGTATGGATATCACTCACAAAGTAGTTTTTTTAGAAGCTAAAGCCGCAAGATCTTTGTGAAGCTGACTAGATAAAGAATCCACCTTGCTTGCAATGAAGTATACACTCCCATATAGATGGTCTGAAGACATGAAGTCATGGAAGTCTCCAAAGCATTTTGAACACTAGAATCTAGTTATGACAGCATAGATCCAGAAGGTATTGTTTGCAAGGAAGGAGGAATCTATGGATCTAGTTATCCTTCCCTTTGTGCTGCAAAAAGATTGGTACAAGACAAGAATGAGGGAAGGGAGCTACTAGACACCTTAGGGATAGAAATATGTACCACAGGAGTTGGAATAGGTAGAGGATCAGATGGACCCTATGTGCAGCATTTTGTTTGAATGATTTGGGTAGCGAGTACATCTACTAGATTTGATTTGACTTCCATAGGAGAAAAAGGAATAAGTGAAGGAGACTAATGTGGAAGGCGAACATGATCAGGCATTGGAATGCCACTTGGGGAAGGTGCCAACTAAATGATTTTTTGTAGAAAAACTCTATAGGAAACATTACTGAGTTGACCTTTCGTGACTCATTGAAAATGTTGATCCATCTTAGCCAACAAAAAGTTTGTCTAATTAATCTTAACCCCTTCCAAGTTCCTGATAGAGACCGTGAAGAGTTCTCTGGACAAACACTTTGAAGCAGGCTTGCCTGACATAAAATGGTCCTGGAGGAATTGGCATAATTATTTCCATAAAGGAGAGGTAATATGTGCCACTGATGAATTAGTGATAACTTTTTGTACTACTAAAGGAGTAGAGGTTTCCTTTTGCAACAAGGCAAGGATCTCTGTAGTGGATAATAATAATTGATTGCCACTACGCATAGGAAAAGCTACAAAAGTCAGGAACAAGGCCTCAATGACAGTAATAGGGGATAGACAAAATTGACGCCATAAACCAAGCCTGATAGCTAGTCTCCAAGAAAGAATAACATAGATTTGCATCCACTAGAGGGGAACTTCAAGGCCACAAAGAGATGAAGGCCAGCCTTTTGGATACAATCAGTATCCAAGAGAAAAGAATAATCATAAAATGGTAACAACACATGGTGGATGACAAGTGGGGGAGTGGAAGAAGATTCCATTTAAACCAAAATAGAGTATCCACAGACACACAAAGCTAAGAAAATGAGGAAGGATTCTTGCAAAACACACACAAACCACCACTAAGATAAATAATAGGGAAAATAAAAAGAGCAATAACAACACATTGACTAGACTAGACCAAACCTCCCCAAGCATTTCACATCCTATGAAAAATTTAACATGACCTACCCACATGTGCGATTGAAAGCTTCATGCGATGCATACATGTGGGCACCCAAAAACCCTGTAATCAAACACTCAAAAGAAAATAAAATTTCATGCATTCCATATCCCAAACATAATACAGAAATCAAGACTAAACCATCATAAACTTCGACCATCACAATAAATATAGATAGATAAGACCTTTATCTCTGACCAAGAAAAATCCCAATCCTCATAAACATAAGACATATACCTAGGGTGCGTTAAAGTGGATGAGTGAAAGCTACACAATTCATTTTTATTAAATGATCAAGTAATTAGATTTCATTATTAAATTAATACATTAATGCATGGTGAGTCATTTGCATAGCCCAACCCGAACTTATATTGACTTGAATGGACTAGGGGTCTCTATAAATGCAATTCATTTTGTAAAAAGGTATATGATCTGTGGTGCAAAGCGCATGCATGTGTGACTTTGGGGTGTTCATTATTAATTACAAATTAATTATGTGTGTAGCACGTGTGGGCGTGCACATGTGAATGGATTTTTAATTTACCAAATTAAGTGGATTATGATGCTATATGCTATGTGCTTGTGCAACAACGGGATTTCTTTTATAAATTAACAATCAATTTTTTAAATTAAAAATTTAGGATTTACATTCGGCTAATTTTGTGGGTGCAACGGTCGATTGATTTTTAATTACAATTACTTGTGTGACGATGCATGCGAAGGGGGGAAAGAGAAAAACCTAGTGGCATGTGGACACCTATAAGGTCTGTCGTGCAAAATCCACTTGCAAACAATCCAAAAAAATAGAAAAATCCACGTTCGCAACCAACAAGGCCACCAAGTGGCAGTCAGCCTCATGGAAGTTGCAAAAAACCGAATACTAATATAAAAAGGAATGGGAACAAAAAAGGGTTTCACACTTTGAGAATTTTATGTTAAGTGTTTTTAAAAAAATATATTTTCATAAATGTATCGTTATGTGAGATAAGTTGGATTTGGTTTTTTTTTTTTAGTTTGGTGTTTGTTGTGTGTTTTTGAATAAATGAAAAAATAAATAGATGATGGTGAGTATCCAAATGGTAACACAAATATTAGAAATATGAAAAGAGTTTTTTTTGGAAAATTTAAGGCATTAAACCAACCTTTTTTGGAAATTTTCGCAATATCTTATTGTTGAAGTTGCTTTCTCTTCAAATAAATCATTTCAAATATGTTTTCTAAATTTTTATGTATTTTTAAAAAGTCATAAACATAATGTAAATTTATTTGTAATTTTCTAAAAAATTTCCAATTTTTTAGAAAATTTATATGACATATTGAAGTTGTGTGAATTTTTATTATTTCTTTTTAAATTGTAATATTTTTATACTTGTTATTGGCATTTTTCATTAAGACGAAATACTTCAATTTTTTAGAAAAGTGTAATTTTTTTCTATGAATTTTATGTAATTTTCTTCATTTTATTTAAATTTCTATTGATTTTAGATCATTTTTAAATGTTTATATAATAATTTTTTTGAAAATTAAAAAGGAGAAAAATATGGTACATGGTCATGGATGATGTGGACTGCATGTGAATAGCTGTAAGCTCTCCACCCCGCAGATAAAACCACACGCACGTTCTCGAGTGTGAATGACCGCGATCATGAACACGTGCAACAAGGTCCAAAACTCCACATCCGAACAAGACCTTAGGAAAGGGATACACGCACACAATACAATGGGAAAAAATGGGTGGACACACATTGAAAAAGAAAATATATGCAATAAGGGCCAAAAATCAAGAGGTGGGGATAGGGAAAAATTATTGTTGTTTGTCGTGTGATTATAGGTTTTTATTTATTTTGATTTCTTTTAAATGGAAATATAGTAAAAAATTTTGGGGTAGTTGGGGGCTCGCGGTGTGTTTTGTGTTGTAGCACACACACACACACACACACGGGTGGGTGATGGTTATGTGTGGGGTTGTGTTATGTTGTTTTTGGTTAATGTAATGTGTTTGGTTTTTTTTTTTTTTGAAAATTTAAAATGTAAGGTGTGGGGGGGAAGGGGGGTCACGGGAGTGGGTGGAGTGTGGAAAGTGGGTGGGGGGGGATCACTTGGGGCGGGCGGGGTAGTTGAGCGACGAGCAGCAGCAACCTAACCATAGGGCCTCAGTGTAAGCCTTTGTGGCTGCAATATACTTAGCCTAAGTAGTAGAGACAAGATAGTGTACTTCTGCACCCTAGACATCCAAGAAACAATACCTCCGGTGAAGGTGAAGACACTATCAGACGTGGACTTTCTAATGTTTACATGTCCTACATGATTTGAGTCTAGGTAATACATGCCTCCAATGCCCTGGCAATCATAACAAAGGTACACTTCTGTAATGCCCTTAAGGTATCTCATGTGACCATTGGAGCACTCATGGATTGAGCACCCTTCCTTTTGGTCTTTCTCCTCCCCTGTTTTGGTTTATGTTTCTAGGCCTTGGTTTTTGGAGCATGAGATTGAGGATCATACATGGCACTTGGGAGTTTAGACATCCAGGTGTTACCTTCATAGTAGCATTGGGCTCATAATAGGACTTTTGGGACCCATGACTGCCTAGTCACCTATGAACTATAGGAGTGCCAACTCCGTTGTTTAGGCCTAGAATGTGAGGCATGGAAACTAGGAGTTCGAAGTTGTGGTCTCTGCTTTGGAATCCACTCAAGCATTTGGTTCGTAGCTTTGGGTGTGGCTCCTAGAGGGTGGTGGTACTTTGCAATGGGCATACATTGTGGTGTACTACCCCTCTCCTTAGGGTTGATACTAGGTTTAGCACTATAGGCTTTTGGATGGCCGTGGTGCCCTTGCTAAAATCCATTACTATTCTAGCATTGCCGATGGCAAGATGGATGTGCTACGAGTCGTAGTCAACATTACAATGAGTTTTTTTTAAAAACATGTGATCCAATAGTGATTCCTGACCAATACATTGCTTGTTAGGTAGCACATAAAATATGATAGGTAGGCTCTCAGTCTATTAGTTTGCATTTTTCCAAGAGTGGATATGACTGCTCCCCAAACAGGCTAAGTTTTGCATTGGTTGGTTGCAATTGGGGTTGACCCATGGTGGTCTAGTGTTCATGTGTTAAGATATTTGAGTTAGCTCCCTCATCAATTAGTGCATCAAGGGTGTATGCCTTTTGGGCAGTCATGGTTATTTGCAAGTAGGCCATTGCCATTGCTTCCTCATCCTCCTCCTCTAGTTTTGTGATGATTGCAACTCTCACATTCTATGGTGGTCCTATCATCACAGGTTCATGAAGTGGATGCAAAGGAGGGTAATAATTTTTTATGCAACTTCCATTGAAAAATCCCACACCCTCCCTCTCTAGGGTTTTGAGTTCCACATTGCTCATTCTACTGATATTGCGAACCTTGAAAGGTTTGAATCCCCTGAATTTCATTTTTTGCTTGTGTCCCTTGATAGAGTACAATAAGTCTAGGTCTCCTTGTCCAAAGTCTCATTATTTGACATGTTTGTCAAACCAACTCTTGTGTTTTTCCTTTTCACAAATTAGAGCATGGGTTGCAATGAGACAAGTCTAAGATAGACATTCTAGCTCTACTAATTGATTTATCTATGCTTCTTGGCCCTCCCATCTCTCTTGGGTTGATATTCTCAAGCTTGGAATAGAGAACTCTACTGGTAGAACAGCTTCAATTCCATAGGTCAATTTGAATGGAGTCTATTCTATGGTTGTTTTGTAGGCCATCCTATATGCCCACAAAGCTTCCATGAGTTTGTTGTTCTAGTCTCACTACGTGAAGCAAAGACTACTTTTGTTAGAACATTCACCAAGATCTTGTTCATGGACTCAACTTGACCATTGGCTTAAGGATAATATGATGAGGATTTTTTGTGGATTATTAAGGTGGATACCAAGTAAGCGATCACCTCATTGATAAAGTGTGTGCCTTGGTCACTAACCAACTTTATGGGACAATCAAACCATGGGATTACTTGCTCCCAAAGGAAGTTGGCTGTGGTCCTAGTATTATTTTTGCGAGTTGCTTTAGCTTCTGCCCACTTGGTGAGATAGTTCGTAGCAACAATGATGTACTTGGCTTGAGAATGTTGTGCCACAAGGTTGATTAGACCAATGAAGTCAATTCCCTATTTCTCAAATGGTTGGTGTACGATCACCAATGTCAACTCTATTTTGTCCTTATGAATAGGGACTTTGGTTTGTTGGTACTCATCACAGTGCTTCATAAACTTAGCTGCATCACAAAATAGTGTTGGCCACCACAATTGAGATTGGAGCACCTTGCTTGCTATGATGTCTCCACTGAAATGTCCTCTAGCAATCCCGCCATGTTCTTCCTAGAGCAAATCGTACATTTCATATTCATAGACACATCTCCTTAAGAGTCCATCCTATCCGAACCAATACAATTGACCTACGATAAGTTGATAGGGTTGAATCTTCATGATTAGTTTCCTTAACTTAGCCTTTTCAATGGGTCGTTCAGGCAATCCATTCTCTAGAATGTGGACTATGCCATCTTCCCAATATGGTGTAAGGTCTGCTCTAAACAAATCTTGTTCACTGGACATTATAAAAATATGTGCATCTAGTAGAACATCAATGATACCCTGTCCAACTGCTTCACCTATGGATATGCGAGACATGTGATCTGCCATGTAGTGTTGTTTACCTTTGCATATGACCACAAAGAAGTCAAATTCCAAAAGTAGAAGTAACCATCAAGAAATGCATCCTATTGTGCAAGGTTTATTCACAAGATAAAGTAGTGCTTGATGGTCCACAAAAAAGGTAAAGGGTGTCGCTAGAAGATAGTGTCTTTCTTTACGGCAGTGAACACCATGGCTAAACCTTCATTCTCTATTGTGGAATAGTTCATTTTTATATATCAGTGAGTTTTCTAATCACTAGATAGTCAAGGTTTTGCTCACTAAGTTGGTACAACACTGCCCCCATGGCAAACTTTGATGCATCAATGTGCACATGGAAGGTAATGGACCAATCTGGGGCTCTTAATATAGGAGCTGAATTTAGAGCCTATTTAAGCATTTTAGAGGCTTGTTGACATTCTTTGGTCCACTCGAATACTATCAATAGCTTGTACAAAGGTCTAGCAATCAATGCATAGTTTAGCATAAACCCCTAGTAGTATCCTATGTGGCATTGGAAGGTAGCAAGGGCATTGGTCAACCCAAGTGGCATGACTATGTAGGCAAACACCCCCCATTCGGTAGTGAATGTTGTCTTATGCCTATCATCCAAATGGACTTGCACTTGTTTATAGCTTGAGAAGCCATCCAAAAAATTGTAGGCTTCCTTTTCTACCACTCTCTCTAGCACGTGCATAGTCTATGTTAACGGGTAGTTATCTCTCTTTGTAGTTGCGTTGACCTTTTTATAGTTTATGCACTCTCAAACCTTCCCATTCTTTTTCATGACTATGACTATGGTTGAGACCCGGTCCATGTGGTCTATCTCATAAATGAATCCTACCTTCAACATCTTATCAATCTCTTCCTTCATTGCGTGTGCATGCTTAGGATTCATCACGCACAATCATTGCTTGACTGGTACTGCATCAAGGATCATGGGAATATTATAAGTCATGATACTTAGATCTATTCCCTTCAACTTGTCTAAGGACCATGCAAACACATCGATGAACTCCCTTAAGAGATCTATGAGGTCATTATCTTCCTCCTTAGTTAGGTCGTCTGCTATGTACATTGGTTGAGGCTTGTTCTCTTCCCTCACCAAGTTAACTTTCTTAACTTTGGCTAGTCCTTCAATGGGTTCACTTGCTTTCCTCTTCCACTTGGCTCCTACTAACACCACTATTCGATCACACTTCTTGAACTTCGTGAAGTGCTTGGGCAGGTCATAGGATTTCTTCTATGGTTTAGCTTGGTGCATTTGGTCCCAAGTGGTCGAGGCATTTCGGGATCACTATCAGAGCTCATCTCTAACGCGGAGTTGTACTTGTCATCCTCACACTGGAAGAGGCTATCTCCTTTGGTGATCACAACTCTGATGTTGACTCCAAATAATGATGTGGTGCAATGCTGGACTAATCACACTTGCTCATAATCTACACCTCTAGGCATTCTAGTCAAGCTCGATCACAATCTGCTACCTTAACAACTCCTTTGTTCACTCTAAATGTGTTGACCTCTCAGGGTTTAGTATATGATCTAATTTGCTCAATTACTCTTCCATCTATGTCATATTCTATGGTCTCTACTTCCTCTTCACTTTCCTCACTAATGGAGTTGCAGTTTTTACACTCATCCTTAGGATCCTCATACTTGGACTGCATGTCATTTTCAGGGTTCCTGTTTTCAATTTTTTCTCAATTGTCATGAGAGATGATTATACGATAGGTTTAAGTTGTGCATCTTAGTCCATTGCTACTCTTTACTTTCCATAAGATCCTTGAGGGGCTTTGAATTGGTAGTTGGGTTGCTAGCTAACTCACTTGACAGGTACTCAAGGATTTTATGGAGTTCCAATTTGGTAGTCAGGACGACACGATAGGTGATTAGAGCTGGTCGATTGATGGAACTCCTGGCCAACATACAGAAAAGCACCATTGGTAGGTTAGAAGTGATGGCGTTGTTAGGTTTGCTAGCTGAGTCTACTTCTTTCATATATTCATCCTCATCCTTTGAGAATGGAAGATCAATGGTTGCCAATACATGCATCCAGTCACACTCATCCTTAGGGCAGGGAATGTACCTTGTTATAGGTCCATAATCTCTTCTAACCCTTAACTCACCCTTTAGCATGGCAAAGATGGCATCTAGGTCCACTCATGAGGTTTTTCAAGTGTCCATCTCCACTCTAACTGCTTTTGATCTATTGCCTAAGAATATCATGCCATTACCTCAGTCCTCTATCACTCTAGCATTTCTCATCCAAGGCCTGCCTAGCAGGATATCATAATCCAATCTCTTCATGACTATGAAGTTCACAAAGAATTGGATTCCTGCTATCTTTAGAAGCCGATCCTTTAGGACTCCGAAAGGTTTAACCTTCATCCCATTCGCTAGCGTGACATTGAAACATGTGGTTTCCACCAGTGGATTTCCCCAAGCTTGTATAAGGCTTGTTCTCTTCCCTCACCAAGTTAACTTTCTTAACTTTGGCTAGTCCTTCAATGGGTTCACTTGCTTTCCTCTTCCACTTGGCTCCTACTAACACCACTATTTGATCACACTTCTTGAACTTCGTGAAGTGCTTGGGCAGGTCATAGGATTTCTTCTATGGTTTAGCTTGGTGCATTTGGTCCCAAGTGGTCGAGGCATTTCGGGATCACTATCAGAGCTCATCTCTAATGCGGAGTTGTACTTGTCATCCTCACACTGGAAGAGGCTATCTCCTTTGGTGATCACAACTCTGATGTTGACTCCAAATAATGATGTGGTGCAATGCTGGACTAATCACACTTGCTCATAATCTACACCTCTAGGCATTCTAGTCAAGCTCGATCACAATCTGCTACCTTAACAACTCCTTTGTTCACTCTAAATGTGTTGACCTCTCAGGGTTTAGTATATGATCTAATTTGCTCAATTACTCTTCCATCTATGTCATATTCTATGGTCTCTACTTCCTCTTCACTTTCCTCACTAATGGAGTTGCAGTTTTTACACTCATCCTTAGGATCCTCATACTTGGACTGCATGTCATTTTCAGGGTTCCTGTTTTCAATTTTTTCTCAATTGTCATGAGAGATGATTATACGATAGGTTTAAGTTGTGCATCTTAGTCCATTGCTACTCTTTACTTTCCATAAGATCCTTGAGGGGCTTTGAATTGGTAGTTGGGTTGCTAGCTAACTCACTTGACAGGTACTCAAGGATTTTATGGAGTTCCAATTTGGTAGTCAGGACGACACGATAGGTGATTAGAGCTGGTCGATTGATGGAACTCCTGGCCAACATACAGAAAAGCACCATTGGTAGGTTAGAAGTGATGGCGTTGTTAGGTTTGCTAGCTGAGTCTACTTCTTTCATATATTCATCCTCATCCTTTGAGAATGGAAGATCAATGGTTGCCAATACATGCATCCAGTCACACTCATCCTTAGGGCAGGGAATGTACCTTGTTATAGGTCCATAATCTCTTCTAACCCTTAACTCACCCTTTAGCATGGCAAAGATGGCATCTAGGTCCACTCATGAGGTTTTTCAAGTGTCCATCTCCACTCTAACTGCTTTTGATCTATTGCCTAAGAATATCATGCCATTACCTCAGTCCTCTATCACTCTAGCATTTCTCATCCAAGGCCTGCCTAGCAGGATATCATAATCCAATCTCTTCATGACTATGAAGTTCACAAAGAATTGGATTCCTGCTATCTTTAGAAGCCGATCCTTTAGGACTCCGAAAGGTTTAACCTTCATCCCATTCGCTAGCGTGACATTGAAACATGTGGTTTCCACCGGTGGATTTCCCCAAGCTTGTATAAGGACTGCATAGCTAAGTACACTATCCCCTACTCCTATATCTACTATCTCCTTCCATGTGGGATATATCTCCTAGGGCAATAACAGGTAAGACTGCATGGATCTCAGTGCCTTCCCAAAATGCATTCACTTGTGGGGACTTAGACATTGGATTCAGCATTAAGCTTGGTATGTGCATCATGGCGTCACGGTCGGCGGGCAAGCCTTACGGCTTGTGTTTATTAATTTTTTCTACCCATAGCTTCAATCCTTGCCATATCTCGGGGTTTTTCCTAAGCAATTCTCCCAGTGATAATGTCACTAGAGTTGATATTAGTGTGGTTAGAAAAATTGGCTACCATCTTTCCCTCCTTGACTACATCGGCTTCCTACCAATGCTCTTGGGTGGCTTGCCTATCCGCAGCATCCATCTCTACCCATGTTGCCTCTCCTACTCTCAAGTACATGGGAGAGAGTGGTGGACTCATGGTTGAGAGTTCTTGGATCTCATCCTCAATTATAGGTTCAACAGCTCAAGTGAGCTTATGTTTCTTTTATCCATTCCTTGGCCTTATCTATAGCCTTTAATTGTTGGTTGGGGTCAAGGTACTCTCCAACCTTAGAATTTCCCTTCTCTCTCATCTTAGGAGCAAATGTTTTTGCTTCTGCATTAGTGACCTATTTTCCCTTTCTTAACATGGTCTCACTCTCTATGTTGAGCATTATTTTTGCCTCAATCCTCTTTTTCCTACTTCAACCGACTCTTCTTCCCTATAGAGAATGCATCTAGGTTGCTAGGAGGTAATGAGATACTAGCCTCCTTTGTTTGAGCTCATGTCATGACATTTATGGGGATAGATGTGGCATTGTTGTTAGGTGACTCAATACAAAAGAGTCTGAGCAACATAAATGGCATGATTTCCCCGAGCTAGTGGAGGGTTTTCACCTAAGGCAATTAGCAAATAGGTGTGTGACTTTGCACTCAGCACACCTCAAGTCGGCCTTCTCTCTATCTGCTTGCTCCTTTTCAAGGTAGCGAGATGAGATATGCCCTGGATGGCCATACATCCAACATGCTATGGGCTCATGGTTATGAGCCCCTCCTAGGCCTCTGTCTCTCCCTCTACCTAAGGCCATGACTGGCACATGCCTATAGTCCATCAATATGGGATTATCATCTTCATCATAAGACACATAAGTGCTCACATACGAGTCTTCCTCTAGTGGTTCCTCCACAAAGTGCATTAGAGCATCGTTTGGTGGATGGGTCATGCTAGGCCTTGGTGGTCTAAGGATTCCCATTAGATTGATGCCTACCCTCGGAGCGACTGGCTTTTAATCGTTAAGTGTGGGTAGAGCCAAAGAGGCTCCCCTTCCAAAGTATGCCTACCTAATTCCTGGATAGTATGGCTGAGTGTATGGTTGCTATTAAGGCAACCAGCAGTGCATGGTGTCATGCCCGATTCTTCCGCAACTAGCACAAGGCCACAATCTGGGATCGGGACATTTAGATGGCAGTCGATGCCCTCCGCATTACACACATTGCACGTGAGGTCATACTAGCCTTTGTATTAACTCTCATAGCTTGGTTAGCTCCGAAGAGCTATCACTTGGGTTTGGTTGACACTCTTTCCTTTATCTCCTTCATTAGGAGTTATTCATTCACTAAGTGTGGCAATTGTCTCAACATTTCTACACATGTTTCTTCCTTGCTACATAGCCCTAGAGCTTCTCTCCTTGAGCAAGTCATCCATCCATATGGCCTTCTCAAAGATTCTTGCAAGCACATCCCTTTGTAGGTTTGAGTTTCTTGATAAGGCCTTATAGACCTCTTCATTGCAGATTCTGTTAATGAATATGGTAGAGACTGCTCTCTCATTGGGTCACTTAGTTGCAAGTATCCTCTTATAGAGACTCCTCACATGTATGAAGTAGTCTCAGATGTCCTCTTTGTCTTTTTGGCTGAAGTTCATAAACTTAACAATGAGGTTATCAGAGTATCCTGCCTCCAAAAATTTCTTGATGAAGAGATCCTTCAAATAGGTGAAGTTGTTATATTTGGCATTATCAAGACTGGTAAACCAGTCCCTTGTCTCCCAAGCAAAGACCAAATGCTTATGCTTGTTGAGCGAGGTCCATCAGGTTGTTAGCCTCACACACCTACTCAAATTTCTTGGCAATGCTATAGGGGTCATTTTTCGCTTAGTATTTATGGAGGTGCTTTGCAACTATGGGTATTTTTGTTTGACTCGTGGTATTTGGGGTGCTAGCAATGATGCCGCCAAGGGTGCCCCACTTTGCTCGGCATTGGTATTGTCTAGAAATCTTTTTGTAAGTAGTTGGCTCACTGTAAGGTCAACTTCTAAGGCTCTTTCCCTATTGGCATTGCCTCCTATTTTGTTCCTACCTGAGATGGCTAGGATCCTATGAACCTCATTGAACTCTCTCTCTTGGCGCAAACTC